>NC_051084.1:72049058-73286558 GCF_004664715.2 Peromyscus leucopus
GTTGATTACACCTAGATCTGCTACTGATTGGAACTGTTAAAAGGCAAAGATAATGTGGATGGTTGCTGAATCATTTAATTGTAGGACTAATAAGAAGCTTTCTCTCTGGGACCCAACAGAAATAGTAACATTAGAATTTTATATATAAACTGACCAAAAATATTCTTTTGTACTTTAATAACATTTAGAGTGAAAATATTTACTCAAAACAAAATAAGAAAATGCCAACAACCTGTTTTTATTCCTAAGGCATAGAACAGAATCTGATCAGAGGAAACAAAAATATTAGAGAAAATTAATTCTAGCATGCTAGACTCTAACAAACTATGTCTATGAAACAGTTAATGCAGCAGTTGAGAGTGTAAAAAATAAAATGCTGAGGAAATTAATTAGAAATGATATATAAAATATAAGCCCTCTCCTGAGTAGCTTGCTTACATTTTTAGAATCCTCACCTAGGATTTCCATAATAAAATTTCTAGGATAGCCATGTATGTGCTATCCTAGAAATAGCTGGTACTCGCAGGTAATAGTTTCTACCTTATTTAAAATGTGAGATAATTAGTGCTTTGGTGGAATAAGCTTAGACTTACTTAAGGGACTGTGGTTATGCTACTGTGTGTTTAATGATAACTTGTGCTATTACTAATGTTTTTTCTGTTCATTGTAACTAATTACTTAAATAGCTTATCCTTCACAAGACTTTGTGAGTTGTTTCTCGGTGCAAAATTCACATGCAGTTTATATTATTTTGAAGTTGTGCACATCCATTACCTGAGTTGGGGAAAAAGCTAGTGACAATTTTTGTTTGTATCTCTTGTGTGTTTTTTTGGAGTGGGGGGCAATGGGAGTTGGTAAATCATTGAGATAATAGCCTAAGTTGTTTTTGAACTTGCCTCAGCTTCCTTAGCCACATGAGTATTGAGATTATCATGTTCTTTTAAGTAATGTATTGAAATATTTTTATCAGAGAAATTTCTTAAAAGATGTTGTCTAGAAGAGGCTTGTGAGGAATCTGATGATGGTTTGAAGAGAAAAAGGCTTTTAGATTTGTGCTAAAGACAAGTTAGTGCAGAGGGCTTGAGATGGGATACTGATAAGAATAAGAATACAGTGGAAAACAGTGTTGAGGTCTCATTTTTATTATGTTTTACTAAATACTCCATCCACCTTAAAATAATATTGGAATTATATTGACATCTAATATATATTCTTGCTTTTTTAAATTACAAACAATTTTTTTGTTTTTTCTCATCATGCTGTATACACTAATCAATCAACAGGCTCTCATTATATAGCTCAGTGTAATCTTGCTTGACCTTACAAGAATCTTCTTGCCTCACCAACCAGCCTGCCTCGATGTGCCTGACTGGTCATTTCATTTTTGAGGAAGTTAAAATAGTAAGGCTTAGGCTGCTGTAACACAATACTGCAAACTAGAGCAGTGACTTGAGATGAAAATGATGCAGGATGTGAGTCTTTCTGAAGTCTATGAGTCTTCGAGGATACTCTTGATGACCCTTTTCTCCCTATCTATAAATATACATTTCTCCATTTTATTTAAAAACAAAACAAGTTATATTGGATTAGATCTTACCTTAGTAACATCATTTTAACTTGATCACCTTTATAAATACCGCTTCCCACCTGTGAGGTGCTTAAGCTGGGCTATCACTATGAGTGTGGCAGCTCTAGGACAGCTTTGTTTGCTCTGTAGGCCAAGAGCTGGGGACATATACATTGAAAAAGAAAGTAAGTAGGTCTATAGTTAATGCCAGGATAGGAACCCACAGCTATTTGTCTCTTTATAATTAATGCTCTGGCATAATTTGCATCTCAGTTCATTGATTTTCTTTCTTTCTTTTTTTTTTTTTTTTGAGACAGGGTTTCTCTGTGTAGCTTTGCGCCTTTTCCTGGAACTCACTTGGTAGCCCAGGCTGGCCTCGAACTCACAGAGATCCGCCTGGCTCTGCCTCCCGAGTGCTGGGATTAAAGGCGTGCGCTGCCGCCGCCGCCGCCGCCACCGCCGCCGCCGCCGCCGCCGCCGCCGCCGCAGCCGCCACCACCACCTGGCTCTTTGATTTTCTTTTACAGTTATGTCTATAATTTTTGCACTCAATCATTGATCCAGTTTTAATCTTGTGTCAGAAATGAGCTGTTTGAAACATGGTTTAATCCCTTCTTTTTTCTCACTGTTTTAAACCACCATGTTGGGAATAATCTAAACCATCTTACATCTCCAGATACAAGTCCAGATTTGTTAAGTCTTAAAGAAAATAGCTTTACCATTTAAACATGATGGAAAATAATTAGCTGTAGCAGATGGATTTTCATGTACAATATTGAGGAGATAGAAACTAATCTAGAACTGTTGTTTCTGGAGTCTAGTCTTGAACCAGCATCTTGCCATTCTTGAAAATTTTAAGAACTGAGACTTCTTGGGCCTCATTAGATCATAGAGAAATTCTAAGGGTGGAATCAAGGAATTCATTTTAGTAAGATAATATGACTTTGATGTACACTAGTGTTTGATACTGGATAATGAATATATGAACCTATATGACCAAATTTAATTGCTTTAAATAACTATAAAGTATGTAAAAGTTGCATTTCCAACCTTTGTGGTTATATTTGATGTTGAAGTTTTGATTAGAAATGCCACATGACTTATAAGCTTATGCTTATGAAAAAGATAATTGATCTGTGTTGTTGGTTTAGTGTGTGTCTTCCTATAAATGCTTTACGAATGTAAAGGCAAACAACTATATATATATACATATATATGTATATATATGTGTGTATGTATGTATATATTACTTCCCTCTCTCTCAAATGGTGACATAAGACTTTGATGTTTTTAATTACTATTATAACTTGTAACTATTTCTGTATTGGTACATTATTTATTTGCTTGAGGTCAAGAAATAAGGGTCAGCTTGGGTAAAATGCTGAAACCTTTTATGCAGTAAGTAAATGATGAAAAAGAAAGGAAGAAATGAAGGAAGAATGGAGTTTAAAGCTGTGCCTGTGTACTTACTGATCAGTGGCAAAGCACATGATCATCATGCATAAGAACTTGGGTTTAACCCCAGCCCCCACTACCACAAAGCAAACTCAAAGGAAATTAACAAAATAGTTAACAATTAATAAAGGAGGTAAAAGCACAAATAATGATGACTATAAAACATTGATGAAGGTCAAAATGATATAAATGAGAACACATCCTATATTCATGAATTGAATATTAGCATTATTACTGCTCAAATCAGTTTATAAATTCACTTCAATCCTTGTAAAAATGCCAATGACACTTTGTAAAAATAGAAAAGCATGTATTAATATCAGTTCATATGCAGTCTTAAGGTGTTCTGAATAGCCAAACGAATCTTGGAAAAAAGAGGACAAATTGGAGGATTGTCACTTTCTAATGTCAATACTTGTTACTAAATTGCAGTTATTGAAACTGTAGTACTTACATAATTAGAGACCTGTAGACCAGTGCAATAGAATAAGAGCAAAAGTGCCATGCTATATTTGCCAGTAGCTTCTTGAGTACCACGGAGATCACTATTTTTTCATCACAGCATTGTCAATCACTGTAGCACAGTGTAGCTATATATGCAGTTGAATATTAGCCTTAAAACACAACATGATGGACTTGAATCATGTGAGGTCAAGTAAGCTAGTTATGAAAAACCACATGAATTTTCACTATCTGCATTTCTTCTAAGAGACAGAAATACTGGTGATTGTTAGGGTTTGAGGAGGGGTGTCTGGATAGTTATTATTTAATAAGTGTCAGGTTTATGGGATTGAATTACACAAGTATTTGCTGATGATAGTTGTATAGTGTGAATATGTGTAATACTGTTGCTTTATACACTTAGACCAAGTATTAATTTTGTAATGTATATGTGGCATGAAATGATGTGGCAGTCATCATGTAACTTAGTTGTTGTTTTTTGGTTTTTTGAGACAGGGTTTCTCTGTGTAGCTTTGGTGCCCGTCCTAGATCTCACTCTGTAGACCAGGCTGGCCTCGAACTCAACAGAGATCCACCTGGCTCTACCTACCTCCCGAGTGCTAAAATTAAAGGTGTGCACCACCACCGCCCAGCATATGTAACTTAGTTTAAATAATTTCTAAATTACTTAAAATACCTAATCTAATATAAATTCTTTGAAGCCAGTTGTTCCACTGTGTTGCTTGGGGAATAAATATAGTGAAAGTCCTGTATTTGTTCAGTGCCAAGCCAAGTTTATCTTCACAGATATTTTCTTTGTGTGCTTTTCTCAATCCAATGTAAGATGCATAAATACGAAAGCTGGATGCATGTGTATGCTCAGGGTTTCAGTAGCTACTGCTGGTGCATATTAGATTTACTTAATATGTATTTTCTGATGGAATGTGCTGCTGACGTGTGTACTTTTTAATGATGAAACAGTGTGACAGTATAGATAGTTTTTGAGGTGACAGATCTACAGGAAGTAAGAAAAACAAACAGAACTTTAGTGTCTTTTAGCAGTATTTGGAAAGACTCCTGAGTTTCTTCAACTGAGCTGTAATATATTTGAGTAACTTCTTACTGCTCACATTGAATAGGAAGACTGTTTCTCTACTAAACTGTATTATATATACATATACAGATTGATTAAATTTAACTTTTTATATATCTGGATAAAAGTCTTTGAAATGATTTTGGTTTACTGTCAGTGGTTATATGGCAATCTTTAAACATGGTAATTATTAAGATACTTAATACTTTTGTAATTTGAAATGTATGATTTGAGGATAACTGCAATGGTGGTTTTAATTAAAACTCCAGTTTTTTTTAACTTATTCTGTAGTATATTTATGTGTGTTAATTGAAAATCAGAAATTTTATTTTCAATTTTATATACAGCAAGTTTCTATGTGTCTGCTTTCAAAACATTCTCTATATCCTTTTAGTTTTTCTGTTTTTTTTTTTTTTTACATTCTTGTTAACCTAAAACTTCTTACTAAGCAGGTTTTTTTATTTTAATCTTTGGAACCAGAACTTTTCTTAGGCTAATAACAGTTTTATTTATTTGCCAAAATGAAGACTCTAATCTTCTTTTCTAGGCCACGATAGACACATCTGAAGACCATATTTTTAAAATAAGAGCACTGTATGCCCTTATATTTGTTTCTTTGAGGGATCCTATTTAGGTTAAAAATAAAATAGAAATCACCTTCTTTAAGACCATGTTTGGTTACTTAGCTTTACTTACTTAAAGAAAAAGCATTGAAACAACAAGGTTGAATTGCTTATGGCTGGGCTGAGCATAGTAGTACATTCCTTTTGTCCTACCCTTCTAGATGAAAGTCAGGCACATCTCTGAATTCAAGACTAGCCTGTCTACATAGTGAGTTCCAGAACAGCCAGGACTACCTTGTCACTCTCTCAAACAAACAAACAAACAAACAAACTAAAATAAATAGGAGGAGGGTGTCCTTGAATTGCAATTCTTTCAGTTATGTTTTAATTAACATTAATCTAATCCCCTTATTGCTAGTTAATGACTTCCTTCAGTTGCTAGTGAATGGATAACCGCAAAGTAAGTTAGAATTTAGATTGTCAGCTACCTACATGTAAAATAGTTAAAATGGTTTATTGTATATAATTAATTTGAATGTCCATGAGGACTAGATTCTTACACTTTAAACACCAACATGGCCTTCTTTCTGTTCGGCCTCTTTATCTTGTTGATGCTGGAGAGAAGCAGAAGTGTTATGTCAGATATGCTATCTCAGAAGCACTATGAAGTGTTAACAGAAAAGCCAGTGTCTTGTGGGAAGATATTTATTTGTTGCTACAGATCTGCAAGTCCTGCCAAAGCAATAGGTAAAAAGAAAATGTTTATTTGAATCTAAGTCTCATTTTCTATTCTAGTTTAATTTTTTATCCATAATAATTTAATAATCAGGCAGCAGACTTGCTTGCCAACCAGAGAATTACCTTTTTGTCTGTTGAATTAGTTTTCCACTAATGAAGAGACTATGGGCATTTTCATTTTATGGCATTCGATCTGTGATTAAATTCTCCATCCCCATATGTATTGTCTTGAAAAATGGAAGATTTCTGAATGTAAGCTGTTTAATTCTGTGCAGCTATACTAATTTTAAAGCGAGGATTATTCCTTACACATCAAGGTGGCTGATTGTTTTGGCTTATTGACCTTTTTTATTTATTTATTTATTTTGGTTTTTTTTTGTTTGTTTGTTTGTTTTTGTTTTTTCGAGACAGGGTTTCTTTGTGTAGTTTTGCGCTTTTCCTGGATCTTGCTCTGTAAACCAGGCTGGCCTTGAGCTCACAAAGATCCGCTTGCCTTTGCCTCCCAAGTGCTGGGATTAAAGGCGTGCGCCACCACCACCTGGCAACCTATTTCTTTAGGGAAGATAGACTACAGCATTTGTACTTCCCTGGTGAGAAGGCTCAGAGGGTAAAGCTACTTCTTATCACCAGACTATTGATAGTGTGATGATGACCATTATTACAATCTATCTAGAATTCAATGTTTATTAGTGGATATTGTTATGTGTCAAGTGCTCAAGAGTTTAATTCTTGTAAAACCTGTGAAATCAGTACTTAACCATTTTCATTTGAAGAAACTAGGCTACCAAGAGTTTCACCAATTTATCTAAAGTTAGATGATATGGGGTCTGAACAAGGGGTATAGATATTAGTGTCAACAGAAGTAGTTTCTGCGAGTTCCCTTCAGTAGGAATAGTAAAGCTTGTCAGTTTAAAGAAGAGAAGGTGATGGGCAGACTTTTCTCTCCTGGGTTGTTTTTTTCCTTTCTCTCAGAGGAAATGAGTTACTTTCCGTTGCCTCTTCTTCAGTAGAAGCAGAAATATTATGATTGGCTTATGCTGAATTCATTTATTTTAGCAGTTTGAATAAAAAGACTGAGGTTAGGGTACACTTCGGAGAAAATGGAACATTAGAAATTCACCTTGAGGAGTGCTTGGCAGACCCGAGGTGATTAGTGGCACCTACTCACTTGGGTATACTTTTATTCATTCAGTATTGTTTAGCAAGTCACATATGTTTAACACTAAGAACAGAAGAGTGTTTTAAAAGAAATTATTTTAGGAAGCAGAAAGGACTGAGAGAGGTACTAATATTAGTTACTAAGTGAAAAGAGAAAATAAACAGTGATTGTCACTAGTAAATTAATAAAAGAATTCCTAAAGAGAAAATTAGAAAGGGTGAATGCAAGCAGATTATGAATAGTACTGAAAATCTGTGAGTATTTATACTTTAATAGCCATTACACTAGCCATAGACATTTGTATACTTAATTATCAAAGTGTATATATTGAACAATAGATTTAATATGTGAAAAATAATAAATTATGGGACAAAGTACAATTTTATTCATAACTCTGTTTCTCAAATATATGAAGTTTAGAAGTCATTTTAAGTTTTTGTAGTTAGGAGGCTATATTCATTTAAATAAAACAGAAAATATACTCTTACATATAAATCTCTCTTCCCTATGATTTCTTGACTTTTTGTTTGCCTAGAACTTTTAATGTGTTAATGTTTGTGTTTTTCAAAATAAGCGTGTCATATTATACTCTTTTTTCTGATTTTATTATTCTGTGTACATTTTTATCAGTACATTATCATTTTTAATGCTTCTTATTCCATTTTTGCACTATTAAAAGTAAAATTTCCTTATTCATGATTATTTATAGTTTTTAATCACGATATCAGCTTTTTGCATAGATTTGTCTAAAATGTATAATAGCACAATAACTTTGGGTTAGTAAAATTGCTGTTTCAAAAAGTATAATGCATTTGTAAGTTTTGTTTTGCTTTGCTTTGTTTCCCTTGCTATCTTCCTAGTGTGTTTTTAAAACTCAGGGGTTCAAGTGATCTTCCTGCTTCAGTCTCCAAAGTAGCTCAAACTCTGGGTGTGCGCTACCGTATCTGTCTTTACATTTGTAAATATGATAATTAACTGCCTCCTAAAATCTTTCACATCCTTAATCAGGCTCATCTAAAATTTTTAATGCCTATTTTTGTACATAAGGTATTTACTAACTATATTTTGCAAATCTGATGGGCAAAAACCTATACTTATTTAAATTGATACATCTTTGTGAGTGAGGTTGTACATTGTTATTGTCTCTTCATATACACATACATACAACTTGTAAGAACTTAGTGTATATACATATGTGTAACATTCACATTCCTGTGTCTTACCTATGTTCATGTATTTAACGCTTCTGGATTTGTCTCACATGTTTTCTAAACGGAGACTGTTATCTTGTTTACCCATTAGAAGGTTAGGCTGATGAAAGGAGCAGTGTCTATCACCATTTCCTTCTCCCAACCTTTTCAGTTGCTCTTCCTCCCTCTTCATACTTTGTATGTGTTTTTGTGCTGTGGTCAATTTGAAGGCTAAAAGACATCACATTGTCTAAGATTCTCCACCCCAACTGATAGAGGTAATTTTTGCTCCACGTAGACAGTGTCTTACCCTTTGACATGTACAATAGAGATGACAGTCTTTGTAAACTGGACAGTACTATTTAAATGTAAAGCTTTATTGGCAATACTTTGCATTTCATATTATATATGCATGAATTTTCCTCTTCCTGTGGTAGGCAGCTGACTTTTTACTCACTGAAAGAATGACCTATTTAGTCTGCTATAGTTTTTTTTATCTCAGCATTTATAAACCAGTTTCACTGTTCCTCTTTTCTTTATTGTATTCATAGAAAAGAATCATATTTCAGTGAATAGTTGCAGATCTTATCCTTAATTAAAACTATTTTATCTCCCCTTCTCATCCTTTCTATTCATCATCTCCCTTCCCTTATCTTTCTAGCTCTTAACTATAATTAGCTAGTTTTAACAGGAAATGTTTACTTTAGTTAAATTATTCTGAACATTTATTTTACTTATCAAAGGTTAGATCAGGTTGTTGTTTGAACTGGTAATTAAATGCAACCTAATATCTTCTCACATTTATATACACTATAAGGCCATTTCCCCTTTATTCCAAATATTTTATGATCTTTAAGGATGACATTTTAAAAACAATTTTGTGTTTTGGGGAAATAAATCTGGTCATCTAGTTTGTTATTTCATGGGAAAATGTTAAGAGATTAGGTTGAAAATAAATAGTACATTTCAGTAACCATGGTCATATTCTTTATAATAGTTACTGAAAACAATATAATAGTTATCTCAGATTCTGTAGCTCAAATAGTGTAACTCAAAGGCAAGTATAATGTCTATGTGTCTGTAGAACAAGTACAACTCAATTGATCCTTTTATCTGGGAATTGTACAGAAGTGTATTGATTTTTAATGGGTAATTGAATATCTTTCTTTTTACATTTTTCTATGCTAGTGATGTAATAAACCAAGTCCTCTATTCCTGGAAAACAGAGATTAATGAAAATAAATCATTTTATTCATGATGTTTACACTTTGAGTGGACTTATAAAAGAATTTAGTATCATGAGCATTTAGGGGAGAAGTTAAGGAAAGATGAGTTTCAGCCGATTCTTTAGGTCATGTGGAATTAGGTAATAAAGGCGTTTTGTGTGTTGAAGGGCTGAGACTTGGTGTTTGATATAGTTTAAGAAATATTCAGTATGTAGGACCAGCAGAATTACCTCCTTTTACGAGTATTCTTGCTGGGTGTAGTGGAGCCCATCTTTAATCTCAGTATTTGGGAGGTAGAGGAAGGCAGATCCTTTGTGAGGTCCAGGCCAGCCTCGTCTACATAAGTTCCAGGACAGCTAGGGGTACATAGTGAGACCCTGTCTCAGGGGGATGGGGGGGAGTGTTCTGTGATTTCTCTCATCGAATCTTGACTATGTCCCATAAGCCATTCCTGTTACACCTTTCTCCTTGAGCCTGATGAAAACCCTATGCTTTCAATGTTTTATGTACTTGGAATGGAAAAACGTGTGTAGCTACTTGTCTCTGGACATTTATATGTTTCCTCTACCAAGAAGTGTGCCTACACCACACAGGTAGTCTGTTTCAGTTCTCTGCTTACATTCTACTACTTTTTATGTAACAGATACATATAACCTTAAGCTGTAATTAGTCATATAGCTGATGTCTTTTTGTTTTGTTTTGTTTTTCGAGACAGGGTTTCTCTGTGTAGTTTTGGTTCCTGTCCTAGATCACTCTGTAGACCAGGCTGGCCCTGAACTCACAGAGATTCACCTGCCTCTGCCTCCCAAGTGCTGGGATTAAAGATGTGTGCCACCACCGCCCGGCCATAGCTGATGTCTTATGAAGAATTGTTTGTGTATATTGTCAGGACACCATGATAAGGAACATTGTATAGCGTGCTCAGCTTTTTATATATGTCTCCATAAAATTAATCTTTCTGTCAATCATGACAAAACTATTATATGAAATTAAAATGTTTTTCTTTCCTTTAGAATGCCATATTTTATCTAGAATTTAATTATGTCTCAAGAGAAAATATTTGAAGTAAAAGTAAAATCATCTTTAAAAGCTAGAAATAATAGAAGTTGTTAGTTAGATATCGTACCTTATTTATGTTCATATATGTTTATTTTTTATGAAATAGACTTAAAAATTAATCACAAGATTTTCTGTAATTTATGTCAAATGTAGACCAGTTGTACTCTGAAATACTTTCTCTTATTATTGAAATACAGTTTTTTTTTCTTTTCATAAAATATAAGGATACTTGGGAATTCTAGTTGTTAATCCCCCCCATCAACCTTATTAATTTGGTGGATTTTAATTATTACTTTATGGCATGTCATCATTTATTTTTACATGGTCTTTGTATTTTATTTATGTGATATTTGATTTACGAAGTTTGCCTGTTACATAATAATTTGCGACATTACTTGCTTCTCGGAAATTTTTCTGAAAACTTAACCTTTTAGAGCTGAACAAAAGTGAAATTTTTCTCTCACTGAACTGGTATATTCAAGAGCTAACTTGGTAACTCTAACCTGAAGAGAAAGTAGGTTCTTTTTCCCCAAGTACATCGGCTTGACTCACTGGATTAGTAAAATGTACAAATTTCATGTGACTTTTTTTTTTCCATCTTTCCTAATTTTATTGGAAAAAGGGAGCCGGTCTCCTCCAAGAGCATGTATGTGTGCGCTCATGTGTGCATATGCGTACCTGCCTGCCTGCCTGTCTAAAGATGTTAGAAGATTTTGATCCTCAGTGATCCTTTGCAATGGTTTCTTTTTACTTTCCTGCTTTCTGTAATTACACCAGTATGTGTACTCACATGTGAAGATTTAGACCTTGGGGCCTCAAATGAGACAGAAGTGACATTTGTCTTTCTGGGTCCGGGTTACCTCACTCAATATGATTTTTTTTTTTTTTTAATTAAATGGCTGAGGTGAGATGCACTGAGGTTTGGATCTTTGATTTTGTTCCAATGGGCCACATGTCTGGTTTTGTGCCAGTACCATAGTGGTTTTATGGGACTGGCTCTGTGATATACTGTATGTTCAAGATCGTTTTGGCTATCTGGGATCATTTGTGGTGCTATACGAATAGTTTTTCATATTTCTGTAAAAATGTAGTGGGGATTTTGAGTGGGATTGCCTTGAATCTGTAAATACCTTTTGGTAAAATGGTCATTTTCAGAGTATTAGTTTTATCAATCCGTTAGTATGAGACGTCTTTCTATTTTCTAGTGTCTTTATCTGTCAGAAGACTAGAGATTGGCTGCAGCTCAGTCAGAAAAGGCCTGACTCAGCCAGGTCTTTGGGTATTGGCCTGGGCTATATCTGTCAGGTTGGGAAGAAGGTGTGGATGTCACATCAGGGTGATTCACATGGAAAATAATTTCAGAATCAGTGAGTATGAAGTAGAATTAGAGTATAACAGTAAAATTTAAACAGTATATGAAAAGCTGCTGAAATGTGTCTTTTACTGTAAATGGAGTTGATATACTAACTTAAGAGATTCTTAGAAAATTTAAGTTTTGTAGTTGGGAGAACAAGTATCCCTGGCCATGTATACTTGAGACATAAATATAGTTCCTTGATATTTGCACATTCCTATTTGAAAATCCTTTAATAATAAGGACTGTTAGCTCTTTGCAAGCAACTTTCACAACAGATTTTGTTGACCGTACCGGATTTTCTTTTTCTTTTTTTTTTTTTTTTTTGACATAAGGTCTCACTATGTAGTCCTGGCTGTCCTGGAACTCACTATACATAGACCAGGCTGAACTCAAACAGCGAGATCTTTCTGCCTCTGCCTCCCAAATACTGGAATTAAAGTCATGAGCCCCCATGACTAATCTGATGGAGTTCTCAGCACTTCTGTGGTGAGGGGTTCTTTTCTGTCCCATATCCACTTAATTCATTGTTTTCTTTAATTCAGCCCCCAAACCACTTTATCCACTGTTATGTTTTGTGCTTGTGTGTATGTAGTTGTGGTTTTTGTTTGTTTGTTTTGTTTTGTTTTGTTTTTTGCTAAGGTCCCTGTTGTGGTGGTTTGTATAGGAATGGCCCTCAGATGCTCATAGATTTGAATGCTTGATCACCAGGTAGTGCCCTAGCACTATTCTAGCATGTGGTCTTGTTGGAGTAGATGTGTCACTGGGCTTTGAGGTTTCAATTGCTCAAGCTGGGCCCAGTGGCTCTCTCTTGCTGCTGTCTGCTGATCAGGATATAGAACTCTCAGCTACTTCTCCAACAATCTGCCTGCATATTGCCTTGCTCCCTCTTGCTCTCATGACAACAATGAATTAAGAACCTGTAAGCAAGCCCCAGTTAAATGCTTTCCTTTATAAGAGTTGCTAACACAGTTATCAGAAATGCTTCATCCATCAACTGATGGAAACAGATGCAGACCCACAGCCAAACATTAGGCAGAGCTTGTGAATCTTGCAGAAGGGGAGAAAGAATTTTAGGAGCCAGAGAAGTCAAGGATACCACAAGAAAACCCACAGAGTCAACTAACCTGGACTCTTAAGGGGCTCACAGAGACTGAACCATTAACCAGGGAGTCTGCATGGGCCTGACCAAGGCATACTGCATATGTGTTACAGTTGTGTGGCTTGGTCCTCTTATGGGACTCCTAGCAGTGTGATCAGGGGCTGTCTCTGACTCTTTTACTGGCTTTTGGGACCCTACTCTTTTGGGACTCTTGCTAGGTTGCCTTGCCCATCCTTAATACATGGGGAGGCACTTAGTCTTACTGCAAGTTGATGTGCCATGTTTTGCTGATAGCCACAGGAGACCTGCCCTTTCCTCCTCAGAAACAGAGGAGGAGTGGATTGGGGTGGGAGGAGGGGAAGCACTGGGAGGAGAGGAGGGAGGGGAAACTTTGGCCCTCAAGCTGTAAAATGAAAAACAATGGTAACAACAAAACCGGGGCTGCTGTGATCATAGTGTTTGGTCACAGCAGCAGTGTCCCCAAGATGCCTGTGATGACATAAGTGCTTCTGCTCTTTTGATGACCAGGAGGTGGGGACTATGGAATACCTCATGTTGCAAGCTTCTTTTCTTTATCTTCTTCATATGAAGACAGCTTTGGAGTCATCTGAGGATATTCTGAAAATTTTTTTTTATAATGATAACTTGGTACTTTAAAATGTTCAGAGTTTATATAGTTATATCAGGGTCTTTCTTATGGCTTTGCAAGTTTGTGTACTGGAAAGCCAAGTGTATTACTATTTAATAGAATAAACATTTTAGTTATAAGTCTCTTACATACTATATATTTCTTATACATCTTGCTTTTAATATTTTATTCTAACAGTATAAAAATTATAAGACTCCAGTGTATTTTAATTTTCTTTTGATCATTATTCTTGATATAGAAAGTTATTATAGTCATATAACTGAGAATAGACAACACTTGATATTTCAAGTTTATGGTTGATAAAAATGAGTTTCAGTGTTTTACTAATGATTGGTAATATTGAATGACATGTATTTAGACAAATGCTTTTATATATAATTTATTTGGCATTGTAAGTACATTTATCTTGTGAGAATCAGACCCCCTATTGTCAAATGAAGTATTTTATAAAAGTTTGGAGTAAATAAATAATAAAACTACTTTGATACACAATCTAACAATATTAAATATTAAGAATTAAAGTGGTCAATTTTAATACTTAATTAACATATTTAAAGTCCTTGTGGCTGTCCTGCATTAAAGATTGAAAGAATTTTTAAATAGAACTTCATACTTTTATCTTGTCTTGTTTGTAGTTGGTCTTTTAAAGAACATTGTTTTCAACCATAAATTTACCTTTACTACCATTTCAACTTAAAAAGATATTTTTCTCTTTTGTGTGATTTATATAAAATGTTTAGTTACTTCAGTTTTTAATTATGAAAATAAAGCTTCTAAACTTATGTCAAGGAAGCTTTTTGTTAGAGCCAAGATGTCATATTAGGTTAAATGCACATCATATCATCGTGAATACGATCTACCTATGACACATACTGACTTTTGGTGTCTTATTCCTGTTTGCTATAAAATTCTGAAGTAGTATGTTGAAACTTGTGTGGCTTTTATCCTCCTCCTCCTCCTCCTCCTCCTCCTCCTCCTCCTCCTCCTCCTCTTTCTTCTCCTCCTCCTCTTCCTCCTTCTCCTCTTTCTTCTTCTTTGGTGTATGTGTGTAAAGGAATACCACTTTGTGTTTTCAGTGCTTGATTTAATTATTATTTAGTTTGCCATCAGTCAAGAATTCAAATGGAGGAATAATGTTTATATGAACTTTTAAAATATATATATCTTTAGAATGACAATTCAGAATACTAATTCTAAGTAAGTATTATAAGCAGTGAAGAAATGAATGCAAATTGGAGAAAGTGAAATTTCACAGTCAATGAGAATAGATTAGTTTATTCGAACTTGTGTTTATATGCTATTTTAAAATAGCACATGCTATTCAACATATTATGGGTAGTATTTTACCCATGCATTGCTAGCAACTCGAACTTTTAATTAAGGATACTTTCTATAAACAAAAAATATTGCAGTGTCTTTAATATACATTAAATCCCAACCATCATGACCTTTGAAATAGCCATTGTCTTGTAAGCTTTGTATTAGTGTATAAAGTTTTGGAGATAGTCTTTCCTATTTAGATTTAATATTTAACAACCAGATTCATGTCAGAATTTGTAAAAGAAGTTTTAGGTATAATAGAACACTGAATATGTAATTTTTAAAGATCCATCAGGCCAGTAAGAATATAGACACATTTGTTTAAATATCTTTAATAATAAACCTTGCTTTGTAATAAACTTTTCCAAGTACATTTATGAAACACAAATTGGGGAATTCCTAGTAAATTTATTTCACATTTAAAAGCAACATTTTATTTAGATTTTTACAGAGATATCCCACTAGCAATAATAGACAGAATTAATATTTTTATTCTAAAAGATACAATAGGCCTTTACATTTAAAACAAAACAATAGAATCCAAGGCAGCAACTTTTTAGTTACTTTTGAATTAGATTAGTATTTAAATCTGTAATTAAAACAAAATGAAGACCATCATCCATACTCTTTATCACTAGATAACTTGAAAGTAACTTATTAGTAGTTTGCATGTTTACTTTGTTTAATTATAAATACTTTTCAGTGTCTCAGTTTTGATCTGTAGGCATCATAAATTATGATATAGTGCTTTCCTTATTGTAAAGAATGATTGTAATTACTATCTTTATGAATAGTTTAACTTTACATTTTGGCTTTTGGCTATTACCATAGACTTGTCAAGTTCTAGCAGTGGTTCTCACCCTCCCTAATGCTGTGACCCCATGTTCTTCATGTTGTGGTGGCCCTCCACCATAAAATTATTTTATTGCTACTTCATAACTATAATTTTGGTACTGTCATGAATCATAATGTAAACATCTGATATGCAGGATATCTGATATGTGACCCCCCACTGGGAGTTGAGACTCACAGGTTGAGAACTGCTGTTCTGAAGGATTATAATTAAGTCTAATTTTATTGAATCATTTTTGGAATTCTAAACTTCTCTAAGGAATGAAAAAATCCTTAAGTGTCTTTCAGCATCTTGAACAGATATGAACATCATGTTTTTCAGATGTAGGTGTCTCTTTTCTGTATTGTCTAGGCTTGTTTCCAGCCTTCCCCTGAGTATTGGGGACAACAGGTACATACCATTATGGATCCCAGTTGACCCTCCTGGTTCCTATTTTTGAGACAGAATCTACTGTAGTCTAGTTATGAACCACCTTATTTAGTGTTAGGGATTGAACTCAGGGCTTTGTACCTTTTAAGCAAGCACCCTGCCAACTGAGCTATACCCCATCTCTTCTTTACTTTCTAAAATAGACTTTGATCTCAGTTTGATTGTAATCTGTTTTTCAGAAAGTATAAAATCCCTAAAATTCATTCATTTGTACTTGTAAGAGCAGAGTTCTACTATAAAAATAAGAAGTTAAAGTAATATGACTATGAAAGCCCAGATTTGATAGACTATTTAGGAAATTTAACAGCTCAGAATAGACATATTCACATTTTCCTTCTATTGTTTTTAAGAATATAAAATAGAGAATTTGAATCTTATTTTAAAATACCCATGTTATAAATATAAATTTGAAAGCTATTTAAAAATCTATTCCATGGCAGTAATTATTTAAAAATTTGCATTATTTGCCAATATGTGCAATTTTGTAAGAAGATTTCACACCATCCTGGATAACTGTTGTCTGTCTTGACAAAACAGAACCAGAATGAAGGATGCTTCAGTTATTCATTGGTCTCTTCCTCTCATTGCTTTATAATTGGTTTGTCCTCTTGACTTTCTCCTGAGATACCCAAGTAATGATGGAAAAAAAGTGTGAACTTTGGAAAAAACCAGAGTGTATTCAATACTCTTTAATACTATATGAGGCTGGAGAGCTGGCTTAGCAATTAAGAGCACTGGCTGCTCTCACAGGACTGGGGTTCAATTCCCAGCATCCACATGGTGGCTTATAAACTTCGGTAACTCCAGTGCCCGGGATCCAATACCCTTGTCTAGACTCCGTAGGCACCAGCCATGCTTGCAGACAAAATACACATACAAACAGAAGTGAATGAATGAATGAATGAATGAATGAATGAATACTTATTATGTGGCTGAGCAAATTTAATTAGGTTTCTCTTGGGTAAAATTTCAGTAAAGATAAAGAAGATACATAATTAGGTTGTAGGAAGAATGAAGAGTGACACAATATTTCCCCATATATTCATTGTTTTAAATATTAGCTGTTACTGGTAACACCTGCTACCTGACTTCCTTACAAATTTGAACTTCGTAGTCATATTTTGGTTCACTGTGGAAGACTTACTTTGTTTTCATTTATTTGTTAAACCAAATTCATTCATTGGATTCTGTTTTATACTATAGCAACCTGTATTTTGTTATTCTCTATTGGATTCTATTCCTCAAAGTTCCTTCTATATAAGTTTATTGATTTGAACATACATTTCTAAACTCTGACAACTGTCTTAGATACATGAGGTTGGATTTTGTGGTTTTAGAAAGTCCTGTTTCATGTTCACTGTCTAGTTGCTTCTCTGTCACTGTGATAAAGTATGACCAAAAGCAACTTGGGGATGGAAGAGTTTATAACATCTTACCAGTTAGAATCCATCATCAAGGAGACCAAGGTAGCAGCTCAAACAGAAATCCAGAATCAGGAACTGAAGCAGAGTGTGGAAGAACAGTGATCACTGACTTGCTCTCTGTGGCTTTCTCGGCTTACTTTCTTTTCTACCCTAGAACCATCTGTAAGGGCTAGCACTTCCCTCAATGTGTGAGATTCTCCACACCAATCATTAATCAAGGAATTCCCCTCAGATGTGTGGACATGTCAGCCTGGTGGAGATATTTCCTCTGTTGATGTCCTTTTCCCAGGGGACTCTAGTCCTGTCAGGACAACAAAACCACCAGCACTTTCACAATCCATTCTTTATTTTCCTAACTTTCCACTAATCTTGGTTTAGCCATAATCCCAAGGGAACAGGACTTATTTACACTGAATTGTGATTGTGGGTGAGCAAGGGAGCTGAGTTGTTCTCATAAAAATCAGAAAAACCACAAGAGTATATTACAAGGTAAGAAGTTTTAGAGCTAAAGCAAATGGGATAGACATTTTGAAGTGCATGAAGATTAATACGGATTTGTGTAGTTGTGCCTCTAAAATCTGCTCCATATTTAAATAATTAAATCTTATGAGATTGACTATTTTTTTTGTTGTTTTATTTGTTTTTGTTTTTCGAGACAGGGTTTCTCTGTGTAGTTTTGCGCCTTTCCTGGAACTCGCTTTGGAGACCAGGCTGGCCTCGAACTCACAGAGATCCGCCTGCCTCTGCCTACTGAGTGCTGGGATTAAAGACGTGCGCCACCACCACCCAGCCAAGATTAACTATTTTATTTATTAAATACCATTTTCATTGGACTTGCTTACTCACTATTTTTTGCAGTTTTTTTCATATGTGATACTTACATAATTTTGAATAAAAATTGATGAAAGTGTTATGTAAATTGATGAATTGATTACATCAATTGTGATAACTATATAATATAGTGTGTGCTATATATCCATTAGGAATTGCAATTTAGAACAAAGGACAACACTCATAATAATTTAATAATAATTTATGTAATTTAATAGTAGTTCTATATAATCAATATGTTTTCCTTAGTGGATCACATTGAAAATGTGGACTCTAAATATCCACGGTAAAGACAAGCATAAACGTAATACAATAAAATGTTAGCAATGGTTTTTCCTACTAACGTTACTATGAGTTATTTTCATTGACTGTATTTTTTGTTTTGAATGTCCTTGTTAAAATGTACAGCTTTGTTAAACAAATGATGTTATAAAAATGAGATTTTACAAAAACTTTTAAGATAAGCGTTTTGTATAAATTTTACTAAAAATAAATGTAACTCCACATCAAAATAAAGGTTATAAATGAAGTCTAGACTTTTTTTGAAGCATTAATGGCATAGAAATTTTTTGACTTTTTTTTTTGCTCTTTTTCACAAGTTCTCCAAGGTACAGTAACAGACTCTGTAGCCTATAGAAAGCTTGTTGATGTCTACATGCTCATTTAATCATTTCATTCTGTCTAGTATTTCTTCCCAGTGATATCAGAAAAAAAATATATTCATCTTTTTTCTTTTGGATTTCCATCTAGGTAATTACTTTTGGTGACTGTCTCCACTTTATGCAATGTATCATTCCATCTCTGAAACTAGACATCCTCTGCAATCAGAAGAACAAGAAGTAGGCATTGACCCCTTGTCCAGCTATTCAAATAAGTCTTTAGGTAAGTTTTGTGTGCAGATGCCATTTCCATATGCTGGGAACTTAACAGAGGGACTTCAGTAAGTTCTGTCCATACTATAGGTGTAAGTCTTTCCATGAAGCTAATCAGAACAACTTTAAGAATATTTTTCTAGATATGTATAGAATATTCTTGATACTAGTGAATACCAGAAAAAGCTCCCTTTGTATTGAAGGTAGAGGATATATTAACCGAATGTTTAATACACTGTCATTCTTTAAGAAATGTTATATTCTAGATAATGCCTGTATATATAAAGTCGTTGAAGTACAAAATGCTGTTGTCAAACATGTTTTGAAGAATCATAAACTGTTGGTATTGACTTTTCAGTTAATCTATCCCTTGCTCCCCTCCCCTCCACACATACATTAAATTGAGCTAAATTCTAGGATGAACTTTATTGGCAGTGATTCACATATTCCTTTTCTTTTCTGTAAATAATTGAAATTCGTGTCACACTATTGTAGATATGTGCAAAAATATTGTTAAGTTGTAGATTATTGAAAGATATGCATTGTTGATGTTCTATTCTTTAAAATGTTTCAAATATGTATGTGTCAGAACTAGATATTATTTTTCCATGTTTACTTAATGATAGACTTTCTGAAAAATATGAGTTATGAAAATTCTTGAAGCTTTATCCTTATTCTTGAGTAGTTCATTGAATGCTATTAAGTTCCTTGCTCAAGTGACTAAGTGTATTTTTTTAACTCATGAAATGCATATATCAAGAAACCTATTTCAAACAAATTTGGTAAAATAATTCAAATAAAGTTATTTTTACCTGTATACTGATATTAAGGTCTGCTATGTTATTTTGGTAATTTTAAGAAATTAACTGATGCCTAAAATGGTCATTGCTATACAAAAAAAGCTCTTTATGAAGTGCATTTGTTTATGTATTTATTTATTTTAGTGTGTGTGTGTATGGAGAGAGAGAGAGAGAGAGAGAGAGAGAGAAAGAGACACTCTTTAATGCTTTCTACACCCTGTAAATGCCATTGATATTTTTGTTGAAAATAGCACCTTTTGCCTTTCAAAATTATTTTGTGATTTTATTTTATTTTATTTTTGTTACATGAAGACTTAAAAAGAAAGCTGTTTAGATTTTGGTAATATGAAAATTAATTCTCATTATTGCAGTTGAAGTATTTTAATATGTTGTTAGAAAGCCTGAAAGCTTTTCTAGTTATGTTTCCCGTAAATTTAATACTTGTAAGAAGTACTCATAATTCGATAAATGCTTTAAAAGTGAGTATGTATTTGTATTTGAAGCATACAAAATAATTTTGTCAATACTTTTTAGAATATCTCTTGTTTATATGCTTATTTGAGAAGATCATTTTCTGTTGTGTTTTAAGTGAATATTTTTCTATGGCTATTTCATTAAATATCGAACATTTTTTTCTTTACCCTGGTTAAAAACATTTTAAATTAATTTTATCTTTTATTGTCTAAAGGAATGAGCAGTTACCTTTACTGAAAGGGATTTTCATTTATATCCTAGCCTAACATTTCTGTGACATACCAAGTTATTAGGACTGAATTGATGTTTTAAAGTGCCATTAATTCATTTACCCCAAATGTTCATTAACAATGTAAATGTATGCTGATGTTCTATGAGACAAGGAAGTGACTAATGACTCTTCCAACTAACAACACTTAAAATGAATAGAAACTTTAGATAGCTAATCTTGAAGTAATCAAGACCCTCATTCAGCTTGGCATCTCTGTATGCTCTACAACAGCTGTCAACTGTTAAAAATATATACAAAACACACATACATGCAGGCACATAAGGAAAGCAAGATATGTAAATATCTGTTTTTTCTAAGCCATAAAGGTTACTAACCGTAGTGAGTTTTGTGTGTTGTATGTGTAAACATTTTACATCAAGTACCGATTTGATCTTCTTAAGTTGTCATTTTGCACGCACAAAAAAATTATGTATTATGTTTTCTTGAGGTTGTTATATTTACTTGAAGAATCATCATCATTGTAGTTTATTTTTATTTCTGTCTTGCATTGGGAGTTTTGAAGTATCTGGAAGCTTTTTGTGCATTTCTGCAATAGACTATAGGGAATTTATGGCTACACAATGACTCCTTGTCTAAACAGATAAACACCAGATTTGGATTAGTAATTTTCCTGCCTCAAGTCATATGCAATTCAAAATAATCCTGTCAGAGTTTCCAATAGTAAAGCATTCTATTTTCTCAAATGTGAACTCTAACATTTGTAAAGAAACAGTACTATTAAATGATTTTGAGTTCTTTTAAAATTAGGAAAGAAAAGGGGATTAGAGAAAGAAAGGTACATATTTTATTTTCATTGGGGAAGTTAAAGAACTGTTCCTACATATGTGTGACATCTTAGAACATATTTATTTTCTGTTAATTACACTTTTAATCTTTTTTCTAAACAATAAACAGTATAAAATATCTTACATATTCTTTGTGCCTTACTGTGTTTTATCTTTTGTTTAAATTACCATCTTAAATTCTAGAATCTTTGGTAATAATTGACCCGATACACATAATTTCACAGAAAATAATACACTATTTTTTTAAATTATTTGTTCTTACCATCTGACTTTAAATGATAAATCAAATGAAAATGATTATTTTTAATTGTGACTGATAATCTCAAGATAGAGGAGAATTTCATCTATTGAATAGTCTAATTAGGAGTACTATTTTTTTTTCTCAATTTCTTTGTTTTTTTCTTCTTTTCTTTTGGTTTTTCAATACAGGGCTTTTCTGTGTTGTTTTGGTTCCTGTCCTGGATCTTGCTCTGTAGACCAGGCTGGCCTAGAACTCACAGAGATCCACCTGACTCTGCCTCCCGAGTGCTGGGATTAAAGGCCTGGCTTTGTTTATCCAATTTTATAACAGCTTATACTTTTATTTGTGTTGCAAGAAGATTTTCCTCTATTGAGTCTTCTTTGAGAATAGTATTTTATAATGTATTGCCAAAAGTTTTAGCTTGGTTATTACATGATAGAACATTCCCCTTCTGACTTGACGCTTGTGTATTGTTAGGTAACTTTTACTGTATCTCTTTCCTTTTAAACATTACCTGCTTCACAGCTTTCTATTCTCAGATAGAAAAATACATGATGTTCAGAAAACTTTTAAATTTAGTATTGCTTCTATAAGCTATTTTTCCCCTCAGTTTTCCTTATGTCGCTATCAGAGTTTTGGAACTAGAGGGAGAGACATTGTCAATAATTGACTTTTTGTTGTGTTTGTTTGTTTGTCTGTGTAGACAGGGTTTCTCTGTGTTCCCATGGCTGTCCTGAACTTTCTTTGTAGACCAGGTTGGTCTGGAATTCACAGAGATCCCCCTGCCTCTGTGATTAAAGGAGTGCACCAACAACCTGGCGACTTGTTAGAGCTAATTTTTATATGGTGAAAATTTTAGTAGAGTATGAATGACTTTGACCAAAATCACCACTATATCATTAATATCTTTAAGTATATTAGTACTTACTGTATTTTATTGAATGGTTTAGTTTTCTAATGAATTTATTACTTGTTTTATTACATTGCTAGATAATGAGATATGTTGATATGATAGTTGATAAAGTAAATCAATATCTAATAAGTGAATTAGAGAATCATAGAAACACATATTTTTGCCTTTTTTTTGTTGTTGTTGTTCATTTTATTTTGTTTTGTTGAGACAGGGTCTCATTATATAACCCTGTCTGGACTGGAATTCACTATGTAGGCAAGGTCGGTGGCCTTGAACCCAGTTATACATCTGCCTTTTCCTAATGAGTGCTGGGGTTAAAGTCATGTGCTACCACACCTGACTCACATGTTTACTATCAAACAACAAGTACTATAGACCATGTACCTAGTACCTAATGTTAGCTTATTTATATAAAATATTTATTGAAAATTTAGTATCTGGGGAAAGAATATTGAACAGTAAATTCTTTCATAAAATTCACATTTTAAAATATATTTCTCTTAAGTACTTGAGAATTTCATAAATGTGTTTTGATTGTACTCAGCCCCTCATTTTTCTCACTACACTACACCACCTCTCCAACCACTCCTAACTTTGTGTCCTCTTTTTTTTTTTTTAAATAACCTTTTGTGTCCAGTTTTTGCTGCTCATAAACTTGTGGATGTGAGGCCATTCACTGCAGCTTTGCGAGTAGGTCCGAATCTTTAAAGAAAAAGGATTCTCCCTCCCACAAAAGCAAGCTGCCTTAGTTAAGTTTGGGGCTCCCCTCCCTTGTCAATGCGCTCCTTTTGATAGGCTTGGTGTTTTGCATCTCTCTGCACTGAAAACATTTATGCTGAATAATGTAAGTGTTAGGGTTCATGAGAAGTCCTGTAAAAGACCACTAGACATGTATGCAATCAACAAGAATGTTTTAGTTTCTCTAGAATAAAAATTTGAGCATGCTAGGGTCAAACTATCCAACAAAGTGGTAAAATGGCAACCTCGAAAGAAGCTCACAGGCTCCTTTTAAGCAGGATTATTGGAATTCCAGCTGCAGTTAAGTGTACTTTGATGTGATTGGGTATAGACCCTTATAGGTATAGGAATCTTTTTATGATTGGCTCACAACTTCTGGTCAGCAACTGTGGTTGCAGTGTCAGGGGTCTGTGTTCTGTGTCAGGGGTTTGTCTGTAGTGCCAGGGGTCTATTGACTGAAAATAGCGAGAATAGTTCCTGCTTGTGGCTGAATAGGACCCTGATTGGCTACTAAACTGGATGTATTTCCTGAGGATCTGATTGAAGCCAGACATGAGTCAACATAGGATGGTGGGGTAATATGGGGCAGAGTTAATAGCAAACTGGCTCTGGAAAACAAACAAACAAACAAACAAACAAAACCCGTCTCTGTTAGGGTCAACCCTGTTACAAGAGGGGATGGCTGCTTCAGTAAGCCAGACACAGAAAGACAGTAGCTCGTGTTATTATTGTATATTGACATTAGTGTTGAATCTTTATGTTTGTGTTTCTAACTTGGAAGAAACAGAAATTTCTAACCTGTGTAATCCAGGAAACTAGTGATCTTATTGGAGGGTATAGTATAATTTGGGTGTTATGAAAGGAAAAGGGAAAATCAGAGTGGGTGAGGATTAGGTAAGTCGAGGCAAAAGAGAAAGTCATGTGGAAACCTGCTATTTTATGACCTTTCTATATCATATTAAAGAATTTCATGAGAGTTATTCTACAGGGGATAATGCTCCTCCCAGAAGCTGCAGGTTGCTGCTAAATACAAAATCCAATGCCAAGTGTGAGATACCTCCCCTCAGTTTGGATGCCCCAGAGACCACAATTACTATAACCTATTGACACTGTCTTTGGTTGGTTGGTTTTTTTTTTTTTTTTGCTTTTGATACAGGGTTTCTTTGTGTAGCCCTGGCTGTCCTAGAATTAGCTCTGTAGACTTCTTGGTTGCCCATCTGAAGTCATATTTTACTCTTGGAGAGATAATAAAACACTGACAGATTAATACAGAAATAAAGAGAAAAAAAGCAGTGCTCAGAATTAAAACAGGGTAATGTTGCAATGAGTACTTAAAATTGTCAGGAAGGCCTCTGAGAAAGTGAAGATTTGGCTGTATGTAAATAACAGACAAGATTTCCAGGCTTGTATAGATGGTATCATTAGGAGTAGTACCACGTCTCTAAACAAAGTAGAGTTTATCAAAATAAGTCCCCAGGAAAGGAGTAAACTTGTTCATGGTAACTGGTGAGAGCCTTCTATATCCTTGGCACCAAGACTGTTAGTAAAATGGCGTAGAGTGGGCTAGGTTAGCAAGGACTTGCAAAGCTGGCCAAGATGAAATGTAGATTCATCTTGAATAAACGAAGAATTATTTAATAGTTATCTAACATACTGTTATTATGTCTTTGGACCCTTTAAATTCTTCTTGGGGGTCATATATCCTTCTTACTTGATTGCATTTGTTAAGTGATGGCTCCTTTATAGTGTAGAACATCTTTAAAATGTGTTTTCATGTTGTTTATATTCCAAATGAATATGCTTGTTTCCTTAACATTTTAACAACTTAGTTTGAGCAAGTTAATGGTGAAATAGTTTTTGTTAGTCAGAGAAAAAATGATGCTATGATATTTCACATATATCTGAAGATTTTTCGTATGGTTCATTTCATAGCATGTAACAATTATTAAAAGATATTTAAAGCCAGGTGGTGGTGGCGCACGCCTTTAATCCCAGCACTTGGGAGGCAGAGCCAGGCAGATTTCTGTGAGTTTGAGACCAGCCTGGGCTACAGAGTGAGTTCCAGGAAAGGCGCAAAGCTACACAGAGAAATCCTGTCTCAAACAAACAAACAAACAAACAAACAAACAAACAAAACAAAAAAAAACAAAAAAAGAAAGAAAGTCTTTTAAAAAAAAGATATTGAGTGTATGCAACCTAGCAAGACCTTTCCTGTTGATCTAGGGTGTACATATGAGTATGTGTTCACTTACACAAGTGAACTTGTACAAATGCAAGTTTTATTTGGGGCATGGAGGGCATGTAATCATTATTTTTTTTCTGCTGATATAATGGAGAATTCATTCCTCTAGGACATATTAGAACAGTGTGTTTAATGCTCTTCAATTTAATTTGCTAGTATCACAATTAATACAATTAGGGTCACTTTAAATGAAACTATTAGCAAATTGACTAATTTACTTTAACAATGTCAATGTGTTCTCACAATTACATTTGCTTTAATTAGTGTACAAGCTATTATTTAATAGCATACTTCACATAGAAAAATGTAGTAATGAATTCTTACCTCTATTAAAGAAAAACTTTTAATGGTCTAACTGATTTTTGTACAAGTGCTGTTAGCTATAAAGTGTTGGAAGACACATGGAAAATCATAAAGCAAAGCTTGCAAAAATGTAAATACAACATTTTTTTGGGTATTTTTCATGCTTTTCATTATATGTCCTATTTATCATTGTGTTAATAGTATTGAAAAATTTTTAAAAGTGATTAGGGAAGGGAACATATGTCCTGGACATATATTGCTGTATTATTTCAATTTATGGATACAATAAAGTCAAAATAATTCTCAAAAGGACTTTTGTTTTATATTCTAATCTGGGTATTTTCTTACCTTAAAATTAAGTCTTGAGTTCTGGAGAAGTTTCTTGGAAGGACATACAAAGTAGTTTACCACTCCTGTGAATTTCTTTTAAAAATATTTATTTTGTTTATGTATGTGGATGTGTTTCTGTGTAAGTGTATGGCACATCTGTGGTGGTACCTATGGAGGCCAGAAAACAGTATTAGATCCCTTGGATCTTTAACTGCAGGAGATGGTGAACCACCTGACCTAGATGCTGGGAGTAAGCTCAGGCCCTCTGGAGGAACAGCACATTTATAAATAGATATGATCAATATTGTTCAATATTATAATTTTAAATTGAGACTCTTTGGTCTACTTTTGTCAATTCACTAAGTTTCTGCTACTTTAAGATTCTATCTTTGCCCATTACTAAGAAAAAAATTATAAAGATAGAAATTTAGGACTAGAACATATGTAAAAGGTAATTAGGTATTAAATATTTAATGAAAAATGTGAGGTTAGAGGATGCACAGAGTGAAAAAGTTAATTACATCTCATTCCATTGAGATTCAGAACTATCTTGTATTTTCATCAGCTTCTCTGCCCTCCCTTAATAATCCTCCCTCCCTCCCTCCCTCCCTCCCTCCCTCCCTCCCTCCCTTCCAGTGACCCGCCCCACTTCCACTGCTCTGCTTCTTTCTTGCTTTCCTTTTCTTCCTACCCCATTTAAAAATGTATTGATAATACATTCAAATAGAGAAATAGATTCCTTTTATTAAGGCATTAATTGGTTGTCTTCCAACCCTTGCTGGTTCTTTCTACTATTTATTTGCTTTTGAAACAGGTTCTCACTCTGGGGCCCTGTCTGGCCCGAGGCTTTCTGTGTTGTAGACCAGCCTGGCTTCTAACTCACAGAGGTCTACCTTTCTCTTCCTCCTGAGGGCCAGGGTTATAGGTATGAGCTCCCACATCTGGCTTGTAGTTTTTATTCTTAACATTCTCTGTATGATCTGGGAAATTGTCTAGTACCTTTGTGGAATAATGTCATTTGATTTTGAAATGTTTACTCTTTCTTGGAAATCAAGATCAATTCACCTCTTGTTAGAGCTACAGCATTTCAGAAGCAAATCCCAAGTCTGTACTAAATCCCTTGTTGACTGGAATGACTGAAAGAACGTCCCAATAGTCCTCCACAGTCTGACCTTTGTATCTATCTAGTCACTTTTTAACAGTCAGACATGGTTTCTTTTAAAATTCATTGTTTATCCAGAGTAGTCGGAGAAGTAAAGCTGCCTGACCTCAGAACAGACAGCGTGAGTATAGGTACACCCAAATATAGTGGACTGACTTTTGAAAATGGAGAAAGGAAATACAGTAGAGAAAGAATAGTTTTTTCAACAAAGGGCTCTGAAAAAATTGAACATCCATACACATGTACATGTAAATCTTAGAGTCTGTCTGTCTATCTTCGCATAGAGTTACAGCTAATAGCATTAATACAAAATGGGTCATAAGTCCAAATGAGGACATCAGGATATCTAGGTGAAAATGAGTTTGCTGATAGCTTTTTTGATAAAAAAAAATCTTAAAATATTATCCATAATAGAATGAAAGAAAAAATGGTAAGTGAAAAGAAAATATTTTTGTATAACACTCTTAAAGCAATGAACAACCAAGCCAGAGTGACAGAAAAACTTCTCTACAATATCTGTATAATGTGACTATTATAAAACACATCTGAAGATCTTTTAATACTAGAGAGTAAGAAGAAACTAAATTGAAAAATGAGCAGAGCAGAAAAGGAACAATAGACATTGCTTTGTTGGATATGTCATTTACCATTGTCAAAAGCTAGAGCTGGTACAATACAACTCACAAACCACATTGCTGACTTTTGTCTTCCAGTGAACTGACTTTTGGTTTCACTGGTTCTCTATTCTTGTATTTTCTATTTTCTACCTTAGGTCTAACCTTATGCTTATATATTTGCCTTTGTGTTTAAGACACAGAAAGTACATCAGCACTTAGTATATCAGAGAGGAAGCACTTAAGCTCTTTGAACTTATAATTGAACCTTATGTTTTTTGTTTCTATTGTTTGTTTTTTACCAATTATGACATCAGGTTGCATTCTGAAAATCATGTTCCACATCATTTGGTAATGAAATAGTATTGCATCCACTTTTTGTGTCTTTAAGGGTGAACTGAAAGGATAAGGCTTAGACATCAGGAGTGGAACTGGACCCGTGGATGTGGTTCCTTAAGTAACCCCAGTGATTGGTATATGGACAGTATGTTCACCTAAGAAGGCCACTTTCTTTAACCATTTACTTTGAGGACAAAAGTATGATTTTCTTAAACAGTTATGTTTGCATACAGTAGTTAATATTTATTGTAATTTTGTTTATTATATGACAAAGTGATAAATAGGCAACGCTTGTTAGCACTTAGGTTAAATTATTTTCAATGTAGTTATCAGGCATAATATTTAAATAATTAAATAATGTTTAATAATGAATATTTAACTTTATGTTAAAATTAAGACCATAAGTAATACAGTGATGTATTAAAAATAAATCTTTTGATAAATTTATCAAAGAATATATTAAATATTTTACAAATGTTTGTGTATTTTTAATTATTTAATAATGATTTAATTATAAGCAATGTATTCAGCAATATGATGCTATATAATAATGAGTAATTATTATATATATATCAATAAAAGTTTTTACTTTGAATTTTTAAAGTCATTGAATTTTGGAGAAAAGCAGAAATTTGGGTTATGGCTTAATCATTGAAATGTGCAGTTTTGAGTATTGTTTTTAATCAGAGCTGCTTCATATTTGTTGGAATACAAAAGAGAAAAGTTATTAAAATATATTTTAGAGTCAGATTTATGCAAGAAATTGGGATTAAAATCTAGAGTGTTACAGAAAATTTGGGGAGAAGAGAGAGACTCAGATTATGTAGAGAGATCCTTAAAGAATGGTTTTGAGTTACATTTTTGTAGAATCATTTATTCAAAATTGCAATTTGTATTTGTAATCTAATTTTAGAGGTGATATTGTATTCCAATTCTTTTAGAAGACTAATAGATACTGTCCTATTGAAAAAGAGACTTCATTTATTCACATACCAGGTTTAAGGGGAGGTGATGAAACATTTACAAGCTTAGTAAATTTTACCTTTTAAACACATGCATGCCATGCACACTCACATATATATTAGGTGTATATTTATGCACAATCTGGCCTTTTAACAAAGAAAAATAAGGCTATGTTTGGGCTGCCACTGGTAGAAACGAAACAGCTGAGACTTTAATGAACACCATACTGAGGGCATGTAGGACATAAGGGAAATTAAGCAGGTTACAAACTGCACATCTTCTATTTGGATACAGAGATCTCCCCAATCCTGACAATTAGTTGCATTGACAAAGCAATCAGATAGACAGAAACAGAAGGAGATCATTTATATCAATTTGAGAAACAGAAATAGTAATGAAAGAAAATAGCCACACAGCTCTTTTTGGTGATCTTCTTTCTGTTTCCACCAAAAATAAACACATATGGTTAAACAAAATTATTTTATTTCGTTTACAAATAAAGACCAACATAGTTTTGTTGATGTTGTTTTGTATTTTAGAAAAGATATCCTGGACGCTTAAAGAAATTTTAGTCACAGAAACCTGACAGCATTGTTTAAATATAAATTTTCTTTCCTGGAAAACCATTTCAAACTATACCAGTTTAGCTGTGAACGCCTGAATACATTAATGAAGACAGAGAAGTTCTCGAATGAACTAGCATTTGCTTTGTCTCTTTTGTAACATTTCTTGGTAAATTGCACACACAAATGTTGCAGGGCCATTTTAATTTGCGCCCCCTGTTTTTTTGCTAGTAACTACATAATTCTTTGTTATTAGTCAGTTCATTTTTTAATTATTTTCTTATGATTTAAAGAAAGCTGTATGGGAAACATTTAAACATTTGCTTTAGTGTATGTGATTACATTCCAAAATGTATAACTCATGTTTAGGGTTGAAGATTTTCTTTTCTACAAAATCAAATCTTTTTCAGCTTTCAGAGACAGTATGTATTTCAAGATCATTTACTTTGTATCTTAAATCATAAAAAAAAATATGAATTTGCCACAAAACAATTGAAATATTTTAGGGCCATACTTTTTTTCAGCCTTATGAAGATCTGGATTGCTAATTTTTTGCACTATTATTTTTGTGTAAATTGTAATTTTCTCTGTGTTTTGTATGTGGTGTATGGAAAGATGTGTACATAGAAGTAGGTGATGTGCTCATGGACTTGTTGTGGAGACTAGAGGAGGACATTGGGTTCCTCTTTGGTTTTTTATGCCTTCTTTCCCAAGACAGCATCTGTCACTGGACCCAGACCTCATGGTTGAGGTCAGTTTAGCTGGCCTATGAGCTTCTAGAATCTGTCTGTCTTGATCTCTGTGGTTATAGGTGCATGCTACCTTTCGTCACTTTGGATGTTGGCACTGAGGATTTGAACTTAGGTTTTTCTTGCTTTCACAGAAGTTGCTCCTATCTCCTCCTTCCTCAGATTTTTAATTTTTATTTGCTTCAGAAAAGGTTTGTGGTACAATTTGAGACATTAATCTATAACTTAGAAAGAAATAAGAGGGAAAACTTGTAAAATTATTATTATGTAGTACTTTCAAATAGAACTTTGGAAATTTTAGTATTTTTTCCTAGAATGTTCCTTGAAGTACACCTTTAAATGTTTTACACTTTTAGTTTATAGATGTTTGCAAAATGACTTTTATAGGAGCTCAGTAACTTCAAAGAGCCAGTGCATATTTGGCACATATCTAACACTGTTATTTCATGTTATCAGTAAATAGTCTATTAGTTGTCTTTGGTTCTATGGCAAATTTTCTCTGAACTAAATAAAAGAAAATGGTAAGAGTTTACTCTGGGTGCTGGGGAGATGGGTCAGTGGTTAAGAACTGTGGCTGCTCTTCCAGAGCACCTGAGCTTAATTTCCAGCACCACTGTGCAGCTCACAAGTGTCTGTAACTCCAGTTCCAGAGGATCTGACACCCTCACACATACATACATGCCAGCAAAACACCAATGTACATAACATAAAAACAAATAAAAAAAGAATTACTCTGATTCCTGATAAAATAAAACATGCAGGTCTCTCACTCATTGTTGGATTTGCTTCTGTGTCAACAACATGGCTGACTACTTAGTGAAATGAATTACTGAGCCACAATTTTTTTAAATATATTTTTTTTTAAATTAAGAGATTTTTCTAACCACAGATTCCCATCCTCCCTCCTCATGCCCCCCCCCAGGCTTCCCCACCAATCCACCCCCCATTTCTACCTTCTCCAAGGCAAGGTCTCCCATGGGGAGTCAGCAGAGCCTGGTACATTCAACTGAGGCAGGTTCAGGTCCCTCCTCCCGGGACCAAGGCTGTGCAAAATGTCTTACCATAGGCACTAGGTTCCAAAAAGGTGCTGAGCCACAATTTCATCTTTTACCAAGCCACTTACCATTAAGTTCCATGATAGAGTCAGCATTTCATGAAATCAAAAAGCCGTGAGGTTTCATGAGGCTTAGAGTAACTGTTGGCACCTGTCAAAGCTGCAGTATTTTATTGAAAATGCTTATCTGTTAACCAAGTTCTCACTAAACAATTTCATGATAACCCAGTGTTTCTAAATATGGTAGCACTCATTAAATTTAATTAAAAGCAATTGAGTGAGGGGTGGTATTGTATTGCAGGCCTTTAATCCCAGCACTCTGGATGCAGAGGCAGGTGGACTGTTAGTTTGAGGCCAGCCTGGTCTACCCAGTAATAAATTTAACAAATGATGAAAAGGATGCATACTGCAAAGAGTAGAACATTTTTGTCATCCAGTTGGAAGAATATGAATAAATGTAGAAATGTAATTCTCAGGTTAGAACTGATGTTGTTATGAGCCCACCGACCTAGAAGGGTTTAGAAAGTGACGTTTTATTAGACAACCTGCAGGCCAATGCCCAGGGTTAAGATGAAATTAGTAACAGAGAATTCTCTCATCCAAGGATCAGATGGCTTCACTGGTGGTCTCTCCTATAAACATTTAAAAAAATCAATAATTTTTAAATTGTTCAAAAAAGGAGAAGTAAATTCACCCAGACTACTGCTACTTTGATATTAAAACCACAAGGACACAAGTAAAAGCTAAAAAGATCTTTTTAGAGAGAATAACTGTTTCTTTTTCTAGTCATATCTTTACAATTCTGATAGTAGTGCTTAGTAATTTATTATATACTCTTAGAACTTTTATATAATTACTTTTAAAGCTACCATTTTTTATGATTATAAGTATAAAAATCCTAGCAAACTTAATTCAACAATTCATTAAAATGATTATTCAAGATGATCAACTGTGATTCATCCTGCAGATGCAAGGATGGTTCAACATATGGAAATAAATGTGATAAACAGAATGATAGGCAACATTCATGAGTCTCTCAATAAATGCATAAAGGGCGTTGATAAATTACAATTTCCTTTCATGAGAAAATATCAATTTAAAGAAGAACACAGCTTCACCATAATTATAGCTACTTATAATTAGCAAAATAGGCTGTCTGTGGTGACTCACACCTTTAATTCTAGCACTTGGAAGGCAGAGACAGGTGGATCTCTGTGAGTTTGAGGCAAGCCTGGCATACATAGTGAGTTCCAGGATAGCCAAGACTATGTAGAGAGACCCTGACTCAAACAAACCAACAGCCAATAGTTATCATTATATTCAGTGAGGAAGAATTGAAGCTTTCTAAGATCTAACAGGCTACAGACTCCACATGCCTGAGATAGATATTGAATGTAGCCAATACAGAATTGTAAACTTGAAACATTATTATATTTGGGTAAAATTATATTTTATAACATGATTGTACATTTCTACAAAAATGAACTTTGAAAATGACAGTTTGTCATTGCAGTGTCAACAGGCTTGATCTGCCTTCTAGAATAAGAGAAAGATGCCTCTTTACTACATTCTGTTATCATTGAAAGACCCAGCTATACCACTCAGGCAGGGAAAGAAAGCATCTCATGCCCTTTTGGTTTTGAAGTTTGAAAAAGATAAATTCCAAATTATCCTTGTTTTTAGATTGCCTGGTTGTTTATAGTGGTTCAGTGAGAATCCCTCTCACAGACTCATATATTTGAACACTTGGTCCCTAGTTGGTGCTGTTGGGGGATTAGTATGTGAATTTATTAAAGTTGCCTGTTACAGAATTCAACATGGGAATACCAGTAACATCTTAATATACTAGTAGCTAATTAAACAAAACTTCAAGAAAGCAATTGCATTTAAATAGCTACACATACAAAAACTTCTAGGAATAAATATGAGTAAAGATAAAGACTAGTACAAACAAAACTATCAAATTATGAGTGTAAGAAATTGAAAGGGACAGAGAATAGTGAAAAGATTCTTTTTATGGATGGAAAGAATCAGTACTATTAGAATTTCCATATTGCCTTGTAGCAGGAATCTTAGAGAGTCTTCTTAATAAAATCAAACCTGAAGCCTGTTATTGGGGTGAACGCTGGTAGATCAGATGCAGAACAAGCCAAAGCTAACCACACCTGTCCAACTTCTCAGCTGATCTTGCTTTTTTCAGACTGGAAGCCTCTGTGTCCTCATATCCAAATGTCTCTCAGCTGAACTGCTTTTTGAAAGCCTGAAAGCTTAACCAGGCAAATACTTAACCAGCCAAATGTTTCATGTTTCTGGTCTTCACGCCTTATATATCTTTCTGCTTTCTACCACCACTCCCTGGGATTAAAGGCTTGCTTTTTGGGATTAAAGGCGTGTGTCACCATGCCTGGCTGTTTCCAATGTGGCCTTGAACTCACAGAGATCCAGAGGGATTTCTACCCCTGGAATGCTAGGATTAAAGGTGTGAGTGCCACCATTTTCTAGCCTTTGTATCTAGTGGCTGTTCTGTCTCTGACCCTAGATAAGTTTATTAGGGTGCACAGTATTTTGGGGAACACAGTATCACCACATTGTCTCCATGCAGTCTACAAGTTTTATGTAGTCCATGTTAAACAGCAACTGGAACTAGAAAACTACTCATAAAATTTGTACGGAATACACATAGACAACACGCATGCACGCGAGCGTGCGCACACACGCACGATAGCCCAAGCCATCTTTAGAAAACAGAACAATACAGATGGCAGCCCATTTTACATATATGGCAAAGCTTTGATAATCTAAACATCGCTGGATTTCATAAAAATACCTAACAAGTGCTAAAAATATAGCTCAGTGTAGCTAGAGTTTTCCTGCCTTGCCCACAGTCAGGACAAATCTTTGTCACCCGCCAGTCCCACAGCCGCTCAGACCCAGCCAAGTAAACATAGATACTTTTATTGCTTACAAACTGTATGGCCGTGGCAGGCTTCTTGCTAACTGTTCTTATATCTTAAATTAATCCATTTCCATAAATCTATACCCTGCAACGTGACTCTTGGCTTACCAGCATCTTCACATTCTGCAGCAACTCCTTTTGCCTTCCTGTTCTTTCTTTTCTCCTCTCTGTTAGTCCCGCCTTTACTTCCTGCCTACCCACTGGCCAATCAGTATTTTATTTATTGACCAATTAGAGTAATTTGACATACAGAACATCCCACAGCAGCTCAGTGAGTGAAATGCCAGAGGACATGTATTTGATCTCCTGAACCCATGTTAAGGGGGGAAACCCCAACAATATATCCCATGCTATGCTGTGTGCTTTTAATCATCATGCCCGAGAAGTGGGCAAAGAGGGACTCCTCCAGCCCAGTGTCCAGACAGGCTATCATGCTTGGTAATTCCAGCTATTCAATAGATCCTTTTTCAAAACACGTGGAGCTTGACAACTGAAGAATGGAAATTTAAGGTTATTTTCTGGTTTCTGCACACATACCTATACAGACATGTGCACTCACATGCATATGAATTCACAGAAATAGCCATGTGGTTGTGAGTTCCAGGACTACACAGAGGATTCTTGTCTGGGCGTGGGGATGTATCTATTCTAGTCATTTTTCATATTATACCTTTTGAGTTATAAAAATAGCACATAGTTGCTAATGTATAAAGATATATTTCTATATTACTTTGGGAAGTTAAAGACATTATATTACCATTTTACAAATACTTACAGGAAATTTGAATATATCCCTAAGATCGAACAATTTTATTCCTAGGAAATAAACAATGAAGATCTTCAAGAATTTTAAGAACACCACTAGTTTTGCTGTAGTAACAGAATACCTGAAGTAGTTTATATGTCCTGCTTCAGTACAAAAAATAAATAATGATGCAATCAGTAAGACACCAAAGTGAAACTGACTAAAATATATAATTCCACAAAATTATATGTATGATACCAAAATTATGAAGATACATGTTGTGGAATATTAATTTAAGATGTATTACATGTTTATTCTGTGGAACATTTGTTTAATGATGTTTTGCATTCTTTTATGTTACTTTGTTTAACTCTGAATTTGTGTTTCTTTGCCTGTCTAAAACACACTATGATCTAATAAAGAACTGAACGGCCAATAGCTAGGCAGGGTCAAGAAGTAGGCAGGACTGGCAGACAGAGAGAATAAATAGGAGGAGAAATCTTGGAAGAGTAGATCAAGGAGTGAGAAATGGAAGCGAAGGAGGGTATCATGGGCCAGCCACCAACTACACAGCAAGCCATGGAGTTAGAATTAAAGAAAGGTATATAGAATAGAGAAATATAAGCACCCAGAGGCACAATTTAGACAGGATAACTTTAGTTAAGAAAAGTGGCAAGAAACTAGCCAAGCTAAGGTTGGGCATTCCTAAGAAAGAATAAATGTCCGTGTGATTATTTGGGAGCTGGGTGGCAGACTCCCCAGATAAGAAAGACTAAAAGACAACCAACAACAGATATATGCATATAATATAAAATTCCATTTATATAAAATTGAAAAGCAGTAAAACTATATAATATGTTGCTCGTGAATGAATGCATGTGTACTACAGCTAAAGAAGGACAAAAACCAAAAACTTGATTTTGGTCCCTAGAGTAGTCTGTAAAGGGACACTCATGATATTTGGTATTTATTGACAATATTTTATTTCTTAAGCAAAAAGACTGCTAGTGAATAATGAAATTTTACTATAAAATCTTGTTAACTGGCATAAAATTGTTTAGACTTGGATAATAAATGGATACTTGAAGTAAAGTTTATCTGCAACCCATTAGAACTAAAACACTGGGCTTGGAGAGATGATGCAGCAGTTAAGAGCACTGACTGCTCTTGCAGAGCACCCTCTGTTGAATCTTAGCACCCAGTGACTGTTCACAACCCTCTGTAACTCCAATTCCAAAAGATCTAGTGCCTCTTCACCTCCATGGACACTGCACCCATGTGGTGCATATACATACAGACATACACATCAAATTAAATTTAGTAAATATGCCAGGCATAGTGGTGCATGACTTTAATCCCAGCACTTAGAAGGCAGAGGCATGCAGCAGCTCTCTGTGTGTTTCAGTCTAGCCTGATCTACATAGTGGATTCCAGGACAGCCAGTCCTATATAGTGAGATGCTGCTCCCCCAAAATAAAAAAAATACACGTGTGCATATTTATAAAAAAGAATTAAAATACTATCATAGAAACACACAGCTCAGGAAGTGAAGAAACCCACCAGATATATCTAAAATTTAGGACATAGTACCATAATCTAAATCACTGGGAGTGTACAGGTTTTCATCAGACACGTTAGTAAGTGATTAAACCATGAAGATGTGTCAGGCAAAGAAAGACTTATGCAGCAAAGAATTCCAGAGAAAATGACCGGTTTTTGTAAAGGAAATAAATGTATAATTACATGATATTAGCAGGTACAAAAGCTACACAGAGAAGCCCTGTCTTGAAAAACCGATGAAAAGAAATGATTTGCGTACTTCCTGTCATGTTATTAGTTCTGTTTAAGAAATCCTTTAATCCCAGCACTCGGGAGACAGAGCCAGGCGGATCTCCGTGAGTTCGAGGCCAGCCTGGGCTACCAAGTGAGCTCCAGGAAAGGCGCAAAGCTACGCGGAGAAACCCTGTCTCGAAAAACCAAAAAAAAAAAAAAATTGTCAAATATTTGAAAGAAAGTAACCACTGGCTAATGTACATGTTTCTTTGTACAGTTTGGGGAATGTGATTTGGCACAACCCTTCTAATGACAGTAGCTATCAAGTCTTAATGTGTTCTTACTGGTAACCCTTTCGTTAAATTATTCCTGAAAGATAGTTATTTTCCAGTTTTTCATTTTCACTGTGAATGATATATTCAAATAGATTTAAATGGAATGATAGTTCAGTAGAAAATGCTTAATCACTTCAAAGTGTATGTACCTCTGTCTTCTGAAAACCAGAATTATTTCTTCCTGGTTCTACATTTACTTATGGGAGTTTTAGCTTTCAACTTTTTTTGCTCTTAGATGTAAAACTTTTAATAGATTGTTGAGTTTCATTCACATTGTCCATGTTAGTACAAATAACTTTGTCTGTTCTAAATTATATAATCATCATTGTTAAGGTGAAAAACATGAAACAGGATCTAGTTTCTCCATTTTGCCCACAGCAAAATAAGTGGTGGAGCTTACCAAGGACAAGGATAACCTGAGTTGATGATGATGCTTTTTCCCTCAATGTTACAACTCAGAATTCTGTCCAGATGAATGAGTAAACTATTTGTTTTCTAAAACTGCATTTACCACTGTAATTCTCTCAATCTTGCATTGCCAAATGCTACCACACAAGTGATGGTCTTTACAAAAGGATATGGAGCAGGAAAGTGTGCACCAAGTGTGACAGAACAGAGGGCCCTATTCTTAGCTCTTAGTCTATGTCAGCTTAACCTGTGTTATCTCGGGTACTTTGGAAAAAAAACTTAAAAATGAAGTCTCAGTTGTCATTGTCCCTCTTGTCTGATATTGCTGTAAAGTTGATTCCAAAATTAGGAATAAACTTATGAGACAAAATTTTTAGGGGACCAAAAACTGACTTAGCTAACACATTTGTTTCAGGTTATTCTTAAAAACTTTTTTTTTTTAATTTTTAAGTTAAAGTTGATATTAAGTAAAAGAAGTCACTTATTTGTCTAGAAATAGATATTTTCATGTTTACTATGTCAAGTTCAAATCAGGTTCAATTTATTGACCATAGGCCAAGTTAATGGGAGGGTGAGGCAAGCCTAATATGGTGATCTATAAAGCAACTTCTAAGTTTAAGTTTTGTAGAAATATCAGAAAGGTTACAAAACTGTGTCTCCATCCTCTGCAAATACTGTATTTAACTTCAAGAATGAGAAATATAGTTATAAATAATGAGTGCTGTAACATTCAGGGAATCTTACAAGTTTTCCAATAAATTCATACCTTTACATTAATGGGTTAAATTTTCATCCTCTAAAAAGTATACATTTAGTGTACAATGTATGTGGCCTTGGAAATTGTTTTAGAAAGTAACTAGTCTTTTACTCACAATATTTATACTTTTGTTGTTGTTTGTTTTGTTTTATTTTGTTTTTCAAGACAGGATTTCTCTGTAACAGCCCTGGTTGTCCTGGATCTCACTCTAGACCAGGCTGGTCTCCAACTCACAGAGATCCACCTTCCTCTGCCTCCTGATGCTGGGATTAAAGGCGTGAGCCCCTACCACTCAGCACAATGTTTATTCTTACTCTGTATATATTAATTGAACTTTTTGTTGTTGTTCTTGGCTAATAGTGTGGTGTTTCATTGGCAAGGAAACAGTGTGGTATTTTTCTTCTTCATTGCATTACATTGCAGGGATGACCTAAGATGACAGAGTAGATGGATTATGATGCCCTGATGACTTGGGCTGTACTAATATTAACAGTTTGGTTTCATGTAGACAAAGTAGTGATTTTTTCGCCTCCAGAAGCTACAAACTTTGAATATTGGTCTCTTCTTTGAGTAGGTACTCTTCTAAGTTGTGTTATACATACTAAGCAGTACAGGAATAAAACAGAGAAGCTTTTCTTTGAGAAAGCTTCCAGTTTTTCTGAAAGATTGACGATAAGATGGACTAAAGAGTAGAGTATGGCATGTTTCATTGTGGTGAGTTGTCCAGAGGAAGGGGTCCATGGGAGGAGGGTAGAAGAAGTTTAAGCCAGTGGTTATAGTTCCTGTTACCACAGGAGGAATGGCCTCACACAGAAATTTTGAATCAGTCAAGGCTTTATCTGTAGTAAAAAATCTTGCATAAAGCTGCAGTGTATTTGCAGCACCCAAGGTGGGTTCTAATACAACTGATGAAAGCATATCATAACTTAATTAAACTGGAACCACAATTACTAGTATGCCTTGTTGGTACAATTTATAATATTTGCTTTTTAAAGAGTATGTTTCTTGTTCCATGTAGTTAACAATTGTAATATTCTTCTGTTCTTTGGTAACAGGACATTATATATACTTGATTGGTTTTTATCCCTATACTAGAAAGAAATTCCATTTTATTAACATAAGTAGATTTTTTTCAGTATGTATGTTGATATATGTATGTATATGTGAGTACAGGTGTACATGCACATTTTTAGAAGCCAGAGGGACAACCTTAAGTGTTGTCCTGATAAGCTACATCTGATGCTGTGAAAAGAGATCTTTCACTGACGTGAAACTCACTAATTAGGCTAGACTGTCTAATCTGCCTGCCTCCATGTCCCACTTCTGGGATTACAAGAGTATTACTATGACATTTTTACTGTTTTATATCGTTACTTTGTATCCAACTCGCATTCTTATTTTTGTGAGACAAGCACCATGAAGACTAAGCTGTATTGCCAGCTCAGTACATATAACTTCCAAGAAATAAAAAAAAAAGACAACATTAAAATCATATATTTGTTGTACTTTGAGTAGAAATACTGAGTATCAACTTCTCTTGATTAAAAAAATGTCAACAAACAAGAGAGAACGCATGCATGGTACTGTACACCTCGCCAACTACAATGGCTGGTGAGACCATGAAGCCAAAATGAGATCCCAGTAGCCCCACTTCACTGAACCAGTGTGTGTATGTGTGTGTGTGTGTGTGTGTGTGTGTGTGTGTGTGTGTGTGTGTGTTGTGCAATAATCATTAAAGAAAAAGATGCCATGAATTTGTGAGGGACCCAGGGGGACACAGGAGACACTGGAAGAAAGAGGGGGGAAGGGGAATATAAGGAGAAGAGGAAGCCCCTAGCAAGTAAAATCCTGAGTGAAGTTCTGTTTTGACATGGGCACCACCCTGCCATGTCCAGGTTCAAGGCAGGGAAGATTGCAGCTTCCTCCTGGCTTTTTATAGCCTGAGACTACTCTCCTGCAGAGACCACCTAAAGAGACTAACCAACACCTCCCCCTGGACTATACCTACTCAACAGCTGAGGTTCCAGGGGCAGGGTGTTAGAGAAACCCACCTGATCCAGACTTTACTGTGTCTGTTCTTTCTTCATTTCCTCACTGTCCCTAGTCTTGGGGGATGGGACAGAGAAATGACGTAAATACAGTCCTCATGCAGGAACCTGTCAAAATAAATCTTTGAAAAATAATGTTAGTATAGTGCTATCATTTGTCAGGCTTCCCTTCTGCAATTATGTGAAGGAGATAGGAAACTTAACAGTTTCATTAACAATTTTATTTTTTTCTCTTAAATCTTTTAAGCATAGTTTTAAAGCCCATTTAAAATTTTGATCATAATAGCAAAAGATTAACAATTTCATTGCATTCTTAGAGTTTAAACCTTTTAACCATTTATTAAAATACTTTGAATTACATTTTAAAAAATAGGATTCACTGTAGATGTAACCAACAATCTTATTAAATAAGAAATACAGAAACAATGTAAAAGAGAAAGCCGAGAGGTCAGAGCTCAGAGCTAAAATCTCACCCTTCCTCCTGCCGTGTCCCAGCTTCCCGAAAAAGAGAGCTATTTCCTGTGTGTAAGTCGTTTTTCCAGTCATTCTGCCTTCTCATTGGTTGTAAACCCAAACACGTGACTGCCTCATCACTGTCTGAATGTACAGCCCCCTAGGTCTTAAAGGCATATGTCTCCAATGCTGGCTGTATCCCTGAACACACAGAGACCTATGGGATTAAAGGCGTGTGCCACCACCGCCACACTCTGGCTATGGCTCTAATAGCTCTGACCCCCGGGCAACTTTATTTATTAACATACAATCAAAATCACATTTCAGTACAATTAGAATACCACCACAATTCATCTTAGTATTTCTGGGTTTTGTTGTTGCTGTCTTGGTTTTTTGAGACAGGATTTCTCTGTGTAGCTTTGGCTATTCTAGAACTCTTTGTGTAGATCCAACTGACTTCGAAGTCTTAGAGGTCTGCCTGCCCAGTTTCATTTTAGTATTTTTTTTAAATACAGAAAAAAGAAAAGAGAATTATGTTTATACTGTGTTTATTCTACATACACACTATGCTTAATTTTCTAGGTAGTGATGTCTTGTAGCTACCACAATAATATGGCCACCTATCAGTGACCATCTTTACATATTTCAGCCATGAGCTAGTCATTCATACTCAAGAGTTGTCAAGCATTGGAAAACCATAAGCCATTTCTCTTAAAGAAGTTCAGCTACAAAAATCATTCTTACATTTAATTCAAAATTACCACACTAGTATAGAAGCTTTTATTTCATAGCTTGTGTGATATTACTATGTGTACATTATAATTGTGTATCTATCACTCCATTACTGTAAAGCTGTTTGTAATACCAGTTTAGATTTATAGTTAGAAGCATACTTCAGAATTATTCCACATCTGTTTCTCAGTAACACAGTCTTACTGTATATGTAGTATCAGTGTTAAATCGTGATCTTCTATACTTGTTTTAAACATTGGAGACAATTCACTTTGAGTGGGTAATTATTACTTTTGAGGGGATAGAATAACTGCAGAAATAATTACCCCGTTTGCCTACTTTTAGATAAATATCCTGCCTGAAGTGAGCATTTGAAGTGCATCCAAAATTTAAAAAAATAAAACAAGTGCTTTGCTTGTCAGGTATTTCAAGGCAGTATTAAACAGATCACCTTGTTTTGATTGGGGCAGGAGGATAAATGAGAGAACAGAGTATAAGAGAATGAAGGGGGGAACATAGTTCAGTGTAAAAAGGGAAGATTTGTAAACGTAGATTAAAATGACAGATTATGAGAGAGAGCTGTGTTGCTGTCCAGGTGTGAGGAGAAGTAAATGACTGAAGAGAAACATAGTTGGTTTTTCAGATGCAGTTCAGATTAAAGAGAGGAATAAGGGGATCAAAAATGAAATGACTAGCTGCAAGTCCTTATAGAAAACACTTCTTTTTCTTTTGTTTAGTCAACTATTCCCATGTATTAAATGATATATCCTAATAAAAATTAAAGAGCAAGTTGTGTTTAAGGGATCAGGTCATCGTAACTCATTGACATTAGACCACATAACTGAATGATGTCTTCCTTCAGTAAAATACATCAAATGAGATCAACAATTATGACTCATAAACATGCCTTGCAGGCATAAAACAGCAGGGAATTAGCATGTGAGGCTGATAAATATGCATGTAAATAAGCTCCCAAAGGAATAACATGGGTTTGATTGATAGGTTTAGAATTGGAACATATGTAAACCCCTTTATTCCTCATTCTGGTGTAGCTAAGGAAGGATGCATTTTACTTGTTAAAAAGTTTTGGTAACTTTGTAAATCTTAATGCCACATCTGGTTTTTGTTGTTGTTGTTGTTGTTGTTGTTTTTTTCCTTGTACATGTCACTTGTAAGATTAATTGAATTGTCTTCAGGCTGGATGGCCCACATAAAAACTAAGTGGCAGAATGTGTGAATGAATGGCTGTGCATGGGAGACTAGAAATGGAAGGAGCTAAGGCCTGGGGAGATTTGTTTCTGCGTTGTAAACTGATGTGTATGCTTGTCAGAATTTCTTTTGGAAATGTTGCTTTGACATAGCAGCTGACTCTGGCTTTCTCAGTATGCTTATGTCCTTATATAACTTCCCCCTTAAGTGTCTGGTACTTAGGCTCTGAGTTAGGATTCTATCCTTGTGAAGATACACCATGACCACGGCGACTCTTGTAAAGGACATTTCATTGTGGTGATGGCTTCCAGTTCAGAGGTTCAGTCCATTATCACCATGGCAGCATGTAGGTAGACATGCCACTAGAGAAGTATCTGAGAGTTCTATATTTTGTAGGCAACAAGAAGGAGTCTGTCACACTGGGTGATATCTTGAGCATAGGAGACCTCAAAGCCCACCTTCACAGTGACACACTTCCTCCAACAAGACCATGCCTGCTAACAGTGCCACTCCCTTTTGGGGGCCATTTTCTTTCAAACCACTAGAAGCTTACTTTGGTCCTACCCCTCAGCCCATGAGCTATTGTGGACCAGTAGAAAGTGGGGGTTCTGCTTGCAGTCAGCTGTCACAGGTACTTTTCTTATCAGTACCTTTTAGCTGAAGGTGACTGTGTGAATTCTATTCTTCCTGTGAAGTCCAGCTCATCTCAAGTGATGATGAGTGGTAGCTTTGATTTCCTGGTGCAGAGATGCATTTTTGCCAGTTAGATTAAAGGATTTACTAACTGAAGACATCTGGGCCACTAATGCCATTTCTCTTTAGTAATAAACTAGTTAGTAGAAAGCAAGATCAGCTATTAAGGTGTTTGGCCATCCCATCACCCGAGTAGGTCAGTTCCGGCTGTCTCTCGATCATTGCCAGCAGTCTATGTGGGGGTATCTTTGTGGATTTCTGTGGGCCTCTCTAGCACTGTTTCTTCTTTTTCTCATGTGGTCTTCATTTACCATGGTCTCCTATTCCTTGTTCTCCCTCTCTGTTCTTGATCAAGCTGGGATCTCATGCTCCCAGAGGCTCTCTTTCCCTCAACCCTTGCCCTTCATTACTCCCACTCATGTCCATGTTGTTCATGTAGATCTCAGCCATTTCTCTGTCATTGGGCGATCCTCGTGTCTTTCTTGGGGTCCTGTTTTCCAGGTAGCCTCCCTGGCAGAGATCCACAGCTAGGCCCCGGGTGGAGCACCGGGAGTCTAATTAGCAAGAAAGAGGAGGGTTTATATGAGCAAAAACTGTTGAAACCAAGGTTGGATAAAGCACAGGGACAAAATAGCCAAACGAATGGAAACACATGAACTATGAACCAATGGCTGAGGGGCCCCCAACTGGATCAGGCCCTCTGAATGGGTGAGACAGTTGATTGGCTTGAACTGTTTGGGAGGCATCTAGGCAGTGGTACCAGGTCCTGTGCTCATTGCATGAGTTGGCTGTTTGAAACCTGAGGCTTATGCAGGGACGCATGGCTCAGTCTGGGAGGAGGGGACTGGACCTGCCTGGACTGAGTCTACCAGGTTGATCTCAGTCCTCAGGGGAGGCTTTGCCCTGGAGGCGGTGGGAATGTGGGGTGGGGGTGGGGGAAGGGGAGGGTGACAGGACGGGGGAGAACAAGGGAATCCATGGCTGATATGTAGAACTGAATGGTATTGTAAAATACAATAAAAGGAAAAAAAGAAAGAAAGAAAGCAAGATCAGCATAATATAGTATTCTTTTTTTTTTTTGCAAATTTCTTTTTATATAGTTTCACTTATTCATGAAAAACCATGGTTTGAAAGTATTTAAATGGATTATTCCAGAAATAAACTGTAAATTTTAGATTATGCATTGTGAGTTGTCTAATAAAATCCTGAACTCTCAACTCTGCTCTGTCCAATGTATCTATTCTTCAAAGGTTGCATATCTCTGAGGCTTTTAGTGGGTGTCTTCTTATCAGACTGAATAATGTCTCAAAACAAAGTGATGGTGGCAATTGTGTTTGTCAAAGAGGAACTTGGACTGAATAGGTGAGAGACTGGAGAGGTAGCTCAGGAGTTAGAGGACTTGATGCACTTTCGTAGAACCTGGATTCAGTTTCCCTTTCCCATACAGTGGCTCATCTGTAACTCCAGTTCTACATGATGTAATACCCTCTTCTGGCTTCCTTTGGCACTGAACAAACATGGTCCAGAGACATGTATGCAAGCAAAATAACACAGATAACAAGTAATACCAATTATTTTTTTTCAAAGAGGATTGGTAAAAATTCTGTACTTAATAAGAAGAGAAAAAACTACATTCTGAAAGCTGAGATTGTTAAAATCTATGATAATGACTCTGTGAACTGTACAGAAAATAGAAATTCATGCTATTGTTAGTGTGCCGTGTTAAAATTAAAAAATTATGACTGTATTTCATGGTACATGTCAGTTAAGATAAAAAGGATCTCAGATCTGTGGGTGTACAAAACCTAAAAGTATTCTGAGTGACTGCAGCAAAATGTTGCTATAGAAAAAAGAATCAAGCAAACAAAACAACAACAACAACAAAAAATACTGATTTCTATAATACTAGCAGGGAAGCTGCTTGGAGAGCCTGGATCTGAAGATGGAAAATCTTTCTGTAATATTTGTGTTAAAGTTAAAGCAGCTGATTAAGTTAAAAGAATAGTACCCCACCAAATTTTCTTCTTTTTAGAAAAATGTAAAAGAATTTGTTTATTTGTATTTCCTGTATATGGGCATTTTGCCTGCATGTACCTGTGTGTGCATTGTCCACAAGGACCAGTAAAGACCAGACTATTGGAACTGGACTTATGAATTGCTATAAACTGCCCTGTAGGTGCTGGGAACTGAGTGTGGGTCCCCTATAGGAGCAATAAATGCCTCCCAAACCAAGTTTTCAATTGCAATAAATTACAGCTCTTGCAGGACGTGGTGGTACATGTGCTTGGGAGACCGAGGCAAGTGGATCTCTGTGAGTTTGAGGCCAGCCTGGTCTACAGAGTGAGTTCCAGGACAACCAAGACTACATAGACAAGATTTCTCTGTGTAGCCCTGGCTGTCCTGTAACTCGATATATAGACCAGGCTGGCCTCGAACTCAGAGATCCACCTGCCTTGCCCTCCTGAGTGCTGAGATGAAAGGCCATGTTGATGTCTGTGTCTGTGATGCTGCCAGAGGCCATGTTGATGTTTGTGGTTGGTGCTGGAAGTCCATGATCCATGCAGACACATAACTGAGAATGAAAAACATGAAGGCTTCTGTGATAACCCCCACCCCATCTACCCCCTCACCCCCCCCCCCAAAAAAAAACCACAAAACAAAACAAAGAGAAACAGTCCAGACAAGAAACTATTGAAGAGAGTCCTTAAAAACAGTGATAAAGATGCGGAAATGTAGCTCTTCATAGTTGATGGCTTCTGGCAGGTGGGTGGGGAAGGACTCATTTTCTTTAAGGGCTGGCCACTGTTGGAGTTTGACCATGTTCCAGTGAGTACATGGGCAACACAAATGGGGCTTTGTGGGGTTTCTGTTTGTTTTTTGTTTTCTTTGGGGTGGTGAAGGTGGGAAGGTGGAGCTGGAAGGAATGGGAAGCAAGTGTGATCAGTGTTCATTGTATGGAATTCCCAAATAATAATATTTAAAATATTATGTTGGGGAAAATTATTACTAAATACTAATAAATTAACAAATTAGTTAATATTTTACTGTGTGTTATTTATTGGTTAAACTTTTTTTTCATAGATTTGTATGCATAAGAGTAAACATTTTATATATTTAGGGTTTGCCTTTGCCTTTTATTTTATATAACCACTGAGGGGCCTGGAACTTATTCCTTATTATGAATGAGACCTCCCTTTTTTTCCCCCAGGGTACTCTTGAGGAGGGAGAAGTGAAAAGTATGTAAATAGAAAAATATAGGAGAGAGACAGTTAGAAACACAGGATAGCTTAGGAGGGCCTTGGTCAAAACCCACCAGCCCCTTCTGTCTTTACTAAAGGGCTTTTAAAGGAATGCCAAGGGGTGGAACAAAAGACCTCCCTCCAGCACAGCCCAGTGCAGACCATCCCAGATACCTGGTGACCATGCACATGGTCCAGCCATCCCCCAGTGTAGCCCTGCTGTGTAAAGCAAGCTCAGATCTCAGTAGGAAGCTTTTGTGGGCTCCCACATTAGTATTAGTATAATGATTTATTATTATAATAACTTATAATTATTATATATAGTACATATATGATATGCAATGTTCATATATGATATAGTCAATGATATAATATATAACCATTAATGTATGATAATATAATATATATAATATTAATGTATATAATGATCATGAATACATAATGATTATATATGATTATTATATAAGGAATATACAGTATTACTATAATATTAGCATTACTATAATGCCATTAATGTTGACTATGTATATATTAATTGCTTTGTTTAAGCTGATGGGCTATGCCACTGAGATACAGTAAAGGGAAGAACAGGCTATTAAAATAAGCAGGAGAATGCTGGACAGCTTGAAAGGGGTTTTCTGAAAGGATGGATGTTAAAGGTCATCTAAGACATTTGTTATGTGATGAGGAACTTTTGACTGAACTTAGAATTCTTCCTGTCATGGGGAAACAGAGGTTTCCCAAAAACGTTATAGATTTTGTTCAACGTGAATAATAAACAGAATTTTTTCTATGATATTTTGAGAATAAGCTCTGCAAGGGGTGCACATGTAAGTATATCAAGAAAGCAAAGGAATACAGCAAATTTTAAAGATAAAATAAGAAGGACTAGCTGGGTATGGTGGCATACATCTTTAATCCCACCATTTGGGAGGCAGGTAGATCTGTGAGTTCAAGTCCAGTGTGGTCTACATAATGAGTTCCTTGACAGCCAGGGCTGCACTGAGAAACTCCCCTCCCCCACAGGACTACATCCTGAAGCCCCCCCTCCCCCAGCTTTCATCCTGGAACCTTGACTAGGGACAATGAGGGAATGAAGAAAGGACAGACACTCAGACAATGTACAGTGAAGCTGGGACCAGCTAGGTTCTGTGCATGGGACCTCAATGTGTTTATTATAGCAGTACAACACAGAAAGGGTACCTGTAGTTATTAATGTCTGTGAGATTGTCCATTTCTGAATGAATTTGTATAGGAAGATACTATGAAGTCATTAAAATGCTTAGTCTCAGAAACACTAAATTTTAAGTATCAAAAGTCCCTATCTTACCCAACCATATATTTAAAAACATTTTGAAGATGGCTTTGTTTAGTTGACATCATCTCACCTTAACATGAATTCTTGAATGGTACTTGTATAAGCTGTGTTGAAACCTAACGTCTCCCTTTATGATCTGTAAGGGTTAGGCTTTACATAGATCTGTTTATGTAAACCCCCACCCCCCTCCCAAAAAGGTTAATTTTGGAGGTCAGAAAGGAAAAATCTCTTATATTTTTGCCTGATAACTAGCACAACAAACTAATAGCACAACAACTTTGATTAAACAAAGAATATCTGCCCAGCCACTAGCTGTCTGTCTCAGTGTGACACCACTGATATAAGGAAGGGAAATTTTATCAAACCAGATTGTGTAACAGTAGGAGGAGGAAGAAGCCCTGAGTGAATGAAATCGTGAATGAATGTATATTTTGACATGGCCACAGCCATTTTGAGGACACCAAGGCCTCAAACCCATGGGACACTTGGCAGAGCCAATTCCTTATACGGACCAGGCTCAAGAGGGGTGGTAAAGCTGTCCTATGGCACCCCATATGACTGTTAGGAACAGTTGATCAGCTTTTTCAAAGACTAGCAACTGCAACCTGGTCCTGGCTGTTTACAGCCTAAGAGTGCCTCCTATCAAGATTTTCTATTTCCTCCCAACCCCAGTGCTGCATCTGTATGCTTCTAGCTTTCCAGTGTCATGGTCCATAACACTGAACACCTACTGCTAGAAAGATATGGGAGACACAGCATTAGCTGCTTGACCAAGAAAAAGGCTTAGTTGGCACTGTGACCTACGATTTTTTTAGGTTTGGGAGAGAGAGAACCCCCCCCCCCCCGCCTTTTTTTTTTTTCTTCTTTTTCTAAAATAGCTTTTGGAATAAAAGAAGCACTTAACCAAATGTATTCTTATAGAATGGTCATTTAAATTCAGTAATGGCTACCATGAAATATTCTTTTGAAGAAAAATTTATAGGTCATTCAAAACATTTCCTGAATATTAACCATTCTATTGTCTTATGTTGGTATTTCTCAACTTGTGGGTCACTACCCCTGGAGGGAGTCGGATGACCCTTTCACAGCGATCGCCTAAGACCATCAGAAAGCACAGATATTTATGTTATGATTCATAATAGCAAAATTAAGTTATGAGATAGCAATGAAAATAAGTTTGTGGTTTGGTGTAAGATGAATTGCTAAACAGTCTTATTAATAAAATAACTTCAGACCCAGATATTGGGGTAAAAACCTGAGAGATCAGAAGAATAAGAAAAGCCTCAGCCAACCTCACCTTATAAATGCCTCAGTCTCCAAGGAGACCTACTTCTTCTGTACCCACGCCTATCTGCCTTTCTGTTCTGCCATCTCATTTCCTCTCTCCACCCAGTTACATCACTTCCTGTCTGTCTGTACAGACCCCCAGATCTTTATGGCTAACTAGTGTTGGAATTTAAGGCATGTACCACCATACCTGGCTCTGTTCCCAGTGTGGCCTTGAAGTCACAGAGATCCAGATGGATCTCTGCCTCCCCGAGTGATAGGATTAAAGGTGTGTGCTACCATTACCTGACCTCTGTGTTTACTATAGTGGCTGGCTTTTTCCTCTGTTTCTCAGAAAAAGTTCATTGGGGTGCAGAAAGAAAACATCACCAGATTTTGCGGTCCCCTCAACATGGGGATCTGTATTAAAGGTCCCAACATTCAAGAGGTTGAGAGCCACTGCTAACGTCAAGTAACTTTATTTGTCTGTACCATATTTGACTCATGCCTCTCAATAGAAGGGGCAGAGCAGAAGGCATTCTGGTATTTGTGAGGAAACCTGTGGCGAACCTGAGGCTTCTGTCCCAGTATTAGGACATGGACACATGGATGGCAGAAGATCTGAATTGAGAAGAAGTTGGGGGTAATATCCCACTGGGCAAAGTCAGAAAGGCTCTAAATAATTTGCTGAAGGATCACACTTAATAATAACAAAGTGATTTTTAATTCTCTTTATGTATGTTATATATAGCAAAGCAGAATGTTTAAAAAAATCTTCACATTAAGTTTGGCTAAGAAGGAGGCTGAGAGAATATCAGTGGTAGTATATTTGACTAGTATGTATAAGGCCCTGGATTCTATTTCCATCACACATACAGAAATGGAATCCTGGTGACTTTCTGAAAATCAAATGGCCTGGCATAGAATTCTAACCTCTTTGCTAGCACTCAGAAGGCTGAGGCAGGTTTGGCATTTAAGAAAACCCTGTCTGTCTTAGTTGTTCTTCTCTTGCTATATTGAGAAACCATAGTCAAGGCAGTTTATAAAAGAAAGCATATCCTTTGAGACTTGCTTATAGTATCAGAGGTTTAGTCCATGACCATCCTGGCAGGGAACGTGGCAGCAAGCAGGCAAATATGGCTCTGGAACAATAGCTGAGCTTTTACATCTTATCCACAAGTAGCAAGAGGCAGACAGGCAGACAGACAGAGATAGACATACACACACACACACACACACACACACACACACACACACACACACACACACACACACACACACAGTGTCTTAGTGAATAGAAAAACAATATCAAAAAATCAAGAGTAGATATATAGAAAATTTCTTACTAATAATTATTAAAGGTCAATACCAGTGTTTTGCTTTTAAAACGTATCATTTTTTTTTGTTTTGTCTTAATGCAGAGTGAATTTAAATATAGACTTATTCATGAATAGTAAGAGGGAATGAAGGAAGTATGGTCAGAGTAGTTTATACCCTGAATTGATTAGTGAATAGAGGAGTTTTAAAGGAGAATAATAGGTGGTATTTTGTTTTAAAAGGTAAGAAATATTATTGATGCTTTCAAATTTTTCCTTTCAAATTTGGTCTTCATTATATTTTCATTATAAACATTTTTATTTACTTGTGAACAAATTTCAAGTTCTGTTTTTAAGCAACTTAATTTTGTTGTTGATAATGGACTCATTGAATTGTCTTTGATAAAATTAAACTAAAGTTATAATTACTAAACAAAAAATGAAAGAAGAGAAAAATTCTGAGAAAAGCCCTATTTCAGTGTGACATATATGACTCTTCATTCCAAATGAAATTCTTGTCCAGTATATTCATTGGGTGGGGAGAAACAAAGGAATCCTTAAAGAAATGACAGCTAGTCCATTTAGTAGATGAATACATTGAAACCAGAATTACTGGTAATTAGAAAACAGCAGTTGTTTAGAGTGAGGAGAATGTGAGTAGTGAGTTAGAAAAGGAAAGAAGAGTCTTGTCTTAGAAAAAATTTCTGGCTGTTTCTGTGACTTATCCTGAAGTGACAGTTTGGGAACTGTTGATAAAGATGCTCTTTATATTTGCTTTTCTCATTGTTTTGTCATAGGTTTTAGTTATCAAACATGTTATGGCAAGATAGTAGTATTTGACTTGCTTCCTCATTGAGAGATTTTCTTCAGTAGGTGTGGCCTAAGGAAATGTTATCAAACCTTGGCAGTTTTTTCTGCCAAAATTCTATTAACCATGAAATGAGCAAGTTGAAAAAGAATTTACTTGCTGGGTAGAGATGAGAGACTCCAGTACACCACCTCATTCTCCTTAAGGGTACTGTTTTTGGCCTGAGGAAATGTGGCTGTAGATAATCAGTGTCTACACACTAATAATGAATCCTTGGATCTTCATGGACACAAATGGTTCAGAAAATGGTGTTAGTATAATCTGAAAGGCAAATTTTAGGCCTTCTGACATCAAAAGTGCACCCTTCAAACACCTGACCATGCTCAAGTGAAAACTTTGTGGATTTAAAAACAGTAATCTTGAAGGCTCTAAAGAGTCTTCAGGCAATTGTTGTCACTATGATCCTCTCAAGATGGGTAATCTGGAGAAATATCTCTTAGGTCCATGACTTCCAAAATTCACATGTTTTTAAAAGTCAGCTAGAAGCAAGTAAAATGAGAGGATTTATTCAGGTTTTCCCTTAACCCTGAGAATACTTATATAGTTAAAACTTTCTTTAAGATGTTGTTCAGAGTTGAGAAGGTGACTCAGTGGATACAGCACTTGCCACATCACCAAATCTGTCACTTCAGCACTCCCATGTGGAGGTAGAAGACAGAAGTGAGAATCTCCTGGAGCTTACAGGCCAGGTAAATTTACAGGGGGCTAAGAGGAGATTCTTTATCTGTCACAGAGTAGAAGACAAGGACTGATTCCCAGAGTCCCAAGATTGTCCTTTGCTCTGTGTGTGTGTGCGTGTGTGCATGTGCATGTATACACACATACACTCACACACCCCTGTTACACATAAAGATTAAAAAAACAGATAGTTCAAAGACAGGTGTGGTAGTGCAAATCTCTAATATTACAGACTACCTTGGATGACAGAGGGTTAGAGACCAGCCTAGTGCTATTTATAGCAAATCTCTTTCAAAAAACAAGGAATCAACAGTAGCAAAGAAGTAGTTCATATTCCTGAGGACTGCAGTTTGTAACCCAGAGTTTCATGACACACAGTAAGTGGAGAGTAGGAAACCAAGCTCCCGTCTAGTGATTTTTGTCAGTGCACTGTGCTCCTACGCACTTCACAGGTCTGTAGTGAGACCTTGACTTGGTAGTGATTAGTCGGAAATGCTAGCAGCTTCTGATAGTTGACCAATTTTAGTTTATTTCTTAAGATAATTAACAGCTAGTACAGATTAGAAACTTGTGAAATAATTATTGGATACAAGTAACAACACTACCAATACTCATAAAAAGAGGTGAGGTTGCATGAAATTTGAGACCTCACTGATGGACCTCATATTCTTTTCTGTGCAATATCCAAAGTATTTTGGATAGTATGGAAGTATAGTTGTACAGATATGTTAACAGAAAATGAAATTAGCCTGTTCTTGTGTTATTGCATTGGAATGGATGGCCCAGAATAATAAGTTGTATAAACAATGTATACATCTAGTTATATGATCTTATAGTAGACTGTACTCTCTGGATCTGCCTGTCTGTACAGGAACCTGTCTAATTCCTAGTCCTTCAGTTGCTGACCCCATAACATCCAAATCTGTGGATTGCTGTTAGTAATGAGAGACTAGTAGTTAGATTCCCTAGTTGGTGGACAGGTAGGGAGAGAGGCCATGGCTAGGTAATAAAGGTGGTAAATTTCCAAGATGGCTTCTTCCTTGTCCTCCTGACTTGAGACAAAAGCCTAACAGTTTAAAACATGGGCCTTGAAGGCTTTTGTCTCTCCCCAGCAGGTCCTCTGCTGATGGACTGGCTCAAGTTCAAGGACACATCAGTACATTCTAAGCAACACTTATGGACCAATTAACCATCCTATTTTTCTTCAAATCAACTAACCCTCAATTAGGGGAGGAAAACTTCAGAGATTTAAGAAAACCCCAGAAGCCAATAGACTGGATTTGTGGCCTGACCTTGTCCCCTCGTTTGCATTGCAGATGGTCTTTTTCTTCTGTGTGTCTGGTGTGTGTTTCCTCCCTCCCAGTCAATGCCTGTCCTCCACAGTTGATGCTGCTGCAGTTGGTTGTGTTTAGATTTCCCTGCTGCTACCTGTTGAGCCTTCTACAGGCAAAGAAATGACCTCTAGTCCAGACACCTAGACTGTATCATTAGGATGGCTATATTTACAATATTAATCCTATCAGTCCATATACATAGAATGGCTCTCCATCTTCTGGTATCTTTAGTTTCTTCTGTTAATCCCACCAGCTGAGAATATGACGACTACCACAGTTTAAAGTCAAATTTGAAACAAGCTTTAATTAAATACTGACCAGGTTGATGGACTCTCTGGCCAGGTCCATCTCTGATTTCCCACAAAATGGCCCGAAGTCATGGTTTGCAGGGGCTTAAAAAGGCAAAACACACAATTCATTGTATTTCCTGTCAGGTCCAATCAGAGGCAAGCATTTATCCTGCCTACCTAACTCTGGCCTATGTCTAGTCAGGGGCAAATGTTCATCTTGACATATTTCCTGCCCTTGAATCTTCCACCCACATGTGATCAAGCGCATCCAGTATAGTTGGGTTCAACAAACTTGTTTAGGGGAGTGAAAGCCTCTGGCTTGTTATTTTACATAAACAACAGCCTCCAGCATTTCAGGAACTGTCTGTCCTAGGATAAGAAGCTTGCAGATCAAAGGCATTTTTGTTTCATGGATCTTTTAGGCACAGTAATTAAGACTTAAAACATAACTTTAGCTCTCACACTTTCTTCAGTGATTTAAAGTTTTCATTGAATGTGTCTTTCACTTCCTTGATTTCGTTCCAAAATTGTTTGTTTGAGGCTTTTATGAATGAGATTGCTTCCCTGATTTTTTTCCTGAGTCCGTTTGTCTTTTGTGTGAACGAAGTTTACTGATTTGGATATTGTAAGCAAGGGTGTAGGCAGATAAGCTACCAAACTAACTGATCCATAGGTAGAAAGAGCAGAGAGCAGAGTGGGAGCAGGGAAAAACCTCTTGGACTATAAAGAAAAACCATTAGCTGCAGAGTTGGGCCAAGAAATCCTGTGAACTGGAACAATCTGGAGGAGGGGTTGTGGTTTAGAAGGAAAAGTCTAGTGACTATGTGTGCCGTAAGTCCATGTCAAAGGGGACCTTGAAGTTAACATCAACTTTGGTACATGTCATTAGGCAATTGGCTCTTCCTGGCAGACAGAAACTCATTTCACAACTTCCAGAGGAAAGATGAACATGAGCTTTGCTCTGTTTATTAACAACTCCAACTAATGCACTGCCTTTTGGCATTTGGGACCTAACAGATATGTTAATTTTTACCAACCCACCACTTAGCTGAAAGTATTTATCAGATCCAGAACTTTCCTGGTGGAGACTGGGATCTCTCTTGTATGGAATCATGTCATCTGTAATTAGGGATAGACTTCTTCCTTTCCTGTTTATATCTTATTTGACTCCTCGGCTTGTCCTACTGCTCTGGCTAGGACATTAAGCTCTCTGATGAATAGGAGTGGTAAAAATGGACACTTCCTGTCTTGTTGCTGTCTTTAGTGTGGATACTTCAAGTTTGTTTGTTGTTTTCCATTTACAGTAATGGTGGCTATCACTTTGTGATAGATAGCCTTTATGTTTTTCCAAAGTCTTTATAGTGAAGGGATATTAGATTTTTTTCAAGAACCTTTTCTTCATCAATTGAAATGGTCATGTGATTTCTGCTTTTGACCCTATTTTATGTGGTAAACCACATTTATTGATTTATATATGTTTAACATGCCTGGTCTGGAATGAAGGCAACTTGATCATAATGGTTGCTCTTGAATTTGTTTTTGAATATAGTTTACTGGTATTTTATTGAGAACTTTAATGTCTGTTTTTTTATCAGAGAGATTGCCTGTAAGTTTCTTTTTTTCTTTCTTTGCTTTTTTTTTCTTTTTCTTTCTTTTTTTTTTTTTTTTGGTGTTGGATCTTTGGCCAATTTTGGTATCAGAATAATACTGGCTCATAAAAAGAATTGGGACATGACCCTATTCTATTTTACAAAATAATTTCAGGAGTATTGGTGTTCTTTTAAGATTTATTATACTTCTGTGCTATAGCCATTCGACTTTGGGAGTTATTACTACTTTTTTAAGTGGGATACTTAAATATTGCTTCCAGTTCATTGGTTGTTATAGGTTATTTCTTAAATTACTCATTTCATCTTGATTTTACTTTGTTAGGGCATATGTATCTAGAAATTCAACTATGTTTAGATTTTTTTTAAGTTAAATCTATTTACTTTACATCCCAACTGCACTTTCCCCTTCTCCTCTCATTCCATTCCCTCACCCCACCTACCCTCAGCTCCCACCACACCCACCCACCCACTCCTCAGTTTCTGTTCAGAAAGGGGCAGGCATAATATAACCCTGTATTAAGGCTGGTCAAGGCAACCCAATATGAGGAATAGGTTCCCAAAAGCCAGCCAAAGCTTTAGGGACAGCCCCTCTTTCCACTGTTAGGGGTCCCATGCTGTGAGATGTCCTGTATGCTTTAAATATATGTTGTTATGATTGATTGATTGATAAATAAAATGGTGATTGGCCAGTAGCCAGGCAGGAAGGATAGTGTAGGTGGGACAAGGAGGAGGAGAATTCTGGGAGGTGGAAGGCTGAGTCAGGGAGACACTGCTAGCCACCACCATGAGGAGCAGAATGTAAAGTACTGGTAAGCCACAAGCTATGTGGCAAGGTATAGATTAATAGAAATGGGTTAATTTAAGATATAAGAATTAGATAACAAGAAGCCTGAACCATTAGGCTAAACAGTTTAAATAATATGGCGTATGTGTGTTTATTTGAGTCTGAGTGGCTGCCGGCCCAGGCAGGACTGGAGATAACTCCAGCTACAGTCCTACATGGAGGTCAATTTACACAATTGTCAATCCCATGCAAGCTCCCTGGTGGTCAGTTCAGTCTCTGTGAACTTCTATGATCCCAGGTTGGTTGATTCTGTGGGTTTCCTTGTAATGTCCTCAATCCCTCTGGCTCCTACAACCCTTCCTCCTTTTCTTCAGCAGGATTCCCTAAACTCTGCCTAATGTATGTTTGCCTTTGAGTATCTGCATCTGTTTCCATCAGTTACCAGATGAAGCCTCTCTGATGACAGTTGGGATAGATACCAGTCTATGAATATAGCAGAATATCATTAAGCATCATTACACTGATTTTTTTCCCCCTCTAGTCATTTTGTTTTTTTTTGGGGGGGGGGGTTCTATCCTAGGTCTCTGGGCCATCCAGCCTCTGGGTCCTGGCTCTCTAAGCAGTGTCAAGGGTGGCCTACTCTCATAGCCTGGGTCTTAGGCTAGACCTGTCATTGGTTGGCCACTCCCACAATCTCTGTGCCACCCTTACCCCAGCGTATCCCATAGGTAGGACAGACTGTAGGTCAGAGGTTTTGTGGCTAGGTTGGTGTCCTAATCCCTCCACTGGAAGTCTTGTCTGGTTACAGGAGATGGCCAGTTCAGGCTACATATCCACTATTGCTAGATATCTTTGCTGGGGTCATCCTTGCAGATACCAGGGAGTTTCTCTTGTCCCAGGTTTCTACATGATCCTGAAATGACCTCCTTTCCAGTCAGTTCTTTCAGTACTCTCCCCATCTATCCACCCCAAACCTGATCCCTCATGTTCCCATCCCCACCTGCCTGCAGTCTACTCTTGAAGTCTCCTGTTTCCCCTTCCAAGAAAGAACTGGGTGTCTCCCCTTGAGCCTTCCTTGTTACTTAGCCCCTTTGGACCTGCAGATTGTAGCATAATTATCTTTTATTTTACAGCTAATATCCACTTTTGAGTGAGTACATAGCATGTTTGTCTTTAGATCCCTCCATTTGCTTTCATATTTTATGATGTCATAGTTTTTAACAGCTGAGTGATACTCCATTGTGTAAATGTTCTACATTTTCTTTTCTAATTCATTGGTTGAGGGACACTGAGGTTTTTTTCCAGGTTCTGGCTATTATGAAAAAAGCTGCTATGAACATAGTTGAGCAAGTGTCCTTATGGTATGATTGAGCAGCCTTTGGATATATGCCCAATAATGCTATAGTAGGGTCTTGAAGTAAATTGATTCCCAATTTTCTGAGAAACCACCATATTGATTTTCTAAGTGGCTTTATAAATTTGCATACCCACCAGTAGTGGAAGAGTGTTCCCCTTGCTCCATACCCTTTCTAGTATAAGCTGTCATTTGTGTTTTTGATCTTATCCATTCTGACAGGTGTAAAATGGAATTTCAGTGTCGTTTTGATATGCATTTCCTTGGTGGCTAAGGATGATGAACAATTCTTTAAGTATATTTGAGCCATTTGAGATTCTTCCTTTTCAGTTTGTATCCCCTTGATCTCCTTTAGTTATCTTACTGCTCTAGCTGGAACTTTGAATATTATATTGAATAGATATGGAGAGAGTGAACAACCTTGTCTTGTTCCTGATTTTAGTCCCATCACTTTGAATTTTTCTCTATTTAATTTGATGTTGGCTGTCAACTTGTTGCATATTGCTTTTATGTTTCTTGTATCTCTGATCTCTCCATTGGATTTTGTTCAACACTTTTTCAGCATCTGATGAGATGATCATGTGGGTTTTTTTCTTTCAGTTTTTTTATATCATGGATTGCATTGACAGGTTTGCATATGTTGAACCATTCTTGGATATGTGGATGAAGACTACTTGACCATGGTGGATGATCTTTCTGATGTGTTCTTGGATTCCATTTGCGAGTATTTTAGAGTGTTTTTGCATCAATGTTCATGAGGGAAATTGGTCTGTGATTCTCTTTCTTTGTTGTGTCTTTGTGGGGTTTGGGTATCAGGGTGACTGTAGTCTCATAAAAAGAGTTTGGAAATGTTCCTTCTGTTTCTATTTGGCGGAATAATTTGAGGAGTATTGGTCATAGCTTTTCTTTTAAAATCTAGAGGAATTCTGTGTTAAAACCCTCTGGCTCTGGGCTTTTTTGGTTGGGAGATTTTAATGACTGTTCCTATTTCCATAGAGTTAATAGGTCTATTTAAATTGTTTATCTGATTTTGATTGAATTTTCGTATGTAATATCTACCAAGAAGGTTGTCCATTTCTTTTAGATTTTCCAATTTTTTTTGTGCAGTACAGGTTTTTTGAAGTATGATCTAATGATTCTCTGGATTTCCCCAGTGTCTCTTTTTGTGACCCCCTTTTGGTTTCTGATTTTGTTAATTTGGATATTCTCTCTCTAGACCTTTTCATTATTTTAGATAAGGGTTTGTTAAAGAACTAACTCTTTGTTTCATTTAGTCTTTGTATTGTTCTTTGTTTCTATTTTATTGATTTCAGCCCTCAGTTTATTTCCTTGACCCAGTAGTAATCCAGTTTGGAATTGTTCATTTTCCATGAGTTTGTAGAATTTCTGTAGTTTCTGCTCTTGAACTCCAGCTTTAATCCATGGTGATCTGATAAGACACAGGGGGATATTTAATTTTTTTCTTTTTTGATCTGTTGAGACTTGCTTTGTCACCAAGTATATGGTCAGTTTTGGAGAAGGTTCCATAAGGTGCTGAGAAGAAGGTATATTCTTTTCTGTTTGGGCAAAATATTCTGTAATATCTGTTAGGTTCATTTGAGATATAATATCTGCTCGTTCTGCTGTATCTCTGTTTAGTTTCTGTCTGGATAACTAGTCCATTGGTGAGAGTGGTGTGTTGAAGTTTCCCACTATTAATGTGTGGGGATTAATGTGTGATGTAAGCTTTAGTAATGTTTCTTTTACAGATGTAGACACCCTTGCATTTGGGGCATAGATGTTCAAAATTGAGACGACATCTTGGTAGATTTTTTCTTTGAGTATGAAATGTCCTTCTCCATGTTTTTAAATTAATTTTGGTTCGAAGTCTTGTCAAATATTAGATATTGGTGAAATTATTAAGGCCACTCCACATAGTTAAAAGGGAGGTTTATTTAGTGGCATAACTTAAAAGTGAAGGAATAGGTGGGTTGCAGGGTCTGGGAAAGGTGTGTTGCACTCCGGCAGTGTTCTCTGGAGAACTCTGATTGGTCTTCCTCCAGCGTCCAGGGTCCAGGAACCAAGAGAGCTGGCGCATCTGGATCTCGGGTCTTCAGGGTCCTCTCTTGGCCCCGCCTTGTAGGCGTGACAGTTACCGAAGCCTCAGTGGGGGGTTGGAACTTCCAGATCAAGGTTGGAATGGCTACCCACTACATCTCCCCCTTTTGTCTCAATAAGAAGGTTTTAACCTAATACAAGACTATATACAAAGGAATGGTTATCAAATATTTTCCAGGGGTAAAGAGGATTAATGACCTAGATAAGATGGAACTAAAACCAGTGCGAACAATATTAAGCAAGAAACACATACTAAAATCCAGAGAAGTCTAGAGCGTAGCTAAATGGTGTGTTACAAAGGTCATTCCAAAAGGTGTCCTATCCTAAAGAACCTGAATCTAATACTTAATATATTACATCTATGATTATATATATACATATACATACATGTACATACACACACACACACACACACACACACACACACACACACACACACACATATACACTAAGTTGTAACTATAACTGCTAGTCCTCAATCCCATCAAAGACCTGAGAAGGAATATAATGGTACCTGAGAAATGGAAGATGGATGCAAGCAACTTTCGGGAATCTTGCAAGAGTAGACAGAGACAGCTGGCAGCCTGGACAGTCACATAATGATTCTCAGCATTGTTGGTGCATTTAGATTGTCTACAGGCCTAGAGTATCTGACAGACCATTTTCAGAAGCAGGAATTCTGAAAGACCATCTTACCCTGTCCTGGCAGAGTACAGAAGTCACTTTTCCTTGTGTCCCACTTGTCCAGAAGGACAGCACTCATATTGCCAGCAGTTGAGGCAAGGGCAGTTCTTTGCCCAATAGGCCATTTTGTGCCAAGAAGACAAACTTCCAACTAGAAATGTCTTAGAAACCCAACGTTCTCTCGGGATCAAATTGGTGCTGCCAGGACCAATTGTGTCTCACGTCAACAGAATTCTAAGTTATTTAAATGCCATATTCTCTAGGTCTTTGAAGTGTTTGAAGATTACCTGTCCATCCGACCTATGTATCTGTAAATCTGGATAGCCTAACTAACGTAACTATAGAGATGACAAGCATAGGTGACTATAAATCTATAAGTCTTATTTACCGAAATAACCTAAGGACTAAAGCTTCATGTAAACAAGGTAAACAGTCTATAAGCAAATGTACGGTAAAGGACAATGACTTCAAAATTGTGACAATACACAAGATGTTTATAATAGAGGTAGGAATGTATAGTACAATATTCAATATGACAATAATCTTAAATATGTGTCAATATACAGAATATCCTAAACAGAACTAGAACATACATATAGTATGATATAAATTTACATTTGTATCAATATACAAATATTTCAAATAAGAGTAGAAATATATGTACATTATAACAAATATAGTTCTGTATTTGTATCAATATACAAATTATCTTAAACAGGAATATAAAAATAGTTTACATTTGTATCAACATATAAGAATCCCTAACAGTGGAAATTACAGTGCAAATTATCTAAGGCTGCTATTTTTTTTTTTTTTTTTTTTTTTTTGGTTTTTCGAGACAGGGTTTCTCTGTGTAGCTTTGCGCTCTTCCTGGAACTCACTTGGTAGCCCAGGCTGGCCTCGAACTCACAGAGATCCGCCTACCTCTGCCTCCCGAGTGCTGGGATTAAAGGCGTGCGCCACCACCGCCCGGCTTAAGGCTGCTATTTTACTAAATTTGTTTTATAGTGTATACAATGATCTACCATCATATCTTATACCTATACACCAGCTTGCTTCTTAGGTCTGTTTGACTGAAAAATCTTTTCCCAACCCTGTATTCTGAGGTAATGTCTGTCTTTGAGGTTGAGTTATGTTTTTTGTATCCAGCAGAAGGATGGATCATGTTTTCATATTCATTCTGTTAACCTGTATCGTATAGGAAAACCTGGTCCATTGATATTGAGAGAAATTAATGACCAGTTATTTTAATTCCTGTTATTTTGTTGTTGTTGTTGTTTTTGGCGGCGGCGGCGGCAATGTATGTGAGCATATATGCATGTGTGTGTGTGTGTGTGTGTGTTTGTGTGTGTGTGTGTCTCTTCTTTGGGTTTTGATGGCGTGACATCTTTTGCCTGTGTTATCATGGGTGTAGATAACTTCTTTGAGTTGGACTTTTCATTCTAGTATGTTCTGTAGGACTGGATTTGTGGATAGATAATATTTAAATTTGATTTTGTTATGAAATGTATTGCTTTCTACATCTACAGTTATTGAAAGTTTTGTTTGGTATAGTAGCCTGGATTGGCATACGTCATCTCTTAGATTCTGTAAGACATCTGTCTACACCTTTCTAGCTTTTAGATTCTCCATTGTGAAGTTGGGTATAATTCTAATATTTTTTCCTTTATATATTATTTGGCCTTTTTCCCTTGAAGCTTTTAATCTTCTTTCTTTATTCTGTTTGTTTAGTGTTTTCATGATTATGTGGTGCTGGGACTGTTTTTTTCTGCTCCAGCCTATTTGGTGTTCTGTAAGTTTTTTTTGTCCCTTTATAGGCATGTCCTCAGATGCTAGTCCATCCCTGGGTGATGTCACCTTATGACTTTCCCTGGATCTAGATGTTGCCTGTCACTAAGCCTGTCACAGCAGCTATGTGGTCAAGCTGTTTTGGGCTCCCCACAGTTTCATGGTGAACTGAGAATAATGTGTAGAAATAAACATTATACATACAATATTTGAGTAGAAAGTTTTACATATGTTGGTTAAGTTCAGTTTAGCTGTGATATTACTTAATTCCAGCATGTCTTTATTCATTTTTTTGTACAATTCAACTGTTGAAGGTCAGAGTTTGATATCGAAGTTTCCCATTACTGCTACTGTGAAGTCAGTCTGAATTTCAAAGGTAGTAGTATTTGTTTTATAAATAAAAGATGAGAGATATGTGAACAGAATAAAGTATCCCTCTTTATTTCTTCTGACAAGAAGTCTTATTTTGTCAGGCCTTAGAATAGCTGTACATGTTCATTTCCTAGTTCCTTTTGTTGGGATTATATTTTTCCATCTTTTCATCCTAACATAGTGTTTCTCTTTGTCAGTAAGGTGTGTTTCTTAGAGTCGGCAGAAAGAAAGTATCTGTTTTCTAATCCAAGGTGTCGGTATGTATGGTGATGCCTTGAGACAATTGCTGTTCAGAACTGTGATTTCACAGTGTTTGATAGTTTTTTTATACTCAGTTTAATGGCTGTCACAGAGTTGTTTGTTTTCCCTCCTGCAGTTCCTTTTGTATGCTTACCTTTTTCTTCAGACTAAAGATGTCCTTCCAGTTTGTCAGTAGGAGTGGCTTAATGGTCAGTGGTACCCTTAACCTCTTTCCCCTTCAGTTATGTCAGGGCTTGGAGTGGGTTCAGTGCATTCTAGGGACCTTGATTGGGTTTTCTTTTTCTGCCAATCAAAGAAATGAAAGGCAGGAAAAGTAGTGAACTCTCAAGCACCCCTGATGGAAACAGCAGTTGAAGAAAGGTGTTTATTGGGGGTGTGGCAGCACTACAGGCTCACAGTGGAAAAGGCCCTCTGCAAAGCAGAGAGGCACCCAAAGCTGGATCCACTCCCTTCCCCGGGGCGGGGCTTTAAAACTCTGAAGAGTTTTCTTTGCCCTGATTTAAGGCTGGTCAGTTTAAAGAAAGCTGTGGTCCTCGATTGGCCCAGAATGCTAATGTGACATGTCCTGAACAGGCCTGGGATTTATTGAGCCAGACCATCACCAGGAGGACTGCTGGTGGGAGACAAAGATTACAATACTTTTTTTTTTTTAAACTGTCAGGCTGTTGTCTCAAGTCAGGTGGGTGAGGACAAAGCTGACCTTAGATTTCTCCACCTTCTTTTTAACCTAGCTGTGACCCTCTCCCAGCCTGTCTGCCAGCTAGGTAGTCGGTCTAACTCCTAGTCTCTCCTTGCTTTGTGTATGACTTGGTCCTTCTCATTTGCATCTTTTATATACTTTTTTCATTCTGTATATTTAATGTTTTAACTGCACCATTTTTTTGAGCTTAGGGCCTACAACTTGTGCCCTAAGTCAGGTCTTCAATAAGCCATTTTTTAAAAAGTCCCATTAAATAGGAAATTCAGAAAAGGGAGATTTCTTCTATGTGGCCACTTTGGGAAGAGGGACAAAGAGCTCCAGCAAACCCTTCAAGTCTATCTTCAGGGTCCTGAAGTGAGATCAGCTTTGAAGAAGAACCAAGGATGTGCACATCGTTGTAATCATGTAAGCAGCCCCAGTGGTCTGCCCGACCATTATCTGATGTTTGGTGTCATCCTGCTAGGGGGCCTGACAAGTTGTGGGGTCTATAAGAAATCTCTTTCTTGGAAACAGAGTTCCCCTTTCTGGTTGTTGCCTGTTCCTTCTCCTAACCTGAGATTCCTGGGGGAAATTCCCACTGGTTTGGGGTCCATTTTTTCAGTATTCTGATAGTCCAGTTGAGAGACTCAGTGTCCTTAACATCTCATGATTTCTGCTAGACTGGTTACAGTTCTGAATTTCTGTCTTAGCACTTCACCCTTGAGGTGGACCATGTCTATGTATGAAATATATATAATGCAATAGGGACCAAAGTTTGAACATATTTAGTTACTGTGGGGGTGGCCATGCATATGAAGCATTTTTTCATAACCTTTGGCTTTTTGTTACTTTTGGAAGGGTTGGCTCAAGCATCCCCATCTTGTTGGTTTAAGAGGGTCTCATCAAGAAACCCAGGCTGGCCACAAATCTATGAACGTCTTGTTTTAGCTTCACAAATATTAGTATTACATCAAGTATACCATGACTATGTGGCTTTACTTCAGTTCTGGCAGCTTCCCCTCATCTCTGAATAGTATTTGCTGAAGACATTGCTGACTGACAGTCGAGTAGTTTGCTGTCCATAGTCCCACAGTGCCAGAGAAAGACATCCTAATTGGTCTGATTTGATCCTATCTTTGGAGTATAAGTCAAGGAGTTAGTATCAATAAACCCCTTAGGCTCACATTAAGCAAATGGTGTACTGAAGGAATGGCCCATAGGTCAGGCATATCTGAAGTCCATTCTGATGGGCAGCTCAAAAATGCTACTCAGGCTCTTTGTTAGTAAGAGTTGTTAGGCTCTCTGTTAGTTTGGTAACAGGTTAGTTATAAGGCTTTTCAGAGCCATAACTAACAAATAATTCACTGTCTACAGATTTACATCTGATGTCTGCCAATCTTTTTGGGGGGGTGGGGTTTGAGGCAAGGTCTCTCTATAGTCCTCACTCTCCTGGGACTTACTTATTACGGGAAGCCCATGAGAGAAACAGTTCATAGTGAAAGGAAAGTCTTTTTTTTTTCATTTTTATTCATTTATTTATTTATTTGTTCATTTATTTATTTATTTATTTCTATTATCAGCTTGGTACAGTATAAAGTCTTATCCTACTAGTGAAATGTTTCATTGAGGCTTGCCCAGTATATGAGTAAACCCAAAACTTATTATAAGCCACAGTCATCCTAGGGTCCCCCCTGCTATATAGCCTCCCTGGTTCTGTGGGATGCAGTCTGATTGTTCTTTGCTTTATATCTAGTATCCACTTATGAGTGAGTACATACCATGTTTGTCCTTCTGGGTTTGGGTTACCTCACTCAGGATGATATTTTCTAGTTCCATCCATTTGCCTGCAAATTTCATGCTGTCATTGTTTTGTGTGTATATGTACCATTGTGTATATGTACCACATTTTTATGAAAGAAAAGTCTTTATTCCAGTTGGCTGGGTCTATGTTCAGATCTTCAAGACATAATTGTAGCTCTAAGAATGTAGATCAAGGGGCTTTGAAAGGCAAAAACCATAGCCTTGTATCTTGCTCTGCAGCTATAGGGGGAGGTTTTGCACAAGCAACCAGTTGAATAGAAACTGTGGTAAGTGGTTAGCTGGATGGGGAGGTGTGCACAAGCAAACAGTTTAACAGAAGCTGAGATAGTTGGGGGTGGGGAGAGTGGGGGGACATACTGGAGAAACCTCTGCACTCTTTCCCTGTGACATTCTCCACTGTTTCTATAGGCATGAGTCAAATTATGGACTTATCCTGTTCTAAGAGGTGTAATTGGTCCTAAGGACAAGTAGCATAACTGAGTTTAGTAAAGCAAATTGCTAAATCATCTTAAAATAAAAAAACCAGAGCCAGATACTGGGGTGAAAGCTAAAAGATTAGAGGAATAGAACAAGCCAGCCACAAATTCTTACTGCTAGGAAATCCTCTGCCCAAGAGAGCTACTTCCTGTATACTCACACCTTATATACCTTTTCTGTGCCCTGCCATCTTGTTTTCTCTTTCCATGCAGCTACATCACTTCCTCTTTCCACCCAGCTCTATAACTTCTTGTCCGTCTGTACAGACCTCCAGACCTCTATGGTTAACTAGCACTGAGATTAAAGGCAAGTGCCACCATGCCTGGCTCTGTTACCAGTGTGGCCTTGAACTCACAGAGATCAGGATGAATCTCTGCCTCCTGAATGCTAAGATTAAAGGTGTGTGCTACCACAGCCTGACCTCTATGTTTAATATAGTGGCTGACTTTGTCCTCTGATCCACGCAAGCTATATTTGTTTATAAACAAGGTAGACAGGAGCTGCTGGCAATCTTTCCAAGTCTGCTAGTGTGTGTAGAAAAAGGACCTACAACTACTCTGAAAAGGGAGGATTTGGGGTTTTACAATTGTACAAGTCACTGGTAGGAAGGAAGATAAAAACCATGCAGGAGCTGGACTTCCCTCCCCCTCAGCTCAGTGTGACTGCGGCACAACCAGCTGCTTCGGCCTCTCTGTGTACACTCTGCTTAGACCACAGGAGGCCAGAATCCTCCCCACCTTCACACAGGGAACAGGAATAGGACCCAGTGACCTAGAGTAAGACTCAGACAACTAATAAGCTGGAAGCAAGCTGTCTAGAAGGGAAGATCAGCTTCTTCCATGTGGCTGAAAGAACAAGCAGAGGTTTGGGGTTCCTCTGGGTGACCTCACCGAGCCAAAAATATTATGGTCTCCTTAAGATGGTACAGGTCTTAGTCCAGGATGGGAGTGTCTCACACCAGAGAAAGACATTGATTAATATAGGGAAACTTGTGGCTGCAATGCTGGAAAGCTGCTGATGTAGTCATAGCAGTGGCAGCAATCAGCTGCCAGCTGTGCAGCCAGTTCCCACAGGAAAGGGGGACACTGCACCATGGGCTGGCAGCTCAGGGTGTTCTGTGAGCCTTTACAAAGTCAAGTGCTGTCTCAGGGGCAGCAGTGACTGCAGTCTTGGGATGCCTCGCTCCCCTTCCATTTTAGAACTGTTTCTCCAACCAATAGAACTGACAGAAACAGAGTGACAAACAGAGAAACATAGTCATACAGAGAGACAAATAGTAAAGGCAACCAGGGATTTCCACCACACATTCATGCACCTGAACAGACCGGGTGAGTCCAGTGATGTCTCACACAGAATGACACTGTAACTGTGGTTATGTATAACCTCCCTAACCAGATGGCGCCTCTTACAACCCAAACTTACCTCTGAAGGTGTCCAAACTAGGTGACTTTTGGTTTTGAGTGATGGAGTCAGGTGCTTCTGGAGTAGTGAGCAGCAATTGATTAGAAAGGACTTTCCCCAGGCCCTGGGATGTTCATCATCTAGGACTCCTCTGTAGCCAAAAGCAGTCTGCACTGCTCCTCGAGGTCCCACAACTACTAAGTTTTGTGATCCAGCCCTAGATGCTCAGTGGATCCTCCAAAATGTTTCAGGGAACACATCAGGAAAGACCATTTAGATATAGCCCATAGCCAGTTGAAAGTCTTTATTCCAGTTGGCTGGGAGTGCACTCAGATATTGAGGGCCCAGTTGTACTGCCAAACGTTAGCGCAAGGGGTTTTTAAAGGCAAAAACCACGTCCTGTATCTCATTTGGCAGCTACCAGTGGATGTTTTGCACAAACAAGTAGTTTAACAGAAGCTAAGATAAGCAGTTAGCTGGAGAGGAAGGTTCTGGACAAGTAGGCAGTTTAACAGAAGCTGGGGTGTCTTGACCTCCATTTTCTAGAATAATTTCAGTAATTTTCCACAGGGATTCTCCATCAAGGAGATTAAATATGAAGTGGCCTCAGCAAGAATACAAGATAGAGCAGCCTCTGCCCTCCTGTGTTCCCCTATCACAATAGCAGTGGTCTGTATTGTTTGAGGTGCCTGCCAAAACACTCTTCACAGCTCACAGTGAGGAACTAGCCTGTTATTGGCACAGAAGTTTTTAATAACCCATATATTTCTGGGAACAACATTACCCACCCATGCAGAATACCTTCATTCAACATCTTTTTAAATAAAATGTTACTTTTGAATTAGTTTACAAATTAATGGGTTTCAAAAAGGCTTTTGTTTTTTTTTTTGTTTTTTTTTTTTTTTTTTGGTTTCTCGAGACAGGGTTTCTTTGTGTAGTTTTGGTGCCTGTCCTGGATCTCGCTCTGTAGGCCAGGCTGGCCTCGAACTCACATAGATCCACCTGCCTCTGGCTCCCGAGTGCTGGGATTAAAGATGTGCGCCACCACTGCTGGCTTCAATAAGGCTTTTAATACATCCTTAGTTCTGGATCCCCTGCCCTCTACCCCACCCCTTGCCCTCAACACCCATTTCCGTGCCTTTATCTCCACGTAAGCCTTTCCATTCTTCCACTCTCAATATTCCCTCCTCACTACTTCCTTCTCCCATTCCTCACACCCTATTTTCCTTTCCATGTAGTGGCTTTTGACCTGGATACTCAACTGAAATTTTACTTTGTTTCAATTAGGTAATAATTTTTATAGTGTACTTAACCAGCCTCCGTACTCTTTGCTCCTGCCTCCCCAACTCTGGTCAGGTACTGAATTTTACTATATTTTCTTTATAGCTCTTATAATCATCTTTTTGTTGTATTATTAATGAATTTATATTCTTGAGTTTTCTTCCAGTCTCTCTAATTAATTGTGTTTTCTTCACAAAAGTACAACCTTGGAACTATTTGCTTAATACCTATTAGATACTCAGTAAATCTTCAGATAAATCCAGGTGTATGCCTTTAATCCTAGCACTCTGGAGGCAGAGGTAGGTGTATCTCTGAATTTGAGGCCATCCTGGTCTACATAGTTAGTTCCAGGTTAGCTAGACCTACAAAATGAAACCCTGTCTCAAAAAAAAAAAAAAAAAAGGCAAAATGAGATTTCACTCAAATCAGTGAATGAACAGTTCAGCTGTGATTCAAATAGTAAAGCTCAAGATATTCATTTGCCATACTTTACAAATTCTAATGCTGTTCTCAACACTGATAGTTCTCAAGACATCTAGTCTCCTGATCCACCCTAATTCTTCCTGTACTTACCTCTGCAGTGCATTACTTTGAAGTTCAATTACTATCTAAAAACTGAAGGTCTTACCAATCTTACTATGTTCTACTTCTACTTAAAACCATTCTTTTACTGCCTTAGTATTTATTTACCTTGACATACAGAACTGTATTCTTAGCATGATACCTAGTATCTCAGTTAGTGTTCTGTTGCTGTGAAAAGACATCATGACCACGGCAACTCTTAGGAAGGAAACATTTCATTGGAGCTTGCTCACAGGTTCAGAAGTTTAGTTCTTTATCACAGGCAGACATGATGCTGGAGAAGTAGCTATGATTTGTACAACTAGATCAGCAGGCAGCAGGAAAAGAGAGAGCTACTGGGCCTGACTTGGACTTCTGAAAACCTCCAAAGCCTATCTCCAGTGCCACACTACTTCAGCAAAGCAACACCTACTTGAACAAGGCCACACCTTCTAAAATAGTGCCACTCCCTGGTGACTAAACATTCCAATCTGTGAGCCTGTGGAGACTATTCTTATTCAATATGATACATTCTACTCCCTGACCACCATAGGCTTGTGTCCATATGATAATGCAAAAATCCATTCAGTCCAACTCCAAAAGTTCCCATATTTTTAACAGTTTCAATGCTGTTTAAAATTTCAAAAGTCAAATTTTCTTCTGAGACTCAAGACAATCTCTGAATTGTAACCTCCATAAAATCAAAATCAAAAATCATCTTGCACCCTTCCAACGTATAACCTACAGTGGCACAGGATACCAATCCAGATGGGCAAAAAGGAACATAGTGAGGAAATACTGAACCAAAGCAAGACAGAAAACCAACGGGACAATCTCCAAATTGTGCATCTCCATGTCTGATGTCAGATCCTTTCAGCTTTGTTGACTGCAATATACTTCTCTCTTTTGAGCTGTTAGCCGATTTCCTTGGCAGGTATCCTATGACTCTGACATCTCCAACATCTGAGAATCTCACTTTCACAGCTTCACACAGTGGCCTCCCTGGGCCTCTATGCAAGGGACTCCTAGGACACATCCTTGGCCTCAGCAGCTTTCCTCAGCTGCAGATGGAGATTCCACAACCCACTTTTGTATCTGACTCTAAAGCCACAACCACGTGGCTGAAGCTGCCAAGTTCCTTTGCTTCCTAGGACTGTAATGTGTCCCCTTGTTCAAATACATTTTTACCAGCTTTCTGCTTTCTGTAACACCAAGTGCTCAGCAAGTGCCTATCCACAGAACTTTAAAATCCTTGAAAATATATCACATGATCCAGGTATATGAATTCAAGCTTGAATTAGAAAATGCATTTATTAATTAGGACCTATTTAAAATTTGTCCAGATATTTATTAATTTGTTACTTTGTGTAAAATTATGAATAAATAAGTAGTTTGATATCTTTCATGGTATGTATGAATGTAAAATTTGATCATTAGTTTGTCATAGGTTTAAAGATGCAATCATTTTATTTCTGGTTATTGTCAGGTTTAGCAAGGCATTTCTATTTATAATTATAAAGTATAAAAGAGTAAATACAAGTTAGCATGGGTTGAGAATTTTTGTAAACTCTTTTTTATTGTTGATGTTTTTTCTGAGACAGGGTTTCTCTGTGTAGCCCTGCTTGTCCTGGAACTGACTCTGTAGACCAGGCTGGCCTTGAACTCACAGAGTTGCACCTGCCTCTGCCTTCTCAGTTCTGGGATTAAAAGCAGGTGCCACCACTAACAGGATTTTTGTAAACTGTTTTAAAACAGCGATTCTTGGGGCTGGAGAGATGGCTCAGAGGTTAAGAGTACCGACTGCTCTTCCAGTAGGTCCTGAGTTCAATTCCCAGCACCCACATGGTGGCTCACAACCATCTGTAATGAGATCTGGCACCCTCTTCTTGTATAGATAATACATAAATTAATTAATTAAAAAAACAGCTATTCCGTAGAAAGCACATTTTAAAATAATGTGTACTTTTCTGAATCTTTTTGTGAAATTTTGAAGGGTTTGTAAATTTTTTAACCAAATATGAAATTTTCAATGAATTTCTTTCATAGTGATAGATGATTTGTATCACTCACAATATTTTTGAAAACCTTTATCTTGGATTTTTTTATCTGAATTTTGAAACTTCAGGTTTGAAATGTTTTTATGTTGTAGAATATTTTAAGGTGTGTTAATTTTGTTTATGTTGCATTTGTTTAACTCTGTGAAGCTGTATTACTGTTCATGTCTAAAACACCTGATGGTCTAATAAAGAGCTAAATGGCAAATAGCATGGCAGGAGAGAGATAGGTGGGGCTGGCAGGCAGAGAGAATATATAGGAGAAAACTGGGAGGAGAGATCAAGGAGCCAGAGAAGGAGGAGGACTTAGGGACCAGCTACACTGCAAGCCATGAAGTAAGAGTAAGATTTATAGAAGTAAGAGAACGGAAAAAGCCCAGAGGCTTAAAAGTAGATATGATTAAGTTAAGGAAAGCTGGCTAGAAATAAGCCAAGCTAAGGCAAGATATTTATAACCAAGAATAAGCTTCTGTGTGTGAATTTATTTGGGAGCTGGATGGCAGGCCCCCAAAAGAGTGTGAAGAAAAACAACCAACAAAATTAAATGAGATTAGTTACCGTTGTTAATAAATGGCATTCATACCCTACAAATAGTTTCCTGTTGAATTTTTCAGACATTAACAAAGAAGATATTAACTCCCTAAAGTACTGCAGTTAATGGATGTCTTTGCATTTTAAGAGGTTTTGCACACACAATATTAATATACTCTTAAGCAAGAAAAAACTTTTCTTAAGACCAAAATGTTAGTCATCCAGAGTTTAACCAAAATCTTCACTCATATTTTCCTAAGATAGTAGTTATAGCTGTTGACTGATATATCAGTCTTGACTACACAGTGAGACCCTTTTTTTATGTCTTGAAATGAAAAGTTGTATGATTATCTTTGGTCTTAATACTATTTTCCAAATCTAATGAAATAATTTCTAATACTGTTTGACAACATGTCTACTTCTTAGGCAGCTCTTTTCTAAGTCTGTTTTGTTACTTTATCTTTTGCCTACTAAGATTTTTATAATTATCTACATTATAGCATTTTGAGGCAACAACTCTTTCTGGGGACAATGGTTTTAAAGGCTAGATGGTTTGTAGGCCCTTACAGTAAATAGTAGAAGCTTGCTGTTATCATGGCAAGTAGCCCGTAGTGTTGGCATAGCTCAATGCTAAGTTCCATTTCTACTACTAAAATAGACTGTAACTTGATGTTCTTTGTTAATTATTAGTGAAATTAATTTTTTTCTACAGTAAGACATAGTTATGTCCAACATGGTAGAAGATTATTATTTTGGAAAATTGCATGGATCATGTATGTTATCTAGAAAACATTTTAGAGTCTGCATTTCTGTTAATCACTCACCCAGAGACCCTTCCCAATAGTCTGGTAGAATTCTGTTGGTCAAGATTCATTATGTAGTCAGTTTGCACACAGTGCAGTTCACAGAAGGTGACTGTTTCCAGGTGACAGGCTTCTGACCCACCACCTCAGCAGATACTTTCCACAACTATTCCATCCACATGAAAATCCAGCACCACATTTGCTACCCAGCACTCGTACATTTTCTGAATTCTTTGTTTTCTTCTCCTTTTCTTAGTTTTAATTTTGTGAACATGTTTGAGTGTGTATGGTGTATTTGTGTGCACATGGGTCTGTTCCTGTAAGCAAGAGATCAACACCATGTGGCCTATTCTATTTTTTTCCTCTTTTATTTTTGAGACAATATCTCTTCACTGAACTTGGATCTTGTTGTTTATGCTGTTTCTGTAGGTCTGCCTCTATCCCCCTAAACTGGGGTTGCAGACATTGCCCATGTTAGGCTTTTATGTAAGTGCTGGGATCTGAACTCAGATATTTATGATTGTTTGACTAAGCACTGTACCAACTGAAACCATCTCCCTAGTCTCTCTTCTCTACTGTTTAAAATATGTGATACTCAGGGTATCATGAAGACTTCACAAACCTTTACTAACATATCCTGATGGCATGTGGGACCTCTCTTCTCTGGTACAAGATGATCTGGCTTAGGAGGTTGCCCAAGAAAATATTTTCTTTTTAAAATGGTTTTCATTACATAAAATAATAATAATTTTAACATAGAGAACTAAATTGGACCATTATTTGATCTCTATTCTGTAGATAAATTAACAATAATAAAGTATAAACTCATTCAGCAATTTCTTATATTTACCTAATGGTCAGTTCTCACATTTTTGCATAAATCATCAGTCTATGGAGGCTGATACTAGGTTTAATTTTGGAAATGTTGTAGTACTCTTAGTGGCTACAATGTTAATAGATAAAAATTGACTTTTTTTACAATTTAACTATTGTACATCACCATATGGCTATTTTTTAATAGTTTGTAGTAATATACTTTCTGAGGATATTAAATTTATTAAAAACAATTACTTTTTGCTAGTATTTTTAAAAGATACAAATTTTCAGATCTCTACTAGACCTCCTAGTTTTTTTCTTATCTTGGTTTGCATCAAACCTCCACCCCCATACACTACTACAATCATCAAATGCAGTAGCACTTCTCTCACAGGTCTGAGCCTGTCTTCACTGTAAAGTGTTTTCAGTATTCATACTTAGCATGATGTGATACTTTCAAATTCAGTGCTTTCAGATGTAAACTAAAGGCACATTGGAGTAACTACACTTATTTATAGTGTTTTTCTGGCTGTTTACAACTTAACCTAGTTTAAAATTTCTGATTCTCTCTTCTTGAAGCAGACAGATGTTTGTGCATAAAAACCCCCACAGAAATTTATTGTAAAACTTCACTTAGCATGATTTCAACAGTTCATGAATCAAACCAATAAATGTCATTATCTCAACATGAGTATAGTTAAAGCTAACAGAATATCTTGAGTCTACTCACCCCCATTTTGAAATCTAAGTTATATTACTATTGGCATAATAACTTAGATACATATATGTTAGAAATTACTATTTGAAAATACTTCATTTAAGCCAACACAAATTAAAAGCATATTTTTTTCTTCAAATGAGCCAAACTAATTTTTAAAAAATTTCCCTTTGTTAAAAATAGACTCTTTTGTCACATGATATATCTGGGTTATGGTTCCCTCCTTTTACTATTCCTAGTTTCTCCCTCCCTCCCTCCCATCCGGATCCATTTTCTTTCTGTCTCTCATTAGGGGGAAAAACAAACAGACGTAGGGATAATGATAAATTTAACAAAATAAAATGTGACATAAAACAACTATCACATTGGATTTGTTCAAGACAAACAGAAGGAAAAGAATCCCAGGAGCAGACACACATATCAGAGACCCACTCATTCACACACTCAGAAATGCAAACACTAAACTGGAAGCCATAATATATATGCAAAGGATCTGATGCAGACATATGCAGGACCAGTACTTCCTCAGTCTCTGTGAATTCATATGATTTTTTGATCATGTTGATTTAGAGAGTTTTGTGTTCTTGGTGTCCTCCATCTCTTCCTCAGAGGCTCTTCTACCTTCTCTTCTGAGAGATTTCCTGAGTCCTAAGGAGAGGGATTTGATGGAGACATCCCATTTAGGGCAGAGTGTTCCAAGGTCTCTCACTCTCTGCCTAATGTCTGGCTGTGGGTCTTTGTATTTGTTCTGATCTGTTGCAGAAGGAAGCTTCTCTGATGACGGCTGAGAAAGGCACTGATCTATGAGCTTAGCAAAATGTTATTAGGAGTCATTTTATTTTTTTGTAGACCAGTAGTGTTTGGTTTTACCATAGGTCCCTGGTTTTTGGTCACCTAAGCAGTGTATTGTGTGAGTTTCATCTCATGGAGTAGGCCTTAAGTCAAATCAGATATTAGTTGGTTGCTTCCCAAGCTTTGTGCCATGATTATATCTTGTAGGCAGGATTCCATTGTCAACCAGAGGGTTTCTGGCTGAGTTGTTGCTTACATTTCTCTTTTGGTATTCTATAGAGTATCTTCCTATACCAAAAGTGCTAGAACATAGAGGTGAAAGCTCTGTGTAGGCACCAGCTCGACTTGGCATGTTCAGTTGAATTGTGTAGCTGTTGTCTTCAGCAATATAGCCTTGCTCTCAGTTTGTGGAGAACAACCCATTGCCTTGGCTTGTTTGGAGTTTCCCGTGACACCTCTAAGCCAACAACTCAGTTAGGTGTAACCCAATCCCAGCACTGGACGTTTCATTTGGTGACAAGAGATGGGCCAAACTGTTTTAATTTTATGAACTCATTTTACAAAGGTGCTTACCAATTAATAAAAATACAGTAGTATGTATTTGTAGCCACAGGAACTGGTCTATTGCACCTATAGATATAAACTATTATAGTTTGTAAATTATTATATATCATAACATTGAATGTGTATACTGTATAGTTGTGTGTAATTTGTACACATACTTAAATTATATAAGCTGAATTAAAATACTTAGATTACTTTGTACACTGGGTTTTGAAATATCTTTAAAATGAGAATTGTATTCTAAAAATTGTCTATATTGTTAGTTAAAATACTTTTCAAGCAAGGAAATTTATTATCCTAAAAACACAATTCAGTGTTCGTCATATATGAACACTTTCTGTAAGTTTAATAGTGTGTGTGTGTGTGTGTGTGTGTGTATCTGTCTATCTATCGGTGTGAATGCAAATCTGTACATTTTTGTTTCACTTAGTGCTACTTATCTGACAACTTGTTTCTCAAATTAGAATAAGAACTGAAAACATCATATTAAACTCTCTTGCACCCTCTGTTGTTATTTTGGGAGAACACTACACATAGGTTCCAAGATTTTTATTGTCATTACACTTATTTCTTTTCCTTTTAAAATTAGTGCTTACTCTACTACAATTAAAGGCAAATTAGAATCAGCCTTATAGTACATTTGTTTGGAGTTTTCTTAGTCTGTAGCTGTGCTATTAGCATGTTCCAGTTTAAATGGAGGATGAGCTTTCTGTTGTCTGTGATTTCTCCTCCAAATAAAAATTCCTACAGGACATAACATACTGCATGTACAATTTTCTAGAATTACAAACTCTATGTCTTTTGTTTTGTTTTGTAAACCTTTCAAAAGTCAGGTCTCCTCCAATATAAGAATCTAAAAACATGTATACTAAAACTAAGAATCTATAACTATAAGGAACAGATGTTTTCATAAACATTTGCTATAATTATTCAACTATAGGATTGAAAGAATAAAGCAGTTTTTCCCACTTCAAAACTTCATTGCCTTTTCCTCATATAACAAACTCTGAAATCTTTTCACAAATATCGCTAGTGAAATAGTTCAACCCTGTATTTTATATGTTTTTGAGAAGGAAAAACTGCTTTTTGTTTTCCTAATACATTCTTTTGCATCTTGAAAATTATAGTTAATAGGGCATTTTCAAGGGTGACAATTACAAACTATAGAAAACCTTTGCCACATTTTATGATAAAACATGGCTATTAAAAAAAAAAAAAAAAAAAAAAAAAAAAGCCAGACATGGTGTTGTAAGCTTTTTAACCCAGCAGAGGAGGGTTAGCCAGTACCAGGCCAGCCAGAGTTCTATAGAGAGACACTTAGAATCGGGACCCATGAGTCAGCTTTTTGGAGCCTAGTGCCTATGGTGGGGATACTTTGCACAGCCTTGGTGCAGGGAGGAGGAACTTGGACCTGCCTCAGCTGAATATTCCAGGCTCTGCTGACTCCCCATGGGAGACCTTGCTTTGGAGGAAGTGGGAATGGAGGTGGGGTTACTGGGGAAGGTTGGGGGCAGTGGAAGGGGGAAGGAGAGGAGAATCTGTGGTTGGTATGTAAAATGAATAGAAAAATCTCTTAATAATAATAATAATAGAAAACAAAACAAACAAAAGCCCCACAACTTCTTTTTTGAATGAGTTTTTTTATATTTGATCTTAAAAATCCAGCTTAAATGAACAAGAATTCTGTAGGTAATATTTTGTATATTTAAATAATCATAATCAGCCAGGCAGTGGTGGCGCACACCTTTAATCCCAGCACTCGGGAGGCAGAGGCAGGCGGATCTCTGTGAGTTCAAGGCCAGCCTGGAGTATAGAGTGAGTTCCAGGAAAGGCGCAAAGCTACACAGAGAAACCCTGTCTCGAAAAGTCAAAATAAAATAAAATAAAATAAAACAAAATAAAAATCATAATCTTTATTTGTAAGGAGAAAGAAGACTCTGATTTTCAATGTATCTTATACTTGTTCTGTACTGATTTTATAATGCCATACAAGAAGTGTCTGCATACTGTTGAAGAGCATGTGTTACAGAAAATTTTTGTTTAATGAACTGAGATACTGTTTCTTCTATCTTTTCAATTTATGTAGATACTATTAATTTATAACAGAAATAAAATGTTCTTTGTGTATTCAAAGAATTAGCATACACACAGCTATAGTATTTTTAAACATTGAAGTTTTGAATGTTTTTAAGTGTCTTCGTTTTTGAATGCTGAAATCTATTTTAAGTTTTAAACAAAGAACAAAAACAGCCAAGTGATCGGAAACACCCTGGAAGGATACTTTGAAAAAAGAATCACATTGAAAGCCTCAGCATGACAACTGAGTCTATTTCTGAAAATTTGAAAGTGCTGGACATACTTGCAAAGTCTTCAGTAGAATTCATATTTCCATGAGACACAGCACAAGGCTGTCATACAAATTACATTCCAGTTTTCAGTAGCCATTTAATGAGTGACATAATTATGGAATCAAAGTACCTAGTGTTATATACAATAATTTAAATTGCCAGGCAGTGGTGGCACACACCTTTAATCCCAGCACTCAGGAGGCAGAGCCAGGCAGATCTCTGTGAGTTCAAGGCCAGCCTGGGCTACAGAGTGAGTTCCAGGAAAGGCGCAAAGCTACACACAGAAACCCTGTCTCAGAAAAAAAAAAATTAAATTAATCTCATTTTTAAACTGAATTCTTTACAATTACTATTTGATGTGACCAGGTCTACTGTGATAGTCTAGTAAAACCTAAAATATTTCATTATAAATCAAAATTACAAGTCATAATTGAACAAATGATTAAATTTTTAAGCTTTTAAATGTAAAATGATTTTGAAAGTTACATTGTAGGGATTAGAAGTGCAAAATTTAATTACATACTGTTCATAATTTGTTTTGAGGAAGAAATGATTTATTTAATAGTGTACTGCTTCATAAAAACTGTATTTTAAAATATATATTTAATGAAATAAACTCAAATTTCTAACTAGAAGAATTTTTTTATGCTGGGGTATTGCTAAGCTTTTAAAATATTTTTAAAATTTTATTTTCTTGTACATTATCTACGCCCATACATATTGATTCATTCTAAATTTGATTTCACCAATATTGTGTTTTAAGTGAAAAAAAATGTTATTACAGAAAACATGTTTATTGCTATGAAGAGATACCATGACCATGGCAACTCTTAGAAACCATTTAACTGAGGCTTGCTTAAGGTTTCAGAGGTTCCATCCATTGTCATCATGGCAGGGAGCATGGTGGTGTGCAGGCAGACATGGTGCTGGGAAGGAGCTGAGAGTTCTACATTGCAGGCAACAGAAGACAGACTGTGATGCTGGGTGGTATCTTGTGCATAGGAGAACTCCAAGCCCACCTTCACAGTGACACACTTCCTCCAATAAGTCCATATTCCCTCATAGTGCCTCTCCTTTTGGGGCCATTTTCTTTCAAACCATCACAAAACACTAATGTCTTTTGGTGAAATTTTGTTACATGTTTTATATTTCCCTCTTGTCTGTGTTTCTTTTACCTGTCTACTTAGGAGAGTCCTGGATAGTGTAGAAGATTTTAGCTTTGTTCTCTGCATTTTGGCTGTACTAGTGGCAAGAAAGGGCAATCTAGTCTCTAACAAAAGATTGCCTTTGTTCATAAATATTAGCATGTAATTTAATGGTTTATAAGCTTCCATATTTCTGTGAGTCATAGAAAATAATTGCATCATACTTTACTTTTCCTGTTAGCAATTATGTTGGCAGTGCTTCTACCTAAATTAGGAGTTTGGTATTGGTTTGTATATTGACATCCACATGAACTTTTACCTAAAAGGCTCAGAGTACAAAAGACAATTGGGAGATAGAAAAGAAATAATGTATGTGTGTTATTTTGAAATTTTTTAGCTGCCAATACATAGAGTTGTCACACAGTGCTTTTTAACTGAAATATTCACTTTTACAATTTCTGTTATTTCATCATATTTATTTCTCTGTCTAGGAGATCCAAGTCAAAATGGAAAAAGAACTAATTCTACCATAGACTCTGAAGGAACCTTTAATTCATACACGTAAGTGATAATTACATGCACATACAGTTTTACAAGGTATCATAGAAAACACAACTTTTATGGAATTGGAGTCTTAGAATAGGAAGAACTTATAGCCATGTCTTTATCACATGTATAAAGACAGGACAGTGTGCTCTCTGGCAGCCTGCCATCTTAAGAAATAACAAAAATGTAGCATCCTAAGTGAAGTACATATTTTGTCTTTTTGTCTCATTAATGGTTTCATCCTGACTTAGATTTTGGTTAAGTAAATGTTTATGAATTTTGTGCTTTATTGCATGAAAACCAAAGAAAAAAATTAAATATTTCCAATAATATTTGAAAGTTTGTATAATGAACCAAAATGTTTAAATTCTGTTTTTTTTTAAATAGGAAAACCCCTGCAAATTCAGTACTAGTATTTTTAAGCATATAAGTAGCAATCAGATAAATAAATTCTTTAATTGAGATATGTTGTCCTGATGATGAATTAGTAGTTCTAATAGTGTATACCAACACTTTGAGACATGCACATGAACACTGAACACTTGGCAACTCATTGCATTCTGCGCTTTCTTTGTGTATGTATTCCATTTCATCATTGGAGCTGCATCATTTATGTCTCCAGATTACAGGCATGTTGTTAGCTTTTACTCTAGGGCCCTGGATGTAGGAGGCACTTTTAGGGATATTGTGAATAATACCATTATTACAATCATCTTTCAAATTCCTGAAGTGAAATGGTAATTTAAATATTTGACATCCTTATTGTATAGTAGTTGGAGTTTGTATAAGTTATCATTTGGTCATTTGTCACTGATAGTACAAAAGGCTAGTGTTCCCCTGATACTGTAGAGGGCTTGTACTTCTTTCTTCTCATACTTTCATTGTACCTATGTTACCTTTAAAGGATGTGGTTCTCCTAAGCCTCCTTTTAGTCTAAAAGTATAATGTGAAGTTTGAAATGTGACATAGTAAATAATAGACAAATCCCCTATTTGAACATGTCATGACTGATCAAAATAACCAACAAAGGTGAATATAAAAGTAATTATCTATAACTTGGCATGTACCTGAGGAGTATTGATATGTATGGAATCTATGGTTATGATATAATGTTTTTAAAGTACAAGTGCAATAACAACAAATGGAAAATGATATTACAATGGAAAGTCATTTCCTTATCTGTGTACATTTTGTTGATAAATTTTATAATTATATTCATATTTTAACTAATTACAGTAAAAGATATTTTAATATGAAGACAGTATTGTGTTATAGTTTATTCTGTCCTTAACTAGTTCAGAGATTAAAATATCTCATTATTGAGTGATAATTTTGTTTTGAAAATGAGCTATTATTGCAACTTACTGCACAGTGAATACTTTTGTTAACTAAATATTTTTAATTAATGCCTGTCATTTTTATAATATTAGGGTATTTATTTATTGTAATTTAAAAGTGCAAGAAAAAAGATGAAGTAGTATAGTATGTGAAAGTGGGTTTTTGATGTCGGCAGGCCAATGCTGCTATTAAATGGTATTACAGTATTTAAGTATGAAATTAGGATTTCTTTTGACCCTGTAGGCAATAGCTCTTATAATGTAATTAGCTTATTTTGAATTTGACATTTAGGTTAAATGTAGAATTCACCAAAATACAGCTCTAGAGTATATTTCAATATTGATTTTTACTGACTAAAGAACTCTTGCAGAATCACATTGCAGTAGCAGCAGAATGTTCAGTACAATTTACTTTTGAACATGTGAATTCTTTTTGTTATCATTCTAGGTCTTTTAATCTAACTTGAAATAGGTCACCAGAAAAATGTTTAGCTTCAGGCTTTCAAAACAATGTTTTGTGTAACAAATTTACCTTTATGTTATCTAAACTACCTCAAACATAGGTTTGTTGTTGTATTTTTTGTTTGTTTTGTTTGCATTTTGTTGTTTGTTTTTGAGACAGAGTCTCTTCCATAGTCCTGGCTGGCCTTGAACACACAGAGACCTGCCTTACTCTACCTCCTTAGTGCTGGCATTAAAGGCATGCACCACACCTGGCTAGAAATTTTCAACTTTATAGATAAGATACTTGATACCTTAGACCTCCTCAGGAGAGACCAAGCATTCTCATGTTGTTATCTTGGATGAGTACATCTGTAACAGGACTATGGAATTTCTAACATGCCTCTTTCCCACAAGTTTTTAAAGGACTGAGAAAAAGTATATGAATGAAATCTTCTTGAAGATCTGAGTGCAAAGCAGGGGAATTATTATTTCTGATCACCCATCTTGGCTAGTAACATATTTGCCTTAGTTTTCAGCATTGGCACCTCTTCCATTTTGTAGTGTCAGTCTTGTATTGGGCACCTTAACCTGTTGGATATTTGTTTTTGTTTTTTATTCTTCTGGCATTTCTCATATATTACATCCTAATGGCAGTTTCCCCTCTATCCACTCCTTCCCATTCTAACCCCACCACCTTCTCTCTCCCCCAGATCCACTGCTCCTCTATTTCTCCTCAGAAAAGAGCAGTCTTCCCAGGGATATCAACCAAACACAGCATAACAAATTACAATCAAATAGGCACAGTCCCTCATATAAAGGCTGAACGAGACCACCCAGTAGGAGGAGAAGGGGTCCGAGGCAGCCCCTGCTCCTACTGTTAGGAGTCCTGCATTAACACTAAGCTAAACAACCACAGCATGTATGCAGAGGTCCTAGCTCAGACCCCTATACAGTCCATATTTGTCTATTCAGTATCTGTGAGCTTCTATGAGCCCTGCTTAGTTGATTTTGTGGGCAGTGATCCTCCCCTACTTCCATAGAATTCTCTGAGCTCTGGCTAATGTTTGGCTATGGCTCTCCGTATCTGTTCCCATCACTTGATGGATGAAGCCTCTCTAATGACAATTGGGCTAGGCACCAATCTATGAGTATAGCAGACTATCTATCATTAGGAATCATTTCATTGACATTTTTTTTTGTTAGTCTGCTGTGGGATGTCTTTCTGTATGCTGTGAATATATGTTGCTCCCATTGTCTAATAAATAAAGTTGTTTTGGCCTAAGGCAAGTAGCTTAGAGGCAAGTGGGAAATCCAAGCAGAGAGACAGGAAGAAGAAAGGCAGAGAGAGATGCAAGCCAGCTGCCCAAGGAGCAAGATATAATGGGACCCAGGTAAAGCCACAGAACACATGGCGAAACATAGATTAGTAGAAATGGGTTAATTTAAGATGAAAGAGCTAGTTAGCAAGAAGCCTGACCCATAGGCCATACAGTTTGTAAACAATATTAAGACTCAGAATGATTATTTTATAAGTGACTGCTGAACCGTGGGGCCGTCTGGGACCAGAGAAACCTTCGGCACCAGCCCTGTTTGAATCTATCCTAGTTCTCTGGGCTATCCAGGCTCTGGTCCCTGGCTATCTAGTCATTGACTCCCTCTTGTTGCATTGGCCCCAAATTGGACTAGTCATTGGTTGGCCACTCCTACAATTTCTGTGCCACCATTACCCCAGCCCATCTTTCAGGCAGGACAGATTGTATTTTGAAGGTTTTATGGCTGGGTTGGTGTCCAGGTCTTTGCTAGAGTCAGACTAGTAGATTCCAGGTGGTTTCCACATCACTCCTCCCCCAATGCCTCCCAATTACAATCATCTCTTCCATTACTCTCTCCCTCCACTCCCTCCAACTCCCCACCTAATCCCTACTATTCTCATCCCTATCGGCCTCCAGTCCACCCACAAAATCTTTTTTATTTCTCCTTCCTGGGAAGATCCATGCTTCCCCCCTGGACTCTCCTTGTTATTTAGTGTCTCTGGGTCTGTGGGTTTTAGCATGGCTATGCTTTACTTAACAACTGTCTTGAGGCTAGCACATCCTAGACAAGCACTCCAAACTAAGCTATATCTCCAGCACACAAGATCTCATTATATGACCTAAGCTGACCTTGAACTTCTTCAAGTTCCAATGTAGTAAAATTCCAGGCCTGAAACAGCAGGCCTGGTTATAATCTCCCTTTTTGTTCTTGTATTATTGTAATGTTATATTAACAAGTTTTAGGAGTTCATAGTTTGTTGTGTTTGTTGGTTACTTTAACAAATATCTAAATATTGAATATGGGATGAAATAATGATTGTAAATGCATTGATGACTTTGGACAAGCCTTATACTGTGTGTGTACACTTTAAAGTGAGGATAATAAGATGTAGTTGATATGAAAAATGTCAAGCGGTAAATGCTGAATATTAATTGCTTTTATTGTTCCAACAAACGTCACTGTCATCATCTTCAAGCTTTTGGTATTGGTTGTAAAATGAAAAAAAATAGCCTCTTTTTCTATTTCTTTCTTTCTTTTTTTTTTTTTTTTTTTTTTTTTTTTTGTCTAATTTGAGCCTAGGTCTATCGATGTAATCCTGGCTGTCTTGGAACTCTCTATGTAGGCCAGGCTGACCTTGAACTCTGAACTGCCTGCTCCCTCCTGAGTCTGGGATTAAAGGCTTGTACCACCATTCCCAAATTAAAGGAATCTTGAAGCTCCATCTCTGAGACACATTGTTCCCATTACCTTTGTGTAACAAATTCTACAGCCTGGTGGGGGTGATACATACCTTTAATCAGAAGTCAGAGGCAAGTGGATCTATGTGATTTTGAGGTCAGCCTGGTCTACATAGTGAGTTCAAGGACAGCCAGAACTACACAGAGAAACCCTGTCTCAAAAAACAAAACAACAAAACAAAACAAAATCTACAACTGTTAAAGGTGAGGGGAAGTTGTTGAACTATTTAAAAAAAACAGGTTGATATCTGGAACTTGAACAAGTAAGTTCTGAAATATAAAAATCAGGGGACTCTAAGTGTAGCTTTGTGAGCTTAATGCTTATATAGACTTTAAAAAAAAAATAGCCAAGTTTTATTTGGCATTTGTATCTTCATGTCATTTTTCTTCATTGATTCAAATAGAGCATACTTGTAATTAACTCTCAGAGCACCAGAAAGATTATTACACAATGCCTTGTTTTAGAGGTTTTGGTTAAAATTTGATTGTATATCTCCTAACCATTTAAAATGGAAAATTTCTAAAAACTGAGAAGATACCATTGATTTTATTGATCATATTTTATAGTTTTTAAAGAACAATGTTAATGTCTTCTGTCAGACATTGATCTTTATTTCTAATGTAACCATCAAACAGAATCTTGCAGAGGCTGAGAAAGGACAGTTTATAAGTCTGGAGAAGATGCCTAACTGGCTCTGTAGCAGGTGGCCACCTTGTAGAAGGGCAGCTGACCTTGCCAAAAGAAGCAAGCCTGTTGCCAACACATGAATACACACTGTTACATTAGTTTGTGTAGCTGCAGTAACAGCTGCTTGCATGATTTTAATTATTTTGTTAGATGATATAATAGTGACCTATGAAATAAATAGAAGGTGAACATATTTAAACTTTATTACTATATCTCTAAATATTCTTTTAAAGAAATAGTAAGATAGCGTTCTACACAAGTTCAGAGAATATGTATTGTTGAGTATATACTTTAAATTAATTTAATTAATTAAATTTAAAGGGATTGGAGGGAGAGAGTAATGGAAGAGATGATTGTAATTGGGAGGCATTTGGGGAGGAGTGATGTGAAAATGTTGATTAATGTAGTGCTTTGTTCAGACTTTTAAAGTATAATTCTAAGATAGAAAAGAACTCCATTTTCACCTCATATATCAGTAAGACCTAGGTTTGGTTTATATATATAGCCAAAAACCTACTGTAAATTGGGTTTACTAGTCAATTTGTTTAGAAAAACTCAGACCAGTTACTTCATATTCTCTTAGAAACTGGAAATATTGTTTAATTTTCATTTGTTGTCTTGTATAAATAGCATAAAGATCTTTGATTCTCATTTTCCATATTCTGTATATGTAGTGGTAAAGCACTGAATTTACTTATTTTTTTTCTATTTAATTCTAACTAGCTCCATTTATGAGTATTTTTCCACAAGCTATACCAATCAGAAAAGTGTACTACTAATATTTTTTTCTAGATTTTGATAACTGAATAATCTTCCAGTAATAATTTTTTTACTTTTCCTTTTTCTTTTCTATTTCTCTTTTTGTTTGTTTGTTTGTTTGGTTGGTTTGGTTTGGTTTGGTTTTTCAAGACTGTGTTCCTCTGTGTAGCCCTGGCTGTCCTGGAACTCACTCTATAGATCAGGCTTGCCTTGAACTCAGAGATCCACCCAGCCTCTGCCTCCCAAGTGGTAGGATTAAAGGCATGCTCCATCACTGCCCAGGTCCCAGTAATAATTTTTAGGTGCAATATTACAGACTTCAGTAGCCACATAAAATAATGAAAACCTTTGATGTTCAGTGTAGATGGATGAATCTCTCCCACCCACCTGTTCCTGAATAACCCAGTCAGAGGCTTAATATTAATTACAAACTCTTTGGCCTATGTCTCCAGCTTAATTCTAGCTAGTTCTTACATCTTAAATTAATCCATTTCTGTTAATCTGTATATTGCCACGTGGCCGGTGACTTGCCAATGATTTCACATTTGCTTCTTGGGTGGCTCACTGGTGTCTCCCTGACTCCCCGCTCTTCTCTCTCTATCTCTGCTTGGAATACCTGCCTGGCTCTATTCTGCCTTGCCACAGGCCAAAGCAGCTTTATTTATTAACTAATGGGAGCAGCACATATTCAGAGTACAGAAAGAGTTCAGTTACAAGTCTTACCCACTAAACCAAAGATTGTAATGATTTAGTTAGGAATCCTAACCAGAAATTTAAATAAATGAGTTACTTGGGTGAAAAGGACACTGCACAACACTTGTGTGTGCCTTTTAAAAGGGCTAATAAATTACACACTTGGGCTAGTGGAATGACTTGTTTTTTAAAAGTCTTATGAAAATTTGACTCTCCCACACATATATAGGCTTCCTCCTCCACTCCTTCCTTCTCTTTTCTCTTGCTTGTTTAGTCAAGGTTTTGCTATGTAGTAGCTCAGAGTTCAGACACTGCACCCTCCTGGAGTTGCCTCCTGATTATTGGGGTTTATGTGTACAACCATGCCTGACTACATTGTGATTTTTTAATTGTTAGTAATTGTATATTAATGTAGCCAATTATTATTAGTAAAAAGTCACATTTGTGTTTTTAATTTTTTCTTAAAAAGACTGTATTTTATGTTCTTAAAGAACTTTTATTGAAGCAGTAAAGGAAATTTTCCACTTTTATGTATCTTGCTTCATCTCTTTGAGGAAAGCAAAAAAAGGTCATTTGTCTTCATTATCAGCACTTCCAAAGTTGCTTATTTTTCTCAAAATGGTGTGTTCTGTAGTTCATCCAGTCTATCAAATTGTAGATTTGGTTTTTGCATTTAAAGTTAAATCTTTTGTGAACTTTCTTCAATCATTAATTTTAAAAATTAAGCCAAAAATTAACACAAAGATGTTCGTGCATATCATTTATAACCAATAATTCGCAGAATTTAATTTTAGGCAGTACCTTTTACATTCATGTGTTACCGTGTCCTGTATCTCAATGAAATCATAACCAAACATTGGTTTAAAAAACACAGAATGGGGCTGGAGAGATGGCTCAGAAATTAAGAGCACTGGTTGTTCTTCCAGAGGTCATGAGTTCAATTCCCATCACCCACATGGTGGCTCACAGCCATCAATAATGAGATCTGGTGCCCTGTGAATTAAAGTTAGAAACACACACACACACACACACACACACACACACACACACACACACACACACACACACTGGGCAAAAGCTATTAGACACTTGAAATTAAAAAAATCCATATTCTGATAACATTCTAAGAATATTATTTTGCCTATTTGGTTATTTTTAAGAATATACATTAACTCATAGATATCAATTTGTTTGTTGGCGTACCAAGTATAATAGCGAGCAGCCTAAATTGTCTTTTCCCTCACTACCCAGTCATCTTATAACCCTCTGACCTTGCTGTTCCCATTACTTAATGCAGTCTCATGCTGTAGGAAGTAGAAGAGGATGAAGATTCCCTTAGGATTCCTGGAGGACTGCTGTGCTGGTTGTGTGGTATTGCCTGTATTTTATTGTGAATCTATAATTACATGATACAATCTCTGAATTCTTTAGAATTATCAGGTGACTTAGGGAATCAGGTTTGTTTGTTTTTTAACTTTTTTTTCATTTTAATTTTTTTTATTTTTCTATTATCAGCTTGATACAGTATCTTATCCTACTAGTGAAATGTTTCATTGAGGCTTGCCCAGTATTTGAGTAAAACCACAACTTATTATAAGCCACAGTCATCCCTGCTATATAGCCTCTCTGGTTCTGATTGTTGCTTTATATCTAGTATCCACTTATGAGTGAGTACATATCATGTTTGTCCTTCTGGGTTTGGGTTACCTCACTCAGGATGATATTTTCTAGTTCCATCCATTTGTGCTGTCATTGTTTTCCTCCTCTGAGTAGTACTCTATTGTGTATATGTACCACATTTTCTTAATCCATTATTCAGTTGAAGGGCATCTAAGTTGTTTCCAGGTTCTGGCTGTTATGAATAATGCTGCTATGAACATAGTTGAGCATGTCTCTTTGTGGTATGATTGAGCATTCCTTGGGTATATGCCCAAGAGTGGTATGGCTGGGTCTTGAGGTAGATTGATTCCCAATTTTCTGAGAAACCGCCATACGGATTTCCACAGTGGCTGTACAAGTTTGCACTCCCACCAACAGTGCAGGAGTGGTCCCTTTGCTCCACATCCTCTCCAACATAGGCTGTCATTAGTGTTTTTGATCTTAGCCATTCTGACAGGTGTAAGATGGTATCTCAGAGTCGTTAGTCAAACTTTCACTATTTGCAGATGATATGATAGTGCACATAAGTGACCCCACAGATTCTACCAGGGAACTCCTACAGCTGATAAACACCTTCAAGTAATGTGGCAGGATAGAAGATCAACTCAAAAAAATCAGTAGCCCTCCTATACACAAATGATAAAAGGGCTGAGAAAGAAATCAGAGAAATATCACCCTTTACAATAGCCACAAATAATATAAAATACCTTGGAATAACGCTAACTAAACTAGTGAAGGACCTGTTTGATAAGCACTTTAAATCTCTAAAGAAAGAAATTAAAGAAGATATCAGTAAATCAGTTTAAAGATGAGCCACAGACCAAATATTACCACTTAATCTCTATTATTATTTGATTGTGTGAGTTTAAGTAGGGTAAATAAGCTCTGGTTTTTAATTACTTCATTTTTAACACTGAATTTTGAACAGCAACTATAACACATAAGGATCCTGCCTATGAATTAAATGTGTGGAATACCACAGGGTAACACTGTCATTACTTTAGCTTTCCTTTCTTTTTCTTAATTTCCTTTTGGTTTTAATCATCTTTCTTTTGCTGAAGTTGATTTTTGTTTCATGAAAAAAACTTATCTTTCTAATGTGAAGATATATTAGTATTTTAAGAATTGTATTTACATACAGTTACACATAGTTTGTATGGGAGGGATTTTTCTTTAATCTTATGTTTAACATCCATCTGATGATTTTATTTTTATTTCGTGGAAGAAGCACCACAAGCTTCAGAGTTAAAGGGCACTTTCTGACCATAAAATGTGTGACCTTGACAGGCAGCAGTGGCACATGCCTTTAATCCCAATGCTCGGGAGGCAGAGCCAGGGGGATCTCTGTGAGTTCAAGGCCAGCCTGGTCTACAGAGCAAGATCCAGGACAGGCACCAAAACTACTTAGAGAAACTCTGTCTCAAAAAACAAACAAACAAACAGACAAACAAAAGTGTGACCTTTCATTCCGGGGTCCAGTATCAGAACTATTGTCCTGATCTTCGTCCTTGGGGCTACCCTTGAACCAAGGAAAAAAAATATTCACAATTTTATACTTAAAATATCTCCTTGAAACAATAAGAATTTTGTTGTGGTGGTGGTGATGGTTGACCTCGTGTTGTTTTGTTGTGTCTCTTTGTATTCCTGACCACCATGGAAATTGCTATGGAGACCATGCAGGCTCCAACTTGTAGCAATTCTGCTTCCATTGCTTATCAGGATGTTTTTATTTTATTTTAGTTGAACTGATCTGTATTTGTGTCTATCTATAATATATTCTCTCTCTGGACTAATTGTTGATCATTTGTGGCTTTAAAAATATGTTCTACTTTTAAAAATTTACCATCCTGGGTTCTATAAGAAGGTGGCCTAAGCAATCCATGAAGAACAAGCCACTAAGAAGTTCCCCTACATGGCCTCTGTATCAGCTCCTTCCTTTGGGATCCTGCCCTGTTTGAGTTCCTGTCCTGACTTCCTTCAGTGATGAACAGCAATGCTGAAGCATAAGCCCTTTCCTTCCCAACTTGTTTTTTAGCCACTGTGTTTCATTGCAGCAATCGAAACCCTAACTAAGACAGTAGCCTTATGTTAACAGCTCACACTAGTTTGAGTTTGTATGGGACAATTATTTATTTCCTTTTTTCAGAAACTCCTTCAAACCTATTTTATTATCAAGAGACAGGCTTTAGGTTTACTTATGTAACCAGATGTAAACCCCTTCCTAGAAGCATGAGGATATGTTTATCTTTGTAAAGACCAGCATTAATTTGAAACCAGAGTGTAAGCTACACAGAATCCCCTTACACTGAGAGTCCTTTCCCTTGGATACATGACTGCTCTTTCTTTAGTTCACAACTGAAACACCTGTTGTTAGCCCTACAGGTCACTGTTAGTATATATGCATGCTATAATGTTTAGCTACATGCTGTTAAAAAATCAGTTAGCTATTTGATCAGTAATTTGAAGTATCTTACTTGAGGTATAATTTGAGAAAATAGTACATTAAAATTAGAGTTCAAGCTGGGTGGTGGTGGCGGCGGCGGCGGCGGCGGCGCACGCCTTTAATTCCAGCACTCGGGAGGCAGAGCCAGGCGGATCTCTGTGAGTTCAAGGCTAGCCTGGGCTACCAAGTGAGTTCCAGGAAAGGCGCAAAGCTACATAGGGAAACCCTGTCTCAAAAAAAAAAATAAATAAATAAAAATAAAGTTCAAGATAGAGTTATAAATCTTTAAAAATGTTAAATCTGTTGGACAGCAGAGCTCTATTGCTTTAGAACTAGAGACAGCCTTCTTGTTGTTTGGATTTTGTTCTGTCCACAGGTCTCCTTCCCCAACCCTCACGATACTCTGTCTAATTCTGTCTTTTCTGTCTAAATAGGCTGAACTCTTTTTTCCATCCAGGAGTTTTGTTTAAGGGAGGGTAACAGGGTTAAATAATCAACACAATGATCTGGCCCAATTTTGTGCACTTGGCTCCTGATGCGACTTGAAGGAACTTCATTTTTTCTGCTCCTAAATCCACAGATGACATTTGCAACCATAATACAGAAGATCTATATATCCCTACCATAGATCAACTAAAACATGTTTATTTCCTTTATATACTAAGCCAAAACCTTTTTCTGTCTTAGCTTCTTGACATCATCGAATTTCTAGCTTCAGTACTCTTGAACTGTGTAGTCATTATTAATTATAAAGAGGGCCCTTAAATTTAAATCATCAGGATACCGAAACAGTTAATCTGACCACAGAGGCAGCTGCTAAGTAACTAGTGGATGTATATAGCATATTGGATGAAGATGCACAGGACAGAGCAATAATTGACATTTTGGATGGGACAAAATAGTATGAGATTGCACCACTAATTGCTATGCGGCATAACATTTATGAGTTGTTTATTCTGGAAGTCTTCCATTTGACACTTTCAGAGTGCCAGTGGACTGGGATACCTGAAGTTATGACAGTGAAACTTTAAGAAAGAGGATAAAGGACTATCAGTGTATCCCTTAAGGAAGCTGATAGTTATGAGAAGGGCTGAGGAAATGGTTTGGTGGTTAAGAGCACTTGCTGCTCTTGCAGAGGGCCTGGTTCAGCTCCCAGCAGCTCACAACTACCTGTCAGTCCAGTTCCAGGGTATCCAGTATCTTGTGGATCCCAGGTGCCAGGAACCAAATTCGTGTATATGCATACAGGCAAACATTCATACATATAAAAAAAAAACTTTTAAAAATAGACATAAGGGAAATCCACTAAAAACAGAATGGAGAAAAGGGAATGGCCAAGAACAAAGCATAATGATAGATACATGTAAAAATCATACTTAAACCATTTATCTTTATGCTAACAAAAATTAATTTAAAAATAGAACAAATAACTATGAAAACAAAACTGTTATTTAATGCAGAGACAGAGAACTTTGTGTTTTCAAAGTATATACAACATCAGAGAAAAATTATACATGGATCTAGGGAATATTTTGGTAATCTCAACATTTTCCTGTTGAGTTAAAAAAAAAAAAAGAAATCACTGCTATGATACATATAACTTTACCGTGCCAAATACCTTGAATATCACTGTGTCTTTGAAAATTTTAATTTTTAGCTGGGCTTAGTGGTGCATGTCTCTAATTCTAGCAGTCAGAAGGCAGAGGCAAGAGGATGTCTGAGTTCAAGTGTCAAGGTGGTCTGTATAGTGAGCTCCAGCACAGTCGGAGTTACATATCGTGAGAACTTTTCTAAAACACACCAAGCTATAGTTTTTCTTTGTAAGTATACTGTTTGCATATTTTCTTTCTGAAAATCCCCAATATGATATATTCAAAAATTTGAACCTTGTTTGTGTATTAACAATGCCCTAAAAGTTTTGAATTGGGATGCTAAGCCAGCAAAGCCCATACCATGATTCTAAAGACCCCAGACTTGCAGAGTCTGAATTGTTTCTAATGCAGTACAGTAGACAGGGCCCTTGATCTGTAATTGAGTGAGGTTCTCACTGTCTTTTGTGGAGAGATGTTTTGGGTTTTCACAGGCAGTAGGAAATTGTTTTCCCAGAAATACTAATGCAAACTAACTTAATTGACCTCATACTAAAGTTCATTTTATCATATAACCCATTTATCTTCATTTTAAGCTATATTTCCTTGGTTCTTTTTAAATTTGTTATTGAATTTGGTTTTATTTGGGCTTATAACCCAGATTTTAGGCATAGTTCTTTTCAGCATGACCATTTTGATATCTTACAAACATATAGTCATCTATGGAGATTTTCTCTCCCTACTTTGACATATACATGTGTGAGGGAGCTAGGGAAGGTGACTGTGGCAGAACATCCTTGGGTCTAGTGAGTGATGTAGTATAGACAGAAGGGAGGAAGTAGGCATCCCTGTGCCTCTTAGCAGTAGCATCATTCATTTAGGATGATGTTGTAGCATCACATGCATAGCTATTTAAGCACATGTATTATTTAGTGTTTGATGGTTGTTTTCTTTCTATGTAAGTTTGTGTCATGTGTGTTTTTGTCCTGATATCCCTTGAACTGTAATAGTTGCTTCTTTTAAAACTGAGTATCTGAATGAATAGCATTTTTAAAACATTCTGAGCTTAGTTCAGGAACCATGAGCTATATGATGCTATTTAAATTACAATAAAATAGGCAATCCTTCATTTGTACTAACCAGATTTCAGCTGCTTTGTTGATATATGTAATTGTAATTGTTATGGTGGAAAGAGAAATACAAAGCATATCTTCCACCTCAGATTCTATTGGATAGTGCTCACTTGGAGGTTGTCAAGTGGATGGTAGACTCATTGTAGTATTTTGTTCTGTTTTATATCGTTTTTGTTTGCTTTATTTCATTCATTCATTTATTTATCTATGTATCATATCTATCTATTTGTTTAATTATTTATTTATTTTAGACAAGGGAGTTTCTTGGTTACCATCTGTGGCTGTAAAGAGACACCATGACCATAGCAACAAGAGAACATTTAATTGGGGGTTGCTTACAGTTTCAGAGGTTTTGTCCATTATCATGGTGGGGAGAATGGTAGCCGGTAGGCAAACATGTTACTGGAGAAGTAGCTAAGAATTCTACATCCAGATCTGCAGGCAGCTCGAAAGAGTAGAAAGCCACTGGGCCTGGCTTGGGTTCTTGTAATGTCAAAGGCCATCCCCAGTGACATAGTTCCTCCAACAGGGCCACACTTCCTTAATCCTTTCAAATAGTGCCACTCCTTGGTCATTAAGCATTCAAGTCTATGAACCATTCTTATATAAACCACCACATAGGACCTCTTGATGTAGTCCTGGCTGTCCTTCAACTTGCTGTGTGGACCATGTTGGCTTCTAACTCACAGAGATCCACAAGTCGCTACCTCTTGAGTGTTAAGATTACAGGCATGGGCCACCACTCCCTGTTATTGTAGGCTTCTTGAGTGAAGATACTTCAAGGATACATGCATTGTTGCAGTGTATAACCATAGAAACCATTCTACTCCTGGAAAACATGTATGTCTTAAGAGAGATTTTGCTTTTAGAAGCCAAATAAATAAAAATCCATTTCAAATAAACATTTGCTAAATAAATCCATTGTTAAAAAAAAACATCAATTTTAAAATTCATGGAAAATAATTTATTTCTGATACTATGAGTGTTCCTTTACAGTTTTTCTTGTATTATATAGTGTATCGTAAGCCAGTCAATCTTCCCTCCCTCCTCTCAGTCTCTGTCTTATTCTTTCCTCTCACTGTTAAACATTTTTGTACTGCTCAGACTGCCCTTGACCTCCTAAGTTTCCTGCCTCCTGATGGCCTAAGGTTCTAGACCTACACCCCGATCCTTGACTTCCTTTATCATATTCTCAAAGTCATATATCAAGCCCATACCAGTTACTTCAAACATCAAATACCCAAGGTCAACTGGGAAGGCAGTTCAGGAGATATAGTAGAAGTTACAGAAGGAATTTTCCCTTCTATATCAATTAAATGTTTGAGAAATACCATGAAATACAAAGTTCCTCCAGTTATCATGGAGATTGACTAACAGGAGCGCCTTTTCTTACCACATCTCTAAATGCTGATCCTTTGATTAGTAATATAATGACTTTTATTATTACTTCAATTAAAACATGTATATATAACATTTTTATAAAATTGGAAATCTTCTAATGAAACTTTTCTGGATTCCTCTCCTAAACATATGATTAAATGAACTCTCCAGTTTCGATGTGACCTTGCATTTCAGGTCACATAAAGAATAAGTGTGTTATAGCTACGAGTCTCCAACTGTACTTTAATTTAGTTCTTTATATTCTAGAGAATGCAAGATTGGACTCAAGATTTCAAGTCCTCATGTATTCCAAACCTGCACTCAGAACTTTACAATAGATTTTAGCAATCTCCATGTAATAAACTAATCCTCACCTTTGTCTCGGTAACACCTTACTGCATAAGACCATATTTTACCTAAATGTATGAAGAAATTATTTTAAGCTTGTGGTAATTGTACATTCCATTTTATATGTATGTACATATGTATGAGTGATATACCCTGATGTTTCATTATAGAGGGGAGAAAGGCTTGAAATAAGAGTAACTTTTTCAAAATTCCTGATAGAGGAAGCAAAAAGCCAGTAGAGTTACTAATTGCCTTTTAGAGACTCGGAGTTCCCTCATTACCCGTGATTTCAGCTAAAAATGAGGTAATTACAGACACATCAGTGTCTGCCTGCCTGGTGTCGGCACCTGCAGACCTAGTGCTGCAGCCCCGTATCCCTGCCGCTCGCTGTGGTCGCATGCTGGCATACTGCGTGTGTGCTCTCCATATTTCTGTAGATCTGAGGAGGGCTCTTGTTCTGTTTGAATAGCATTTTTAAAGTCATTCCTTTAACTGGCATTGCATAGGATATGGAGATTATGATACACTCCTTTTGCAGGTAGAAATCCTTAGTATGTTTTTCTATAAATTAGAAACATTTAAAATTGTCTCTTTTTCCTTTGCATGAGCTTAAAAAATGTGATCATAGATGATAGGACAAATTTTAAGATCTCACTTTATACACTAGGAATATCAAATTATGCAAACACTTTGATATCAACTTTCCCTTTCTTCATGCTTCTGGGGTTTACACAGTCAGTGCTGCTCCTCGGTCATCTTCCTTCTTCCCTTTGATTTCATTACACTCTGTTGATTGCAACAAGGTCATGGCGGCTGTCTGCCTTTCCTTCACAACTCCATGACCATCTCTGAGACCTCCTATCTCATTGCACTCTGACCACACAACCCAGAAGCCAGAGAATCCTCTTCCATTTCCTTTTCCCATTTCCTGTAGCTTGTGCTTTTCACAGTGATAACCCTTCTCTTACCCCTGAGCAGTTGCATTGTCATCAGAGCTGCAAAGAGTAGAGCTTTCCAGTACTGCTCAGTAGTCTGTGTCCTCTTTCCTTACTACAGTCGTGGGAGTTGTGTTTCCCGCCTCCTTCCTATAGAGACATTGTTCACCTCCAGACGATATCAAAAATTCAGATAGAAATCATCATATAAATGACACACTCTTCTTAGAATATGGATATATTCTGTAGTTTACCATCATCTAGATCACCGATTAAAGTTTTCTTCTCTAAATTTAGCACATAATTATGTATCACTTCAGTTACAAAATTATTAAACAATAGATTTAGAAGACACAGATTAGAAACTGCAACAGCATACATAAGACCTGTAAAAGTTCAAACAAGAAGTTATTTGCAATTAATACCTGCTGGAGAGGGAAGTCCATTTTCTTGAATGGAGTGATACTAGATATATTAACCACACTCCTAGACATTCTGATGCTGAGCACTAGTTGTCCAATACAGAACTGACTCCATGTTTTCATGATGTATTTTCTCCTTTTTCTTTCTATGCCGTGTGTGTGTGTGTGTGTGTGTGTGTGTGTGTGTGTGTGTCTGTCTGTCTGTCTGTCTGTCTGTGTCTATGTCTGTGTCTGTGTGCGCGCGTGCTCTTGCTTTTGGGCTTTGGATTTGCTTTCAGCTTTCACTTATTTAAGAGAGAAGCAAAATATGGAATGGGGTGGGCAGAGAGGGTGTGTAGGGGAGGAGTTGGGGAAGGGGAAAGAATATGACCAAAATATATATGAACAATTTAAAAAAGATTTCACAATATAAATACTGGAAAGTACATTAAAATTTTCAATTGAAAATAGATATCTTTATAATCATTAGCTGTATTCATTCCTTGAGTATTCAGAGTAATTTCCTCGTTTAGGTGTAGTGACACACACCTTTGATTCCAGCACTCACAAGGCAGAGGTAGTGGAGTTTAAGGATAGCTTGACTTATACAGGGAGTTCCAGGTCAGTCAGGGTTACACAATGAGATGCTCTGTCAAAACCAAGGAGAAGTGATTTCCATGTCAGAAACAAAAAGCAAAACAAACCATTGCAGAAGGCTAGCTATGGAACTCACTCTTAAAGGGAAATCATCAGTTACTGTTGTAAAAACCTTGCCGATTTGTTGGTTTTGTTTGGAGTTTTTTGAGGAACAGTTGCTACACATTTGGCCAGTGCTACTTACTCACAGTAGTCTCTTTGAGGAGCAACGCAGTAATTTTAAGTACTTGTCAACACTATATCAAATTAATTCCAAGGCAGCCACTGCTAATCAGTCTTTCGGGGATTGTTTTCAGGGATCTGGTGCCTGCAATGGTAGAGTACTTGCCACTTGGTGGCACTAACGCTTTTTTCAAAGGAGTTCTTGAAGGTCTAGGTTTCTACACCCAAGGCTCAGGGAATATTATAGATAAAAGGACCAAGATGTCTGTTGAAAGATTGTGTCTTCTGTATATACAACAGGGAAGCTTCATCCATGAACTTTCAATGATATGGTTGCCTGAATAACACATAAACAATGACACCACTATTTGGTTTGCCAGGCTGAATGTAGTCTGTCACACATGCAATTAAGACTCCTTAAATGTTTAAATGTACCAGGTCATTCTTCACTGTGGTCATATCACATCTTTTCAGTCAAGTGTTGACAGGTTACCTTCTGCCCTTACCAAATATTAACTGAGGTCTGAGGAGAAAACATAAGATCTTATTTCTGTCCAGCTTAATTGACAGATCATTTTCTTTGTGCTGTCTCTATCATGCTTTGTCTTTAGATTACTTGTTCTAGAAAGGTACTATTCCTAGTTTTCATTAATTTGTTTTTTCTCTTGTGAGTAGTTTAATTTTTCTAAATATTTGTTTTCTCATTTGAAAAGAGGAATTGAAGACACATAAAGAAACTGGCTTCTATAGGGGTTAAAAGTTTTTTGCCTAGGTGGTGGTGTTGCATGCTTTTAATCCCAGCACCCAGGAGGCAGAGGCAGATGGATCTCTGTGAGTTTGAGGCCAGCCTGGTATACAGAGTGAGTTCCAGAATAGTCAGAGTGAGCTACAGAGAGAAACGCTGTCTAAAGAAAACAAAAACAAAGAGGGTTTTTTACCTACAATATTACAATGAACTTTTTATCATTTGGTCATTTGGTGGCATTATTGACAGGTTTTGGCTGTTCAGATCTGCCCACTGCCCTGTACTCCTGATATATAGTATAAGACAAAATTTGCTCACTACTTTTCCTTTACTTTTGCTAAATAAATTGGAAGTCTCTACAACCAAGTCCTTAGTATTTCATATTATTTTTCCCCAACTTCAGGATCAGTTAAGTCTATCATTTATATTGATGCTTATTTAAAAAAAACATTCCTAGTGCTGGAGAGATGGCTCAGAGGTTAAAAGCACAGACTGCTCTTCCAGAGGTCTTGAATTCAATTCCCAGCAACCACATGGTGACTCACAACCATCTACAATGAGATCTGGTGCCCTCATCTGGCATGTAGGCAGAACACTGTATACATAATAAGTAAATAAATCTTTAAAAAAAAAAATTTCATATTGGTTCAGCTCCTCTAGAACATCTTGCCCTTTGTACTCTCTTTAACATCAGATAGATCATAGATCAATTCTTATAGGTAAAATTTCAGTAGCTGTGATTTGAATTATTTTATATTTGGAGTTTTAATTATAATAAAACCATTTCTTCTACCCAAGAGCTTTGTTAATTTTAGTATTATTGGTTTAGAAATGTGTCTGCAAATAATATAAAATACCTTGGGGTAACACTAACTAAACAAGTGAAGGACCTGTATGATAAGAACTTTTAAGTCCCTAAAGAAAGAAATTGAAGAAGATATCAGAAAATGGAAGGATTTCCCATGCTCATGGATAGGCAGGATTAACATAGTAAAAATGGCAATCTTACCAAAAACAATCTACAGAAATGTGTCTTTCCACTACCCTAACTTCACACCCCGTTGTGTCTCTATGAATGCTAAGCACTTAGTAGGCACTGCATAAATATTACTTTATATCACAGTTTATTGGTCAAATACTATTCCATAGAATAGACAGTAGATTACCTTGTGGCCTTTGTGTGCCTCTGTTGTTAGAGGTTTTCTCAACTTGAAATGTTACACCTTAATTAGAACTATATGTATGAATAGGTTTAAATGATTGCAAATTTCAGAGATATTCAAATTCATTTGCCCCAGGCTCCTTTCCTCTGCACCAGTCAAGGCACAGGGTCTTTATTCATCACACCTAATAATCGTGCTTCATTATTTAAGAGCACATAGCTTGACCTCAAAAGCCAACCTAACTTGACAGGATGGCAGTCTAGCCAGAGACTGGAAGTCACTAACTCATACTTCTTTTTTCCTTATCCAGAGTTATTGATGTTTTCAGGCCATGAAAGTACTTGTTTTAATTTGTTTATTGGTTGTTTGTTTTACAAATTAAGTTTAATTTGGGATTCAAAATACATTTGAAATCTGTTCTTTTTGTTCCCAGGCTACAAGCTGAGACATATCTCTATAATGTGGTTCTGTATCTGATCTTTGAATATTACTAAGAACTTGATAAAAACACAGTGTGGGTGTATGTGTGGGACTCATTGGAATTGAAAAACACTTATTTACTATTTAACCCGCTGAGTTCATTTAGTGATGCATATGCATGTAGGCGCCTAGATTCATCCATTGGGTGTGGGTAATCTACCAGTGGCCTATATTAGTCAAGGGTCTCTAGAGTAACAGAATTTACAGAATAAATCACCCCCACCCCGTGTGTGTGTGTGTGTGTGTGTGTGTGTGTGTGTGTGTGTGTGTGTGTGTCTGTGTACATATCTTCCCACCTCAAAAGATCTGGATTAAAGGTGTTTGGATTTTTGCTTCAAATAAGCAAAAATTCCTCACAGATGTTCCCTCTGCTTTTGAGTTTCAGTTAATTACAGGTGTAGTCAGGTTGACAACCAAGAATAGCCATCACACTTCTCCCCAAGCAACCATAAACTACCAAAGCTCCTCAGCTAGGTTTGGATGCCTCAGGAGACTCTCCCCACTTAGTGTTGGAATTTTAAACTGAATTGATCTTTGCAGGCCTTGTGTAGGTAACCACAGCTGTAGTGAATTCATGAATTCAGCAGCCATTATGGCACTTAAAAAAAAAAAAAAGTGTGACCTGCCCTGGGGTCTGAAATGCCTATGCCATGGCAATACTCACTGAACTATATTCCCTGTCCTTATAACATTTTCTCAAGATAGATATTGTATCCTTTCCCAACATACATGGAATCTGGCCCATAATGGCCTTGTGTTTCTGAGGTTTCAGTAGCTTTCTTCTTTAGCATATCTTTCTCCAGAGATTATATCTGGGATTTTGGCTTTGATACTGAATTTTACATCTTAAGTCAATTTTATTATAGTATTATGGAATTTAAGGGTAATTTCATGAAGCTGATCTCAGAAGTCTCAACTGTTGACAAATGACTCTTATTGTTTAGTTTGGTGCAAGATGCTGGGAATGTGGGTCTGATTCCTTTAGTCAACCTCAGTTAATGGTTTGGGACAATTAATTTCCAATTGTTTCCCAGTAGAGCAGATTTACTTATATATTAATGAGGCACAGGTGTGGGCCCCTGGTGCCTGCATGCCTGTGAGGCATATTTCAGTTGTTTGTCTACTCAGCCACAGACTACAAGGTATTCAAGCTTGCCTTTAACAGTTTTTACACTGAGACTCTTACATTTTTTGATGTTTTCTTGAAATTTCTCTGCACCTGTTAACATTTTCACACTGATCATGTAGAAAGAAGCTATGGGGATTTCAATAGGAAGCATTCACAATTTAAAAAGGTGGTATTCTATTACATTTAACTGTCCAGCCTAGCAGAAAACAAAATAGGATTATTTGAAGAGTTATTTTATATGAGAAGTCAGTATAACCAACAGGCTACTTCTTTCTTATGTAATTTTGGAAACAGGTGTACTTTTGTTAATAGATAAATAAGTCATATTTTTACTAAGACTCATTTTTCTTACTTATTCACTGAACTACACTACCAGTGTCTTCAAGGAAATGGAATAGCCTCCATAGACATTACATATTTCAGAAGCTAGGATAATTATAGCGATCTACATATTCATTAAATCTACAGAAGAACTGTGTCCAAGAAGACAGCCATTCGTTCAGATACAGAACACCCCTAAATATATGCATTTTAAAAGTTAAATTTCTTAGGCTATTTAAAATTAGTTTCTTGTAGCACACTCCTCTTGTAGTAGAAGGATTTTAACAAAAGGACACCACTGATCTGGTTTTTTTCCTACAGGAAAGAATGGGAAGAACTATTTGTAAACAACAATTACTTGGCAACAATAAGACAGAAGGGGATTAATGGGCAGCTGAGAAGCAGCAGGTTCCGCAGCATCTGCTGGAAGGTAAGAAGGAAATATTTATTTACAGTTTGTGGTAGCAAAGTATGAGCACATTATCTGATGCCCTGGAAGATTACCCACACAGGGATCACTGAAGTTTCTGGATATGTAACTTTTTTTTTTTTTTTTTTTTTTTTTTTTTTGCCATTTATGTTTTCCTTTCATAGGACATTTACCACTAAGGTTGAACCACCTGGGCAAGTGGAGCTAGTAAATAAATCCTTTGAAGTAACTTTCATTTCCCTTAATGGTGAACATTTCAGAGCAGTGCTATTAAATGACCCAGAGGAGGCTTTTCAGATGTTTTGAAGTTGGGCAGGAGAGTGGAGGGCAAGCTTGAAGTTTGAGCCTCTGTCATCTTGTCATTCTCCTTTTGTCTTACTAAAGAGCATATGGAAAGACTTAACATTCTTTTGTTAGAAACATAAAGTGGAGGGCAACCAGGAGAGTAGAAGGAAATTGGGTCGTTCTCCTTTGGAGAGAAGGGTCATTGGTTACCAAAAGTGGTAATGATGATCTGCAGTCATCATTTTAATTGCTTTGAAAAATTAGCCCATTTTGTTCTCTAAAATGAATGAATTTGGGTGTAGACTTGTTTTTTAAATGACCTCTATCAGTATTTTTAAGGCTGTCTGCATAATTTGAGATTGTAAAGTCTGTGCAAATCAAAACAATAAGATATACATGATGTATTATATAGTTCTAGATTTAATAATTTAGATTTAATAATGAAAATACATTTTTCTTTCTTTAGAGGCAGACAGGAGACCTGCTGTTAGAAAATGTGTATTCAAATATTAGTGCCCCACCCTCATTCCCCGTTGTTTAACTTTAAGTATATTTTGTTTCCTAAAAATAAACCTAAGTCTGGATTCACTTTATTAGTGTATTAAACTAAGTTAAATCAAATTTGTCATTTGAAGAATGTATTTTGATAAGCTGACTGCCAGTTCTAAATTACATTCTCTGCTGTTAAACTTGCAGCCTCACTTCTGTGCCTTCAGCCTTCAGCCCTCAGGCCACTGACTTGATGAAATCCTAGGGACTGCTTACCAGGTGTTGCCTGCAGTAACTTCCTGTCATTCCCAGGGAGATTAGATGTGAACTTCCATGTGCTTTCCTCCCTTTTTAGAATAAATTTTGAAGAAAGCTTATATCTATTTTGTAGTTTAACTTTTTAATTCTTGCTTTTAACCATTGATTATTTAGTTTTTGACTATTCTAATCATATTTTTATATATCCATGAACATATTATTGGGAATTGAAATGATTATATTGAATGGGACATGTCATGAATGGGGTCTTTCTTTAAATTTTCCAATGATCTTATTTAGCCTGGTTTTCATACTTAGTAGGATTCTTTTTTACAAAATTTTCTCTTTTTCTCCCCCCCAACAGCTCTTTCTTTGTGTTCTTCCTCAAGATAAAAGTCAATGGACAAGTAGAATTAAAGAACTAAGAGCATGGTATAGCAGTATTAAAGAAGTAGTAAGTAAAAAGTCAATGTAACTCATGCATTTATTTTTATGTGCTGACTTTAAAGTACTAGCCTCTGATCTTTTGATATATCTCTTTCTTTACCAGCATATCACTAATCCAAGGAAAGTTGTTGGCCAACAGGATCTGATGATCAACAATCCCCTTTCACAAGATGAAGGAGTAAAGTTCCTTTTTATTATGTTTGTTTGTTTTAAAATTATTTCATTTATTATATGTATGTGTGTTTTGCCTGCGTGTAATGTCTGTGTACCATGTGTGTGCCTGGTACCTTTGGAACCCAGAGGAGCATGGTAGATCCGCTGAAACTGGAATTATGGGTGATTATGAGCCACGATATGGGTGCTGGCAACCAAACAAAGTTCTCTGTATTAACAGCCAGGGCTCTTAACTACTGAGGCATCTCTCAAACCCTTTCTCTATTCTTGTTCCAGCCTTTTTCATTCCTTAAAAAAAAAAATGCTTTAATGATTTATGTCATCTGTATGGGGTAAGGGTACTTTATATGAAAATCCCTATGTAAACAATTTATTTCATGCCCTGTGTTTTCAGTATTCTAAATACTAACTACCTAAATCCTGATTTAGTGTATCTGTGTGTATACACACCCATAGAGGCCAGAGGTGGACGTGGTGTCCTGCTCTAGCATTCTTTGCCTTGTTCCCTTGAGACTAGGTCTCTCACTAAAGCTCAAGCTTGCTTTCAGCTAGACTGACTAGGATCCACCATCTCTGCTCCCCAGTGCTGGAGTTACAGCCACATAAGGCCATGCTCAGCTTTGTCCGTGGATGCTGAGGACTCCAACTCAGGTTCTCATGCTTGCATCTCACCTGCTGAGGTATCTACTCAGCACCTGTGGGCCTGTCTCTTAAAGGTGCTGCCGCCTCCCAACAGGCTAAGCCACTAAGCTTTCCACACTGCAGCCTTTGCGAGCTTTCAGGATCTACACCATAGCAATTTCTCTTGAGTTATCCACTGTACTCTAAATTAGTCCTTGCTTTTTAAATGTAGGAATGCTCTGTTTTTGAAAAGTGAATGTTAATTTTAGGTTGGCTGTTGTCTTCCAAAATATGTTTCATTATTATTATAAGTTTATATACTTGATTTTGACTTTAAACATATTGACATTAATACAAGCTGTGTTTCAGTGTAAAAACTGGCTACCTGTTTTCTTGGACTCTGTTTTCCTTGGTGGAAAATTTGCCAGAATTTGGCTAATTTAATTAAAAACATTAATCCATTAGAACACAGGGAAATAAATGGATTGTCTATTTGTCCCTGGCTAACTTTCAGTCTGAATAATTAACTGCTAATTACAGGCTTGTGTTCACATTCTAAGAATTTTTCATGTTCAGAATTAAATTAATTTCAGAGACTTGCCTCCAAGCCTGACCACCTTGGTTCAATCCCTGAGACATGTGTGTATGTGTGTCTATGGACGGGTGTGTGCGCCCACGCATGTACATGCATGCATACATGGGGAAGTGCAAGGGGTCTCATAAGAACTAAATGTAAAACAGAAGAGTGTCCCTGAGGATAGTGGTATCAGGGTTCCAATGGAGAGGGAAGCAGCTAAGGAACACCTTACAAGTGTCCACTTGACGGAACTGTCTAGAAGAGAGCAGCTCCCTGTGGTGACTCTGGAGTGGAGGACAGTTGGTACCTAACAGAGACTGTGTAACTTACCACTTGTTGCTGCTCTACACCTGTGTATTCAGCTGAGAAGAATACTTTCCCCCATTTTATAGATAGATTAGTATTTTTCTTTCTATAGTACCATAAGATACCAAATAATTTTTAGATGCTTGGTTTGTTCTTTTGTTTTTTTGAGAGAGAGCCCCATTACATGGCCTTGGCTAGACTGAAACTTGCTTGGGCTGGCCTCAAACAGATCTGCTTGCCTCTGCCTCCAGAATAAAGGGATTAAAGGTGTGTGCTACCTTACCCTCTCACTAAGTAATTTTTAGACTTTCCCCAAGTTTTTATTTTGAAAATGTAAATGCCTCTTAGACTAGACAACAGTAGTGGAAGTGCCCTTCATCCTACAGAGATGATGAAATTTCAAAAATGCATATAGGAAGGAAATGAAGAAAATTGTAAACTTTTGAATTAAACCAGATTTTAATAGAAATATTTCTGTCAGGTTTCCTATCTGAGAAATCTAAAGTGACAGCTATGAGAAGAATAAATTCAATCACTTAAATTGTTAAATTGAAGTCATAAAAGTCAAGTAATGTGAGATTGTTTTAATTAGGTTAATCTCATTTTTCCAGAGTCTTTGGAACAAGTTCTTTCAAGATAAAGAACTGCGATCCATGATTGAGCAAGATGTCAAAAGAACGTATGTAGAGCTGTGTTTTGTTCACTAATTTAAAATAATGCTACTTCTCTGTAATTTTAAGACAATATGAGATCCATAGAGGACCTTAATTGACTGCAATATTCTACTTGCTTAATGCAAAGTTATTTTCTTAAAGAAATTTTGATTCTACAGATTTTTGTCTTAAAGATTTCAAAATTTTCAAAATAAACTACACATCAACCAAAGAATGTTACCTTTATCAATTTCTGATAGTTCACGTTATTCTGAAAGGGTTGTGTTGTGTGATTATTTATATTGGTAATACTTGGTCAGCTTATCTCTGTGTGTACATTTGAATTGCCTTCCAACCAAATTACTCTGTACCCCCCTTCTTCATGTTTACTATGGTTATCCTTCTTTCTTTTCTCTGGGTGCTCTTCAGGTGTGTAAATAACCTGTTCTGTTACTCTATTCAGCATTCATATGGAAAAGCCACTTCTTTTTGCATAGTAAATGTCCTATCACTATTACAAATCAGACCTCATCTTTCTGCACTACCTGCTGTGAAATACTTGGGATTTGCCTCAGAGATGGAGTGTGAGTTCTAGGTAATGCATGTTACAGCTATGGTCAAATTACTCTGAATATCCTCCATATTGGTGTCCTTTTCTGTAAATGGAGATGATAGTAGTTACCTCACCAAGTTTTCATGGCTTGATTACTGAAGGTTGATTATCCCTCGCTAGAATTTCTTGGGAGCAGAGTATCATTTTGACTGTCTGTGTAGACTTTGCCAGTTAGTAATCCTTAATTCAAAAATCCCAAAATCTAAATGTTTCAAAATTCAAAACTTTTTGAATATTGATTCAGTACCCTCAAAGTTTTGGATTTTGGATTTTGAATTTAGGGATGCTCAGCCTGCATGCAGAGTAAAATAGTGATTTAAATAGCTTTGTGTTTCGGCTGTTATACAATGTTAGTAAAGTTAATCATTGTACTGCACTTACTGTGAAACCACAGGAGAGTGCATTAGAAATATGTAACGTTCTGCAGCTTTTACAGGGTTTTCCATTCTAATTCTGTCTATAACAATGTCAGGCCTCTAGCTTACTGACATTCAAATCTTTCTTGTATGTCCCAAAATACTGAAGAATCAGGTGACTTGAAATACTACCATATTACCTGCACTATTCAACAGATGGAATTTTCTGCTTTAAAAATGACAATAATTCAAAAAAATCAGGAGTTGAGAGATCAGCTAAACTGCAGCTAATATGTGAAATGGGAATTGTTTTCATTATCTTGAATCTCACAGTTAGTTCAGGAGTCACCCATTTTTTAAAATAAGCTCTTCTCAGAGGGCAGTGATTGGTCTCTGTAGTGCTTGTTTACCGAAACTAAAGCACCTTTGTATTAGCACATATGAGCCCCATAGAAAATATTGATTCTTTTGAAAATACAGAGTTAGGGTTACCATAGAAGGACTTTAGTAATCAATGTCAGAAAAACAGACTTCATGGTAATAAAACATAGAATTACATGTTACTATACAAATAGTAGTAGTATTTGGTTTGGGGTTTTTTGTTTGTTTGTTTGTTTGTTTGTTTGTTTTCAAAACAGAGTTTCTCTGTGTAGCTTTGGAGCCTGTCCTGGCAGTATTTGTGTTTTAAAAGTGTCAAAACTGTTACATCTCAGAGGAAGGATTTTAATTCATCTTTCTGTAAATATTAACTGGAAGTGGAGAAGTCATGGCACTGGTCTAGAACCACACACTAGACTAGTCCAGAGTAGTCAAAAAATATAAAATGAGAGAGGAGGATAAACTGTTATAAGCAACCCAAGTAAGACCTTGTTCATCATTTTGCTTACTTAGCTCAACTATTTCTCCCTGGCTATGTAAGAAACTGGTAGATCTTGGGAACTGTTTTTTTGTTTGTTTGTTTGGTTGGTTGGTTGGTTTTTTTTTGTTGTTGTTGTTGTTGTTTTTTAACTGTTGTGTTTTTTGTTTTGTTTTGTATTCTAGGGGTTTTTTTCCCCTCAAAAATATAAGATATGTGTATCAATACATATAGAGTTAATTTTTCTCTTGTTTTTTTTTTTTTTTTTTTTTTTCCCTTTTTTTTTTCTACTAGTATATTTGAAACTCAACTGTCTTGCCTTTACCTCCCAAGTGCTGCAATTAAAGGCATGAGCCACCATCCCTAGCTCCTGGTCATCGAAATGATCTCCATCATTTTCAATTGAATCTATAAAACTACGAGTAATGCAATGGAAGGAAAAAAAACCACAGATCAGAGATGTTTATACTTTGTTAAGTTGTTACTTAAGAATTTAGGGTTTCAAAAACATATATTGTGTCCTATGTTGCAGGACATTGGTGGATATGAGAGGTATGTGATCACAGGATTTATTTTTCTTGTGCTGAAAGGAAGAATCCTATCAGCACTTATAAACAGGGAGAGTTATCAGGGTGATAACACCTTTGGAGGAGTGAAGCAGAACAGTGAGTAGTTACTGAGAGAATAGCTCGAGCTATATTGGCTTTAGGGACAGTGATTGGAGAAGGCATCTCTGAAAAGAAGAAATTAGTACTGATATGTGGAGAACAAACCTTCATGACAACTCGTAGAGCTCTCACAGAGGAGTACTTCAGGCAGTGGGAACACCTGTTCAAAAATTCCCCCTGAAAATGAGTGTTGAGAGGAACCAGTGAAGTCGTGTATGGCTAGAACTAAGTAATTTAAAGAAGGAAATCTAAAAATATAGGAACCCCTACATAAACCATGCTTAAAACATAGGAACAGTTTGGATTCGTGTCTATTTGTAATGGGCAGCTGCTGGAAGATAATCCCGAGTCTTCAGAGGTAAAGGATGGTGGTGACTTAAACTGACGGGGCAGCATTAAAGATGGGAGCAAATAGCCTGACGGCACACAGACTCGGGTTACTATGTGTGTGTTTCTTACTCACTAGTACTGTTTAGTTATTACTGCTCTGCTTGGAGTTTTTAACCTCCTGTCTATAGGCTGTTGTTTAATTGTTCTCATTAGATGTATTTGGTATCTTTTCTACTCCAATCCATTCCATGTGCTCAGTCCCATCACTATTTATAATCCTACTGCTTTATAATCTAAAACTGTGGCCACAGAAAAATAGATTTGCCCAGTTTCTCTAACGCATATATAATTCCCTTTCACAGTGTTATTTCCTGTCATTACAACCAAGAACAGGTTGTACCTAGCATTCTACTTACCCACTGCTTGTTGTCAGGTCCCTGCTACTCACCATATCCATAACTCATTTCATGGACTTTCCCTTTGGATTTTTTAAGTGCCTATTTCGCATCTTGTTGAATTTTCCTGTAACTTTTATATGATATTTAACTTTGGTCTTACATTTATTTAAGTCTATCTCATATGCATTCACAACATTTTTACTAATCTCCAAGGTTCTCAGGCATGGTAGATACCAGAATAACTATGATATGTACCCAGTAAGAAGTTCAAGTCTAAGGGGAAAGCAGAAAAAAGAAATCAGAAGATCAGTTGGTGCCGTAGGGGAAGTGGTGTGTCCAAGACCTCTGCTGTTTGTCTAGTCTACTTCCCATCTTGTGGCTAGACCCAGACCCAGAGAAAGCTAAGAAAGGCCATTTTGTTGTGTTGGTGGAGGTTTTTGACTTAGGTTGGGTTATTATTATTATTATTATTATTATTATTATTATTATTATTATTGGTCTCAAGACACATTGCCAAATTGACACCCAATTTTTAAGGCCAGTGTTGCTGATAGTCAATGACAATCAGTGTTGCTTAACTCTCTCACTCTACTTCTTAATGTCTTTTCAGTCTTACAAGACACATTTAAAAAAATATACCTGAGTTTAAATAAGATAATTTGATTGTTGGATTTATTTGATCTGGATATTCACTGTGTTAAATAGTTTCCTCTTAAATTATTTTAATATCCATTTTAAGCCACAACTCAGTTTTTTACTTCAAGAGGTTTATATTCATTTCAAATTAATTGTTCCTTATCTCAGGCTAATGAAGTTGTAACTATCCTGATTTTTATTACAGAAACAAAGCCCTGATACAAGGTAAATCAAGGAATGTCCAGTCTTGCGAATTTCTTATTTAGAGTTTAAATTGTTCTGAAAAAAAAATGCCACATATTAATCAAAAGCTCCAATGTTAGCAGTTTTAAATTTTAACATTATTTAAAATAACTGAATTCAGGATGCAATAGCATTTTCATACTAGATGCCAAAGAAGTATGTTATTTGGTCTATCAAGGTCTATTCTAAAAATACACAACATCTATAATACCATTTGCAGATTAACATACTATGAGCTTTGCCAAATAGTCTCATCTTTTCGCTAGATATATTCTGTCTCCTAAAGTAGATGATTAGAGTTCTTTGAGTTAGTGTTTTTCTTTTAACTTCAGCCATATTTAAAATTTGCCTGTTTGCCTGTAGGATTTGCTGGTCATTATTTTTAACTTTTGGTCTTTTTTATTCTCAGTAATTACTAACATTTCAGATAGTTTGTTTCCTATGTGAGACTATGTGAAGCAGTTAGTCATTTTCACTTTTTTTGAAAGATGGAATATTTTTATTTTAGAGCTTGCTCTTTTTTATAATTTACATATAGACCAAATAAAATTTTGTATCCTCGCTTAAAAAAATATCATTTACCATTTTGAGGACTAATTAATGATTGTAAAATTCTCTTTTAAACTGCAGATATGTACTAGTCACTTGGTTAGAAACCATGTATCAGTGACTAAGGTAATTTTGATTAAAATTTTAAAATTAAGTCTCATTTACATTAATTGCATATGAGTCTTAACAGCTATGGACAGACCTATGTAGACTGTTTCTAACTTTGCAGAAGGTTCTGTTGAACAGTACTATATAGATAATTGTTATTTTATTGTGCAGTATAGTATATGAATATGCTTTAGGTTTTATTCATACTGGATAAGTAAGTGGCATATGCTGATATTTGCATTGTTTTCTCTTCCCCTGAGAAATCTCCAATTTTTATAATATGTAAGACTTACATAAGTTTTGGTCAAGTGTAATTAATTCCCTATTGCATTGTGATACGCTGATAGCAAGTAGATCATTGTTGGAAAATCCTGATATATTAGTGCTATCCAATCGATTTTACATAACTAATTTATTTAATTATTATTCTTTTAAATATGAAGTCTACCTTCGCCTTCACTCCCTTCTCTGCAGAAGTACTCCCAGAATGTCCTAACTGTTGGAATATTTTACACAGTTTCCTTAGAATCTATTTTTTATTTAAATTAAAAACAAATTCCTCTGGGGAAAGGGGGATTTTACAAGCAATTTCAAAGCAGAATTGATTTTGGTGTGTGTTAATGCAGACAATCTGCCCAGTGTTAAAATGTTACAGGGGAAAAAAATACAAGCTGCCGCATTCATGTGATCACACCAAAATAGCAGCTTGTATTTATATTTTCAGTCTCCTTGAGGTGGACTGCAGGCACACATGAATGAAGAGATGTGCTTTGTGTTGTGATTTGATTTAACGCAGACAAAGTACACGCTTGTGCATTCACGACCAGCCCTCACATATGCACTTGTTCACAGCCGAGAAAGTGAAAACTACAACACAAGCCGCTCTCCACGAGTTGTCGGCAACCTGTGTGTGTGTTTTTTCAATATTAAAGGGGGAGAAAACAGATTTTCAGGAATAGAAAAAACAGTTCCTCTGTCCAATGGCCCACAGTCCTTCTCATTTCACACTTAAGGTAGAAACAAAATAATTATTATTGTTGCATACATAACTTAGAATTATGTATTTTCCCATACTGCTGTTGTTTTTGTTCCTCTTATTGAAAATAGATGTTCTTTTCCTCAGATAATATTTCCTGATTACAGTTTCCCCTCCCTCTGCTCCTAGCCGTTCCTCCCACCCAGATCCACCCCTTCCTGTCTCTCATTAGAAAACAAACAGGCTTATAAGAGACAATAATAAAATAAATAAAATAAAAACTAACACATTGGAACTGAACAAAACTAACAGAAGGAATAGAGCCCAGGAGAAGGCACAGAAACAGAGACCCACTTGTTCACACACTCATACACCACATAAAAACAGTGAACTGGAAGCCAGAATATCTATGCAAAGGACCTGGTGCAGGCCCTGAGCATCCTGCCTCAGTCTCCTTGAGTCCATATGAGCTTTGATGTTGTTGATTTATTTTTTTCTTAGTGTCTGCCTTCCCCTGTTCCCTGATTCCTGAGGGAAGGGATATCCTTTGATAGAGACATCTCATTTAGGGCTGAGTGTTACAAGGTGTCTCATTCCCTGCTTAATGTCTGGCTGTGGCTCTCTGTATTTGTTCCCATCTGCTGTAGGGGGAAGCTTCTTCAATGATGGCCGAGCAAGGCAAAGATCTGAGTACAGCAGAATGTCATTAAGAGTTCTTTTATTGCTCTGTGTTCTTTTGAACAGTAGTATCTGGTTTTGTCCTAGGTCCCTTGTTGTTGGTAGTTTTTTCTCTTTGACTCTTCATAGGGGCCTGCCACCCAGCTCCCAAGTAAATCCCAAGTAAATAATTGGAGGCTTATTCCTAATTATGAATGCCTGGTCTTAGTTTGGCTTGGTTTTTGCCAGCTTTTCTTAACTTTAAATTAACCTTTTGTCTCTGGGCTTTTCCTGTTCTCTTAATTCTGTAAATCTCACTCTTACTCCATGGCTTGCTGTGTAGCTGGTTGCCTGGCTCCTGGTGTCCTCCTCTTTCTCTGGCTACTTCCTTCTTCCTTTCTTCATCTCTTTTCTTCTTCCTTCTCCTCCCAGATTTCTCCTATATATTCTCTCTGCCTGCCAGCCCAGGCTCTCTCTCTCCTGCCTTGCTATTGGCTGTTCAGTTCTTTATTAGACCATCAGGTGTTTCAGGCAGGTAAAGTAACACAGGTTCACAGAGTTAAACAAATGCTACATAAACAAAAGTAACACTTTTTGTTGTATTGAAATAATACAATACAATATTAGTGTTGAAATAATACAATAATAGCATCGGAATAATATTCTACAACAGTCCCCAGGCTAGTCTCAAGGCAGTGTTGGGTATGGAATCATTCTCATGAAAGGGCCTTCTGTCAATCAGATATTGGTTGGTCACTCCCACAGCTTTTTGCCACCATTACACTAGCACATCTTGCAGGCAGATCACCATTGTCAATCAGAATTTATCTGGCTTGGTGTTTACACTTCTCTTTTCTCAGCATACAGAATACCTTCCTGTAACAAAGACACTAGAATGTAGTCGTGAAGGCTGTAGTAGGCACCAGCTAGACTTCTCCATGTTTAATGAATTGTATAGGTGTTGTCTTCACCAATGTGGCCTTGCTGTCAATTTGTTGACAGTAGTCTCCTGTCTTGGCAACAGCCTAGCACCCACATGACAATTCCCAGCACCCATGGCAATTCACAGCTGTCTGTAACTCCAGTTCCAGGGATCTGACACCCTCATACAGACTATACATACAGGCAAAACACCAGTGCACATAAAATAAGAACAAATCATTTAAAAAGGATTTCAATACTTATTGAATAAGTATGGAGAAAGTGAATAACTTTGTCTTGTTCCCAACTTTAGAATTGCTTATGTTTCTCTCCATTTAAATTGATGTTGGCTATGGGCTTGCTGTAAACTGCCTTTATCATGTTTAGGTATGTCCCCTCAATTCCTAATCTCTCTAACTATTACCACAAAAGGATGTTGTATTTTTTCAAAGGTCTTTTCTACATCTAATGAGATGACCATGGTTTTTTTTCCTTTCAGTTTGTTTTTCGGTGGATTCCATTTATTAATTTACATATGTTAAACCATTCCTGCATCTCTGGGATGAAGCCTACTTAGGAGTCTGTCAGTGTAACAAGTTTTCTAAAACATCCAAGCAGATCTCAACTTGAAGCTACCTTGAGGCATCATCAGGAATCATGATTTGAATTTCTCTTGAAAATACTTTGTTCGGCCGGGCGTTGGTGGCGCACGCCTTTAATCCCAGCACTCGGGAGGTAGAGCCAGTCGGATCTCTGTGAGTTCGAGGCCAGCCTGGGCTACCAAGTGAGCTTCAGGAAAGGCGCAAAGCTACACAGAGAAACCCTGTCTCGAAAACAAAAACAAAAAATGCTTTCTTCGGTTTAAACTGAAATAAAGTCTGTATTTCCAATTTTGACACAATATTACATACAAAGTGTACGTGTGTCTTCCCGCATGTCTTCCCCCTCCTAAGTTTTCACTTTTATGGTTTTATTGGAAAGACATTTGGAGGGTAGATGACAACAGGGTAGAAGGGTCAGTCTGTGAAAGAGGTGGACGTGAAAACCTCTATTTTCCAACAGTGACAGTGCCACCTCCTCACTTTCCAGCTCACCTGACCTTCCAGGCGTTCACCCTGCCATTCCACACCTTCACTTGCCTTCTCCACCGCCCAATCGAGCACCTCACATTTCTTGTTAGTCTGTTGGTGATTTTTCTCCCCGTGATAATGTTATCATAACAACCTTACTTTCACTTCTTTGATTTTAAAAGATCAGAACTCACTTCCTGTTTAAGGCATGCATTTTTAATTTTCAAAACAAATTGAAGACAACAGAACTCTACTCAATCTTTTCTTCTGTTCCATCTTCCAACCCAAGACTCATTTCATAGGCTTAAATTTTCTTTATGTGGGGTTGTTTACTTGTAAGTGATTTTTCTTTTAGCAATTTCTTTTTGGTAAATTACTGTGACCCACACCTGTTGTGGAAGTTGAAAATTCTAATAAAGACTGCTTTTTCTTTTATATGCCAACCATTTTATTGTGAATTAACATTTCAAATTATGAACAAATTTACATTTGTGCTCCGAGTTTTTTTTTTTTTTTTTTTAAGCTCAAAATTCTTAGATATCTTTGTAGTCTTTCGTAGTGGGCATATGTGTGGATAGTCAAATCCCTTGAGCACTTCTTCAGTTTAAGAAACATTTATTGAATACTTTCAGTGCACAAAGCACATACAAAACAAATTGGACAAAACATAAATGAATCTGCATATTGCAGCTTATTTAGAAAGTGGTGACAATTAAAATCTGTATTTTTAGTTCAGTGTTATTCAACTCGGAAGTATTAACATTTTAGACCAAGTAATTTCTGTGGAAGGCTGTTAGGCACAGTTTGGCCCTATGGGCTACCTGATAAAGCACTGTAAGGCATACTTCTTAACCCTTTTCAGGAGCGCCCCTCCCCCGAAGAATTTCTGTAGCTTTATTTAAGCTCTTACAAAAGGGTTTCACAGTCATACTTCTGGTTTCTTTTTAATCTTTATTTTCTGTCTGTGTCCTAGATTTTATTTTGCCAAGAAACAGTGCCATAATGTTAACATGGTTTGCTGATTAGAGAGACTGAGAATGAGAACCTTTTTAAAGTCAACAGCTTCTACACAAGTATGCTTCCCAGTTCTTCCTTTTGCTTTATCTTTGTTCATTCTACCCTCGATAAGGAGAGCCATGAGATGACTCCTTCGGCAGGGTCACCTAGCTTATTAGATGTGTTTTCTGTTTCAGTGTGACCAGAGGCTCCAGTGGTGTCCGAATATTTGTCTTAATGCAGGGAATTCTTTTCCTCCTTTCTTCCTGTACTGTTTTCCATAATGTCACTGAAGGCCTTGTTGGCAGCTGTCCTTGGTTATCTTTACCAGTCTCTTTCTACATTCTCCTGAAGAGCATTCTGGCTTCTAAACTCTGAAGACTCTTCAACAAACATTGTTTTAAACAGCATCTTACTTTCAGACCTCAAGACTTTTGCTCATCACCTTTTTGGTTGGTTGTTTTGTAACTAGACTACATCAGTTCTCCCTTCCCTTTCCTCCCTTCAAAGCCTCCTTCCTATATACTCTTCTCCACCCTCCCTCAAATCCATGTCTTCTAATGTATATTCTTTCATCCCGTGTTCGACTGTTCTTCATAAACTGTAAACCTCAAGAAGGTATTATAGTTATTTTGGTGGTTAATGATGTATTAGGGAGTTTTCATCAGCTCATTTTCAGGTTTGAATGAGCGCTTATTTTGATTTTCTATTTTTGAAATATGGATATAACATCAGTTATTTTTCCTTTAAGTCATTCTGTGCTTCTTTGTACTGCTTCATGACTATAAACCCTTACCAGGGGCTTTATTTTTCCCCTTCGGGCATCTTATTGAATACCTACATCTTCACTAATTCATCTGGGCCCAATACATTGTCTGTTTTAATACTTCTAATTACCTAATTATGTACTATAATTCGGGGACAAAGCCCTTCATTGTTTCACTCTATTCTTAACCCTTTTCTTGCTTAGGAAGTAATTTTTTTTGTATCTTTGTCCTATGAAAACTATTGCATTAAAATAATCTAGATATTTATCTATAGTGAAGTCTTTTGAATTCAAATAAATACTTTGAATTCATTATAGTTTTTATTTTGAATTAACTTTTGGTAATCATATATTTAGAAACCTTTTGCTTTTGCCAATTTTTTTTTTGATGATTCACATTCATTTGTTTGATTATATGCAGTTTAAGAAATTGCTAGGCGATATTGGTATACACCTTTAATCCCAGCATTCGGGAGGGAGAAGCAGGCAGATCTCTGTGAGTTCAAGGCGAGCCTGGTTGACGGGCTCCAGAGAAAATTTCTGTCTCCAAAAAAAGAATTTGAGTACTGGATATTGGAGAGATGACTTAGCACTAAGACCACTATCTGCTGCTCTTCTAGAGGATATGAGTTCATGAGTTCAATTCTCAGCACTCATATCAGATTCCTCACAGCTGCCTGTAACTCCAGCTCCAGGGAATCCCATGCCTTTGTCCTCTGTGGGCATCAAAACTCATATGCACATAACTACACACACACATAGAGTATTTTTTAATTATATTTTTTGAAAGCTGAGTACTACACACATGTACCACTGAACTACATACCCTTTGAGTTCCATTATTTTAAGTTGCACATATAAGTGAGAACATGTAGAATTTGTCTTTCTATTTATAGCTTGCTTTCTTTAGCCTGTTTTCCATTTCCATCTATATTCTTACAACCCCTAGAATTTCTTCCTGCCTTAATGCTGAAAGGTCTTCCATTATATACATTCTTATCAACCTTTCCATTGATGTGTATATTTCATTTGAGGTGATAACTTGGCATATGTTTTATGTGCTACATTCAAACTAGGAATACAGACAAGAAGTATATATTCTGATTTTATTTATTTTTGAAGATCCTTCATACCATTTTCTATAATGGTGGTATTAATTTACATCTTCATCAGCAATAGTCAGGGATTCATTCTTTGAATTATTATTAGTACTTCATACTTTTGTCTTTGTGAGAATATCAATTCTGTTAGGTGTGAAGTGATATCTCATTGATTTATAGATCTCTAATTGCTAAGTAGTATGATATACTTCATATGTCTGTAAGCCACTACGTGTCTTCTTTAGAGAAATATCTCTCCAGGACTTTTATCTTTAAGAATCAAATCTAAAAACAATCATTGCCCAGGCCAGTGTAAGCTTTCTCTATTTTCTTCTAGTGGTTTCAGTTTTGGGTTTACTGTAGTCATTTAAAAAAATTTTAGGTTTAATTTTTATTATTTTTATTCGAACTCACAAAGATCCACCTGCCTCTGCTTCCCGAGTGCTGGGATTAAAGGCATGTGCCACCACCGCCCGGCTTTTTTATATTTTTTGTTTGTTTGTTTTAATCTTTTCCCTACAGATATAAGTGTTCTCAACACTCTTTAAAAAGTGACTATTTCTCTCTCTCTCTCTCTCTCTCTCTCTCTCTCTCTCTCTCTCTCTCTCTCTCTCTCTGTTTTGTTTTTGTTTTTTAAGATATGTCTTTTCAAGTGTAGCTTTGGCTGTTCTGGAACTCACTCTGTAAACCAGACTAGCCTTGAACTCAGAGATCCATCTACTTCTGCCTCCAGAGTGCTGTGATTAAAGGTGTGTGCCACCACTCCTTGTCAATGAGGAACATTCACAGTCTCAATGTTTTGCATTATCACATTTTTTTCTGGATGTAATATTGCCTGGAATTCTTAAGAGGATAGAAAAGCTAGAGCCTGTTTTGAAACTTAGAGCATATCACAGAAGATGATAATGACTATTTCTGGAAGTGCTACTCCCTGTGTTTTTTCTTCTCTTTGTCTGTGCCTATAAATAGTATCAGCTTGCATATTGATTGTACAGCAAGTATGTGTTATTGCTCTACTTTTTTGATCAATATTCTGAACTTGGTTCTTCTGTGCATCTCAAATCATGAATTTTTTCCTGGAAGTGCCCTTCTCAGGCTTCCTATAGCCATAGGGATGAGGTGGCCTAGTGCTGTCTCTCTGCTGTCTGCCCACTCACACTGGCCATTACTAATCTCTCGAGGGTCAATTTGATTGCTAATTAGTCTGAGTTGGACTGGATCATTTCTGGATTTCTCCAGTTTACATTTTGGTGAATATCAGTTCTTTTTCTAACTTATGAAAAAGCACATACTTGTGTTTCTTTTTCAGAACTCTTCTGTATATTTCTTCCTCAGTTACTTAATGCAATGGTTTCAACAGAATTTAAAGAACAAGTCATGCTAATCAAAAAATAAAATAAAATATATAGGGTAACTTGAAATTTCATGAACTGGCACTTGAGCATTGGAGAATAGATGTGTTTAAAGAACAAGTCATGCTAATCAAAAAATAAAATAAAATATATAGGGTAACTTGAAATTTCATGAACTTGCACTTGAGCATTGGAGAATAGATGTGTGGATGTGCTCTTGAGTAACACGCTGCTGCCTAACACTTGTTCAGTTGATTGATACTTACTAAAAATGAACAATTTCAGTTATCTATCTGAATTTTAATTCTCATGGCTCTCTCACTTTTAATCTTCCAAGTGATTAGTATGCCTTTAAATGAAATCATGAATTGTGTACAATGTAATTCAATTTTTCATATTTAGATGGCAACTATATACATAATTCATAGACATATGAGGCAAAGTGAGTATAACAGTTTTTCATTGCTTTTCCATGATCATTGTATTGCAACACCCAAACAGTTCTTATTTTTGTCAGTGTGCATAGAACATTTCCAAATAATAGACAAAAATGAGAGTACACAAAATTATTGAGCCAGCTGATTAAATTTTTTTTCCTGCATGTACTTTAACAACTGAAATAAGCTTAAGTCACATCATGAGAGACAGACACAGAAATTTCCTCACTAAAATATATTGTTCTATTCTTCCCTTAATGGCTGTTTCTCTAAGAATAGCAGTTTACTTCGTTAATTGTATACTTCTTCTTTATCCTGATTGCTGCCTGCAGGTCAGATGGGGACTTAGGGTATCTGGAGGGTTGTCACCTTAAGGTTCATGCATAGACATATGAGTTCACCTTGCTTAGATTCTTAGGTTGTTTCACGGCCCCTAAAGAGGTTCCTGTTGCTGCTAAGGAAGAACTCGGAAACCTGAATCTAGGCATACCTGTACATCAAAGGAAAATTTAAGAGAAGTTGTACAAACTTAGAAGAAATTACCTCAATTATATAAGAAATAGGATCTGAAAAACTACTCCTCATTGATGTCTAGCATAGCTCAACTGCAAGCATTGCCTGGCTACAGGAATTGCTGACACCCACAGTTAGCCAACACTGGACGGGTATGAAGCACAGAATAGCCAAGGCCTCAGAAAGAAAGCAGTAAGCTTTAGTAATATGGAGTACTCAGATGTAACTAGTCTTTAAAAGACTCTACTGAAGAGTACTTGCCATTTGCAGTGATTCTCTCTGCCTCCATGCTCTAGGTAGTAGTAATGCCCTCTGACTCCATACTCTAGGTAGTAGTAATGCCCTCTCCCTCCATGTTCTAGATAGTAGTAATGCCCTCTAACTCCATTGCAGGCATTTTTCTATGCTCTTCTTCTATCAGAAGATCAGTACCACCTCTCTCTCCTACTTGGTAGGTGCAGCTCTAAGCCATCCTTGCCCCAGCTAAAAATTAGCAACATGAATTTAAACACAGGATTTTCTACTTGGATTTGTGAGTTTTTATTTCTTCTCATAATACACCATCTATTTCCTGACACACTCTTCTTCAGGCTTATTCCTGCCTATAGTCTTTTATTTATTAATTTTTTACTTGTTTTACATACTAACCACAGATTCCCCTCCCTCCTCTCCTCCCACTCCCTCTCCCCATCCACTCCTCAGAAAGGGTAAGGCCTCGAATGGGAGTCAACATCGCATGACATATCAAGTTGAGGCAGGACCAAGCTTCTCCCCCATGCTTCAAGGCTAACTGAGGCATCCCACCATAGGAAATAGGTTTCAAAAACCAGATCATACACCAGGGACAGGTCCTTGTCCCACTACTAGGGGCCCCAGAAACAGACCATGTTAGACAACTGTTACATGCAGAGGCCCTAGGTTAGTCCCATGCAGGCTCCCTAACTATTGGTCCAGAGTCTATGAGCTCCCCCTAGTTCAGGTCAGCTGTCTCTAGGTTACCCCAACATGATCTTGATCACTCCCCACGCACCTTGCGCATATGAGCCCTCCTCCCTCTCTTCAACTGGACTCCTGGAGCTAGGCTGAGTGCTTGGCTGTAGATCTCTGCATCTGTTTCCATCAGTTACTGGATGCAGGGTCTATGATGACAATTAGGGTAGTCACCAATCTGATCATAGGGGAAGAAGGTCAGTTCAGGCATCCTCTCCACTATTGCTAGGAGTCTTAGCTGGGGTCATCCTTGTAGATTCCTGGGAGTTTCCCTGGCACCAGTTTTTTCCCTAACCGCATAATGGCCCCCTCTATCAAGATGTCTCTTTCATTGCTCCTCTCTCTCTCTCCATCCTTCTTCCTTCAACCATCCCAATCCCTCATGTTACCATCCCCTCCTTTCTACCCCGCTCCCACCCCCCAATTTATCCAGAAGATCCCAATTATATCCCCTTCCCAGGGCAATCCATGTGTTCCTCTTAGGGTCTTCCTCTTTATCTAGCTTCTATGGGGCTGTGGATTGTAGCCTGGTTATCCTTTGCTTTATATCTATTATCCTCTTATGAGTGAGTACATATCATGTTTGTCTTTCTGGGTCTGGGTTGCCTCACTCAGGATGAATTTTTTCTAGTTACATCCATTTGCCTGCAAATTTCATGATGTCATTGTTTGTTTTTTTTTTTTTTTTTTTTTTTTTTTTTTTTTTTTTTTTTTACCACTGAGTAGTACTCCATTGTGTATATTACCACATTTTCTTTAGCTGTTCTTCAGTTGAGGGGCATCTAGGTTGTTTCCAATTCTGGCTATTACGAATAATGCTGCTATGAACATAGTTGAATATGTATCCTTGTGGTATGATTGAGCATCCTTTGGGTATATGTCCAAGATTGGTATAGCTGGGTCTTGAGGAAGATTGATTCCCAATTTTCTAAGAAACAGCCATATTGATTTCCAAAGTGTCTGTACAAGTTTGCACTCCCACCTTGCTCCACATCCTCTCCAACATAAGCTGTCATCAGTGTTTTTGATCTTAGCCATTATGACAGGTATAAGATGGTATCTCAGAGTAATTTTGATTTGCATTTCTGTGATGACTAAGGATGTTGAGCATTTCCTTAACTGTCTTTTGTCCATTTGAGATCCTTCTGTTGGGAATTCTTTGTTTAGATCAGTACCCCATTTTTTAATTGGATTATTTGGTATTTTGGTGTCTAGTTTCTTGAATTCTCTATATATTTTGGAGATGAGCTCTCTGTCAGATGTGGGGTTGGTGAAGATCTTTTCCCATTCTGTAGGCTGTCGTTTTGTCTTTTTGACCGTGTCCTTTGCCTTACAGAAGCTTTTTAGTATCAGGAGGTCCCATTTATTAATTGCCAATCTCAATGTCTATGCTACTGGTGTTATATTTAGGAAGTTGTCTCCTGTGCCATTGCATTTAAGGCTACTTTCTGGTGTTATATTTAGGAAGTTGTCTCCTGTGCCAATGCATTTAAGGCTACTTTCTACTTTCTCTTCTATCAGGTCCTGCCTATAGTCTTTATTACTCCTCTAATTAAAAAAAAATGTAGATTCACTGAATTGTGTTACTGAGGTATAAATTCAGTTACACCTTTTTTCCTAACTTGCCCCACCTTTTCTTCTGTACCAAAGCTGTGCTCCCTTCTGTCACTATTTCATGTAATTTCCTTTTCTCCTTTCTTTTCCACGTATCTGTTTGATACTCTGACTGCCCTGTTTGCCTTCTTTTCCTTCTTTCTGACCTAGTTGCCTTTCATGCCAGTGTTCCATGTTCTTCTTCCCCACAATGGTTGACTGAACCCAGTTGACACTCCTAGATGACATGCCTCTAGCCCTTACATTGTCTGTTTATTGCTGTGTTTGCACATTGGTTTCTTTCTGCTGTTCATTGTCACATCTCTGATAACTTCTTGAACTCTTTTCAAGCAGATCATCCTCCTTTTTATATTTCACAGTATATCAAAGCACCTTGTGAGTGTTTGATGCAGAAACATTTAATCAAGGCTTACTCACTTGTGTTCCATTTAATTCTACATTTTAATCAGATGAAACTGATGGTACTGTAATGTACGGTTGAAACCCTGATACCAAGAAAAATAGTGACAATGACTATTTTTGAAAGTTATTACTTATACATATTATATTAAAAAAAAAACAAATGGTATGACTGGATGTGGTAGCATACACTTGTAATTATAGTACCCAGGAAATTGGGGCAGAAGGATCACTATTTCCACACTAGACTAGGCTATTTATTGAGACCAGACTATTTCTCTAAAAGAAACAGACAACTCTTCACAGACTAAAAACAAAGCAACTTCTCACCTCCAAATAGGTTGACTGTGTCATTTATTTCTAAAATCACTATAATTCTTACATGAAATTATTTAAGTATATGGAAAAATAATGAAATGTTTAGCTGTTGAAGGATGTCATATGCCTGTGGAATTTAATGTTTTTTTCTTTTCCTTCATCACCTCTTTTTAAGCCTATCATAGTTGTCAGAACTGAGGGGAAATGTTCTACAGACCTTGGAACCTTTTAGAGATGAGAATCTGGGGATAATCCTGGAACTACTAGATTCAATATCTGTTCATTTTTTTTTCTTTTTTCAGATTTCCTGAAATGCAGTTTTTCCAACAAGAAAATGTGAGAAAAATTCTTACAGATGTTCTGTTCTGTTATGCCAGAGAAAATGAACAGTTGCTTTATAAACAGGTAATGAACTAAGTATCTTACAGGTGGTGCTCATTGACTCAGACAAATGACAGGACAATAGTGTAGCCTTTGTTTTGTCCAAAGTGCAGCCGAATACTAAAGTAATGCAAGCATGCTTGCCAGGCGGAGAGAGCAAAGAGCATGCACAGAGAAGCACACACTCCTTGTCATGAGCATGTGTTGCCTTCTGTGCGGTGTCCAGTTCTCCCTGTACTCTTTGGAGTTCATATATAAACCTCATCTTTGCAACTACTTTAGTAATAAAACTTTTTGGAGTTGTGTGTAAATATAGTTTCTAAATGCAACAGTTGTTAATATGTGACATGTGAAAAGTAATCAAGTGTTCTATCCCTCTGAAGTGTACCCATAGTAGAATTTGAAAGAAAGGTTCTCCAAATTTTTTAAAGTTTTAAAGAATCTAACTACATTCTTTGTACCCTGACTTTTGACACATTTTATTACCAAAGATTACTAGATCATTTTAATTTTTTGTAATATAAATCATTTAATATATAAACACATAATAATTCATATTTAAGTTCATTATATTGAACTAGATATATGTGTGTGTGTGTATATATATACATACATATATATATGTATACTTGAGTATTTTATTTTTCTAAGTATGTATAAGAATTCAAACTAAATTTAAAACAATCAAAAGTTACATCTAGTTGATGACTAACAAATTGTGGCTTAATTAAACAGAAAATGATTATAGAGAAGGCAATATTGAACCAGAACTAAACTTTACAAGGTTTTTAAGCCAGATTACAGTTGTATTAAGAACTGTGTTTGTTACATGCCTTTTTTTTGTTCAGTGCAGGCAGTTGAGCCTAGAGCTTCTCACAAGCTAGGCTTTTACTCTGGAATTGAGCCACACCCAGCTCTGTCACATAATGTTCATATTAGTTACATCCCATCAGTAGCCATTTAGAATTTAAATTGAAAATATGCATCTCATTTAAATGTCTGCAGATACATTTGATAATACAGTTATAAAAGCTGTATAAGGAAAACTGTAAATATTTTTGAAGTACTGAAGCAATAGAAAAATAATAGTGTGTTTTTTAGTGGGGAAATTGAAATATAAATGTATGATCTCAGTAACAGTCTGGATGTATACCTTATTAAATTTGGCCATAGGACTTTCCCATGTAATTCCTCAAAGATGAGCATTGGGCTGAAGAGGCCCCAGGTGACAGACTCGAGTTTGGGTCTTCTGCTTCCTTCCCTTGACCTGCACATCTGTTCTGTGCTGTGTCGTGCTGTCCGAGTATGGCCTGACAGCTGACACGGTCAGTTTTCTCAGATTGCTTTTGCTCAGGATTGCTTTGGCTATCAAGGGTTTTTTTAATGCTTCTATGAATTTTATGATTTTATGGATATTTTAATAAAGACTACATTGGATCGATAAATACTTTTGTTAGGATGGTTATTTCTACAATGTAAATCCCATCAATCCATGAACATGGGGTGGATCTTTCCATCTTCTGGTGCCTTCAGTCTCTTCAGTTCTCTCTAGAAAAGTACAGAACTAAATCAGGAAGTCTTTAATAATAGAAATGAGTTCTGCACAGAGAAAACAATGTAGCATCACACTCCATCATTTGATGTATGTAGACCAGTAAGTATATTTATATGAGAGACTAGATAGGAGTATGGAAGATTGTATTTTTAGATAAGTTAAAACAAGCTTATCAATTACTGAATATAAAAGTATTGACATCTTATACCTTGGTTTCACTTTAAAAGACATATTAAATTCCTATAGATTTTTTCTTACAGAGAAATAATACCTTGCTGTAGAAGGATTGAATATTTAGCCGTATCAAATTTAAGTGGAAAAAGCCTTCAGTTTCATCACAAGCTGTTAAAGCTATTATTTTGTACTAGGTGACACCCCGTTTAACATCGACCATATTGTTAATAGTTATGGGATTTTATTGAATTAATGAGACTGTTATCATGTAGTAGAATGTCTTGCTGAGTTAATTGAAATTGCAGAGATTATATAAATGGTATTAATGAACTTTGACTGCCTGATGTCGCAGCTTTAATAAAGACTGCTTGGTGGGCTAAATGAGCACAGGCAGATAAAAGAACAGGTTCAATTTTGTGAGCCTACAGGCTGTGGAAGGGAACTTTGTTACCTTTGTGTTCACAGGCGTTGGTGTGGAGTATAGAGACTACAAAAGAGCATGCAGGGGCAGCGGCTCCAGGGAGACAGAGTGTGTGTGTGGGGGGGGGGGGAGGACGACATTATAGTACACATACTAAGAATACAGTTGTGACTGTTTTCAAGTCCAGTCATGACTGTACTTGATGGACATTTCTCTTTTAAAGTTGTGTATATACTTGCCATTTCCATCTGCATTTGTTTATCTGAATTGTGTTGTAATTTTCTTTTTCCTGTTAAAGCCAGGTCCTTGTGTTTTGAGCACTCTATCATTCTGCTCTGTCCTTTATCCACTTGTAATTATTAATCACGTCTTACTAGTCTAAAATTGAGGGAAAGACTAAAATTTTTCTGGGCTGGTGAGATGTCTCAGTAGTTAAGAGCATGTGTTGCTCTTAGAGATCTGGGTCACTTCCTAGCATCCACATGGATGCTAACAACTGTTTATGATTACAGTTCCATAAGATCTGTTGCCCTTTTCTGGCTTCTGTGGGCACTGCACATGGTTGGTGAACAGACATACATGTAAGGATGAATGACTACTCAACTCATACACATAAAATTAAAATAAACTTTTTTTTTCCAAGACAGAATTTCTCTGTGTAACAACCCTGACTGTCCTTTGTAGAAGACTCACTCTGTAGACCAGGCTGGCCTTGAACTCTGGCTACCTCTGCCTCACAAGTGTTGGGATTAAAGGTGTGCACCACCACCACCACCACCACCACCACCACCACCACCACCACTCAGCTTAGACTAAATATTTCAAAACAAAACAAAAAAACTAATATTTCTCTCAGGTATTTCAGAAATGCTGTAGATTTTTTTAGAACTAAAAACTAAACTTCTAAAAGATTCTCTTAGGGGATGGAGGGATGGCTTAGCAGCTAAGATGTGATGCTTAGCAGGAGAGATGGCTGCTCTCCCAGAGGACCTGGGTTCGGTTCCCACAGTTACCCTAGCAACTCACAGCTATCCATAACTCCAGCTCTTTTCATGCCTCCATGGGTACCAGGCACACATTTGATGCACAGACATACATACAGTCAAAACACTTATATACATAAAATAATAAGATTTTTTTTTCAAAAAAATACTGTCTTCATAATGTATAAATGACTCTAAATTTTTATTGCCTACAATAAATTTTACCATATACTTAATGAAATCTCTGTATTACTTATAATAACTAATATAAGTTTTATGTAAAGAATTTCTAAATGGTATTATTTAGAGAAAACTGAAAAGAAGGAAACTAGTGTGGATGCAGTCTCTTTGAATTATTTCATACTTTTTTTGTGTGTATATACATGTATAGATGCAATTCCATTTCATTATTTTGTGCTGTGCGTGTGTATTTCCCATGTGTGCATGTGTATGTGTGTAGGGTAGAAGCCTACTTAGGTGTCTACCTCAGTTGTTTTCTAATGTATTTTTTAAGACAGGAACTTTGAGTCTGGAGCTAACTGACTGTACTGCTAAGAGAAAGAAAATCAGTTTTCCGCAGGATTAAGCTACGTTATAGTTTACTCTGGTATCCTCCTGTCTCAGTGTCCCCTGGGCTGGTCTTATATATGCATGCCACCACACATAGCTTTTTTACATGGGATTGAAGATCGAACTCAGGTCCTCAGGTTTGTGCAGCAAGAACTTCACTGACTGACCCACCCATCCTCAGCCCCCTGTTTCGGTACCATTTTCAACCCTCCGGTTGTGGGTGTTCAGGCCACAGGTGCAGAATTTGGATGTAGAGGGCTGAATATATACACATACTGATGCCCACATCTTTGTGTATACACAGATTAGTTTGTAACTTAACCATTTTAATACTCATTTTATTAATGTGTGTCTCCTGCTAATGAACAAAGCCCCATTGAGGTTAGGAACCAGCCTACTTTAATTGTTGTGTCCCTAGCTCATGTGGCATTTGTCATGTGATAAGCAAATGACAAATGATATTTGAATGATTGGAACATTTAGAGAAAGGAGTTCCACAGAAGCTAAACAGTCAACAATACTTAAAGAAGACAAATGCACAGAGATAAAAATAATTACTTTTTTAAATTTAGTATTTTTATATTTTGAGAATTTCATACATGAGTACTTTATTCACATCATTTGCACCTCTCCCTCTCTTCCTTCAAAAATCCTCTCTGCTCCCTTTCAAATTTAGTATCTGTTCTCATTTGTTACTGTTACATATGTACACATATGTATGCATATATACCGCATATGGCATTTGTTTAATAATACTCCTATGTATGTATGTTTATGGTTGACTATTTGGGATTGGATAAACTATAAAGTAGCTTAATCCTGCAGAAAACTGATTTTCTTTCTCTTAACAGCAATTTATTGTCTATAGCAATTAATCATCTGTTGGTTGGGGGCTTGTGAAGTTTCCCCACTCCACATTAGTATTACAAGTGATATTGTGATTATGCATGGCTTATTTAGGCAACCACACTGTTGAGATTTCATGGGTGCATTTTTCTTGATAGCTCTAGAAGACCCTCAATGGCAGGCATCCTGTCTTCTGGCTCTAACAATCTTCCTATCATTTTTCCTAGGTTTTACCCAAGCCCATGTTGGTGGTTGCACTGTAAATATCGAAATGGATTTGTATGTCCCTGACACTTAGTCTCTGAGTTTTTACTAGGTGTGATTCTCTGAACTAGTCTCAGAAATGTAAAATGAAGCTTCTTTGATGATGGATCAGAATTACACTTACCTTTGGTTATAAGGATATGTATTTGAATTAAACAGAATTATATTAGTTTAGGAAAAGGGCAGAACTAGGGTCTGTGACCCCTCCAACCACAGCTAGCTGTCTAGGTTTATAATGTGAAGCATGACTTCCCTCCTATTGAGAGAGGCTTAAGTCCAGTGAAATGAGCATTGCTCCTCCCCGAGATAAAATTGGCACTATATATTGGACGGGCTTTTGTGGGCATCTTGCCAGCGTGGCCATCGTTGTAGTAGAACTATTGATTGCTTTTTTTGTCTTTATAGCTTGTCCCCTCCCAATACTCTGACAACTAGTCTTTGAGAGAGAGCTTCCGGGTCATTTCCCCTCAGTTCCTCCGAGTCCTGTGTCCAGCATATGTGATGTTTTAAGCAATAAGGACTTAACCTTCAAGTTCTGGGAGGCAACTAAGGCAATGGCAATAAAATATGCCAATATTTTAGAGACTTTTTCTCACGTAAGAGTTTCTCTTCCCGGATATGTGTAGATTTATATCAAGTAGACAAAACCCACCTAGCATACCAGTGAAAAGATTATGGGGTAAACATTCAATTTGTAAAAAAAGATGGCATTTCAGAACTCCTAGGGAAAGTTAGGTATTCACCTTATGATATAATTGAAAATGGAGTATTTATCAAATAAAGTAGCTTAATTATTTAGAAATAAATCATAATACTCTTTCCTGATAAAAATCAGCCTATGGTTAGGGATTTAGCTCAGTGGTAGAGTGCTTGCCTAGCAAGTACAAGGCCCTGGGTTCAGTCCCCAGCTCTGGAAAAAAAAAAAAAAAATGAGCCTACTTTCAAATGAGTGAAGAAAAATTTCAGTTATTTCCTTAATTTCCTTCCTTAATCTTTATGTCAGAGAGGTCTTGTTGGGCATGAAACAAACGAACAAAAATACATGAAAGATGGTTTATCATGATAGGAACTTCAATGTGATATGGTTTATCAAAATCTGAAAGAAAAATGATAAACATAGGAAATATTTTAATAACAAATTAAATAGGTTTAATATCTTTAATTGGTAAAGAAGTGTTACATACTTCAGTAGGTCAGACACTGTCGAGATGGCTCAGTTGTTACAGTGTTTGGTGCTCAAGAAGTCCTAAGTTCGGATCTCAGAAGCCATGTCAATGATGAATGGATGTGGAGGTCTGTCTATAATTCCAGCCTTGGAATACAGAGCTAGGGGGCCCCACTACAACCTGGCTGACATGACTAGCCATATCTTCAAGCCCTGTATTTATTTGAGAGATCTTGCGTCAATGAATAAGATGGAAGAACAATTATGGTAGATTATTGATGTGAACCTTAGGCCTCCACATAGGAACATATGTGCATGATTAAACAGGTGTTAATCGTGTTTAATTGATTACAGTTAACACATGTGTAACCCACACATATGAAAATAAATATTTAACACCATACCTGTATATACATGGAAGGACAGCACACATACACACCCTCCACTAAGACAGAGTAGGTTACTCATTAAATAAAAATGACCAGCAGAAATTTTGAGTTCAGTCTTACTAGCAGTTAAAAAAGCACTCTAGCAACAATGTGATTTTGAGAATTAAGATCTTTAAAAATTATACATGTGGATGCAGATGTGAAATGATGATTTCTGTATTCGGCAGTGGAGATTATTTCTGGATGAGTTAAATCAGGGGCTTTAACAGATATCATTACCCCGGAGTTCTATTCTACTTTAAAGAATTATTTTGAAAAAACTATTAGAATTTGGCATAACTGATCCCATGCAGGTATCCATTGTAGTTTTAAAGTTTAGTGTTTATTTTGGTATCAGGCCAGTCTGTGTATCTGACTTCATTCTCATTTTGCTTTGCTTCTCTGAAATTTTCTACATTACATAGTTAAATAGATGGTGACTCTGTTATTAAAGTTTTTTGAGAACTTTATTAAGCATTAATTCTATTTAAATCATTTCCACCCCTTTTAAACCACAGTTTACCTGATTGTTCACTGTTTCCCATGCTGTTCTAAGAGCTATGTAAGATAATTATGTATGCATGATAGTTTGTTACACATCACAAATAAGGAATGAGCCGCTCTGCAGCTATGTTATTGAATCATTTGTATTCAAGAGTATTGGCAGCTGAAGAGTGGAGTCTGCTACAGTGACGTCTTATACTCTGATGGTATCTGTATGACAGTGACTGGTTTTCTGAGACAAGCATAGTCTGTCTTCACAGCCCACGAAGCCTCCTCCCTTTCTCCCAGCAAAAGGATCTCCACTTTCATGTGTCATTTTTCTTCCTGTAAAGTTTTTATTTTCTCTCAATTTTTAAAGTAAAAGCTTATCCTTATCTGTTAAGTAAAAGGGAAGTGGTAATTTCTTACTTTTAAGTGGCTAGGAAGAATATAATCTGTTTTGATGTGATAAAGTGTGGCATTTTATATTTAAAAGATCAGAATCTGTATTAATAAAGCTAGTACCTAATCTAACCGCCTTCTTATTTTCCCTCAAAATGGATAAATAGTGGATAAGACTAACTTTTTAAAGTGAAAGTAACAACTAACATTTTGGGAGGTTTGTACCTATTTGTGTAGTCCACTGTTGAGCTCCAGTATAAGCGAAAATATTTTAACTTTGTTGTTGAAGTACACAGAAAAATGTGAGGTTTCTGATTAAACATGTTTAAAATTATATTGAAAACTTTATTTTCTGTCATGCTTGCTAAAGATTGTTTCTCTTATTATCCAACATTTCTAGCTAGCTGACTTCAGCTCTTCCTAAATCTACAGGCATCCTAATTTGGAGCCATTATATAATGAAAACATTGGGTGTAATTTCTTAGGTCTACAGTTCTTCATTGCCCTTAGTGCAGATCTTTACACTGTAGCTCATGATTATAATTTGCATAAGTGAAATTCATATTTATGAGTACGGATCTTGAAGCAACTGACAGGTGCAAGGTTGTCTACCATGCCAATTTATTGTTTGTCATGTCATTTAAAAGATAAATGCTTCCTATATTTTAAAGAAGAATACATGCTCTGCTGGAATTACAATCAAATTCTAAAAGTGATAGAACTCACTTTGTAGCATTCTACTTTGATGCTTTTCTCTGTAACATGGACATCTTTGTGGCAGAGATTGTTTGAATTTACATGTTGAAAATATCGTTTGACACACATGAAACCTTGGGTCAGTCTCAAGCACTGGAGCGAAAGAACAAAAGCATTTGACTCAGCTGATAGTATCTATTAGTGAACGCTTGTTATCTTTCTTCTGGCCCTGTGTTTCAGGGTATGCATGAGCTACTAGCACCTATCATCTTTATCCTTCACTGTGACCACCAAGCTTTTCTACATGCCAGTGAGTCTGCGCAGCCCAGGTAAGTTGTTACATGAGGTTGTGTGTATTTTCTGCCCTCACTGTGTCTTTTGTTATGTTAAAAATCTCAAATATCTTCAAATTGAAGCTACTTCAGTTTGTATTCTGTGAACAATTGATTGTATTTCATGAGACTGATCCATGTTAAATTCTAATACTAGTTTAGATTATAGCAAGTTTGAATCATAAGTGTCTTTGAAATGTTAGGACTTTGTCAAATGAAGACATAAATGTAATGGACCAAAAAGGAAATGTTTGTTAATTTTTAAGATGCTGATAATCGATAATACTCAGATGTGCTGTGCTCTAAGTTTTCACTGTTAGTTGAATGAGAACTTTCTCCCTACAAGCTCTGACTCAGCTTAGTTCATAAAAGAGTAGTGCTACCAAGGACACTGGTCTGTGAAATAGAGTGGCTTTTCATATTTTGAGACACATTCAGTTATTCTTTCTTATAAATGACTTTTGTAAATGGCCTTAACTTTGGTAACTGTTAAAGTTTAGTTATCTATCTTAAAACACCAGTGAAGCAACTAAGAAGCATTTTATGACTGGTGAGCTAAGATTGGGAGGCATTGTCAAGAGTATTCTAATCGAAATGAATTGTATGCAGGAGAAAAATACCTGCTGGTATCTTGACACATGTTTGTATACTTCCTAATCAGAGGTAAGCTGTCTGTTTTGCTGGACACAGGCCCAAATTATATTAACCTTTGTCTACTAAAATATGAATTAGTGGTTGCATAATGTCTAGTTTTCTAATTTCATTGTTTTCGTAAAATCTTGACACAAGTAACTTATCTCTTAACTGCCTTGAGTTACTCTACAATCTAAGAATGAAACTAGTTTTGAGATCATGTTTTCTTGCCAGTTTTATTTCTGTCACTGTTGCCTGTGACATACATTCATAAGAACAAATAAGTGATTGGAAGGAACTTCAGAATGAGAAGACTTTGCTATTTTAGTTCATTACAAAGTACAACAGCATTGAGTAGATTTGGTAAAGGTGCCATTAGTGACTAATTGATGGTAAGATAATAAAAAAGAAGGCAGTAAAACACTTTTTGGTATTGCATGCTCAATTAGTAACTATAGTTTTTGTTTTGGAAAAAAAAGATAAAGAGTAAAAATTATTCTAGATCAAAGTTAGTCAAGGAATATAGTGTCACTCTTTCCATTCATTATCTGGAATAATTAGATTGTTACTTCATTGGGACACAGACAAGCAAATAACTTCTTTCTGATCTTTATAAAAAACAGAATTGTGTTTGTTATTGGAGTTGACCTTTGGAAGGCTACCTTTTTAGTTGCACATTGTGTGTAAGTTAACTTATGCATGCAGACTAAGGCAGAAGATACATCTACTGGAGTCATTAAAATTTGCTCATGTTCATTGTTTTAATTGTCTTTTTTTTTTTAAGTGAGGAAATGAAAATTCTATTGAACCCTGAGTATCTGGAGCATGATGCCTAGTAAGTACTACTAGTGCTTTTTCTTTTTTCTTCTTCTTTTTTTATACCATCAGTACTTTAGTGAAGATTAAATATGGAATTATTTTATTTTTCTAATTTTTAGTGCAATGTTCTCACAGCTTATGGAAACTGCTGAACCTTGGTTTTCTACTTTTGAGCATGATGGTCAAAAGGTAACTCTTATAGTACAGATCTCTTCAGCACACTTGAGTTAACAGATACATTTGAATTAACAGATACAGTAAGTAAAAGCATACATTAGAATTACTAGTTATTTCACTGTAATATATCTAATCATTTTGTAATAAAATATGAAAATACTTAGGGTATAGTAGTGAATCTAAATATCTATAACATTCTAATAATATTGGTAGATAAATAAACACAACATGAAGATTCATATAAGTAAATGGAACCTTTCCTTTATATATGCATATTACTCATGCAGTATTGCCACTTAATTATAAATTATTATAAATTTTTTAAGTCTGTTTTGTCTTTTTGAGACAGGGATATAATATTTAGCCCTGGCTAGTTAGTAACTCATAGAGATCTGCCTGCTTCTGCCCCCTGAGTATTGGGATTAAAGATACGTACCATACCTGGCTATTATAAACTTTTTATTGCAATCTTAGTGAGTTTTTTTTAATGCATTGCTATTGAACCACATTGATAAATATCTGTGTCAGATAGATTGCCTTTCTTTTACTAGTATATTATTTTAAACTCACAGATTTAATATCCATATCTTTACTCTTACATTATTTTAGTTGTTTTCATTTTACTTATATTTATTAAAGCTCTGTGTAAGGTTGAAATCACTCAGGAAAAGCATTTGAGCAGAGGATAAAATTGAGACTTTTCTATATGAAAAAGGAGCTTTGGGAGAAGAAGCATACACAGTATTTTTTGAACATTAGATTCAAACCCAGTGGTAAACTAAGAATCCCTAGTGAGGGATGCTACAAATGCCAGTTTCAGAGACATAGAAACAAAAGACTGAAGGTCCAGGTGGGTCAGGCTTGTGGAGTCCATGAAGACTGGAAGTGATGGGAAAAGGATGTTTAAAGGACGTTAAACAGTTACAGTTACTCATCTTTTCTTACCTACTTCAACTGACAAAAAGACAGAGAAGAGAACATTTCTAAAATGATCTCTTGTTTTTCCCCTTTTGTATAGTTTTCATTTGGAGTTTCAGTTTTAATTGCCACAAGAAGTGCACTTACATCAAAGTGTTACACTTATATGCTGTGGCTAAACAGATTAGCTAGCCAGGGTCAGCTTGACAGCTTCACTGCCTCTAGCCAAATTCTCCTAGAAAAGTTAATGTCACAAGAGAAACTATTCAAGTGAAAGATACTTAGAAGACATACCCTGGCTATGGCATTATGAGCATAAGCGCCCCCTGTCTGTGTTTGGGTGTCATGCCTTTGTTATGATACAGTAGTGTTGGTTCTTTGGATCAGTTAAAAACCAATGTCCATGTTTCTTAATATCAAATTGAAATAATGCATGTTCTATTTTTCTTATTTTCAGGGAAAAGAAACTCTGATGACCCCCATCCCCTTTGCTAGACCCCAGGATTTAGGACCAACAGTTGCCATTGTTACTAAAGTCAATCAGATCCAGGATCATCTACTGAAGAAACACGATATTGAGCTCTACATGCACCTGAACAGACTAGAAATTGCACCACAAATATATGGGTTGTAAGTTTAAAATTTTTACTTTAGCCATTCCTAATTATGATTTTCTGATAGTTTCTAAATAGCTTGGATCCCTAAAAGAAAGGACTGGTCTAGCTCCATGTTATTTATGTACCAGTCTCAACCCATTTATTTTCCCATATGGTAACTCATCTGAAGTAGCTGCTACTCCTTTGTTATATCCAAGGAAGTTCTTCCTTTTAGACTAACTCTATACCTTTTCAACAGTGAGGTTATAGATCAAGCCCAGTCATGTTGGTTACCTGGTTTGCAGGGTTTCTTTAGAAAAATGTCTTTGAACATGGCAGAGTCTGTTATTCAACTATACAGTCTAAGGAAGCATGGGATTGCACAGGTAAATACTCATGAATCCAGGCTGTTACTCAGAGTCCTCTAGACTGTCTGTGTTCTCTGAATGCCTTAGAGAAAAATGTCCTTCTCAATGAACATGCTGTATTAATTTTCTGTAGCCACAAAGCATGCTAGCAGAAGAATAGGGACTCAGTCATTCCATAGTGTGTGTGTGTGTGTGTGTGTGTGTGTGTGTGTGTGTGTGTGTGTGTGTGCTGTAGATAACATAATTGTTCATCACATCTAAAAAAATGCTCCTTTTGTCTTCTACTGCTGAGCAATTTCTTGGAAGATACTTTTAGGAAGCCTAACTCTCAATTAGGCAGGATATTGAAACATAAGAACATCATTGAGATGTACATAGAAGTTTCTCAGTAATTATTAGTTTTGAAGGATCTCAAATGAGTCAAGTTTGAGGCCAGAATAGAGAATAGGTTTTTAAACTTACATAAAAGATCCAGTGAGTATTTGATTTATGTTTTCTTGTGACGTAGGGTCTTTCACTGATAACAATTTCAGCCTTTTCGTCTCAGGAAGTACTGAGTTCTATTGAGGAAGTCTGCTCTCTTGTGCTTATGGCGCTGGTTTTTATTTGTGTGATTTAGCTTTGGCATCAGTTAAACAGCTCCATTATTCCTATTAGAAATGACAAACTTTTGTGTTATGGTCATTGGGTAGCACAGGCTGATAAGAAGGAACTGCCATTTAAAAGGGAAATAATATGTGTGTCACTGTAAATACTGAACTTTCATTTAAAAGGTCAGGATTTAAATTCTGTTTTCCTTTCCATGATGCAAAGAATTGGTACATTCAAAGGTAGATGCACATTAATGCCTCAAGGAAATTTTAAGTATAAAAAATAAGTGGTTTTGGTTGTTTAAACTCCTTTTCGTTTAATTATTATTGGCGAGGGTACTTTTTTGGGGGGTCTAGTCTATTTGGTGTTCTATAAGCTTCTTGTATCTTTATAGGTATTTCTTTCTTTAAGTTGGGAAAGTTTTCTTCTATGATTTTGTTGAATATATTTTCTGTGTCTTTGAGTTGGTATTCTTCTCCTTCTTCTATCCCTATTATTCATAGGTTTGGCCTTTTCATGGTGTCCCAGTTTTCCTGGACATTTTGTGTTATGACTTTTTTGGCTTTGGTGTTTTCTTTGACTGATGAATCTATTTCCTCTATTGTATCCTCTACACCAGAGATCCTCTCTTCCATCTCTTGTATTCTGTTGGTTATGCTTTCATTTGTGTTTCCTGTTTGTTTACTCCAATTTTCTATTTCTAGCATTCCCTCTGTTTGTGTCTTCTTCATTGTTTCTATTTCAATTTTCAGATCTTGAACTGTTTCCTTCACATGTTTAATTGCTTTTTCGTGGTTTTCTTGGCTTTCTTTAAGGGATGTATTGATTTCTTCCAGTTTTTTATTTGTATCTTTTTCAATTTCTTTATTGATTTCTTCCAATTTTTGTTTGTCTTTCCCTCAATTTCTTTAATGGAATTTTTCATTTATTCTTTAAAGGCCTCCAGCATCTTTATGAAGCTATTTTTAAGGTCACTTTCTTGTGCTTGTTCTACATTGTGATATTCAGGTCTTACTGTTGGAGGAGGGCTAGGTTCTGGTGACGCCATATTGCTCTTTATGTTATTGTATGTATTTTTGCATTGACATCTGCCCATCTCTTCCTCTAATAGGTTTAAGAGGTGCCTGTCTCTGAGTGAGGGGCTATCGGTCCATTCTGTGCTTGTTGTGTCTGTGTCTCAGGCAGCCCCTTTGGGTTCAATCTTAGCTCTTGGTCTAATTGGATCTGGCAGATTCTGAATCTCAGGGAGTTGCATGTGGCCCAATCCAAGCTTGCTGATTAGATTGCAGGGGTTTTGGTTGGGGAGCCTGGCCAAGGGGAGTTTTCCCTGGCCAGCAACTGGGGCAGAGTTGGCTGGGGGTTCCCGGGGACTGTCTGGTTCCCAGAGCCTGGGGTCCCAGAACAATTGTATGTGTCACGGACTCTCTACCATGAAATCTCAACAAGAGGGCTGTTTAAACAAAGCCTGAACTCTGGCAATACCGGTTGACATGCCAGTGTTAGTAGAGGTAATCTCATGGGTTCCACTCCTAGATGAAGAACTACAGGTAATTAACTGCTGGGAGGTGGAGAATTTACCTATTTATTCCAGAGATATGCCTCCTAATTTGTTATATAGTACCAAGTGATTAGATAAGTCTAGAAACTTATACAAGATAAAAGGATGTCATTTTTGAAAGTTTTATGGTTTAATAAATAATATCTCTGATGTTGCCTTTGAGACTGTAAGCTTAGCAGAATGTATTTAGATTAGAAGAGTGGTAACTCTTACCCTCAAAGAGAAGCCATAGTTCATAAGGTTTGGAGGATAGATTTTAGGATTTGATAGGAAATTGATGAAGGAAAAATCCTAGAATTAAATTAATTAATTTCTCATATATAGTTCCATCTTTCATCTCTGGCTTCTTTAATCCATGTATCTCTGCATCCTCCTACTTTTTTCCTTAACGTGATCATCCAGAGACAAATTGAGTATCTGCTGCTGATGGCCACTTTTCCCTTTTGCCATGTGGGAATCTATATGATATCATGCGCCATTGTGAAGTGTACTTAGTGAGTCATCAAACCTGTGTTACCAAGGTCTCTGAGAACATTGTATATTCTTGATATGTCTCTCATCAGAAATTTTTACTCTTAGTTTCTTATTTCTAGCTACTATGCTTAATATGTGTAAAACTTCTTATGGGAACTCTAAATCAGTGCTTCAAAATCTCCCCACGCATTGAGGTTTCCAGAGAAGTTCTTTTTGTTTGTCGTTTGCTTTTTAATCTTCCTTTTGTTTTTCTTTTTTGTTTTATTTTGTTTTTTGACTCTTCTAAGACATTGAGATCACCCCAGTAGGTATTTTGTGTGAAAATTCTAAGTCGTTTCGTTCTTTTGTAATTTTTTATTATTTGAGAATTTATACATGCATGTAATATATTTTAACCTAATCCATCCTCTTTGAATTACCTCCTTCTGTATTAATTCCTTCTGTATTACTTCTCACATGTTTCCCTCACACGTCAATGTTTTGATTTGTTTTTTTGTTTTGTTTTGTTTTATTAAAACTTACTGAGTCTACTTACTGATGCTATTGCCTATATGTTCATGGATATAGCCTCTCTGATGCTACATCCTTAAAGCAAAGTTTCATTCTCCTAGAAGCCGTCAATTACCAATAGCTCCTCACCTAATGGTAAAACTTCATGAGCCCTTCCTCATCCATGCTGACATTTTGTCTGGCTTGATCTTGTGCAGATCTCGTGCTTGAATTCCCAGCATGCTCCTTTCTTACCCCTTACCAGTGCATTCTGTCAGTGTTAAGACATAGGAACAGAAGGAATGAAGATAAGGAAGGCAGGGAGGTAAAATGAAATGTGGGGAAAGTGCTTCAGTGTGTGCTAGCCATGCGTTTTAGGCAGCTAAATTGTGTGTAGTCATACATCATGCAGCAGTAACCCCTCCTGTCTCCCTTTGGAAAATGACTTCAAGGTCTCTGAAGAAAGACAGTGTAACTTATTCGCCTGCAGCAAATCGATAACCATAGGTCCTTGGCTGCCCATAATCTAGTTTCTTAAATTAAATGCTGAAACAATGGGAGACCAGGCCTGTACACCCTGGCTAAATGAACACTTCAGATCCAGCGTCCCCACAGCCACCTTACCAGTCCCAACCTGCTTTTGACTCATAGGCTTCTGCTTCTGTGTTCTGGTTAGTCAGAAGTTTGTCTCTTCCCTTAGATGTTTTTAGATTTATAAGATCTCATGTTAAATAAGATAAGTGATTTGTTATTTCAGTTTTTCTTAGTTTCTTCAATTTTATGCTTTTTATTTGATTATTAAGAGGATTATTATTACTCACAACAGCCACACTTCTCTAGAAGGCTCAGGGCAGTACAGATAATTTGAGAGCTGTCAGAGACTTTGTGTATGGTTTTTCTTTATGCCAAGAAATTGGAGATTATAAATAAATTTTCTTTCAATTTTCAACTTAAATCCTGTGAAAATAATATATATATATATATATACATTACTAGATTATTCTTAGTAACAATTTAAGTAATTATAAATAAATATTGAAAATAATAGTAAATAGTGCAATAAATGAATACTGAAAATAATCATGAACCTTCTAAAACAAGTCACTTTAATATTTTAAAGTAGGGGCTGAAGAGATGGCTCAGAGGTTAAGAGTACTGACTGTTCTTCCTAAAAGACCCTGGTTCAATTCCCAGCACCCACATGGCAGCTCACATCTGTCAGTAACTCCAGTTCCAGGGCATTTGGCATCCTCATACAGACATACTTATAGGAAAACCACCAACACACACAATAAATAAATAAATTTAATTTAAAAAACATTTTAAAGTAATCATGGACCTTCTAAAACAATTGACTTTAATATTTTAAAATAACATTTAATCAACTGGCATTCCTCAAAATACCTTTAGAATTCCTTTTCTGGGGTTATCATTACTAACATAGAGGATACATTAAAACCTGTTTCGTACCTATATAATCAAATAATCAAAGAATATATATATATATATATATATACATCTATATACACATATACATAATACATAATCTTATTCTTCACAATGTTCATTGATCACATTTACCTTTAATTTTAAGTGTTAGTTCCTTATTAAAATAAGATTCACCCTGAAAACACAGCACACTAATGTATAGGAGGTAATCATAATATGTACAGTGGGTTCTGAATGAGTTATTCTTGTAAAAATTTCAGTGTCTTTATTTTTAAAAAAAGCAGCAGAACTTTGTGGTCATGTGTCTTATATATTAATCTAGCTGTGATGAAAATTGATCTTCATTATTTTATAGGAAAACAAAAACAATAAACTGAGTATTACTTACTGGTAGATATTATATTATTATTATTTAAGGAAAGCTTGTGAAGAGGTAATCCACCCTGAGGTAAGCTGCCCTTTCCTAGAAGACTCTTATTCACCCAGTATCGTATTTCAATGAAGTTGATTTTCTACTTGAGCTATTTTAATTGGCCACAGCCTCCTGAGAGTCACTGTTCATTCTTAAAAAAACAACTGGGAGAACCCGGTAGCCTTGAGAGTGGCCTAAACAGAAGAATAGATCTGAAAGGCTGTGGAAAGTGGTAAAGTAGAGTCTGTGCCACTCGCTATCTTCTTCACAAATATAGCTGAGATATGGTGAAAGTTAGAGGATTTGGGTGACACAAAAACAAAAGCCACACTGGCTTGTAAGAAACACAGTAGGGGAAGTGGTAAAGAGAGTTAAATGATCCTATCTCTTATGCTGTACACCACAGTCCTGTTGGCTAGATTTGGATTTCCAACCATTGCCCAGCTGGAAAATCGTTGAAAAGTATCTTAGGTCATATGATCCCATTGTAGCCAATTGGGTGGTTTGGCAGACAACAGACATCTATTCACATAAATTATATGCACACTGCATTTGTCTGTGAGCATTCTTTGCTTGTCTGTATATCCCCAATAGATAGATGCATGAATTGTGTGTGTAAGTCCATACCTCCATATTTATGCCCAGTAATAAGTACCTTGATTCCTTCTAGGAAACAGACTGGTAGGAATAATCTAGTTAGAGCAGTTTCTATGGGGATTTTTGTTTACTCCTTTTTTCATATTTCCTCCAGTTGTAAAAAATTACAGTGATTACACATCATAAAGCCTATCTGTAATAAAATGCATCAGCTGGCCAAGGTTTTCATCGCTCACTCAATAATCCATTAATACAGCAACGCTGCCCAGGCATCTTTATAATACCAACTCGGAGGTAATTTTAATCAGCTAGACCAGCTGGTATTTAACAGCAGCTGCTGGAGATGCCACAAATATACTCAGTAGCTGACATCTTTATTTGCAGTTTTTCAAGGGGAGAAGAGATTCTCCTGTGGTTGTTTGTATTGAGCATTTAAAGGGAGGTGTAAAGCAGACAGGGGTTTATGCCTAAGTGAGAAGGGGAAAGGACTGATGATAAAAACAACAGTGATAAATTCCTCTAGAGCTCGGTGGACTTCAGACCTTCTTCCTGGTTATATTTACACTGATTGTGGGTATCACTAGCAGTAAAAATGTTGTGGTCTGTGTGGCATCTTTATGTCTTTTTACACTAAATTTGTAGTATCTTTTACTACTTAAACCTGAAGAAATAATTTGACTCTAGACACTTTTCTCATGTACGAACTCTGACTCAACCACTTCACGTCATGTCTTTTTTGTGTATTATGAATATATTTTGTAACTTCAGTTGTGATATTTTATATACATAAGGGCAACATCGATATGCATTATCTAGTAATGTGGACGGCCATTTTGTACTAATCGGGAGACAGCATAGCAATGTGAAGTTAGCAGTAACGAGACCATTATAAACAAAAATTTAATTACATTTGGTGCATCTTGGCTTACAAAGCACAGAAGTAAGTAATAGACTTTGCTGCTCATAAACGACTAGTCTGTTAAGTCCCTTGGCTTTCAGCCCTTTTACTTTTATATTTTGTAAAATACTTTGCTCTCTCTTCTAAGGAGGAATTGTTGTCAGAACCTTTGGATTTGTAAAATCTTCCCCTTTTGGAGATGGGCTACAAAAATACTTTTGGTTCAATGAAAAAAATAAAGTAGAAGGTGGCATGAGTGTAAAACAGTGGTCTTTCAGAGTAGCTGTGGAATTCCTATTCATAGACAATGGCTTTGTGTAGAGAGCTGTACACTGAGATATGTTGAAGTCAGTGTCTAATACATACTTTCAGAGCTAAGTTCTTTTGTCATTTTCTCTAAGATTGAACTTAGAAAATTAAATAGTTTTGTTTTTTGTTTTATTAAGGAAGTAAATTGGGCCAGCAATGTTACTTAGTTAAAGGCAATTAACACCCAGCCTGCCACCCAGAGTTCTATTCCTGGGACCCAGGTAGTCGGGGGCAGGGGACCAACTCCTTCAACCACAAAGTTATCCTTTGACCTCCACATGCCAACTTTGGCACACAGGCTTTTACACACACACACACGCACGCACGCACACACGCACGCACGCACGCACACAAATACACATGGAAGAAAAATCAGCTTAAGAAAATGTATGTACGGACCTTGTATAGCTGCTGTAGAAAGCATGTTTGTTGTTTTTGAGTCTTACAGAGTGAAAATAACCTTTTCTATGTTCATATTTTTTGCTTACAACCCCCTAAAAATGTTAATTACGGTTCAAGTGCACTGCTGTACTAAATGTCCAAAGATTGACTGAATCCACTGTAACACAGTCTTTGCAGGGAAGTTCACCTGTCAGGGCCAGTGTCTCTCTCCCAGATCCCAGCAGTTACCTGACAACCATGCAGGGCTGGGACTGAAAGGTAGCAGTCAGTGACAGAAAGGAGCACAGAGAGAGCAGTTCGAATCTTAATATTGCTTAGCTGGCTTTTGTGTTTGCTTTTGTTTATAGTGGAAACAGCCCATTTAAGTATGTTAGTGTGTTTGACAACAGACAGTTTGATATATTGCTGGGCACAGCAGTAGGTTGGATTTGAGTGGTATTAGCTCTCAGTGTTTTGATTAATGGTAATTGTCTCCATGAAAAGGCATTTTTTACTACAACTCATAGTTCTGGAAACAGAAGTCAACTTACAAGGTCCATAATTACTATTCTGAGTTAGCACATAAAAGGGCAAGGAAAGCCTGCTGCAATAGCCCAGTAGGGTTTGATTTTCCCTCCCTTCCGCTTTGTATTATAGTTAGAGACTGTTCCTTTTGTCAGAATATAAATCTTCCCTTGTTTATCTTTTGTTCAGTATGTGAAGTGATTTATGACACATTTCTGTTGCCCATAATTTATTTAAATCCTGTACCAGAGTGAAGTTTTCACCTGTCTGTACAGTGGACTATAAAAGGGAAGCAAAGCAGCCAAGTGTGGTGTGGACTGAAGAGAAAACGTACTTACATTTCTTGTTTTCCTTCTTTTAACAAAACAAAATAGCCCTGTAATATAGAAAATGGCTAGTTTTTTTTTAAACACTGCAGAGGTTTTTATCACTTTTGTAGAACATTTCATATACCACTAATGAAGGAAAACTCAGTGGAAACGTAAAGGTAAATTTTATGTGTAGAAAATAAAAACTACATTTAAGGACCAAGTTTTTATTAGCACAGAAGCATCATGCCCTGATAACATCTCATATTTTCATATATAGGTCCATATTCATATATGATATATATATATATATATGCATACATATATGTAAATATTTAGGTTGATATAGATATTCGCAAAAGGACTGCTTTGCACTAATATCTTTAAACTATGGAAATTAATCTCAAATGAGTGTTCTTACCCTTAGCATTATGGAAAGAACCACTGGGGTCATAGAGGTAAGTGCTTATATATATATATATATGTTCAAGGTTTTCTTTGGGCATATTTGTTTAGATCATGGTAATGTTAAGCTAATAAATATGCTTGGTTGGGGGAGGTATTGTTTGTTTCAGGCTTTTTTTTTTTCTCTTTGGATAGCTGCTTATTTGGTTTTTTTGTTGTTGTTTTGTTTTGTTTTGTTGTTTACTTGTTTTTTGAGGGGGAAGAAAGTAAGTTTTGGAAGAGAGGTAGAAAAAACTCGTTACTATACTTATTCACCCTTGTTTTAAGATGAGAAAAATTGATAGTAAAGTAAAATATGATCAGTATTCTTGAAAAGAATGTGACTAGCACCCTTGTTTGTGAACTCAAGGTTGGGAATCAGTATATACATGACAACCTTCCTCCCTTACTTTTGTAAAAAGAAGCAAAATTTTGAGTCTCTGGTATTTGCCAAAGAAACTCAGTGTGATATTTTAAAAATAATAGTTCTCTCGATTTTAGCAGGATTTTAGGTTTATATTAATATAAGCATTTTGGCATAAATATTAGCACATACCTTCCATATGGATGGCTTAATATATGCCATGTTCTATAATATATCTGAAGGATACAAATCTGTGAAAGAAGAACTTACAGTGCACCAAATTATTTCTTCTAAAAGTGAACGATCCTGTTTCACAGTAGCATAGATTGATGCTATTTGTTAGGCTGTTTTAAGCAAAATTAAAATTAATAAATGGCTGTCTAACATATACCTAAGCCTTATTTATATACAGAAAAAGTATAACTTAAAAATATTCTTTGTAGGTAATAGCCAAGTGTCGTTGTGGTATCTTTCATTGACAGGAATTTTAAGTAGCATAAACTAGTTGAATAGGCCTTAATTAAATGATGGGTTGTTAATGCAAATGTTTCTTCACCCATAGGCCATTACTGTGGAATGTTAGCACACGATGTTAAAAATACAAGAAATCATTCCATGCAGGTAGTAGTCAATCAATTCTGACCTTACGTCTCTAGTGAAAGAAAGAGTATATAAGTGACATTTAATCTGAATGAACAGAAAGATGGCTCTTCGGATCTTTGTGGCTCATGCTATTGGTTGATAGTGAGGGGACTGCTTTGTTAGGTAGAGGGACAGTTGTTTGTGTTGCAGTGGGGCAGGCCATCCCTTCCATCCTTTGTCATCCCCTCCAGACTGTATTATGTTTGAAATTATATGTTCTTTTTTCCTTTCCCTTGGTTTTCTTCCGAAAGTGGTTTGTGAGACAATGGTCAGAAATCAATGATGATGGCCACTAGTGTTAACAGGTTACACTGTTAAAGTCAGTACCACCAACACCCCGAAGTTGTACAGTTATGGTCAGCTCCATAAGTGTCCAGTGAGCCATTTGTCAGTCTGTCAGTGACACACACGACTCAGTCTCAGTTCTCTAAAGTTATGAAACACTCTGGCACTAATAAAATACAACTTATTTCACATCTAAAATGAACATGATATTTACAAATGACTTGTGATAACTCATATCAACTGTGGACCTGTATGCTAACTGCTTTCCTTACAGAGATAAATTTCTTTTTCTGATTGTTTAATCATTTAAATGTATCATTACTCTTAAAGGCATGTGAGCTAAACTAACTCATCCTGGTGTGATTAACTTGTGAGGCCAAAAACAGTCTCAGAAATGAGCTGTTCTGCAGCTGAAGGCATTAAGAATTTGCTGAAAGGACAAACAATAATTTTCATTTAGGAACCTCTAATCCTTTGCTGATCATCCCTCTGCCCTCACTTATTTTTAGGAACCCTAATCTCTGCAAAGTTTTTCAAGATATCAGTCAGACAGTTGTAATGTTGTAAAAAGGCAATGTTGTAAGCCTTTTTCACTTGTGTTATTCTAGGTAAAATGTTGTAGTTACTATGTTATTCAAAATATAGTGAAAACATGAAATGCCATTTGAGTGAAAGCCCAGGTATTTAAGACAGTGGCAAGTTGCTTTCAGTAGAAGCTGATTGTGCAGGCAAGTCTTCAGAATGGCATAGCACAGTGATTCTCAAGCCTAGAACCAGCATCACTTGGGAGATTCTTCAGTCCCTCGTAGTCAGAAATAGGGAGTGTCCCAGCATCCTAGCTTCGTGCAGGCTACAGACGTATTTCTGACATGCATTAAAGATTGCAGAACAATGCAATACACTGGTAGAGGCAAAATAACAAGACATTGTGGGTTATTATTTGAATCCTCAGTGTATGTATAGAATTCAGAGAAAAAGACAATTTTCAGTTTCACCCCTACTTGATCACCACTGTTTTGTTTTTGTTTTTGTTTGTTTGTTTTTGTTTTTGTTTTTTTGAGACAGGGTTTTTCTGTGTAGCTTTGGCGCCTTTCTTGGAACTCACTACTGTAGCCCAGGCTGGCTTTGAACTCACAGAGATCCGCCTGGCTCTGCCTCCCGAGTGCTGGGATTAAAGGTGTGCACCACCACTGCCCGGCTGTCACCTCTACTTTTTCTACCTACTTTTATATTTATTTGTTTTGTGTTTGCATGTATGTATGCATGCATGTGGGCATCCATGCATCACAACACATGAAGATGAGAGAATAACTTTTGGGACTTGGTTCTCTCTTCTTACCATGTAAGTTCTTGGGATCCAATTCAGCTTGTCAGGCTTGGAAACAAGTCCCTTTACCTACTGAATCATCTTGCTAATTCCAGTTTTTTTTTCTTTATGTTTAATCATTTTATTTTCTGGTATGCAACATAGTTGTGCAATTTGCAGGAAGATATTGTTCTGCATTGAATTGTCCATTATTTCTGACTGCAAGTGCACAGTATGCAGAAATGTAAGTATTTGGTGTGGGTTGTATACTCTTTTACACTTATTTCAAATGAAGAATGAAGAGATACATTCTTTTTGATGACATTCTGGTGAATCTATGAATAAGTGCCATGATGGAGGACTTGCCTAACATGTGCAAGTCCTTGGGTTCAGTGCCAGGAAACACACACGTACTCACCCCTCCATAACGATTAATGAAGAATCCTTGGGATTTAAAACTTTTATCCAAAGTAGACCTTATAGATACTGTAGTGATTAATATTGATTGTCAACTTGACAGACACTAGAATTACCTATGGGATAAGCCTCTGTGTGTATCTGTGAAGGAGTTTCTAGATTAGATTTATTGTGTACAGGAACACCATTCCAGAGACAGGGTTCCCAGACTGAAGGAAGGGAGAAAGCAAGCTAAGCATACATGTTTACTGTTCTCTGCTTCTACCCAAGTTTCCACTCATGACTTCCCACTATCATGAACCCTCTTCCTTAGGTTGCTTTTGTTACAGCAACAAGAAAGGTACTTAATTCTGATACCAGCAGCAACAAAGAATGAGCTGAATCTACAGGGAAATGTAGAAAGACTGTTGGAGGAGTCTGCCAGGAAAAGATTAGGAAAAGCTGAATTTAAGCAAATAATAATTATAGGTAATTTTGTTGAGGACATACCTGAATGTTTTGCAACTCAAGTTGCAGTGTATGGAGCAGCAACACCCTGTCATGTGGAAGTGTGGTGGAAATGCGGAATCTCAGTTTCCATCCCAGGCTAGTCGACTATGTAAGAATTCACATTTTAGTAATATTTTCGGGAAGTTAGCAAGCACATAAAAAAGAGAAACTGACTTAACATATTAGCAGACAGGATTCCATCACTGACAGTGAGATTTAGTCACTGATAGTAAAGGCATATATCTAATAATGTCACCTTTGTAAGATGGAGAAGTCTGTGTGACTGTGGAAGTTCCAGGGGGCATTGGAGTGAATACCCAGTGTAAGAGAAAGTGTTTTCATTAGGGCACTTGGACCTGACTGTAGGATGGATAGATTATGGAAATAGGAACGATGATTAATTACCTTTGCATTTTACTAACCTCTTTTCTAGGGAAAAAGTTAAAAATTTAGTGTCATAAGTGAGTTTCATCCAGGGAAAAATCAAAACAAAAAAATTTTAGCTGAGACTTTATGGGAGTTTTTTTTAAGTAGGAGTGTTCAGATTTTCTTATTTTTTTATACCTCAGTTACTTCATCCCAAGAAGTTTGAAATTTTTAAAGATGTTTATTTGCACTCTTTTTACATATACATATACATTGTCAAAATTTAAATCTAGAGTAACTTGTCAATAATTTTTTAAAATTAGGGCCTCTGAAAGTTAGTTGTAACTAATTTAGTAGTTATCGATGTTTAGAAGAAACAAGATAGTTTGTGAATTGAGAATTCACTGAATGAGTCATGAACATAAAAACTCTCAGTGACTCTGGGCAGAGATTCTCAACCTCCTTGACAAGCCTGTCTTCAAAATATTTATATTATGGTTTAACAGTAGCAAAATTACACATATGAAGTAGCAACAAACAGGATTTGTGGTTGGGTGACTTCTGCGTGAGGAACTGTGCTAAAGGATCGCAGTGCTGGAAGATTGAGAAGCACTGCTCTAGGAATTTTGATCTTCCTTTCTCAGTTCCCTCACATGAAGTGTAAAGTGCTTTTGTTGGCTTCTTGAACAAACCTGTTTGCTACAAATGCCTTTTCTTCCTATGCTTATTCCCTCTAAATCAGGTAGTAGTGTCTTGGCCAGTGAAATCTTACATGTCCTAAGAGGACTGCCTTGTCCAGCTCCGCGGCCAGCCACAACTGTATCCAAGCACCCCAGTTGCTACATCCCTCCCTGGGATGGCAGCTGGAACTAGATGTGAACCTTCTGCTTGCAGAAACACCATTTCCACGTGTTATTCATTCTATAGCTGCATGGATTACTGTTTATTCTTTATTTGAGCCTCTCAGATTGAAACCTTTGCAGGCAAAGCACTACTGCCTAGTCCCTTTATAATCATGCTCCACTCCCAGTGTGGGGAGGACACGAGTGTGAGGTGGAAACAGAGGATTCTTCCATATTCCCCTTCTGTTGCTTATACCCAGAGCATCCTTCTGGAGAGCTCTGAACAGCCATAAGGTTTGTAAACAGTGGGACTGTTCACCACTTCACCACCTCCTAAGAAAACTACCAGGAAACCTGCCTGCTACTTGCAAATAGTAGAAGGCTTTATATTGTAAAAATTAATTAATTAATATTTAACAGTACTGCTTTTCTCACATTGGCATTCTATTTGAAAATGTAAATTTAATTCTCGGTAATTTTTTAAAATTCTCTCCAGCAAGGCTTTTGATTGTTATATTTCTAGCTTTATTTTAAGAAGTAACCAACATCTTTGTTTTTCCCTAAAATTATCACTCATAATTAACAGAATTATCTCCAATAATTAACTGGATTTCAATTCTCTTGAACAAATTAATTACAGATGTCATGCATATATACTTAGGTGGTAAATTTGGAACATATAATCTACTTACATAAACATGCTTGTATATATCCTTATAGTATCATAGCTTCATAACTCTATATGTCAGTATATAAAAAATCAACTTCTCTGAATTACTGTATCAATACATGGGGCAGCATAGATCATCAGTTATTACTGGACAAATTACTTTCTTCAATCACTTTGTTTTTACACATAAGCACAATGTGGATTTTCAGAGAATGCTTAGCTTGGTAGGTCGACACATGAGCTATTTGACATTTGTTCCCAGGCAGACCGGATGCCACATGAAAAATTTACTCAGGCAAGAGACTCCCAGGAATAAACAGTTCTCTAGTGTTGCTCACAGGGGACTCGGCAAGGTGAGCGGAACTTGAGCTTGTCACGGATGCACTGTTCTGACAAACATAAGTAGATGCTAATGGCTAAATCGTGACAGAATAAAGTCCCACAACCATATGGCTAATTGCCACAACAATATCTTCAGTGTTATTAATCAAGTTTTCATAGTGAGCCATGATAATTGGAATAATTAGAAACAGCATAGGCATTGCTTGGCTGCCACATATTCTGCAGAAAGGGACCTCAAACAACCACAGTCACACTTCCAGTACTCTGTTGTTTAGTGATACCTTTTCCTCAAAACGGACTTGGTAAATTAATGAATTAGCTCCATGCCATCGGTATATTTTGTGTTAGCTTCTATAAGCACACAAGTCTCTAAGGGATAATGCTAAAGCCCCTGTGTTAATGGTCAACAGTTCTTTGAGATAAGAAAGAGATATGGCCATTTTGGAGATTGTGGTTTAAAAAGTAAATTTGTTGCTTACTAATTTCAATGATGGTTAATCTTTTTTGTCATACCTTTTTTTTATTCTTTGAGAATTTTGTACAGTAAGTTTTGATCATATTCACACCCTCTACCAACTTCTCCCAGATACTCTAACCCCTCCACCCTCTCTCTACTCATCCAACTTTGTGTCCTCTTTTTAAACCACTTAAGTTTAAAAAAAGATGAATAAGAAAATAGTTGAATAAATTAACAATATATTTACATAATATGTTTTAATTTGATACATGATTTTGAAGCTTTAGATTCACTAGTCTCTTCAGTTAGAAATCATCTCCAGATTTCCTAAAATAAAAATAACAGATTAGAAATGCTATTTCATTACAACCTTAGGATTATCTAAGTCAGAAATTATTGCTTCAGAAACTCCTGAATTCTACAAAATTTAACATATATGTTACTTTCTTTTATTTGAATGAGCCTCCCCCTACTTCTCTCTGTGGATCAAAAGGTACAAATACATATTAGGAAAATTGGAAATTAAAGATAAGAAAATGAACTATGATTTGTCCCTTCAATCAGTTGATCATTTTCCTAGTTATCCAGAAGATACTAAGTTTTGTGAGGTCTACTTGTCAGTTATTGGCTTTACTTCCTAGACAGATGGAGCCCCTTCAAAGAGCTCTTTTCTGTACCTGTACTTGATGGTTGCTAGCTATTGTTTCTTCTAGTAGTTTCTGTGTTTGAGGTTCCCTAGTTAGGTCTTTGGTCCATTTATAGTTAGTTCATTTTTGTGCAAGGTGATAGGTGTGGTTCCAATTTCATTCTTCTGTATGTGCACATCCAGCTTTCCCAGCACCATTTGTTTGAGCCTTTATTATATTGAGCTATGTTCCCTTCAGCCCTATTCTCTTTAAGACTTTCATCATGAATGCATGATGAGGCCTTTTCTAGATATGTTGAACTGATTTTTGTGATTTTTGTCTTTTTAAGTTCTTTTATATGATTTATTATACTTAGCAACTTAGAATATCGAAGCATCCCTCCATCCCTGGAATAAAGCCACCTTGGTTATGGTAGATGATCTTTTTGATGTATGACTGTATCTGGTATATAAGTATTTTAAGGAAGGTTTGGTGTCTGTGTTCATTAGGGATGTAGGCTTGTAGTTTTTTTATGTCTTCACCAGGGATTAGCAGTATAATAATGCTGGCTTCATTAAAGGAGATCTGAAAGTGCTCCTTCTGTTTCATTTCCATTTCTAAATAATTTAAAAAGTATTGGCTGTATATCTTTCAGAAAGTTTGGTTGAATTCTGCTGGAATTTCATCTGAGCTGTGGCTTTTTTCCCCCCTCAGAGGGCTTTTTATTAATGTCTCAATCTCATTATTAGTTATGGATCTTTTTAGGTTGTTGATCTCTTTTTGGTTTAACTTTGGAAGTTCTGATGAATCTGAAATCAGTCCATTTCTTTCAGAATTTTTCTAACTTAATGAAGTACTTTTACTGTTAGTGTTGTTTTTCAAGTATTCTCTTATAATCTTGTGAATGTCTTTGGTTTTCTTGTAGGGTTTGCCTGTTCGCTTCTGCCTTGTTACTTGGTTCATCTTTTTTTTTTTTTTTTTTTTTGTTAGTTGGACCAAGGGTCTGTCAATTTTGGTTATCCTCTTACAGAACCATCTCTTATTATTGATTCTTGGTATTGTTTTCCTTATTTCTATTTATTTCTGCTCTGAATTTATTATTGTTTTTGTTGTTGTTGTTGTTTTTTTATTTTTAGTCATGATGGCAGTCTTCTAGATTTAGCTTTGATTTGCTCTTTTTTTTCCAAATTCTCGTTGCATTATTAAGTCATTTATTATTGTAGGACTGCTTTCAATGTCCCAGAGGTTTTGTTGCTTTGTGTTTTCATTTTCATGTATTTCCAGGAATTTCTTTCTATTTCTTCCTTGGTTTTTTAATCTCCATGATTTTGTGTAGTTACTAGAGATTTATTTGCTGCCTATTTTAAGTTATATTGTGGTCAGATAGGATACATTATGTTATCTCAGTTTTTTTTCAATTTGTTAAGTTTTATGTGTGTTTGTTTGCTCCAGATGTGATGTATTTTAGACAATCATCCATTGGCTGCTGAGTATAAGATCTAATTTTTGATGTTTGGGTAGAATATTCTCTAGATAATCTACTAAGTCAGTTTGATGGTGATGTCATTTAATTTTCATGTTTCTCTGTTTATTTTTAATATTTGTACAATGATCTGATCTATCCATTAGAGAAACTGGCATTAACCTACTATTATTGAGTTGGTGTTAATCTTTCTTTGTATGTTTTTATAACATTGGGTGCCCTGGCATTTGGTGCATATATGTTGGGATTGTATTGTCTGTGTGATTCATTGTTTCCTTAATTAGAATGAAATACCCCTTTTATAACTCTTATGATTAGTTCTGGATTGAAGTCTATTTGGTCAGATATTAGGGTAGCAACGTCACTTGCTTCCTGATCACATTTGCTTGGAATACTTTGTGCAGTCCTCTCACTTTAGGGTGGTACCCATCTTTAGAGCTAAAATGAGTTTCTTGGTAGACAACATAAAGATGAATTTTGTTTCTTAACCTATTCAGCCACCCTGTTTCTTTGAATGGAGAGTTGAAGCCATTAACAATTGAAGTTACTATTGAAAGGTATGTTTGTTGCTATCATTTCTTTTTGTTCTGTTGGCTATTTGTGTTCTTAGTAAAACTTTGTGTTTTGGTAATTGTAGCTTCCTTTGTTTTCTTTCTACACTCTTGGCTATGCTTATCTCTCTCTTCAGTCTGAAATATTGTTTCCAGTATATTCTATAAGTCTGATTTGATTGACATGAGTTCTTTTAGCCTGTTGATTTGGCAGAAAGTTTTTTCTTTCTCTTTCAACTATGGTAGATAATTTTCCTAGGTACAGTAGTCTAGGTTGGCATATGTCACCGTATAGTACTTTCAGGCTCTTCTGGATTTGAGCGTTTCTGTTGAGCAATCAACTGTTACTCTAATGCTTTTCTGTTATATGTGACTTGTGTTTACTTCTTCACAGCTTTCAATGCTCTTGCTTTGTTCTGTATGTTAGTTTTTAAACTATGACATGCTGTGGGGAATTTCTTTTCTGATCTTGTCTATTTGATGATCTGTGTATTTCTTGTATCTGAATGGCTGTCTTTCCTTAGTTTGGAAAAATTTTCTTGTTTGATCTTGTTGGATGTCTAGTCTGTATCATTGCCCTGGGATTCTTCTTTATTTATACTATAATTGAAGATTCAGTCTTTTTATGGTACCCCAGTTTCTATATTCTCTCCCTCTCTCTCTGTCTTTGTCTGTGTGTGTGTGTCTGTGTGTGTTTCTCCTGAGTTTTATTATTAAGTTACTGAGCATTTCAGTTCCATCTTCATCACAGCTTGAATTCTCTCCATTATTTTCATCTTTTTATTGAATTTTGTTTTTTCATCCTAGATTGTTTTTGTTATTTCCTTCAGCCTTGGGTTTGTATATTCTTGAATGTGTTTAAGTATTTATTCTCTTTGAGTTCATTGAGCTCTTTATGTCTTCCTAAAATGCTTTGAATTCTTATTTGAATTTTATGATTGTTCTTTTTGAGTTCTGTGTCCTTGGGTTCATTTATGTCATTTTCATTGGAGACAGAAGACTGGTGAATTTGCAGGGAAGGCATACTGTTTTGACTTTTCATGTTATTTTGGTGATGAGGCATGGGTATGCTGGTTGTGTGTCTGATGTGAACTCAGCAGGCTGGGCTGACAAATAGGATCCTTTACCTGCCTGGAAGTTCGGATAGGAAAGACAGGTTTTACCAGTCTTGTCTGGGTCCTTGGGACCTGGAGTATGTCTGGGAATCGGTCTGGTGTAGATAGTTAGGGTCAGGTGAACTCATCAGGCTGTAACAAGGCATAGGATGTTTGTGCTGAGGTGAGGCTGGAGGATGGACCTGTGGTGATTGGAGTAAGGGATACATTTTTTTGGAAATCATAGGTAAGTTACCTGTCTCTTTGAACCCCATGGTCCAGTTAGATGGTCCTTTGTGTACATGAGTGTATGATCTGGCAGGTCCCAAAGGGCTAGGAGTAGGTACAGGATCTCTGGCAAGCAGGTATAAGATGACCTGAGTACATATGGCTGTATATATGATACTGAGGAGCTCAGGTAGATTACCTGTGTCTTCATGCCATGTGGGAGTGCTATAGGATCCATAATATGGAGCCATCTGTGTTCTGACAAATCCTAGAGAGAGTGAGAGAGGATGAGAGAAGGTCATGGTCCCTGTCATAGAGCACAGTGACAACCAGATTGGTATAGTTATTCCAGAGATATCAGGTGAGTTACCCATGTCTTCCTGCCACCTGGGATGGCTTGAGAGGTTTGAATGGTGTGGAGATGAGGCTGATCTCACAAGTCCCAGAGGAAGAGGAGCTACAGTTAGTAGCCATAGTGTGGCCAGAGTGGAGACTCCTTCAGTAATCTTAATTAATTAATGATAATGACGTTCTTGACGCTTTTGCTTTCTTTTGGCTACTTCATCTTATTGCTATTTATTAAAAAGAATCTGGGCGGAGAAAATGAACCTGTTCATTTTGGCACCCATTGCTACTTAGAAAAAGAAGTAAAGAAAACTTGAATGTCTAAAATGAGGTTGAATTGTATATAGACTTTACTCATATAGTCTTGCTTGAAGTAAAATACAGTTCTATTTATTTAAACTTCAAGTTTATCTTTTATCTTACTCAATTTTCCTTTAATGGCAGCCTTCAAAATGCTTTGCCTCAGTGACTTTCAGCCTGTGGTCACAAACCCTTTGGTGTTGAATATCAGATATCCTACATGTTAGATATTTGCGTTATGATTCATAATAGTAGCAAAGTTACAGTTATGAAGTAGCAATGAAATAATTTTATAGTTGAGGGTTACCACAACATGAGGGATTGTATTAAAGGGTCACAGCATTAGGGAGGTTGGGAACCACTGTCTTACCTCAAAGTTACTCAGTCCTTAAAAGGTCTTTCCACACAACTGAAGTTTGGAGAGATTGCTGCACAAGGGTTGCAGCTAAGGACCCAAGTGCTCAATATCCCCTCTGTGTTAACCTCAACATCAGTGTTTTCTTAAGGCTCCTTATCTGGTAATTAGAAACTAACTTGTCTTTGTTTTGTTTTGTTTGTTTGTTTTTTCCATCTATAGGCTTCCTTACTCTAATTGAGCAGCTGTAACTGAATGAAATGTTTTGTCACATACAAACTAACAGTTTCATTCAGTTCATTGACCAATTTTTACTGTGCTAGTTGTCAGGGAGTTTGCAGGTCCTATCCAGCTTGAATCCTCTGGGTCCTGAATCCAGACTGTATGGCTTCTTCAATGACGGGGCCTTACCTTCATGGAAGTAAGCCATTATTTTTTATGGAGTCCCTTGGACTCCTCTTACTTATGACTTGGAGAGAAATTTCTTTTCCCCCGGCACTGCAGGCACTGCAGTATTTGTTACGTCATCCGTGGCTTTTGAGAGGAGCTTTGAGATATATAACCTTTAAAATTATTTGTTTATGTTTACAAATACATTTACATTTCGTATGTATATTTTTAAGTAAACATAAAATGGCCTTTTCAGTCACCCTTAGTTTTATCACTCATACTTCTTTCTCCCTCAGATAAAGTCCCCACCCTGTGTTTCCCATGCTCCCTTCATAGCACTGATGCTATATTACCCTCTTCTGGAGCTCCTTCTCCCCACCCCAACCCATGGTCCCTTTTGACTTTCCAAGATTTTGGAGTTACCCCCAGTTATATATTCACATCTAAAGATCAGAGCTAGAATCCATAAATAAGGAAGAACATGTGACATTTGTCATTCTGGGTGTGAGTTACCTCACTCAGTCTAATATTTTCCAATTTCAATCTTTTACCTGAAAGTTTTATGATTACATTTTTCTTTAGCACTTAACAGAATTCCGTTGTTTATTTGAACCACATATTCTTTGCCCATTCATCACTTGAAGGATGTTTAAGTTGTTTCCATTTCCTAGCTATTGTGAATAGAGTGGCAGTGGGAGTATGGCCTTTGGTTGTATGCTAAGGAGTGTCCTTGGGTCACACAGATCTACTTTTAGCTGCTGTTTTTCTTTTTATTTATTCTTTGAGAATTTAATAAAATTATTTTGAGCATTTGACCACCCTTTCCTCAAACCTAAGAACCACCTCTACCCTACCCTCCCTTCACACCCAAATTTGAAATTTCTCTCTGGAGTCCAGTTCATGCTGCCCAGCTAGTCCTGGAGTGTGGTCACTCCAGTAGGGGTCACATCCTTAAGTAATGGTAGGGATTTGTGCCCAGCTTTCCCCACCATGCTGGAGTTTTGTCTGGCTGGATTGCACAAGTCTTATACATGCTGTCACAATCACTGTGGATTTGCACAATCGTGCAATTTCTTCATTGTGTCTGGAAAACAGAGTTTCTTTGATATTTTCGACAGTTCCATAGCACATTGTTTGATCAGGTCATTCTTTTTTTTGTTTTTGTTTTTTGTTTGTTTGTTTTTGTTTTTTTTTTAGTTCTTTGCATATTCTGGATAGGAATTCTCTACCAGATATAGAGCTGGCAAAGGTTCTCACCCTCTCTGTGGACTTCATCTTCACTCAGTGGATTGTTTACTTTGCTGTACAGCTTTTAGTTTTATGAGATCCCACTTGTCAGTTGTTAGTCTTAATTCTTAAGTAAATGGAATCTCATTCTGAAAGTCCGTCCTATACTTATGTTATATAGGCCACTGCCTGTGTTGCCTTATACCATTTTGAGCATTTCAGTGTCACATCAAAGATCCATATCTATTTCTTCTTAAATTATTTACACCCAAAATAGAAACAGAACACTTCCTGTCAAGCTATTGTTACTGTAACTAAACCCAGGTAAAGGCACAATAATAACACCAACAAGAAACAGAAAACTGTAAGTCAGCATCCTTAGTAAACAATAAAATACTAGAAAACCAAATTCAGGAACATATCAAAAATATCATCCACTACAGTTAAGTTGGCTCTATCCTAAGAGGCTGAGATGGTTTGACATCCATTAGTCAATAGCTATATTAAGCATATAAATGGACTTAAAGAGTAAAATCATATGGTTATCTCAACAGATGCAGAAAAGACCTTTGGCAAATTCAACATGACATCATAGTAAAAGTTACAGCAAAAAGAGGACTGGAGGGAATATAGCTCAACATAATAAAGGTTATCTATTGACAAATCTATACCAATGTCATCCCAAACAATAAAAAAAAGGAACAACTTAATCCTACTAAAATCAGTGATGAAATAGGGCTGTCCACTTGCCCCACCCCTTTTCAGTATCATAGTTGAAGCACTAGCTAGAGCAATAAGACAAGATAAGGAAATTAAAGGGAGACAAAGAAGTCTAGTTATCGCTACTTGCAAATAATATTATGTATAAGAGACTCCAAAAATCCCACTAGAAAACTTCCAGAAATGATCACAGTTTTCAGCAAAGTGGCAAGATACAAAATAAATTTCCAAAAATAAGTAGCCTTTCTATATACCAATAGCAAACTCATTGTGAAAGAAATTTTGAATTCTCCCATTCATAATAGCATCAAAAAAATATTTAGGAATAAGCCTACCCAAGGAGGTAGAAAACCTCTACAATTAAAACTTTAAATCTCTGAAGAAAGAAATTGAGAAAGACAGTAGAAAATGAAGATATCTCATGCTCATGCATTGATAGAATTAATATTATAAAACTGACCATCCTAGAAAAACAACTTACAAATTCAACACCATCCCAATAAAAATCCATATAATATTCTTTACAGAAATAGAAAGCTATTCTAAAATTTATACAGAAACCCAAAACACCCCAGATAGCAAAAGCAATCGTAAGCAAAAAGAACAGTGCTCTAGGGGCTACCACTCCAGATGTCAAGCTATATCACATAGCTGTACTAATAAAAATAATAATTTACACAAAAACACTAGTTCACTGGGACAAACTAGAAGATGCAGATATGATTACATGTTGTAACCATTTGATATTTGACAAAGTGGCCAAAAATACACTGGAGAAAAGATAACATTTTCACCAAATAGTTCTGGAAAAACTGAATGTTCATAGTTAGAAGATTGAAATTAGTCTCATATATACCACCCTATACAAAAGTCAACTCCAAATGGGCAACCGTAATTAGTCCTTAGTTCCTTTGTTACTGCCCCACCCTTTCTTTCTTTCTCCCCTGTTGTGACTGGAGAGAAAAATTTCACAATTGTGAGTGGCTGCCGAAGCAAGTTGTAGAAACAAGGCATGCCCTCTTGTAGCTATATAACCGAAGTCAATTTACACACTTCAGAATTCTAGTTCTGTGAGATTATGAATATCATACTTAAGATTAACTATTTAGTTTTTTCTTATTTGCAACAAGTAAACAGCACTGTTTTTCTTATAAAGAAAGAAGTATGCAACTTTCTTGTTTTTATTTTCTTTCTTCTGTTTCTAGATTTACTTTCTGACCATCTAAAAAGTCATTACAGAAAATCTGACATGGTAACTCACTATGCTTTTCTTCTCTCTTCGCTATATCTTAGCTAGCTTTGACAAGTACAATTTCTCTCAGCAGTAGTTTCCTACTATATAAACTTAGTAATAATCCATTAGGCTATAAAAAGGGTTTAAGCCTGTTACATGCTTGTACTGTTAAGTCTCTTGCTTAATAGGTACATTCTGCAAAATAGTGTCTATATGATGTTGAAGCCCAGTGCAGATAAAGGTGATTCATTTATGTAGATGTAATATAAGCTTTGCATCCAAATAAGGGTACAACAAACATGGAAAGAAAGCATGAACAAGTACTTTGTTATGATACTTTTTGGGCATTATAAAACTTTCAGAAGCTTACTATAAAAATAAGACCTCCAGTAACTGTGAATATACATTTTGTTTTTTCTATCTAGATAACACCTTAGTTCTTTGTTTTCCAGTAGATTCTGCACTAAAATTCTTCAATATAATATCTAAAATCCTTCCCACAGAATCATTTATTCAGTAATAATTCAAAATGGATTCTGTATAGGCTCTTTAAACAATACTGTTTAAGTTCTTATCATTAACGGACAGGAAGCATGCCTCTTGCATTCTGTCCTACAGTATTTGAAGTTGTCAAATGTGCAGGTGGGCATTAGTGATTCTTTAGAAAGCAGAGCAGATATCAACAACGAATGTGTTGTCTTTTCAGTTGTGAGTTGTGTTCTGTGAGGACAAGTCTGGATGTTGCTAAGGTCTACACTTGCTAATTGCAGTGCTGCCTTTACCACAAGACCTGTGAGAAGATAGATGGAGCTGGGCAAAAGCTCTTAGCAATGAGGAGACCACTTACAAAATGCACTTCTGAGTTTTCAGCCTTTAAATAGCCTATGGTAGATTGCCTCTACTTCCAGAGACGCTGACATTTACCTCTAACACCTTCCTCTCCCTGCAAATGCTGCAGACACCTAGCTCTTGCACATTTCTCCCCAATGCCGAGACTTCAGACTTCATATAACCACACTCTGCTCATCTATCTCTTTTCTGACAGAAAAACTTAACTAAAGGCCCTTCAGTAATATCAGTCAGTTACAGCAATCAAAATTATATTTATAACTTTTAATGTCTTGTAATAAGTAACTGTTATTTTCTTTAGATTAATACACTCAGATTTTAATGCCCAAGCCATATTTAGTATTTATTATCTTACTTTGATTAAAAGGTAACACAAATAATTGGTTTTCTACTAATTGATTTTAGTATCATTTCTAAGTTGACTTTATCAATATTTTACCTGTAGCCACCACCCCCAATTTGATTATAATATTTATTTTTTTAGATTTGTTGGAAAGCTTAAATTTGTTCTCAGCTCCAGTGTCTTATCTTTGAGTCATCTTAGTATAATACTGCAATATGATAAAATGCATCATGATGACTAATCTTGCTTGTCCATCTGAGACACCTAGGAAGAGAAAATTTGAGGAATTACTTCCATCAGATTAACTATAGGCATGTCTGTTCCAAGGCCTTGTGCATGTTATACAGCCGCCTTACTACTAAGCTATAGCTCCAGGCCCCAATTTCAATTTCTGTGAAAATTTAGGTGATAAATACAAAAAATTCCCTCTAATTTTCAGGCTGTTCGTCAAGTCATTATTCTTTATGCAAAGCTAGCATTCGTCCTGTCCTGAACTTTGAATTACACACTCCAGGACATTGGACATCCTTTAATTTCAAGTTACTGTAGCCCCTCCAAATCTCCCACTTAAGGTGCTGCCCTTTGACTTGTCTGCTCTCGTCCCTTTTATCATCATCTCTCTAACCGAAACTTGACCTTTTTCATTTATCCCAGTTTCCCTTTGTCATTTACTCCACTAATGTTCACAGTGATTAGCATCCCCAGCACCCACCTGAAAGCCAGCTAGGTAGGCATGGCAGCCCTCCTGGATCCCTGTGGAAGGAATATCCAGAGCAAGCTTGTTAGATAGATTAGAGTGAAGGGTGAGCTCTGGGTTCAGCAAATGGTGTGCTTTAATAGATGAAATGGAAAGCAATACCCCATATCAACCTTTAGTCTCCAGACACATACACAGTGCAGCCGTACACATGAACACACACACACACAGAATACACACACATAGGCAAAAAGAATTTTAAGTAATTATGCCTATCAACTCACTTTTTCTGACTCCAAGTAGATACCAACTCTTGTCTCACAGTCCTTCAGTATTTCCTCCTTTTTAAATGCCCAACACTTGGCTCCAGATAACCCTTGCTGTAATTCTCTTGCTACTTGCTTCACTAAAAACATAGAAAAGGCCTTACCCCCCCCACACACACACACACAAAATTTGTCGGCATATCTGGCAACTTCTTCCATCTTTCCCTGATCCCTTCTAACATTCATCCTTGCCCTACTCAAAAGTATGCCCATATAGCTAACACTGTTTTATCCTACATCATTAATTTCTCCTCTATTGTGTTGTTTTTAATTTGTATAAAACATTTTATTTGTTGTTTGGTAGAATTGGATACGTTGTAACTATATTAAATGTGAGCTACCATTACTACATTAGCTTTAACCTAACTAGATTTTTTTCATATTGCTGCTATGGAATTGACTATTTCTTTAGAGGTTCAAGAAGGCCTTTGGAGGCCAACAAGGTGGCTCAGCAGGGGCTGGTGCTTACCACCAGGCCTAATGGCCTGAGTTTAGTCTCTAGAACCCTTATGGTGGAAGGAGAAATCCAACTCCTACAATTCTGCCCTCTGACTTGCAAAATGCATGCCACGGTATACATATACACACAAAATAATAAAAAGAAATAAATGTAATAAAAAAGAAAAAAAGACCACTTGAAAAATTGGCAGGTTTCTTTTATGTACAAAAAATATATTCACGTTAACTTTTTGATCACATACAGTGTTAATCTTTTTTAACATTTGATGTGTGTGCTTGTTGTATGTGTATATGATGTGTCTGAGTCTACGTACCATGATGCACATGTGGAGGTCTTTTCCTATCACATCCCTGAAGCAATCCTCAGGTGCTGTGCTGCCTACTCAAGGCTTTCTGGCCTACAGATGATCCACTTAAGTCCTCCCCTCCCGCCCGGTCTTGCTGAAGGTGTATAGGAACTACTGGCACATGCTGCCACGTCTAGATTTTTATGTGAGTTAATGAATCAAACTTGAGTTGTCATGCTTATATGACTAGCTCTTTTATGCACTGAGCCATCTTCCTGGTCCAGTAATGTTCATCCTAAAATTAGGGGTAACAGTTTTTGTTGCTGGTTGGTTGGTTGGTTAGTTGGTTGTTTTTAACTGACTGTGTGAAGAATACTCTTGGACTTTCTTAGTATCGTATTGGGCATTGTTTTTGATACCTTGAACAGCCACCTGAATGCTATGTGGCTCTCTCTTCACTTGTTCAAAATTATGTTTATAAGGATATACTAAAGGTACACATACCAAGGAAACAAACATTGGTGTCCTGCCTGGCATTCCATTCTAGCTGTTTCCCATTGTTACTAAACTCAGTGTGCAACTCTGCCAGACAGTGGAGCAGCATGGTGTGTTTCTGTTTCCTCAGTCTCCACTCTGTAGTACTCAGTGTCCTCAGCCTGTCACGCTCTCCCTCCCCATGTCACCTGCCCACATTTATCCAGTACCTCTACACATGGCCGTACCCTTTTATTTATCCCTTGGTTTTTCTCTTTGACACCACTGACTCATTCTCTTCCGAGATATTCTTTGTACTGGATTTCCCCACTGTAGTTTTCTCTTGATCTCTTTACTCATTATTTTCTTCTTGACTGTAAATGCTGGCACATTCCACCATTCTATTCTCAGAGCTCTTCTCTATCTCCCAGTGAGCCTATGTAGTGCTGTGCTTTCTAAGAGTCATCTTTAAATTCCTAGCTTTAAAAGATACATCTCCAGCCTTTGTGCCTCTGAGGTCTAAACTCATATCTCCAACCTAACCCTATGTGGAAATTCACAGACACTTCTCAACTTACCCAATATTACATTCTTGAGTTAATCCTAAACACTGCCCTACTTCTTCAAATGGCTCCATGTGTTCACCTGAAACCTCAGAATCATCTGAATTTCATTACCCCTTCATCTTCCATCTTCCAAAAAGTCACATTTGTTCTACATTCATATTTCTACACTCATCCTACCTGTTACCAGCTATACCAGGTGTCTTGTCATCTCTTACTTATACTAGTGCAGAGAGCCACTATTGGCTCTATTTTCAGCCTTGTCTCCCAGATCTTCCCTTGACACTACAGCTAAGAATAGGCCATATAGCTGAGCCTTTAATCCCAGCACCTGTGTGCCAGCGTTCAAGGCCAAGGTGGCTATATCTCAAGTTCCAGGCCAGCAAAGGCTATATAGAAGACTTCTATCTAAAAAAAAAAAAAAATACAAGGGATGGAGAAGTGACTCAGAGGTTAAGAGCACAGGCTGTTCTTCCAGAGGTCCTGAGTTCAATTCCCAGTAACCACATGGCAACTTACAATGATCTATAATAAGATCTGATGCCCTCTTCTGGCATGCAGGTAGGCATTCATGCAGAAGGAATATTATATACATAAATAAATAAATAAATAAATAAATAAATAAATAAATAAATAAATAAATAAATCTTTAAAAAACATACAAAAATACATATTTAAAATGTAAATAGTATTATCACAGTTTAATGTTCACAAACTTCCAAGAACAGCCACTCACTCTGGAATCAGTATCCAAAATCCCTCTTTATTATAACCTAAAAGACTCAATATGGCAAGTGGCCACATTTTCATCCTCTTTTCCTGAACCCATGCTGTTCTTCTTACATTGGTCTAGTTTGTTACTCTATAGAAATAATGAAGCTTCAGCAAATAGTTCCAAACCCATGGACTCATAAATGTCCCTGGTTAAATCCAGTGGGTCACAAGTTAATTGGAAATGGTTGTGAGAGGTTTGTAGAGAAGGGTGCAGGTAGGCGGATGTAGTAGGGAGGTGTGACAAAGACTGAGAGTGGTCAGTAGTCATAGCGCTGTTTGAAATTTTCAGGGAACCATTTTGTTTTTCAAGTTCAGGTCTTAATACCAACCCACTTAAGAGCTAGCCTGGGGTCCTATGAGGACTACTTTTTCCCCTTCTCTAGATGTGCCAAGTAACACTTTTTCCAGTGCCAGTGACTGAGTACCACTATTTACCATCTTTTAAAAGTCCCATCACCTCCCATCATCAGCACAATGAAGAACAATGTGAAGCCTTGATGGTAGTCCACATCCAAACCTTAGCATTGTACTATTCCCCTAGGAAGTCCTCCTGCCTGCCATGCAGCTATTTGTCACTTGCTGGTTCATTCCTTATTTTTTTGTTTATCATCCTCAAACACTTCACATTGACTTTTTTCCTGATTTCATTTGCAGTTTACTGTCTGCTTGCATTCTCTATTTCAGTATCACATATGACTTACACTTACTTATCTAGCTTAGTCCCTCATATACCACATAAGCATGGGGAGGATGGGGCCTTCCTCTTGCTCATTGATGAATCTTCAGCGTTTGGAATAGATTACATTTCCCCGTCTTAAAGTTTTCTCATGCAGAGTCACTAGAGATTTCATGAGCATTTCCATTGTGGAAAGCCTATAATAAGAAGAACAGTGGAGAGGAAGGAGAAAACCTGGACAAATGTTTATTATCTGGTGCCTGGGAAGAATAGAGTTGCCGGATGCTTGTAGTCACGAGAGACAGATGGTAGCTGCTATCAGAAAGGACCAGAAGGGATGAGAGTTGATGAGAAGGAAAATGGAGGGTAGAGCACTTCCTCATACCTAAGAATGATCCTGGAGTTCGCTGTTAGAAAGTGGGTCAGGAGACCTCAGCAAGTCAAGAAGACATCAGTAGAGAACAGGGTCAAGGGGTTCAGCCCGATTCTGAAACCACTGTAAGGACATGGACTTCTACTCTAAAGTGACAGTCACTCGGGAAAGTTAACAGAGTGCCGTCATCTGACTAGCCCTCTAAAAGGGTTATTCTGGATTCAATAATGAGAATGAACTATAGAAAGAAAGTAAGGGAAAGTGTATGTAATTAATAATCAGTTTCCACTAGAAGTATATTCCCAATTAAAAAAAAAAATCAGTCTTGTAAGGTGAGAGATATTTCTCAATTACCGCCCAAACTTTACCATTTATAATAATAGTTGATATATTTTAGGTTCTTAAATATTATTGTACAGAGAATTAATATTAAAAATTAAACAAGTGATTAATAAAATAAAATGATGGTGGTACCCTTGGAGTTTGTTTAAAAAAAAAAGTGCTCAAGCATTTTTGTGTGTAAATATATTCTAACAGATTAAATATGGTATATGAAAAGGAAAAAGAAAAATTCGAAGCTTCCTGCCTTCTGAACAGCCAGAATTGCACTGCTCTTTCTTCAGTCAGTAAGAAGAGTAAAAATTTAGCAGTAGCCATTTCCAGTTTTCCACTACCACACAAATCCAAGTACAGTGAGGTACTCCATTAACTCAATGGGAAGTTCTATCAGAAGGATTAAAGTAGTCAGCTGTGACTGTGGGGAGTAGATAACAGCATCAGTGTTGAAGAAGACCAGAGTTTGAAGTACCACCAAACAAACCGTAAGTGAGTTTGCCCATCCCTCCCAGTATCCCAGTCTGACTAGAACAGAGTACTGATCTCTGACCCAGCTTTTCTCTTTAAGTCAGTCTCTCCATGGATTCTCCATTGTCATCCTTTGTAGGAGGTATTTGTTTGTATTTCTATGAGATTATTTAAACATCCTCGAATTTTTCATAGCTGTAACTAGTGTACTTGCTGAGATTAAGTACAGTCATATAAAATTTATTCCACATTTTGCATTCAATTTTATTAACTTAGTTTTTAATATATTTTTCTCTATTACCTTTTAAATGTGTTTATTGTGTGTATGTATGAGCATGTGCATAAGCATACCACAGTTTACATGGGGTTCAGTCAGTGGGCTGTTTTCCTGGAGTTGGTTCTGCCTTTTCACCCTGTTTTGAAGCAGGTTCTTTCTTGTTTCTGCCACTGTGCTAAGCAGTGTAGACTGTAACATCTGAAACTTCTAGCTCCTCTGTGTCCAGCTTCCATCTCTCACTAGGAGTGCTGGAACTGTAGACAATGGCACTCCATCCAGCTTTTGACACAGGTTCCAGTCAGTTCTTCAGGCTGACGTGAGGTTGCTTTTCCCCACTGAGCCCTCACTCCCTCTACTTACTTTGTGGGATACTTCAGCAGCCATGATTTTCATGACATACCTTGCCTGTAGTTGTCATTTTTTAAAGTCAGATACACTGAAGTGTAATTTGACCGTCACATGCATTTGTACTGGGTGAATGTCTTCTATTTAACATTTTCCTTGTGTCCTTTTGTAAGCATTTCTTCCCCTAGCCCTTCCTTCATCCTTGACCATCACTGATCTTTGTGGGCTAACTCTATAGTTTTGCTTTGCTTTTCCTAGTATAATACATAAAAAGAACCATGTGGTATGGAGCTTTTTAAATCTGTTTTCTTTAATTTATAGTAATGCAGTTAAGATTCATCATGTTATTGATTATATCAGTAGTTCATTTTTTTTATTAATAGTATTCCAGCATTTGGATACACCACAGATTGTTTAAGCATTAGTCAAAGGGTAGTTGGGTTTTTCCAGTTTGGGGCAAATATGAATAAAAGCATAAATATTTACATGCAGGTGTTTGTATTAATATATTTCTCTTGGATAAATCCTGGGGAGACAGATTAGTTGGTTGTTTGGTAAGTATATTCTTAACTTTATGAGAAACAAATAGTTTACAAACTGCTTTCGAAAAATGGTTGTACCATTCTACATTAACATTGACAATACATGAGAGTAATTTTGTTCTCATCACCACTACATTTTGTCATTTGTAGAAGCCATATTAAACCAGGCCCTTCTGCATGCCTTAGTCACAGATACTTGGGAGGTTGAAATAAGAGGATCATTCAAGCCAACTTTGGCAACCCAAGGGAAGTGTTTCAAGAGCAAATCAAAAGAATAATTAACAAGAGTCACTCTAATGGATATATAGTAGAATCCATTGTGCCTTCAATATGCATTTCCATAATAATTAACTTTATTGAGCCCCTTTTGTTCATTTGCTATTATATTATTTGGGGGGGGGGGCGTGAAGTATCTTTGCACATTTTTTGCCTATTTTATAAATTTGAGTATTTATTTATTGTGATAGAATTATGAGTTCCTTATATATTCAAGAAATATGTCCTTTGCCTATGTGTTTTTCTCAATGTGTTATGTTTTTATTTTCTTAACAATGTTATTTAAAGAGAAGTTTCTAATTTTGTAAAGTCCAACTTACTAGTTATTTACTATGAATTTTCTTTGTCCTAAGAAGCCTTTGAATACACAGCAATTTCTTCTACTTATTTTCAAGCCATTCTTTATTTGTTGCCTCTAAAAGGTTTGTCTATTTTGATTAAATACACACACACACACACACACACACGCTGTGAAAAGTAGGTAAAAGATTCATGATTTTATAGTGTGGATTATTTTGATATCATTTACAAAGCAAAACTATCCTTTCCTGATTGCATTTCCTTGAGTTTGTTAGTGAGAGTCATGTGGATAGTGGTACTGTACTGTCTGATTCCACCCGTAGTTGTCTCTGTCCCTGTAACCAGACCTAAGACAAAGCCTTTTTTTGTCTGCTGAGTTGGAATGATGATGTCCAATGATTGGAAATGGTACATAATACAGTGTTTACACTTACGTTTGAGAGGTGTGTCTGTGCATTATAATATCCCCATTAGGAAAGAATACTTGCTGTACTTGGGGAATGCATTTCTTGTAATGGAGCAGATCTATGGTGGGGAGAAAACTTCTTGCCTACTGCATGCCATGTTATACTTCAAAATCCTTTTTTCCATTCACAAAAAATAGATTTGGCCTACATTAGCAAACCAATAACACAGTTTTCATTGTAATTCATATAAAATAATAAAAGGATTAATGAAATGTGGAAGGTATGGTATGGAGGCTGTGATCCAGAGAGCAATACTTCTGTCTTCAGCTCAGTTGGGAACATGTGAAGACCAAGGCTTAGCCATAGTAACTGGATGCTGATGTTGAACAAAAATGTATAAGTCTGTAAAAGTAAATTTAGAGTATATTACATGATGTTTCTGCTACTTCATATTTGAGTTGCTTTATTTACAAAACCAATACTTTATGGGCATATGTACCTCAGTGCCCTTGGTTAACTGAACCTGACTGAGCTTTTGTCCTTTCCATTAGCCCAATATTCAAGTTTAGACTTCATAGGTCTTTCCAAAAACAGCTGAACCAAATTGGAAGTTAATTTTTCATTGTAAGTTCCTAGTTTTTATAGTTTCCTGGATGAGTTTCCCCGAAAGGAAGCACCTAATCTTAAAGGCTCCTGTGGCTATGATTTCCACTGAATAGCATATTGTGATTCATCAACATAATCCCTTCTAAAAGCTATAGTTTTGGGTTGGAACTGAGAACTGTAACCTTACCTTCATGTGGAAAGGTGAATCTTCCATACTCACCTAAATTAGATATATTTTAGGAATGAAAATGAGAAAGAGGAGTATTGAAGGGAAAAATAAAAAACAACTGGACATCATACAGTATTGAGAAGTTACATTATCATTGTATAATCAGCAGTCAACTTGTGGATTTGATGCGACCTCAGATAACACCACCCTTTGGTGATGCTTCTGTAAAGCTGCTTCCCTGCTTATCTGCGTCAGTAATTATGAACTGGGACACTGATAAAGAAATCACCTCTGTATCTCTGAAACATGTTAATTTCTCCCTAGGTGAGGTCCACATGGAGTAACAGTGCTTTGGGGGGCATGAGGCTTATTTGACAATCAAGAGAAATCAAAATAGTCATGTAACAACAAAACAAAAATAGTTATGTAAGCCAGGCCTGAAGGCATCTACCTGTATCTCAGAACTCATGAGGCTGACACAGGAGAATTACCTCAAAATCACTGCCATGTTGGTTTCCTGGTTTACATAGGGGAGTTCCATGACAGCCAGGGCTACCTTGGGAGACCCTGTCTCAAATAATAATATATTTTTTAAAGTAAGAAAGAAAGAAACACAACTGGGGAAATTGTAAATTGCTTGCCACATAAGCATGAGTACCAGAGTTCATTCCTCAGAACCCACATTTATTAAGCTGAGGTCTACTCCTTCCTCCATGGTTTCTTCCTTCCTTCTTTGCCCAGCACCGTTTGCCATATGGGGATCCTCCTCTCACCAGAGCCTCCTGCAGATTCCCTGGATCTGTCCCCTATACTGTGAAAGAAAATCAGGAGTTGGAAAAGAAAGCTATAGAAGATTTGCCAAAAGAGGCAAAGCATGGGAAAATCAGAGCAGAGACCATGGGAACAGTGGGCTGCATGAAGTGTCTCCTTGATGGTACAAATAAAAGATTCATAATTAACACAATTTTGAGCATGTTGTCCTTCCACAAAGAGCAAGACTATGAACGAAAAGGGGGCAATAAGGGACTTGTCAAAAGCCAGGATCATAAAGAAATGCCAAGAAGCACAGAGGCCACGCCTATACTCACAGCCTGCAGCATTCCTGAGGCTCAGTAGGCTGCTCTTCCTAAGGAAGAGCACCTCCCAGGACAAGTGCTACCAAAGACCCAGCAGGCTGCATTGAGGTGTGGCAGCAGAGCCAAGCCAGGCAAGCCTAGCACTACACCTGGGTGCATGAGGACCTGTAGGTAGCATGGCTCTAACACCTGAGCATAACTTCCTCAGTAGCTCCTTTGAAAGTAGCTGTTGTTGTGATTCACACACACATATGCACTCTCAAACTCTCATATAAATGCATGGTATTTGCCATGTCATCAGAAACTGTATGTGATTATTATAAAAGATGGAGTTGTACTCTTTCATGAATAACAACATATTTTCTTGGGTTAGTGTGTATTTTACCCTTTAAAAAAACCAATGCATGCATTCATATAGAGATAAAGATAGAGATAAAGTGGAATAGCCAACTTCACTTTTAACTTTTGTATTTCCACTCACATCGGAAAGTAGTTTGTGATGACTTAAGTTGATCTGGGTTTTCAGTGAAACCACGGTGTGATTTTCTAGGGAAGATGTGAACATGGCTGGCAGAACACATGAATGATCCACTCTAAGCCTATCTTAGTGAACCAGTGAGTTTGTTTCATTCCTTACAGGAGTGTAGGGTAGGAGTTACCAACGGGAACACAGCTGAGTCACTGAGCATCCCACCCCAGCATGAGTGATAACTCAGGAAAGTGATATCCCCGGAAGTCCTGCACAGCTTTGCAGCAATTTCCAAGAGAGCCTTCTCCTCAGCAAATGGGAGATGCTCCGCTCCTAAACCTATGCATTTCCTTAGCTGCTCGAGTCTCCCTCTTCCCTCCTAGAAGGAATTGTTTGATTTGGGTTAGAGGACATATTTACACATCACATACATAACCAACATAATGAATGGAATGGAGTTGAGTGTCTTTTGTCTTCACTGGATCATTCATGTTTTCTCATGTCTTTCCTGCCTCACTCCCTGCTCTTTAGTCAGAGCGGTTTCATTGGGCAAATATTTTCAGCTTTTTGTTTTATTTCATTTTGGGGCCTAAGGCTTGAACTTATGACCTTGCAAGTGCTAGGTAAGCATTCTACCAGTAAACTATAACACAAGCCCGTGTTCAGCTCTTGATTATCCAAATACTGGATAAAAACTAGTACATATACAATCCCAATGAAAAGTAACCTGAAAGCCATTACTACTTAGCTTTGAGATGTATTTAGCAATGCTTGAATTGTTTGAACTTTCTTACTTATAGTTTGCTAATGTTGCTATCAATTTGTCCAGATTGAGCATGCCTAGATTCTTTGACAGATTTAGTGGGGGTTGGGGGGGGGTGGAGGCACAAGAAAACCATAGTTAACTGAGGAACCCAGATTGGTAGAATTATTATTGAATTAAGATTTTTCTTTGGATAAGTCTCATATTAAGAGTTGCCATCATAACATCAAGTGTAAAGCCTAGCATAGTATTTACTAAATTACAGTTACAACTTGAGAAATCTCAGATGAGGATTCTTATTCTTTTTTAGTCTTCCTTTTGGTCACGTCAGGGTTGGTAGAATCTGGGAGAGGTAGTCACCTCATTTTGCTCCAGCTTTTTCACTTCTCCCCGAGGAATTAGTATAATTAAACTGTGGGTGTTTTCCCAGAATGGTGTGGGTTTATAGACGATTCAGCTCCCTGCACCATATGGATCAGCTCCCTGCAGGCAAGGACATAACCCAGAAACCCTTTAGGAATGAAGATCTCATCTTTTTAAATTCAGGGAGAATATACATTCCTTTCAGTAGAATATAATATTCCATGGTAATACAAACATATAAAATAAGAAAGGTATTTAGTGCTGGGCAATGGTAGCACATGCCTTTAATCCCAGCACTTGGGAGGCAGAAGCAGGTGGATATCTGAGTTTGAGGCCAGCCTGGTCTACAGAGCAGGTTTCAGGATACCAAAGATGCACACAGAAACCCTGTTTCAAAAAAACAAAAACAACCAAGCAAAAAGGAATGTTACTTAGCATACTGCCTCATCTTAATGTCCTTGGATTCCCTACACCCTTACTTGTGGTGGGCATGTGACTACATATGAGTATGGGTTTGTGTGCTTTTCAGAGGAGAATATTTATGAATGTAATTGAACTCTTGGATGAGTCCAGAACTTGCTATTAATAACATAATTGAATTTAAGTCATAGTGCTGTATAGTTTTCATGATGTTTTTTATTGTGGAAAGCACACATGAAGTGGCCATTGCTTATCATATTTTTTTTTCTTCACTAGGGGTTAAAGCTCTCATAGGAAGTAATTTTTAATTTCTGAAACTTGCTAATTCCAAGCTGAGCACAGGAATGGCTGAGAAGCCTGATCACCAATCACCACCTCAGGCATCTGAGTGTCTGTATACTTGTCTGTTTCACATCCTGTGCTGTTTCCAAGGAAGAACCATCCTACAGGTCAAGTTGCATGTGGCCTCTACTTTTAGCTAACCACAATTTCTCATCAGACAGAAATGGAGACCACTTCTCTCCCAACCCCCATTCTAAAATTTTCTTTACTGCTTTTGGTTTTCTGTCAAATGTTATAGCAGTTGGCTTTCTGTAGCAATTGCTAAAGAAATAGTCCTTACTTACTCTCAGTTGGTGGGCTTCATGTATTTTTACTGTGCATGAGATTTTGAATGATTCCAGGAAAACTCCCTTATGCTGACATTTATCCTCCACCTCTACAACATGGCTCCGGAAGTAAACCACTGGAGAGAAATCTTAGAGTTCAGTGTTGAGCTTGCTTTACCCAGCAGGGCTGCATTAGAGGATTGTTTGACTATATGCATAGTTACTAGGTGATTGGAAGGGTCTACACCTGAGTGAGCTAGGGGAAGGTCTTTGCTCCACCCATTGGCATTTCTCTAAGTAGCCCTTTAGAAGAGACAAAAGAAACTGATGGATAATGGTCCAGGCCCTCCTGAGGCTATCTGGTATTTCTATCTGCTTCTCTTCTATCCTTTTACCTCTATATTTCTACCTAATATCTCTTATCCCTCACTCCTAATGAGTTCCCTGTCATAAAAATGTGGGAGCTGGTCTCCCACAAATGGCGGCAGGAACAGGGATAGGAACTTGATGAAAGGAGTGTTGGGGGCATCGCAGGTATAAGGGGGCATGCCCAATAAGGAATTAAAAAATAAAAGTGACGGTGTTTTATTCTTGAGAGTGAACGTTAATCAGTGGAATGCCAAAGTTGAAAAGTGAGGCTACAATGTTTATTTCTCTCTATCTAGGTTTCTTTCTTTTCTCCTCCTTAGTTTCTATCTATAAAAATTAGAAAAAAAAATTAGGGTAAGAAGGAAAAAATAAAAGGTAGACTGTAGAAATATAGTGTTAGACAAAACATAGGATGAGATAAACAACAAGATAGAGGAGCTATGTCCTTGACTTTCCAACCATGAGGCTATGAACGTAAACTCCCGGGGACAAATCAGAAAAATCTATCAAAGATAAGAAAAATGAACAGAAAAAGATTCTTTTGGAAGCTTTTGGCCTGTAGACAGCTTAGTTCTAAGTTTTGTATGGCAGAGGAAAGAATTTTCTCTGAGGTGGATGTGAACAAAACAAAACTCTCCACTCCACTGGCAGATGCCATTACAACACTATTCAGTCAAAATTAGTTTCCATTTGATCATGAAGCCAAGGTTTAGAAAACAGAAATCTTAGGAAAAACTTAGTAATGTCTCTAAAAATCTAAAAGCTTTTCAGACCTTCTCAGATTTTTTTTTCTCTTTCTATAAGGGCAAAAATTAAATTAACCTGGAAAAAACATCTTATCAGAATGGGAGAATCATTTGTAACTGCCCTAGCACAGAAAAAAAAAAAAAATCCCCTGAAGCATTGCTAATCCTTACTGTTAGTGTTGTGTCTCCACTTCTAACCAACAATCCAGAAGAAATCAAATGAAGGGCCAGGGAGTAAGCACCTCTGAGTTTGAGTGTGTTCTGAGGATACTATGATCCCTGCAGTCATCAGGCAGCTTCCTTGAGTGTGGATCCGAGGCAGAGATGGTGCACAACCTGGGGAAAGCTGCTAGTATAAAAAATATGGCCTACAAACAAGACCAGCAGGAATGGTGACAGTCACCCGCCCAACAGCTGCAAAAAAAACTTTCTGAAAAAACTCTTTTTTTTTTTCAAGTATTATTATTCCACTTCACTGACCCAATGAGGCAGGGGAGGGAAACACCCAAGGATTTTCACTTCTGGCAACAAACACCTCTGTGAATGTAGTCAGACAGGTATAACCCACTCTTTGAACAGTGGCCAATGAAAAATCTGATTAGAGAGGTAACCCCTGTCAAACAGTAATGCAGGTGTCCTAATGCAAGCTTAGGGAAGACAAAAAAAAAATCTCTCATGATAAAAGCAGAAGCTTAATTTTGGCATGAATATGGACTGTGTGAACAGAAGTTTTCTTCCAGACCTGAAAGGCAGCATGGGAAATGTAGTTTGTTCATAACAGTGTGATGATATAGAGAAAGGCAGCTTGGGAAATGTAGTCCATAATGTAGCTTGTAACAGCATGATGATATAGAGAAAGGCTGTTTGGGAAATATAGTCTGTAACAGAAATTCTGATACCGCACTGCCCGAAAACTCTACACAAAATGCCATTTCTTTTCCAAGCAATATTAAAAAGCTTAGCCTTACTTCCTGAGAACTAGGAACAGGTGAACAGCTTGCCTCTCAGGGGATGATTAAAATGCTAATACCATTTGTCAACAAGCTGCTTTGAAATCCTTTAGAAAACAAGGGAAAGTGGTCCTTGCATTGGGAAATTGCTTTATGTGTGGGGGGGAAAAAAAGAAAAAACTTACAAGATTGAGTTGTGCAAAAAATGCGATAAGGAAATATTAGCATCATTTAAAAAAAAACTCATGGTAATCTTAAAAAATGCAGCTTTAAAAAATTAAGAAGAGGGAATTTTATCCTCAGTCATGTTTAAGAGCCACTGATAAATTAGGCTCTGACTTCAAACTCGCAAGAAAACTTTTAGAGTGATATCAAAGCTGACTCTAAACTGCAAACTTTAGAAATGATTTGTGAGCCAAGCAGTGGTGGTTCATGCCTTTAATCTCAGCACTCAGGAGGCAGAGGCAGACAGATCTCTGTGAGTTCAAGGACAGCCTGGGCTACAGAGTGAGTTCCAGGAAAGGTACAAAAGCTACACAGAGAAGCCCTGTCTTGAAAAACCAATGAAAAGAAAAGAAATGATTTGCGTACTTCCTGTCATGTTATTAGTTCTGTTTAAGAAATCCTTTTTAGGCTGGGCGGTGGTGGCCCACGCCTTTAATCCCAGCACTCGGGAGGCAGAGACAGGCGGATCTCTGTGAGTTTGAGGCCAGCCTGGGCTACCAAGTGAGTTCCAGGAAAGGCGCAAAGCTACACAGAGAAACCCTGTCTCGAAAAACCAAAAAGGAAAAAAAAAAAAAAAAAAAGAAAAAGAAATCCTTTCTAGATGTTTGCTAATAGAATTTGCTTTTGAATGTAAGTTTGTGAAAAGTACAGTGATAATCATGCTACTTGTAAATATGTAAAAAGTGTAAATGGAGTTTCCTTTTAAATATGAGTTTGTAAAAAGTGTAAATTCAATATCTGTCTAGTCTGGAGAAGTTAGGTAACATTAATTTTTAAAAGATAAACCAAATTGAAATAGAAGCATCTTCAAGTTTTTATTACTTTTTACCTTCAGATATATTTGAATACTTTTTATGATAGCTTAAAATATAATTTTATGATCTCAGTGGTCCCTGGAAAACTTAAGTGAAGGTGTCATAATTAGGGGTGCTTTTCTGTCTTCTTCTTAGAAGTTTCTACTCCTTCTGTTTCTGTTTAGAAAGGGATCGGCCTCTCACAATTGAGTTAGTTTGTAAAAGTGTTTCTGTAATTAGCATGGGTTTTTGTTTACTTGAGTGGATACTTTGAAGTGATTTGAAATGACTGTTTTCTCCTGAGAATCAAAATAGTCTCTTGAAATTTTTATTGAACATCTGTTAGGAGAAAGTTTTGACCCAGGAAATGGGCTTGATGCAGCTGAGACTGCTGTAGTCACCTTAGACCCACTCCAAAAAGGACATTCCACCTTTATCATCCTCTACTCCTTTACTGGTAGGTATGGCAGCTATGAAGATCACTGTGGATGATTTGCAAACTCAGTAGGGACCTGAGTCAGAGCTGAGTTAGGGTCTGTACCCCCTCCTATCAGAGGCTGTTAGTCAAAGATGGGCAACTTTCTTCTTGATAGCTTCCAACCTAAGTCAGAGTATGCCTGATGGAAAGCATATCTCCATGATGGGTAAGGAAGGACTACCTAAGACAGGCACAGTCTATCTGAGGGGTCTGGGGTGGGGGGGCTTTATTATATCAAGAAAGGGGAGTTGTGGAGGCCCACAAAGGTTTCCTAGTGAGATCTGAGCTTCCTTTACCCAGCAGGGCTGCATTAGAGTATTGCATGATTACCAGGTGATTGGAAGGGTCTGCACCTAGCTGAGCTAGGGGAAGGTCTTTGCTCCACCCCTTGGCATTCCTATAAATAGCCCTTTAGAAGGGACAGGAGAGGCTGGTGAATAATGATCCAGGCCCTCCCTAAGCTGTCAAGTGATTCTGTTTTTCTCCCCCTCTATCCTTCTATCTCTGTATTTCTACCCGATTATGTCTTATCCCTCACTCCTAAAGAGTTCCCTGTCATAAAAATGTGGGAGCTGGTCTCCCACAATAGTCATCCATCAGAGCAAGTTTGTCATATAGAGCCTTTGTTGTGCTAGTTGATTTTTCTTTGTTTTGGTTTTGGTTTTTTATCACTTAACACAAGCTAGAGTCCTTAAGGAAGAAGGAATCTGGATTGAGAAAATGCCTGCATCAGATTGCCTGTAGGCAAGTCTTTGGAGCATTTTATTGATTAATGATTAACATGGGAGAGCCCAGCCCACTGTGAGCAGTGCCACCCTTGTTTATTTGGTCCTCCAGGTCATAGTGATTGTCACAGCAGTAGAAAGCAAACTAGGACACTTTATAAGAATGATTCACTGTAACACATGAGTTGATGTGTACAAACCAGTTACCATTTTGGTCAGGATATCAGAGTTAGCACTTGGGCAGTGGGAAATTTCCATTTTGGTCTTGGTGCTAACAGTATTTTCTGGTCCTTGTGTGCACACACCACTTCCTCCATGGGTTCTGCCTCTTTTGTATCTAGTAAATTGTCTGTGCCCTACCATGTCCTAATTCTTGGACCTCACTAGAGCAAATCTTAAGGCTCAGGAAAGATATTAAAACAGGCCCTCAAGAGCTAGAATGTAGTTCAGTGGTAGAGCTCTTGACTGCCATGTACAGTGTCCTGGATTCCATCTCTATTATAACCAAGAAAGGGGTCTTCAAATGTATGAGTATCCATACACAAACACATACATGTTCACTATTTGATAGGAAGGGAGGCAGAGAGAGTATGTATATGTGCCTGTTACTTGTGATTGAAAATAATGCATGTTAAGTATTTCTTCTACCATTGAGCTGATATATCATAGACAGACAGATAATAGATCCTTCATAGTAAATCAATGTTTAAAAAGCTTTCACTTACAAATGTTAACTTAAATCATTTCCTGGAAATTTAATAAAAATTAAAATGACCCATTGTCTCCTCTGTGGTGGAAAGGCATGCTTGCAGTCTCCCTCTCTCTTCTCCCCTCCACTCTCCTCCCCTCCTCTTCTCCCTTTAAGTCTTCCCTCCCTTCCCTCTCTGTTTGTTTGTTCGCTTGTTTAACATATCATCAAATGTTTAGCAGTTAACATAATACTAAAGGAAGTTGGCTGGGCATGATTTTTATCCCAAATATTAAATATGTGGTGGTCATTGGTCCAATGACTAGACATACTAAGGAAGCTAATTCAAAGGTACATTCCTTTAAATTAATTAGTGTTTGAGAGACATTGGAATAGGTAACATGTTCTTGAAAATTTCGAACTTTTATGTGGTCCCCGCACAAGTATTATCCTGGCACCTAAAAGTATCAGTCTACACCTAAATCTTGCTCATCGGAATAATCTGAGAATTGTCCCTTTCGGGGGTTCGGCAGGCCTTCAAGATTAAGGGTATCTTACCTCTTCCAGCGTCTCTCAAACCTTAATTTGAATACACACCCATTGTTAAAATGATTCCTTGTCTAGTCAGATAGTATTGTGAGTCTGCATGTCTAACAGGCCCCCAAGCAGTGCCACTGCCTAGGATCACACTTTGAGTACAGAGTAACACCTGAGCTGTGAGTGTCCAACAGAAACAGTGGTCTTGAAATGACGGAGAAGGCCCAGGATGGCTAAGGGGCCTTGGAGATCTAGTACTTAGTATGTGAATCAGCACACAGAGACATGAGAGATGCTTAGGGGAAAATTCAGCCAGCATCTAGGATGCCTGTGTATAAGTTAGGTGTAAGTTCATTACCTAAAGGATCCTTGGCCAGAAAGAGCTGACCTCAGGAGAAAATGCATACTAACTTACTGAGCATGCAAACACCCTATTCTTTGCCCCTTACAAATATCTTCAAGGAGCCTGGAATCTGTTAGAGAAAGAAAAGCAACCAAAATAAACTTAGCAGCACTATCAGTAGCTAAGGTATGCTCACCAGTGCCAAACTGGAAACAGTGACATGTATCAGATGTGCAGCCTCTATCGATCAGGCCTGGATAGGAAAGATAAGGCAGAAGAAAGCATCTCTGAAGAGTAGAGGGTACTCAGCTATAAACTGTAGTTAGACACCAAAGGAAATCATGGACCTGTGCTTCCCTTTAGGAATGGGTCTGTCTGGCTCTCTTGCAGTCTGGCCCACCTTGCTTTGGCTATTTCCTTCACCATTGTTGAAGTTGAGATTAAATGCTTATGGAAATTTGACTGTCATCACTCAGTAGATTCTGGGATTTCTCAGCGTGGTGATATACCCAGTGTCAGTTCTTCCTATAATGCATAGGAAGTTCAGCGTGTTGTACAGTGGTGAAGATCCCACTGGCACCAAAGTCAAACGAGTTTATCTCTTTAAAAATGAGTTCCAGATTAAAGAAGATGGGCACTATTTTTAACAGTTCTGTTCATGTTGTTTTAGAAAATTCGTTTGATAATTCCTTTTTCTGAAGGTAAAATAACAGAACAAAGTATTTACAAACTCTCTGGAAGTGGGAATTGGAAAACAATTTAAAAATCAGTATTTACAAAGCCTGAAACTAATTTTTCCAATATGATCACCAACTACACTTGAATTCTTTGTGTCATTCACCTATAATAGTAGCCTTTAAGTAATTTGCTCCAGGAATTGCCGAGAAGCTCACATGTGGCAGAGCACAAGATGTGGTGGGGTAGAAAAATCTTTCTTTTACTGACACTTTTCCATAGACTCTTAAGTCAGGGTTAGGCTTTGAGCTGCACCTCACTTGAGTGGACAAGATGGTTCTTAGGCAGTGAGTCCTGTTCCTACAACTATACAAGACTTCCACCCCTAATTCATTTTACCTGAACTTGCTGGTAAATTACATGTGCTAAAGTTACTCAGTCTTTCAAATACCATACTTGTATTGTAGCAGGCAGTACTTCTAAAACAGCAGTTCTCAATCTGTGGGTTACGACTTTTTTGGGGGTTATACAACCCTTTCACATGGGTAGCCTAAGACATCTGCATAACAGTAAAATTACAGTTATGAAGTAGCCATGAAAATAATGTTGTGGTTGGGGGTCACCATAACATGAGGAACTTTATAAAAGAGTCACAGCATTAGGAAGGTTGAGAACCCCTGTTCTAAAGGAAGAGTAGAGAGGAGTAGAGAATGTTCACAGATCATACAGCCTTACAATGTCCTATAGTCCATCAGTCCATGGGCATCCTTTATAGATCTATGAAAAAGATTGATACACAGTGCTGTACTTCCCTTTCAGACTGTTTTTTTTTTTTTTTTTTTTTTTTTTTTTTTTTTTTTTTTGCAAAGGGCTTAACACATTTATTCTGATAAACAAGTTTCAGACACTGGCAAGAAAGAATAAATTACACTAGAAATTTTTGCATGATAATTATTAGGGACTTACTTCTGGAATAAGAAATCCTCCTTAATAAAGAGCTACACACTGCCCTCTGATAGAACAGTGAATGTTCCCTAAAGTAAAAAATACACTGTTAATAGTTTGAGTATATATGCTTATGTTTGATTCACTTAGGATTCATATGTGTTCCTAGAAAGCCAAACCTGACCCCAGTTCAACCTGTGGACCACAAGAAACAGGAAATAAATTTGAATTATTTTTTTAATTTGAATTTTTTGTGAATTTTCTACATGATTACTGTATTTACATATTCCCCACCTCTTTCTCTACCCCCCACCATGTGTCCCTCTCAACTGACTATATCTCTCTCAGCAACCATTTATTGCCTGTAGCTGTTCATCTAAGAGTAGGGACTTGTGACATTTTTCTTATCCACATTGACATGTCAACTAATATTGTCATTAGGCAGCCCCCTCTTCTGGGATGTCACCTGAGCCTTAGGTGTAGGGGGTGCATTATAGATGGACCACTTGGGATTATGTCCCCTGTGGTTCTCCTCTGTGTTTATTACCAATTGTGGACCTTTGTAAAAAGCTCCCTACTGCATCTGTTGCATAAACAAGCTTCTTTGAGGAGAAGTGAAAATGATACTTATCTGTGGATAGAAAGATAAATATTTAGAATACAATTAAAATTCATTGGCAAAACTAGGTTCTCCTCTAGGACCTATGACCTCTCTCCATCCATGGGTAGTTGGCTAGGTGTTTAGTACCAGGTATGAATTCTCTCCTGTTGAGCAGGCCTTCAGTCTAATTAGACAGCTGTTTATTATCCCCAAACTAAAACTGCCACTATTAGACCTAGTCTTGCCAGGCTGCCATTGTTGTGGTTCATAGACTTTACAGCTGGGTGTGACTACTGAGTGCTTTTTTCCTTGGCAGCTTGTGTAGCACTTTCTTTTTTCTTTTTTTTTTTTTTTTTTTTTTTTTTTTTTTTTTTTTTTTTTTTTTTTTTTTTTTTTTTGGTTTTTCAAGACAGGGTTTCTCTGTGTAGCTTTGTGCCTTGTGCCTTTCCTGGAACTCACTTGGTAGCCCAGGCTGGCCTCGAACTCACAGAGATCCGCCTGCCTCTGCCTCCCGAGTGCTGGGATTAAAGGCGTGCGCCACCACCGCCTGGCGTAGCACTTTCTTATACTATGAGATCTAGTTCTTAGGAGGAAGCTTCTAGGTCAGTTCCACCTCAGTACCTCTGTGTCCTGTGTCCAAATCATATGATATCTTCAAATTCTGGGAGATAACCAAGGACAATGGCAATAGCCTGTGTTATTTGGAGATTCTTTTGGACTTCTGTGACCAACAACTCAAAGGGAGATGTTTCATGCCTGGCATGAGCATCATTGTTAGTGTTGGTCTGTGGGGGAGCATTATCACCCTGTGAGGCTTAATCTGTTTATATACTCTGTCTCTCTGTCTAATGTTCTATGTGTATCAATCTATCTGTGAATGACTAAATTTTTAAAAAGTCTTAACAAGTAGGTTAAATATCTTCCAATGGTGTATTTTACAGAAATTCTAGAAAAATAATAAATATTGGAAGTCATTTTGCCATACGTTCTTTGTAATTTTAATTTTAAAAAATGTGAGAATTAAAGTTGACAATGTCTTGTGACCCTAGCTATAATGAACTGCAGCTTTTGAGACTATTCTCACAGGGTTAATGTAAATATTCAAAATCAATTCATTTCAAAAGAATTACAGGAAAACCCAGTGTTTAAAAAATCCTAGACTCAATCAAGTAGGTGTTAAACCTCAGATAGTTTCATGGCTTACTTTTGTTTTTACCTGTTACTAAAAGAATTTGAATTCTGTGTTTATTCAAGAATGAGAATTGAATATTTAGAATTATCTGGCATTTAAGAGTACAAGTGAACAGACAGCAAAACCCCAAGTGTGTGTGTGTGTGTGTGTGTGTGTGTGTGTGTGTGTGTGTGTGTGTTTGAGCAAAAATACATTGTTTTTATTGTTCTTCTAGTTTGTTTCAGTTTTTTTGTTTTGGTTGTTGTTGTTTTGTTTTTTGAGACAGGGTTTCTCTGTGTAGCCCTGGCTGTCCTGGAACTCTCTCTGTAGACCATGCTGGTCTGCAATTCACAGAGCTCCACCTGCCTCTGCCTCCTGAGTGCTAGAATTAAAGATGTATGCTACCACACCTGACTAGGTGATTTTCTGGTGTTTGTTCAATTCAATTGAATACATTTTCCTACCTTGTTCTTGTGTGGTTGTGATAGACTTATCCCATACAAAATGGTCATTAAAAGAAAAGAAAGTAGAAAAGGAGGTGTAGGATATATACATAACCCTCTATACCCATGTTGGCTATGCTTAGTTAAACTACAAGTTGGCCTTTCTCATGAATCAATTTCCTCTTGGTGTTTCTATGCGCCATTCACCAAGCAATAACACCATCAGTAGTTAATGATCCCCAGAAGAAGCAGTTTCATCACACAGGACTGACAGTTGAGAGCCGCTGAAGACTGTCCTGTGTCTGAGTAGTTTATTACTAACTTTAGTGCTTGGATAGTCATTCTGTTTGTGTAGCTGTGATTACTATATAGCTCTGGTAAAGTCTGAACCCCTGTGTTATCACACGCCTTGAAGTGTGTGAGCATCGCTGTCTTAGGTGCAGCATCTGAAAAGCAAAGTTAATGGTATCAAGCCATTAAACTGAACTGTCTTTAAGGGTAAGAAAGGTTTAATGCTACCCTTAAGTGTAACTTAACACTCACTAAATATTTTTAACTGCAATAAAAGCATGTTAATTATAGACATAACTTCTTTATAAGGCCTCGTTTTTTTTTAAGTAGATTTTTTTTCTGAGAATATAAAAGCTTACTGAAACAATGTCTATTAGTAACTCATTCCATAAAGCACTGAATTTTTCCTTTGCTTTTAAATCAGTGAGAAAAAAATCCAAAATAGCACATGAAGTTTTTTGTTTTGAGTATATGTGTGAACTAAATTGAACGTAGAGTAAAGTGATTATTGACAAATTCCTTGTTAGTTTCATGCCATTGCTTTAATCATATTCTTTAAAAGTTAAGAATTTGCCCCTATTAAAAAAAAGAAAATAGGAATTATACTTCAGTGTTGTTACATGTACAAATTATTAGGTCTTATATAAATTAACATTCTGATCCAGCAAAATGGTACAACAGACAAAAGCACTTCGTGCACAAACCTGATGAACTGATTCTATCCCTGGGTTCCCAGGCAAAGGAAGAGAGTTGATCCCTGAAAGCTTCCCTCTGCTCTCACCATGGGTGGTAGGACATGCACATACCCACACACATGCACACACCCATACACATGCACACACCCACACACATGTACATGGTGATAGATATATGAACTAATGAGTTAATAACAAGTAGTATACTACATACCTAGCAGTAACCTGTCTTTCTTACATATTTTTAAATTTTCTTCCACTTCCTGAACTGTGTTTGTGCCAGTATTACTAAGATCAGTGTTTCTGACTAAGCTAGACCTTTACTTTTTAGTAATGACTTGACAGTGCATTTAACAAGATCCTGGTACACATCACAGAGAGCACTGAGTGAAGTCTCTATGAACTTGGCAAAGGCCTTTTCCAGTCTCCCCGCTCCCTTTCCCACTCCTCACCCCTATCCAAGCCTCCCCTACCCAGTGTGTGTATTTGCTCCTCGCTCTGGGATTAAGGAGCAGTGAAACTTGAATGAAGCAATGTGAAAAGACTGTAAAATAACACCTCACTGACTTCACATTAAACAGGAAAGTGCTGAAGATGTGTGCTCTGCATAGTTCTGAAGATGTTGCACATGTGGACAGTTGGAGACTGAGCACTGTCCTGGTCCCTGAGAAGAATGAGGAATGGCATGTGTCCCTTTTGCAGTGCCACAGGAGACGCAGCTGAACTAGTGCAGCCCGCCCTCACCAACAGCTTGAGTCTTGTCATAGACATAGATAAATTCTTTCTTTAAAACAACCTGCTTTTGTTGGAAACAGTGCGATGAAATTGACATAAGAATTTGAGCTGTAAGGAATGCTAAGGAAAATAATTTGAAATTTTCTTCCATGTCCTGGATTAATATTCATTCATTTTTTTTCATTGATCAATTTTTTTTCTCTAGTTGTGTCAGTTAAATATCTTCAAGGAAGCAATTCTGAATGTGTCAGTCATTTAAAATTCTCAGCACTGGTGCTTTTTGCTCTACTCTAGTTCCCCCAACACTCTTGCAAGACTAGTTATTTCTTCATAACTTGGAAGAATACCATTTAATTTAGTCATATTTTGTTCTTTATAGAGTGGTATATATTAGCCTCAGTGATTTGTGAGAATTAGAAGTGCACAGCAGTTTTTTCTTACACTACAAAGTTGAAAGATACTACATTCTGTGTTAGCCACTCTATTGTAGCAGTACACTAAGATCTGAAAGATAGATTAAACGTTGTTGAAATTATTATAACATTTAAAAAATATTTACCTATGTAATTTTTTATGAAAAAATGAGTAATGGCTATAGTAGAAAACACAGTCTAGAAAAAATACTCTTGATTAATTTGATAATATGAATATGAATGAATGTGTTTGATCGCATGATTTCTAATAACTGTGATGCTATATACACGTGGTTAGAGAGTATTCTGACACAGCTGTGCCTTAAATACAATACTCCTGAAGCAAGTATCCTCACATTAACCTCCAGATGGTTGTATTTGGTTTCATATTTTGCAAAAAAGTAAGATACTTTGCTTATCGTGTGTATGTGTGTGTGTGTGTGTGTGTGTGTGTGTGAAATTAATTTTTAAAGAATTTCTTTTTATATTATTTGCTAGTACTGGAAATTAAAATTTTTGATTCTCTGCAATATGCCAGAATTATATAGAATTCTTGCTGAAGTGTGCTTGGGAAAAGACTGTAAAAGAATTGTACCCCTGTTGCATAAAATTAGAAATCAATGAATCAAAATATATCAAACCAAATGCTAATTTTCTTGTACACATTACATATCAGTTGCCTAATTAGGCCTTTTGGAGTCTAAAGTCTCAAGCCTCACTCTTTACGTCATACAGTCATATCCAAGGATGTTTAGTGCCCTTGCTGTTTATTGACTTCTGCGCTGTATTCATTTACATGGGCAAGAAATCAACGTGAGAAGCAGTCCCTGAAAAACAGTTTAACTGATTAGTGATACCTATTTTTAGCCAAAAGAGAATTATTAATACTTTTTCATTTTCAATAACTGTGTACACTTGACCCTTCCAAAATATACAAGAGTAATGATTTTTCCTAACAAAGTTTTAAAATGAGTATTTTAAATAATTAAATGTAAGAATATAAATTTCTAAGTTTGACGATGGTGATTTGTTAAACATTTGTAAAAAGCTAATAAGTTCACAAAAATCAATAGAGAAACTGAAATTTTGGGAATGGTATTTTCAATAATGAACAACCTTAAAGGCACCACAGCTGCTGCACAGACTCCACATTTGTCCTGTCTTTCCTTGCTAAATAGTTGTGCTGTCTGTTTCATAGGAAACTTGTCTGTCCTTCCCAACTGTCATTCTTGTGTTTTACACACAGAAGAATAATGTGTAACACTGTGGTCTAATATAGAACTTTAAAAACTTAAAACTTATATTTTACAGTATTTTGTTTTGCTATGTAATGCTTTCTTAAAATTTAAATTATGCTATATTTTCAGTAAATAGTATTTTCTGACTGTGCTCTATTAATAAATTGTAACTCTTTCATTTTCATGAGGAAAGGATCCTTTGAGAAGCCTCGTTTTCTCATTTGTCTGGTCTCTGTACAGGCGATGGGTGCGGCTGCTGTTTGGGAGAGAGTTTCCACTGCAGGATCTGCTGGTGGTCTGGGATGCGTTGTTTGCCGACGGCCTCAGCCTGAGTTTAGTGGATTATGTCTTCATAGCCATGCTCCTCTATATCCGAGATGCTTGTAAGTACTTTGACCAGGTAGCCATGACTTTTTAAAATTGTTTTGCCTTTTAAATGTATTTTATATTTATTGTTGGATTTACACATATCTAAGTGTTTAATAACAAGAAATATTTTGACATGTTACAGGAAATCACTAAATGCCTTTTGTGCTAGTGAACCTTGTATTAGGTGATATGGGTGATGTCATCCTCAAAGAACTAGAATATTCTTTAGAAGGATTTTTCCAAATACTTCATGGCCATTTCAATCCCCTTAGTATATACTTTCGTGGACTGCATTGAAACCAGCATTTCAGATATGTCTAGAGCTCCACCTTCTGACGTGTAGCAGATATTCAAGTATATTTATTGGGAGATTGGAGCTGTTTTTATAATGCCAATCTTGCCAATGGGAAAATAAATCTGGACTATTTGACTCCAGATTTTTTGTTATATTTTAACAAATTTTATTCCTTACTATAGAACTCAGTGATTGATGTGTTCCTACCTCCTCAGAACCATCCTAGGGTGCTTTACCATGGCCAGAAAGCCAGGGCCTCAGTTTGTAGGACATATCAGAGTGTGTTTTAGATTTCATAATACTTTAAATAATTTTTCTTCTCAGTTTCCAAAGCAATATTTGTAAGCCAAAATATAATTAGGAAAGATTGTACTAAGTATTGTGATTGAATTAGGAAATAGAAAACGATTGTAAATGTAGGAATAAGTGACCACATTTTCTCCAAAAAACTGTGAAGATTTTTTTTTTTAATGCCTGGAAGGTCAAATAGTTTAGGCTTCTTGAGAGACAAAGTATAAAGTTCCTTCTTGTGGAGACAGAAGTAATGATAGAAGAATATGGAATATGGAAAACATTGGATGAAACATCTAAACAGTAAAGCAGAATTTTTGAGTAGATATGATAGACACTGAATTTTTTGGACATCCAATACTTACCTCCCTTTTAAAGCTGTATGTATTCTACATTTGCAAAAGAAAAAAAAGGAAGAAAAGAGAATGAAAAAATTCTCTTAGGGAAAAGAAAAATTCTTTTGGATAATATTTTCACAAAACTTTCCAAATCAGACTATTGAAATATGTTCTGATTTTCTGAAATTTTAAACAATTAACAATTACTCTTTTCATAATTTTGTCATATCACATACATGTATTAAAGTAATCATCATGTCTCTTATAGTAAGATCTATTCTTATTTTCTTAAAACATGGCAACTTTGGACAGCTGAAGCCCTTTCACATTTTTGTTGATTCTATAAAGCATGGGCACATGTGGGAAAGTACCAAAGTAATGGCATTGTTTATTCACCTCAGTATTAAATCTATAACAGCGGATGGTACCTCCTGAAGGTAGAGTGGGTCAGTATTCAGGGTTCAAGGTGCCCTTGTTCTAAAGGAGCTTGCCAGGGATAGACGTTTCTTCAAGTTACATGGCATCACTAGATTACAATTCTCATGAGGAAATAAGGTCATAAGACTAAAAAGGAAACAGGAGGGGTCTTGATGATCATCTCTGAGCAATAAGTCACGGGGCTCTTGACACATTCAAAGCAGCATAGTAGTCACAGTGTGGACGAAACCGAGTACGACAAGACCGGAGCTGGGAGGTCAGGTCAAAGTCATGACAGCATTCCAGAAGGCAGACGGTAAGATGGAGAATAGTCAGAGCTAAGCATAGCTCAAATACGAAAGCTAGCGGGAATAGGCAGTCCAAAGAATGACTAGATAATTGACTAGGAAATTAAAACCGCTAGGAATTTAAGTGTGGTTTAAGCTTTGACCATACTGAGTTTCAGATTCTTGTGAGAAACCATAACCGGAAGACATAAAATATTACCGTCATTGTTAGTATCAAGGATGTATAGAGTTGCAAATAATTAACAGGTTTTTATTATGTCAAACCATAACAATGGGTATAGCCTCTTAAGAATAAGGTCATCATAGTATCCTAGTTTGTTTGTGGTAGTCTTGGTTTACAAATCTGTTCCAAAGCAGCAATTATTAATATTCTGTCTTTTCATATGAAATACTTCCCATGAGGATATTAAGAATCACACAGACGTGCTACCTAAGTTGGCCATATACAGCAAGAGAATGTGGGCAAATGTGGAACTCTGCACATAATATTGGTGTTTAAGAGAAACTGGGAATGGAGGATGGAGCCCCATTTAAGAGCACTCAACTAGTACACATGAGAGTTTTAATCTGTAAGAGTGGGGACTAGAAGAAGGGCTTATATTACAGCCTCAAAGAACTATTGCTGGTTTTCAGTTTCTAAGCACGTGCATTCCTATATAAATACAACACATGTCTAAAAATCCACAGATAGGATCTACATATGAGAAAGAACATATGGTATTTGACTTTTTTAGTCTGGGTTACCTAACTTAATATAATAGTCTCCAGTTCCATCCAGTTTACTGAAAATTTCATAATTTCAATATTCTTTGTGGCTTAATAAAAACTCCTCTGTGTATGTACCCCATTTTCACTATCCACTCATCTGTTGATGGACATTAGGCGGATTCCATTTTCTTGCTATTGTGATTAGAACAGAAGTATTATCATTTTTATTGCATTATTTTTCAACCAAAAAGATGACCTAATAAAGAACAAAGATATGGCATGTATCTAGACATCTTTCAAGAACAAAAGAACAGAAGAGAAAGATAAAGGAGCACTGATGGAGATGTGTCAATCCAGAAGGAGTTTCTCCTTCAGGAATCAGTGCAAGCTTTTCCTATTCTAGTGCTGTGTCTGTGAAAATCAAAATTACCTGTACATTTGTTTCTTTCTGTTGTTTAAGCACGCAGTCTACTCAGTTCCTCAGTGAGAGGCAGGATTTTGTCTGTCTTGATTTCCTTTTTAAATACAGCATCTAGAAGAGGGCCTAATGCATAGTAAGTCTTCAAATCAATGTTTACTGAAGAAAGTGACTGAGGAAACAAGGACCCTGAGTAGGAAGACTGTGGCAGACAGGCTGTGTGGCAGCAGTGAAGCTGGTGTGAGAAGGAAGCACCAGTTTTGAGGGGCAGAAAACAGAAAATGAGGAAAACCCCATAACAGAAGAAGAAGCTCATGTGCTGTGGAAGAGGAAGAATGGGGTAGGTGCTTGATAGCCAGAGTGAGTGTGGCTGGCAGGATGAGCCTTGGGATAGCTGAGATGAGTCAGAGACCCAGCAGGCATCCCCGGTTGTGCTCAGCAGTCCCAGGAGACTGAAAGGGGTAGATGGTCTACAGACTTCCAGTTAGGCCCACCTTCAAATGAGTGAGGGTAACCGTCAAAGTAGAGGCCATGGGGTGTGGTTTAAGAGACTAGATTGGGACATATAAAGACTGACGCACAGCCAGGAAATGACTGCAAAGAAATTACAGTACCAAGGGGTTGGAACCAGGGGGGGGAAAGTAAAGCGTAGAAAACTGTGGCCACACAAGAGGAAACAGAGCACTTGTAGACTTAGCTGGTATGGACAAGTTAGTGAAGGAAAGGAAGTCACTTAGAAAATTAAGTTGAAGATTAGATTTTTCTTTGGTTCTCTATGGGTACCTCACCAAGAATCATAAAAGGAAAAGAAGATAAAGAAAAAATAATAATTAAAGAGTAAGGCACAAAGAAAATAACCAAGAAAGTGATTTTTAATCAGGCATTTATTCAAATAACCAGTATTTCAACACATGTTTACCAAGTTACTACTATTTACCAGACCTTGGTATAAATATACCTTTCTTTCTCATTTACAATGTAAAAATACCTCTCATTTGTCTCATATTCTATTTGACTTTAGATATTTTGTGTTGTTTTGTTTTTCTGAGATCAGGTCTGAGACTGGGAATCCTGCTTCAGCCTCCAGAGTGCTGGAACCATGGGCATGTTCTACCTTGCCCTTCTTTCTACCTGTTGATTTTCTTAGTCAGGAAGTCTCTCAACTGTGTCTGATGTAATTGATTTTTCTCTCTGAACTTTTTGTATCTGGAAAAGTTTCTTTCTTATCACTTCCACCTTCTTTCTGCTTTTGTTTTTGCTGGCGGAGGTAGTGGCTAGTTTTATAGTTTAAATTCCATTTTTCTTTTTAATAAATACCTAATATACACATGTGCACACACACACACACTAGAGTGAAGTATGGTATTTCAGTATATGTATATTATATGTAGTCATTAAACCAGGTAACTATCATTCTAGTCTCATTATTTCCTTATATTTGGACCTTTGAGCTCCATTCCTTGTCTTGTTTTGATTTTTGTTTTTCGTTTTGTTTTGTTTTTTTCAGTCAGAACATACTGAAATGTGTTAGAATACTCTAAGGTCCCTGTTTTCTTTAGCCATTCCCTGGCTTGCCGAGTGTGGCAGTTGTGTTCCTTGGGTCTGACGTGCTATTCTTTTTTATTGTGTGCCGGCTTTCTGCTTTCTCCTGAGCCACTGTCTGTCTGTGTGCCAGTGTTTCCATCTGCCCCACCCCACAGTTCCTGCGTCTCTGTTTCCCATTTAACAGCATGTTCAACATCATACTGTAGCTGCAGAATTTCAACTACAGATTGAATTTGTCTTTTCTAGAAAACCTTTAGGAACCTCAGTGATTAAAAATAAAGGCTCTAAAACTACATGGCAATGCATGTTGAAGCTTGTCAAAGCACAAATCTCAGTTCTTATTTTTGAAGGAATGTTTAAGTATTCCCTGACTCCAGCTCACTCCTCTCTGACATAAAATATAGTAACCACATCAGGTATAGACTAATGTAACCTCTCAGTTACTAATATCATTTATATCACTTTGTAGTTTAGCTTAACAGTCTTTGAAAATTTCTCTAATATATCATAACAAATTATCTGTTTTAATGCATGTTTGTATTGTGTGTGTACGTGTGTTGGTATACTTGCCAATATGGAGGCAAGATGTTGAGATTGTATGTTTTATTCAGTGGCTTTTCCACTTTTTTTTTTTTTTTTTTTTTTTGAGACAGGGTCTCTCACTAAATCTAAAGCTTGCCATTTCTTCCTGAGTGGCTCATCAGCTAGCTTCATGGATTTATGTAGTTGGAAGTTTTTCTGTGTCCTGGCCAGCCGGTGGTTGGGACAAATCTCTCCCACTCGCATCCAAAGCTGCTTAGTCCCAAGGAAATACACAGAGGCTTATATTAATTATAACTGCTTGGCCATTAGCTCAGGCTTATTACTGACTATCTCTTACACTTAAATTAACCCATAATTCTTATCTATGTTTAGTCACATGGATTGGTACCTTTTCTCAATTCTGCCTTGTCATCTTGCTTCCTCTGTGTCTGGCTGGCGACTCCTGACTCTGTCCTTCCTCTTTCCCGCATTCTCTTTGTCTACTTGCCCGCCTATACTTCCTGCCTGGCTACTGTCAAACAGTGTTTTATTTATCAACCAATCAGAGCAACACATATTCACAGCATGCAGAATGACATCCCACAGCAGATTGACCTGTCGCCACCTCCCAGGATTGGGGTTTCATACCACCACGCAGCTTTTGTGTGGGTATTGAGGATCTGAACTCTATGCTTAGGCATTGAGCACTTGACTCATCGAGCTGCCTCATCAGCTCCTGCATTGCGTTTTCTTAAGAGAGGTTTTAGTTCGTTGCAAAAGACAGAAACTACAGTACTCATTGATCGTCTGCCTCTATACACACCTGAGCTTCCTCTGCCATCAACACCCCACATCTGCAATGCATTCCTTAGAATCTCTAAACTGACATAGACTGGTCATCATCACCCTAAATCCATAGTTGACTTGTTCACTCATGAACACCTAACATGGGGTACTTAGATAAACAGAAGTTTATTTTGGCTCACAGTTCTAGAGGTTCAAGTTCAAGGTCAGGCAGTACCAATGATTTATCATGCTGGAATCTAATGACAGAAGCAAGTGAAGAGACAAAAGTGAGCTATCAGGAGCCAAGAAGGGGAGAGAGAGAGAAAGTGGGCAAGACAGGCTTAAGTCCCATAATCTGTCTTAGTCACTGTTCTATTGTTAGGAGACATCATGACCCAAGCAACTCTTACCTAGGGAAACATTTAATTGTGAGCTCGCTCACAGTTTTAGATGGTCATCATGGTGGGAAGCAGACAGGCATGGTGCTGGAGCAGTACTGAAAGCGTTACATGCCCATCCTCAGGCAAAAACAGACGAATAAGACTGAGTCTGGGCTTTTGAACTTGAAAACTCACCCCCAGTGACACACCTTCAGCTAGAGCACATCTACTCCAACAAGGCCATGCCTCCTAATCTTTCCCAAACAGTTCTAATAACTGGGAACCAAGCATTCAAATGTATGAGCTGATGAAGGTCATTCTCATTCAAACCACCAAGGTCTCTTTCAAGGCTATAACTCCTTGATCTCAAGACCTCCCACCAGACTATCTCATTGCATCTTCCAATACTGCCATTACTGAAACTAAGCCTCTTTTTTGTTGTTGTTGTTTTTGTTTTTGTTTTTGTTTTTGTTTTTGTTTTTTTGGTTTTTTGAGAACAAAGCCTTGAAGTCTGTGAAGGCTTGACTGTCCTGGAACTCTCTCTCTGTAAACCAGGCTGGCCTCAAACTCACAGAGATCCACTTGTCTCTACCTCCCAAGTGCTGGGATTAAAGGCATGCACCACCACCGCCTGGTTAAACCAAGCCTTTTTATATGGACCTTTTATAGTCTAGCCACTGTATAGATTTCCACCATTAGGAAATCATGGATTTTTACTACCATAAAATTCCTGTGTGGTCTGCCTATTCATCCCTCTCTCCTGAAAGGTCTTAGAAACTGTTGATCCTTGTATTGTCTTCATTGTTTTTCTGGAATGTCATATACTTAAGGTAATACAATGTGGAACTTTCCGGAATGGCTTAATTTAGTGATGTGCATTTAAGTTCCTCTAGTTTGCACTTCCCTGACATGTACAAGGTGCCAGGTTCAATCCCCAGTGCTAAATAATACTGTTAGCTGCTGATGTATGTACCACAGTTTGTTTATCTTTCCCCACCTTTCTGGAGAATATCTCTATGTCTTTCACATCATTTCACCTCAACACCCAGTGTCCACTCAGCATTACACCTCTGTTTGCCTCCAGGTGTTGGTGGAAGCCCTTGCCCACCTCAGATTTCCGTTTAAGGAGTTATCCCAACCCTTACACCATTACCAGCAATGTTCTTTGCTGCAAACACTAATCTTCACTTCCAGTGGAATATGCAGAGAAATTTAAGACTGTTCTTAGGATTGAACTCAGTATTTGAAATAAAACATTTTATTCTTTTAATCGCTAATGAAGTAAGAAGATAGAGAAACAGTGGCTCAGAGTACCCTTGCATAGGATAGGATTTCAGTTGCCTCCTCTCCATAAATGGTTCACATCTGCCTGTAGCTCCACCTCTAGGAGATCCAGCGCCCTCTTCTGGGCTCTGTAGACAACTGCAGTCATGTATATTCTTATAGACACACACTTGCCCCTTAAACATAATTTAGAAATAAAATCTTTAAAAGGGAAAGTGGAGGAAAAAAATGAACTATGTGCATTTAACCAACATCACACTTCCATCAGGTACCAGAGCCACTCCTGGAGCTAGCTGGCTTTGCTTGGGCAGTGCACACACCCTAAGCCCTGACCTTCCATATTTGGATGAGTCTTACAGTTGGCAGTGTTGCACATTTTAAACCAGATCTTCTGGAATATAGAGCTTATGCTTTCTCTGTTCTCTAGTTAGAGTAAATTCTGTTGAATTATATTAAACTTAAAAAGTAGTAACAGCAAAGGAACCCTTGTTTTCTGGTTCATTTAAAATCCCATTTTATATATTATGATATTATAGTAGAAAAGTCGGAATGGTTAAGGTCTTTATATCATAGAAGACTTTTTTGCTCCAGCTATGTATTTTTTTCACTGCATGTGGTAAGCCCTCATAAATATTTTTTTCAGAGTGTGTAGCATTCATTGGATGTCTTTTGCATGCCAGGTGCCTTACAAGGCACTTACATATAGGCATTATTATGTAATGAATTATGAATGAGCCTTCAGGTTTCCTTATCCGATTGTGTGTGTGTGTGTGTGTGTGTGTGTGTGTGTGTGTGTGTGTGTGTATACACCTGAGTACAGAGACCAGAGGCAATAGATCCCATAGAGCTCAAGTTACAAGTCTTTGTAAGCCACCTACTGTGGGCACTCAGAATAGAAGTAGAGTCTACTGCACTAGCAGGAAGTGCTCTTAACTACTGAGACATCTCTGCAGTCCCCATTGTTTTGAATTTTATATGAAGCCTTTGATTATTTGTTCTGTATGCCAAATCCATATATAAGTATAAGAACTTACGCCCATTTCCAAATACTTACTGCACCTGGCTTATATGTTAAGGACATGTTTTAGTGTCTATTTGTGGCTTCTCTGAGGTTGAAACACAGTTTTTAGAAGCCATCTGCAATGTGTCTTCTTTTCTTTCTGTATATAGACACCCTTGTCATAATGCTGTCTGCTAAAATGGAGGAAAACATTAGACACTGGTGAAAGCCAAGGCTTTCATTTCAACCAACTGTCAGGAGCCCTTGGCCTGGGAAAAATTGTTGTCTACTTTGCACCACCATGCATGTCTTCATCTGTAGAAGGGAGTGTATGGATGGATTACTTTTCTTAGCAAGGAGTGGGAGTCTTATGGGATGGCTATACAGTGTATTGCAAGTTTCTGGTCATGCTGCTGGTATCTGAGAGGGCATAGCTGTTGTTTTGATTTGAAGGACATTAAAGGAAGTCATTCCATTTTTTGGTAATCTTCCATTTGCCTTGTTACTCTGAGAAATTGTATCTTCATATAAAATTAAATAATTTGGAGAAAAATATTCATAAATGTTAGTTGTAGGTAGCCAACAGTGAGCTATACATAATCTATGTTGCTTTCAAATTTCTCCGTATAGTCATATCTCTGCTTATATTTACTGATTTGACTACATTTTGTTATTATTTCTCCTGGAACTATACAGACCAATTCCTTCAGAACACTTTACAATAGTTGTGGACCATTTAAAGGCAGAGACAAATCAGTCAGCTTTACTCCATGTGGAGCTGGTACTGCTTGTGAGAGACTTGAAGGAGGGAGGGAGGGAGGGAGGGAGGGAGGGAGGGAGGGAGGGAGGGAGGGAGGGAGGGAGGGCGGGCAGATGTATCCCAGCATCTGTGCCACTCGCATAGGAACCCTAGATAGACTGTTCCTTGTCAGTGGCTGAGGCACAAAGAGAGAGACTCTCCAACCCTGAGTTCACTCAAGAACAGCAAGGAGTCATACCCTGGGTCACACCTACTGCACAGGTGCCAGGCTGAAAGGGTGACAGGGAAACTACTCAAGGCCACACCAAAGTAACAGGGGCTTCTTAGGTGTTACTGGCAGTTACTCAAAGAAGTCTTTATACTATTAGAAGAGGTTTAGGTTCAAGAGTTCTGGACAGGAAAGCCCTTGGTGGTTTTTCATGAAAGAGCCTTTTTTTTTTTTTTTTTTTTTTTTTGGAGCTGAGGACCAGACCTAGGGCCTTGTGCTTGCTAGGCAAGTGTTCTACCACTGAGCTAAATCCCCAACCCCAGAAAGAGCCTTTTTGTTGCCTGGTATGCCTTTAATCCCAACACTCCAAAGGCCTAAACATGGGGGTTTCTGTGAGTTGAAGGCCAGGCTGGTCAAAGCTGGTTAATGATATGGCAAAAACATAAAAAAAAAAAAAAAAAAAAAAAAAACCTGGAAAATAAATAAATAAAAAGTGAGTGCCTTTGAACAAAATGTGTTCATGCTTCATTGTGTTTTAAAAGCAAAATATTGAAGTGATGCTCAGAAGAGCTGATTCAGGGAAGGTTAAAAATAACCAGTGTTTTTGCCATGTCACTACTACCTGCTTTGGTAAAACAAGCATTGGATAAGGAACAATACTGCATTCATTTATATATTAAACAAAAATTTACTATAACGAGCAAAACCTCTGGGGGTGTAGTTCCGTGATAGAGTGCTTGCCTAGCATATGTGAGGTCCTAGATTCGACTCCACCCACTAATAAAAGGAAGGAAGGAACATGGGAGCTAGGGAAGGAGCAGGTAGAGACCGAGCAAATCTAAACTTTAGTGTTGTCAGATCCCTGCTACCTTGTTTTTAAACAAGCTTCTATAGTTTTTCTACATTGGGCATAGTTACCCAAGTGGGTATGTTAATGTTAATCCAGTGAGATGTCTGTGAGTATCTGTGCAAGAGAATGTTGTTAGCTTCTTCTTAACACATTGTTGTAATGCCTTCTACACTTTATAGATTCTCATAACTTCCAAGTCATGGGGACAGTATTATTGTGCTGGTCCTTCCAAATAAGGTCCAGTTGTACCCAGCTATCCTACAGACTCAGTAAGGCTGACCTTCCAGGTACCTAACCTACTGTATGGAGTAATGATGTTAAAGGACTTAGTGTTGACATTTGTATCCATTGTATCACTCGAATTCAAAGCAATATTTTTTTAAACAGCATTGTAGAACTACAAGGATAGTACAGACCCTGAATTTCAAATCATGTTACACCAAGGGATCACTGTGTGATTTGAGCAAGTGATTTACCCTCAAAAAGTATCATTCTTTGCATGTGTAGTACAAGAAAAAATATCCTGTGCTTATAATAACATGAGATAAGGCACATAAAGTTCTAAGCCTGAGTTCTTGCCCAAAGCCATTAGGATTCATCATCTTGGTGGAATTGCCGTTGGCTTTGCACCTTGGATTGTCTCTAGAACAAGGACTTCTTCCTTGTTGACCTCTGTGTTCTGGCTTAGCATGGGATCATTTCAGAGCAGGCACTTAACGAGTCATTGCATGGGATGATACAAGCAGTTTTCTAAAACTGTATGGCTGTTTAGAAGACTAAACTTTATGTTATAGAAGTTGCCAAACAGACTTGAGTGTCACTTTAGGCAACTGTAAAGACGACTCAGATAGGACCCTCAGATTCAGATTTGAGCACTGCAGCCAAAATGCATTCCATGGAACTCTCTGCCTCTCCTACAAGATATGTAGAAGTTATTTCCTGGGCAGGTACTAAAATTGAGTATCATTAGAGCATTTGAGAGAATAACTTTTTGAATTACCAGATCACTTAATTACCTGGTTTTTTTAACTTCTTCACTTTAAATGAAAACTGTACATTAAAACATTATACCATGATATCCTACCTTTTTTAATTTCTAGAGAAAAAAATGACAACAGGGAGCTGAGTGGGACTATAGAGAAATGAACAAATAGGAATTGGAGAGAGAGCAGGTAGGGTAAGTGAGTGCTTTACAAATGAAAGCAGATGTGTGAAATTACAAGCTGTCAGATCAGCAATGGAAGTGAAGATGATAAAGTAGTTCCCTACATAGTGTATAATTATTCATTTTGCCCGATCTAGTCTCCTTTCCATAGTGCTCACAGGAGGGAGCATGGTAGAGAGATTCCTCAAGAAGTAGCTTTTCCAGCTACCCATGGTTTGCAAAAAATCCATGAATGCAGCAAAGGCTTAGGGAAAATTCTTGTGTGAGGGCTAGACCTTTTCTATCTGAGGGGAAAAATAAGGACACACACACACACACACACACACACACACACACACACACACACACTTCTTCTACATTATTCACTCACTGTTTACTCACTCACTCTCACCTTGCTCTCCCTCCCACAGCCAAACTCTGGACAATTATATGTTGCATTCTCAGGGTCTGACCCATTCTCATAACACATGATAAGCCACACAGTTTTTCTCAGGCTAGGAAGGTCTTATTGACTAGCCAGTGAGTAACACTTGGTCAAGCACATAGCCTGAGTGGTTAGTGTTCCCAGACAGAGAATTACATTGAAATTCAGGACTTAACAATAACAGTAGTTGGCTGAACCTTGAGTGGTTGGGGTACATGCAGAAAGAGAATTACTGCAGAGGGTATGTGCACCAAAGTTGCTTCAGTGCTGATCTTGATTTAGCAATAAACTCCTGGGAACTTATCTTTGTATAGTCTCAGCTAGTCTGTTTTGAATTTGTTCTGAAATCTAAAATTAGCTGTCTTTGTGACTGACTGTTGTGTTCCTGTGTCAGTTATGAAAAATATTCTGGTATTATTAGAATTACACAGTTTAAGCAGAAATCATCTTCCTGACCATCCACAGTAGTATGTGCGCCAAAAAATGTAAAACACACTACCATGGGGCTGGAACACCACAGCTATTCTTTTTAGAAAGGTAAGTGGTGGCACATGAGAAAGTTAGAAACAGAAAACAATCAGTTTCCACAGCCAGTGACTCTCAGACTTTGCCTAGTAGGGCTCCCCAACAGAGAGTCCTCATCTAGTTGTCACTCCGATGGCCTCCTGCATCCAGCAGCAGGAAAAAAAAAAATCTAAGAATGAAGTTTTTTTTTCATTTGCCTTATTTCCCTTAAATCACAGTTGTTCTCCTGTGGGACATTTTTCAAGTAATTTACTAATGAACAAGATTTGGTTACAACTATAGGAAGCTGTAACTATAAAGTTTCCTCACAGTCAGTGTTGCAGAAGCAATCACTGTGGCTCACAAAACAAGTGTCATTCATGGGCCCGACTGTGACTACTGTGACAGATAGGTTACCAGGAAATAGGATAGTTTACACAGATCTGTCTTAAAAGAGATGTTTAATTGTACCCATAATTAGGTTGATTTGAAAACAGTCTGCAGAATAAAAGCTGATCAAGGAAGATTTTTACTTTTCTCCTCCAATAATTTCTTTTTACTTTTAGAAAAACCAATAATTGTGGAAAATTGTATTTTTAATTTTAAATTGTGTGATACATATATAAAAGAATGAGAATGGTGTAAATTATGAAGCATAGTGACCAAGGTAAGTACTATTTTATTAGAATTTTTAACTGCTTCCCCACTTACAAGGTTTTTGTTACTAATTTCTCAGCAGCAAAGCTAAAGGTAGCCATATATGGCAGCAGATATTCAAGCAGCTAAGAGTGTGTTTATGATGCAAAGCCCCAGGAGTGTGTCTGTTCCTCTCCGTCCTGCCACGCCCTGCAGGGAGCGCTAGTGTGTTAGGTTGTAGCTGAAACGCACTGATTCAGAGGGCATTTGAGGAAGAGCTCCTCTCAGGACAGACTTTTGTCCCATCACTTGAATTATTGCATCACTTGCTTTGGTTCTCAGTTATTTTCTTATATGCACCATATAAACAGTATTGTATCTGAATCCTTTTTCCCTCTTATTTAGTGATTTCTAGTAACTACCAGACCTGTCTTGGCCTTCTGATGCATTATCCACTCATCGGGGACATACACTCACTGATTCTTAAAGCTCTGTTCCTTAGAGACCCAAAGGTAAGCTTTCTTGGAAGGTTTTAAGTTGTGTAAAGAATGAGGTTCTAGCCGGGCGGTGGTGGCGCACTCCTTTAATCCCAGCACTTGGGAGGCAGAGCCAGGTGGATCTCTGTGAGTTCGAGGCCAGCCTGGGCTACCAAGTGAGTTCCAGGAGAGGCGCAAAGCTACACAGAGAAACCCTGTCTCGAAAAACCAAAAAAAAAAAAAAAAAAAAAAAAAAAGAATGAGGTTCTCCAACTCATGTATTCTTAATGATTGTTGTAAGTTATAAGCCAGAGTTCACATATGTCATTGGCCAGCATGTTAGCAAGTGAATTCAGTGGGCATTGTCCTGAGAAACTGCACCCAGCCTGTGCCCCTATTCCTCAGCAGGTCGTATTCACCTCCTGCCTTCCTGTTAGTTTAAGGAAATATTTACACAACTGCTTCTTACAGCCAGACTTCACTATCTTTGATCCCCTCACAGGGGATGACTTATTCAAGTAGGGCTTCTGGGCCATATGAAGATCAAGAAAAAAGAGCTATACTAAGGAGTAGGCCTGTATGAACTTATCACAAAATGGAACACTGAACTGTGATATGAATATGTGTGTGTGTGTGTGTGTGTATTATCCTATTTTGTACCTTACAAGTAACCTAATAAAAATTCAGACAGACCTTAACACTGATTTTTTTTATTTGAGTGTAAAGCAATTCATCAAAATTTTCTTCATACTTCACACACAAAAAAAGTGTGCTCTTTTACAACTAACGTTGTATTTCTTGAAAATAAGAACATTTAATGATCTAAAAAAAAATTGTGAATACTTGCTGTTTTTGAGCCAAACAAAAATATTGGATGAAGAGTAAGAGAGAAAGCTTAGTATCAGAATGCAAGTATCAGAACGCCAGGCATTGGATGGTAATCCCAGTCTTTGGCTCTTTGGGAACTCTCCCAACAGTCATGTTGGCAGTTGTCAGACTGTCTCTGAGTCAGTCAGTCTGTCTGTGAGTTCAGTTGCCAAAGCTCTGCCTGTTCATCTTGAGTGTCCAAGTTTTTTTTGGTTTTTTTTTTTTTTTTGGTTTTTCGAGACAGGGTTTCTCTGTGTAGTTTTGGTGCCTGTCCTGGAACTCACTCTGTAGACCAGGCTGGTCTCGAACTCACAGAGATCCACCTGGCTCTGCCTCCCGAGTGCTGGGATTAAAGGCGTGAGCCACCACCGCTTGGCTGAGTGTCCAAGTTTAATAGCAATCTGATTCTGAAAGATTTTTTACCTCTCTGTGGTTGCTGACATTAACTTATCTTTGAGTATATTTTCTATTATATGACTTAGAATTCCCCTTATGCCTAATCTGCTTTTTATAGAAACACTAACCTTTATAGCATTTCTATTATACAAAACAATTTTATTAAGCAACAAAATACAATCTGATTTCTTTGCATAAAGAAGTATCCATTTTTAGATATGGTTTATGAATACCAGTATTTGTATTTTGCATTTCTGTTTTTATCTGTACACGTGTATGTAAGTCATATGTACTCTGTAACTAAAACTCCCACAGGATGATCAAGTAGCTACAGAAGTTGTAAAGTGAAGTTGCTAATCCATGATGAATTTTGATCTACAGGCTTAAAGCTGTATTCTGTCAGCTCAGCTTTAGGAATTCTTAGGATTATAAAGTGGGAGATTAGCTAAATCTCAATTTCCTATTTGTTTTTAAATAATATTTTTTAACTCTTTGATAATTTCATATATATTTTGCATGTATTTACCGTCTTCCTCAAACTCCTCCCAGATCTGTCTCCATCTCCCTACCTACCCAGCTTCATGTCCTTTTTTTGTTTTAAACCCATCCTGTCCATCTGTGCTGCCCAAGTACTCTTTAAGTGTAATGATATTCCCTGGAGTATGGTCAGCCTACCAGGTTTCACACCCAGAAAGAGAACTGACTTTCTTTCCCAGCAGTTATCAGTTGCCTCAGCTAAGGTAGGACTTGCTCCTCACTCTCCCCTCCATGTGGGGATTTTGTCTAGCTTGCGCTTGTGCAGGACCTGAATATTCTGTTAGAGCTGCTGTGTCTGGAAAACACTGCTTTGCTGTAGTCATCCACCACCTCTGGCTCTTCGACTCTTTCTGCCCCCTCGTCCCCTCTTCTGCTATGATCCCTGAGCCTTGGAGAATGGAGTGAGATAAAGATGTCCCATTTGGGGCTAGGCACTTCTCAGTTTCTTATTCTCTACTTGTTGACTAATTGTGGGTATCCATGAGTCTTAGGGTTCTACTACTGAGATTTGGGGAGGAAAGGGTTTATTTTCCATGTTGCTATTGATTATCGAAGGAAGTAAGGACAGGAACTCAAACAGTAGAATCCTGGAGGCAGGAGCTGATGCAGAGGTCATGGAGGGGTGCTACTTAGTGGCTTGCTTCCCCTGGCTTGCTGAGCCTGCTTTCATATAGAATCCAGGACCACTAGCCCAGGGATGGCATCATCTACAATGGGCTGGGCCTTTCCCAGCCATTTAGCTGGATATTATGGAGGCATATCCTCAACTGAGGCCCCTTCCTCTCTGACGACTCTAGCTTTTGTCAAGTTGACACACAAAACCAGCTAGTACACCACATTAATCACCATCTACAGCAGGAAGAAAACTTCTCAGATGAGTTGAGAATCAATGTCATCAGTAATCCATTTAATACCATGTGCATTTAACAGAATAGGAATATGACATCTCTTGGATCCAAGTCCTATCTAGCTAGTGATTATTGGCTCTGGTAGCAGTGTCCAGTTTGGGTTCTAGTGGAGCCAGCCTTAAATCTAATCAGAAAGTATTTGGTTGCTTCCATACTGTCTGTGCCTTATTGCACCAATCTATTCCCTATTGTAGCTTGCGTGATGAGATTAATTACTTTTCTGCACTGGTGCACCTCCCAGCAATGTGAAAGCTACCCAACAGGGATTAGGATTCTGGTTAGTACCTGCTTGGTTTTCTTATCTATGTCTTCAACAATAGTGTCTTACCTTCAAGTTCTGGAAAGTACCAAAACAATGTGAATAGTACGTAATACCTGGGGTCTATAGAATCCAACTGGCCAACAGTTCCAAAGGAAGTAACCCATTCCTGGGACTGGGCTTTTCTTTTCTATCTGTAGTATCTAGTGTTATCAAATAAATCCATCTAAACTCTTTTTATATGTGTTATTATTTCAGGGTTTCTCTGTGTAGTTTTGGAGCTCGCTCTGTAGTCCAGGCTGGCCTCGAACTCACAGAGATCCACCTGCCTCTGCCTGCCAAGTGCTGGGATTATTAAAGGTGTGCACCACCACCGCCCAACAAGATCTCAAAGTTTTAATGTAGTTACTTAGTGCTATTAAGTTTCCTCTCAGGACTGCTGTCTTGGTCAGCTTTCTATTGCTGTGATAAAACACCATGACGAAAAGCAATGTGGGAAGGAAAGGATTTATTTCATTTTATAGCTTATAGTTAAGCAACCAGGGAAGTCAGGGCAGGAAGTGAAGGCGGTACTCTAGAGGCAGGAGCTGAAGCAGAGACCACTGAAAAGTGCTGTTGACTGACTTGTCCGCACTAGAGCCTGAGTTGGGCCCACCCGTCACAACCAAGAACATGAATTACAGGCCTGCCCACAGGCCAGTCTGGTGAGAACATGTTCTCAATTGAGGGTCCCTCTTCCAAAATGACTCTAGCTTGTGTCAAATAGACATTAAATCAGCCAGCACAAGTGTTGTCATTGTGCCCCATATAGTTTGGTATGTTGTGTTTTCATGTTCATTTAATTCTAAGAATTTTTAAATTTTTTGTTAATTTCTCCCTTGCCCCAATTTTCATTGAGTAAAGTGTTGCTCAGTTTCCAGAAATTTGTGCACTTCCTGTCATTTTTGTTGCTGGTGACATCCAGCTCTGCTCCGGTGTGCTCAGGTAGAATGCAGGGTGTTATTTCAGCTTTCCTATACTGTGGGGACTTGCTCTGGGTTGTAATAGGTGATCAGTTTTGAAGACAGTTCCATGGGCTACAGTGAAGAAAGTACAGTATTTAGTTTGGGAGTACAATGTTCCTAGATGTCTGGTAGATTTATGGGTCATTTGACTCCAAGGTTTCTCTGTTTGTTTGTTTTTTGTTTGTTTGTTTGTTTGTTTGTTTTTTCCGACTCCAAGGTTTCTCTGTTTGGTTGTTTGTTTTTTTTTTTTTTTTTGTTTGTTTGGTTGTTTTTTGTTTTTTTTTTTTTTGTCTGAATGACCTGTCTATTGGAAAGAGTGGGCATTGAAGTTTACCTACCATCACCTGATTGGAGTCAATCTGTGGTTTTATATCTAATAGTATTTCTTTTATGAAAATGGGCACCACCTGATTGGTGCATAACTGTTTAGAAATTTAATGTCCTCTTGGTTCATTTTTTTTTCCCTGAATGAATATGCAGTATCCTTCCTGATCTCTCCTGACTAGTTTTTGTTTAAAGTCTATTTTGCTAGATATTAGAATAGCTACACTTGCTGTTTCTTAGTTCAATTTGCTTGGACAAAAAATATTTTCTCTATCTTTTCACCTGAAGCTGGTATCTGTTGGTGGTACTGAGGTGTGTTTCTTGGAAGCACCAAAAGGATGTGTCCTAATTTTCTTGTGAAGTCTGCTAGTCTGTGTCTCTTTGTTGAAGCATTGAGACGTGATATTGGGTTATTTTGTTGTGGCGGTGTTATTTTCTTAGACTTTTTTTGATGGACGGCTCTGTAGTTGTTTATTCCCTTCACCTTCTTAGGTGTGTATGACTTTCTCTCCAGACCAAAACATCCATCCAGTATTGTCTATAGAGCTGGCTTAAATTCCTAGAAATCTATTTTTATCATGAAATGTCTTCTTCTTCTGTTATAACTGACAATTTTGCTAAGTTATCTTTCAGAATGTGTAGAGCATCAGTCCAGACCATTCTGGTGTTCAAAGCAGTCTGCAGGTGTTATTCTAATCAGCCTGTCTTGGATCTTTCTCTCTTGCAGCTTGAATACTCTTTGTTCTGTGCAGTTAGTGTTTTGATTATCACGTGACATGGAATTTCATTTCTGTTCCTGTTTTCTTGGTATTCTGTATGACTCTTGTACCTTGGTAGACATTCTTTTGAGAAATTTTCTCCTATGATTTTCTTGAAAATATTTTCTATGCCGTTGACCTGGGTTTCTTCTCCTTTTTCTGTACTTATGATTCATATTGAGTTTGTTCTTTGTATAGTGTACCAGAGTTTCTCCATATTCTGTTCCCAGTGTTTTTTTTTTCCAGATGCAACATTTTTTTAGACTGATTTATACATTTTCTTTACCTTGTCTTCAAACCTTCATATTCTTTGTTCTTTATTCCAGTGGGTCCATTCTATGGGTGAGGATTTCCATTTTTTTTTATTTCATTGACTTAATATTTTCGTTTCCAGTTGTAATTTCAGATTTGCTTTTTTTCAGGAATTATGTTTCTTTATTAAATTCTATTTTCATAGCTTTGTTTATTTCATTCACTGTTTATGTTTTATAGTCTTCATTCTAGTATTTGCGCATATCTTCTTTGAGTTGCTTAAACATAATTATAATTGCCATTTTGAAATCATTATTTTTTGTATCAACTAAGTTGCTTTATTCAGGGAACATTATGATGAGGGTACTAATTTCTGAGGAGATATATTGTCTTGGTTATTCATGTTGTTTTTCTTTGAGGGATGGGACCTAGGCATTTGGAGTTAAGTCACTGATGATGTTTCTTGGTATAGATGTCTGGTCTCACCTTTATTGAGTGTGTTTGATCTTTGTTTGCTGGTAACCTAGCTTGTCAGAATTATGGACCAGTTGAATGGTACTTGGGGTTCAGTCTTGGGGAAAGTTGTTTTGGTGTGCAAATGGGAAGTCAGAAGTGGTCCCAATTCAGCTAGTATTGGTGCAACTTGTGAGCCTAGGAACAAGCCTCCTGTAGCGTTAGAAGATTCTAGCAGCTAATCTAGCAGCTTGTTTCTGCAGGCTGTTCTTGGGTGGCAGGGGCTGGAGTCACTATGAGTATATCATCTCCCTAGTGCACAGGATATTTTACCATCCTCAAGAGGAGGTGGTTGGGAGTCCCTTCTGGGGTGAAGTGACTGAGGTGAAATTGAGCCTGAATTTCCTATTTGTATGTGGTTAGCTTAGTGAAGAAAGAAATGAATATTGTATCCTAACTTACCAATCTTAGTTATTTTCCCTAGGTAAATAGTGATCTTTTTAGGAGTCACTCACACAACTTCAGAATTCTTTGTACTAAATCCATCAGTGTTTATTAATGGAATCTAACTACCCTCTCATATTATGTGATTTTTGTAGAACACTTTTTTTTTCAGTAGGATATAAAGAAACAAATTGTACAAGCATTAAAAATTATGATTCAGGCTTAAGGAGAAAAGTAAAAGAATACCTTTAAAAAGGGAACTACTCCTCTGTACATTCACAGTCTCACCAATAAAACCATTTCAAAAGGTGGGACCAGAACTAGTGTTTCTGAGCCTTAGAAACTGGGGCCTGAAGGGGAAGCTGTGTTTACAAACTCACATGAACAAGTTTGTGGAACATTGGTATCTGCAGGGAAAGTCAAGAAAGCTCTTTACCCATAAGGACTTTTCTGGTGGCTATCAAAGCAAGGTGTAGTGAATTGATTATAGTGGCTGGTTCATTGACATCACTGTAAATTTCAGAAGAGGTCATTTCCACCCTGGCAATGTAGTGTGCCTGTGGGAGTCTTGAGTTAGTGACATAAATCAGGCTCAGTAGTTTGGAACATGTTTATTGAGTTTTGATATTTTTTGTAACATTTGGAAGTTGAATAAAATTATCTCTGAAGACCCACCCAACTAGATCATCATTTGCCTATAAAGAACCAATTTCTAATGGATTAATATAACCCAGCCTTGTGCTACAAGGGCAGAAGTGGAAGAACTTGCTAGTCTGTGTACTTCATAGAAGCCACAAGAGCACAGTTTTCAGGCCATGACTGTCAATGATAGTCACAGAATAGGCCATTTATACTAAAGGGAAAATGGGAAGAAAAGTATAGCTAATGCCTCTCTGCCCTAGTCTCCAAAACTCTAGACATCAGAGTGATCTAAAAAAAATTTTGATGATAACAGTGAAACACATAAGTAGATCAGAGTAAATATGCAATCAGAGTGACGTCAGCTAGTAGGAGGAGGAAGCATGAAGTGTACTTTTCTTTATTCTAGCTTCATGTCACAGTAGTGTGAATGCTGCTGACAGATTCAATAAAAATAAGCAAAAAAAAAATCAATCAGCAAAAAACTCCTTAGTAATTCATTGCCCACCTTCAGAAAAGCACTTTGCTCTGTTATCATCCTTAATTTCTTCATGGATATTGCTCTCTTGAGAATATATCCTATAAATACAGCTTGAGACACCAATCTCTAATTGTTTTGTATGAGTGGTGTAGATTTTACTTTGGAAAGATTTTTCATTTGAGCAGTTTGAAATAATAGATCTGTAAGCTATAATAGCAGAATTATAATTCATAGTTTTCTAACACTTGGATGAGCTTTAATGCAGTCCTCATAGCAGACCTTTGAAGTTAGACAGAGCAGTTTGTCTCCCTCTCTCCAGTAGATTGGGAAAGAGTCAAGGCCACAAGCATATACACTGTCTATAAACTAGTTAGGGTGGCTTCTGGACCTTCTGTCTACTTCCTCTGTCCTGAGAGGTCCTTCTGCTGTAGCCTGTACACTATGTATAAATTAGCTAGGGTGGCTTCTGGACCTTGTGTCTACTTCCTCCGTCCTGAGAGGCCTTTCTATTTTTCTAAAAACATCAATTTCCAAGTCAGTGAGGACTCCCTTTTGAGTCAGACCAACACTTTCTATTTTACCTATACATAACCTACTTTTGTCAGTTATTTGTCAGGAATAATTCATCAATTAACTTTGTAAATTAAATAAAGAAAATATCTCCTTCAAAGGGCAAGTCTCTTCTAGGACCCCACACTGATTCTGATCTAGATAAAACTCACTTACCTGCTTATTTATGGAACTTGTATCTACATATATACAAACTATAGCCAGTGATCTATTTTAGCTGCCATTTTTATGGTGAATTAACCCTACCACTTTACCTTAAATACTATCTAATTCCTTAATTTTCTGGGTCAGAATTCCCTTAAAACTTGTTTCTACCTTCAGATGTTAGGAAATTAAGATGACTTAGCAAAGAATCTGGTTAATGTAATAGAAATGCAGATTCTAAACTGAGCTATTCAGACCCTGGTTCTGATTCACATTTTCTTTATCACACTGGAACTTGTGAGCAGGTTTCCAAACATAATCCACTAAATGAAGGTAGAAGGATAGAAGGAGGGTGGTCTGAAAAAATAAGAAGTGATTAACAACACTTTCTAGCTAGTAGTTCAAATTTAAAAAAAAAAAAAATTAAACCCAGTTAGAAACAAAAGTCATAGAAAATGTGAACATATTGTGTTCTTTAAATAACCAGATGTTCTCTCCTTCCTGGAGGCACTAAGGGCTAGGAATGAAGGTTTAAAACTATTGTTTCAAGTTAACTGTGAATTTTGAAAAGCTGTTTTTACCCTTTAGCAAATAAAATTCTAGTACAGAAATATAAGCAAAGTAATTTTCATTTTTGGTGCTCTTATTTGTGTTGTACACTGAAGTGTTATCCTTACAACAAAGACTTATTATCATTGAAATACAGTACATGGATTGCCATTTTAGATTATGTAGTAAGAATTTGACCAGTTCCATTTTTTGAAGAGAGAATATTCAGAGAAAATTTCCTAGTAAGTTTTGGGTTCTCTTGGCAGTGTCAAGTGCTGTTAATAGGTGAAAACTACTAGATGTGGAGCAATTTTATAATTATCCTTTGCATAGGAACTTACTAGAAAAACATTATATAAAATGTTCCTGTTCTTGACCAATTTGGTCTGTCTTCTGTTTTAACTTGCGTTAAATTTTACTTTTTTTTTTTTTTTTTTTAATTACAAAGTATCTGAATTTCCAGTTTCAGATTTGGGCCTGGTACTTAAAATTTTTACTCATTTTATTTTTTTAAAAAACCCACTGTAGTGCCGGGCGGTGGTGGCACATGCCTTTAATCCAAGCACCCTGGGGACAAAACCAGGAGGATCTCTGTGAGTTCGAGGCCAGCCTGGTCTACAGAGTGAGTTCCAGGAAAGGCACCAAAGCTACATAGAGAAACCCTGTCTCTCCAGACAAAAAACAGAACAAACAAACGAACAAACAAAAACCCACTGTAGTTATAACATTGTTGCCACTGCATAAATAATGTAAAATACATAAATGATGTAAAAAAAAAAAAAAGAAAGAAAGAAAGAAAGAAACTACTTATACTGAAAAAAAATGGTGCAAGTATTGGGAAAGTTTGTAACAGGGATTTGTGATTTTTTTTTTCATTACTGTTTGAAATACTAAGACCCAGAGGCTTTTCTGACCATCACTGGTGTTTTAAGATAGATCATCACCTATAATGTGATAAAGATACCTGTAACCCCTGCTGGCGACCATGTGTCAGGCCCTGACAGTACTTCTTAGTCTGTTGTCTTCAACATGTGAAGAGAATATACATTTTAGTAAGGGCATTGTGAAAATGAACATGTACATTTTTTTTTTCTGATCCAATTCTTAGACATCATGAATTCTATCCACATTCCATATGGAGGCTGTAGCCTCTTCACAGAAACCTGGAAGGTCATGGCTACCAATGTACTAGTCTATTAACCCTTCATGTATACAAAGTGGTAGTCAAAATACCATACAGCCAATGTAGCAGGGGCCGTTACCAGTCAGAACTGCCAGGAACCCAGGAGGGAACTCCTAAAGACTTTCTAATGCATAAAGGTCAGCTCTTCTTCTAAAGGTTATTTTTGCCCATGCATGTATAAGTGGTGCCACAGCTTAATAACAACACTAGCTGGAGGCTGGCTGTTCCTTGTATGGTTGTAAATGCATAGAATATAGGAATTGTGACACAAGACTTTCATCCTTTTAGTATCCAGGGCCACATCTTAATGAAAGAGATAGTTAACTTTCCTAGTTTGCAGCTAAAAATACTTTAAGGAAACAACTCTTTCTAGAAGTCATTTTTTAAAAGATCAAATTAGCTGGCTAAGATCCCTTTGGTTGGAACATGGAAACCATGAGAAAGAGTGTTTGCATAGTTTATATTGATTAAAAACATGGGCCAGGAGCCAGGCCGTGGTGGTGCACTTCTTTAACCATGGCACTGGGGAGGTAGAGGCAGGTGAACCTCTGAGTAACTTGTCTACAAAGTGAGTTCCAGTACAGCCAAGACTACAAAGAGAAAACCCTGTCTCAGATAGATAGATAGATAGATAGATAGATAGATAGATAGATAGATAGATAGATAGATGAGAGGGAGAGAGAGAGAGAGAGAGAGAGAGAGAGAGAGAGAGAGAGAGAGAGAGAGAAAACAGCATGTGCCAGAAGGTCTTAACTAATCGACCATAATAGGTGAAGGTGATCTTATGAGGCCATTCCTTTCATTTCCTAATTGGTGCCTTCTTCATGGACTTCAGACCTCTTGTTTGTGGGAGACACTTAAAACACTCAGGAGAGAAATGAATGGCTAAATAAAAGGGGTAACATGTAATGAATGTAACAGCATATAAAATATAATCCTTTTTCTATAAATATTATTTTAAAAGTTTTCAGAAATTGAGAAAGCTAATTGTAACATTCATATGGAAATGGAACCCAACTTAGAAAACTACAAATGATCTTGAGAAAGATAAAGAGAGCTAATGAACTCATACTTCCTGTCTTAAACACCTATAATCGAGCTGGGCAGTGGTGGCGCACGCCTTTAATCCCAGCACTCGGGAGGCAGAGCCAGGCGGATCTCTGTGAGTTCGAGGCCAACCTGGGCTACCAAGTGAGTCCCAGGAAAGGCGCAAAGCTACACAGAGAAACCCTGTCTTGAAAAAACAACAACAACAAAAAAAAAAAACACCTATAATCAAGATGGTGTGGTATATACATTAAAGCCATATACAGACAGTGGAAGAAAATGGAGAGAGAAGAGAGTTCAGAAACAATCTTTTTTAATTAATTATTTTTCCCAGCTCAACCACATTTTCCCCTCCCTCCTTCCCTCCCAGGCTCTCCCTCCTCTCCACGCACATCCACTCCTCCTCCTTTCTCTTCAGAAAAGGACAGGCCTCCCATGTATATCATCCAGTCATGGCAGATCAAGTTGCAGTAAGACTAGGCACCTCCTCTCCTATCAAGGCTGGATGAGGCAACATAGAAGGAGAAAAAAGGTCCTAAAAGCAGGTAACAGAGTCAGAAGCAGCCACTGCTCCCCTGCTAGGAGTCCCACAGATGACAAAGCTACACAACTATATCGCATATGAAGAGGGCCTACGTCAGCCCCATGCTTGCTCCCTAGTTGGTTCAGTCTCTGTGAGTCCCCTAAGAGCCCAAGTTAGTTGATGCTGTAGGTTTTCTTGTGGTGTCCTTGGCCCCTCTGGCTCCCATAATCCTTTGTCCCCCTCTTCCAAGGACCTGCCAAAGTCTACCTGATGCTTGGTTGTGGGTCTCTGCATCTGTTTCTATTGGTTTCTGAGTGAAACCTCTCTAATGACAATTGGGCTAGGCAATGATCTATGAGTACAGCAGAATATCATTAGCAATCATTTCATTGACGTTTTTTTTTTTTTTTTTTTTGCCAGTCATGTTTGGTTCTTTTGTAGGTCTCTGGGCTGCCCAGGCTGTCCACTGTCTGGTTCCTGGCCCTTCAGACAGTGTCAGGGCTTCCTCTCATGGCATGGGTCTCAAGCTAAACCAGTCATTGGTTGGCCACTCCCATTATTTCTGTGCTACCTTTACCCCAGCATATCTTGTAGGCAGGACAAATTGTAGGTCAAAGGTTATGTGGCTGGGTTGGGGTCTCAGTTCCTCCACTGGAAGCCTGGCCTGGTTACAGGAGATGGCTAGTTCAGGGTCTGTATCTCCCATTGCAAGGAGTTTTAGCCAGGGGTCACCTTCATAGATTCCTGGGAGTTTCCATTTTATAGGTTTCTAGCTCATCTCAGAAATGACCCCTGATTCCATTTGTCTTTCCCAGTACTCTCTCCCTCCATCCTTCTCTACCTGATCCCTCCTGTTCCCACCCCCCTGTTCAGACCCGCCCCGCTCCCATCCACCAGTGACGTCTATTCTATTTCCCCTTCACAGTGACATTCATGTGTTCCACATTGAGCCTCCTTGTTACTTAGCTTATTTGGGTCTGTGGATTATACCATGTTTCTCCTTTACTTTAGAGCTAATATCCACCTATAAGTAAGTCCTTTTGACAGTACCCTTTGCCTTAGAGAAGCTTTTCTGTTTCACAAGTTCCCATTTATTAATTGTTGATTTTAGTGCCTGTTCTATCAGTGTTCTATTTAGGAAGTTGTCTCCTGTGCCAGTGCATTCAAGGCTACTTCCCACTTAATCTTCTGTCAAGTTTAGTGTATCTGGTTTTATGTTGAGGTCTTTGAGTCATTGGAACTGAGTTCAGAATCAATGTTTTGATTTATAGCTACTTGATTTTGACAGAGAAGCAAACAGTTCAACAAGGGAAAGAAGATTCTTTTGAAGAAATGACTTATATAAACATATGCACATGAGAGAGTGTGAGCCTCAACTTCATGACATAGGAAACTTGAACTGGGGTGCAGACAAAAGTAAAATCTAAAGCACTAGCCTCTCAGAAATAGACGTGGGAATAAATCTTTGTGATCTTGAGCTGGGCAATAATTCAGGGTTATAATATGAAAAGCAAAAGTGGTAGAAAAGAACGAATAAGTTAAATTTGATCAAATTAAAACATCTGTACTTTACAGAGCATCTCTAAGAAAATGGAAAAATGACCCATAGATGACAAGAACATATTGGCAAATTATTTGTCTTGTAAAAAGTCTTATGTCCAGGATATAGAAAGAATTTACAAATTGAAAATAAAAAGGCAACCCAATTCAAATTAGGTAAATAAGCTAAAGAGATATTACTCCAAAGATCAGCAAGTGACCCAAATGCACTTGACAAATGTTGAGTATAACTGGTCACCAGGGAAATGTAAATCACAATCATTTGATGCACATTAGAATATATGTAATGTTACAGAAAGATAACTGCAATGAGTGGAGCAAGCGTGGAGACCAGTTGATTTTTCTGTATTGCTACTAGGGATGTAAAATGATATATCCACTTTGGAAAACAGCCTCAAATTGTCCAGTATGAAGTACCATAGACTCAGCAATTCCACACATATGTGGAATCCAAGAGAAATTTAGATTGTGGTGATTGATGGCTGTACAACTTTTTTAATAGACTGAAACCCACTAGACTGTACCCTTAAAATGAAAGGATTTTATTGGGTATAAATTAGCTTTCAGTGAAATTTGCAAAAAAAAATGAAATATGTAAGGTTTGATAAATGACCCCCCCCCCAACACACAAATCACACAGTGATGCAGAAGGAAAGTATAGGATCCTCTATATTTCACATCCTTATACACTCTTAAAATCTGCCCCATAGGTTATTTTACTCTCCTGCACCCCTTAACAATGGTATTATCTCTGTAATAGGAAGGCCTATTTCTGATTTTTTTTGTACTTCCTTGCATTAACTAAATAAGTTTACCCATTTAATGTTACTTAAAAATATAACAGATGAAAAGTAGTATATACTTTTTTCACCTTCATTTTTGTGCTAATTATATCATGAATATTACAGGTTAAACAAGTATGCAGAAAACTATGATTATTGCTGAACCTGTTATTTTACTAAACTGTGTCATAACTGGTTTAGCTAGCCGTCAGACAGATCTTTGACTATCACAAGTTTCTAATTTTACTTAACTAATTCACACAAAGAATGCCCCTAGAATCACATTCCAGAAAGTTGTGCCTGATTTCAATTCTCAAACAAGTTTAAACTGGCAAAGTGTTCCATTTTCTGAGAATGTAGTTCACAGTTCTCCATGATGTTCTGTTAGTCCTTTACAACACTTCTCATGTAATACAAAAGTAGCCTACATTTTACCCATTCCCTGTATCTAAAACCTTTAGTGAGCTTCCCTTAGTTTAGAGTGGACTACTCAAGTTTCTCTGCTTAATGGATTCCTCTAATTCTTAGTTCAGATGCCCACTCTTATATGAAACAACCTGAGAATTTCCATGTTATTCCCCTCATACTATTTTTATAAGAATAATATGCTAATACTACACTTTCAAGTATTTTTCCTACCCTTATGATTAGTTTTACATATGCCTACCTTCCATACAGAATGTAAGTTTATGGGGGCCAGGCTCGTATTTAGATCATGGTAGCCTATCTCTAGTAATGTGTCCGGGTTATCCATATTCTCAATGAGTACCTAACAACAAGATAAACCAAGGAGCTTTCCAGAGTGTCTTAGTTATTTTTCTGTTGCTTTGATAAAACACTGTGACCAAGAGAACTTAAAAAGAAAGTTTTTAATTGCACGAATTATAGTTCCAGAGGACTAGAGTCTACATGGAAGAACAAAGGCACGGCATCAGGCACAACCAGTAACTCACATCTCACACTGTAAACAGGAGGCCAAGAGTACACTGGGAACAGCACAAGTCACCCCCAGTTACATACTTCCTCTAGCAAGGCCATGTCTAAAAAGTTTCACAAAGGGGCAAAATATTCAATCATGAGCCTAATGGGGCATTCTTATTCAAATCACCATATAGAGTCTAACTTCTAAAAAAAGATCTGTTGAGAAACAGGTGAGAATCAGCCATTTGCCTGGTTGCAGGACAGAAGATTCAGAGACAAGGCATTATTAAAAGCATGTACAAGTCTTTCTTTGGTACAAGACATGTATTTCAAAGATTACAAGATGACGCCATTACACCCATCTTAGAGATAGTCTCTCCCAAAGCTAGATGGCAATAGGTATGTTTCCCGTTGCTCTTATTGCTGGTCTGGATAAACAGAATTCTAACTTACTACACTCAATTACACATAGTCTTGATCATAAGCTCAGTAACAAATCCAGGGAGGACCACACTAAGAAGCCAGCATGTGAGTAACTCTGCATGACATCAGGCCATCATTGCTGGCTAGACCATCTCACTAAGGGACACTTTGATTGGAGGTGGGATAATACTTTGTGTTGTGAAGGCCAACATCAGCAACAGAGTTCACTTGTCTTAATTGGAGGGAATGGAATTGACTGGCTTTGATTATGTGTATATTAGTCAGGATTCTCACAAGTAACAGATTTTATAGAATGAATCTCTGTATATATGTAGATAGGGGATTTATAAAAATGACTGACAGGCTGTGGTCCAGCTAATCCAACAATGGCTGCCTATGAACAGAAGGTCCAAGAGTCCAGTAGTTGTCCAGTGCATGAGGCTGGATGTCTCAGCTGGTCTTCAGTATATGCCAGAATCCTGAAGAAGTAGGCTCTATGACCATAAAAGAATGGATATACTAGTGAGGCTAGAGCAACCAGGCAAAGAGCAAAAGCTTTGTTCTTCCATGTCCTTATATAGGCTTCCAGCAGAAGGTGTGGTCCAGATTAGCTCAAAGATCTGATTAGAAGTGGATCTTCCTGCTTCAAATTGAGCAAAACCCCTCTCAGGTGTGCCCCTCTATTTTTTGTTTGTTTGTTTTTAGTTAATTCCAGATGTAATCAAATTGACAACCAAGAATAGCCATCACAATGTGGTATGAGATTTTGTTTGGGTCTTCATTAGGAGTATTACCAGAAAACTATGAGAAGGTATATATAATTTTAAAACCAAAAATGTATCATTAGCCAGGCAGTGGTGGCGCACGCCTTTAATCCCAGCACTCGGGAGGCAGAGACAGGCGGTTCTTTGTGAGTTCGAGGCCAGCCTGGGCTAACAAGTGAGTCCCAGGAAAGGCACAAAGCTACACAGAGAAACCCTGTCTCGGAAAAAAAAAAAAAAAGTATCATTAAATGGGAGAGGGGAGTGGTTGTTTAATTTCTAGGAGAAGAGCAGGAAGAGCAAGCCAAGAAGAAGGAAGAGGGGGCAGAGCTAGAGTGAAAAGGATATGGGAAGAAACAACCATTCATGTGTCTGCCTCTAAATACTTTCTGTGTCGGACATTGTGTTTCAGCCATAATTTACCCTTCAGTGTCTTATCCTATAGGATGGTAGAGTCAAATAATTACATGCAGCAATGCTGTGTCTGCAAAAAGTGCTTAAGAATGGAGCTATAGCCTGGTGGTGGTGGCACACGTCTTTAATCCCATCACTCTGGAGGCAAAGCCAGGAGGATCTCTGTGAGTTCGGGTCCAGCCTGGTCTATAGATCAAGATCCAGGACAGGCACCAAAACTACACAGAGAAACCCTGTCTCAAAAAAAAAAAAAGAATGGAGCTCTATGTTATCATGGAACAATACAGGGGTTTTGTCTTCCAAAGGGATTGAGAAAAGATTTCTCCAATGGAACGGCAATTTTTCATCAATGGCAATGTGGTGATGGAAGGATGAACTTACTGCAGTGTCCATTCTCCGAGGTCTTAACAGCTATTACAATTTGATTTCGTTTGCTAGACTATCCTATTTAGTGATAAATAATATCTATCACTTTAAACTGTCTGTACAACTACACAAAAAATAGCACAGTAATATATTTTACGATTTCATTACTTAATTATATGACTGGGATATTTGCAAAATCCAGGTGTTTAAGAATCTGCTTGGCATGGTAGCACATACCTTTAATCCCAACATTCCAGAGGCAGAATCAGACAGACCTCTGAGTTCAAGGTTGCCCTGATCTACACAGGGAGTTCCAGACTATTTGAGAAGATACAATAAGATCTTCTTTCAAAAAACCAAACCAAACAAACAAACATGCTGATCTGTGAAGCACCTATTAAGTACTGAATTCAAAGAAATAAATAGCTTGATCATGCCACAAAGGAGCCTTAAGCCAATGTGAGCCATACCATACAAGCCCATTTATAAATGGTACCTCATAGACACAAGGTTTTCATGGCAAACTTAGCACCGTTTTGTAGATAAAAGAACAGGTTCTGAATCATTTGTAATTTGGACAAAGTCACACAAGACAGTAAGTGAAGAGCCAGAAACCAAATCCAGTTCTAGCTTTAGATCTCTTCTATTAACACACACTAGTGGTTGTTGTCATGTATGAGGGGTCAGGAAGATGAAGAATGCTATTCATTATTAGCTCAGATTTCTTTCTGGAGAAGAGAAATCTCAGCTCCAAGTCTACAGCTTGATACATTTTTTAACCTCCAGTTTTATGTTTTAGTAATCAGTTTATGCTTTCAATATTTGTTCACCATTTTCTACATCTCTCGGAACTTAGAATCAAAACTGAGCATATTATTTTAATAGGGATATATTAGGAAAATGCTACATTATCTATGCTGTTTTGTTTTGAAACATGGTATCAATCTGTAGCCTCCATTATCCAACTCAGCCCAGGCTGAGTTCAAAGTCATGGCAGTTCTTACCTCACCCACTCCAGTGCTGGGGTTATGAGCCACTATGCCCAGCTTACCTTGTTTTTAAAAATAACCACATCTCAGTTACTAATACCACCGTGTTGCTTATTTGTTTTTAACCTAGGACTTCAAACTGTCTCTATCTTTTCGGTTTACTTTTCAGCCGTCCATACTCTGTCTGTTTCATCCCCATCCCCGTTAAGGTCAGAAAGAACACTTTTCTTTTCCCTTCAGTATGAACCATACATATGTCAACACCTTTCCAAAGAGTTATTATTTTTCACTAATAACTTCTGTGGTCAATGAATTATCTACCCACAAGCAGCGCTAATTACATCTCTATTGAATGACTGTATCTTAAAATGCATGCTGAATTTTTTTTCCAGTAAACACTATGAAATATAAAGTTGAGAAAATTGTCAAAAAAAAAGTTATAGGGAACACTGCAGAAGAAAAGATGGAAGATTCTAAGAGCCAGAGGCCCAGGGAGTTTGCTGTGAGAGTGTGACTCCCAGTAATGTCAGGAACTTCGCCCATAGTCTCGCCAACACGACTGCCTAACCGGGAGCTGGCAAGGATGACACAGCAGACCCCCAGACTGGACGGGGAGCCAGGGTTGCAGCCTACCCAGAGAACTCCAGGCTTCTAAGAGATGCTGAGAGGGAGAGACAGACCCAGGGAGGAGCACACCGGGTGGTCATCCAAGACCAAACAGTCAGCCTGAAGACGTGTGTAAGGGTGACGGTGTACAGACTGAGCGGGGTGTTAGGAATGTGTGTATTCACGTACACTTATGCACGGAATAATGATAGGAGACCATGAATTTGAAAGAGACCAAGGAAGGGTACACGGGAAGGTTTGGAGGACAGCAAGGGAAAGGATTTGGAGGACAGCAAGGGAAAGTATATTATGATCTCAAAAACAAAAGAAATTTAACTAACCAAATAATTTTAAAATCTCATCAAATACATGGTTGTGCTCGGTTCCTTTTCCAAGTCTCATTGTGTAGGACTTCAGTTATTTTACTTTCCTATTTAAAAGGGAAGAAATCGGGCCACAGTCTCTCAAACTAAGGTTCTCAAGTCCACTGAGATCCATTTGTGAGAATCTAGAAAGCCTAAAATTAGTCTTAAAGTTATTGTTTTTATTCTTATTTGAATTTAATAATTATTAGAAAAGAGAGAATCATTCTCAGAAACACAAATAAATTTCAGACTCTTTAAACCACTGCAGTGGGCCCTGCCCTCTGCTCAGTGGACACCAAAGAAGAGGAAGGGGAAGAGTTGGGTGCAGGCAAAGAGCAGGCCTGCCTAAAGGGAATGCTCTGAGGCCCAGTAGTCACGAAAAAGAAAAGTTTAACAGTGAGATTCCTACTGTCCGTATATATAAATATTAAGTATGGCGTGGTCTTGGGGAGTATGGTTCTCTGGCATCTGTCTGCATGCTAAGTTCAAAAATGAAGAACGTTAGAAAAAAGAAAAAATGGTTCTTTTCTGGTGTCTGTTGTGTGAAGTCAGAGTTGTGCATAATGCACAGGTGCTTTAACTGATTCTCACCGTCTGAGACCTTGGCTGCCAGGAGAAACATGGGCTTGTCTCACTAGGGGTTTCCTTTTAGTTGGTGTAGAAAATGAGGCTGGCATGGGTTCATAGGTTTTGTGTCTATATTTGCCCAATTAATGTTGGTTTTGCTTTCTTGTTTTTAAACTTTCTCTTTTATCTAAATTTTTTTTTATTAATTGCTCTAAGACTTTTAATATGCTGGGCAGTGGTGGTGCATGCCTTTAATCCCAGTACTCAGGAGGCAGAGCCAGGCGGATCTCTGGGAGTTCGAGGCCAGCCAGGTCTACAGAGTGAGATCCAGGACAGGCACCAAAACTACACAGAGAAACCCTGTCTCGAAAAAAAACAAACAAACAAGACTTTTTAATACTCAATAATTATATTATATTCATATTCTATTTCTAAAATGGTACTTCCTATCAAAATATGTAGGCAGTATTAGTATTTGCAAGAGATCATTTTAATTTTGCTGCTGAGTTAGTAGTCTAACATACTACCAAATTAGAAATTTTTATGTTCCTTATTTTCTTAGGTGAAATTCTATTAACTTGACAAATGCATTATATTCATACCTTTTAGATTTTCAAATGTTTTTTTTTAAATCCTACATTTTTCAAAATCTGATGTATTATAAATGTATTGTATAGTAGGCATTTGAAATCAGTTCACAGTATTGACTATTTTTGTTTGTTGTTTACTTTACAAAAAGACCATTTGCTTATATGGGGAAGATATATCTTGATTCACTACTCAGCATATACTTCACTACTATAGCAAAGTGAGTATTATGCTCAATCACAAGTAATGTATGAGACTGAAGTCCTGGATAAATAACAGGGAAGGAGATAAGTTACAAATTCTGACATTTACAGTAATGTCCAGACAATAATTAATAATCAGTGTGTGTGTGTGTGTGTGTGTGTGTAAAACAGAATTCAGTGAGTGTGTGGGGTTCTAATGCCTGCCTTTTTGATCTCTGTATTTGTAGCTAATGATGGGGCAGTGTGTGTAGTAATAAGAGACAGAGTGGTAAGACCTGTGAACCCTCTAGCAATCGGTGAATATCAGATCACAGAATTCTCCAGCTTTAATTACAGGCAAAAGAAAAGGCACAATTAGCATTTTAATATAGAAATATCTTAGGCTTTAGGAGAATTATGATAAATCTAATGCTGCCTAGTGAACCAAAGAGGGGATATTACAACAAACTGTCTCCTTAGGAATATTTGTTTAAATAAAAGCAACAATACTTCATCCTTATCTCTTTTGGATAGTGATCTCCATTTCAGGCTGTTCTTTGTTCCAGCTCTAAAATACCTTTAGTTTGGTTTTGTTTGTTTGTAATTGGTAGTGTTTGCTTTCTATAAAACTGCAATAGAAAAACTGTTTGCTTGACACCAGCAGGACAGTTGTTGGGTGAGTGTCTACTTTGCAGTTTCCACTCACTCTCACTACGGCATCGCTAACATGGATGTGGTAAGGGTATGTCAGTCACAGCACACTAAACTAACTCCTTTGCCATGGCTGAGGCTCCCCCCTCCTATCCTAAACACCTGCAACATATGTTTGTATAACCCTGGAAAGCTTTGCCGTTAGAGTCCTGAGAAATTCCCCTAGAGCTTTTTGCTTATAAACAGCTGAGCAATTCATTTTTTTAATGACGGTTGCCTTTCCCCTAACATTGAAGCAATAATATATTCACTAAAATAAAGGTCTCATTTTTCATCAAAGAAAAACACTCTACATATTTTTACAGTGCTGTTTCTCCTTCAGAGCCTTAGTTTTTCCCCCTTTACTAATCTGGCATGCTATAAAAATTAAGGATTGGTAGCAAGAAATTAGAAGAAAGAAAACTGAGTAATTCATTTGCCAGGTATTTTCCTCATACCAAACACATATGCTACAAACATAAAGTTCTCCTTTTTTTTTGTTGTTGAACACTATAGGAACTTTTTTCAATTTAGTTTAATTTAAAAAATCATGGTCAATAAACTATAAAATGGCAATACTTTGGACATACTATAGGTAATCATTATAATTATTTAAATCTCATAAGCTAACAAATACTGAATAGTATGATTTTATATCTTTTCAAAAATTTATAAATATATATACTCCTATCTAATAATAAGACAGTCTTCTTCCACATACAAAATGGATGTGACACATCTTCCTTTGATTTTTATCAGGCTCGGAACAAGGAAGATTGTTGTGTACCATCTGGTAGTTATCTGCACTTCTTGCATTATCTTGTAGTTAGTTATTCTTCCTATGGATTAGCACTTAAATATTTGTATTGAGTATTGAAATGCTGCTGTCATAGGTAGAGTAGGCAAGAGGGGAGGAGCGTTGCATACTACAAACAGATTTAACTTAAAAGGCACCACAGGGCTGACTGCTCAGCATTCAAAGTCCTGGTTTTCTGAGACAGCTCCCTTGGCTAGAATTACATTAGAAAGCAGGTAACTATCACAATGAAGACCTAAGAGGTCTAACTAACCATAACTCATAGATGATTTTATCTCTTTAGTTGATTCTTGTAACTGAGCCTTTTTGGAAGTTGTTTGGGGCCTTGCTGAAATAATAAAAGCATTTTGAACAGCCAGAAGCCCACTGCACAATGTAGCTTTGTTGTTTGGTTTTCCTTCTCAGACTTTGATGTCCACTGCTATCAATTTTGCTTCTGCAAGACTTTAATGTGATTCCCCATATCCTAGCCTATCCATACCTGTGTGTGTGTGTGTGTGTGTGTGTGTGTGTGTGTGTGTGTGTGTGTGTGTGTTACTAAATATATAAATGTAATCTATTTAGGCCATATAATGTTTCTTGTATGTGTATATTTTCAGGGCTGACCATTTAGTATTGGGTAACTAATTCTTGTACTCTTCCCTGGGGAAGGCTATTTCTCCGGCTCTCTTCATTCCTTAGTTTCCTACAGTTGTTTATCTAAGTTGAAGCCTTCTGAACTTTCTCCCTTTCACATTATCGTGTCTGTTGGTGTCACTCTTGTTCAGGACATGTTTACACGGCCAGTGTTGGTGAGACTATATGGATATTGTTTCTCTGACATTTAGGAGACACAGTCTCACAGAAAACTTCGGTTCCTTGGATTCTTACAATCTTCCCATCCCCTCTTCCACAATGATCCCTAAGCATTAGGTGCAGGTGTGTTATAGATGTATCACTTGGGACTGGGCTCCACAGCTCTGCATTTTAATAGACTGTAGGTTTGTGTAATAGTCTCCATCTGTTGCAGTTTTCTTGCTGATGAGTAAATAAATATACTACACTATCTGTGAATATAAGGACAAATAGTAAGAATGTTGTTAGGTATTATGTTGGTTTAGTAAAGTGCTGGTCATAGATCTTCTAACAACCGTCATTCACCAGTGTTGAGCAGTTAGCTAAGCTTCTAGTATAAGACATGGCTTCCCTCTTGTTGAGCTGGACTAATTAGAGAGCTGTTGATTATGACTAAGGTATGCATGCCACTGCTGCATCCTTAGGGTTATGGCACCATGCTGGTCATTGTTGTGCTTAATTCGCATCATAGCTGGGTAGGGCTATTGGCTGTTTTTCTCCTTTGGAAGCTTCTGGTACCATGAAACCTAGTCCTCAATGAGGAGGCTTTCAGGTCAGATCCAGCTTGGGGCCTCTGAGTCATTTGTCTGAAGTGCATGGTGCCTTCAGCAAGAGGGCCTTACCTTCCCCCTCTGGGAGGCAGCCAAAGACAGTAACAACAGTGTACAATGTATGAGGAGTCTCCTGGACATCCCTGCCCAACAACCCAAAAGAGGACTTGACATTCCTGGTGCTGGGGTTTTGTTAGCCAGCTAATGGCTCTTGGGAAGAGCATTGTCAGCCCAAATGGAAAAGTTGCATTTAAAGTATGTGTGTGTAACTGTACACGGACTTACATATGTTGTAGGTATTTGTAGGTAGACAGTTAAGAGCATACTTCCTTATAGTCTTTCATTCTTACTTTATCCTCTTTTCTGCCCTCCCTCATCTCTCCTTTTCCCATGGACCCTTCAGATCACTTGAACCCCACTGTTCCCCTGTGTTGCTCCTCCCCCAACCCCCACAATGGTTTCGGTTTACATTCCTAGTTTCTGCAGTTACTCCAGCTCATTTACTCACATCTGAAGATTTGGAGCTAGGAACATGAGCTGAGAGAGAGCATACAACATTTGTCTTTCTGGGTCTGGATTATTAGTTCAGTTTTTGTTTGCTCTTTTGTTTTTAGATGTGAAAGTATTCCAAAAATATTTTGACTTTAAAAAAACATATTAAGAGCAGATAAACTAACAATTAATTAAAAGGAAAAACGGAAGTAAATTACAAAACTACAGCAGAATTTTAATATGTAGAGGTACCCACGTCCTCGTTACTGTTGACGTCTGTACAGTGATTCTCAGTCAGGTCAGTGAGCACAAGCCACATGCAGCATCCAGTGTGTGAATGTGTGACTGTCTCAATGGAAACATGGCTTAAGTGTGAAATAAAAGACTGGATTTCAAAGACTTTCCATAAAGAAAGAATGTAAAGTATATCCTTAATAAATTTCTCCACAGTTAAATTTAATTTCATTTATTTAGTGTATGTGTATGTGTGTTTAAATATGTCTGCTAGATAATTTTTAATTTTTAAGTTTTGTTCTTGTGGCACGCATTATATTTTTTCATAATGCTTGTCCAGACCATCTGTATGTCTGTGTTTTTGTTTTAGAAATAACACCATCTTAACAGGAAATCTTTTGAATAATTTGAACAGCAATTCCTTTTTTTATTTTCTTGGTATTTCATATGTAGTTATTCAATATCAACATCTCCTTTTGACTTCTTGATGTTGTTCCCAGCACTGCAGTCCTTTACACTATCCCTTTGATTCTAGAAAGTCTCCTAGGAATTTAAAGTGATAGTTACCTTCACTGTCTCGGTGAAGGCAATACTCAGCTCCGTTCTGAGTCACATCTTGTTACTAATAATGGCCTTGAATGCTTAGATAGATCTTCCTGGTCCATGGGATTGCTCCTTTATTATTTTCTGACAAAAAGTAGCATGATCCTTTATTAGTTTGTGAAAAGTCAGAAAATAGAAACCTGTTACATTAGCAAAAACAAAATGCTTTCTAGGTAAAGAATAAGGAGCAGAATCAGTCGTGAATTACAGTCTTGTGGAAGTTGCTTTTTAAAATAGATCATGAGTGAACTGTCAGTTTGCCAGGGTCTTTAACCTCTATTTTATTTTTCCATTATACTTGGGTCCAGGTTGTCATCAGCTACCATGAGTAACCTATGTAATTCCTAGAGAGAGAAAAGTTGCAGTTAGACATAATAGTATGGTCATCATGGAAGCACCCGTTATCTTCATCAAGGCAATTCAGATCTGATTATTTAAAAATCTGTGTTGAATACCAAACCAATGGGATAGTAGCTGTAGCTAAATCATGGGATTGTCATTTCTGTCAGATGATTAGAGTTGCCTTGGAAGAGATACGAGCGGTTGAGCTGCGTAAATACTCTCAACAGAAGAGGAAAGGTCTGTCTGTCATGGCTAGTGAGACACAGCTTGTTAGCTTGATGAATCTCCAACTATTGAACCTTAACAGTTATATTCCCTCTCCACCCAACACCAGCATGCAAGCATATCAGTGTTTCAGAATTATGTCTCCAAGGGATATCTAAGCATATTGGTAATTTTCTAGTAAGGTAAAATTCAGCCATTCTGTGTCTTAACTAGATCTCTCAGAGAAGAGTGCATGCTCTATTTTAAAGACCTAGGTGTTACCTAAATTAAATGCCTGAGTGGACATTAGAAAACATTTAGAAGTTTATAAAACATTTAGTGGGAATGTATGCAATTTAACATGTTAGACATTGTGCTATGCATTTAAATTATGGCATAAATATATTAAGATTTTGTAAAGTATAAGCATATTTAATTTTTATTTGTCTGTGAGGAGCTTGGTACATTTAACTAATTAATAGTTTTAAAAGTAGCTGAAAATTTAAATAGACATACCCAATCTAGTGATTTAAGGACATTCCTGTCATGGCTGTAAACAATATTAAATGGCAGAAAGAAGCAGTTTTTGCTTTTATGGAAAGAAGTGTACATTGGTGAATTTACACTTGTCAGTTTAATGGTCATCCTGATATTTCCATTGTCGACATATTCTGAGCACTTAGTAAACTCATGAATAAGATTAGATGACCTAGAAATTGTTAGCTCTAAAGGAATTCATTTTAGGAGGACTCAGTGTGCCATCTAGTGGACATATTTAGTTTTCTGGTCATCAGATGTTCATGATTATTTTTATTTTTCCTGCTAAGTGCATTTGTCTGGACACCTTGTCCCTCGGCTTTTTTTGATTGTTCATGTTTGTGTTACAGATCAAGAAACTTTACAATTTTGCTATAATTGTATATCAGTTTTGAAAATTGTATTTCAAAGTGACTTAAAGCATCAAAAACCAATCTAATGGCAATGATCTATTTGAGGAACAACACAGGTTAAAAATAAAGTATGTTTGGATTTTTTCAGTTTTGATTAGCTAAGAAAGAACCAGTTATATATTATATATGTATAGAACATTAAAATGGTCATTTTAGTAATTTCTGTCTTTTTATTTTAACTTATTGTATTTCTTTTTCTTTAGAGAAATCCAAGGCCTGTCACTTACCAGTTCCACCCCAATTTAGATTACTACAAGGCCCGTGGAGCAGACTTTATGAATAAAAGCCGGTAAGTCCCTTGCCATTGACGGCAATTATGAATCACAGTGTCAGAAGTCATCAGAAACTTCTGTGTATTTCTTGAGGATTATTTTCTAGATTTAACATGCTAACGCTGGTGTGTAATGAATCTTTGTTAAATAGATTGTCGAAGTTCTTTTAGGCATTATAAAACATATTTTTGTAACAGTGGTAATGTGAATTAATACAAGCACTATAGTAATCCATATGGAGTGCCCTCAGTACGCTAAGACTAGGTCTGCCTCATGACACTCCTGCACCACTCCTGAGTATGTATCTCTGGGGCTCCAAAACATCATGTTACAGAGACACTTGCCTATCAGTATTTATTATATAACTATTTGTAATAGTTAAGTTATGGAGCTAACCTAATTGTCCAACAACATAGAGGTGGATAAAGAAAATGTAACGTGTATACACAATTGAATTTTTTAAGCCACAAAAAGACTGGGAAAGGGGAGAAGAAGGCAGTATGGGGGAATATACTCAACATACAACATACACTTAAATGGAAAAATGTCCTTTTATAACACAGTATCATGTACAATGAATGCATACTATGAATTTTTTTTAAATATACCAAAAATACATTTTGAAGTTATCAGCTTCATTTTTCTAACACTAATAAACCCGAATAGTTTCTACTTGGTATAATCTCTTTCTGGATCTTCACTGTTAAATGAAAAGAGGCAGTTCTATGATATATTTTTAAATTATTTCAGTAACAAAATTAAAATTGCATTTCCCAATTGGCTTTAGAACTACAAAATAAGCTTATAAATGCATCTTGTGTGATCGGTGATTGCATACATAGAACTCTTAAGGGTCACTGTAGGAATAAAAAACATTAAAATCATACTTTTAAAAGAAATTAACATTGGCATAAAGGGTTGATGAACAGTTCTGTTTCTTCATAATACTATACTTAGATGTCTCAAGAGTTAACTTGTCAAACCAGAACCATTTCAAATTAGAATGCAATTTCAGAGTTTACTCTAGAAAACAATGTTAGCAATGATAAATGCTGCCAAGTTGTCCAAATTTTTTTCTTATTCGTTTTCCAGTGTGTTAACTTTTGTTGAGAATTCCAGCAGCCTAAATATACATTTATCGGGTGCATGCATACAGCGCGTTCTGTATTAAAATGACTGCCACTTCGGAACTGATAGCTTAAGAGCTGGGGGAATGTACAACAAAGAGACTGACTTTTAAACTGAAATCTGAACCCTTTTATTACAACAGTCAAAACAGTATAATGCTACTACAAAATTACGCAGCCTTGATGGAAATGTTTGTCCCATAGTTTAATGTAATTATGAAACAAGTTCCATAGCCCTTGAGAGTTATCTGGAGCTCTGTTATATTTGTTCATTTCATCTAAGTCTTGTTTCACAACTAGTAACTAGTTCATTTAATTCAACAAATTTTATTGAATGTTGGACTCTGATTATTTTAGGCACCAGAAGTACTATATAACAATCATACTCAAATCCCTGCCCTCGGAATCTTACTAACCATTCACTTGAGTTTCCTCCTCTTTATGTCAGGTAAATATACAAAAATATTTAGATTTTGTGTGTTTGAAAGAAAAAAGAATATTACCTTCATTTGTTATATAAGGTCTTTTTATCTGAAGACCCTTCTGGTTCTTGCCAAATAGACTACTTTCCTGAAACAGCCAAAGAAATCTCCATTGACAGCGGTTCGTATTCTATTGCCACTTCCCCGTGTCCAGAGTTCCCTTTGCCCTCAGTCCTCCAGTCTTGTGGGGATCTGTGCCATTGTCTCCTTCCCTGCCCTTCTCTCCACTCCTCCACCACAGCCACACTGGCCTCTCACTCTTCCCTCAGCTTGGATGTTGGCACTTTGTCCCTGCTGCTGAGTACTCCCCCCACCTGACCTTGCCAGGCCCTCTCGGGACAGCCCTGCCTAGTACCACCTCTGAAAGGACACTCCCTATTGCCAGGCTGTCTTCTCCTTGTCTGCTGTCCCACTGCCTTTTGAGAATTCATGTTTCAAAGTGCCACCATCCTTCTTGGTATCTGTCATTTTTTGCCCATGATACCCTTAGCCAGCTGAGGTCAGGTACTTCTATCCTCACTCCCTCATGTCACCTGGGAAGATTTGAGAGAGGGAAAACACTCAACAAGTACTCACAGTGTGTGTGTGTGTGTGTGTGTGTGTGTGTGTGTGTGTGTGTTTCTTTTTTGATACTCTATTTCCAACATCACTCTCCCACAAATGTTCTGTGTACCCTTTCCTTTCTGTCCTTTCATGGTTTTATTTTACTGACTTAACCTGCTGTCCTTGAATTTCTCTTGTGTGGATATTGATGTTTTTTTACACACTTCCTTGTAAGCATACTGAGATTCTTATACAAATATCAATTGATGGTTAGAAGAAAGGTTTTTCATCATCTCTTTTGAAATTTTAGGGGTTTTTTAGATTTATTTTTTAATTTTGTGTATCTGTGTGTGCCTGTGTGAGTTTGGGTGCACCACATTATACAGGTACCCACAGAGGTCAGAAGAGAACTTCAGACACCGGAACCAAGGCCCTCTGGGGGGGGGAAGGGGGACGGGGGGGGGACAGGGGGGGAGTGCTCTTAACCACTGTGCCATCTCTACAGCCCTTCTTTTGCTATTTTAAAGCTTCAAGTTGAAATTGGGTCCATTTTAAATGTCATTCTTATTACGTAGAAAATATCAGAGGCCAGCGAACTAGGAAGGAGTTAATAGATGGCAATGGAGATGTTGGCAAAAACATATTAAAATAAATTCCAAAGGACATGCTACGAAGAAACCAGAAATAAAGAATAACCTGCCTTTCTAACCAACAACCTTAACTAGTAATGGGGAAGTTACTGATGAATTGAACTGTGCAGCATTTTTTAATGTTTATTATGCTTCTGTTCAATTATCTGTATGTGTATATATATGTATGAGAGTGTGCACATGCCACAGCTACCATGTGGAAGACAGAATACAACTCGAGAGTCAGTGCTGTCTGTCCAGGGTTGTCAGGCTTGGTGACAAGCACCTTTGCCCACTGAGCCATCCCTCTTGCCAACAATGCAGTGGATGTTTTTGAGTAGATGCACTCAAAATATAATACTCTGAATCAAAAGGCAAAGACAAAATACAGAATGTAATAACTGACAAAGTATCAAATTATTAATGAATAAAGAACATACATGGTTCATTAAAAAGCACAATGTCTTCTCTGTCAATGCCGTGCTCTTTTTCCTTCCTCTCTTCCTCTGAATGCCAAGACCCCTTTCCAAGCTTTTGTGTCTTTACTCATTCGCTATAGAACCTCAGTTTAGGTCATGACTTTGCTTCTCATTAAGGCCCCTAATTTATGTCTTCAATTTTATCCCTTCTCTAGACTCACATAGTCCACTGTTTATTTATTTCCTTAGATTTCCAGTATACAGACTCAAATGTAACACTTTTCAGAATGAGTTCTTGATTTTCACCTCCATGCCCATAAACCCATCCCCCGTGCTGCGGGACAATTAACAAGACCGAAGTGGAACTCCATCATGGGAAGCAGTACTACCCAGGTTTCTTAAAATTGCCTCCAACTCCTGTTCTCTCTCATGTCACACATGAAGTCCACCAGCAAATCCTCTTCAAACTGTGTCCTGTAACAAATGACTTTCCTCTCTGTACTGCCAATATCAACCACATCAACAAATTGCTCACCTCGCCATTTGGCTCCCTGCTAGTCTTTCTGCTTCTCTCTCTCTCTTTTTTTTTTTTTTTTTTTTTTTGCAGACCCTTTTCTACCCAGCAGCCAGATTTCTATAAGTCAGAGTATGCCATCCACTCCTTAGAGCCCCTTAAAACCCCTAAGACAGATCTAACAAACCTTTCTCATGCCCTGCAGTGCAGGTACTGCCTTGCTGTCTGCTGTCTGTCCAGCCTCATTACACATGTTCACTGGGATTCAGGCATAGAACGGCCTGCTCTCTGCTCCTCATGCACATGACCTGTTTTTTTCCCACGCCTGGGGCATTCTTCTCAAGAGTCCATATGGTGCACACTACTCAGTTTCTGTTCAAATTCCTCCTCTTCAGAGAGGTTCCTTCTCACCGTCTGTATACAGTACTAGACCCCTTCACTCTCTGTCCTTGGTTATTGTTTCTGTACTTTTTATATCAAAACTGCATAAAGTAGTATTGTATTTATCTGTCTATATATCTATTTATTTATGTGCTTATTTATTGTGAGAATGTTTCTGTTTGTTTCCTCTACTAAATACAAACTCCATAGTTGTGTTTTTAAATGCACTGCACCACTGTTGTATAGCACTATCCTCCAAGCCAAATGGCCTACATCTTAAGGAGTTCTGCTGTGTCTGCTTGCAAACATCATCTCAGCTGGTGTGGTTACTGATGACATTCCCTGTAGATAAGGGGGTGGGGAGAGTCATGGGATCTTCACTTGAGTATCCAGCCATTCTTCCCATTCTTCCCAACTAATTGTATGCAGTTCTGCCCTGATTGTTCAGGCCCTCGGGGGTTTTAGAGAAGGGCTAGGGGGGAAAAAAAAGACTAGAAGAAGGGGCTCAATAGATGTGGCTGTATGAAAGTCATCTTCCATGCTGTATGAAGATTTTCCAGTGTAGCTACTGTGGAGTCACCCACATGCCTGCGAATAACCCCTTGTCTGTGTTCTGTAAGCAGACCCAATAAACTCACTGGTTCCCAGGGTGAACTTTGATTGGGACCATGCCCTACTTTGTAACTGGAACCTTAGGAGGAGGGGAAGACACTGGATTTTAACAACAGCCACCTAATGTTGGAAGGTCCTCTCAAGATACTGAAGGAAAAAAGGATAATAATCAATATCACCCAGCTTCAAAATCTGTAGCCTATACCAGCAACCTGCCTGAAAAGTATATTTGTTAATAGTGGCACAAATGTTACGGGAGTAACCACCCACTTATAGATTGTATTTAAGGCCCACTCCATAAGGTAGAACCCATACCTGACATTGCTGAAGTGGCCAGGAACCTGAGACTGGGTCTTGGGCCTAAGGGAAAACCTGCTATAATTATTCTGCTAAAGGAACATAGAAATAAAATTATTCCTGATGACATATTTCTCATCCAACAGCAGAGAAGCTCCTTCTTGCAGAAGATGATAATTACACAGAGACCTACACCTGGACAGTGTGCAGAGTGTGAGAGACATGGATCACTCATTCTCAAGTGTGCAGAGTGTGAGACTTGGAGCACTCAGTCTTAAGTGTGGATTGTCTTCATGAAACCGAGAGTCTTACCCACTGTGTGTGTGTGTGTGTGTGTGTGTGTGTGTGTGTGTGTGTGTGTGTGTGTGTAAGTAAACAGTATCTTGTAGCAGATATTCTAGTCCTCTGGCTCTCACAATCTTTTAGCCACCTTTTTCACACTGTTTCCTGATATCTGTGGTTACTCTAGGTTATATAGTAGTATTTTTTGATGAACAGGAAAAAAAAAAAACTAATTTTGATGAAGTGAGTTTTCCCTGGTTTCTCTTGTGGGGTTCCCAACACTATCCACCAGATGCAGTGATTTAGTAGAGAATCTAGTAATGCTCATGCTTATGAAGTATTACAGAAAGGGAGTACAAATTAAAATCAGGAGTAAGAGGTTGGTACCTAGGGAAAAAAAAAAAAAGATGCAAGCTTCCAGCAGTAGTGTATGGCAATACATTAGAGAACCAGCCGAGTCTTAGTGCCACCTTACGTGTTTTTATTGGAGGTCCAGTCATGTAGGCAAAGATTACTAGTAGTGACTAACCTGAGCTACTCAGTCTCCATCTCTCCAGAGGTCCTCTGACATGGGGGCTAGGTAGGGAGGAGGAATTGATCTGGGAGGAATTGGGGGGGGGGCAAGGAGTAGAGCATGAATATGATCAAGAGGTCCACCTGATAAGGTGTGTCACAGGGTCTGGGCCAACAAAAACATGTCTTTCCCACAAACCCATTGTCACTCCAAACTATTCTCAGACCCTCCTTTCAGGCAAGAAGCTTGGAGGTGATATTCTAGAATTCAGGATTCAGTCAGAGGCCAATCCTGAACACCATTGAAACAGACAGTATTAGGACAGTCCAGAACTGCTAAGATGATGCTGTACCACAGAGATCTGTGTTTGTCTAGAAGTTGAATGCTACTGCTATTGGTGTTTAAGTCTGTAATTCACTCAGTTTAGTTTTTGTAAATGGAGTGAAGAGTTGAGGTTTATTTTTTTATATAGTGCCTTAGTTACTGTTTTATTGCTGTGAAGAGATACCATGACCAGAGTAGCTTATTAAAAAAAGCATTCAGCTGGGGGCTTGCTTGCAGTCTCAGAGTCCATGACCATCATGGTGGAAAGCATGGCAGCAGGCAGGCAGGCATGGTGCTGTAGTAGTAGCTGAGAGAGCTCACATCCTGATCCACAGGTATGAGACAGAGAGGCCAAGACTGGGCCTAGTATGAGGTTTTGAAAACCCAAAACCTACCCCTAGTGACACCCCTCCTTCAACAAGACTGCACTACTAATCCTTCCCCAAACATTACCAAAAGGGACCAAGCTTTCAAATATAGGAGCCTATGGGGGCCATTCTCATCCAAGCCACCACGCATGCACATCCAGCTTTTGAGTACTGGTTGTTTAAAGGCTTTTCTTTGTCCCATTGAATTAAATTGAATTTTTGGTTGAAAATTAGTTTGCCACATGTATCTAAGTTGCTTTCTAGACTCTGCCCTTTCTCTTATAAGACACTGGACTTCCCTTATGAACATTTTAGTAACTGTTAACTTTTAGGTAGGCTGTCTTCTCAACTTTCTTCCTTTTCCTCATTTTGGCTGTTTTTGGTCTTTGAATTTTCAGGTAACTTTTATGATCAACACTTGGATTTGTACAATTTTGGAAAGATTTTGGGCAGGAGTAACATTAAAACTGTAGGGACATTGGGAAGAACTTACATCTAGGAACCCAGATTCTATCTTTGTTTAGCTAGACTTTCACTTCACATTCTTAGCTATTTAAAAAGTTAGTATTGCAGACATCTTACCTGTTTTTGTTTGGTTTTTTTGTTTTGGTTTGGTTTGGTTTGGTTTTGGTTTTCGAGACAGGGTTTCTCTGTGTAGCTTTGGCTGTCCTGGATCTCACTCTGTAGACCAGGCTGGCCTCGAACTCACAGCGATCCACCGTGCTCTGCCTCCCAAGTGCTGGGATTAAAGATATGTGCCACCACCGCCCAGCTTACATATTTTTTAAATAAAAAAAAATTAACTCTCCTCCTTTTCTATATCTAATGTATGCCTTCATTTAAAAAAAAAATATTACTGTTGTCTTTTATGAACTCACATTTTCCTTATTCTTTATTGACTTCATTACCCCTGCCTTTGGGCTCTAACAGTTAGTTCTTGATACATGATTAACGGCAACTACCCTGAATTTTTGTGAAGGTGTTTGGCAATTCTCAAATTGTGGAGAGAGTGCAGAGAAAAAAAAAATTCTCAGTAAGTGAGCAAATTAGAAGTATGTCCTCTTCCATTTTTATGTGTCCTTCTAAGCCAGAGGCTCTTTGCTTGACCCCTAAGACCGTAAGTGTAAGCTATGGTTACATATTGAACGATTCATATGGCTCTGGTGTATGAGGCCAGACAGTAAGGGAAAGACACTCAAGAAGAGAAGTATTTCCTGTAGATATATCCTCGGAAGGTTAATGTTTTTATATCCTATGATTAATCTATAGTTGCTAATTACATGTTATTGTTAGTTTAACCAATGTTATAAACTATTCAGACCCAATTAGGTAAGCTCCAGGGTGTACCTTATACCTATCCATTTATCAGTGCTAACCTTTTTATTCATAATAATTACTATCTCTTTTGAGATAGTATATAACAATTGTGTCAGTAGACTTAAGAAAAGTGAGAGTGGAAATATAATCAGATGAAAATATATACCTTTAAAAGCTGTTATTGGAGAGACAGAGAATGAAGAATGAATAAGTAAATGAACAACTGAATGAACAAACCAAGCATTCACCCTTGGGGAAGGGAACATAGCAAAAAGAAATAATAAGAAAACTGTAGATCAGAATGCAGGGGAAGGAAATACTTTAAAATAAATTGAAAATGAATCTTTCAAAAATCTAGACAAGAATAAGAAAATTGTACTATAGTTATTGCAGTAAACAAATTTTGTGTGGCTTTTGGGGTCTTTTTTAGGGTATTTTTGGCTTGTTTATTGGGGGGAAGGGTTGTTTTTTGTTTACAGCTTCAGAAAAGCTTTAGAAGTTGGGTGAAAGTGGGTCGTGACTGCCACTTAAGGGGGTGAAGATTCTAGAGCTCTTTCAACTGAATGGGGAATGGGGGACGGGGTAGGAAAGGCAGCCAGAGTCACTGAAACTGAGCAAAAGGAGTCCCAGAATAGTCCAGTCAAGGCTGAATTACGATGTGAGTGTTTCAGAGAGATTCTTGCTTCTTCTGAAAGTGCCCATGCTGCTGAAAAGGTAGCACCAAAGTCGAAGCCCCCGGCCCTGCTCTAAGGCCTTCCTCATGTTGCGCTGCCTTCCTGACAGTAGACAGTACTAGTGGAGACTCGGTCTCAAGGGACCTAACAACTGCATTCATTCCCATGACTAGTACACTTCCAGCTTCTAGTACTGTGGCAAGGTGTTTAGTACTTCAGGTGAAGAATATCACTACTTTATTCAGCACTAAACTGAATAACTTTGATGTAAAAAACAAGCCATGGAAAAACGTGCTTTTCCTAGAAGTACATGATTTGCTATTGCTTACATCTTAAAAACACTCACCTTCAAGAGTTGTTTTTAAAAGAAAATATGCTTCTAGAAGTTCTGAATAGTACAAGAAGAGTATGTTTCTAAAAAAGACAAAAACATTTTAAAAAGAAACTCATCTCTTTTTAAAAGCTATTCAGATGAAAAGAAAAATCTCTCAGCACAAGCTTGATCTATATGTTTTTGTGGTTATTAGTAGTAATGAAGGTACATTAACCACACTCTCTTGATAATGCTGTAGCTGTTTCTTGGTACTTGTATCAACATATAAATTTCACAACTGGCAATATGGGAATTTGACTAGTACATTTTTGTTTATATAAAGGGGTAACAACATTATAAACTTCTTCATATCTTTGAATTATGGATCTTGATTTGCACACAAGCAAGACTGAAATGCAGCTGAATGTAGCAGCCATCTTTGTGCTGGCACTCACTAGGAATAGGCTTGTGTGCAAGCTGCTGAGTAACAGCAGCAGGGGTGACTACCTCATTAGTCTAGAATCAATGAGTCCTTTTTACTTCATTCATTGTTTTTAGTCAGTAAACATGGACTAAGAACCTTCTCTTTTGCAAACTATTGTGTATGCAAATTGAGTATGTCCTGCATCATTAGGAAGCCAGTAAAAGCTGAAAAGCAAGTGCTGCCTAAGTACTATATAACCTTACTTCCACTAGGAAACATTTTAAACAAAATTTTGGTGAAACATTAAATAGCTCAATTCCACAAATATGAACCTTGATACAATAGGGATCATTTGAATTAATTTTATTAAATTACTTTTATACTGCATTAAGTTAGAAGTAAATAAATTTTCTTTTATAACCCTTTTAAATTTGATTAGTCCTTCTCTGATGCAATGTAAGCCCTCCAGTATGTAGCTCATAACATTAGCTAGTACCATTAGAGAAAACTTTATAGAAGGAAGAATCATGGTGGTGTTTCCTTTTTATTACAGAACTATAGACTGGTTCTGTTTCAGAGTGACAGCTAGTAACACCAGCATATAGCTGCCGTATGAAAAGGAGAGGTGCTTAAAAGGGCTGCCAAGTAGACCTGGGAGAAGGAGTTGACAAGGTGACGAAAACCTAATAAACTCCTTAAGAGACTAAGTGTCTACTAAGGATCTGAGAAGTAAAAAATAGAAACTTTGGTCTTGTCATGGAGTTGCACTACCTCCTGCAACTAAAACGATTTATGATCATAACCAGTCTTCAGGATAATAGCCCTGAGGTACACTACAAAACTGAATCATCTGGGAAGAAATTGTTCATATGACAAATATTCATTTGGTGCTCTCTCTTTGCCAGACTCATTTATAACACAGATCCTAGAAAACCATGGAAGGTAAGAAAGCTAGTGTGAGAGGAGAATGGTGGAGGTAGGGGCTGATACCTGCTAGCTGGTGGATCTTTAATGCAGATGTCCAACTTTCTTTGTAGGTCTCCTTTATACCACAAAGCAGATTTTAAATCATATACATATTTACGTGGTTTTTTTTTTTTTGTATTAATGTGGTTTGGATATAAAATATCCTCAAAAGCTTCATGTGTCTAGCTGTTGTATCCAACCATTAAGAGGTAACTGGATCATGAGGGCTCTGACTTATTCAGTGTATTAACCACTCATAGATGCCTAATATGATGATATTATTGGAAGATGATGGAAAGTAAGAAGTAATGCGTCTTTGGAGGTAATAAACTTTTAGGAGTTTCTTGCCCGTAGTTGGAGTTTATTAAAAGAGAGATTTTCACTGGACGGTGGTGGCGCACGCCTTTAATCTCAGCTCTCAGGAGGCAGAGGCAGGCGGATCTCAGTGAGTTCGAGGCCAGCCTGGGTTACCAAGTGAGTTCCAGAAAAGGCACAAAGCTACATAGAGAAACCCTGTCTTGAAAAACGAGAGAGAGAGAGAGAGAGAGAGAGAGAGAGAGAGAGAGAGAGAGAGAGAGAGAGAGAGAGAATGAGAATATGAGATTGATTTTCGTATAGATTTAAGCAGGATGGTAAAGAGAAAAAGAGCCACTCTGGAAAAGAATGAGATATGCCCAAGGGTAGGGCACGAGTTTGCAAAAGGAAAGCTATAATTAAGAGTCTCAGCATTAGCCATATATACTATATTGGTGGCTCTCACATTACATCTCAAAAGCTTGTGTGAAACTTCCTTTCTATCCTGTCTGTGTTTGACCGATGAGTTATAAGTGGCTGCAGAGATGCATTGGATGGGATTATCATCTGATAAAGTAAAATCAGGAGCCACTGAGGTTGTACAGGGGTTTCTGGTGAAATTCCTAGAAAATTACAGGTTGTATCTTTAGGAGACAAGAAAGCTGCTGAGCAAATGGTGTAAGTCCTTGCTGCTTAGCTGGCTGGAGGCATCAAGCAGGCTCTAGGGCAAAGGGCTTTTTTTCTTTCCTGTGTCCTAGTTTCCCCTTTCTGCCCTACCCCTCTTCCCTAAGTTGCTAAGTCGGGTATTCTGTTTCAGCAAGAAAGTTGGGCTAACACATACTTCTTTTTAACAAGAATATCCGGGGGTAGGACGTGTGTCCGCTTGGGCAGCTGCAACCTTAGGAACTAGCAGTGTTGTCATATAGTGTGCCCTGTGGAGGGACGGGATGATGAGACTCGTTCTCCATGAGCCACATCACTAGTCTGTAGTCAGGTTAAGCCTGTACTTCTTTGCACAGCTGATTTAGTAAACAACCCTCTTCAAGGTTAGACAAGTTGTTTTTATTCCCATGGAATATGTGAAATAGTATTATCCTCCAAGTTAAATACTGTTTTCCTACTTCATCTGATTTTTCTCTTTTTCATCTCAAAGGACCAGTGCCAGAGGTGCTCCCCTGAATATACATAAGGTCTCCAACAGCCTGATTAACTTTGGAAGAAAGCTGATTTCCCCAGCCTCGGCTCCTGGAAGTATGGGGGGTCCTATTCCTGGGAGCCACAGCAGCAGCTCCTTCTCAGCTGCCATCCCCACCAGAACCTCCGAAGAAGCCCCAAGGTATCATGTGCAACAGCAGCAGCAGCAGCAGCAGCAGCGGCTGATGAAATCCGAAAGCATGCCGGTACAGTTGAACAAAGGTAGGAGAAAATTCCAGTAAATCTAAAGAACCTGAAGTGTAGCCTGAGATTTTCTCACTTGCCTGAGAGAAAACAACATCCCAGAAGCAGAAATCCATGAAAATTTAATTGTTTGAAACTATGTTGTATGTCATCTTTTTTAACTTAGAGAGTAGATATTGTATTCTTCTTGATTAAGTATATTTTATGAGGTATTTGACAATGTATTATCACAGTGTGGTTTATGTTTTTGTCATATAGATGCCCATCTTATATGATGGTATGAACTTTCTCAGCATAGAACGCATCAGTTGACTGTGTTCTCTGAGAGCATCTTTCAGAAGAATCTGAGATGGGAATGTACAGTAACATGGGCTGTACTAGTCACAGCATTCGGCACCATGGCAATGATCTCATCCACCTGTTCCATTGCTAAGGAATACAAACTGAAACTTTAGGGGGGAAAAGCTAAACAAAACCTTAAGCAGCCAAAGTAAGCATCCAAGTCCATGCACAACATGGTACAGCCATAGAATGGGTGAAAAGGCAGAGAAAACCTGGGCCTGTGGAGCCCACGTACCTCATTTGGTGAGGAAGGCCCTGCCCTGAGCGCTCCTGCTGCTCTCACTGGTTTCAGCTGTCCAGTGCCTCCCTCCCGTGAGCACTCTGCCCACCGGGAGCTCTCTGTGTACAGTCTTACTCAGAGCCTTCACCCTTCTTTTCCATGCTGGGCCCTCTTTTCATAGCAGATTAGAAACAGCTACACTAATTTTGACTGGTGGAATCTTGACTGTACCCTGGAGCAAGAACTAGCAACACGATAACAAAACCTGCACAGAAGCATAGCGGTTTGTGACCATCCGGTCCCAGTGACCATCCCGACTGAAACTTGACCCATATCGTAAAGGAATACCTATGTTAATAGCAGTTTTCAGTACTTAGTGCTGTCATTAACAAGAGTAATGTCAGCACAAAGTTAACACTGTAGACTTTGCTTAAGGATATCACATACGAAATTATTGTAAAGATTTTACAAATTGGAGTTTAGACCCTGGTGATGCCAGTTAATGTGCCATGGACATGTGTCCACTCCATGGGCATCTGAAGTCCTCCTTTGCTGTCATCATGTTATTTAGTTTTTATATTTCTTTGTCTATGTGAAATATTAAGGTTTATATGATTAGTATTTAGTGTGGATTAGAGTATTCAGCCTACCTTCTATGAGAACATCTCATTTAAAATTACATTCTCCTCTTTATAATGTAGAACTGTCACATATGATTTAAAGAAAAGGAGACATCAAATCATTAACATGTTGAAAATGTATTTTAATGCCAGGAGACATGCCCACTTCCAGAATGGAAATGAATGTTATTTTATATATCTCCTAATTGTACTGTTTATTGTTCCAAACAAATATGATTTCAATATTGCTTTGATAACAAGCTTTAGTCTGTTGTAATTCTAACTGACGGCAGGCAAATGAGTCAGAGGATCTCTTAATGCTTTAGCTTAAATGTTCTGAGAACCCAAGCCAAATGACGATAGAAATATAAAGTTGTGTCTCAAAGGAAATGTCAAGCATTAATATCACAGAAGTGAAAAAGGAAGGGCCTGGAGATGGAACAATTGGTGAGAACTGATCTCCAGTGGTGAGGAGACAGCAGAGCTTCCGACGAGCATTTGTCACTGACCCGGGCCTAAAGGACTGCCCTTGTTGTTGTTTCTGGCTCGTCATTCTCATGTCAACACCCACCCACCCACCCCAAAAACTTGACTACATTGAATTTTAACAGCAAAAATCCCTGCTAGTGTTGCCAGTTATATAAAAGATTGAATGAAGTAAAGGGCCCAGAGAACCATTGAGAGAGACAGAAAAGAGCAGTTCATCTCATGATCTTCCTCTGTTCACCTTCTTGTACATCTTAAACAACCCCGGAAGCTCTGACTGTTTTCTCACCTCAAGCAGCCGTTCTGCACTGATGCTTAGGGAGTGTGCAAGCTCAGAAGACCTGTGGTGCTTTGGGTAGCAAATGTATCATTAACTTGACATTGAAGAGGACTTCTCCAGCCTTGGCCCTTGAGACTGGTCTCCCCGACATTCTGCTGCACTGTCCTCACTGACAGCTCTGGAACACAGCAGCCTGTTTGGAGTCCCACACCATACAGAACCATCCACCTCGTGCCTCTGAAGAGAGAGAATGTGCTTGTTTGTCAAGATGAAAGCATTATGGCTTTTATAGGTTAGTTATATGTCATTGTAAAGGGAAGTTGTGCCTCCTCGATCATGCACATGTAACTTAAAATGCATGGTGTAGTTTGTGTGTCCACTGAAGAAAAGAAGACGGCAGAACTATTCCCTCATCTTAGTAATATTTATATTAAAATTAGTCTTCATGTCTACATAGGCAACGAGAGATCTTTGAAAATCTTTATAGCAAAATTGGTAGCTGGTATAAACTTGAAAATGGTCAGAAATCAGGCCACCCTTTATCAGTCAATTTAGTTAACTATATTATGAAAACACAGATTGTGACCATTTCTACTTTAAGCACTTCTTTGGGATATATTCTTATTAACAGCTTTTTTTTTTTATAGGAGAACATTTGTATGTTCTTTTAGTTGATAAAAATTATGTGATGACACCATGTGATCGTGCTACAAATCACAGTGTATTATTAAGTGGCCAGAACATTGAGGGATGTTATTTAATTTAAAAGTCAATTTTTACTAATATACTGTTATACATATATTGATTAGTAAATTTTATATAATGTATAGTATATTAATTAGTAATTTTTGTATATTAGTAAATGTATATAGTAGTAATATGTGTGTGTGTGTGTATATGTGTATGTATGTGTGTATTGTAGAAAAGCTAAAAGAAGCAAGCTTGTTAAGATTACACTTGGGAAATCTGGTACCTTTTAAAAGACTTGATTTCTTTTGCTTAGTAACGACCAAACAGCCTTCAGACACTGCTCTCTCCAGGGCATTACTGATTGGGGTGACCGTGTTCAACAAATACATACACATATACACACACACACAACAATGAACACGGTCACCCCAGAAAGAAAAGAGTGGAGACTCCCGCGTCTGTGTGCCTCTGCTCTCGGTGACCTCCCCTGTGCTCCTCTGCTTTCTTGGCCGAGTTACTAAAGCGTGCTCTCCCCATCCCCATTTCCTTTCTGTATTTACAACTGTTTCTTTTTATTTGAGCACTGCTTTATTACAAGCATTTACTCTATTTCCAGTTTTAATGAAATAATCCCTATAAACAGACGTCAAGTTAAAGGTGTGTGGTTCCTAGATGATTTATAAATACATGTGGTGAGTTTGGAAATATTTTCCCTGGGTAACGTGAAGTTTGAGCTTGCTTAGGTCTTATGAATTTGCTTCAAAATTCAGTTTAAAGTATTTCCTGATATAGGAAGAAATCAATTTCAAAAGAATGCCTCTTAATAAATTATGTATAATTCCATTTTAATAAGTCTTTTCTAAAAAGATATATAAAAATCACACTAATATTTGTTACAACATAAAATCTACTCTGAAAAACGTTTTGATCATTGAGGTTTCCTGTCCCTAGTGTAGTAGGAGCCTGTATGCTTTTCCTTTGGTAAAAACACAGGAGAGTCTCCAGAGGAAACACCCTGTTAATGACATTTTTGACTTTAAAATATTTCATATTTTTCAAGTTTCCACTGTATTTCCTGTTCTATATATTTAGTAATTGATAAAACTATTACAACATTGAGTATGAAAGACAAAAGGTTTTCTATTGTCCTTTTATGATATCTAATTATTTTCTCTTATAAAATCCAGGCGACGTAGTTACAGGAAGCAGTGCTCAGCTTTCTGTTCCTGTCCAGGCTCTAACTGACCTCCAAGGTACAGTTGTCACAACACGCTCTCTCCCTCTCTCCCTCTCCCCATCTCTCTCTCTCCCCCTCTCCCCATCTCTCTCCCCCCCCCTCTGTCTCTGTGTCTGTCTCTGTCTCTCTCCTTTGTTGGCATTTGCTACACTACCCACCAGACTACCTTTAGTGTCACAGCCCTCTCCCAAAGCCAAAGCGTTTTTCCTGGCCTTACCCTCAGTTCAGTATATAGGTCCACTACCGTAGTTTAGCCACTGAGTGGCACTGCTGTGTAAAACAAAAGTTCCCTCTCAGGTCCTAGCACTGTCCATACTTCTCTTTCTTTTACTGAGGTTCTGTATCCAGTGGCATCAGACTCTTGACATTTTCTTTGCAAAATAAGATTCAACCTGTGTTTGAGGTCATTTTTTGCCATTGTGCTCTGTAGGATAGCTCTCACAGAAAGGATTTTCGTTATTAGATAGGTTCTCTGTGACAATATTTGACAAATTTGTCCTAAGATTTGTTTCTATGCTATGACTACCCATATGTTACCTAAAAATTACAACCTGTTTTGTTACAAGGCTTTTTTTATGACCTGTTTTTGAAATAAGTACTACCTTCATATTAAAACTTTTGTTGTACAATTTAACCAATGCAGCCAGTCACCATAAACAGTGAGTGATGGTTTGCAATCAGAGTGAACACTTGAATATTAGCCATGTGTTAGGTTTAAGAAATAGAAAAAGGTAATCCATTTTCACTACTTCCTAGGATTTTAAACACAAATGTCTAGGATTGATCCACTCATCTTTTACTTTGCACCTTTTTGGTGAAATGAAGAGAATATGTTACATGGAAATTTTGACTTAAAGATTCTTTCACCAAATTCAGCAAAAATGAGAATAATACAGTATTAATTAAAACCCATACTGTGTTTCAGTTACTTTAAAATATCTATATAATAAACAAATTCTATTCACATTAAAGTACTGTCCATAATTCTCTTTCTTTTACTGAGGTTCTATATCCAGTGATATTTATTCAAGATTATCCCGCAAATATTTGTTAAGTACCTGCTCTGTGCCAAGCTGGTTTTTTTGGTCCCGTGGTTTCCCACCGTGTCAACAGCTTCTTGGATATTACTTTTGCTTTAGATGGCCAGTCAGGCCAACTCAGTTGGGAACTAGCTTTTTCTGAATGTGTTCAGAATTCCCCTTGCCCCCACACTGATAGAAAGTGTGTCAGTCTGATGTGAGGTTCCAGCCACCTGATGACACATGGATTCTTAACCAGTGACGATGAACCTGGGGAGGGCAGAACAAGGAGAGGACCCCTGCGTCTCTTGAGCTAGATAAGTCACTTGTGTTGACCTAGCATACTTCCTGAAGAATGTGAAAGGAAGACTTGACAATTTCTGTCTGTGCTGAACAGCAGCAAAGTAATAAAGAAAATGAAGAAACTAAGTGAATTTCCAACTCTCCATGACCATTAACTTCATACAGTAGTATAGTAGTTGTATGAGTTTTTAAAAGAAAACTAGGAATATAAATGGGTTTATGATTTAAGGCAATAAATGATTTTTAGAAAATTATTAGAAAGCTTTCTTTTATATTTTGCATTATAAATTACAATAAAAAACACTTGCTACTGTGAAATTTGTTTTTTGAAGATTTAATTCCATGTATTCCTTTTAATTGGTTTAGATTTTTCGTTACCATAAATATCATTTAAGTTTTTATTTCTGTGTATGTTTATGCCATGTATATTAACATATACATATATGTAACACCCAAAGAGGTACCATTTTAGTACTTGTTTTAAATTTAAAAGGAGAAAATCTCCCTGGCCAGGTAACCACTGTTCATAGTCTTAAAGTCAAACCAAAACACATGTGATATTCAGCAATTCCAGTTAGTTAACAGTATTAAATGCAGACATGGGAAAGGCCCTCCATTTCTTCTGCCAAACCTCCTACCAGTCCATCTCCCCTGGAGTAGCCATCATTAGGTTTCCTATGGTTGCTTCTAGAGGAAAAACTGGGGAGGAAGATGGGAGTCACATTAATTTGATAAGAGCTCACTTGTCTATAGATGACTTCCTTTGAGGACCATCAAGAAGAAAGTGTTACAGAAATGTTCAAGTGCAGGTGGTAAAAAGGAGGAGGCACAGTCAACTGGGGTAGAACACAATAAAGATAAGAGGCAGCTCCTCTTGGGAGCAGCAGAAGAGATGAGATTTTAAAACAAGATGCTCTGTCAACTACTCTAGCCGATGTTGAGAGTGATAAGTGGTGGGCCTGAGGAAGACCAACATTTCCACTCTGTTCAGAATAATTGTTATAAGACAAGCACATGTCTTAGCTTGAAAATGTGATTTTATGGAATACTTGTTCCAAAACTAAGTGAGTGTCTTGGTTGAGTTTTTTGGTTGGTTGGTTGGTTGGTTGGTTGGTTGGTTGGTTGATTTGGCAGCGGGGGTGAGGGAGTGGGGGGATTGTTTTTTTGTTTTTGTTTTTGTTTTTGTTTTTGTTTTTGTCAGCTTGACAAAAAAAGTTCCTGGGAAAAAGAACCTTATTATATGAGAAAATGCTTGCAACAGATTGCCTGTAGGCAAGTTTGTAGTACATTTTCTTGATTGAAGATTGATGTAGGTAGGCCCAACCCATGGTAGGGGCACAGCTGCCATCCCTGGGCAGTAGTCCTGAATTGTATAAGAAAGCAGCTGAGCAAGCCAGTAAGCAGCATTCCTCTATGGCTTCTGCTTCAATTCCTGCCTCCAGGTTCCTAGCTTGAGTTCCCATCATGATGGAATATGAGTTATAAGCTGAAATAAAGTCCTTCCTCCTCAAGTTGCTTTTGGTCATGGTGTTTTATTACAGCAATAGAAACCCTAACTAAGACAGAAATTGGTACCAGGTCTGGTTATTGCTTTGACAAACCTAACCATGTTATGGGGAGGATTTAAGAAGGACTGTAGAACTAGGCTGGAAAAGCCACAGAGTGCTCACAGCTTAATAAGCTGCTATTGTGGAAACTTGAAAGGTATTAGTAAGAGCAGTGCAGGCAGTAGAGGCCTAACTTGTGATGTTCAGAGGGAACAAAGACTCTATCATGGCCAGTTGTGTGATTTTTTTTTTGAGTTAAGAATCCAGGATTCTGGCCCACTGGAGCTGAAGAATTATTATGATTAACAAGAGACCAGAACCACTAAATTGAAACTATTGCTTTGCTGGTACATTACTTGGTCATGACATTTTAGCATAACTAGTCACAAGAAAATTGCAATAAACCAACACTTATGTATTTAATTGTTCTGATATTCTAGACACCTTTTTTTTTCTTTTGCAAGCTAGTACCCAATTCAACAGTGCTCCCAGGGTCTTCTTCAAGTATAAGCTGCTTCCACTGACTCCTTGGAATTAAGACACGTGTCTTTAATGAGTACAGATCAGCCTCTTGCCTTCTGTGTCCCTCAGCTGCACAAGGCAGCAAGCTGTGCTAGGACAGGGAACGAATGCCTCCAGTGTTGTCCTGGCTACTGCATAAAGTCACACCAAGGCCAGCTGCTCCTAGTGTGCCACTTTCACTCCCTTTGTCTGTCCTTGCCACCACGGTCCCTGAATGTCCCTCGACTGTATTACTTTTGTGTGTTCATCTCCCACATCTGCAGTCAGGTCTATGGTATTCAGCCTGTCTGCTTGAGAATATACTCTAACTCCTGTTCATCTCATTGACTTTTTGAGGAAAGAAACCCACAAAAATATTATCCATAAAACATATCAGCAGCTTAAGATAAACTGTTTCTTCATCCTCTGACCTTCCTTCCAAGGCATTTGCAAGCCACGGCAACTGAGAGATTCTTGACAAATAACTTCCACTGACCTGGAATCCAAAAGACACAGCCATTTGCTGTGTGTGCTAGATAGGTAAAGAGAATGAAGAAAAGATAGAATTATCCAGACATAGCTGTGTTTTTAATGACTTTATGTGAAGTTAGAACAAAACACTTCTATGCAGACAAAGCCCACTCTGGAGGATCTAACTTGATAAGAAGAATATAGCCTGGATTTCAGGGCACTCCAGCAGCATGCTTCCTGTCTAATGTAGTACACCTGGTATATACAGCTGTGAAACCACCATGTAGCTTACGGGTCACAGACATGCTGAGAATACCTAGCCCTTGGCTGAGTGAGGACTGGGGATTTACTCAGCATGCCATGCCAGTGCGTCTGTTCTTTCTAAAAACCCTTGAGCCCAAGGCAAGACTGCTGGTGCAGAGACATTTCCAGAAGATCTTGGGAGGAAAGGCAGTGCAGGGATGGCCTTCTTAAGGTCTAGATGTTGGCATTTCCAAGATAACGAAAGTAGCGTCAAGCTAATTTGCATAGTTAAGGAGGAAGGTATTTTGTACAGAGTTTTTATGTGACATCCAGGATTCAGAAACTTAACTATTTGTGTTGGCATAGTTTTTAAACTTACAGAAATCTGTGTTTGACTTATTCTAACACACACACACACACACACACACACACACACACACACACACACACACACCACACGTCCTTGGGTCCTTGAGCTAATAAATTAAACTTCCTGGGCCTCAATCTTCTCTTCTATAAGCACCTCATTGAGTCATTAGGATTGGATGGAATCATATATACCACAGTCGAGTTATATTCACAATGTTTGTACAATATGTTGTTCGTTTTTCTGACATCTTATTACTTAGGTAAGCTAACTTGAGAAGTATGAGTGTAGGAAAGGTAGAAGGCAAATGCACACTACTCTTATATATTTGAAATCTAGAATCAAAAGATTTCTTAGTTTCATTATCATTTAAACATGGAAACAGTGATTGATACAAAATGGGATAGCTTAATAAGATTTTGTTCTTCGATATTGTTGTAATTTTCTTTAAATGGAACAAAGTCCCAATAGATTATAATGAAATTTTACTTATATGCCACACATTTCTTCTGAATGGACTAAATATGCATGGTTATGTAATGCACATTGTGTGCCTTCTTTCTGAAAATATCCCAGGCAACTAACATTTTACAAAATATGATAGATATAACTGTTTACAACTCTTCCATTTTGAAAGAAAATGAGAAGCTATAATAATCCACAAATACTAACTTGTTCTAAGGGTAAAATAAAATTTAAATTATTCTATCTGGAATTTAGATTAACTAAGAATTTGAACTATAATGTCAACTATTGAGAGACTAAAGAACATAAGTAGAGTTAATAATCAAAGGAGCAATAAAGACATTTCCCAGAGCTAAAGAAGCATACTGGCATGGAAACTGAAAACAGTTGAACAGGCAGGATGAAAATAAGACCTGTCCTTCCATGGAAGCCCCACAGAGAACTTGGAAGAACTTGGATGAGGTGGAAACTGAAGGTTTCCAGAAAGGAACCAAAAAGGAGGTTTATTTATAAGATGACCGTCAAGTAGCAACACATTTCTCAGTGGTAAAACTGAGGAGCTGGGAATGTGTGTGGGGGTGTTGATTATTTGTTTGTTTGTTTTTAAAGTTTTACAGGAAAATTGTTGAATTAGGATCAGATGGGATGGTAAAGTAGACACTGACACAGATAAGAATTCAGGTCTGCCAGCAGATCTACCTTCCTCTTGTTGACACAAAAGCACAGCTCACCTCAAAAGGGGCAAGAGGGAGTTTATTCTGGAGCCAAATGTGAGTGAACATAGAGTAAGCCACCTCACATCCCATGCTCTGAAATGCATACAGGTCCCCAGAATCTTTATAGTAACAGAACAAAGAAAGTCATAAATCAAGGTGCAAGTAGGTAGTTATGGCAAAGTGGAGAAATCTCAGTCTGTGGGCCTCAGATGCTGTCTGAGCTTAGACTTATAGTTGGTAGAAAAAGATTTAATACATCCCAAGAGGCTTTTATCTGTTAGTCCAAGGATGTTAAGTGTGATATAGAGGGGACCAAGGAATGGCTGTTTATGAGGCTAAAGAAGCCCAAGATGAATTATAAGTATGCTCTGGACCTGCAACATTCCAACCCCTCCACATCATGAAGCACTAGTCAGTCAATCCACATTTGCCCATGGCTTCTTTCCAGGAGTCTCAGTTGCTCTCCCCATTCCCAAGTACTTCTTTATTTTACACTTGCACACTCCACCACTTGGAAAGGGAAATAAATCTTCTAGATGATTTGAATAAATAAGGAAATGGGAAACAAAAATTACTGCATTTAAGAGTGGTAATGCTTCTTTTAAAATGTCAAATACCAACCTGAAAGATCAAATGATAATTAGAAGAAATATAATTATTAATAAGATAGTAAAGTAAGTTATTTATACATACAATTCAAAAAGGTGGGGAAAGGAGCATTAACATGAACTTAAAGAAAGTAAAACGATAAATGGGGATAACAGTAAGATTAACAATACAGAAATCAGTTTATGTCAGTGAAAGCAAAACGTAGTTCTCTAAAAGCATTGAATGAAGCAGGGCTGCAAAGGTGGGTTCCCAGCACCTATGGGGAGCAACTCACAGCTGCCTGTAAGTCCAGCTTCAGGGAAGCCAATGTCTCTAGTTCCTAGGGTACCTTGTCTATGTGTACATACTGAGACAGGCAGACAGGCACACATAAATAATAAAAAATAATAATAAATAAATCTTTTAAAATAGTGAAATAATTCTGTACTCAGTAATTGTGTTCAAGCATGAGTAAAAGAAAAATCCTAGAACATGCAAAATAAGAATTGTAGAACTAAAGATAAAAAGGTGAGTTTGGTTGGTTGTTTAATCATAAGTTGAAAATTTGAACAAAGTTTTCTTCTGATGACAAAGAATTACCATAAATTTAGTGACTTAGCAATACAGGTATACTGTTTGGTGACTACATCGTCAGAAATCTGGCATAAGCCTCACTAGGATAACCCTGGTGTCAGGAAGCTCCAGGGGGAATCTGCCTGTCACCTTGTGCATCTGCCACATCGGAACCGTTCCCTTGCTTGCTCAACTACAGAGAGTGCCCTGTTTCCAGATCCTGGTCAAATTTCTTAGTATACAGCGTGCTTCAGCTGTCTCCTTTCCTTCAAGGACAACTAAGAAACTTCCATCCCTGAGTTGCTCTTCTTGCTCCTCATTTGCTTTACGGACTCGTGATTAGATGCCCGGCAGTAATAACCTAAGACGTCCTCTCCATGGAGTCACTAGCCTTTATCAGACCAGTCAAATCTCTTGCCATATTGGTCGCACAATCATAGGTTCTAGGAGTAAAGGAAATAGACACAATTCTGACTGCTATATGCATGTATAGCTTGTTTTCTTTTTTAAGGATGACTATAGCCTTCAGTCAAAAATATAAAATCTTAATAGATGAACAAACAGAAAAATCCAAATAATGCCTTTAAAAAGCCACTCCCCAAAAGGTCTCAAGAGGTAGGTGGTCCAAACTTTCATGGTACAGATAGATTCTGTTACATAAACTTACAAAAGGTATATCTCTTTTTTTTCCCCATTTTCTTTTGTGATATCAGGCTCTGAATGATGTGCTTGGAGTTCTTGACAGTAAAAGCTGTTTAAGTAGTAGAGGAACAATAAGAAATTTGTGAAGAAAAAAGGAAAACCTAGTCTTTATACTAAATACATAAATTATGTCCCATATTCATTTAAAGTTAAGAAACATCTTCCTAAGCAGGGTATGAAGACAGAATCCGTATAAATAAAAGACATATACCCAGGGCCAACTTCCAGAATTTAGGAGAGCATCTTTAAACCAGTTTTAAAAGGCAAAATAAATAGTGATAATTCACATAAGGGCTTCATAGACCCTTGAAGAATACCATAAAAGATACTTAGCCTTACCAGTTACCAAGAGACTTCAAAAAATACAGTAAAGTCTACTGTATTAAATAAAGACTCTCAGTGGGTTTTAAACTTTTAAAAGTCTAAAAGAAGGCAATTTAGAATCATTTATCTACGTCTAAAATGTGCTCATAGCAGAACATGGTAGCTCACACTATAGTTTTAGCACTTTGGAAGCTGAGGCAGAAGGGTTGCCACCAGTTTGAGGTGTTCAGCAAGTACCAGAGTACCTACATAGCAAGACACTGTCACAAAACCAAAACATCCTAAACAAACTAAAATGCACATACAAAATTTAGATGTTAGTTTCTTATAAATCTACTTTATAGAAGTAGCAGCTTCCTAAAGTATTGGTCTCATTATGTTTATAAAGTCCAAGAATTAGAAAAAAAGTAAACCATGCTCAAATGTGGGAAAAAGCAGTCAAAACACTGAGGAAAGTTCCACACCAGACTTTACTATATAAATGTGTTCAAAGAACTACAGGAAACCATTTTGTAAAAACTAAAAGAAAGAACACGGTGTCTTGCCACGTAGTTAAGTCAAAACAAAAATATTGTCAATGGTACTTCAAAATCCTTTTTCTACAAGCTATTAGATATGGTGGGCTTTATTATATATAGGACAGGCAGCTTTTCAAGACAAGTTAAGCCCAGAAGCAAGCCACAGAGGAAAGTTTTTAGGACACTGAGACCTCTGAAAGTGTCTCTCTATAAACACAGCAGGAGCCCAGGGACAGTGGCCCTAACAAGTCACAATCAACTTTTCAGATCCCTGGAATCTAAACAAAGGCTTACAACAATCTGAAAAGCCTTTATTCAAGGAAAAAAAGAAAAATGCCAAATGTCCTAACAGTGGGCTCTATAACTAGCTGTCTAACTTGCACCTTAGTTTGTTCCCACCTACCTCTTTAGTAGACAGCCAGACCCTCACAGCTTTTACAAGGGTACAGAATGGATGTGGGGTATCCTAAAAGTCAGGGTCCCAGTGACCTATCACTTTTTCATCTGTAAGCAACTCTTCAGAAAGGCCCTGTTTATGAGGTTTATCTTCATTTGACCATGTGCAGAGCTTGCCAAATAAGAGACCCTATCATAAGGTGTCTGTGGAAGATAATTGCTGGCAGTCATTAAACATCACAACTGCCCAAGGCAGCAGTACCAGTTAGAGGAAATAGATGCTGCCTGAAAGATTAACAAGAAAGTCAGAGGCTGGTCAAAAGCCAAAAAGGACTTAAATATATGAATAGGATGTCAGTGGGGGCTTTCAAAAGTTCCAGCGTATTCTGGAAGGCCGTATGTGTGAGCAGTGTTGTGTTCGTGTCCAGGGAAGGCTGGGGACATGCATAGTCTCTCAACTCTGGGTGAACTTCAGCCTCTGCTTGAGCAGGCATGAAGGCTACAGCAAAGTTTATAAAAGGCCTGCTGGCCAGGCAGTGGTGGCGCACGCCTTTAATCCCAGCACTCGGGAGGCAGAGCCAGGTGGATCTTAGTGAGTTTGAGGCCAGCCTGGTCTACAGAGTGAGATCCAGAAAAGGCGCAAAGCTACACAGAGAAACCCTGTCTCGAAAAACCAAAAAAAGCCGGGCGGTGGTGGCGCACGCCTTTAATCCCAGCACTCGGGAGGCAGAGCCAGGCGGATCTCTGTGAGTTCGAGGCCAGCCTGGGCTACCAAGTGAGTTCCAGGAAAGGCGCAAAGCTACACAGAGAAACCCTGTCTCGAAAAGCCAAAAAAAAAAAAAAAAAAGTATTTTAAAAAGAAAAGGCCTGCTGGAATATAATATAATATTATAATATAATATAATGAAATTATGCATCCCATCACCTAAAGAACCCTGATAAAGGCTGAGAACTGACTCAAGATATTTAAGAAAAGGAAATCTTGTCTATTTATAAACCAATAAAGTAACCAAGCAAAAGGCTTCAGCAAGTGCACAGAATGGAAATGGACTTTACAATACAGCAACAAATACCAAGATAAGTGAATTCAGTAAGGGGAGTGGCGTGGGGTCTGAATTAGCACATTATATCTAATTGTTAGTAGCAATTGTAAGGAACACGGAATATAAAACAGGGAAATATGGCTCAGACCTTGTAAAAGCAGTCAATACAGACTGTCTCTAAGGAAACTCCACATTAGATCGTACTACTATAAATGTGTTCAGCGAACCACAGCAAACCACTTGTAAGGACTAAATGAATGGAAACAATGTCTTGGCAAAGAAAGAACAGCAATAAATAGAAGTTTTTTGAAGAATTAGATATTTAGGAGTTGAGAAATATGACAACTAGAATGAAATTTTACTTCTTAAATTCAACATCAGATTTGTGGTGACAGAATACATACTCAGAAGTTGAATATGTGTCAATTGGAAGTGTCTACTCAGAGCAAGAGAAAACAACAGGTGAAGATAAAAGATCAGAATTCAAAACCCTACAGAGCCCCATTAATAGTAGCAATATACAAGCAGTGGGAGCCCAGAAAAAAAGGAAGAGAATGAAAGGCAGCATTTGATAAAATGACAAATACTCCATAACTTTATGAAAAGCATTAAAATAGGTCACCTAATGCCAAGTAGCTTAACTCCTAGTTTCACAGCTAGACTCATCTCAGTCAAGTATCAGTGTGGGAGGTCTAGCTCAGGTGAAAGAGCTCTTGCCTAGAGTGCACAGAATCCTAGGTTTGATCCCAGCACCAAATAAATCTGGCATGTGCAGTACCATCACTCAGTAGGTGGAGGCAGGAGGACCAAAAGTTCAAAGTCATCCTTGGCTGTAGACCAAGTTCAAGGCCAGCCTGGGCCAAATGAGGCCCTGTCTCAAAAAGGAAAATTGACCAGACTTACATGCAGGACTTGTAATTACAAGCAAAGAAAACCATCGTGACCTGTAGGAAGTGGTTTCTTATATCTGAGCATGGGAACCAAAAGAAAAATAGGCAGATGAGATTTCAAACAATTAAAAACTTGAGTTTCAAATGATGACATGTAGATGGTGAAAACAGTACACAGAGGAAAAATTGCTTTCAAATCCTATGTCTGACGAAGGGCTTGTACCCGGAGTATAGAAAGAGCTCAACAATATAAAGGCACATACTTCACTTTCTAAAGAATGTAAACAGTTTGAAAAAAATTCTCCAAAAAAGATATGCCTTAAAAAATACTCCAGTCAGAATCAAAGACCCTGTTTTGTGTAAGAGATCCAATGAAAAGCCAGCTGTTGGTGCTGATGAGGCTATGGAGAACTCGGAAACTCGCGGTGCTAATGGAAGCATAAAAGACTACAGCCTGTTGTAGGATAGCAGTTGTGAGGCTTCCTTACCAGGCCAAGGTTAACTGGTATAGCCAGTGAGAAATGAATCTTGACCACACACAGGACAGAGGGGCCATGGCAAGACTGAGGCTGAGACAAGGTTAGCGCAAGCAGTCAGACTTTTTTCAATACCCTTGTCAGAAACATAATACAGTGGTTGGTTGTTATCAGGGACAATGCCATGGTAGTTGCCAGGATACAGTGATGTTTGCAAGCTATGCAGAATATACGAGATAATGTCTAAGGCAAATAGCCTTTTGAGTTTTTATATGCTTGGTTGGCGTCTAGGGAATATAGAGAATCATAAGGTGGCATGAATGCTTTACTGCCTGAGGGAGCACCTTGGTTTCTCAGAAAATGAAAGACATACAGTGCCCCAGGAGCAAATCCTGTGACTCATGCCTCTCAAGGCAGCTAGATCAGGTCAACTCCATGGTTCCCTGCGTGGTGGCATCTGTTTGGAGTGCTAGCATTCTGAATCCTAAGTTTGAGGCTAGACTGGGCTACATAGTGACTGTAAGGACAGCCTGGACCAAATAGGGAAACCCCAACTCAGGAGAAAAGAGAAGGGATATGATTTCAACAAGAAAATTGAAGGATAGGTCCCTGGATCTTTTCCGTCCAGATAGATCCTAGCTGTGGGTTATTGCCATAAACAAACAACCCGGTGAGGCTAAGGCCCTAAAGCCCTGGAAGTTGGTAGGAGACAAAGGAGGGAAGGCCAGGGTAAGGTGGCGCAGAACGTCCCTGTTACAGGCCCAAAGTCAGCACAAGATGTTTCCAGGACCATGGGAGTCTGTATTCCCTGCCTTTTCCTAGCACAGAGAACTTGTACTCACCTTGAATACCGTAGCACTTATTGCAGACTGTTGGTGAGGTGGAATTAGAAATTTAAAAAGTTTATTGGGAGCCAGGCGTGGTGGCGCACGCCTTTAATCCCAGCACTTGGGAGGCAGAGGCAGGCGGATCTCTGTGAGTTCGAGGCCAGCCTGGGCTACCAAGTGAGCTCCAGGAAAGGCGCAAAGCTACACAGAGAAACCCTATCTCGAAAAAACCAAAAAAAAAAGAAAAAAAAAAAGTTTATTGGGAAAACAGTCCTGCAAAAAGGAAAAAGGATTGGGCAGAAGGGGTGGTGTAAAGAATAATGCAGACCTCTCAGAAGTTCAGGGTCTCCTGTGAAAGGACTTCTGGGTGGAAATGAGGAGTTCCTGCTGCCAGGCTCCGCTAGATGGGAACCACTTTAGGAAAACTGAGCAGATCCCGAATAACCTGGGAAGGGGGAGCGTCGTTACTCCTTTTGGCTTACCATTCCCTCGTCTCCAGGTTCTAAGCCCACTGTGTGTTCCTTGTTCCTGATAGAAAGGAGGCTGCAGAGGGAAACAGCTGTTGTGAGGTCAGGGATGGAGGACTCAGGTAGATAACTGCTCGCCCTGCTGTAACTCAGTAGCTTTTGTACCCAGTGACCCAAGAGAGAAGATTGCCTGCCATATGGAGGGAGCATCTCTTAATTATGTGCCTTATAATGGGCGTCCTAGATGCAGATGCCACCATTGTAGTCAGGGTACAGGCCCAGGGAAAGGCACTGTGAGATAGCACCTTAGCCCATTTCCAGAGTCCACAGTGGGCTTGGGGCTGTCCTGTACCTGTCCCACAATTAAGGCAAAGAAAGAAGCTCTCTGAAACTTCTGCGGAGAGGTTAGTTTGAATCATCCTCATACACAGCACAGTAACCTCCCACTGCTGACAGAAGAGTCTGCCTCTTAACACTTCAGCTCAGGGAATTAGATTTTTTTTTATGTTTTTTAAAATATGCATGGACTATGTCATATACATAACATATAGAAAACTATACTGGTACTTCATTGTTTTAAAAAATAGCATCTTTATGTGAGCATTGTGAAACGGTGACTTCATAGCTGATCACCACTTATTAAAGCTGATGTATTTATTTGGTGGCTTCGTGGCAGTCTAGTGTTTAATTATTGCTACTTAATTTTTCTTACAGGGCAAAGTTCTAAAACCATCAGTTCATCCCCAAGCATCGAGAGTTTGCCTGGGGGGAGAGAATCCACTGGCTCCCCACCTTCATCTGCTACTAAAAAGGATTCCTTTTTCAGCAACATTGCACGTTCCCGCTCACACAGCAAAACGATGGGCAGAAAAGAATCCGTAAGTACTTTAGGACAGTTTGTTTTTCATCTTTCATTCTGTCCTATAGTGGTGCACATAGGAAAGTCCCTCTTGTGCCCAGTTTTGTAAAGCTCATTAAACTTTTATGTATAGAGCAAACTATTTTTTTCCAAAAGTATGTTAGTGTTACCATTATAATTTAGTAATATTTTAAGTCTGCGATCTCTGTTAGCTAGGAAAACAAACACATCAATTCAAAATAAGTGGAATATTTTCTAAGTCCTTCTTCTGTCTTTTTATCAGTGTGTCATATTTCAAGACATACCCCAGCTCTGGTGTTCAGGAGGCAGGCCCTGAGGTAGGGTTAGAAGCACAAAAGGCTTACTGCTGAATAGCACCTCCAAAAGACAGAGAAGAGCTGCGAGTGGATGGAAAGGTGCCGTCTACCCTCACCTATCTCCACCAGTTCTCTTTATGGTTCCCTGTTCAACTGTCTTTCTAAATTTTAATAAACAACATTTTGTTGGTAGAAGATTATGACACTCAAAAAAACAAAACAAAATAATCTTTCTATTTTAAAGTAGTAACCTGAAAAGTAAAATAATTTTGCTTTTTGTTTTTAAAAACTATATGAACCACTTTTGTATTATGGTGGGGTTTTTGTTGTTTGTTTGGTTTTAAATGTAGATTTATTTTTATTTTATGTGTTTGAGTTTTTGTTTGCATTGCATGTATGATCACTGTAGATGTGCCTGCTTCCCGCAGAGGTCTGCTAGATTCCTTGGAACTAGACTTACAGCTATTCTTAAGCCACTAGATAGGCACTGGGAACCAAACCTGAGTCCTCTGTGAGAGCAGCAGCCAGTGCTCTTAACCACTAAGCTGTCTCTCTAGCCATATTAAAGTATTTTCATAGTCTCTGTGTAAATCCTTTGTATATAATACTGGGATGGATATATATTCAAACTGTATGAACCACTTAATAATCTAGTCTTAATCTAAATTTTTTATTATCTCTAATTTTTGTGCTTATAATATAATTAATTACATCATTTCTTCTTTCCCTTTACTCCCTCCCAACCTTCCCACATACCCCTCCTTGCTTGCTTTCAAATTTATGGCCTATTTTTTCATTAATAGTTGCTACGTAGGTGCATACTTACTTAAATGCATATATTCCTAAATACATAAATACAACCTCCTTGGTCTGTATGATGTTACTTGTTACTTGCGTGTATGTTTTCAGGGCTGACCATTTGGTATTGGATCTTTACAAGCAGCTTTATAAGAACTTTAACCACATCTTATAGCTAGTTCAATACCTAACCTAATATGAAGAACTCACTTGCCCCCAAAAGAGGTTACAATATCAGAATCTATCTACAGCTGGAAAATAACACTACTCAAACCGTAGAGGGATGATTGGTCAAGATACATAAAATGGAGCTTTACATATCCTTGACAAGCCACTTCACTTTCTAATGTTCCAACTACATCATCTGCAGACCAAGGGACACGCATCATTCAGTTTAGGGCTGCATTCTGAGAAGTGCAGAGTGGACACTTGTGTTCTCTACAAGGCACTGAATTTGGACGAGGATGGCTGTAAGGTTTCCTAGTGACAAAATCTCACAATTCCATAGTTAAATTTTGGTCCATTGCTGACCAAAATACCATTGTGCGGCACATAACTGTGCTTTGTTTTCTGAGGGGAAGAGCTCCCTCTGTGCTCCCTCAGAGCCCCTTCCAGGTTCAAAACTGTGGTCTGTGGTGTCATAGGATGGAACTTACTATTAAAACAGTACATCTAACAAGACTGCTGACCTCTGCTCATCCTAAAATTCCTCTGCAATTAAAAACAAACCTTCAAAGTAAGAAAGCAGGACCGAAGGCAGCAGCAGTCAGCCTTGTGTACTGGGAAGCAGGTGGCAGTAGGTAACTAAACCGTGTAAGGAGCCTGAAGCCACAGTCATCAGGAGGAACCCCTGGAAGGAACTTGCTTTAGGTGGTAAATCCATCCAGGATGTGAGAACAAGGAAGAGGGAGGGCAGGACGGAAGATGTCACCATGGCCAGTTTACACACACATGAACAGATTTCTTTTCCTGTCTAGCAGAAGACTGGAAGAGAAAATTGTAAAGTAAAATCGCTAGACTGAGAGGCATCAGACACATTCCGTATGGGGCTATGCTGTGGACAGTGGGTGATAATTGTATTTAAACACTAAATAGAAGAACTCACTCCATCCTCCTCCCCTTGCTCCCCGAAGTATCAGCATGGAGTGTGTGAGTGTGTGCGTGCACACACATACACCACAAACATTCTGTCCTTAGGAGTTCTTCAAAGAAACAATCAGGCCATGTGACAGAGGGCCCAGCTATCAATAGGTACTATCCAGTCTTCCTCGTGGCTCCTCAGTTCACAGTTTCCTATGATCAAGACAGCCAAGAATCATGCAATGTGGTGATCAAAGACAAAAAAAGAAAAGGACAACTAAAAGAAATAAAGTATTCATGGCAAGACAACTTGAGAAACTTTATACACACACACACACACACACACACACACACACACACACACACACACACATTCATCCTTCAGTATCCATAGAGAATTAAATCTAGGACCCCCTCCTGGTACTGAAGTCTGTGAATATCCAAACCAATAGATAAAATCATATCTATGTTTCCCATAGAAGTTAAATCATGTCTCAATTGTTGTAAGTGCTATGTAAATTGCATGCTATTTAAGAGATAGTAAATTATAAGTCTATATGTATTTGAGAGAGAAGAGGTGTAGGGTGCTGTGTTCTGTGTGATCAGTACATAGACTTCTAGAAAATATTTTCAAGTGACAGCTGCTATACAGAAGCTATAACTATGGAGTGATGACTAATTCTTTCACAGAATAAAATGTGAGGGCAGTTACTAGAAATAAAATATGAAAATATAATATCAAAACTAAAACTTAATGGAAGAATTAGAAAATAAAGTTGAAGAAATATCTCACAGAAAACAAAATCTAAAACAAGATTAAAGTAAAGAATAAGAAAAAGTATAACATAGCTACTCCAGAAGGTTGAAAGTCTGAAAAATGTGAATCCAGAAAAAAATGGGGACAACAAAGGAGAGAGGGATAACTCTAAATAAAATTCAGAGGGCTGGGAAGGTGCCTCACTAGGTAAAATGCTTGTCTTGAAAGCATGAGGACACGAATTCCATCCCAGAATACATGCTTTTAAAAAACAAAATAAACAAACAACAACAAAAACCAACCCAGGATGACAGTGAGGGTCACATAAGCCAATCAGAGACCTCATCTGGGGGGAGGGGGGGGAGCACATAGCACCTGAGAAGTGACACCTGCATTGTACTATAAACTTCACACACACACAGTTCAAGGTGTGTTTCTACTATTTTAAACCTGAATCTTGAGATTGAATGTCCTACATACACAAGGAAAAAAAGTATACACTCATACCCAGCACTGAAAACTTCATGAGAGAACAAAAGAAATCTTGGGGACTTACCGTGTTGCGTGAGAAGAAAGGTTTCTGACCACAGGTCAGGGATCAGAAAGCTACAGGCTTATCTGTAGCAATACCAAAGCCAGACAGTAGACCATTGCCTTCAGTGCTCGGGATGAATTCACTTCCTACCCAAATTCAAGATGCAGCTAAACTACTGTTGTGGGTTAATTTTTAAATGTCCCCTAATGGTGCAGACCTTGAAGGCTTGAGGGAATGTTATTAGATTGGGAGGGTACCAACTTCATCAGTAGATCAGTCTATATGTGTTTATAGCTGAATGGACTATTAGGAAGTGGTGTCTTGTTGTAGGAAATAAATCACCAGGGACACAACTTTGAAAGCTCTATCTTGTTTCCAGTCCCCTTTTTTCTTACTCTCGCTGTTTCCAACTGCCAGGATGTGTGTGTGTGTGTGTGTGTGTGTGTGTGTGTGTGTGTGTGTGTGTATGTGTATAAAAAAATAAAGTAAGCCATTTAGCTGTTAATAGTCCAAATTACGCTGTAACTATTGAGAAAATAGGGCGTGTGCACAATCTATTTACTTAGAGAAAGAGAGGAGCAAGCTGGCAGTGGCCAGTAGAGCTACTTCTCATTCTTACATAGCGGGAAATCAGTGGAGAATAAATACTCTAGGAAAATGAAGAGTTAAGCAACTTAAGCTAGAGGTAAAAGTGAAGGGGAAAGCAAAAGCATTGAAAGTTACTGCTTCTGGGGAGCAGAAAGTAGAGGGTGGGGTTGTGAGAACGTTTTCATAACAAACTGGTAGTACCACTTGACTCTTCAAGAGCTATATGCGTAAGCTAGATTTAAAATAGTAATCAAAAGTTACAACACAGTAGAATACACTTCCATAATGAATCAGAATATCTGTCTGTCAGAAAGTATGTATTTGAAGGGCTAGAATATGAAAATTACAAATGAGAAAAGCATATGGAGACTTTTTCATTTGTGTTATATTTGGTGGCATATGGATTGGTCTACAATATTAGCTAATTGCTTCTGAAGGTAATTGAATAACATAAAATTGAGAAACTCAGTCCACAGGCATGTTTTAAACTGTGAGCACCATACATACATACGGTACATAATTATGACCATGTGGGTCATCATTCAAAATTTAGTATATCTCTTAACTTGAGGAGATGTAAATAGAAGTCTTCAAGAGAGAAAGTCCTTGGTCTTCTAATCCAGTTATTTTAGTATTTTAGGAAATAATGTTATAATCAGTGTTCTTTGTCAGTTCCCATCACAAGAGTACTTCACACATGTCCCCTGTGGTCTGTCAGCTAGATAACTAGTTCTGCCCAGTGTGTTCAAAGTGTAGGTGATTGATATGTATAGTGCTACTGCACAAGCCTACATGTCTCTGTTTGGGCACAGTTGTCTCTTTTTTGGCAGGGTCTACTAACCAATCCAGGAAATGTAAACTTGAATCGTGAGTGAAAAGTAAGATTTTATTGATTAGCCTTCTGAGATTAATGGTTATCAAAAGAAAACAGTGCATAATTAGAATATATACAGGTCCATAACTGGAAATCTTCCTCCCCTGGGAGCAACCTGGCCATTAGAAGTATCACCAGTATCTTAAGTCATAGTACCTGCCCTCACTAGACCTACTTTTCTTTCCTTTCCTGCTTACTTTTGTTACAGGGATATTCCATGACCTCCAAAAGCTCAAAATAGTCTTCCTTTAATTCATTATTATCAGTTCCTTATGCAAGTAACTGGCATGAATTGAAGCAAAGAAAAAGTCTTACTTTGGGTCAGCATGCCTTTAAATGTGTAGTGTCTTTCAGATTATAAGACTCCACTTAAAGAGATTGTTATCCATTAGAAAAAGGCTAAATAAGCACAAGATAGGCATACCCAAAGATGAACATGTCATAACGACCAGTGTTAAGTGTGGCAAAATCTGCTTTAATGCGATTTTGAAATTAGTATAGAACTTCATATCCTGAATGTGCATCATAGGCATCATTTGAAGCTTGTCCACAGGCTATCTCTTTTAGGTTATGTGCATTGTATCTGTTTTAATACTTTTTATGGGGAAAAAAAAAAAGAGGGCAGAATTGAGCTAAATCTTTAAAGAGGTAACAAAGGGTTGGCAGATGTTTATAAAAGACATAATTTTAGGAACTGAAGTTCAGAGATACTATTCCTAAAGAAAAATAAATAACAAAGGGCATCATTATGTTTCTTTACTAAAAGGCAAAAGCAGTAAGACGTTTTAAGAATTGACTTTTCATCATCAGTCGTACCTACCATAGTGCCAGGCATAGTGATACCTGCCTCCTAGCACTCTGGAAGCAGAGGTTAAGCTTGAACTACATGGGATGACTCTGTATCAAAAAACAAAACAAAACAAAATTACCATGGTTTTGAGCATTGTTATTTATTTTGAAGAGAATTTTCCTTTTCCTTTCCCTAAAGTACCTGGAAGGCTTACCTCATTAAATTTAGATTTTAATTAAGTTCTGGTTCTTCTTGTTGTTGTTGGTGGTGGTGGTGGTGATCTTGAAGAAAAAAATGTAATTCTTTTACTTTTAACTTTTTTTTGCCTTATTTTTCATAATGATATCGAGTATTTACTAGAAATCTTTTTTGTTGGTCATTTGGCTGTTAAATGACTTTTTGCCTTTTTAATACTATTCTACAGTTGTCATTTTTTTCTAAGAATTTCTTTGCTAGGTTAAAGGATAGAGAAAAGGAAAATTCTAAAACTGACATTAGCCAGTAGGAATTTTTAAATTCTTTATGAACTGCAAGGTATCTTGTCATGTTTTGTGATAATGACAAGCAGTCTTCAAAGATCTAAAAGTATCCATGGTTCAGGATTTTCTACAAACCACACGAAATCAAAACGTCTGTACTACACAGGTAGATGATTAGAAAACCCAGCAGCTGAGAGCATGGGCAACTGTCAGGGGTGCTCATCCTGTGTGTTGATGATCTTTATTGCACTTTGGTAATTTGATAGAATTTAATTTTTATAGCACTTGTTAATTCATTAATGTAGTCTTGTCATGACACAGTAACAATAGTACCAGGAAAATGAAGACAGACTTAGAAGAAGACTCTTAATTATTTCTGGAAGTAGAGCCTGTTTGAACATTGTCTGAGCTATCTCAGACCATATTCTAGAATTGGAATGACCAACATTTTATCTGTATTAAGAATGTAAGACACTGTCCTGTTGTGGATATTTGTGGTAAGTGGGGAGTAGTAATTAAATAAAAATATCAGTACAAGAGGCTTAAATGCTATATTAGCAACCAAGACTTTCTCTCTCAGGAGATACTTCCCACCCGGCTTTCTTTCTCCTCCTGTTGGCCAAAATTAAATTCTGTGCTTCCCCTAAAGCCATCACTGTTAAGATGGAAGTGTAACATGAAGAACTGTAACTATGTGGTCAGACTGTAAGGGGCAGTAGCAGGGTATGATGGGCCGCCAGTAACTTGGTGGACAGTTGATTGCCAGAATGGCTTACCTGGTCCTTCACAGAAGCATTTAAATTTGAAAGAGAAGTTTTTGCTGTAATCAGTCAGCTTTTAGAGGTCAATTTTCAAAGTTTGAATTAGGTCAGTGAGGTAGAAGGGAAAGTGAGCAGAGTGGCTTTGCTGAAATCCCAGCCCTTTCCTATCTAATGTAGTTTATTGATGTAAGTAGACACTAATTAATTTAGAGGCCACGACTGGGTTTTAGCTCTTAAAAAGTCTTACTAGGAATTTTAATCTAATGTCAAGGTAATTTAGGTATTTGTAGCATGGCATTCAATTAGTTGTTTGAACTTTGTTCAGAGTCTCTTTGCCATGTCTGAGAGTCTGCCAGTCAGCTGTGGTCTGAGAGAATAGACTTAGGTGCTGGTGCATGAATTCATGGAATTCTACCACAGACATGGATGGCAGAGGAGCATCATCACAAGTGTCTCCACAGTGCGGCATGCTGTCTTCAGTTTGCTTTTAAGTGAGATTTAAGATCTGCTTTTTAACTTAGAAATGCCTCGATAAATGTCTTTAATACCAACAGAGACAGAGAGAGAGAGACAGAGACAGAGAGAGAGAACACAGAATCACGGGAAATGGATTGCCATACCTTGACTCTTCTGTGGACAGGACAGCGCCCTTAGGGACCACCTTCCTCCTGCTCCTAGGCCTTTCCCCTCCATCATCTGTCTTCATCTCCATCATCTCTGTAAGATACAAAACACCAGGTTGTACCCACAAGGAATCCCGCCAGGGAGGTGTAGGCACTGGTCTGGGAGAGCTCGAGTCAAACAATTCAGTGTGTTGGCAGTGTCTGGCCAGGGGCTCCTGTGGGTTTGAATCATGCTAAATTAAATGTGTCATTGATAACATCTGCTTCCTTCCAGTGACTCTTCTGGAAACTTAATGTTTATGTGTTCTTTCAAACTGCACTGCCTTAGGGAGACAGTTACTTGTTCCCCAAAATGCACATGTGCATGGTGTAGGAGGAAAAGAAAATTCTCAGTTACCCTGTGCAGAAGGAAGTCACCCAAGGCCGAAAGTCATATTGTGGAGGCTGTAAGCTGTCTCCGTCTTTTCCTTGGTATCCAAGTACGATAAAACCTGTCCCTGCTAGCTCAGCTCTTATGTTTTAAAATGCCCACATTAACTTTGCCAGGAAGTTACATTAATCTATAGAGCTTTCACTCAAGAGAGAATGAAAGCCCTGCTCTCGTTAGAGCAGCTCCAGGCCTCTAAACAGACAGCCTGAGGACATCACTAAAGTGTCTTCTCTGCTGCTGAGCCCGGTTCTCCTCCTCTGACCTTTCTGCCCCCACGATACCCAGGTCCGAAATCGCTGCACTCAGAAGTGTCACAGAAGGATAGCAGAAAGGGCAGGTGGCAGCCACGCTCTGCTTGATGATCCACACTCAGCACACCCTGGGGCTACCTTGTCCGGAAGGAAGAATCTTTTCCTCCAAACAAGGAAATACTCCACACTACTTATACTAAAAGGGATGGCATTTCCTAATTAGAAGCATATTTTAAATTAATAAAGGTGCTAAATTAATGAAGAGGGGATGATTGAAGACATTTCTGTATTTTGGTGGTGGTTATTTTTTTTTTAAAATAAAGCAAAAGGATAGTGCCAGGAGGAAAAAAAAAAAACATGTTATTATAATATTAGCATGAAGTACTCTAAGATCAGGGGGAAAAAAATGGAATTCAGTAGACCATAATAATATTAAGCATATAGTTACATGGAGTTTCCCATTCTTGTTTTATTGAGCCCATCATTTCAAAAACATTTCATTAAATTTGTTATAGTTGTAGCTCATTAGACAAGTAGATCAGCTCATATAAGCTACTTCTCGTATGAGGTGTTTGTGTGTTTGTACAATACAGTTGGTGTTGGATACTTTTTAAAATATCTGTAAAAGCAAAATAACTACTAAGACCTTTCTAGGTCCTGGCACTACAGTTTCGCTAGAGGATTTTAAACTTCTTGAATGTATGGATCACCCAAAGATAATAAGATTCAATTCCTCAAACATCACATATATACATATATAGATAGATACATAAATGTATGAATCACCCAAAGATTAAATTCCCCACACATTACATGGATAGATGGATGGATGGATGGATGGATGGATGGATGGATGGATGGATGGATGGATGGATGGGTGGATGACCCAAAGATTAAATTACACACACACACACACACACACACACATATGTATATATATATATATACATATACATACATACATATATATATATATATATATATACACACACATAGATAGATAAATAGATATACATATTTTGCAGTGTACCCAGGTTCAATTCCCACCACCCGCATGATTGCTTACAACCATTTTTAACTCCAGTTCCAGGGAATCTGACACCCTCATCTGACCTGACAGATACCAGGCATGCATGTGGTACACATGCAGGCAAAACAGTCATACATACAAATAAATATTTAAATAGATTAAAAAGGATGTCTAAAATCAATTGAAATCAGAAATGCATTTCTACATATAAAGCAAGCTTAGATATATCACAGTGTAGACAGGCCCCTCTGCTGATGCCATTAGATGCACAGGGTTAGAGATTAAATTCCATGTGTCTCCTCCGTCCTAAGCATTTCATGTGTTGAATCCCTTCACCCGCAAGGAAACGGCTCTACATGACCTTCCCTACAGATGAGAACTGGAGCATAGAGAGACTGTAATTAATTCCATCTAAAAATATTTTTCTGCTCAAGATTGGGCATGAGGTCTTTGTATGTTATCAGATAGAGCCTGGTGTGGTAGTAAATGCCTGTAATCCTTAAACCCAGGAAGCTAAGACCAGAAGACTGAATGCAAGGCAGACCTGAGACACAGCCAGCCCCTGACTCAAAAAAGGAAAAAGGAAGGGAAGAAAGATCTCTTCTCAGACACCCTCCCACACACCAGATATGAGAAGCAGCTAAGTAAAAAAGAGAAGATTTCTCTTAATTTTATGTACCATACAGGATATATTTTTTTTTTACAATATTTACAGTCTGTGTCTGTAATGGAAAAAGAAGTTGGTTTTCTTTTTCTTCTAGTCTCATACTCCAATCAACAAAAACACCATCCTTTCTCCCCCAAACAAGCAGGCAAAGCAGCTCTGTAGCAGAACATGCCAGCTCAGTGGAGCACTTCCACCCCATGCTCTCTGACACCACCCTCTTGCACAAGTCACTTGCTCCGGGTTGTTTTATCTGTGCTTGTGACCAATTTGCTAGAAATCAAGATCCTATATAACCTTAGGTTTTATTAATCATCATTTTTACGTTTTGTTTTGTTTTGTTTTGTTTGTTTTTGGTTTTTGGTTTTTGGTTTTTTGGCCAAGTTTGAAAGGAAGGATACAGCTAAACAGATTTGGAGGGCTGGTGAAGTGTAGAGGCCAGAGTGTGGAGCTTCCATGTCATTCTTAGGAATTCTAGACATATCTGGAAGCAGTTTGAACCCTGCCCTTTGGGTGTTTTATAAGGCTCCATCGCTTACCTAATACTAATAGACTGAGTGGGGGACTGAGCAGGGAAACTCAACAGGACCTTTGTGTTAGCATTCATTGGCTTCTTTGTGTAGTGTAAGCCTTTCCTTCCATGTATGGGGCCTCTCAAGAATTTCTCCAAGGACGGGGAGAGAGTGTGCAGCAAGGACCTCGAGGCCAAACCCAAAATCTATCAAAATACCACAGAATTTTACGTGTCCACCTCCTGACAAGCACATGAAAGAATTTTTTTGACCTGCCAACATTTGAATTTAAAAAGAGTTGATGAGCCAGGCATGGTGGTACCTGCCTTTAATCCTAGCACTTGGGAGGTAGATACAGGCAGTTCTCTATGATTTTTAAGCCAGCTTGTTCTACATAGAGAATTATAGAACAGCCAGGGCTGCACAGGAAGACTCTGTTTCAAACAAACAAAGTGAGTGGGTTTTGTCACATGAAGGAAACGTTGATTTTATGTTATTGGTTGACTCTATGCTCTAGGGATGGTACATTATATGGAAATGGGCCTATCTTACGTTTCTTGTGCTGTGGCAAGGACTATGAGTGTCTCTATCCATCAGGGCCAACTGCAACAAAAGCCTAACTCTATCTCCCTGGCCTCCAGACTTCAAGCCAGGTATCTTTTGACTTCATCTATTATAAGGAGCCCAGGTATTTCTTTCTGCTCAATCTACTGGAGTAAAATAAAATAATGATAAGTGTATTGATTTTAGGTTTTAGGATCTTTGCTATAGGTCGGAGTAGACAGGAGCATCACCATATGTTAAGACAGGACTGCTGGAAAGAAGAGTCGGTAGCATCATGAGAATCCATTCTCTTGGGATCAACTTCTGTGCCTCCTACTAGTGAGCTTTTCAGAGTGGAACAATACAGTGTCTTAGTGGCTGGGGAAAAAGGAAGCACACACACAGACACACCCCTTCTGTGTGTGTGTGTGTGTAAAATATTTCCTGGTTAATTAGCTAAGCATCCTTTAAAGATTATCTTTAAGAAGCACACTAGACCATCTATCTCTGTTTGACAATTTTAATAGTGTAGATTAAGACTTTCACCATACAAGCACTGTTCATGATTTCACAGTGGGTAAAATATTTAGTTACTGATTATTTACTTTTCTCACAAATTATTCACTTATTATTATTATTTTCTTATTATTTAGTGCTGTTTAGAAAATAAATTTGTTTAGATAATGTTGTTTAGGTTGATTTGGAATCAACTTTGGTCTTTAAAAACAGTAACATATCTTTTTACCCCATGGTAATCGTGTGTATCGTGCTTAAGGAGGCCAGAGATTGGAGTCAGGTGCCCTCCTCAGTCACTCTCTACCTTATTGTTTGAAACAGGGTTTCTTAATGAGCATATGGGTCACCAGTTTGACTAGAGTGGTTGGCCAGCCAGCTCCAGAGACCTGTGTCCCTCGTCACCAGCACTGGGGCACAGGTACGTGTTGCTGCTGCCCCTGAAATGTGCATTGGTGCTGGAGTCCACGGTTGAACCCTCATGCTGGAACAGCAGGCACTGCCAACTGAACCGTCTCCCCAGCCAGCGCCTTTGCTCTTTAAAAAATATGTTACCTAGCATGTTTATTCACATCATAATATCATTAAAATATGACCCAATTTCCTCATAGAAAATAAAAAAAAATCCCATATAATCCCACAATATTTTTCAAAATAAAGATTACTTTTAAAAAGTCACTTACTCTTTGCAATCTATTTTTCTAGTTAGTCATTTGTTACACGTCTGTGAATTGTCTTCCAACAAGGACATTTTTAAAGAACACATAGGATTCATGTGTGTATATGTGCTGTTGTTAGACGTTTGTTTGATATTTCCAGTTGTTTTTAAATGCACCCTTGATTCCTTGGGATCACTTCCTAGGATTACATTAATAATATAAAACAACAAAAACTTAACATTTAAAAAGTGTTTAGGATGCCAAGCTATGTGCAATGTATTTTATCTAGAAAATCTCATATAATTCCATCCCCCAATAATTATAGGACATACAAACTGTTATTACCATTTTATAGTTGGGCTCAAAGAGTTGCTGACTAAAGTCGAAAAGATGGCATGTGGCTGGCCTCATATACTGAAGCTATGGCTGTAGTTGATATTCCAGCTTCTTCTCCAGTACCACTGCTGAGCTCCTCACATATCCATCCCCTAGTGTAATGCAGTGTGAGATGTAGTCTTTGTATTCCTTTTCTGTTTTTCCTGATGCTGGCTTCCTGAGCTGTTGCCATATGCTTCTGCCTTGGGTTTCATTCACAGTGTGTGTGTGTGTGTGTGTGTGTGTGTGTGTGTGTGTGTGTGTGTGTGTTACCCTGTGTGTACCACAGCTTCCTCAGAGCATCTGCAGCCTTCCTCCATCTCATCAAGACTTTCCGTTTCCTGTGCTTCTCACTTCTTGTTCACCCATCTGTTCAAGCAAGACTAGGCGCCTTTCCTGTCTTCCAGTTACTATTCTTGGCTGATTCCTGCTCTGCTGTCAGTGTTGGCTTCCTTGCCTGCTTGTCTTGTGATCTAAGGACACTCTTAGAAGCTGAGCAGAACTCCACCCTGGGGCCCTTCCTGCCTCCCTTTGCCTCAGGACTGACAGACATCGCTGCAGTGTGAATGATCTTCAGCACAGTCTCTTAGGGATGGTGGGTGCAGCACCCTGCATGTCAGACCCCAGCTCCGAACACAGTCCTAGAAGGAAGATGGAAGAGAAGGCTTTCTGCTCATCTGTAGCTCCTGCTCCTCCCAGTACCCTGATCTGGCTTTGTTACTGGTTCCTTTGCTCACCTACCACTCACCTGCATGCATACTCACACTCACACATATTCATTCTCTCTCTCTCTCTCTCTCTCTCTCTCTCTCTCTCTCTCTCTCTCTCTCTCTCTCTCTCTCTCTCTCTCTCATCGCCTTGTGACTGGGCCCTTGCTTCCTGAAACATACTTTTCCATCATTTCTTCTGAGTCCTTCTCTTTCAATACCCTCCAAATTGTGTCATCCAGAAAACATGCTTTCATCTCCACATCTACTATTAGATGTTATCTCCTCTCTCCTGGCCTGTGAGGAGCCCTTCGGATCATCATCTGCTCATTTCTTGGCTTTAAGAACCTACAGAACAGGCCGGGCGGTGGTGGCGCACGCCTTTAATCCCAGCACTCGGGAGGCAGAGCCAGGCGGATCTCTGTGAGTTCGAGGCCAGCCTGGGCTACCAAGTGAGTCCCAGGAAAGGCGCAAAGCTACACAGAGAAACCCTGTCTCGAAAAACCAAAAAAAGAAAAAAAGGAAAAAAAAAAAAAAAAAGAACCTACAGAACAACATGTCTTCCTCTAAAATCATAGGCACCAGGGCCCACATCTCATCTGTTATTATGATATTTCCCACAAGGCTTAACACAATGAAAATGAATGTATTTATTAAACTAGTCAATAAATAAGTGAATAAATAATAAACTATAAAATCTTATTCTGCTAAAATAAATATGAAATATCAAAAAGGTATTGAAGCATTTAATAAAACTAATATATGAAGGATGTACTTTATATAAACAACCAAGTTGCATAACATCTGACAGATTTAATGACCCCATAGAAACGCCTTTGCTCCTTTAAATAGAGTCTCACTGTGTAGCCCAGGCTGACCCTGAATGCCCAGCAGTCTTCCTGCCTCAGTCTTCCAGGTGTTGGGATTTGAAATGTTCCGCAATTCTAAAACATTTCTAAATGGTTTTGCAAGGAAATAATTTAGTTAAGAAACTAGAAGCTAAGACTCTTCATATAGTTGGTAAATCTCTGTTAAAGGGAGCTGAGATGTTTGTTGGGGAGGCCATAGAACATAAGAGTGAGTTTGTACTCAAGGAAGAAGTTCCATTTCTGGCAGATAGAGGTGTAAAGAACAAGAAATTAAAGAATTTGTCCAAAGTTACTCAGCTAGTAACTGGCAATAATGAGTTTTGAACCCAGGAATATCTGCTCCAGGAGTCCATCATGACTCCACTGTACTCTTTCCTCGAACATTCATGCTAGGGTAACCACAATAATCATGTCTTTTCAGGGCCATTGAATAGTTCTCATACAGCCTCAGGGTGATTAGGCAAGCATTCCTTTTTTATTCCAGAGGGCCAGTTTAATGAAAGCAAGTGACTAGAGCTGTCACTGTGGAGAGTGTTGTTTGCTGGAAGGAGTGCGCAGCACGAGACACTAAGATGGAGATTTAAAAGAGGTGCTGACGGTTTTAGAATTGTAATTATATAATATGATGAAGAATAAACGGAAACCACCCTTTGTTTCCATGTGATCCCATTTCTATTTATAAACCCTGAGTGATAGCTGAAGGGTTTAAGAGTTTTTTCAGATTCAGCAGCCTCAACAGGGATGCCAAACTGCATTTCAAACTGACAAATATAAGAGGTTCTCAGCCCTTTGCATCTGCTCAACCAGGGCCCTCTTTGATCTCAGTATGTTTTCCCTTGAAAAGAAGGTTTGATGAATGAATGAATGAATAAATGAACGAACGAACGAACGAACGAACGAACCCTTTTCCACAGTGCTTGTGTGGAGATAGATTCTGTCTGTATTGAGATTCAGTTGTGTTCTATGCATGAAAACGAAAACTTGGAAATGTGTGGTTTCTTACCCTTCTAAATTTGGCAGCCACATACCCAGGGCAGCCCCACCTGGTGCAGACCCTGTACTGCCCGTGGCCTCTGTCACATAGCGGCCGTGTCTAGCTTTGCTGAGCAGCAGGCTGTGGAGGAAGAGGTCCTTTGAGCTGCAGACACTTCTCTAGCTGGCCAGTGCCTCGATCCAGAAGGCCATCCCTCCCTCCTTTAAATGTGTCCTCTGAAGTTCTTCCCTCCAGACTTTGCAAAAGCAAGCCTACCAAGTAGAATAAGATGCTGTGTCTCCTGAGGACAAAAGTTCCCAGGGGCGTTTGTGTTTTAACTGGCATGGTTGCTACTCTCAATTAAACTATTGCCTAGAGTACACAGATGGTTTTACACCAGGAAGCTTCTCTTATCTGGTGCTTTCTGTATACCCTGGGCTATCAGCACCCCAGCTACTAGCCACAACCAAACTCTATCTGTGATCCAGATCTAGATTCTGGTTGGGTTTGTGTCTATAACTAAGAGATGACTAAATGGAGGGACATGAGGCTGGGCCAAGATTCCCAGGGAATGTGTCTCGTTTCATGAGATGACTTGTGCACTCTACCGCATAGTGCATTGCATAATCCAGCTCATTACCTGTTGTTAAGTGCCTTGGAAGCAGAGTTGGAGTTTCCATCCTCCAGATGACTGAGTTTCCACCAGAGCTGGAGAGGGAAATGTTTGAAGGCCATATGACTTATCAATGACAAGACAGGAATAGATTCTTGGTGTCATATGTGAGTTTCTCTCTTAACCACTCTCCTACATTCAGCCATCTATCACTGCATAAGGAACAGATCCAAGATACAGTACCACAGGGCTCCCTTTTTGTGTTTGGTGTGTGGTTAGGAACTTGGACAGTGCTCACGAGACTGTGCTTTGCTGCATGTACTATTAACTGAGTCTCTCACATGCCTGGCTACAGCAGTGATGGACTAAAAGATATCAGAAAGACATTTTAACATGTCCAGAGTCTCACATTTTCTCTCATGGCCTTTACTCCTCCCCAACTCTTTCTTGAATGTTCTAGCCTGAGTAGCCACCATGAACTCCCTTTAGGGAAGGCAAAATTTGCCAGGCTTCTTAAACTTGCCCCAACTTGACATAGTTTGACTTCCTGCAGTCTCCATATCAAGGCTAGTGTGGCCAGTATAGATGCAAGAGGTGGAGAGGGATTCTTGCAAGCTAATAAGTGAGGCCATGTGTACATTCAGAGAAAAGGGTATGTGGTGCCATCTCTACAGACTGACTACAGCTGTCACAGACCAAGAAACACAGCATCCTTCTTTAATGTCCCTAGTGATCTCACAGAACAGGAAGGTTCAGGCCTGTGGGAAGAGACAGAAAGGGAAAGAGAAGAAGCCTGAGACGGCCCCTCGTCTTCACCTTGATGCCCAGATGGAATTGGATAGGCAACTCCTCCTACCCTCTGCTGGCATCCTCTGGTTGAGCTTCCTTCCGGTGCCATCTGTCCTTGGTGGAGGGCAGGGGGAACTGTCGAACTTCGTAGGATACGTAATGGACATGGGAAGTGCTTGTATAATCCTACAGTAGACATTTCACAGTTCACTTTTTGACACTGCTGTGTCTGGCTTTGTGTCAAACATCTCAGTGCATGTTCCTAAGACCTCTTGAGGTTGCAGTTCAAATCAGTGCTTTTCAGTGCTTTTACATGTGTCTTCCAAATGCAGTACAGGAGTACACCTACAGGAGACCTTTTCAACTATGAATTTCCACCCTACCAGTCAAATTATAATTACTCTCTTTAAAAGAGAAAAGAAATGCCTAAGTAGGTTTCTCTTCCCTTTTTGTTAGTGGCACAGAGGAATTTTATAGAAGATGAAAAGCATCTAAGACTGGAAGATTCATTTTCACCTCTGCCAGCCCTGGCAACACCCTTTCTTTTCTGTTCTAGCTGTCTTGGCTAAAAGAGCCCAAAGTATAAGGATTATTCCCTTTCTCTGAGAAAAACTCCCAGAATCTTAGAAATTTCTCTAGGAAATTTTTTACATGTTTAATTTCTCCTTAAAAAAAAAAAAAAACAAAAACTTTATCTTTGTGTTCTAGCTAAGTTGTTTGTGCAGTTTAATGACTCGATCCAGAGCACCCTTCTCTAGAAACAAATAAAATACCCCAGCTCCGTATCAAGAGAGGAAACGTAAGAATAGCTACTTACCAGCTGCTGGGAAAGCTTGCATTTTAAGAGATTATCATTGTCTAGACAATGATGAGATTTCTGGTACAAACAGAGGCCTTTGGTTTCTCTAGTGTTTGTGTGTGTGTGTGAAGAAAAATAGAATTGCCTAGGAAGTATAGGCTAGTGAAGCCTCGTTTCCCTTTTTACTTTTTAGTGTTCCATATTTTTAAAGATATTAGTTGGCCAACACAAAATGAACTCCGTGTTTTATATTGTTGTAGGCTTTCTGTTTCATCTTGTTTTGGCATTTATGACTAACTGGTTTTCTTGTTTGCTTCTTTTGATTTTCATTTTTTTGTCTTTTGAAAAAGAAGCAGAGAGAGCATAAATTTACAAGTAGGGAGGTGGAAAGGAGCCAGAAGAAGCTGGGGGAGGGGAAAACATGATGAAAATATATTGTATGAAATAAAAAATATTTTATGTATGTTTATGCAAAGTTTGCATGTTTTGTTTACAGATAGCCAAAACTAGAATTCAATTAAGAATGTGTGGTTTGGGGGCATGGGGTGAGGCTTGTCTCTGTTTTACTGTTTCTGTTAGTGACGGTAGGAGTAGGCTTGGGTTTTTTGTTTGTTTGTTTGTTTGTTTGTTTGTTTTCCTTTAGTTTTGTCTGTAGATGGAGGCTGGGTGTGGTAGCACATGCCTTGAATCCTCAAACTTAAGAAGGAGAGGTAGGTGTTAAGGCCACTCTGGTCTACATAGAGAGTTCCTTACTATCCAGGGCTACAAAGTAAAACCACATTTCAAAACAAAACAACAACAAAAACTTAGGATCACATGAAGTACTTTGCAATTTTTTTAAATTTTTATCTCTTTTGTTTTAGGAAGAAGAATTGGAAGCCCAGATTTCCTTCCTACAAGGACAGTTGAATGACCTAGATGCCATGTGCAAGTACTGTGCTAAGGTCATGGACATGCACCTTGGTGAGTGAACTACATTAGCCTTTGAAATAATGATGATCAGATCAGTGACAGGGGCACTACTGTGTGCTAGGCACATAGTAAGCTCTTGTTGCATGAATCTTCCCATTTGCTTCTCACAAAAAGCCCTGTGGTAGAAGTATTGTCACTACCCACATTGCACTGTTGAAGAAAGAGGCACATAAAGTAAAATGTCCCCAGAGTTCATCATAAATAAGCAGAGCAGGAATTCAAATTGAAGGAAGACAAATGTGTCTTTCACCTTCTGACTGCCATAGCGCCTTCGTGGTTGAGCTGAAATCAATCAGCTACATTGCTGAGGCCACCAGTTTACAGTCACTCAGGCAGTGCTTAACTTGATGATGCTTTCTGTAGTTTGACCTGAAAACTAGAAATGTCCTAAGTAAAGTTCTGATTACATATGAGTTATAAATGTGCCGTATCAGGGGGTCTTCTGGTATTGCTCCATTTGTAAAGGTCCTAGGATTAATACTCAACTTGTCTGCTGAAGCAGTTTGTATGACTGCAGTAACCATGTGCTGCTTGCGCAGAAGCCTCTGTTGTGGGTATTGTCAATTGCTCTCAGCCTGTTTGTAGTGTGCTGCTCTAGGGTCACGTGGCAAATTGTCAGCACCACCAGGTATTATAAGAAGTCAGGATACACTTGGGCATGCACACACACACACACACACACACACACACACACACACACATCTCTGAGGGAAACCAGAGGGTGTTCAACAAGGCCTCCTCCCACCAGCAGTTCCCTTGAGTGTAACCCATCCTTGGAGTCTGCCCTGGAGATGAACTCTCCACCTTCAGACCCCATGAAGCAGTCTCTGAAGCCTGTGAGGTTGAGAGTCTATTACAAGTGACCAAAGTAGCTGTCACTTAAATTAGCCTAAACCATGATGAGTAATAACATCTTTACACTGTCTTAAGATGTGGAAAGATACTGGTGTAAGTGACTGGCTTGAATTCATTGAAAACAATACCCACAGCAAATGGCCAGGCCTTGGCCTACTCTAGACCTCATTTCTCTTTGCAAGCCTCTGTTGGGGAAAAGGTGATGAAGAAGAAGTAATGGGAAGAGATCCTGGTAGGTGGTCCACAGAGAGCCTGAAGCCTGTCCCACCCAAAACAGCAGCCCAGTAGTGTCTGGCTCCTCTTTATTATTTTAAAAGTGCCTATGGGACTAGATTTATAGGACTCTTGGATTATCTTAATATGATCATACTCAAAAGTGCATTATGAAGAAGTAGTGGGGATGAGAGGCTCAGTGTGTAAAGCATTTGCTCTGCAAGGCCAGTAACCTCAGTTTGGATCCCCAGACCCCACGTTAAAAGAAAACGTGCATGTTAACAGAAGCCTCCATATTCCCAATGGTACTCCCATGGAGAAAGGAGGACAGAGACGGGAGAATCACAAGAAGCCTGCGGGCCAGCTGGCCTGTCAAAAGCAGCTAGAAAGAGACTCCATCTCACACAAGGTAGAAAGGCAAGGACATACTGGAGCGTTGTCCTTGACCTTCACATGCATACACACACATAAATAATACCCACATTTGCATATTACACATATGCACAAAAATAAAAAGCACTTATGAGATAGTTTATATACAAATAATGTGTTATATGATTAATTTTTGTTATTTAAATATAATTTAATTTTAAAGTGTCACTGTATGTGTATTTTCTGTTTCTTAGCTACTTGAGTCAGTGATCTTTTTATTATTTGGGTTTTGAGCAAAGAAATGCTTGGGAGAAAGATTTACCAAAACTTGAAAAAAAAAAGATTGTTCTAGTAAGTTTCCCAGTTGTCTGCTGCACACAGCAGCTTGTGAAGCAGCTTTACTGAAGCCGCGAGATGTCCAAACAGCCTCTGCTCCGATCCTGGTCTTTCAGTTGGTGCTAACAGAGCATTCCTCAAGGCAGAGGAGAGGACAACAGCCTCATTAAAATGGAAAGAACGGCTTATACCAGCTGTGAATGTCCAGTGAACGGCAAGAGTAGATTGCTTTTGTGTGCGCATTTCACTATCAGACAGAACCCCTTCATGTAGCTCGCAACTTACTTCCCCATTCCAATAGCATGGTTGCATTTTCAAAGTGGGGTTGAAGCATGCTGGGAAGAACTGCCTTCCCCAGGACCACTGATGCCTTTCAGCATCGATGCAAAGTGACACTGCTTGCTTCTGGTGGAAGTGATTCTTCAACTAAAGAAAGATACCTACTTGTGCAAGTGTTATTTTAATTCCTCTAGTATTCTTTCATATGATGGGGTTTTTAATTTCTAATTAAAAAGAAGATCAAAATTGGGATGACTGAAATATCTATTAGTAAGAGACTGACTGTGTTACAGCAATGCAGTCTATGAAGATTAAAATACTTTTTCTTCATTAACATGGATTAAGTTCAAAGAGCAGGTGACAGAATGTATTTGATATGATAACAACCATTCTCAGAGTTGCTTGGCTGAAAGAAAGGTTATAAAGGGACTTTCCAAGGAACCTAATCTATGTGCCTGAAAACATGTGGACAGCTTAAGTGCGGGCTGGACTTGGAGGGCAGCCCATACACAAACTGGCAAAAGGCACTGGGGAGAGGTAGGGTGGTACCTGAGAAACAAGAACCTGCTCCAGGCTCTGCTAGTAGCCCTGCCTGCCTGGGAGTGTCCTCAGTGAAATAAGACAAGAATATCAGTCTTGCCAGTTTCTTGCCAAAATTTATTTTTAAACTGTATCATGGGACATGACTCAAATAGGATATTCAGCAGAGATCATTTCCTATTTCCCTTGTGTGGCTTAGGAAGCACACGCTCATAACACTTAGTTTTGGCTTCTCCAGGACCCCACAACTTATTAGTTAAAGATCGGGGACCAGTATTATACTCTGAACACACACTGATTTATCAAATGACACCAAAAGATGCTCAGAATTTGATATGTTGACCCTAACATTAGGTTGTGAACAAGAATAACTTAATCACAACTTGGTGCCTGGATGCTTTCTGACATGGGCCTGCTAAGCCTTGGCTCTACATAGAATGAAGGCTGCCAAGGTTGCTGTGAGTACCATCTGAGAGCACTGTTATACCAGTTATTTCTCAGTGCTCTTTTTATTTAAAATTTTTTTCATTTTACATACCAACCACAGTTCCCTCACCCTCCCCTTCTCTTGCTCCCCCTCCCCCCCAGTCCCACCCCCACCATCCATTTCTCATAGGGGGTAAGGCCTGCCTTGGGTAGTCAACACAGGCTGGCATACCAATATGGGGCAGTGCCAGCCCCTCCCCTCTGCATCAAGGCTGAGCAAGGCATCCTACCATAGGGATTGGGCTTCTAAGAAGCCAGTTCATGTACCAGGGATAAGTCCTGGTCCCACTGCCGGAGGCTGCAAAAACAGATCAAGCTACACAACTGTCACCCAAATTCAGGGCCTAGTTCAGTCCCATGCAGGCTCCACAGCTGTCAGTCCAAAGTCTGTGAGCTCCCACTAGCTCAGGTCACCTGTCTCTGTGGTTTTTCCTATCATGGTCTTGACCTCCCACCCTATAATCCCTCCTCCCTTTCTTCAACTGAACTCCAGGAGCTCGGCCAAGTGCTTGGGTGTGGGTCTCTGCATTTGCTTCCACCAGTTACTGGATGTAGGTTCTATGGTGACAATTAGGGTAGTCACCAATTTGATTAGAGGGGAAGGCTATTCCAGGCACCCTCTCCACCGTTGCTAGGAGTCTCGGCTGGGATCATCCTTGTGGGTTCCTGGGGATTTCCCTGATACCAGGTTTCTCCCTAACCCCATAATTGCTCTATCAAGATATCTCTTTCATTGCTCTCCCTCTCCATCCCTCCCCCAATTTGGCCATCTTGATCCCTCATGTTTCCACACCCCCTCCCCTCCTCTCAATTCCCCTCCAGTGTACCCAGGAGATCTTAACCATTTCCCTTCCCAGAGCGATCCATGTGTCTCTCTTAGGGTCTTCCTCTTTATGTAACTTCCCTAGGGTTGTGGGTTGTAGCCTGGTTATGTTTTCCTTTATATCTAATATCCACTTGTGAGTGAGACCATGTTTGTCTTTCTGTGTCTGGATTACCTCACTAGGGATGATTTTTTTTCTAGTTCCATCCATTTGCCTACAAATTTCATGATGTCATTGTTTTTTACCACTGAGTAATTCTTCATTGTGTAAATGTACCACATTTTCTTTATCCATTCTTCAGTTGAAGGGCATCTAAGTTGTTTCCATGTTCTGGCTGTTGCAAATAATGCTGTTATGAACATAGTTGAGCAAGTGTCCTTATAGTGTGGTTGAGCATCCCTTGGGTATGTGCCCAAGAGTGCTGTACTGCTGGGTCTTAAGGTTGATTGATTCCCAGTTTTCTGAGTGGCCCAGTTTTCCCAGTTTTCCAAAGTGGCTGTACAAATTTGCGTTCCCACCAATAGTGGAGGAGTGTTCCCCTTGCTCCACATTCTGTCCAACATAGGCTGCTGTAGTGTTTTTGATCTTAGCCATTCTGACAAGTGTAAAATGGAATCTCAGAGTCATTTTGATTTGTATTTCCCTAATGAGTAAGGATGTTGAGCAGTTCCTTAAATGTCTTTCGGCCATTTGAGATTCTTCTGTTGAGAATTCTCTGTTTAGATCTGTGCCCCATTTTTTTAATTGGATTATTTGGTATCTTTGTGTCTAGTTTCTTGAGTTCTTTATATATTTTGGAAACTAGCCCTCTGTCAGATATGGGGTTGGTAAAGATCTTTTCCCATTCTGTAGACTGTCATTTTGTCTTATTGACCATATCCTTTGCCTTACAGAAGCTTCTCAGTTTCAGGAGGTCCCATTTATTAATTGTTGCTCTCAGTGTCTGTGCTACTGGTGTTATATTTAGGTAGTGGTCTCCTGTGCCAATGCATTTAGGGCTACTTCCCACTTTGTCTTCTAACAGGTTCAGTGTAACTGGATTTATGTTGAGGTCTTTGATTTATTTGAACTTGAGTTTTGTGCATGACGATAGATAAGGATCTACTTGCAGTCTTCTACATGTTGACACCCAGTTATGCCAGCACAATTTGTTGAAGATGCTTTCTTTTTTCCATTGTACAATTTTTACTTCTTTGTCAAAAATCAGGTGTTCATAGATGTGTGGATTAATGTCAGGGCCTTCAATTCCATTGATCCACATGTCTGTTTCTATGCCAGTACCAAGCTGTTTTTATTACTATAGCTCTATAGTAGAGCTTGAAGTCAGGGATCGTGATGCCACCGGAAGTTGCTTTATTGTAAGGGACTATTTTAGATATCCTGGGTTTTTTGTTTTTCCATATGAAGTTGAAGGTCTGTGAAGAATTGTGTTGGGATTTTGATGGGGATTGCATTGAATCTGTAGTTTGCTTTTGGTAAGATTGCCATTTTTATTATGTTAGTTCTACCTTTCCATGAGAATGGGAGATCTTTCCATTTTCTGATAACTTCTTCAATTTCTTTCTTCAAAGACTTAAAGTTTTTGTCATACAGATCTTTCACTTGTTTGGCTAGAGTTTCCCTGAGATATTTTATGTTATTTGTGGCTATTGTAAAGGGTGATGTTTCCCTGATTTCTTTCTCAGCTGCTTTATCATTTGTATATAGGAGGGCTACTGATTTTTTTGAGTTAATCTTGTATCCTGCCAAATTACTGAAGGTGTTTATCAGCTGTAGAATTTTGGGGGTCACTTATGTTTACTATCATATCATATGAAAATATCAAAAGTTTGACTTCTTCCTTTCCAGTTTGTATCCCCTTGATTTCCTTCAGTTGTCCTATTGCTCTGGCTAGAACTTTGAGTACTTTATTAAATAGATAGAGAGAGAGTGGACAACCTCGTCTTGATCCTGGTTTTAGTGGAATCACTTTGAGTTTCTCTCCATTTAATTTGATGTTGGCTGTTGGCTTGCTGTATATTGCCTTTACTATGTTTAGTTGTGTTCCTTATATCTCTGATCTCTCCAAGACCTTTATTATGAAGGGATGTTGGATTTTGTCAAAGGATTTTTCAGCATCTAATGAGATGATCGTGTGGCTTTTCTCTTTCAGTTTGTTTTTGTGGTGGATTACATTGACAGATTTTCATATGTGGAACCATCCCTGCATCTCTGGTATGAAGCCTACTTAATCATGATGGATGATTTTTTTTATGTGTTCTTGGATTCAGTTTGCCAGTGTTTTACTGAGTATTTTTGCATCAATGTTCACTAGAAAGATTGGTCTATAATTCTCTTTCTTAGTTGCATCTTTGTGTGGTTTGGGTAATTGTAGCCTCATAAGAGTTTGGCCATGTTCCTTCTATTTCTGTTGTGTGGAACAATTTGAGGAGTGTTGGTATTAGCTCTTCTTTGAAATTCTGGTAGAATTCTGCACTGAAACCATCTGGCCCTGGGCTTTTTTGTTGTTGTTGTTGGGAGACTTTTGATGACTCCTTCTATTTCTTAGAAGTTATACATCTATTTAAATTGTTTATGTGGTCTTGACTTAATTTGGGTGTGTGGTACCTATTCAGGAAAATGTTTATTTCTTTCACGTTTTCCAATTTTGTGGAGTACAGTTTTTGAAGTATAACCTACTGATTCTCTGGATTTCCTCAGTGTCTCTTGTTATGTCCCCCTTTTGATTTCTGATTTCGTTAATCTGGATATTCTGTCTCTGCCTTTTGGTTAGTTTGGATAAGGATTTGTCTATCTTGTTGATTTTATCAAAGAACCATCTCTTTGTTTCATTGATTCTTTGTATTGTTCTCTTTGTTTCTGTTTTGTTGATTTCAGTCTTCAATTTGATTATTTCCTGTCATCTACTCCTCCTAGATGAGTTTGCTTCTTTTTGTTCTAGAGCTTTCAGGTGTGCCGTTGTGTCACTAGTGTGAGATTTCTCCACTTTCTTTGTGTACACTTAGTACTATGAACTTTCCTCTTAGCACTGCTTTCATGGTGTCCCATTCATTTTCATTGAATTCTAGAAATCCTTTCATTTCTTTATTTCTTCCTTGACCCAGTGATGACTCAGTTGAACGTTGTTCTGTTTCCATGAGTTTATAGGCTTTCTGCAATTTGTGTTGTTGAATTCCAACTTTAAGCCATGGTGATCCAATAAGATACAGGGGCTATTCCAATTTTTTTTTATATCTGTTGAGGTTTGCTATTCCATGAGGTACTGAGAAGAAGGTATATTCTTTTGTGTTTGGGTGAAATGTTTTATAGATGTCTATTAGGTCCATTTGACTCATAACATCTGTTAGTTCCCTTGTTTCTCAGTTAAGTTTCTGTGTGTTCACCTGTTCAGTGGTGAGAGTGGGGTTTTGAAGTCTCCCACTATTAGTGTGTAGGGTTTGATGTGCGATTTAAAGTTTTAGTAATGGTTTGGGGTTTTGTTTGTTTGCTTGCTTGTTTGTTTGTTTTACAAATGGAGGTGCCCTTGTATGTTCAAAATTGAGACTTTATCTTGATGGATTTTTCCTGTGATGAATATGAAACATACTCCTCCATCTCTTTTGATTAATTTTAGTTTGAAGTCTATTTTGTTAAACATTAGGATAGCTACACCAGCTTGCTTATTTAGATACATTTGATTGGAAAATCTTTTCCCAACCCTTTACTCTGAGATAATGCCTGTTTTTGAAGTTGAGGTGTGTTTCTTGTATACAGCAGCAGGATGTTAGCCTGTGTCTTTTTATAGGTGAATTGAGTCTATTGATATTAGGAGGTATTAATGACCAGTTATTGTTAATTCTTATTATTTTTGGTTTTGTTAGTGGTGGTGGTAGTGTGTGTGTGTGTGTGTTTCCCTTCTTTAGGAGTTGCTGGTGTGAAGTTATCAATTGCCTATGTTTTCATGGGTGGAGCTAACTTCCTTGGATTGTGGATCTGTATTATTTAAATCTGGTTTTGTCATGGAATATCTTGTTTTCTCCGTCTATGGTGATTGAAAGCTTTGCTGAATGTAGTAGTCTAGGTTGGCATCTTGGTCTCTTAGTGTCTGAAGATTCTCTATCCAGGACTTTCTGGTTTCAGAGTTTCCATTGAGAAATCATGTGTAATTCTGATACGTCTGCCTTTATATGTTACTTGGCCTTTTTCCTTTGCTGCTTCTAATATTCTTTCATTATTCTGTATGTTTGGTGTTGATTATTATATGGCAAGGGAGACTTGGTTTGGTTTGGTTTGGTTTTGTTTTGTTTTGTTTTGTTTTTGGTCCAGTTTATTTAGTGTTCTGTTTGCTTCTTGTACTTTCATAGGCATGTGTTGGGAAAGTTTTTTTTCTATGATTTTGTTGATATATTTTCTGTGCCTTTGAGCTGGAGTCCCTCTTCTTCCATCAGTGCAGGTGGGGCCTGTGGCTCCGGTGGTCACTGGTGCCATGGGTGATAGTTGGCAAGGGAGGATGCTGCTGCCTGGTCTCTGGGGCTGTGATGGTTGAGGGATGGGCACGGTAAGTGTCCCCCAGGGCCTAGGGGCTAGAAAGCTGGGCTGTCCAGCTGGGAGCTCAGAGGCTCACCTCTTCTTCCAATCGATGCAGGTGGGGCCTGTGGCGTCAGGGGTCACTGGTGCCGCAGGGCAACTGTTTCTCGGGATTCTTTACTTACGTTCACTACTTTCTTGATATTCTGTTTATCTCAAGAGAATTCCTTATCAGTCTCTGTTTCATCATGTGTCCAATAAATGACTTAAAATGTCAAGTATTAATCAAGGCTGTTTTATAACTGGTAGCAGAACAAATAAAGAATTATCTTCTTAGAGAAAAATTATATACTGACATTTGTTCAAATGCCTGGCAGGCTGGTACATCTCCTCCTGCTCTGGAGCTCAGTACTGAAGGAGGATTTGTTTTGTCAGAGTCCTAGTTTTATTAACTCTATGTCAAATGCAAAGATTTAGAATTGAAAATATGTGTTTAATCAGATGTAAACTTTCCCTGTCAATTTCAGGCTTCTTCTGACACATTCATTTTCCCATAGTTGCCCCTTCTCAACATCTTGACAGTTGAGTTGAAAGCAGTGACAATATTAACCTCTGTGGCTGGGCTCAAGGTATTTTTAAAATTGCTGGATTTCACATATATGTGCATGTAAGTGAACAACCTGAACTTGTATGATCTTGAGGAACTGGACCAGGTGTTGACTGTCCAGTGTGTACGTAAGCTGTTTTTTCTGCTGAACTCCCATACCCAAGGCAGATGGCTCCAAACTGAAATGCCTCCACTAGATTGTTTGGGACTTAGACACTTTTATCCAATAACAGGTTGTCTTTTTTGTAGGGGCATCATACTTAGAATGGAAGGATCATATGTAGTGATCTAAAGGACATTGCCTTTCTGTGTTCTTGCTGAGAATCCCATAGCTCATAGCTCATAGCATCATAGAACATCTTAGAACATTGGGACTGAAGAGGTAGCTCAGCAGTTAAGGGCACATCTGCTCTTGCAAAGGACCAGAGTTTAGTTTCTGGCACATACATCAGGTGACTCACAACCATCTTTTATTCTAGATCCAGGTGATCCAATACCCTCTACTGGTTTTTACAGGCAATTTTACAGGCGCATGCACACACACACACACACACCACAAATTAAATATTTCTTAAGAATATTAAAACATGTTAGTGCACTGGAAATACCTCAGCTGTTCTGTATTTTACAGAAGATGAAAACAAGGTTCAAGAAAGCTGGAGTCCAGTCCAAGCCCTTTCTGGGCCTGAAGCACTCAGTTCAGCTCCTTCAGCTCTCACTGTTTGCGGAACACACCCTTACTGATTGTGGACATCATAATATTTATACTAGAATTAGCTGGAAAGGCCAGTGTTAAAAACCAATGTACTTCCCTCTATATGAGCTTTTATAAATCTTATTTCCTGATAATTTATAATTTATAAACACAATTTTCAATGGATGTCTGCGGAAATGATTGCACCCAAATCTTTCATCTTCATTAAACTCACTCTGAGTTTATAGTGTCAGCATTTTGATGCCTCCCCTTTCAACTCCATCTGTCTCCTTCTGGACAAAAATAGTACAGTGGGCCATGCCATAGCTCCCTGGCATAACATTGCCACAATGGGTAACAGCCCTACGAGGAACAGTCCCCTCCAATGCCCTGTGCCTACAAGGAGATGTTCCAGGGCAGTGTGTCTTCTTCTGTACAGTGCTTTCCAGACATCTGTCTGCTGCTCACTTGTTTGCTTTAGTTTACCCTGTCGTGGCAGTGAGTTGTCTTTTAGCCTGAAGACTTAGTGTAGTAGACATATTTAGTAGTCATGCCCTAGGATTTAAATAAGTAATGTCCTTCTCCTAGGTGTTGAGTTTAGATTCTTTAGATGAGTACAAAATAGAACTCGTGATTATATTTTCTGTGCAACGTGCTTTGTATTTTCCAAAGACTTGCATTTTCAAGAGGATTCTTGGATACAAATTCTGTACAATTTTCTGCTTGTCAGAATTATATGCCATGTTTAAAATTCTTCATTAAAAAGGTTTTCTTGTACCAGAGTTGACAAGGAGAAAGTCCAGCTCAGTTCTTTACTGACCTTAGTAGGCCATCATGGAGTGTTATTTTTCTTCACATACTTCCACCACTTGGCATTCTAGAGTTGGAGTAGTCATTTTAGTACATTTAATTCCTTATCTGAGAAATGCCTCACCACATCTATTCCTTAAGAGATGAAAAGGAGCCCTAATGCTCACACAGCCAGTATTTACTAAATGCCTGCTTCCTGATAGAAAGACGGGCTCTGGGAGAAGCAGCTTAGGGAATAGGTTCAGAGGAGTACTGTTCTAATCAAATGTGTTGTGCGGTGGCGGAGTAGGTAAAGATAAACATCAAAAACAAAAAATGTTTTCAGGGTGACATGCCAATCTGGGCCTGACTCTATTTGGGGCAGTAGGAAGAAATTTCTCTAGATGCTCAAAGAGTCTACAAGTTATATGGCTACCCAAGAACCTTAGCCTGCTGCTACCCTGGTGTATACCTGACTGTGCTAGCTACTACTTACAGCAATCCTGGGTCTACTACCCATGAGCATGAGGAAGTTCAACACCCTCCCTAGCTTCTCCTCCAAGACAGGCAGAAGTCTGCTTCCCACCTCTTGAGAGGGTCTCTGTTACCTTCCTACCAGCCACTTAAAACATAAAAATGAGCCAGGCAGTGGTGGTGCACGCCTTTAATCCCAGCACTCGGGAGGCAGAGCCAGGAGGATCTCTGTGAATTTGAGGCCAGCCTGGTCTACAGAGTGAGATCCAGACAGGTACCAAAACTACACAGAGAAACTCTGTCTCGGAAGAAAAAAAACAAAAAAATGAAGATAACTTTATTCTATCATTGAAAACTAATCTGGAGCTTTTAAGAAATCAGAGTGGTTCATATACCATTTCCATTACCCTCAGAATACAAGGTCTGTTTTTTAAATTATTATTTTGTGGATATTGTGTTTTATCTGCATGTATATATGTATACCATGTGTATACAGGGCTTGAGGAGGCCAGAAGGGGGTAGGTGTCAGATCCCTGGGAACTGGAGCTGTAGATGGTTGTGAGCCACCATGTGGACACCGGAAATTGATCTTCTGGAAGAGCAGTCCCAGTGTTCTTAACTGCCGAACTATCTCTCCAGCCCCAAGAGGTCTTTTTGTTGCACTGACTCTTCATTTAAAAAATAGAGTCACCATGAGATTGTTACATGGATGACATTTTACTGAGTAACTTCCACTGGAGAAAAACAGATAATAATATGGCATTTTCCCTTTAGTTTCAGTGCAAATGTAATTAATATATATAATATGTAAGTGTGAAATACAAAGAGTAATAATCTTTCATCTACACAGACATAAAATGAAAGACCTTTACATTATAATGCATTCTGCCTTTTGTCATGAAGGGAGGTGTACATTGAAGTGGAAACTTACACACCTTCCATCTCTCCTTTCCTATTTTAAGTTTTGAGAAGACTTGTCTGTTTTCCCTTGCAGCTGTAGCTTGGACAGCAGGCTTCTAGGAGAGTACTGCTAAGCTGCAGTAATGATAACTCCACAGTCAAAACAGCTACCTCTTAAAGAGACAGTCGTCTTCATTTGCATGTCTTTTCCTGGAAACTTTTTTTGCAGGGCAGGAATTGAGGTTGTTTCGTTTGTTTGTTTGTTTTCTGTTTTTTGTTTGTTTGTTTTGGGGTGGATTTTGTTTTGTTTTGTTTTCAAGACAAGGTTTCACTGTATAGCCCTGACTGTTCTGGAACTGGCTCTGTAGACCAGACTGGCCTCAAACTTTGAGATTCACCTGCCTCTGCCTCCTGAGTGGTGGGATTAAAGGCATGCCCCACCACCACCACCCAGCTTACCCTGTTTACCCTGTTACCCTGAGTTTCTTAAAGTGTGCCAAGTCAGTTGAGTCAATTCATTCCTGAAATTAAGTGAGTATTTAATGTATAATGTGGAGTTTCATCAGATGCTAAAAGGTGATTGTTGGCCCCATACCAAAAATAAGTGTAAAGACTTGCTAGATGAAAGGACAGCACATCTCATAAAACCAAGACTCTGGGCTTGTCCCTGTCCCTGGTCATCTTTATGCACTGAGTCCTGCTCAGCTATGCTGTACATCAGGCCGACCTCTCCTGGCATGGACACTAGACTGTGCTTGAAAGAGACAAGGGAACTTCCTTTGGAGGAACCAGATGGCTTTCGTCCTGTGCAGCAGGCTGCTTTGGCTGCTGTATTGTGAGAATATTCTCTCAGATATGTAGGAGTCCAGCTCTGACCTGTCAAAAGTTCTTGGGGGGAAGGAGAGAGGAATGAGGAAGTATTAAATAGAAATATAGGCTGAGACAACAAGAAAGGCAGGAAGGAAGAGGACATCAGGGGCCAGCCACCCAGCTACACAGCCAGACACAGAGTAAGAAGGAAAGAAAAGGTATACAGGAATAGAGAAAGATAAAAGCCCTGAGGCCAAGAATAGATCATTTTAAGTTAAGAAAAGATGGCAAGAAACAAGCCAAGATAAGGCTGGGCATTCATAAGTAATAATAAGATAAGCCTCCGTGTGGATTCATTTGGAAGCTGGGTGGCGGGACCCTAAAAGAACAAAGAGCAAAAACAAACACCACTCAGTTGTGCAGAAATCTTGCTGTAAAGTTCCATTCCCACTAAAGGCAGTTTGAGGACTTAATGTATCTGTGGGCATACATACATACATATACTCTTAATGTGCATGACCTCAGAAGCTAAGCAGAACCAAGCCTAGTTAGTGAGTGGATGGGAATTCCAAGGCTTAAACTGCCAGTTGAAAGCAGCTAACTCTGTATTAGTTACCTACTTGTCTCAGTTCAGTAAATACCCACTGTTAACTCCACTGCTCTGTCTCTTCTCAGGGTGGTACCTGAGTCCTAGGAATGGGTTTATCCATCACGGGCATTTGAATGTCCACTTGAACCTTGCTGGACTCTAAAGAAAGCTCTGTTCCTGTACATTTCTGGGTCTGTGTCCCTACTAGACCTTCTGAATGCCCAAAGACATCATGCTGTATATGATTCTAAAGTCTTCGGTGTTTGTTATGGCTAACCACTGGCCTCTTCATGACTTTAGTGGTAGGAGCCAGGGAATGTGACCATAACTTTTTGCCTTCTTGTTCTTCAGCAGACTGTAAAAAGGCAAAGGTCCAAAAAGAGCTGCACTCCTGAGGGGGGCCTGCCCTCACTTTTTCCCCCAGGGTACTCTTAGGCAAGGAGAAATGAGGAATATATAGATAGAAATATAGAGGAGAGAGACAGTTAGAAACACAGGATAACTCAGGAGGGCCTGGATCAAAACCCACCAGCCCCTTCTGTCTCTTCTAAAGAAAGGGCTTTTAAAGGAATGCCAAGGGGTGGGGCAAAAGACCTCCCCCCAGCACAGCCAAGTACAGACCATCCTAAACACCTGGTGACCGACCATGCCTGTAATTAAGCCATCCACTAATGCAGCCCTGCTGTGTAAAGCAAGCTCAGATCTCACTAGAAAACCTTTATGTTTCCCACAGATTCCTCCTAATTTTTTCAAGAGCCCCTCATGCACCTCAGATAAGCTGGTTCTGTCTTAGGTTGTCCCCTTCATCCAGACAACCCTTACCCATCTTGGAGGTACACTTTCCATCAAGTGCCCTCTGACTTAAGTTGGGAAGCTGGCAAGAAGAACGTTGCCCATCCCTGACTCTCAGCCTCTGGCGGAAGGGTGTACTAAGTTTTAGCTCAGCTCTGGCCCAGGTTCCTATTGAGCTTTCAACAATTCACAGCAATCTCCATAGCTGCCACACGTCCCAGTGTAGGAGTGGAGGATGATAAAGAAGGCATATATTTTTTTGAAATGGGTCTTAAGGTATCTGTAACAGCCTTAGCTGTGCCAAGCCCTTTTTAAAATCAATAAACTCTTGATGCAAACCATATCAGAAAAACTACATCAAACTTAAAGATTCCCTTAGCTTTTACCAAACTCTGTTCATTAACATCAACATAATTCTAGTATGAATGTTACATATTTACAACTAGCATGGCTATTTACTGTATGTTATTTACACTTCTTACAAACTTATATCACTATACACATTTACATTTTATGAATTTACATTAGACATTTAGACTTACATTCAACATTTACACTTTTCACAAACTCACATTCAACATGTACTTATTTATATGTCTTACAAGCTTATGTTTATAAGGAAACTCTATAGGACTACCTTAGCAAATATCTACAGATTTCTTAACTATTTACCAAGCTTATAGAAAAGACTTCTTAACTAACATCTAGAAGAGATTTCTTGGAAGAACTATTTACCAAACTTATATTCAAGAGGAAACTATTAGCAAACATCTAGAAAGAATCTCTTAACAGAACTTACCCATCAAACATCTAGAAGAGATTTTACATTATCTTCCAACAAGACAGAGAATAATTTTCTTTGGACTTCATTTAGAAAGTCGAAATAGTGCTGCTGCTAAACAGTACTTTATGCATTCCAGATCTTTTATAAAAACTCTATTAAGAGCTATCTCAGTTTACAGCAGGCCCAAAAAGGAAGAAAGGGGAATGAGGAGGGAAAACCTCCTAAGGAACATTCTGTTCTGAATCGCTCAGCTGGCAGCTCGGCAACAGTCAGTTTCCCATCAGGAGAAGATAGTTGTCTAAGTTGGGGTGGGGCTCCAGACCTGCAGCCTTCAGCAAGTTCCCCTGTGTACCAAAATCATTGCTGAAACTTCATCCCAAACTTTCAACAGTCTAGAGACCTCCTTATTCTCCTACTATCCCCAGACTACAAGATAGAACCCCAATATTGGGAAAATTGGTTTAGCTGCTTTTTTCACTCCAGTTTCTCTAGAGGAGAATGTCATTGGGGCTGACATTCCTCGGCTCCATACACCTCACCAAACTCTCAGACAGTTTTCCCCCTTCTTAATTTTTTAAAGCTGCTCTTTAAGTTTACCATGAGCATTTTTTAATGATGCTGATGTTTCTGATAGATTTTTATTAGCCCAATATTTCTGGCAAAGTTACTTGTTAATCAAAACTGCTACTGTTCAAAGGAGTCAAGAACATAGATGTTTCATGAAACACATTCTTCATTAGCTTACTCTGAGAAGTACCTTTTCATGATTTAGTATTTTTACTTCATTCATCAGCTTTTCCTGATGTTATTTTTATTAGCAGCTGTTATATATATACTCTGACCATGAGTTATTTAACTCAGACTGTAGTTGTAGCTTTTCAACCATTAGTAAGACAGCTAGATTTTTCTGGAGTTTGATCCCCATCTACAGTTCAGTCACTCCTTTCTGAACATATGCCTCCCCATTCCTCCATTAGACCTGCAAAAGAATCACCTATTGCAGGCTGTTTTTCTGTTATCAGTTTGGGAGAAGTAAAGCTAAGCTTTCTTAAAAGCAGTGTTTTAAGTTGAGCATTTGAAAGGTTTGTTCCTGTTTGTCTGCCTTTTCTCCATACTGACTTGCCTATGCTGTCTTGCTTCTGTGCACTACATTTCCCAGGATGCCTTTCTCGATAGCATCACTATGTTTCAGACTTCATTTCCCAACCTCCTCTCTCTATATTGGTACACTACTACAAACTACCTTCCCCATAATGCCTCTCAGGTCCCATCAAACTTCGGTTTCCTTTACAGGGTTTGTTTTCCTGCTTTTGCTTTTTTCAACAGATTTTTGAGTCAAGGATTTTTGCTTTTTTATTACGGGAGCTTGAGAGATTTCTTTCTCCCTCAGCTGACAATGACAGGTGTTTTTCTTTCCTGATAATGTCCCAGAACTGGATTATAGCCACCCGCTTGTGCATATTCAAGCAGGTCCTTTTGTGCCCCAAGCTTGCTCTTCCACCTTACCAGGTCAGTGAGAGAAAATGAAAGTACTTAAGATAAAGCTTTTCACATTCCTTTCAGAGAGACTTTTTCCCCAGATAGATGTTTGTCTTGTTCCTTCCCCTCAGATGCAGAGCTTCAGATGTCTCAGGCCACGCCTTCGATCCTCTACTAACTGCTTCTGGAGGTAGGGGCTTCTTTCCCAGAATCTACCTCAGCTTTTCCCATGCTGCCATTGCAGCTGCTACTTGGAACTTAGACCCTGCCCTTTTTATTTATTTTATTTTAACTAGCAGCTTTCCCAGGTCCTGCACCTTTTGAGGAGGAATCTGTCCCTGCTCCATTTTTCTGTCTACACTGTCATCAGGCTCTAGTGTCAGGGAACTCTAGCCATTGTTTTTCTAATAATAGCTTCTAGCAGAGAAGATTTGCCATATTCCAACAGGTTTGTTTTGTTTTTCTTAAAGCAATTACATGTGATGTTTCATGCTGATAGAGGTTGTCTCCAGGTGAGTTAAATTTTTGCTCTTACAGAAAGAGGATCTGAGATTAAAAAGTTCTGAAAGGCTTTTTGGTTTTTTTAAAGAGAGATTGCTAAGTTCTTCCCAAGAAAGCTTTCAGTTTTTGAGAGAGAAAGACTACCAAGTTTTCCCAAGATTTCTGTTCTCTACTTTTGACTTCATGATCAAGAGGAAACTAATTCTCTTGGTACAGTGTTTCCATACAGTGGCAATGTCAACAAACTGAAAGTTTTCTTTTACTTGCATTTACCTCAGGGAAAATTCTTCCCTCTGCCACTGGGGCCAAAAGCTTCCCACAGGAATCTTTTTCTTCCCATTCTCTCCTCTTTGATAGATTCCTCTTGATTTCTTCCCCATTTGCATTCATAGCCCCATAGTTAGAAAATTAAGGACATAGTTCCTCCATCTTGTTGCTTATCTTAGTCTATAATTTCTTCCAAATATTCCTACTATACTTTACTCTAAATTTTTTCTACACTATATTACTATACTGTCTTACATTTTTTCCCTTAATTTTAATAGATAGAATATTAAAAGAGAAAGAAAAATAAAGAAACCTTGATAGAGAGAAATATCTACCCTGCAACCTCACTAGGGCATCTTTCAGCCCCTCATTCTTCCTCCTAAGAATAAAAAAAAAAAAAAAAAAAAAAAAAAAAAAAAACCACCTTCATTTTCACTACAAAACTGGACTCGTCCAACTGCTTCTCATGGGGCTTTCTCCCCAAGCTTTTGCCAAGTCCCTGTGTCCCTGTTCAGTGGCACCATCTCTGAGGGGCCTGCCATCCACGTTTTCCATCCCAGGGACCCTTGAGCAGGGAGAAATAAAGAATATGTAGATAGAAATATAAAGGAGAGAGACAATTAGAAGCAGGATAGCCTCAGGAGAGCCTTGGTCAAAACCCACCTGCGCCTTCTGTCTCTCCTAAAGGGCTTTTAAAGGAATGCTAAGGGGTGGAGCAAAAGACCTCCCCTCAGCACAGCCAAGTGCAAACCATTCCAGACACCTGGTGACCATGCACGTGGTCAAGCCATCCCCTAATGCGGCCCTGCTGTGTAAAGCAAGCTCAGGTCTCACTAGAAAACCTTTGTGGACTTCCACACACTCCCACTGTGGCCTCTGTAGATTTTCTCTGCTAGCCCCTGCACTGTGGGTATGGCTTCTGAGGGCCAGTTTACCCCACCCCACCCCACCTGCATTTCCTCTGATAATCCTGCATCCAGTGCCTAAGCTTTCAGGCCCAGGAGTTGTCCTTGGCTGGCTCTGATAACCCAGTGGGTGCTGAGAAACGTAGCCCACCTCCTTGCAGTTCAGTATCTTTCAAACCACCCAGCTTCTCAAAGCTCTGCCTTAAAATACACAGTCCTAAAAGCAAAAGTAGCCTTGGAATCCCTCCCAAAGACTTTGGGAGCAGTTCTCAACTTCCTTCAGTGAGCTGTTAATGTCTTGTTGAGTGGATCCTGGTGGCTTGGTTTGTTTGTTTAACTGAGAGATAACAAAATTGTTATAGGCACTTAAGAAAACCAAAAACATTTGTTCTCTAATTTATCTATTGCTCCAGCTTGCTTTCTTGTTTTGGAGCAAAACTTTGTATTAGCAAAGAGCTACAGTCAATTTTCTCAGTAACTTTGCTGTTTGCTGTTGCAGTGTATAAGAGCACTTGCCAGCATGGCTTACTGAAAATTCAAGTAAACTGTCAGATTCTAGGCTGTCTTTGTCTTGCTCCTTTTTGAAGATACTTTTTAAACATATTTGAAATAACAATGTTTTACAAATACAAGCTCTAAGGGTGTTTTTCTGTGTTTGTTCATTACTCAAGAAATTTTTTTCTTTTCCTGTAGTGCATCAAGCATTATCCCCAAGGCTAGAAAGAGCCCTGAGCATGAAAGTCTCATTATGTCATGCTAGGTACACATGCAGTCATGTCAAAGCATGCATGTGCATAAGATGTGCCAAATCTCTAACTAGAGAATGACTAGAGAGCCATTGTTGTATGAGTGAGCTGAAAGGCTGCTCAAAGAGAAGGGATGGTGTGCTGGATAGTTTTATGCTAGAGTCATCTGAAAGGAGGAAACCTCAGTTGAGACAATGCCTCCATATAATCAGGCTGTAGGCAAACCTGTAGGACATTTTCTTAATTAAAGATTGATGTGGGAGGCTCCAGCCCATTTGTGGGTGGTGCTACCCCTGGGCTGGTGGTCCTGGATTCTATAAGAAAGCAGGCTGAGCAAGCCATGGGGAGCAAGCCAGTAAACAGCACCCCTCCATGGCCTCTGCATCAGGTCTTGCTTCCAGGTTCCTGCCCTGTTTGAGTTTCTGTCCTGACTTCCTTTGATGATATGGCAGTAGAAACAAACACTTTCTTCCTCAAGCTAGTTTTGATCATGGTGTTTGGTCACAGCAATAGAAGCCATAACGAAGATTTGTGTAGATTGTAGACAGAGCTGTCAGTACAGGAGTGCAAGAATGCTGCTTCTGCCTCTGAACACTGAGCAAACAAGAACACATTGATTCTGGTGGCTTTAGAGGCCCAGCATGGAATCGACTGATGCAAGTAGGATCTGGCGCGACCTTGTTGAATGAACAAGAATGCTGTTGTTTTTATCTAAGTTGTTCTATTTACCAATAAAGAATCAGGAGTCAGATGTGGGGGTGAAAACCTGCTAGATCAGAGACGCTGAGAAGCAAACAGCTGACCTTCCTTTTTGGCTGGAGACGCAGCAAGAGAGCCATCCCAAACCAAAAAAGAAAAAAGGCCATCAATCTCTAAGTCGCTTCCTACTCCTTCCTGTGTCTCTCTGTCCATCTTCCTGTCTCCTTTGTGTTCTCTAGGCTAATTTCTGTCAACTAGTCTCTGGCTCTGCCCCCTGATCCACAGTTAATTTTATTAACACAGTCTCAGATTTTTTTTCTTTTTTTTCTCTCCTTTTTTTTTTTAATATATATTTTATTTTACAATACCATTCAGTTCTACATATCAGCCATGGGTTCCCCTATTCTCCCCCCTCCCACCCCCTTCCCTTACCCCCAACCTACCCTCCATTCCCACCTCTTCCAGGACAAGTCCTCCCCCGAGGACTGCAATCAACCTGGTAGACTCAGTCCAGGGAGGTCCAGTCCCTTCCTCCCAGACTGAGCCAAGTGTCCCTGCATAAGCTCCAGGTTTCAAACAACCAACTCGTGCAATGAGCACAGGACTCGGTCCCACTGCCTAGTTGCCTCCCAACCTGATCAAGCCAATCAACTGTCTCACCTATTCAGAGGGTCTGATCCAGCTGGGGCCCCCTCAGCCTTTGGTTCATAGTTCATGTGTTTCCATTCATTTGACTATTTTTTTTCAATAATTGAGTAAAACTGAAATTTATTATAAGCCACAGTCGTCCTAGGGACCTCCATGCTATATATATAGCCTCACAGTCTCAGATTTTTATAGTACAATCAAATATCCCGTAACAATGCAATATTTTTAATACTTGTTTTAGTTATTTGAGAATTGTATACACTGTGTTTTGATCATATTCACCCTCTCTCCCACAACTCCTCCCAGATACACCCCCTCTTCCTTACTCACTCAAGACCAGTTTGTGTTGCTCAAATATTCTCGGATGTGTGTAGTCTTCCACTAGACTTACCAGAAGGTACACTCCTCATAGGGAACACTATTTCTCCTTCTCCTAGCAGGTAACAATTGCCAATAGCTACACACCTAGTAGTGGGGTTTTGTGCCCAAGTTCCACTTCCATGCTGAGATTTGGTCTGTCCTGACCTTGCAGTGTCTTGGATGTGTGCTGTTGCAGCTGTGATGAGTTGACATATGCAGCTGCCTTCTGTCCGGAGGGCACTGTCTCCCTGTAGGCACCTGGCACCTCTGGCCCTTACACTCTTTCCACACCATCTTCCTCAATGACCCCTGAGCCTTCAGAGGCTGTTCAATACATGTATTTCCTTTAGAGCAAAGCATTCTTCAGTCTCTTATTCTCTGTATCTTGGCCAATTGTGGGTCTCTGTATTAATCACCATGTACTGCAAATAAAAATGTCAGACGGGGTTGAGAGAGTTTTTAGGAGTAAGTTTAATATTATGCCCATTTAATAGAATCATAATGGTACGTTCTCCTCTAGGGCCAATGTCCTATCTAGCTATAGGTTCTTAGACCAGTAATGGTTCACCTGTAGGTTTCATCTTGGGGAGCAGTACTTAAATCCAATCAAAAAGTAGTTGGGTACTCCTATGGTGTTCATACCATGAATGCAACAGTGGGCAGTTTTTCCAGGTGAGTCATCATTGTAGCTTGCAGGGTTCGCAGTTGGGCATGATTAATGATTACTTTTCTACTCTGAAAGCATGCATAACACTTTCTAACATTGTGAAAACTTGCTGATAGAGAGTAAGCTTCCAAATGAGTTCCAACTTGGTTTTCCCGTGTTACCATCAAGTTCTGGAGGGTAAACAAGCAAAGGCAACAGCCTTCGATGTTTGGGAGTCAATGGCACCTCACTAGCCAGCAATCCCGAGAGAAGTCAGCCATGACTGGCACCGTGCTTTTTTAATCTGTCAGCCTCTGCTGTCATCCTGTTAACTCCTTTTTATTGTCTGTGTATATATGTTTTAGGAAAGTTCCGTGGTAGTAAGTGGTTTTCCACATGACATTTTCAAAGTGTCTTTAGTGTTAGTTATCCTTCCCATATTCCCTCCTTTACCCTGCCCCTGGCTCCCCACTTCAATGGAATGCTTCCTGCTCCAGTATTCCTATTCAACGCTTTATATCAGTGTGTTCTGTCTTCCCTCACTTAAAAGTCCCTCCTTAGTAATTTCATAACCTCTGTTGGTGTTCCAGATGGAACACAAATGTCCAAAGTGTCAAAGCTAGCATCAAGAAATGGGCGAGCATGCCCTATCTGTCTTGTGTATCTGGACTGGCTCATACAGGATGATCGTTTCCATTTAACTGCAGATTTCATCATTTCATTTTTCTTTTTATTTATTCTTCTCTCATACAATACAACCAACAACAGTTTCCCTTCTCTCCACTTCTCCCAGCCCCCCCCAACATCCCCCACCTCCTCTCTCCCCAAGATTCACCCCTCCACCTTCCCCCAGAAAAGAGCAGGGTTCCCAGGGACATCGACCAAGCACAGCGTAGAAAATTGCAATGAGATTGTGTGGTAAGGGGTATTGGTTGTTCTTGTTTTCCTGAGGCGTCGAATTGTTATTAATCATTAAGTTATTAAATTGAGGTCTCAAGTACTTTATGTAGGCACCTGGTGCTGTAGCCTCCCCTCTTAGAACTGCCTTCATTTGGTCTCATCAGTTTGAGTGTGTTGTGTTTTCGTTTTCATTCAGTTCTAGGAATTTTTAATTTTTTTCTTGATTTCTTCCCTCATGCAGTATTGATTTAGTGGTGTGTTTAGCTTCCATGAGTTGGTGTACTTTCCTAATATTGCTAATATTCAGTTTTATTGCATGGTGGTCTGATGCAGTGCAGGGTCTGATCTCAACTTTACTATATCTGTTAAGTCTTGTTTTGTGTTCTGATATGTGGTCCATTTTAGAGAAAGTCCTGTGAGGTACTGAGAATATATATTCTTTAATGTTGCAGGGAAGATTTTATATAGATAACCTCTTAGGTCCATTTTACTTATGAGTCATTTAATTCAGAGTTTCTCTATTTAGTTTATTTCCAGGTGACCTGTCTATTGAAATCACCCACTATTACTATGGTTTTGCCATCTGTGGTTTTAAGTCTAATAATGTTTCTTTTATGAAATTGGGTCCTCCTGTATTTGGTGTATATATGTTTAGTATTATAATATCCTGTTCCTGGATTTTCCTTAACTGAATATAATGAGTTCTTCCTTACCTTTTCTGACTAGTTTTGAAGTCTGTTTTGTCAGATACACCTGCTTGGTTTTTGGTTCCATTTTCTTGGAATACTTTTTTTTCATCTTTTTACCCTAAGGTGGTATAGGTGTAGGTCATAAGATGTATTTCTTGGAGGTAGCAAAACAAAAAAATAAAATCATATTTTCTGGCCCAAGCAATTAATATGTTTCTGTTTCTTGGTGGGTTAAAATGATTCACATTAAGTTTTTAATAATGTGTAATAATTTTTTTTGTAGTTTTCAGTTAGACCTCTTTTGTAAAGATGTATTTATTTTTATTTTATACATATGAGTGTTTTGCTTGTATCCATGTCTCTGCACCACATGTGTGTGGTACCTACAGAGGAGCTGCCATGTGGGTGCTAGGAATTGAATCCAGGTCCCCGAAAGAGCAGCCATCTCCACATTAAGCCATCTCTCCAACCCTACTAGACCTCTCTTGATTTAGTGTTCCAGAATTACTTGTTCCTTGTGTGTGTTTAACCTTCTTTTCAGACATATGCACTCCTAGTAGCTTGTGTAGAGGTAGGTTAGTGGTCATAAATTCCTCAAATCTGTTTTTATCATACAAAATTTCCTTTCTCCTTCTATTGTGGCTGACTGATTGTTTTACTAGGCATAATGTTCTGTTTTGGAATCTGTGGTCTTTCATAATTTGTAAAACTTCAGTCCATTGTCTTCTGGTTTTCAATGTCTCCGATGGAAAATCTGCTATGATTCTGAAGGACCTGCCTTTGATTGTGAGCTATCTTAATCTCTTGCTGTTTTCAATATCCTTCCTCGGTTTTGTGCATCAGTGTTTGGGCTATTACATGACACAGGGAGTTTCTTTTCTGGCCCTGTGTCATGGTTGGGATTTCTGTAAGCCTCTTGGAGCTTGACAGGCACCTCTGCTTAGATTAGGGAAGCTTTCTGTTGGTCTTGTTGGCCTGGACCACTTCTCCTTCTGCCATAACTGTTCATCATGGATGTGGCTTTTTTATATAAAGTTCCAGAGTTCCTGCATCTTTTCTTCTTGTTGGTTTGTTTGTTTGTTGCTGTTGTTGGCCTTTGTTTTGTTTTGACATTTTTTTTTTTGACTGAATGAGCCAATTCCTCTGCCCTTAAGACTGGATAGTCTCTGTCCCACTTGATCCAGTCTATTGGTGAGGCTTCCTTCTGATTTTTGTTTTGTTTGCTTGATTTTTTGATTCCTGAATTTTTCAAGTTTTTTCATTTTGGCTTGTCTTCAGAGATTCTCTTCCTTTATTATAGTCTACTTTCATATCTTGTATCGTTTTCATTATTTCATTAAACGTTTATGTTTCCGTGGTCTTAATTCAAGCATTAATTCATATTCTCTTTGAGTTATTGGATCATGTTTATTATTGTTATTCCAAATTCATTGTCTTATGCATCCTCAAAGTTGCTTTTTTCAGGGGACATTACTATGAGAATACTAATTTTGGGGATAGTCTTCCTTTGGTTATTCATTATTATATATTTAAGATGGCACCTAGGCATCTGGAGCTAGATCATCAGTTCTGTTTCTTAGTATGGAAAACTTATCTGTATTTTGTTGAGTGTATTTCCTATTGCCCCAATTTGTCAGGTTGACCAGCTGTATGGGACTTTAGGTTCACTCTCTGGGCAAAGCCGTGTTGATGTTTGAGTGCAGTCTCAGCATGAGCTAAGTTATGTCTCTAAGCCCAGGAGACCTTCCATAAATCCATAAGATTCTCACAGCCAGTCTTCAGAAGTCCAGGGGGAATGCTCAGAACTTCCCCTCAGGTACGGGGTGCTGGTGAGTTAGCAGTGCAAGTCTAGGATCCCTGTCTGAGGAAGAAAGTCAGGGAAGTGGTGGAAGATGTTGTTGGTTGTTTTTTTGTTTTGTTTTGTTTTGTTTTGTTTTGTTTTTTAATTCTTTTACTCTTTGGCTCTTTGGAGGCCTGCCACCCAGCTCCCAAATAAATACACATGGAGACTTATTATTACGGCCTTAGCTTGGCTTGTTTCTGGCCAGCTTTCTTAACTTATCCCAGCCACCTTTTGCCTCTAGGCCTTTGTCTTTTTCTATTTCTATATACCTTTCTTACTTCTTACTCTGTGTAAGCTGAGTGGCCGCCCCTCAAGTCCTCCTCTCCTTCTCCTTCTTTTGCTCCTAGATCTGGTTTTCCAGATTGCTCCTCCTATTTATTCTCTCTGCCTGTCAGCCCCACCTATCCTTTCTCCTGCCTTGCTGTTGGCCATTTAGCTCTTTATTAGACTAATCAAGTGTTTTAGGCAGGCAAAGTAACAGAGCTTCACAGAGTTAAACAAATGCAACATAAAAGAATGCAACACATCCTTGCATCATTAAACAAATGTTCCACAGCATAAATAAATGTAACACATCTTTAATTGATACTCTACAACCAGAAGACACACAGGACACATGTTCCTCTGGCAACACACTGGGGTACACATCTTGTGAACCTTTCTGGAAAAGGGTGGTACTCAGGTCTTGGGAATAGGTGGAGTTGAGAGTATGAATCTATTGTCTAGCTAGAAAAGAAGCCAAGTGTGGGCAGCAGGGCAGTGGCATGGGTTCATTTGGTAAAAAGAGTCTAGATTCCCTGCCTAGAGATGGGGAGGGATAAGGTCACTGAGCCGGGGTGGATGGAATTATCAGTATGAGTTAGGCCTTCCTACCTGAACAGGGGTGCCAGAAAGAGCTTTAAAAGGCAGGCATGAAGCATGTGTCGCTAGGGCAGGTCATGAGGGTGAGTAGAATGCTGCTGTGGGGTCTGGTGCCTCTTCCTATGGAGGGTGAGCCTACAGGTTGCAGGGATGAGTGGAATTAGTGGCATGGGCCTAGTGTCTGCCTACTGAAGAGGCTAAGTATGGACAGCAGGGATGTATGAAATACAGAGCAGGATAGGGTTGGTGCTGGGAGTCTGGACTGCTTGTCTAGGAATGGTGGCTAAGGACTTTTAGTGTGAGGTAAATAGGGTTAGTGGTGTGAGGGGGTAACAGAAAGGGTACAAGAAGGGAGGCCCACATGGGCCATATGTTCCTCAGGCAGGTCTCAAGGGAAGAATATAATGTTTCAAGAATTATAAGTTGGGTATCTTCTAAGGCCATGGTAGTGAGAGAACTTAAAAGGTGTAAAGATTATGGAACTTATTTAAAGTGAGCCTCAAAACTGGTCTGCCTAGCAGCATCTTGTATGAAATGTATGTTGTTGTTTTTTTTTAAGATTTATTTACTATGTATACAGTGTTCTGTCTGTATGCCTGAAGGCCAGAAGAGGGCACCAGATTTCGTATTGGATGGTTGTGAGCCACCATGTGGTTGCTGGGAATTGAACTCAGGTCCTCTGGAAGAGCAGCCAGTGCTCTTAACCTCTGAGCCACCTCTCCAGCCCAAAATGTGTTTTAATTGTATCTTCTCCCCCACCACCACAATACTGTACATCGCACTGCAATATGTCAGCAGGTGCTGAGTATCAGTGATAATCAGCACTATTTTGGCTGGTCCCTTAGGTCTCCCTAGAGAACAGAAACATTCTCCTTTAAAGACACTAGGTTAAAACAAGTTAGCTCCACAGGCATTGGTATCTAAGGTCTTGATGCCATGAGTTTGCCCTCTTACTATTAATACTCCATTGAATTGGCAGCATGATTTATTCTTACAAATCACCAGAGACAACCTATTTATTAATTTTAATTAATATCAGGAGGACCTGATCTTTAGAAGGAAACAAGCTAAGGGCCATTGAGGTATGAGGTGGTGAAGAAAGCCCAAGGAAGAACTTTTCCTCATAGAAACGGGACAAGGGCCAAAGCACAAGTCAGTGAGAGGCTCCCCAGTGTCTCACCGGAGTTGAACAGCACCTGTGATTTCAGCACATGGAGGAAGTGCAGGGGGAGCCTGCGTGTAGGCTATGCTTGCCGGACACAGTGCTGTGCTTCCTGCCACCAGCTGCAGTCTGCAGAGCACCCTTAGTGGGAGAGCTCTAAAGCTGTGTGGCAACATGTAAGTTGTAGACAGAGCGTTTGTTATAAAATGTTGCTTTTCTATTTTCAGTAAATATTCAAGATGTGGTATTACAAGAGAATTTGGAAAAAGAAGATCAAATTCTGGTTTCCTTGGCAGGGTTAAAGCAGGTATGTTCATGACTGTGATACCATGTGTGTATTCCAAGGGCCAGCATTGTGCCTACTCTGGGATGATTACCTTACAGTATATAGGACCATAAAGAGCCATTCACTGATATCAGGCCAGGTAGAGTTCCTTCTGAGTCTGTGCCTCCTCAGGCTCCTTACTCCTGGGGACTCTGTCTCACTGGCTTGTAGCCCAAATGGTTTTCCATCTCCCCATCAGCTGCCCCTACTTCCTCTTCCTACAAGACCCATTGCATTTGCACCTTACCTCAACATAAGGTTTGGTCATTTATTTACAAATACATGGATGCTGTTGGAAGCACAGATGATAGTCATTACTTTCAATGGGCCTCAAGAGCCCAATTTACCTGCCCCTGGCAGGTCTAAGCAAGATGCAGTGTCAGTGAAAAGGAGCACGTTACTATCTGAACAGGCAGCGGCGGGAGTGGAACCACTTTCTGGCTGTGCAGCTGCGCAGATGGCACTTCCCACCGCATAATCAGCACAGTGGGGACCTGAACAGGGTCACATCTTTATAACTTTGAAACGGTTGGATTTTCACCAATGGTTCATTTCTTACAGTGTGATGTTAACATTCATACTCCAGTATTCTCCACTTCATCCATGGGGTATCCCAAGACCCTTCCCTAAATGCCTAAAATCACAGGTTTTACTGCATTGTCTATGTACTATATTTTTCCCTACACATAACTGACCTAAACTAAGGTTTAGCGATTAGACATGGTGAGGGATCACAAGAGCAACTGAGAAGAGAGTGACTGTAACAGCATTATATATATAGTGAGGGTTGTGTGCCCTCTCTCAAACTCACTGCCTGTGCTCTCCTCCTACAGAGATGTCAAGGTGCAGTCGTCCGTGATGAAGGAAGGTGGGGGATGGGGTGCTGTTGTATAAGACTTGGCTACTGTGTGAAAGTACTATGATGCAGCACAGTTGATCTGATGAGCAGAGCAGCAGAGTCCATGGCATGGGCAGTCTGGACAAAGGGTTGATTCCCATTAACTCCTCTGCAAGGTGTCTTGCTCAAGAAGGCAAGAGATTTCAGCATACTATTCAGGCTAGCACACAGCGTAAAGCTTAGGACCTATTCTTTCTACAAGTTCTCCTTGTGCTCTAGACTTCTAGAAAGGAATTACAGTAGGAAAAACAGGTCAATGACTAGTTTACTTCAAATGTATGTGATGCTACCCAGCACTTAGCTACAAACTCGTTCATCTTTTTGTTATTTTCCTCTCCTTTGAAAATAGATCAAAGACATTCTGAAAGGTTCCCTGCGCTTCAACCAGAGCCAGCTGGAGGCTGAGGAGAATGAGCAGATTACCATTGCCGATGACCACTACTGCTCCAGTGGCCAGAACCAGAGCAACCCAGTTCCTGGGGCCACCAAGCAGGTACAGGAGTCTTGATGAATGCTTATGAGAATGAGCTTTCATGAAATTAAAGGAAGTTCCTCAAAGTTGGGAAGGACAGTCCTGTCAAAGAGAGAGAGCTAGTGGGTGCTCCCCGTCAGTGGCTGCCCATAGTCAAGGGTTTTGTTGCTATTGTTTGGGGTTTTTTAACCTTTGATTAAGCATGATGTCCATCCTTGGGACACAATATAAAATTGTTTACAGAAACTGACCCTCACTCTTCTTAGAGGACAGAGCATCAGAGTTAACACACCCACTGTGACCCCTTGTCTTTCGTGACGATATAAATCACATCACATATTTAGGTCTGGCAGACCTAAAGCAATAGCATTTAGCTCCTTAAGCTTCATAAGCTTGATTACACTGTCTGTCCCATTAAAAGAAATCAATCTCTTTTCCCTGCAGCTTACCATATGTGGGGGTTTAGGATTAACTAAGATTTGAGAACCCAAGTAGAATGGAAACTAGCCATGCCCAGGAATTCTCCCGGCTGTTTCCAGGTTTTCAGAAACTAGCTGACAAATTGTCAGCACTTGTCTGGGTGAAGGCTTTTGTCCTGGAGATGTTCTAAAGCTTGTTCTTGTGTCTTTGGACTCCTGCACTTTTTCCTTGGAGACTTTGTAGCTTTCAAGCCAAGAAATGTAAAGCCTTCTAGATGTTTTTATCTGAACCCCATTGACAGGCTTGCAGTTAGTATATTATTATCTACATATTGTGGCAGACTTAATTCTCCTCAAGTCTTTGCCCAGGATCTCTCTAAAAATGGTCCTGGAATGTTTAGAGCCCTGTGGAAGCACTGTCTTCAAGTGCTGTTTTGTTGTGTCTATCTGCTCATTTAAAATCAACAATTCCCAGGTGTGGTGGTATTGTGTTCACCAAAATATTGTGTACTCTAATAAATTTATCTGGGGTCAGAGAACAGACAGCCACTAGATACAAAGGCTAGAAAATGGTGGCACTCACACCTTTAATCCTAGCATTCCAGAGATAGAAATCCCTCTGGATCTCTGTGAGTTCAAGGCCACTTTGGAAATAGCCAAGCAAGGTGACACACGCCTTTAATCCCAGAAAGCCAGCCTTTAATCCCAGGGAGTGGTGGTAGAAAGCAAAAAGATATATAAGGCGTGAGGACGAGAAACTAGAAGCATTTGGCTGGTTAAGCATTCGGCTGGTTAAACATTCAGGCTTCTAGCAGCAATTCAGCTGAGAGCCATTCCGGATGAGGACTCAGAGGCCTCCAGTCTGAGGAGACAAGACCAGCTGAGGAACTGGTGAGGTGAGATAGCTGTGGCTTGTTCTGTCTCTCTGATCTACCAGCATGGACCCCAATAACTCGCCTCAGGTTTGATTTTATTAATAAGAACTTTTAATATTCCTGCTACACCCAGGACCCAGCAGGATGCAGAAAGAAAGTGTCCTTTAAATCCAGAACTATGGAGTACTTTCTGTCCCAGGAAAGTTGATAGGGATTAGGAACGGCAGATGCTCTGCACAGCTTCTCCTGTTGCTCAAGAGCCCTGTACAAACCTATCCTCCCCACCAGGTTTCTTAAGTGCCGGAGAGCCTCAAGGTGCCCCTAACCCTGCTTTGAGAAGCTGGTCAAGCACAGGCTGCATTCTCTGATGGATGGGGTGCCTCATTAGCAGTCAGCACAGAATGCATGTCTCCACAGTTAGTAGACATGCATTTTCTTCCTCAGCTGCATCCGAGATCAACCCAGGCTCCTTGTGGTTATCTGGTTTGCACTAAAAGGAGCCCCATGGCCTTGTCTCATCTTCTGATGAAGCAGCTGATAGGAGGCAGGCTTGTTCTCTGTCAGCCCTCTAAGGTCAGTCTCTGCCTCGTGGTGGAGGGGCAGGTGCAGAGCCTGTGTCTGCATGCAGTGCATGCAGAGGTAAAGTGAGTCCTTACCGCATACTGGATCATCTTGGCAAGATTATAGCTTTGCTAGCTAACTTTATTATTTCCAGACAGGGTCTCAATATGTAGACCGAGCTACTTTCCAAGTGCTAGGATTGAAAGTGTGAGCCAACACCCCAGCTAACCCCAAACTTTTACGTGTATCCATAGATACTAGTGACTGTCCGCTAAAAACAATAAAAATCCACTTAAATGTTGTAAAGGGAAAAATAATTGTGGACTAAAGTGCTATGTGTTTTTCATCTGAACTTTGCCTTTCATGATTTTCCGATTTATTTTTCTTGGTTTACTATTTATTGCTGGAACTTACCAGTTACCAGCATTGCTCCAGGAGACCCTCACATGTGCACCCAAGATTAGCTAGCTGTGAGACAGTAAAATCACTCCAGATGTGGGAGCTCACATTCAAAAGCCAGCTTTGTGGGTCTGCCCATGCCGTCTCACCACACTGTGCCCGCAGAGTAGGAGATGCAGCCCTCACCCTGTGTCGTAGATGTGAGATTCAAGCTCACAGTGGTTCCCTCGAGGCTGCTCCCAGGGTGGTGCCCTGGCTTGGTACTGGCTCCTGGGCCTTGCCCCCTGCAGCGCGGATACCGCCTTTCCTTGCAGCTTTTCAAACAGGAACTTGACTTCCGTCTCTTGGGAAGCAAGTGTTTGGTTTCAGAGGCTCGCAAGGCCGTGCTGGCTCCACACCACTACCACGTGTCAGAGTGTCAGAGCCATGGAACAACCAAATGGGGTGCAGGGTGAGATGGCCACCTGGCCGAGACAGCCACCCTGCTCGCAGGCCCCTGCGCAGTGTGGCCGTTCCTGCTCTCACCATCTCCCTGGTCTTACTCCACAGGCCTCTTCAGAGCTGCCAGGGTGTACAGGTGGAGGGGCCTCAGATGACTTCATTCTGGTTTCCAGAGAAGATGAGGGGCGCAGTGCCAGGGGGGCCTTGGCAGGCCAGTCGCAGCCTCTTCTCCCCCTCAGAAGCACATCCGGGAAAAGCAGAGCCCCAGCCTGCTCCCCACTGGTGTTCACAGACCCGTTGATGGGCCCCGCCTCAGCTTCCTCCAGCAACCCCAGCTCCAGCCCTGATGACGACAGCAGCAAGGACTCTGGCTTTACCATCGTGAGCCCCTTGGACATCTGAACACGGGGACTCCACTAGTGGAGACCCTGCTGAACCAGTGTTTCTTTCCCGGCATGCATTTGGCATTGGCACAACCCTTTGGAACCCTTTGGAAAGAGGTTTCCTCTTTCAATGCGCTGTGTTCACCATAAGTGCAGACAGACCTTTCCAGGCCCTTCTGACCCTGTGACCCTTGCTCTGAGTTAGGGCTAGCTCCGTGCCCACCGTCAGACCAGACCACAACCGAGCCAGCCGTCTTCCAGGCCCTCCTCCCCAGCAGCTGTCAGTTACACTCTTAAGGAAGGGCTGCTTTCAAGACTCCCTTTTATCAAAGCTTCAGCCACGGGAAAATTGTTGACCCTGTGGAAATCTGGCAGGCAGCCTCACTCTTGCCTTCAGAAGCCCAACCACAGACTCAGGGCCGCAGAACAGAGAGTGAGTGGCTCCCGGCCTGGGCTCGTTTCCCGGCCCTGGGTTGATAAACTTCAGCCACTTCTGTTCCTCTCTGAGCAACTGCATTTCACCTTCTAGACTCTCCAGAGCCAGGAAGCAGGGTGGCTGGAAGCTCCAGCGGCCTGTTCAATGAACACAAAGGAAAACCACATTCACACCACCCAGAGCCAGACCCCCACTTGGAATTAGATTTGGAGTCCCTTCTATGGGAGCAGGCTTACTAAAGAACATTCCAGGTGTCAGAAGGATGCAGAGCTCCTACTCACCCCTTTCCCCTCTGGGCCCTCAGTTGTAAACTGCACCCAGGCACCACTGCTAGACTGGGTCTTCCTGCCCCATGCCCCTGCCTGGGCTGGCATCGGTGTGACACCCCCTCCTCAGTTGGCAGAGTGCAGAGCTGTGTCAGGCACAACACATCTTTCTTGCAAGGAGAAGGGCTTTCTGTGCCCAAGCAGGTGTCCTGGCGACAGTGGGGATTGTTGGCAGAGGCAGCCCGTCCTATCCGCCTTCTGTCCCTGTGCTTCGAGGGCAGCAGAGCTCTGGGCATTGCCCCCCCCCCCAGCACTGTCTTTCTCTGCAGACAGGTGTGCTAATGTCAGGATGCTCCCCCATGCTCGAGTCATCTGTGAGGATTTCTCCTTAGCTGTTCTCGATAGCAGGGCTCATGACTCACATGGTAGCAAGGCTCAGCCAGTGCCTGGTGAGCTCTGCCCCGACCTCTGCCTAGTCCTCTCTAAAGATCCTCTGTAAGAACCAGGACCACCACATGATGGACATCCATCCCCTGAGGGTACCCTTAGACCTAAGATAGGAATATTGACTCACCCCTCCAGCCCGGGGACAGTACTGGCCATGTCTGTCCCAGTTGGGGCACTGTCCCCAACATTCCCTTTACTTTGAGAATAAGGGTCATAGCTGAGTATTACTAGCTATTCATGGGGCCAAGAAGGTGACAGGCTGATTCCTTACCATTTGAATGGGCATTTATTTCATAGCCCCTAACCTATCTGTCATGCCCCCCCCCCGAATCCTCTGCTTGTGTGGGTGCCACATGAGAGCTCCTGGGTTCACACTGAGATGTTTCTGTGGTCCCCAGTCAGTCCACTCTCTACTTGGAACAAACAGGAATGGAGAGTGTGGTCTTTTCTAAGTGACTCCGTTCTTCCTGGTTGAACATTGCGTCCTCTCTGTTACCTGCATTGCTGGTGCAGAATGCATTCCTTCCCTGTGATTTTATCAGGTACTTCTGTCGAATTGCACATTTTAAAATCCTGGATATATAGAACCTTTTTCTTTAACCACGTGGTAATCATCAGTTCTAATCGCTCATGTTTTGATTATAGCAGCTAAATACAGTTTTATATATACGCCAAGCTTAGATTAAGCCCTGTTGTCATCTAGTTTTTTATACATGTCTCTGTGTTTCATGCAGTCCTTTCTGATCAGATTAGAATTGTGAGTTCAAACATACTGTGTGCTACACAGAGGGTTATAGCCTTGCCTTATCTTATGAGTGTGCCGTGGTCGCAGGACCTTCCTGGCTTAGTTTGCCAAAGATGACCTGCTGTTCCTCACTCGCTACAACTTGAAAAGAAATGACCATGCCGCCACATGAGTGGGACTCTAGAACACAGCCACCTCCCTGTGACCTGCCTCCTTGGAGGGCTGGCTACCAGCACAGGGTGGGCTGTGCTGGCCAAGCCTGCCAGTGCCACCTTCCGTGTCAGAGAGCTGAGCAGATGCAGAACTATCTCCGAGCATGACCTGCTGCTGCTCATGCAGGCTGCTTTTTGCTTTTAAAAGTTCTCCGAGTGACCACCGAAGGACAGAGTGGGAGCGCCTGTGGCCACTGTCATCCCTACATCAGTTTGAGTTCCAGCATGAGGGCTCATGAGGACACCTCCTCCTTTGGTAGAGGGACCCATTCGATGTGTCCTCATAAGGACTATTTAGAACTGGGAGAACATCCACTTCTTCCAGGAACCTAGCTCTGAGGCCAGGCAAGCATGGAAGCGCCTGGCCAGGCAGGGCTGCTGCTGGCCACGGCTTGACCTCACCTGCTTTCCTTCCTTTGCAGCGTGGGCAACCTTACCTGCAAGATACCCAATGCTTGTCTGCCCTTGTCAGCAGCGGGGTCAAGTCATTTGTGTGACAGGTGTGAAGTGAGTGGTTCTGGAAGTGCCACTGAAGGAAGAAGTCCCCCCTCCCATTGACAGTGCGAACTGCAGAGGAGACCTCCTGATATGGGGGCCCCTGCCCATGTCAGGCTCCTGCAGCACAGGATTTGCCACAGGGTAGGGATGGGGGAGGCGGCCAGAGCACTTTACATCTTAAGTGACACAGGAGGGACAAAGTGCAGGGGACATCTGTAGTTTAGAGGAGCCGAGGGCCCAGCAAGTGAGCAGTCACTTGGCATAGGCTCAGGCAGCTTCAGGGGCCCAGCCAGTGATCATCGTGTGTCCCAGCAGCTTCAAGCCATCACGGGGTACAGGAACTAGATCAGGTGACCCAAACTTCTCTGGCTAATCATAGCCATGTGTGTGCCACAAGTGCCTCGCCCTTGTCCCCAGCTGTCCAGCGTTGCGGGAACTTTCTCCTGCGTAGCTCTGCTCTCTACCTGAGAAAATGAGAGGAGCTGGTGGCACACACCTTTGACCCCAGCACTCTGGAGGCAGAGGCAGGCGTTTCTCTGAGTTTGAGGCCAGCCTGGGCTACAGAGCAAGTTCCAGAACAGCCAAGACTGTTACACAGAGAAACCCTGCCTCAGAAAATAAAAAAAAAAAAATGGCTGCAATGGGTGCCATCTTCCTACCAAAGAATTACAACCCATTACGACCATGCGGAGATGGTCATTCACCTTTCCACAGTGTCCCTGGCCCTCAGCATGGCATAGCCAGCTCCTGCCTCCTTGTTCCTACCCTGAACCACAGCCACTCAGCGGCCAAGCCAAGCCCTGCTGTCGGATTCATAACTTCCCTGTCCTTCAGTTAGCCAACTATAAATAAGACCTTGTCCCTATCTGCTACCTGTGGCCAGTGGCCTTAGCCCCCCTCTCCCCCCAGTCTCCAGTTCACCCCTCCTCTAAAAGAGGAGGCAACCTCTTTACCCCAGAGAGTATGTTCCTACCCTGGTGTGTTCTACCCAAGCCACACCCATCCCCCTTCCTCTGCTTGATCCCTGCTACCAAGTCTGCTTTAGAAGTGCCAGCCCTGCCCGGCAGGCAGCCCTTAGGAGACTCCATCCAGCTCCACCCACACTGCATCCTAAAATCTCACACTCTGGTTTCACTTTGCTATGAGTGAGCCAAGTCCTGACTGAATGTGTCTCGCTGACATAGATGCTGCAGGTCGAGAACTCCAAGGCCTCAGCCCCACTCACGGCCTTACCCCAGTGAGGCTCAGAGGAATGGCAAAGCCTTCCTCCTGAGTCCAACTACAAATGATATGGTTGATTGGCCAGTGTATGCAAAGATGTTTACAGCCCAACACTGCTTAGCTACAGAAGCCTCCTTCAGAGACTAGATAACCCCTCCCTCTGTGCTGTGCCTAATAAACACACAGCCTCCAGGTAGGGCAGTGGTAGACTCCCAATTTTACTATGTGGGTGTCTGTGTGTTGCTGTGGGATAATGCTTTTGTACACTGATCTAATAAAACGCTGATTGGCCAGTAGCCAGGCAGGAAGTATAGGCAGGGTAAGCAGACAAGAATTCTGGGAAGAGGAAGGCTGAGTCAGGAGATGCCAGCCTGCTGTCCAGGGAGCAGCATGTAATGGCACACAGGTAAAGCCATGAAACACGTGGCAACATATAGATTAACAGAAATGGGTTGATTTTAAGTGTAAGAGCTAGTCAGTAGTAAGCCTGAGCTAATGGCCAAGCAGTTTTAATTAGCATAAGCCTCTGTGTGTTTACTTAGGTCTGAGTGACTACGGGAGGGACTGGTAGGTGGGAAAGGTTTGTCCCAACCGCAGGCCAGGTGGGACACAGGAAATCTTCAGCTACCGTGTGTCTGTACTTTGCTAATTCCCGTGCGTCCCCAGTCAGAGTCCCAGAACCAAGTTGCACACAGCACAGCAGACCCTGCAGAACAAAGGTGTACCGCCATGCCTTCCCCGTTACGTCACAGGCAAACCAGCTGGTGGAGGTGGTTTTAAGCTGGGGAGGGGCAATTATGTAGGGCTATCTTTCTCCTGTGCCCACACTAGTGGCTCATCTCTGAGCTCCTGTCCTGAGGCCACAGGTCGTTCTCAGCCTGTCCTCCTGCTGCATTGTGTACTCATAGGAAGTCAGGAGACCCCATGCCCTCCTTGAAAAGAGGCCTACACATTAGCCACTCCTGTTTATTGAGCATCTGAGGTGTCTGCACTGCCTGGAGCTAGAGACTCTAGCTTTTTGGAACTTGCAGTCTGCCCAGTGAGCTGCAGCACTCAGCAGATGAGCAAACGGGACAGCAGCAGCAGTGGTGGGGTAGGACTCCACTGCTCCTGCAAGAGCACAGGGAGGCCAGAGGCCTGCGACGGACCAGTGTCTAGCCCCCTCCCAGGTAGGGACACGGGAAGGGACGTCACTGAAGCCTCGTTTCACTATCTGTGGGGTGGGATGCTTGGACTGCCAGCCCTGCAGCTGTGGGATTACATCTGGTTGCCACCCTCATAGCTCACGGGGCGGGTTCTGTGTGGCTGTCTTGGACAGTGTGCTTAGCCCTCAAGCCCACAGCTGGCCGGTGAAGCCTGGGATAGCATGGCTTCTGGGCTCAAGGCTCTGCATGACCTCAGCAGCTTCCTGGGCTTTAATCCACAACAGCCAGCACTGGAGCCCAGACCTCTGACTGGCCAACTGAAGAGGGACAAGTGTGCTGGACAGACGGCTCAGCAATTCAGAGCTGCCCTTCCAGAGGCTCCAGGTTCAATTCCCAGCACCCACATGGCAGCTCACACCTGTCTGTAACTCCTGCTCCAGGTGTCTGACATGCTCACACAGACATACATGCAGGTAAACACCAATGCACATAAAGTAAAAATAAAACATTTGAAAAAATTAAGACTCAAAGTGCCAGGCTAGCAAATGTGCAATGCATAGCACTGTGACAGGGTGGGAGCTGCTGGCTTCTCAGAATTCTGTTTCTCAGAGATTCAAAGGAAGCCTGTGGCAGGCCCTGCAGAGAGCTGACCACAGGGTCACCTAGAGGTGGCCAAGCAACAGCCATACTTCTCTCCTGTGAGCTGATCTGAGGACAGCAGCATGCAGAGTGCAGATTTCAGAGCCAGGAAACAGTGGCCATCCTCCACCACCAAGCCTCTCCACCCACCATGAAAATGAGGAAGTTGTCCCCTCATGTGGAGATTCCATTTAGATTCTCTTTATACATGCATATGTTTTAGGAATCTTCCACAGCAGTAGATTTCCATATGGCTTTTCAAAAGGCTGTTAGTGTCAGCTGTCCCCACATTCCCTCTCGTTTCCCTAACTAATCCTTTTATTCTAGTTTCCCGTTTCTCCGTTTTGAATACTATATTCTGTTTCCCTTCCCCAGTCCCATCATATGCTACCAAGAAAAATCAGGGTCAGGAATGGGTTGCATATTTTTGAATTATTGGCCCAAAGGATCCCATAGATGTCCCCAAACATTAGACTGTTCCCAATGCTATTGGTTACTGTCAGATCCAAAAGAAACTCCATTTCATCGGATTTCAAAAGGCAGAAGGGACAAATGTCTCTTCTCACCTTCCCTACCCTCCAGCTCATGGACGTCTCTTCCCCCCAGCTACTCATCATTCTTATAACCTTGTTATTTTAGCTATATTCATTCTCACTCTCTGCTTTTCTGATCACTCATGTCCAGGTCCAGTGTTCTGGCCATGTTCAGTCTATTTTCTCTCTCTGGACTCTTCCAGATGCCTCTGGCTGTTCTCTCTTATATCTAAAACCTTAAACATACCATGGCATGGTCATGGTGCCAGCTTATGCCTCTGGTGCCAAAATCCAGGAGAAGCACAAATGGACCCCTTTCCAAGGGACCCAACCTCTCCTAACTGAATCAAGCAGCTGAGTTAGATCTCCTAAGGTATGTATGGATCATTTGTTTCTGCTGGCTTCTGCCACCCACCATATTTGACTACAGACTCCAGAGTCCACCTCTTCAGCTACTCCTACTTTTCTACTGACTCAGGGCACCTCTTGGCCTCTGACTCCTGGGCACCCATCACCTGGAAAGGCTCTGTCTCTGTCCTGGCTCCTGTGTCACCTTGGACCTACCTGCTCTTGTCTGCTGGCTCCTGGAGCCTACTCCTACAAAAGTCCTACCAATGCGCCGGGTGGCTTTTCTTGCCCTACTGGGCACCTGTCACATGGGACAGGACACCCCTCCTTTGGGATTTGGGACACTTCTCTGACAAGTCTCTTGGTCTGCTTGGGCCTGGATTGAAGTTCTTATCACCAGAACACTTCCTCCCGTTTCCCCCTCCCCACATTCTCAGCCCACTCTTGGAGCTTGCTCTGTCTCTTGCCTGTCATCTACTCTGCTCCTGGTGCTCTCAGCTCCCTCCTGGAACTTCCTCACCCTCCCCCAGGAGCTGCCTGCCCTGCCTCTGCCTCTGTCCCTCCTGTCAGCTTGCTAGGTAAGTCCCACAGGTACATCACGCACTTCTCTGCACCCTCCTGGGCCCCTAAGCTGTTGGACCCCTCCCTCTGGTGGAGTTCCCCTTTGTGACCCTTTTCCCTAAGTCTCTCCTCTGGCTCGTGTCTCTAACCGTGGGGTCTTCCCAGTCACCTGCACCTGCCTTCTCTAATCTCTTTCCTCCTCGGACTCTGAGAGTCCATTGGGCATCTTACATCAAACAGGTCGGCCTCAGTACAGCTCAGTGACCAATGAAGGCACAATCAATTTCCAAATTCGTACGGATTGTAACAACTTCTGTCACTTCACAATCAACTGGTCCCCAAATCTCTAAGCTGTGTCTGCTCCCCATCCTCAAAAATCTCCTGTCTCTGCACCTCCTTTGCCTGCTCTTGTCCTGCCTCCCTTGCTGTCTGGAGCTCTGCTTCCTCCCTCTGACCACTGGATCAGTCCTACAGAGATTCAGATGACTTTTGGGTGTGGATGATATTAAAATTGTTTAATGCTGGAGTTGGGTTATGGCCCTTCCTCTCGAGCCCAGAGCAAGCCTGTTCAAAAGCTTCCTCCAAAATCTGTCTTGGCTCAGGCCGCCTGACCGCCTCTGACAGGAGGAGAGCAAAACAGAAGAGTCCAGGGAAGGCACTGTGAGTGTTACAGCTTTAAAAAGTGAACTATCCCTGCCTGGTGGTGGGGGCGCACACCTTTAATCCCAGCACTCAGGAGGCAGAGGCAGGCGGATCTCTGAGAGTTCGAGGCCAGCCTGGTCTACAGAGTGAGTTCCAGGACAGGCTCCAAAACTACACAGAGAAACCCTGTCTGGGAAAAAAAAAAAAAGAAGTGAACTATTCCCAATGGAACCACGGCTTCTTATCTCACACTCCTTCTCTTGGCTTTATTTAACTCTAAATTGCTTCTTTCTCTTATATCTCTAAAACTTTTGCAAAAATATAAATTTTATGTCAAGATTTGTAAGACTATTTTGCGAACTATTTCAGGATTTGTAAGTTCACTGGGTATGGTTTAAAAACTTTCATAATATCTTTAGCAAAAAGTTAGCTGAAAACTTGTAACAATAAGTTAATAGTTAAAAATCTATAAATAGGTTATCTTAATTTGCTACACCATACGCTATATGTAACTTGGATTCAACTCTTGTTTAGGAAAAAAATATTTTTTTTAAATGAAAAATGGGTGTGTGCTTACGGACTCACCTTGGAGTAAAGAGCAACCTTGTGTCTTGCCGCCATCTTGGGTGGAAGCAATCATGTGGCTGACAGCCATCCTTACTAAGGTAAAAGATACTACATCCAATTAAATTCACCACCATCTTGAATAAGATGCCCACGTGTTATCAACCACCTAAGGCAGCTCCCGTAGGACCTCTTCGTCCGCTGAGTCCTCTGCTCATCGTGTCTCCTTTTTAGACTGAGGAGGCAGCAGCAGGTCTCCAAGATATTTTGGATTAGAATGGGTTTTTGTACAATGACTTTTGTCCTAAGAATAAAAGTTCTAGATAGGGAATAACTTATGTTTGTTGAAGGTTTATCAACTCCTAAGGTTATAATCGTCTACCCAGTTTATAAAACTGATTAGAGATGCATGTCTGACCACTTCTGTCTTTGTTGACTGGTCAACACCAGGCTTCTAAAACATTTTAGATAAGGAATGACATAGGTATGATGAATAAGGTATTTTTTTATACATAAGGCTTATAAATTCCTAAGGACTATTCAGGCTGACAGAAACTGATTTGAGGATATATGTCCAGCCTCTTTGTTTTTGCTAACTTTGTTACACTGTAGCTATTTGGATAAGCCGACTCATACAACAAACTGATATTCTATAAAGTTACACTGTGAAAGGATCCGGAAAGGCTCTCTGTAGACTGTATTTGTGGTTTACAGTTATAATTTGATGCTAAAGGATCTTTGATTAAATCTTCAGTTCAATTTTGAAGGCTCCAACTTAACAGGGATAAAACTGTAAAATCTTAATTTTATAAAAGCTACTAACTTAGCAGCCCCTTATCCTGTGCCCCTTACCACCTGCCACAGATGAGATGAGAGAACTGACCCTCCCCCTTAGCAGCTGCAGACTCAGGAAAGTGGGCCCTGCCCTTAGCCTATGTGGTACAGCAAAGCTGATAGTCAGAGGTGACCCAGCCCCCATGGTGTAAGCAAAGGAGAGCTGTCCCCATCACTCATTTGATATCTGGGGGCCTGGGCAAAAGAGCAATGTCATCCTCTCAGCCATCAATGCCTGAGATAGGTAGAGGAGCTGGCCCTGGGGTCCTAAGAGCAGGAGGGCTGTCCCTGCCCCTCACCAGCTGCAGCACCCTGTACCTCACCTGGGCAACACAATAGAGCTGTCCCTGATGGTGTGGGCTTCTTACATTTTTTTCAGGGAGGAGGTTTCAGGGGCAGAAGGTGGATATGAAGAGACCAGAAAATGAATGATTTTTAAGATACATGATGTAAAAGACACATAGAATAAAGAAAAAGAGAAAAATTTTAAAAAGCTACTAACTTGGAAACTTAAAAATAATTATGACATGCAAGTTAATGGTCAGTTACCTTATAAATGATAAATTCTTCAATGTGCTCAGAACTATGCTTGTAGTCATGCTATATACAAATGTAATTCATTTACAGGGACAACCTTTAGCCTCCTGTATATGCTATCAAGGTTAAGTTTGTTTAAAATCAGGTATACCTAATAGATTAGATGATGACCCTCAAGCCCTCAGAGTGATCTGCTGAATATGGCATTTGAAGTATTTAATGAAAAGGTTTCCTTGATAGACAAAATACCAGCCTCTGGTAGCAGTAGCTGGGCCTGTCTCCAAGGAAGATTCTGCCTGGATTGTGGTAATGCTAACCACTGCACAAAGAGCTGCCCCATACCGTGTCTGCTGCTAGGGGGCTTGCTCAACCTATGGACAGTGTTGGTTTGACTGACTCTGCCTTGCCAAGGTAGGTCAGTTTTCCCAAGTTCCTCCTCCACAGAGAAGTCTCTCAGACCTTCTGGTTCTGGCATCTGAAGACTTAATGCTGCCCTGTGTGACAGGCAAAGACTTAAATGCTATCCTGTGTGAAGCCAAAGACTGATGGCCTCAGCTCCCTCCCCTGAAAAAAAAAGCCAATGAGATTTGCCATTGAGGAGCCCAGGCTGGCTATCCAGGTAGTGGGTAAGTCTCTGTCATTTTAATTGGCACAGAGTCCATTTGGATTATACTTGTTCAAATTTATCCTTCTCAGATCTCTGAAGTTGTTAAGGCTGACTGTAGCCAGTTTTGTAGCAGCAAGCATGCCAGCTCCCCCTCAAAGCTGCAGATGCCTGGTCAGTCCATTTCATATGTAAGAATCAGGCCTTGCCTTTTCTAGAGCTACGAGGTCTCCTGTTGAGAAATGCAGACTCATGGGCTTCACACTGAACGACAAACTCACAAAACCAACTCAACTAACTTTTTACTATTACTTTATTTAAAAGAACATGCTTTTCAATGACTACTCTCAGTAATCAACCACTTATGTCTTGTGGTAAATAACTGGATGGGGAAAAAAGGTTTAAAGTTTATGTAAGTAAGGAAATGATTTAAGGTGTATAAATGCAAGTTATAAAGGTCTGAGGATATGAGCTTATGTAAGTGGTGAGGGTCTAAGAAATGACTTAATGTATGTAAGTACAAGCTGTAAAGGTGTGAGGAAGTGGTTTAAGGTATGTAAAGAATGAGATTTAAAGATGATACATGATGTTAAGACCTTAAAAGTTCAGAATTTTAACATATTAGTAGAGTTCTGATAAGCTATTAATCTAATCTTTCGATTGTTTTCTAAATATTGCACTAAATATCTCTGTACAATCTGTACATATATATCCTGCCTTCTGGACAGAAAAAAGAGCATCTATGCTTTTAACCCAGAACCATCCTTTTGGGTCCTCAAGGTTTTGCTGTGGCTCAAAGGCCTGCATCTACTCCAGCTGTTTACAGACACTGTTAGCTGTTTTATCTACAATGAGGATTTCAGTGCAGATTATAAACAGTGTCATGCTAATATATGTCTAAAACTTTCATCTCTTTTTGTAAGCTTTAAAAAAAATTCATGTAAGCTTGGGAGTTGTGATTTGGATCTACCTGTCACAGGTCAAACAATTCCAGATGAGCACTGCAGTTGGTCAATAGTTTAAGCTTTCCCATCTACTGTCTCTCCCCCAAAGTGAGCTGTCTCCTTCCCCTGATCTTAGGACTCCTTCCACCACCATGCCAACTACCAGGACCACAAGTCTAGAAGTCTCAAGTGTATGCCTTTAAGATTTTCCTCTAAGCTCCATAACTTACTGTCTGTCACTAGTCTCTATCTGCTCCAACAGATTCCCACTCAGCTTACAAATTCCATCTGGGAATCAGCTGTGGCCTAAAAACTGCTCCAAAATCATTTGCAGCATGCCAACCCCAGGTGGTTCTGCAGAACCAGTGAGCCCTGGACTTGCTAAAAGGACAATATAAACCAGTCCAGCTAGGTGGGAAAAGGATTAGAGACTAACATGTGCTGTTGACAACTCAATGGCCTCCAGGGGCCATCACTTTTACAGAATTCTCATTTTGTTTCCCTTGGGGCCCTGGCTCTTCCATCTCCTTGGCCCACTGATCTCTATACTCTTTATAATAATGATCATCCTCTATCCTTTCAGGTTACTTCAGGAAACAAATAGCAAAATTATCTGATAGTAAACCACGTGCTTATGACAGACTTTCCTCAGGTCTTCTACCATCACCTACCAGCTGGAGCCCCTGATTTGAACCAGCATTCTAGAATGCTCCAAAGTGGCCGATACTTCAGTAGCCTCAGGTGGCCCTGCAGAACCTGGGCATCGAACCAGATGTCCCCTGCTATTACCTGACTCCCTTCCCCACTCCCAGCCTTGACTAGCATTACAGCTTTGCTGGGCACTGACAACAATGTCCTAATTTGAATGGAAAAGCAGTTGCAGAAGAGATTACATCACCCCTTATCATCAACAAAAGGCTGAAAAGTCAGAGCACTCAGCCCTAAATGAAATGTCTTTATCACACTCCCCTACTAAGGCTCAGGGATCTACACAGAAGAGGAGGCAGAAAGGTTGTAAGAGCCAGAGATGGTGGGTGACTCCAAGGAGTCAGTGTTCTCCAGACACAGCAGCACTGCTGCCCATATGGACTCACAGAGACTGTGACAACATACACAAGACCTGCACAATTTCAAGTCACAGAGAAGTGGAAGTGGGCATGAAATCCCACCCCTAACCAAACAGCTCTTTGCAATGATACCTTCTGAGAGAGGGGACATCAGTTTTTCCAATGGAGTGAGTCTGGGTGAATCAGCTACACTCTAGGGCAGGCCTCAGTTCAAGAATAGTAAGCTGTGGTGGTTTGAATAACTATGGCCCTCATAGACTCATGTGTTTGAAAGCTTAGCCTACAGGGCATTGTTAGGAGATGTGGCGGTGTTGGAGAAAGGGGGGGGCTCTGAGGTTTTATATGTTCTAGCTCTGCCTGGTGTGACCCAGTCTCCTGTCGCCTGCGGATGAAAATGTAGAACTCTCAGCTCCTTCTCTGGTACCATGTCTGCCTGCACACTGCCATGCTTCTTTTCATGAAGACAATTGACTAAAACTGTAATCTGAAATTGTGAGCCAGCCCCAATTAAATGTTTTCCTTTATAAGAGTTTCCAGGATCATGGTGTCTCTTCACAGCAACAGAAACACAACTAAGACATAAGCTCACACAAAATGGCCTCCATGCTTTAGTTTTTTTGGTTGGTTGATTGGTTGGTTTGGTTTGGTAGTTTTTCTTTCTTTTTACATTTAATTATTTTTTTTTGAGAAAAAGAACTTGACATTGGGGTGTGAAAGAGGAAAGAATATGAACAAAATATATTGAATAAATTTTTTTTTTAATTTTAAACCCCAAAGTAGTGGTGCAGACCAGCCTGGTCTACATAGCAAGTTCCAGGTCAAACAGGGCTATAACCTGTCTCAAAAAACCAATAAATAAAATTTTAAAAAGAAAAAAAGGATGTTGGTGAGAAAAAGTACATTTTTTGAAGTGTTCAAGGCTGAAGAAAAGTTCTTTTGACCTTCACCTGAGAGCAGTGGGAGGTTTCCTGTTGTTCTTCACATGAGGTTTTGGGGACCTAGCCCATTGTGACGCTCCAGTATTCAAGAGTCTTCCGCCAGTGTCAACAGCAGCTTGACCCAGATGAAAAATCTCACCTTCCATAACACTACCTAGGGAACTGTGTATGGGCATCCTTTCAGAGTGGGTCCCCCTAGGGACACAGCTGTGGCTGTGGGCAGAGAAGCTTCCTTCATCACACACTGGACTCCACAAAGGATCATGAGAGAAACTGTCCCTCTTGGAGATAATCCCTTCCAATTCTGGAAACTTCCACCCTATCCTACTACATTTCACCTTGTCTAATCTATTCTAAAGTTGATGATCCCCTGGGCTGCCCGTGAGTCAATGCTTTCAGTTAAAAATCCAAATAATCCCCTAAGAAAGTGACTATGGGGTGAGGTTCTTCCAGAGGCAACCAAATGGTAGCTAATACCCACCTGTGACTCCAGTACCAGAAGCTCCAACACCCTCTTCTGGCCTCCACAGACACTGCACATACATGGTGCACAGACATATGCAGATAAAACCCATACACATAAAATAACACTTTAAAAAATGAAAGTAAGCCGGGCGGTGGTGGTGCACACCTTTAATCCCAGCACTCGGGAGGCAGAGTCATATGGATCTCTGTGAGTTCGAGGCCAGCCTGGGCTACCAAGTGAGCTCCAGGAAAGGCACAAAGCTACGCAGAGAAACCCTGTCTCGAAAAACCAAAAAAAAAAAAAAAAAGAGAAAGTAACCATAATGTTACTGAGTGCCATGGAATGCAGCAGAGGTCAGTGGCCACATGGCTTAAGGGGCATTTTAAGCCAAGAAAAGATCTGCTCCAAGCCCTCGCTGTCATTCAAGGGAAAGAACAAGGCAGAAAGAGTCTATTTCTTCCGAGAATAATTTACGATGTCCCCTAACCTCATGAGAGAAAGGAGACCCAGCCTGGTACCTGGGGACAGTGTGTCTTGGGGGTCCAGAAGGGTTGGCCTCTAAGACAAATCACATGTGTGGATGTCTCACGTGTCCCCAGCCAGGTGGCAGCAGTGAGTCAGTGGGAATGCTGGAGGAATGAGTCTAGTCTAGGTACCTGCTGTGAGGGACCCTTGGTGTCTGCACCCCTCCCCCACACAAGCAAGATCTGTCTGCACTTCCCCATTGCTTGCCTTCCTCGAACACACTCCTCTCAGAGTCACCTGGAAAACAGCTGTTAACCAATGTGACATTGGGGGACACTATACCCTTCTCTACAAGAGGGAAACCAGCCTTCAGTAGGTGACCTGGATTTTCCTGCTTCGAGGTTCTGGGAAGCTGAGGTTGTTTTGCTCACAGATAAGCACTGGAGAAACCAGAAATGTTAAAAACCCGTCCTTGTTCCTTCCAAGGAAGAGGTGCATAACCTGTTACCCGTGCAGAAGGCTGGGAGCAGATGTGGTTAACAATCTGGGGAGCTCTGTACACTGGATTCTCCCCTAGACCCTTATTGTGAATTTGTCCATTTGTAGCTAGAGTTTCCCTGCCTGGCCCACAGTCAGGACAAATCTTTGTCACCTGCTAGTCCCACAACCGCTCAGACTCAACCAAGTAAACACAGAGACTTACATTGCTTATAAACTGTATGGCTGTGGCAGACTTTTTGCTAACTGTTCTTATATCTTAAATTAACCCATTTCTACAAATCTATACCTTGCCAAGTGGCTCGTGGCTTACCGGCATCTTCACATGCTGCTTGTCATGGTGGTGACTGGCAGTGACTCCTTCTGCCTTCCTGTTCTTTCTTTTCTCCTCTCTGTTAGTCCCACTTATACTTCCTGCCTAGCCCCTGGCCAATCAGTATTTTATTTATTGACCAATCAGAGCAACACATTTGCCATACAGAACATCCCACAGCATCCATTTTTATGGAAAATATCACATGTACTTTACAAAGAGTTTTGTATATAGTCACATCTTAATTATCAACCACTTGTGCTAAATATGCCTTCAATTAACTCATTAACTGATCCTCTGCTGGCCGTGATGGTAGCAGAGACCCCACGAAAGGATTTCAATGACAGCTAATTTTGTTCCATGAATCAGAATTTATGCACCTATCTCCTCTATGACCTGACAGCAAGGAGCCTGTTCACAGAGGAGCTGTGAGGTTTACAGGCATGATCTCTGGGTTCAGGAAGAGCCTGTGGTGACAAGGTGAGGGCCCTGAGAAGCTTGCACACTCTTTTGTGTAGTTGGAGGATACTGGTGGCCTCTCAGGATGTGTGGAAAGAACAGGTGTGAATGCTCACTTACCATAAAGGCCCAGTTGAATCATTTATCTAATTAATCTTTATCAATAAAAACTGGGGAATCAGATATGGGGTAAGAACCTGAATGATCAGAGCAGCAGCGAAGAAATGACCGGTGAGTTCCTCTCTCGTTCCTCAATCCAAAAAGGCCTAGACCCTCGTTAAGCCCTGCCCTATTACTTCCTGTGTCTCTTTCTGTCTTTAGTCCTCCCAAACCGCTTTGGTTAACTATGGTCAGCTAATAGCTAGCACCACCCTCTGATTCAAGGCAGATTTAATTGTGGCAGCAGAACACCCACAACAAAAGGCATAAAAATCTGTGCTCTTCCAACTGTTCACATGGCAGAATCCAGGAAAGGGGCTGAGGGGCACTGGTCTATTGGACACAGGACTTTGCCCACAGAAATGCACCCAACAAATACTGGGCATTATATATGTTGTCCTTGAAGGCAGAGGATTTTTTAAAAAAATAAAATAAAAAGGAGATATATCCTTTTGATGCTGGTATTTAATGTCAATATCCCTGCCTATCCCCCTCCCTACCCAGCCTCCTCTGGTCTTACAGTTATTGTAAAGCCAAATCATTGGTTTGAGTCAATGAAAGACTTCAGAAAAAGCCACGATGAATAATAAGTATGTTTAGGTTTATATTGCCAATCAATATAAGAACCACAAAGGACCCAAGCTAGCCAAGGCAAGAAAGCAAAAAGAAGAGAGCTGGCAACATACCTGACCTCAAACATGTGACAGCCACAGCATCCTGGCAATGCATAAAACCCAACACACAGGCCGTCGGGACAGAAGAGACCCAGAGTAAATCCTGCCTCACAGAGATTAGACTTTGACAAAGGCACCCAAAGCATACACTTGGGAAAGGACCCCTACCAATCACAACATATAAAAAGCACCTAAAATGTTTCAAATTCCTGAAAATAAAAGCACTAAAGAAAACATAGTAGAATGCTGTTGAGTACCAGTGTAGACATTTAGTTTTGGGTATGACTGCACAGCAAAGGTGGACGATAGGATTCTGTCAGCAAAGAACAGTATCTGCAAAATATGCATCCAGGAAGGGGGTTAATATCCAGAATATAGAAGCAACTCAGACAACACAACAAAAATAAGATTTGTAAGCAGAAAATTGAACTGAAGAGACATTGCTGGAACAAAAGATAAATAACCAACATGAATGTAATTTTAAATATCATTAGTCATCAAGGAAATGCAAGTCAGAACTGCAATGAGATATCAACTCAACCCAGTCAGAACATTTGTTATCAATAAGGCCAAAGATAACAGATGCTGGCAAGAATGTAGAGGAGGGAGAAGTCCCACACACTGGTGGCGGGTGTAAATTGCTGCAGTTATCACAGTAAACTGTAGCTGGAGTTTTCCTGGTCCTGCCTGGCCCACAGTCAGGACAAATCTCTCTCACCAGCCAGTCCCGCAGCTGCTCAGACCCAACTGAGTAAACACACAGAGACTTGTATTGCTTACAAACTGTATGGCCGTGGCAGGCTTCTTGTTATCTAGTTCTTATATCTTAAATTAACCCATTTCTATTAGTCTATAAGTTGCCACATGGCTCATGGCTTACCGGTACCTTACATCTCGCTTGTCATGGTGGTGGCTGGCAGCGTCTCTCTGCCTCAGCCTTCCACCTCCCAGAATTATTCTCTCTCCATGCCCCGCCTATACTTCCTACCTGGCTACTGGCCAATCAGTGTTTTATTTATTAAACATACAGAACATTCCACAGCACTTCCCCTTTTCTTTTTTTCAAAAAGGAAGATTTAACTTTCACTTAGTAAAATTACAGATAACAAAACAATTATCAAGCAAGAATTACAGTTACAATATCTAGTCTATTTATAATATCTAGTCTATTTGTATTTGGCAAAATTAAAAAAGATACCCTATCTATTTTATATTTGTGAGTCTAAGGTTTCATATCTAACTTGTCTTTTATTATAACCAAGGAAAATTATAACTAGTCTTCAACTACATTAAAGACCCCAGAAGGATATACAATTATTACCTGAGAAACAGGAGAAGGATGCAAGCAACTTTTGGGAGTCTTACAGGGTTGACAGAGGCAGCTAGCAGCCTGGACAGTTGCCTAATGTTCCTTTGTAAAGTTGGGGCATCTGTCTTCAGCCCACAGGCCTAGAGTCTCTCAGTCATTTCTCTCTGTGTTCTGCAGAATGTCTGGCAGTTTACTCTGTGAAGCAGGAACCTGAAGGACCATTTCACCAAGCAAAGTTCAGTGGTCACCTTCCTATGGGTCCTGCATGTCCAGTTGATCAAGCAGTCCAGGCAAGGACAGTTTCTTGCCCAAATGGCTATTCTTGCCAAGGTGAAGATAAACTCCATATGGAGTGTCTTCGATGCCCAGCCTCCTCTTTGAAGTAAATTGATGCTGCCAGGAGCAGACATGTTTCACTGTCCAGAGAGTCTAAATTTTTAATACATTTTAAATGCCATAGTCTGTAGGTCTTTGAAGTATTTGAAGATTACCTATCTATCTGAAATATATCTGCGTATACCTAGAAAACTTAAGTAACATGCTACAAGTTTGACTATCATTGATGACTAATTATTCCATTACAATTTAAATAAATTGTATAAACATAATACATTAAGCAATGTAAAACATTTCTAAACAAGTTGTAGCTCTTTAAAAGTAGATTCATTAATCTACCCTTTCATCCTATCATATGTAAATTATCCCCTTTTCTTCTTTAGAAAGATATCGCATTTATAATCAACCTGCTTTAAATAAAAATATTGGTTTTTCTCTGACCCACACCAGAGGTCTCTTCTGATATGGGACATAAGAATCTCTTAACCTACATCCTATATATATATATATATATATATATATATATATATATATATATAGCACATATCAGATCCCATACAGGTCTGCCAGGACCTCTAGCACAAGGTAATGATGAGACTGATCAGTTACTAATAGGTAATGTGCTGGAAACTTAAGTAAAGTTGTTCAAAGTCCATACAACTCTGTATAAAAAGCAGAACTGTATGCCATTCTGATGGTATTGATGGACTTCACAGAATCCTTCAATATAGTCACTGTCTCTCAATATGCAGAGAGAGTTGTCTTATATCTTGAAACTGCTGAATTTATTCCTGATAATATAGAATTAACATTATTATTCATACAATTGCAGGAAATTATCAGAAATAGAGATTATCCTATATATATAAAACACATATCAGATCCCATACAGGTCTGCCAGGACCTCTAGCACAAGGTGATGATGAGATTGATAAGTTACTAATAGGTAACATGCTAGAAGCCTCAGAATTTCATAAGAAACAACATGTAAATAGCAAAGATTTTGATTTCTCCACCACTTGGCAACAAGCTAAGTATATTATTAAAAAAATGTTCTACTTGTTCTTTCTATAACCAAACTCCATTACCTGCAGGAAGTAATCCTAAAAGTATACAAAGAAATGAAATTTGGCAGATGGATGTGTGCCATTTTGCAGAATTTGGAAGATTAAAGTATGTACACCATACCATTGACACCTATTTAAGATTTCAGTTGTCAACTCCTATGAGTTCTGAAAAGGCTGATTCTGTGATTACACACCTATTAGAAGTTATTGCCATCATGGAAATACCTGTACAAATTAAGACAGACACTGCCCCAGCATATGTCTCCAATAAAATGAGACAGTTCTTTGCTTATTACAATATAAAGCATGTTACAGGTATACCACACAATCCCATAGGCCAAGCAGTCATAGAAGGATCCAATCAAACTTTAAAGGATATGCTAAATAAACAGCAACAGGTAACAATGACTCCTAGAAATAGATTGCATAATGCTTTATTAACCTTGAATTTTCTCAATGCTGATGTGAAAGGAACAACAGCTGCGGAGAGACATTGGATGACAGACAAAATTCCTGAGCTAAACAAAGATGTGTTGACCTCAGAATGGAAACATTGGGGAAAGGGTTTTGATTTTGTTTCTTCAGGAGAAGAAAAGCTGTGGATACCAACAAAATTAATAAATAATCTATTTGAACAGGAGAAACCCCTTGATGAGGAGAAGTAAAAGTTCACCCACCAATGTGACATCTCTACAAGTTGTAAGAAAAATGTAACAATCAAAGATTGGGGTAGGGTTCTGTTTTTGTCTTTCCAAGATAATGGAAATACTCATCTTCCAAAAATCATAAGGCCTTGGATATTGGATGTTTACAACAGAAAGAAAGAGTCTATTGTTACCAATCTACACAGGGTAAAATCTCACTGTCTAACATCTATCTCTCTATCAATCTAGAAAAGTTGTGGTTCCAATTCAATTAAAACCAAGCTGGCTTTGGAGATGGAATTGCCTCACTCCTTCTCTAAACCCAAGCATATTGCTAAAAGAAAAGGTTGAGAGATTCTTCAGTCCCATATCAGAAGAACCCTCTGGTGTGGGTCAGAAGGAAACAAATAAAAAGGGACATTGTCTTCAAGATTCTAATTCTCTCCATGCTTACCCTTGATTTCTTGTAATCCTTTCTCACATGTCATGTCATATTCAAATCCAAACTTTCCATTTTGATAAAAAATAAGTTTTTCCAATAGCAATCTCTGAAGTCTCCAGAAGGAAGATGGGGCCCCAACAACAACAACTCTACCCAGTCCAGGATGATGCCATCATACTTCATCATCATACTTCAATTCTTGCCAGAATTTCAGACAATCTTACCCATTACTCTGAGACTTGCTGCAGAATCTACAGTTAGTCTAACTGAGATTTAACTATCTGTGCTTTCTTACAGTACCCACAGAGATACCATCACCCCCTAAACAGCAAGAAGCAATTCTAAGAAAATTATGCTCCTTCTCCCTAAGGTTTCATATTTCTCAGGGTTATGGATGATGGTTATAGGTTTGGGTTGGAAGAAAATATTAGACTGAGTACTCTCCTTAAGAAAAGAAAAAGTGTCTCAAAAAAGGAAAAGAAGAAATGGAATGGATAGGTATAAGATATTATGGTAGATTATTGTATATACTAGTAAACAAATTTAGTAAAACAGCAGCCTTAGATAATTTGCACTGTAATTTGCACTGTTATGGATTCTTATATGTTGATACAAATGTAAACTATTTTTATATTCCTGTTTAAGATAATTTGTATATTGATACAAATACATAACTATATTTTTTATAATGTACATATATTTCTACTCTTACTTAAAATATTTGTATATTGATACAAATGTAAATTTATATCTGTCATGCTGTATGTATGTTCTACTTCTGTTTAGGATATTCTGTATATTGATATATATTTAAGATTATTGTCATATTTCACTATACATTCCTACCTCTGTTATAAATATCCTGTGTATTGTCACAATTTTGAAGACATCAACCTTTACCATACATTTGCTTATAGACTGTTTACCTTGTTTACGGGAAGCCTTAGTCCTTAAGTTATTTTGGTAGATAAGACTTATAGATTTATAGTCACCTATGCTTGTCATCTCTATAGTTACATAAGTTAGGTTATCCAGATTCACAGATAACATATGTTGGATGGACAGGTAGTCTTCAAACACTTCATGGACCTAGAGAATATGGCATTTAAATAAATTAGAATTCTGTTGACATGAGACACAATTGCTCCTGGCAGCACCAATTTGATCCTGAGAGAACGTTGGGCTTCTAAGACATTTCCCTTTGGAAGTTTGTCTTCTTGGCACAAAATGGCCTATTGGGCAAAGAACTGCCCTTGCCTCAACTGCTGATTATATGAATGCTGTCCTTCTGGACAAGTGGGACATAAGGAAAAGTTACTTATGAACTCTGCCAAGACAGGGTAAGATGGTCTTTCAGAATTCCTGCTTCTGAAAATGGTCTGTCAGATACTCTAGGCCTGTAGCCAATTTGAATGCACCAACAATGCTGAGAAACATTATGTGACTGTCCAGGCTGCCAGCTGTCTCTGTCTACTCTTGCAAGATTCCCAAAAGTTGCTTGCATCCATCTTCCATTTCTCAGGTACCATTATGTTCCTTCTCAGGTCTTTGATGGGATTGAAGACTAGCAGTTATAGTTATAACTTAGTATATATTATAATATCTTACATAGAACATATTAAGTATTAAATTCAGGTTCTTTAGGATAGGACACCTTTTGGAATGATCTTTGTAACACACCATTTACCTACGCTCTAGACTTCTCTGGATTTTAGTATGTGTTTCTTGCTTGATATTGTTCGCATGGGTTGTAGTTCCATCTTATCTTGGTTGTTATCCCTCATTACTCCTGGACAATATTTGATAACCATTCCTTTGTATATAGTCTTGTATTAGGTTAGAACCTTCTTATTGAGACAAAAGGGGGAGATGTAGTGGGTAGCCATTCCAACTTTGTTCTGGAAATTCCAATCCCCATTGAGGCTTTGGTAACTGTCACGCCTACAAGGCAGGGCCAAGAGAGGACCCTAAAGACCCAAGATCCAGATGCGCAGGCTCTCTTGGTTCCTGGACCCAGGACGCTGAAGGTATACTGAGCAGAGTTCTCAAGAGAACACTGCTGGACTGAGCTATACCTTTCCCAGATCCTGCAACCTATCCCTTCACTTGTGAGTTACCCCACAAAATAAACCTCCCTTTTAACTACATGGAGTGGCCTTAATAATTTCACCAAGAGTAAACAGTATGGTGGGTCCTCAAAAATTTAGATAGAGCTATTGATCCCTCCCACTAATGAATATATATGTAAAAAGAAATGAAACCAATACACTACAATAACAAAAATAGAAAATCAACTAAGGTGTCCTTTGAAGGATGAATGAATAAAGAAAATGTGGTGTGCAGATACTGCTGTGAATCCTTTGATGCACTGTGAATGTATATTACTATCACTAGTTAGTAAAGAACTGACTGGCCAATTGCTAGGCAGGAGAGGTTAGTTAGGACTTGTGGACAAAAAGACAGTGTGGGGTAGAAGAAGGTAGAGCTGCCAGGAGACATGGAAAGAAACAAGATGAATATTTCATATTGAAAAAAGGTACCGCCAGGTGATGGTGGTGCATACCTTTAATCCTAACACTCGGGAGGCAGAGGCAGGAAGATCTCTGTGAGTTCAAGGCCAGCCTAGTCTACAGAGTGAGTTCCAGTACAGCCAGATTGTAGTGGGTAGCTGTTCCAGCTTTGACCTTGAAGCACTGCCCCTAGTGAGGCAGCAGGTAACTGCCACACCTGCCTATGACCTGCCTCTGGGGCGTGGCCGAGACAAGACCCTTTAAGACCCGAGATGCCTACGTGCCGCTGTCTGGGCTCCTGGTGATCCTGGATGCTGGATTACAAACAAGGTTGGAGTTCTCCAGAGAACCACACTGGACTGCACCTCACCTCTCCCAGATCCTGTAACCGATCCTTTATTGGTTGTAAGTTACCCTGAAATAAACCTCTTTTAATTACCAGATAAACTACGTGGGATTGCCTTGTTAATTGCCACTATATCTGACGCCCACATGAGGCAAATTCCTGCACCTCGTGGTGACCCAGCACTCCACAAATGCATGGGTCCTACCCCTTTCCCTCCTCCCAGCTCACTGGTGAAAGGATGATAAATGGTGCTGATTGCGGCACGCAATGCTGGTGGTGGTGCTGGTTACCATGTGGAAAGGTCACAGTCACAACAGAACCCAGTATTAGTTTTCAGAGCTTTATTAGGAGAGGAGGAGGAAGGAGAGAAAGGACAGCCAGACTTGGAGAGGAAAGCACTGTGGAGGGCAGAGAGAAAGATGGTGGAGGGGAGCAGAGCAGAACAGAGAGAGAGGGTGGGGTCTGCATCCGGCCTTTTAAGGGCTCCCGGTATGGAACTACACCAAACCGCTCACACAGAGTCACCAGCGCATGCTGATGACGTAAGACACAAGACCTCTTGCTTAACTCCTGAACTGTGAATGTGTAGTCATGTAGCTGGAGTGAGGGCAGAATTCTAACATTCCAGAATTTTTGCTTATTGTAAAAAATCGAGTGAAGAAGAATAGTGGTGTTATTTCTCCTGGAAAAACTGCTTCCAGCTGACTTGGTGGGTATCAGTTGGCTCTTAGGGGGATGGTGTCCTGGGATGGTGGGCTATCCTGCCACCTCAGAGTTGTCCATCCTTTCTGGCTTAGAACTCTTTGGCTGACAGGATACTGGTGAAACAGAAAAAGCTTAGGAAAAAAAGAATTATTATTATTTTTATTTTCTTTGGAGTGTTCCCAGACCAGGGTAGTTTGTGTTTGGCACTTATCTGAAGTAGATCCGACCTGTCCAGATGGATTTAAGATGGTTTCTGGAGGTTGGGGAAAATTTTGAACATGTTAAGAAGCAGCCATGAGAAAATTAGTGACCATTGTAGTGTTTAGTACTCTGCTTGTATTGGTTAGTGTTAATGAGAGAGACAGAGAGATTGGAACATGTTTTTAATTTTTACCCGAGATAAGCTTTATTAGAGGTAGATTATTTAAGGCACCTGTTTCCTTTATTAGTTTATCATTCAGGAGACACAGGTGATCAATTGTTGAGAGCATTTAACAGTAATAGATATATTAGAGTCTGTTTTTGTAGAGCCCAGACACTTTTGGGTCTGGGGTTGTAAATATCTTTTAACTGTTACAGTTTCTTACTTGGTGATCTCTGGACTCCAGTTCTGTGGTGATCCTGTAACCATTAGCTGAGCAGTTAACTAGAAGAGAAAAGCTTGTGGTGCATGAGAACTTATTTCTTTGGAATTGGGGACAGGGCAGAGATCAGGGTCCTGTCTGTGTGCATGAGGAGAAGAATCACTGCTGACAGTCTGGAGTGAGGCACATGGAGGGAGCAATGAAAGGAAAGCTCCTACCTTAGCTGGAAAACCTTTTCCCATCAAGCAACCCTGAAAGTACAATTAAGTCTGGGAGGAGGGGTAAGGCTGTCCTCCCTACCCTGACAATAGGGAAACGAGGAGAGATGAGACCCCCAAACTCCCAGGACTGGGTTAGTGGCTCTGGTGTCCAGAAGGAAGGAAATGGATCGCTTCCATGCTGTGTTCTGCGTTCCCTGCAAACAAGCCTGTGGTCAAGCCTAGGTCTGCTGGAGGTCTTAGTTTGATGTTTCTTTGGTGCCTGGGTGCAGTCAGCTGACCAGTTTTCTTTCTAGGTGGCACTTTGAACAAGGCTCAATTGATGGCCTGGCAGGGCATGCACTAGCCCGCGTGGCCTCTCCCTCCCCACCCCCACCCCCCCACCCCCATCACTTAAAACAGGGAACCAGCGACTTTGTGCCAGCACTTGGCAATTCTGTTCTCAGGCTTTTTTCATCTCTCCCCTGGTACACCTTAAATGCCACAGCTGAAACTTCTGCCTGTGGGGTCAGGAGCCTTGCTCTCCAGATGCTTAAGTTTTAGCCCTTATGTCAGGGAGGTCTGGGAGACAAGAGACGGATTTTATTCCATGTCTTGAATATTTTTTCCTTGATGTCTGCTGGTTTCTGGGCAGCTTTAGGAAGACCCACCAGGAGGCAGGATGTAAACTAATCTCTGGCTAAAGAACCATCCTGATTACTGTAAACTTATTTGCATGCACCCTAGCCTGTTTTCAGACCCATCTGTGCTTCTCAGGGCAGCTTGAGGACGAGTGGGAGGAGTTAAGGTGAGAGCCAGGGTTGGGCAGAAGATGCCCACCCGATACTGGAGAGCAGAAGTCAGATAGACAGAAGTGGTTGCACATGGCAGAGAAAGAATCAGAAATGGAGAGGGAGAAGGGTTCAGAGCTTCGGTAGAAAGCTTGGGGATAAGGTAACTCTTTTCATTTGTCTGTTCACTGGCAGAAGTTAGATAATTCCCATGAAATATTAGGGTTGCAATGGCCAAATTTACTGATATCTGGGAATATTTAAGGCATTTGTCAGAGGAGGAATGGAACCATGAGAAGGAAGCCCCTATGTACCATGGCTGCAGTGCTGTGAGAGAAAAATAAAAAATTAAAATAAAGAAGCGGGATCAGACTCCAGTCCCAGGCATCCCCAGGGTTGGAGAAGGATCTATGAATCAGCGCGGGTTACTCCCCGCTTCCTCAAGAGAGGAGTAAGGGCTGGGAGCATACGGAGCATGAGGACCCCTTGGGGGTCCGACAGCATTGACCTCTTCATCAAGAGAGAGTAAGTCAGTGCCAGCGCAGCCTGAGGGTCCCCTGGGGGTCCGGCGTGAGGAATACAGCTCAGGCTGCAGTCTCGGGCAACGGTGGGGAAACTCACCAATCTTGGCACCACGTGCAGTGTGTGCAGAGTGGCCCTGCAGCTGAGCAAATAAAAAAAGCATAGTGGGCAGTCACAGGTCCTCGGTGTAGGTTTCCGACAACGCTCAGCCCCGGACACAGAGTGAGCAGAATTTCCTATCCAAGTCACGGCACCAACAATGCTGGTGGTGGTGCTGGTTACCGAATGGAAAGGTCACGGTCATGACAGAACCCAGTATTAGTTTTCAGAGCTTTATTAGGAAGGAAGGGGAGGAGGGGAGAGAGGAGAGCCAGGCTTGGAGAGGAAAGCACTGTGGAGGGCAGAGAGAGAAAGATGGGGGGGGGGGGAGCAGAGAGCAGAGAGAGAGGGTGAGGTCTGCATCCGGCTTTTTAAGGGCTCACAGTATGGAACTACACCACACGTGCTGACTCTGTGACCATACCACTTGCACGTAGTCACCAGGACATACTGATGATGTGAGACGCAGACCTCTTGCTTAACTCCTGAACCGTGCATGTGTAGTCATGTAGCTGGAGTGAGGGCAGAATTCTAACAACCGGCATTGCCACTGGGTTTACCTAGTGAGTGCCAGTGTGAGAAGACCCACCCGGTCCCCAGCTCATGGACCCACCTGCCAGCCCAGAGCTGCCCCAGTGACCACCCCCAGCCACAAGTGGCCCACCTGCCCCATCACAGGCACTTTCGTGGCCCAGGCTCGCCTGCTGGGGATAGCCTCCAACCCTAGCCCCCCACCCAATCCGTGCCGTGCCTCGGGCCTCACCAGGCTGCTGCAGAAGCCGCTCAGCACCAGTGCCAAAGAGGGCTTTCATGGCCATTTGGGTTACATATGCAGCACTAGAGAGCAGCTGCATATCCAGTTACATCCATGGGGCGAGCCACTGAGCTCAACCCATGGCCACAGCTCTTAAGCAAAAACATGGCAGTCTTCAGTGGGACCCGCTTTAGTGTCACACTGGTGACACCTGCTGGCAGAACTGTGCTACTACACCAAAAAGACATCGCAAGGACAAAAACTGACTAAGAAATAAACAAATTAATAAAATTTTCTTTAAAAATTTTAAATATTTCTCAAAACATGGTGGAAAATATTACTTCACAAGGATTTAAGAACCTTTTGCTTGTATTATGGATGAAATTTTATGGGAAATATACAACCTTCCTGGGGCATATTTCTGCACCATTCTGGCATTTACCATAATAATTCACATAGCATTGAAAAACTGGTTTAATAATAATAGCAAATATGAGTCATTGTTGGAACTTATACAGACTTTACAAGATAGCAATGAAGACTGACATAAAAAGATTCTTTCTCTGGAATCTGCTAACCAGGATTTACAAGGTACTAATAAAGATTTACAGAACAGGCTCCTTAGTTTGGAATCTGCTAACTTACTACAAGAACTTCAGTCCATTAATAATAAATGTACAGATTTGATTTTATGCATAATAAATATGAATACTTAATGGAGAGAACAATAACTCTCCAGGGTGAAGTTATCACTATTCAAATACTTTATAAGTAAGAAAGATTATCATTAACTGATAAAATAAGGTCTATGGAATCATTTGTTTCAGAAGAACATAAAAAGTTGCATGATTCCATGAAATCTCTAGAATCTCTTACAACAAAGGAGGTTCACTCCCTAGAACAGACCCTAGGTGCTCGTCTGCAAGCCCCAGAAGAAACTCTCAGTAAAAATGACAAGGGACCTAATAAGCAGAAGGGCAAGACCATACAGGTCGTAACATCTCCAGATGGCTCTCATACAGTGGCTTATCCTGTCATCATCCATGAGAGGCCAGCAGGTGATAGACACCCTGAAACATATGTGGAATAGACATTACAACCTATTCCAATGAGAGATTTTTTTAATATGATGGAAGTGGTAGTCATGTATGGCCTACACTCAACATATATAAGACAGATGATAAATTCGTGGTCTACCTCAAATAGAATCATATCAGATGACTGGAATCAGTTAATCTCAGCTGTTCTAGAACACAGCCAGCAGTTGCAATGGAAAAGCTGGTTGAGAGAAGAAGCAAGAAACCTGGAACACCAGGGTAAGATCATAGGTTCTGAGATCTCCCAAGGTATAATCCTTTTTTTTTTTTAAAGATTTATTTATTTAGTGTATATATACAGCATATGTGACTGCAGGCCAGAAGAGGGCACCAGATCTCATTACACAAGGTTGTGAACCACCATGTGGTTGCTGGGAATTGAACTCAGGACCTCTGGAAGAGTAGTCAGTGCTCTTAACGTCTAAGCCATCTCTCCAGCTCCCCAAGGTATAATTCTTATTGAGGGAGGTTTTGCTGACAGAAATGTACAATTATGATGAGCATACAATATCCCTATCCCCTACAGCAGCTCTAAAGGCTTAGGGAAAAATCCAGAACCAGGAAAACTAACTGAGGTATACACAAAGATATTAGAAGGACCACAAGAATCTTTCATTGATTTTTTTACACAGGCTGACCACAGCTATAACAAATACTGTGTCAGATAAAGGATTAAGACAAGTATTAACTGAGTCCTTGGCATTTGACAATGCTAATACAGAATGCAAAAGAATACTTATGCCATTAAAGGTCAGATCAGCTCCTTTGGAAGAATAAATTCAGTATACTAATGGTATTGATTCTCTTAACCTTAGTAATGAGGTTTGGATAGGAGAGGCAATTTCCAGAGATGTAAGAAGGTCCTGGGGTACCAAATACTTTGACTGTGGCACACCAGGTCATATAAGTAAAAACTATACATGAGGTGCTCCTAGAAATAATACTCCTTCTAGAAATAGTCCAAACAGGAAACCCCAGCCTTCTGGATTATGTAGAAGATGAAACAAATGCCACCATTGGACCAATGAGTGCAGATCAATATTAGATATATGAGGCAACCCTTTACTGGTGGGAAATACTTCAGGGGGTCTCTTGCAAGCCCCCAAATTGAACATGGTCCAAACATTTCCAGCCACTGTGGAGGAAATTCTTCTTCAGGACAATTAAATAGCTCAGTGTAAGGAACGATATTACACTGGATGGTAGAACAGCTCTGATAGATGAATCAATAGTTTCAAAGAATACAATAAATTGATATTTTGGCAGACTTCCATAAATGAACAAAGACCAAAGTTTAGAATTCAAATTAATGGCACTGTTCTGGAAGGCCTGGCAGACACAGGTGCAGATGTGACTATAATTACACCAAAATCGTGGCATCCAAATTGGCCTCTTCAAGAGGTAGGTGTCCAATCTCAGATAAAACAGAGTTCAAGATGGGTTGAATGCTTAGGGCCAGAAGGAGAGAGAGGAAGGTTGAAGCCATATGTGGCAAATGCCATATGTGGCTGAGATCTATTACAGCAGTGGAATACCCAGATTAAAATTTCTAAAATCTCAGAAAAGGAATACAAACCAATGCATGTTTCTAGGAAAATATCATCATAACATGCTATAGAAAAGTCACCAACTGTTCCGATTGTATATAAACAGAGCACAACTGCTGTTGAACTCTCAGAAGTACCAACTGCCTTACCTTTAAAATGGCTAACTGATAAACCTGTCTGGGTTGGACAATGGCCTTTGATAAAAGAGAAGCTACAAGCTTTAGAACAGCTGGTTCAAGAGCAGTTAAATGCTTAACATATTGAAGAATCTACCATCCCTTGGAATTCTCCTGTATTTGTTATTAGAAAAAATTCTGGTAATTGGAGAATACTGACAGACCTGAGAACTATTAATAAAGTAATTCAGCCTATGGGTAGAATGACCTTGCCCTCTCTGCTACCCAAAAAGGCCTATGATAGTTATTGACTTAAAAGACTGTTTCTTTACCATACCTTTACAAGAACATAATAGAGAAAAATTTGTCTTCACAGTACCTAATTATAACAATTCCCAGCCAGTCAACAGATATCAATGGAAGGTCCTCCCACTGGGAATGTTAAACAGTCCTACCCTGTGCCAATATTTTATACAAGAGCCATTGGAAATAATTCATGTAAAATTTCCACAATCCATAATTTATCAATATATGGATGATATCTTATTTCCTGATCCAAAGTTAGGTACATTAGAAAGCATTTTGAAGAAGTTTAAAAAAAAGTTTTGCTTTGCTGGGGACTACAGTTCGCTCCTGAAAAATACAAAGAGGAGATTCTATTAATTACTTACGATATAAGATAGAGCTACAGAAAATTAGACCCCAAAAGGCATAACTCAGGGAAGATCAATTGCAGACTCTTAATGATTTTCAAAAATTGTAAGGAAGCATTTCCAGTTTACTGGGTATCACAGGAATACCTAAAGATGGACTACAAAATTTGGCTAATACTCTAAAAGGGGACAAATACTTAAATAGTCCAAGAGAATTATCAGCCGAAGCTGAGAAGGAATTGGCTCTAATAGAAAAGACAATATGAGAAGCGCATGTGGATCATGTGAATCCAGAACTTAAATGTATTCTTGTCATACTCCACTCCAGACACTCCCCCACAGGCATTTTGATGCATAGGGAAGTTTTTTTTTTTTAGATTTATTTATTTATTATGTATACAACATTCTGCCTCCATGTCTGCCTGCACATCAGGAGAGGGCACCAGATCTCATTATAGATGGCTGTGACCTATCATGTGGTTGCTGGTATTTGAACTCAGGACCTCTGGAAGAACAGCCAGTGTCCTTAACCTCTGAGCCATCTCTCCAGCCTGGGGCAGAGGGAAGATATTATATTGGAATGGATATTTCTACCACATAAACTAAGTATGAAGTTAAAGACTTATATAGAAAATATCTCTGATTTGATTCAAAAGGAAAATTAAGACTTCACCAGTTGACAGGAATGGACCCAGCAGAAATTGTAGTATGTTTAACTAATGAGGATTTCCTCACTATGGAAATATAATAAATACTGGCAGAGACCTTGCAATGAATTTTTGGGAGAGATTAACAACTGTTATCCCAAAAGTAAGAGAATAGAATTTGTAAAGATGACTGAATGGGTCCTTCCTCACATTGTACAACAAAAGCCAATTTCTGGAGTCCTCACTTTCTATACTGATGCAAATAAATCAGGGAAAGCAGGATACAAATCAGGAAACTTAAGTAAAGTTGTTCAAAGTCCATACAACTCTGTATAAAAAGCAGAACTGTATGCCATTCTGATGGTATTGATGGACTTCACAGAATCCTTCAATATAGTCACTGTCTCTCAATATGCAGAGAGAGTTGTCTTATATCTTGAAACTGCTGAATTTATTCCTGATAATATAGAATTAACGTCATTATTCATACAATTACAGTTAATCATCAGAAATAGAGATTATCCTATTTATATAAAACACATATCAGATCCCATACAGGTCTGCCAGGACCTCTAGCAAAAGGTGATAATGAGATTGATAAGTTACTAATAGGTAACATGCTAGAAGCCTCAGAATTTCATAAGAAACAACATGTAAATAGCAAAGATTTTGATTTCTCCACCACTTGGCAACAAGCTAAGTATATTATTAAAAAAATGTTCTACTTGTTCTTTCTATAACCAAACTCCATTACCTGCAGGAAGTAATCCAAAAGGTATACAAAGAAATGGAATTTGGCAGATGGATGTGTTCCATTTTGCAGAATTTGGAAGATTAAAGTATGTACACCATACCATTGACACCTATTTAGGATTTCAGTTGTCAACTCCTATGAGTTCTGAAAAGGCTGATCCTGTGATTACACACCTATTAGAAGTTATTGCCATCATGGAAATACCTGTACAAATTAAGACAGACACTGCCCCAGCATATGTCTCCAATAAAATGAGACAGTTCTTTGCTTATTACAATATAAAGCATGTTACAGGTATACCACACAATCCCATAGGCCAAGCAGTCATAGAAGGATCCAATCAAACTTTAAAGGATATGCTAAATAAACAGCAACAGGTAACAATGACTCCTAGAAATAGATTGCATAATGCTTTATTAACCTTGAATTTTCTCAATGCTGATGTGAAAGGAACAACAGCTACGTAGAGACATTGGATGACAGACAAAACTTGTGAGCTAAATCAACCGGTTTATTTCAAAGATGTGTTGACCTCAGAATGGAAACCAGGATACATCCTACATTGGGAAAAGGGTTTTGCTTTTGTTTCTGCAGGAGAAGAAAAACTATGGATATCAACCAAATTAATAATAATTCCATTATAAGATGGCTCATCATACTTCACTTCTAGCCAGAATCTCAGACAACCTTACCCATTACTCTGAGACTGGCTGCAGGATCTACAGTTAGTCCAACTTAGACCTAACTATCTGAGCTTTCTTACAGGACCCCACAGGGATACTATCACCTCCTGAACAGCAGGAAGCAATTCTAAGAAAACAACACCCCTTTTCCTCAAAAGTTTCATGCTTCTCAGGGTTATGGTAATGGTTATAGGGTTGGGGGTGGAGGAAAACGTTGGACTAATTATTCCCCTTAAGAAAAGAAAAAGTAGAATTGATAGGTATAGGATATTAAGGTAGATTATTGTATATACTAGTAAACTAATTTAGTAAAATATCAGCCTTAGATAAATTGCACTGTTATGGATTCTTGTACATTGATTGAAATGTAAACTATTTCTATATTCTTATTTAAGATAATTTGTATATTGATACAAATACAGAACTATATTTGTTGTAATGTACATATATTTCAACTCTTATTTGAAATGTTTGTACATTGATACAAATGTAAAATTATATTTGTCATACTGTATGTATATTCTACTTCTGTTTAGGATATTTGGTATATTGATACATATTTAGGATTATTGTCATATTGCATATTGTACTATACATTCCTACCTCTGCTTTAGCTATTTTGTGTATTGTCACAATTTTTTAGGTCATTGTCCTTTTATTATACATTTGCTTACAGACTGTTTACCTGGTTCACATGAAGCTGTAGTACTTAAGTTATCTAGTTAGATAAGACTTATAGATTTGTAGCACCTATGCTTGTCATCTCTATAGTTAGTTAGGTTCTCTAGACTTACAGAAACCTATGTCAGATGGATAGGTAATCTTCAAATACTTCATAGACCTAGAGAAAATGGCATTTAAATGTTTTGATAGCTTAGAATTCTGTTGAAGTGAGACACAATTGCTCCTGGAAGCAGCAATTTGATCCTGAGAGAATGTTGGGCTTCTGAGACATTTCCCTTTGGAAGTTTGTCTTCTTGGCACAAAATGGCCTACTGGGCAAAGAACTGCCCTTGCCTTGACTGCTGACAATATGAATACTGTCCCTTCTGAATGAGCAGGACACAAGGAAAAGTGACTTCTGAACTCTGCCAAGACAAGGTAAGATAGTCTTTCAAAATATCTGCTTCTGAAAATGATCTGTCAGATACTCTAGGCCTGTAGCCAATTTGAATGCACCAATGATACTGAGAAACTTTAGGTGACTGTTCAGGCTGCCAGCTATCTCTGTCTACTCTTGCAAGACTCCAAAAAGTTACTTGTATCCTTTTCCCATTTCTCAGGTAGTATTATATTCCTTCTCAGGTCTTTGATGGGATTGAAGACTAACAGTTATAGTTACAATCTTCTTGTATCTTAGCTAGAACATATTAAGTATTAGATTCAGGTTCTTCAGGATAGAACACCTTTTGGGATGATCTCTGTAACATGCCATTTACCTATGCTCCAAAAGTCTCTGGATTTTAGTGTGTATCTCTTGTTCGGTGTTGTTCTTGTTGGTTATAATTCCATCTTGTCTAGGTCATTACCCATTTTTCCTCCTGGACAATATTTGATAATCATTCCTATTGTATATATATATAGTTTTATATTAGGTTAAAACTTTCTTATTTAGACAAAAGGGAGAGATGTAGTGGGTAGCTGTTCCAGCTTTGACCTTGAAGCACTGCCCCTAGTGAGGCAGCAAGCTGAGCAGGATAAATTACAAAATATAAATTTTAATGAGAAAAGGAACACCAGGAAGTAGAATGGAGCTAAATCCTGTGTTCAAGGAGATAAATGGATTAAGAAATGGAATAAAGGTAATGGTGACCTCAGGGCATGATCCCACCTAGCTAAATTTCCAACTGTGGAAAGACACTAAAGAAAAGCTTAGAGCTGGGTGTGGTGGGGCACACCTTTAATCTCAGCTCTGGGAAGGCAGAGGCTGGCAGATCTGAATATCTGAGCCCAATATCATCTGAGCCTGATGATAGCCTGCTCTACAGAGCAAGTTTCAGGACAGCCAAGCTTAGGTAGTGAAGGATAAAAAGCTGGTGAAAATATAATTGAATGTGGGGCCCATGTTCTAGCCCCAGCAAGCAGCAGAAGGTGGCAGCTTCAGCCATGTGGTTCAGAAGAGACTTCAGACTTTGAAATAAGTTTGAGACTGTGATAGACTATGGGAACTTTTAAAGTTGGACTGATGGCATTTTTGCATTGTAAATGGCTATTATGCACTATGATAAGTCTTTGGGGGCCAGGGAGTGGAATGTGGTGGTTTGAAAGAAAATGGCACTATTAGGAGGTGTGGCCTTGTTGGAGGAAGTGAGCCGCTGTGGGGTAGGATTTGAGGTCTGTTTTTCTCGAGCTTCCCTCGGTCTGTCAGTTGACTTCCTGTTGCCTGCAAGATGTAGGACTCTCAGCTATGTCCCCAGCACCACATCTGCCTGCATGCTGCCATGCTCCCAGTCATGATGATAATGGACTGAACTCATGTAACTGTAAGAGAGCCCACCCTATTAAATGCTTTCTTTATGAGTTGCTGTGGTCACGATGTTTCTTCACAGCAATAAAAACACAAACCAAGACATCATCAAACTTTTTCATTGATTTTTTAAGGTAGCTAGGTGTCACCTAACTTGGGCTTTATGACTTTGAAATTCAGTTACCATGACATAAAGCCTCCAGCTCAATGTGCCTTTCCCTCAGCATGTGTGCACTAGTCAGACTTTACCTTCAGCCTAACGTAAGTGGCATTTCACTTATGAATGCCTGCATATCTCCCTCCTGCCAGCCGTTTTAACTTGTGGGTCTGTGGCCTAGAGCAGCCATCAGATGGCTGGGAAACCCACTCATCTCTTGTGATGGGAGAAGGCAAGTCGCTCACTTCACAGCAGCTGCTCCTAATGTCTCTGACAGGAGCCGCCATGGTGATGTGTGCAGGGAAGCCACCGGCTGAGCAAACCAGGGCCCAATGCAAGCAGCCTGGCTCAGGTCAAGGGTGAACCAGAGCCCAGGGTCCCTGACTCTCTTGCTGTGTTTTTCTTCTCCTCACTCCAGTGCTCAGTGCTCTTTGGGGATCAAGAACCCCATGGCCCTGTAACCTCAACACTACACAGGTGATCAAAGGCTGTTGGATTTGAACTGAAGACATGCTCAGTTTGGGGAATTCCTTGAGAAATCTAGACCAACCCTGAACTTAAAAAATCTCTCAAAGGCAAAGCCCAGACACTATTCAATAAACAGTAAACAAGCTGCCTATAGAGGAAAATCACAGCCTTGTAGATTCTACAGCCTATTTGTTTGAATTTGTTATTGTTATAAGAATTTATGGTCTACTTATCATCATGAAAAGCGGTTATCTGGAGGCAGCTGAAACAATGAGAAAGGCATGACATTTCATTTCCCCACAACATTTCCTTTAATCCAATCTGACACCACATGAAAAAGTATCAGTTAGAATTTACTGGCTCTGGATAATTCCTAATTCTCAGACAGCAGCTGCCAGAAAAGCTAATTAATTCAGAATGACTGCTAACCTTCATTTTTATTTAGGTTTTTAAATAATAAATGAGGGCAGCAAATTGATGACAGCTGTGTAGCATGGATGTAGATCCCAAGACATTCCTACCAGCTGGGACTGCGGCCTCATCCTCCAGTGTCCTGGAGGACATCCCTGCTGACCTCAGTAGGTCAGGGGCCTCTGGGCTGCCTGGTGAGCTGTGGCCAGGAGAGGCCACTTGGATGTCAGTGGCCTGTCTTGTTCACTTACAGTCAGTCTCACCTTACCCAGCCTTCCCTTAATTATTGTTCATCTTGCTGTTTCATTTTAGGAAATGCCACAAGCCAGTGGTGGCTACAGGAGTCAAAAACTGGAAAGATCCTCGCACAGTGTCCCTAATGTTCTCTATAGAGGAAAGCGAGGCCCCAGGCCCGGCCACTGTCTTGTGTGTCTTCGTCCCCATGAGGCCCCAGGCCCGGCCACTGTCTTGTGTGTCTTCGTCCCCACGAGGCCCCAGGCCCGGCCACTGTCTTGTGTCTTCGTCCCCACGAGGCCCCAGGCCCGGCCACTGTCTTCTGTGTCTTCGTCCCCATTTCTGATGCACTTCCGTGGCTTTTCCGCTGGAAAAGGACGATGACCTCAGTAGACATGCCTCACACTACGTCTGGCTTAGCAGGAACTTTCCCATATTTTAGGTAGTTTCTATAGTTTTATAAAATTAGTAGAAATTTAATAAAATTGACTGAAAGATTTTATAGATAGCTTATTTGTTCTAGTTTTCCTTGTGTGTTGACTGCTGATGCTGGCCTGGCCTGGAACTCGCTACGTAGCCCAAGCTGGTCTTGAACTCACAGTGACTCCTTGCCTCAACCTCTTCACGTCTGGGACTGCAGGCCTAAAGCATCAGATGCAGCTAAAGTTACCCATGCATAATCAGCCCATCTAAAGCAATTGGCACCTTCGAGGGAGGGACCTGCAGAAGCAGTTTTTCTCATGAAGTGGAGCCCCTGTCTCTTGAGAAACAAAACCAGGTAAGTTTGTAGCTCTGAGTTGCCATGTCCCTTGTCTCTGGGGACACAGAAAATCATAGTGGACTTGGAGCTGCAGCAGCTAGCTGTCGATTAATCACTTTTTGTTTTTGTCAGAAGAGTTCACGCCTCATGAAGCTGAAAACCATTTAAGACATCGGTTTGCCTGCCGGCTCCTACTTGTGTAGCTAATGGGCACACTCTGCAAAGTACCTCAGTTTCCCAACTTAGAAGGTCACAGGGCATCATACCTGCATAGAAAGCATCCCAGACATGTGCCCAGAAGTATTTCTCCAGAAACATAAGCTGAGCCTCATGCCTCTTGACTTAAAATGGAAAACCAGTTCCAAGGGATGGGCCAAGACAAATAGAATTGCTCAGAGATGCTGCAGGAAGTGAACAATTCACAAGAGTTCACATGGATAGTGACGCCACAAAATAAGAACAGACCGTCATAAGAGGTGCGAAGAATAGAGAGCAAGAGTCAAGAAATGTCAGCTAAGACATGGACAAAAGGTGAATGAAGAAATGGGGGACGTGAAGAGCCCCTGAGCATGGTTGATCCAGGATGTTTATGCCCATCAAGGAGAGTTCTGGAAAGAACAGACAGAATGTGTAACTGACTGAACATCAGGGGAAAGGGAAGACACACGGGATTTGAAGGTAAAGGGCTCTGGGGTGTGAGATGTCATCAGTGGCAGAGAGCTTCCCTGACGGTCAGTAATCAGGGCATTTACCACAGCGAGCCACTGACGGTGCCCGAGTCTGTCCTGAAGGTCCGCGTATACACCAGATCCAGGTCAGATCATGTCCACTTCGTAACGTTATCATCCAACCCTGCTTTTCCTCAAGCCTTCCCTTCTGTATCAGAGCCTCTACTCACCTAATTGCCGAGGGGAAAAATGGAGGGGCTTTGGGTTCATTTTATGTCCTGTCATGTACACTAGAAACCTAAATCTGACCGTATCTCCCTGCCTCTGGTGTGACCCGGGAATCCACGTCCCCTATGGCTTGCCTGGCTCACAGCAGTGGCTTCCTGAGGCCATTCCTGCCTCAGTTTCTACACTGCAGCCAGAGCTCTGTTCATGTGGAAGCCAGATCTGCCACTCTAGCGTCTCAGGTTCCATGGGCTTTGTGTCCCTCATCACTGCCCTCCATGTGTCCCCAGCCACTTGGCTCACTTCTGTCCCACTCTGTCCATTCCCACCTGGACCCTTTGGCCTGTGTTTTGTGTTTTCTGGTGTTTTCCCCATATCCCTCCATAGGTCCTCATCACCCATGACTCTGCTTAACTGTCACCTCGGAAAGGTCCCCTAACTTCAAGCTTCCCCTCATCCTCTTATCAGTCTCTAAGGGCATCTCATCTACTCACTGCCCACCCAGAATGTGACTTCCAGGAGAAGAGTCCAAGTGATAACTTCCAGACTCCCTAAAAATACAGAGAACATTTTCGGGGCCGATAATGAAAAAGCTGGCCTGCATCACTAAGACAATGGTAGATAGCAGAAAGTAAAATAAATGCAAACAAAAATTCCCAGAAAAGGGAAAATAAGCTACAAAGAAGTCAGTTCAACATGGAGCAAAATGCCGTGGACTTTCAGGATTCAGAGAGAAAACAGTTTTGAACCTAGCATTAGATGGATAGCCAAACCTTCAAGAAAGTCTGAAGACAATCTTTGAACATTATAAGACTGAAAATCTACCCTTTATAAACGCCTTTAGATGTACTCAAAGGAAGAAACTGGGTGGAAGGGGCCAAAACACAAATGAACGCAGCAGCCTGGCAAGTGGTCAGCACACATTAGAGCAGGAAAACAGGCCTCGGAGGAAAATTGTTAATAGACCACACACTGCAACAGATGACATGATTAGGGAACAGGAAGGCTTGGCCTGCCTGGAGGGAAGACCTCACACAGCTAAGCGTCCAACTTGTGAAAGGAATAAAAAAATTAAGAAAGCTTTAAGCAGTGATGTAGGACTCTCAGCTACCTCTCCAGCACCATGTCTGCCTGCATGCAGCCACGTTCCCTGCCTTAATGGTAATGGACTGAACCTCTGAAACTGTAACCAAGCCCCAGTGAAATGCTTTCTTTTTCGAGTTGCTATGGTCATGGTGTCTCCACCGCAGTGGCACCCCGAGGAACCCCACTGTCAGCACGTGCGGGCACCTCCCTTTCTTCTCCTAGGACGCTGCCGCACTCTCTGGGCCTCACAATGTGTCCTTTGAAAGATGAAGGGAATAATCCTAATTTCAGATCTACTTGTATAGTTACCAACTTTTCTCCTTTCTTTGTGCAGATCCATTTCTGCATCTGGAACTCTCTGTGCCATAATATCATCAACTCTACTAGCTTTTGTCCATAAAAGCTTTTCTCTTTTTCATGTTTGACTACTATTTTTGTAGAGTACAGTCATCTAAGGAGACCCTTCCTGTCACCGTCTGCTCTTGTAGGGTCTGTCACATTTAGCCACAGTTAACCCCTACCTCCTTCCTGCCCTCTCCTGAGGCTGTAGTTAAGGTGGACTCTGTTTCCAGTTTCAGGCACGGCTTAGGTCCTTAAGGGCTTGCTGCTCAGGGTCTTGAGGGACGGCAGCTCCTCAGACAATTGGTTAAAGCCAGAGATTGGCAGACGAAGGCAGTGTTTGATGGCGTCTCACGTCTCCATGAAGGAGCTGGAGGTGCCATTTCCTGTGAGGAGTGGGAGAAGGTGAAAGGACACACTTCACTAATTTTTACACTTATTTATTTGCTGTGTGTATGTGCCATGGGATGCAAGGGGAAGTCAGAGGACAAGTTGCAGGAGTTGGATCTCTCCTTTTACCATGTGGGTCCTAGGACCGAGCTCAGGTCATCAGGTTGACACAAACTCCTTTACTTACTGAGCCATTTCTCTGGACACAGCCACTTTTAAATTTATATTTGCCAGAGTCTAACCTTTTTTTTTTGTTGTTGTTGATAAAAATGAACATTTGCTATGAGACCAACAAAACATTGGGGTAAATAAAGAAAGCTAATGCTCACCACTACCTTGAGGAGAGAAGAGCTGGATCCCTGGGGAGGACCACAGGTCCCCTACACACCACAGCCTCCCCTCCCTCCTCATGCCTGTCACAGTCCTCAGCAGGCCACACTCTTCAGGTTGGCATTACACATGCCGGCTGCTCTAAGTGACACGACTCCCTCCCGACCTTCCCGTGTCTGAGGGGCAGGGAAGGAAGGTGCTTTTGTTTGAAGGCCTGTGGGACGTTAACACACCACAGCATAAGTGTGTGGTACAGGACACTGCTCACTCATTGGTAATCAGATGGCAAAGGGAGAGGAAGAGGAGGGGCAATGTCTACACAGGATAAACCCATGTGGGAGATGGATTCACTTGGTGCCATGTCTACACAGCATAAACTCACGTGGGAGATGGATTCACTTGGTGTGCAGGGGTGACGGATTGTGCTGAGCTCGTCACAGACGCCCCTGAATTTATTCTGCGGGTAGGACATGACCATGAGAGCTGGAGCCTTTACCCCAGCTTCATTCACATGTACAATGTGACTTTTTGTTTCCATGGGACTGAGCAAATGTTTGCCATTTTCTGGGCATTTTGGCCCAGCTCTTCATTTTCCTGGAACCTCAGTGAAGATTTACCTATTGCCTGTTTGTTCCTCTGCTGTCTTGGATTACACAGCCCCCAAAACAGGAGTAAAGTTGTGTGTGTGTGTGTGTGTGTGTGTGTGTGTGTGTGTGTGCTCATACATACACAATTCAGTCAATACACTAACAGTCAAACCCATGGGATCTGTACCTAAGGGGACTCACATGGCTGTCCCCATTAACAGATGATGGAGGGATTTTCCCCACACTGTTGGAAACCCCACAGCAGGGACCCTATTTCTGTTAGCTCTGGGATGACAGGCCTCCAGTTTGATGTGGAGTGGGCCAGGGAGACCTTTAAAGGAGAATTGTTCCCAGGGCCCTGTAAATCAAATCCTTGCTTCTGTTTACTTTGACAAATGACTTTCGTTTCTGAGTGAGGAAAAGGGAACTGAAAGCAGGCTCTGCTGACTGGACTGTCCACAGTGACAGGTGGCATGTTCCGCAGGACAGACAGACAGACAGACAGACAGGAGACAGCATCTGCCTTGGGAATGCCTCCTGCTCTTCTCCACCACTCGGCAGCCAAATTAGCAACAACATGGCCCCAACGAACACGGAGACTTCAGGCACCTACAGCTTCTGTGTCTAGAAGAATCATGCCAGTGAGGGACAGCAACTCCCTCAGTTTGCTGCTGTTTGCAGACAGAGTCGTACAGTCTCTGGAGTGCCAGGGTCACAGCGCTTGCTCAGCTTCTACCCCCTTTAGTTCTAAATCACTGACTCTAGGCCTGTATGAAGCACAATGAATTACATGTCTTATAGTTACTTGACTTGCCAGTGTATAACCACCGTTATTACAGATACAGCTATTTTTTACTTTACTGTATCTTAAGTCGCTTTTAGAGATGATTTCTATAATTTTTCTTTAAATTGAACGCTGCTATTTGCTAGGTTCAAGGGTTGTTAACAAGCTACCCATTACTTTCTGCTTCTATAAATTATGCTCTGCTATTCTCCACTGTCAGGAGTTCACCTCCTAGTCAAGAGCCTCAGCTACGGACTGGTGTTCATCTGAATCACCTAAGAAACCACTTTCCAATGAGACTCACACCTGCCAAGGAGCAGTGGAGACAGGAATTATTAGAGGGCTTGGGGCAAGACCCGAGCAAAGCAACGTCTTCGAAGAGGCCTTGAGGAGCAGCCGCCTTGTGAGGATGGCCCACGGGGAGGAAGTGCTGTGAGATGCTCAACCAGGCCACCTTTGTGTAAGGGAATGTCTCAGTCACTGAGCCACCTTGTACTCAGAGCCTCACCCCTCCAAAGGGAAGGAAGTGTGCCTTGTGGGAAGCTTCAGTGCGGAGACTGCAGGTTCTTGTCTCTCAAAAGCACCATGACATTTCATTTTGGTTTTGTAAATGAAAGGTCAGATTTAAAACTTAGCTGGTACAAGTGCCCTTCACCATAAAGGAGAAACCTTTCCTGAGACTGAACTGAGGGTTTGTCACCCGCGGCCCCACAGGAGAGTGTGGCCTGCCCACAGTCCCCACCTCTATGAGATTGCAGACAGCCTGGCACCCTTGGCTGGGGGTTTATTCAGATCTGCAGGGGGCAGTGTGGAGTCTCGGGGGCAGTGTGGGGTCTGGGGGGCAGTGTGGGGTCTGGGGGGCAGTGTGGAGTCTGGGGGGCAGTGTGGGGTCTCGGGGCAGTGTGGGGTCTGGGGGCAGTGTGGATTCTCGGGGCAGTGTGGGGTCTGGGGGGCAGTGTGGGGTCTGGGGGCAGTGTGGGGTCTCGGGGGCAGTGTGGGGTCTGGGGGGCAGTGTGGAGTCTGGGGAGCAGTGTGGAGTCTCGGGGGCAGTGTGGAGTCTGGGGGGCAGTGTGAGGTCTCGGGGGCAGTGTGGGGTCTCGGGGGCAGTGTGGAGTCTCGGGGGCAGTGTGGGGTCTCGGGGGCAGTGTGGGGTCTGGGGGGCAGTGTGGAGTCTCTGGGGCAGTGTGGAGTCTGAGCTCACGGTTTAAATGTCACAATCTGCCACTTAAGCGCTGTTTCCAATTGTCACGACCATCCTAAAGTCAGACATCGACTGAGGGGACTTACTTTTAGTGTCATTTAAGAAGTAATTGGCTACTTGGAAGAGGAAATGTTTTAAAAGTTAAAGGTGCACTAAAAGCATGCACGGCTGCTGGAGAAATATCATAAAAGATATCTTTAATGTGGACACTACGTCCTACAGTGAAAAACCACGTACACGGGGCGGCCTCCACCCAGCTGCCACGTTGCCAGCACATCGTCAGCCAGGCAGCCTTAGTCCTGCGGCACAGTCCTCAGCTCCAGGCTCTTACATTCTGCTTAGTAATTATGGCTCAGCAAGCATGCCACCAAATCCTCTGCAGCCCCAAGACCGGCAAGCACACACGAGTAAGAGATGCAAGCCTTCTCACCAATAAATACATCTTAACAATGCAATCCACCTCCACCTGAGCGCACTGTTTTCACGTAGGAACTGTCTGGTTGTGGAACTAGGGCAAATGCACTGTCTTCACAGTGGAACTCGGGGCGTTTTGTCTAAAAATACAGCATGTTTGGGCAGGATAGAATTTCTGGTTTATTTGCCTTCACCCGAGGGTTGCTGCACACATTCACAGCGGTAATAGACTGCAATTGGGTATTCCAGCTGTGCTTTGCAGCCCCAGCTGTTCTCCTTAGTGAGTGGGTGCCCTTGCTGGCTGGCCCTAGGGCTGTGACTTGAGAGGGACGGGGAGGCTCCTTAGTCCCCATTTTCATCACTGGCTTTCTCAGGGATGACTTCCAGGCTCCGGCGTGGCTTCTGGGCCTCAGAGTTTTCCGTGCCTGGCTTGTTCAGCCCACAGGAAACAGCCGCATAGTGAATCTGCTTCAGATTCTCCAGGGTCTCATTCTTAGCATATTTCAAAAGATCCGCTTGTCCCTAGAACAAAACATGCAATTAAACAGCATTAGACAGGCATGGCCACTGCTGGGCTCTCCAGCACAGACATTCTGTGGAAATACAAGCATCCTGAGTTTGCAAACAGGTATCTGAGGACATCAATTCTAATAAGAATGAGCTGTGTTGTGGTTCCAACACTGCACTCCACAGAGGTCTGCCTTTCAGCACCCTCCACTTAAAGCAGGGCCACCTCTCTCTGTGTGGACTGCTCGAATCAGATGGAGACATTCCCTCGTGGGGTGGGGAGCTGACAATACTCATGACATCGCCGTGCAGTGTACAGTCACCTTTCTAAATACACAGCAAAGCACCCCAGGAAGGAGGGAGACTTCATCTACTCATAGTGTGAGGTTACTGTCGTCATCGGGGGAGCCGTGGTGTGGGAACACGGAGCAGATGCTCACACTGCAGTCAGGAAGCAGAGAGCAGACCGGAAGTCAGGCTGGACCATAAAACCTCAAGCCAGCCCTTCACTGATCTTTCTCTAGCAAGGCTCCACTTCCAAAGGTCACACAGCTCTCAGAACAGCACCACCAGCTAGGGTGTCTTATGGGCACATTCACATTTAAACTATAACACACAAACAATATGCAATTCCTTGGGTAGTATAGATTGCTCAGCGGTGTAGCTGCCTGCAAATTTCAGAGGACCCTGGTGATCAGACTTCGAGAGTCTGTCATACTCCTGTAAGTAACACCAGTAAGTCACTGGTTCATCCAACTGCACTTAGAATCATTTCTTTGGTTCATCACCACCCTGTTTACCAGGAGTGAAAAAGGATTTCCGCATGAAAAACCATGCGGCAGTACCAAATCAGAGAAGCAGGCACACAGTAGTGGGCAGCCCTGCACGCCCTTCCCCAGACTCACCTGGGGATGACATCTCACGCAACCGTACTATATCAGAACCACGACACGACATTTGTACACTGTGTCCCTTAGATGTATGTTACTTTATCTCATGCAGTTAAGACACAGGACTAGCCCAGTGCTTACAAAGGTCTCTCATGGACGGTGGGTCCGTGGATTTGTCTACCTCGTCACTCTTGGCTCTGGGCTGCCTTGTGCATCTTGGGTACTGAGGAACACTTTCTGTCTTCATTCACACACCAGCAGTACCCTCCACTGTAACACCAAAAATGTCTGTGGCCTTGCCACTGAAGCCGTCCCTCAGGGACGGCTGATGACGCAGCACTTACAGCCCCACTGGGCAGAGGGCTGCCATGGTGCTCCCTGTGGACTCCACACGTCTCCTGCCCGTCACTGACAGCTCTTCCTAGTTCTACCCTGGGACTTCTGTTCCTTCTGTACTTTTTCTTTTTGAGACGGGGTTTCATGTGCCCACACTGGCCTGTAACTCACTATACAGCAGGGGCTGACGGGGTCCTCACCCTATCTCAACCTCTGGGCTGCTGGGATCCCATCTGCTCCTGGCTCCTCCTCCTCCTCCTCCTCCTCCTCCTCCTCCTCCTCCTCCTCCTCCTCCTCCTCCTCAGGCTCCCAGGTTATCCCACTGTTTCATGATTCTTCCGTAGTTTGCTGTTTACTTGCTTTTCTTTATACTTAGGGTCTCATTTCTCCCTCTTTTTTTTTTTTTTTAACTGCCCTTAATGTGTATTTCATTTAGAAGAACTCTGTGTAACCAGAGTTTGGGGCAGCTGCAGAAGACAAAGGGGAAAGACCCACCTTGCCTGGTCATCAGGAGACCCATTTTCCAGCCTTACAGAGACATTTAATTAGTAACTATAAATAGGTGTCCCTTCACGAGTTAACCTAGGGGGCTTCCTCTTTATGACCCCTCTCTGTCATCACACTCATAGACTGAAAGTCTACAGTGGGGAGGCCTCTGCATTTTTTCTTTATTAAGAAATTTTTATTCATTTTACATACCAACCACAGATCCCCCTCTCATCCCTCCGCCCACTCCCCCTCAGCCTTCCCCCCTCAACCCATTCCCCATCCCCTCCTCTGGCGAGTCAGCAAAGTCTGTACATTCAGTCCAAACCCCTCCCCCTGCATCAAGGCTGTTCGAGGCGTCCCACCATAGGTAGTGGGCTCCAAAAAGCCAGGGATGGATTCCTGTCTCCACCTCCCTAGCACTGGGATTAAAGGTGTGCACCACCGCCGCCGCCGCCGCCGCCGCCGCCGCCGCCGCCGCCGCCGCCCGGCTCTGTTTCTCTTTTAGACTGGTTCAATTTCGTGTAGCCCAGGGTGGCCTTGAACTCCTGATCTTCCTGTTTCCTCCTCCCAAGTGCTGGGATTAAAGGTGTGTGCCACCACTGCCTAGTCTATGGTTAACTAGGCTAACTCCACCCTCTGATCTCCAGGCAAGCTTTATTTGTCAGCACACAAACAAAACATCACACAACACCCCCCAGGCCCTCCAGCAGGGGCATCCCATACCACAGTGACCCTAACACATCGGTGTCACCCAAAGTCTGCTGCTAAAGGTAGGTAGCATCCATCCTTGGTTCTGTATGGACTTGAGCAAATGTGAAAAGGCACATACCCATCTCTGCAGTAGTACGAAGTCGTTTCTTATCTGAGAAGCACATCCCCTCTGCCGACTGTCCTCCACACTGTCTCCAGCCTGCTGTCTCCATGCTCTGACCTTCTCTAGCATGCTAAGCGGCTGGAATGCTGGAGGGAACAGCATTTTCAGGTTGCTGCCATCCACTGAGGACACTGACTTAAGGTTCCTCCATGTCCTCCTACAACTTGACAGTACTCTTCTGTTTTTTTTGTTCGTTTGTTTGTTTTTTTTTTTTCACTGAAATACGGTACCTACCAAAAGACATCTTGGCTATTTCCACATCTTGACAATTATTTTTTTTAAAAAATCTACTATAAATGTCTTTGGGCATAATTTCCCAAGTCATTTTAATAAATACTAAGGAGTGTAATTCCTTTATGGTGTTGTTAAAACATGCAGTTTCTTATAAAACGTCAAACTTTCCCAAGGCACGTTCTGACTTCAGCTGGTAGCGGATGGGATTCTCGCTGTTCTGCCTCCAGCCAGTGTTTGGTGCTGCCACTCACTGCTTCAGTTTTGAATAATACTGAAATCTATAATAACGTGATTTTGAGTCTTTTCCTTTGCCTTCTGGACATGTGTTTGGTCTTTTGAAAGTCAGACTGGCTTGACTCCTGACTGACACGTGAGAGAACTCCAGGTATTTGGAAAGGACTCCTTTAACTGACATCCTCTGCAAGGATTTTCTTGCAATCTGCGTCTTCCTTTGGCAGGGTCTTTCACAGAACAGTTTTAGTTCTAAGGAAATCAGCCCTACCAGGCCTCTGATGAATTGTATCTAGAGTGGCCTGTCTGCGGATATCATTGTCACACTCAATACTGTTGAGCTTGTCCACTGTCTCCTTTACAGTTCTGTGCTTCCCCTTCAGATCCAGTCTGTTCTGAGTTAGTTCTTGCGAAGGGTGCATCATGTGCCCTGATGCAGCTTTCAGAAGTGACGTTCGGTTGCTCAGGACTAACTGCTGAAGAGTCTTTGTTCATTGAGGCACCTCTGTTCAGTCTACTGTGTTCCTTCGCTCTGTCTGCAGTTCTGCTAATACCATGGTTTCTTGATTACTATAAAACTTCAGTAGACTCTGAAGTCAGGTACTTACAACCCCTTCCCCCAACTTTAATTATATCACTACAGGATTTTTTCTCCTTAAATGCTGCATTGGCTATTCTGGGTGTTTACATACAGTTTAGAATCAGCTTGTTGGTATCTGAAAAATAAATGGCTGAGATTCTGGTTTGAACTGTAGTGAATTTACAAGTCAAGTTGGAAAGAATCAAGATCTGGCCAACACTGACTCACATCTATGAACACCATGATGGCTAATTTTGGTTGTAACTTGACTACATCTGGAAATCAACTAAAATCCAAGATGCTGGGCACTCCTGTGAGCGATGTTCTTAATTAGATTATTTGGAGCAGGAAGACCCACAGCAAATCTGGTCCACCCCTTCTGGACGGAAGAAAGGAACTTTCCTCCTCGAGTACTTGCCCTCACACTCACGGGAAGTCCGTTTACCCTGCTGCTGGGGCATTCCTTCACTGACATGAGAGCTGACTTCTCTGGTATCTATCCGACTCAAGCCCAGAGGCTCTCCAGGAATCCTCCGGAACTCCAGCACCAGACTGGGACTGGTGAGACTTCTAGCTTTGTGGACCAAACCATCACCAGGCTCTGGTCCTTTCCAAAGTCCACTGTTGGACTAGCCAGACCTCATCCTGTAAGGAGTCTAAGGAACCCCTTTTCATATATATAGATCCACCCTGTCCATCCTGTTCCTCTAGAGAACACTAATACCAACATGAAACATCTCTGCATTATTAGTCCGTGTGGATCTTTTGTCAGCATTTTATAGTTTTCCTCACAGAAATTTAATATGTATTTTTCTAAATGGATACTTAAAGATTTTACTTTTGCAGGTGCTAATGTAAATAGCAATGTGTGTTTAATTCAAATTCCCCTCTTTGTTGGTGTATAAGAAATGGAGAGATTTTTGTATAGTAACCTTGGAGGCTGCAACTTAAAAAAAAAAAAAAACGGACTTCAGAGTTTCTCACAGTCAGCTTCGGTTGTCACCGTCACACATTGGGAAGAGGAGCCACAGCCGAGGAAAGGTCTCCACCAGACTGGCCTAGGGCACGTGTGCAGCATTTCTTCATCGCTAACTGACACAGCAGGGCCAAGCACAGAAGAACGGCGATTCGGGGCTGTGCTGAGAAACAAGCCGAGCAAGCCAGGAGGAACAGGCCAGCAGCAGCCGCTTCGGCTTCTGCCTCCAGCTCCTGCCCTGGCTTCCCCTGATGACAGGCTGTGTGACCCAGGAACTGAAACCAACCCCTTCCTCCCCCAAGCAGCTTTGGGTAATGGTGTTTATCAGATGTCTTAGTTACTTTTCTATTGCTGTGATAAAACATCACAGATGAAAGCCATTTAGGGAGGAAAGGGTTTATTTCATCTTACAGCTTGTAGGTTATTGTCCAGGGCGGTCAGGCAGGAACCTGGAGGCAGGAGCTGATGCAGAGGCCACGTAGGAGTGCTGATTACTGGCTTGTTCCCCCTGGCCCGCTGAGCCTGCTTTCATTAGCACCCAGAACCACCAGCCTAGGAGAAGACCTGCCCACAGGAGCTGGGCCCTCCCACACCAATCACCAATGAAGAAAATGCACCCCAGGCCAGTCTGGCGGGGCATTTCTCAACTGAGGGGCCCTATTCCCAGATGAGTCCAGTTTGTGTCTAGCCGAAATCAAAACTAACCAGTATATCACAGCAACATCAAACAAACAATGCAGTTGCAGGAATTTTCACTTATTCTTTCAGATGCTGTGTATAAACAACTATCTCACCACTGAACAAAACCAGGTCTTTTCCCTTCACATTACTTGTGCCCTTTCGCTTCCCCTTTTGTCTCACTGCATTAGCTAGGATTTCTACTACAGTGGTGAAAGCTGGTGACGTCATGGCATTGCTGATTCGTGCCAGAGTATCTATCATGTTAGCTGTGGGCTTGTGTAGGTACTCACGCTGGTGTGCATGTCCCTCTCTCTTCCACTTCACATCACACAGTAGCGAACACCATGACTGGGTGTTGGATTCCATGTCAAGCATCTGCATCCACTGCCTGACTATGCATTTGTCCTTCTTTAGTCTACTAATGTGTGGTATCGCATGAATTAACTTTTGTAACCTGTGTCAGCTTTGCACAGCCAATATAGATCCCCTTGTTTGTGACATAAATTTTTGCACTTTCACCTACATCCAGTGAAAAATACTGGTTTATAGTTTAGGACTTTCTGTTCCTCTGGTTTGAGTTTTAGGATAACCCTGGCCTTACAGAGTGAGTTTTGGAAGAATATGCTTTTCAAGGAATCGGCCAATTCCCTGTATGTCACCAAGTTTGTGTGCACAGAATGCTTTATGATATTTCTTTGATATCTTAATGTCCATAGGATATGAAGTCGTTTTATTTTACCCAGTAATTTTTGTCATATCTTTTCCCCCTCAGCCTAGCTAGAGGCTTACTGATGTTATTATTTTTTATTAAACAGCTTTTTGTTTTGTTGACTCATTTACTGTTTTCAACTCTACTGATTACTACTTGAATATTACTTTTGCTAATGAAAACCCATTGGTCTTCAGTGAAAATCCTAGCTGTAATGCCCTCTAGGGCTTGACATGTTCCAGACTGAGCTCGGACCCGTGTTCTCCCCCACAAGCTTCCCTTCAGGAACAGCAAGCCCATTCTCAAAGTCGCCGCTCTAATGTCAGCACTGACTCCTGGGACCACTGCAGCCCACGCACCTGCAAGCTCAGCTTTCAAATCAGGTTCTTACAGCTTCTCGCCACCCTCACACCCACCGCTGCACTCTAAGCTACTGACATAAAATTTCTCTAACCTTAGGACAGGAATATTCCTTACTCTCTCCCTTCAGCACGACAGTCGGAGAGATTGAACTATGATCCAGTCACAACATGCCTTCTCTTAGCTTAAAACCCTTTAGTGGCTCCCCAGGGGCTGGGAGTGAGGATCAAAGCCCTTGTTTGTGGCTGAGACCTGCCCCACAGCTGGCATTTTACCCCCAAATCCCCTGCCTTGTTCACTTAGCCCTCACTATTCTAGGCTACTGAAGCCAGCAGGTCCTCTCCGTGCGAGCTTTACATGTGCAGACTGAACCAGAGCCCACTGCTACTCCCTGACCTCCTGATTCAGGTCATGACTCTGAATTTTCCTTTTCAGTACTCCCCATCCTGACAACTCCTTCCCAAACCAGAACTCCCACCTCCGGCCCACAGATCTCCCTACCCCTCTGCTGTACACTTCTCAACACTACGACTACCTGCCATGCTTTGGGCTGGGGCTTTGAGGGTTTGTTTTGTTGTTTCCTGATCACTGCTGGACCCTCTTAGCCTAGAGCATTACCAGTTATATGGTAAAGGATCAGTAAGTATCTGAATGTAAAGTAAAAACATGCAGTTCTTCTCTAGAATATTCAGTTTTGTCTTTCTCTGTGACTGTACCTATGACAGACACTTCATTCTTAATGTACATTGGAATAAGAAACCTAGGTTTTGTTGTTCTTTGTCAGCCTATATATAGCATGGTGAAAAAGAATTTTAAAAACAAAACCCAAGGCACAGAATAAGGTGCAATAACAGGGTTCTGGGCTGCTTTTGTTTCCCTAATATAGGTGGGTCATTATGGCATTTGAAACAGATCAATCAATCAAACAGATCAACTACTATCCCTGAGGCAGAGAAGGAGCTCAGAGGCAACGCATCTAAGTTTGGGGCAGCTGAACTTGGCCCTGATGCTGTTCTGTGTGGTGTCTGAAATGAACTACCGAGTTCCGCGTTCCAGTGACAAAATGAGCGATTCTGAAGAAGGCAGTGCTCGCTGAGGCAGCGGCACAGGCTGTGTTTCAGAGCCCTCTCAGAGCAAGGACTTTAAAACCACTGCTGACCGCTGACAGAGGCGAACTGGTTCTGAAGACTCTGCAAGCTGGCTCTACAGTGTTTCCAGAGGAAAAACTCAAACTGTATTCTGTTTCAAACTCACAACTTCTTTGTTTTTTTCTATTTCGTTTTCATCTCAAAAGAACTCGAATAAATTTCGGTCCAAATGTTGAAGGTTCTCACTTTGACACACAAAGTGACCTTTAAAAGATGGCGCTACAAGAATTCTACCAGACTTCACTGATGAACTACAACCAATCCTTAAGCCCTTCAAAGAAAGAAAAGCAGAGGGGTTACCCCCAAGGTCATCCTGTGCAGCAAGCAATGCTCTACTACACCAGCCAGGGCAAGACACGAAGAACAAAGTGACATCTGGTGAATACAGATGCAAATATCTCCAATAAAATACTAGCACATATCAAGAAGAACATCAACCACGATGGCTTTATCCTGGAAATGCAGGGTTGGTTAGAGATGCATAAGCCAATAAATATAATAAATCCTATCAATGAACTTAAAGACAAAATCACATGATCATCTAAAAATGGCTAAGAAATATCTAAAAAAAATTAATCGTCTCGAGCAATTAGGGAAATGAAAATCAAAACAACTTTGAGTGTTCATCTTACCCCAGTCAGAATGCCAAAGATCAGCAAAACAATAGAAAAAAAAATGCTGGAATTCCAAAAATGTTGTGGAAAAAGAGGAGCCCTCATTCACTGTTGGTGAGAATGCAAATTGGTGCAGCCACTTTGGAAATCAGTGTGGAGAATCCTCAAAAAGCTAAAAATAAAACTACCACATGACCCATTTATTTACTCCTTTGTGTATGCCTCAAAGACCTAACACTCTACTCTAAAGTTGCTTAGCAATGTTCATTGTCCCCCATTCACAATAGACAGAAAATGGAAACAGCCTACATGTCCTTCAACAGATAAATGGACAGGAGACTACGGTGCATACACACTATAGAACACTGTCCAGTTGTAAGGAAAAAAGAAACTGAAATGTACAAGTGAATGGATGGACCTAGAAATGATTACACTGAGTGTCATAACCTAGACCTACAAAGACAAACAGGGCATGCTCTCTCTCACCGGTGCGTCTTAGCTCCAAATCTTCCTGTGTGATTACACAACATGGAATGAACACAGAACCAGGCCAGTGTGAAGAGACCTCAGATGTTAGGGGGCGGAGCTGAGAAGGGGATACAGGACACAGGTGGTCAAGCGGGAAACTGGACACACTAGGATGGGGGAACTAATACAGAAGGAGAAGGAGCAGGGGACAAATCACACGATGTTTGCTTGATGAAGCCTCAACAATCACATGATAGTCTCCAGAAACACATGTATGTGTGTGTACATATACACATATATGTATTGTATGTTATTTGGGGTAAATATGAAATAACATGACTTCTTAGGGCTTTTCCAAACATTTTTGGCATAATTTGTTCCTCTCCCTAGGGCCTCTAGCAAAGAGCACAAAAACACCCTGCTTTGATCTTCTTGTCCACTGGGAGCTCAGCAGACTGTGGCAATCCTCCTCAATACATCCATTTCCCTGAGATAATTCCAAATTAGGCTCAGGCCTGGACAGCACCCAAGTCCAGGGAACATAGACTACTACCCAGTTACACTCAGGTCTAGTCCATGTGCTGGCCGCTGCCTGGTGACTAGATCTGTATGCATCTAATTTTCCCACAACAGAACTGGGTTTTATCTATCCTGTAGGTCTCCAAGAGGCCATGCATTTGTGTCACTCAGAGATGGTGGCATGCAGTGTAGTTGCTATGCTATTTCTCATCTGAGTGTCTTCTGCAATATAAACCAGACAACTGCAAAATCCAACACACATCTCACAACAGGACATACAAGTCAAGTTGACAGAAGTGGCCTTTCCTATTCTGGTTACACAATTTTACCAGGCAGTCACACCATGATGCCTTCTAGTAAATATTTTATGCTCACTGCTTGTAGGAGATGGGAGGCTCATCTACAAAGTGAGTATGCTTCAATTTGCTACATCATAGGCATTGAGAACCACAAGCCAGATGCCCAAACCTCCTTTAAGAGCTTTGAACAGGAACAGATCAGCGGGTGGCAGGTATCAGGGACGTGTAGAGAGAACACAGAGAATGTTTAGAGCACGGAACACAGGTGCAGATCTTGTGTGATACAATGATGGGCACAATCAAAACATGAAGTTATACAACTTAAATGTGTACATGGTATGGCTCGGGGTATAGTGTTTGCCTAGTAGCTGTAAAGCCCCAGGTTCAATCCCAAGAACTGAAAAAAGGCAAAATGATGGGAACATGTTGTTAGAGATTGTTCAAACCTATTTAAGGCATAACAATGAGTGAATTCTAGTATACACTATGGACTTTGAACAATAATGGCATGTCAGTGTAGACTCCCTGATGACTTCAAAGTGTACCACTCTGGTTGGTGATGCTGCATGCAACAGACAGGGTGTGGGAAACCTTGAAATCTTCCTCTCAACTTTGCTATGAACTTAAAAAACTGCAGTAGAAAATAAAAGACTTTAAAAATGTGGGAACTATGGCCGGGCGGTGGTGGCGCACGCCTTTAATCCCAGCACTCGGGAGGCAGAGCCAAGCGGATCGCTGTGAGTTCGAGGCCAGCCTGGGCTACCAAGTGAGCTCCAGGAAAGGCGCAAAACTACGCAGAGAAACCCTGTCTCGAAAAACCAAAAATGTGGGAACTATTTAATGTTTTCTTTACTTTTTTTAAAGATTTATTTGTATGTGTATGGTATCTGGCCTACAGGTATATCTGTGTGCCATGTGGTAGCAGTATCTGTGGAGGTCAGAAGAGGGTGTCTGACCACCTGGAACTGAAATGACAGATGTTTGTGAGTTGCTACGTGGGTGTTGGGACTCAAAACCAGGTTTCCTGAAGAGTGGTCCATGCTGAGCTACTGCTCCGGCCCTTAGTACATTTCTTTCAGCCACATTGAAACTGGCTCAGAAGGCTCTCGATTGTAATTATAGGAGTAAGTCTGAAGCCACAAAGCCTACGCTATGTCAGAGACCAAACAGCAAAGGCTTCTGGGAACACTAGCCATCATTTACTGAGTGCCTGCCTTGTGTCAGGTGCCGGAGTCAGCATGGTAAAGACTGCTCATGAGTCTCCCATGTCTGTGGAGACACTCTTCTGCCCCTAGCTGATAGCAAAGAAGCTGAATTTAGATGAGTTAGGGACTTTGGCCAAGGTAGAATCTGAACAGCGAACTACACTGAAATACACCTCGCTTTCTATGTGTGGGTCTCATCTTCCTTTCAAGCAAATGTGAGCCCCACCTCAAGAAAGTTGAACCTCACTCACTGAAGCAAATGAAATAGAATTTCCACCATTTCAGAGTGTGGACATTGCGGCATATACATGCTTCCTGTGACTTAAATACTGAAGCGGAAATAGAGACTTCCAGCTCTGGTGTGCTGAATGAACACTGGGTGAATAAAACAGTGGGCTGTGGGAGCTCCGGCTACAGGCTGGAAAGCATCCCTCACCATCCTCTCACGAGGGAGGCTAATGCCAAGCACGGTACCCAGCGGAAGGCCCCCTATTGGTCAGGCCCACTTTCCACTGAAGCCTCACTAAACCTCGAGCTGGAAACAAGATCACTCAAGATCAAGCAATCCACAGCTAGAGCAACAGATACATGAGTTTCTCCAGGTGTGAGAACTGTCCAGATGTGCCCTATGTCTTTCACCCTGTGGCTTTCCCACACAGGCACTCGTGGCTGACAGAGTGAATGTGCATTCCAAGTGACAGGACTCTGCTTGCTGTCTACCCAGTTATGTCCTGTAGTGGATGGCTGTCTGTCTATGGCCATGAAGCCCCGTCCCTAGAGATGCAGCAGGTCTACCTGCCTATGACCTTGAAGTACACGCCCCGGGGGTGTGTGGCCTCTCAGGGACACTTAAGACCTGAGATGCACATAGGCAGTTCCTCTTTGCTCCCTTGTGGTTTTGGATGCTGAGACGGACTAGGCGGAAGAACAGCATGGGACTGTAACTCTGCTTTCCAAGACCCTACGATCAATCTCCCATGCTGTAGTGAGTTTCATCCCCAAATACATTCCTTTGCCCTTTAAGCAGACTCCGTGGATTTCTCTCTGTAACACCCTACAGCAGCTCTGCCCCGAGGAAAGAATGAAAATGATACACTGTGTTCCAGCTTATTTCAACTGTATGGTGTAGCGTCCTAGCTACACAAGGATGGCGGGCTCATCTTTACTCTTGAGTCTTGAGACTCCTGCCCTCACTCTGGGCTCTTAGCTAATCTGTAGTTATCCTCCAACTTACCAAAGCTCTGTATGATTTCAAATTAAAAAAACCAATTTAAATCCAGAAGAAATGCCATTCTCTCGAGAAAGCAATTCCCTCTTTTCTTCACCTAAGACGGAGGTTACTAGGCAGCATTGTAGAGGAGGTAGTAGGAGCTAGGCCTGGACAGGAGCAGGAAAGGATCCTGGCAGGTCCAAGGAATGTCGGGAATGATGCCTTCCACCCAGCAGCTGCCATGTCCCAGGAAATATTACACCAGAGTGCAGCCACTGTTGGGTACCATTGTATCTGAACTACAATGTTTTCTCTGCTGGCTCCGACTCATTTCCGGTCATGGATCTGTCATGGTAGGGCAGGCTCACCCACGGGCACAGCACGGGCATTCTGGACACAAGTGGGAGGAGTCTTCAGAAGCAGCAGACTGCGGAAGTGAGGGAGGGGTGGCCAGATCAGCTCTGCCCCGCTCAGAGCTCTGGGGAAGCGGCAATCCAGGACCCTTCCCTCACACCGGCAGCTCTCCCACCTTCTGTGGGAGCGCCCTCACAGGAGGCGGAGAGTTCTCTCCAGCACATTCTGTGTGATCACACAGTACAGTGGGAAGGTCCTTGGGCATGTGCCATGTTTTAAACAGATCAGAAAGAGCAGCCTGCCTAACGACCACCACTGTTTGTTTTCTTGAGCCTCTCTACATTTTCACACACTATTTAAACAGGAAATTAACTTCTAGTCAAGTATAGCTTTCCAGAAAAACTGGCAACATGTGATATCACTGGTAATACAGTAACTAAAACATCTGAGAATTAATACTTAAAGGCAAAAAGAGTCATCCATGGGTCATCACATCAACTTTTGGAAAGACAGTCTTCAAGTTTCTAAGGTAAGTACTGAGCCAAGGGTAAATGAAGAAAATCTAGATTATGTCTGTACAGACACCATCTGGTTTATTGACTTATTTTTGGCAGAAGTCTTATGTTCCTTGAGAGAGTGAGTCTCTAATTGCTTTTGGAGTTTCCTTCCTCTCCTTGTTTCTGAGGGTAGACAGTGCAGGACTGGGGGAAGCAGCTGGGCATTTCATCTGGTGACAGCCTGGTTTGTAAGCAGCCTGCTTTTGACCCCTAAACATACACAAGCCCTCTGCCCCCGCCCTTCAGTGAGGTGCCAGCCACAGGAGTGAAGCCCGTTCCTTATTTACAAGGCAGGTAAGCTCCCAACAAAACAACCTTCTGAGTGGCCCCGGCCAACACCACATGGATCAGGAAAAGCTCTCAGCTGACCTCAGCTAATGTACAGAATCGTAGGGGCAGGGGCAAGGGGGAGGCCATCTTAAGCCACTAGTTTTGAGGTCGTTTGTTACATAGCAATAGGAACCTGGAGCAGCCAGTGAAGGTAGCCATCTTTTGGACATAGTGGACTGGGGCTGGGAAGACCAGAGGCCTGCCACTGTGGGATGGCTGGTCTGGAACTAAAAGGCTGGGCTGAGCCAGCAAACACCATAAAGGGCTCACTTATTACAGAGCTCATAAAGAGCATGTCACGGAAGGCCAAGGAGAGGCCAGGCAATAAAGCAGTAGGAACTGTCTGAGCAGGAGCTAGCTGGCAAGGAAGAATGTGGACACGCACAGAGCTAAGCTGGCAGAGCCCTGACCCTAAGGGACACAGATGTTCTGGACCACCAGGGCTTCTGATGGCCTCCTGGCCCTCTGAGGCAGGAATCCAGTGTTTTGATCAGCGTTCCCTGCGGTCTCTCATGATCTCCCGTGTGTACCAACACCTCCCACCCGTCTCTGTCAGCTAGTCTCGGGGAATTTATGCTCCCGGTAGCCAGTTACACCAGGACATTTCCACCATGAGATTCTGCCATCGTTCCTGTGGCACAACTCGGTCCAGGCTGGCTCACAGTTGGTTTTCCTGCTCCAGTTCCCAAGTGCTGTGATCACAAGCATGTAGCACCACACGACACTTAATTTAACAGGTTCATAAAGCTGATAATAGTTACACTGGAAGCCATAACAATACAGAAAATTCTATCTTACACTCAACCAAACAAGAGAGGGACAGAGGTAATGATGGCCTTCTGTGTTCTGTTTATGGAGCTGAGGATAAAATTGGGAAGAGACCAAGACAGAAAGCTAGAGAGTGAACACAAAAACAACGTGGCACCAGAGAGAAGCAGCACCAGATCGTGTCTGAGAGTGGAACTGGACACAGGGCAGCCTGTGATTTAGGGCAGCCACTGAGGCTGGACTCTGAAGCAGGTGGCAGAGGGCGTTCCCGACCGACTGTAAGTGCGGGACATATAGTGAAGGTGGAAGCCGTGACGGGTGTGAGACACGTGAAAGGGAAGGTGATGGTGTGTGCTCGGCGGCAGAGCTTGTCTGGCATGGAGAAGGTCCTGCGTTCTCTCCCAGCACCCATTCCATTCCGGCAAGATTAATGGCAAATGCTGTACTTTAGAAAGAGCACAAAGCTTAGAGACATAGCAACATTGCTTACAAATATCATGACATTTAAAACAGATAAAAGATTTTAAACAACTATATGTGCCTTGTGGGACAGTATCAAATCACATACCCATACACACACATCTCCAAGGATCTTAACAAGAAATGTAAGTCATATCAAGGAAGGCTGAGAGTGGGAGAAAGAGACTTCCAGGGAGAAGCACACCAATTTGTTATCCAAGACCAAGTGGTCAGCCCTGAAAACATACACACAAGTAACACTATACGGACTGAGCAAGTTAGAGTTATGTGTTTAGAAATATGTATGTGTATACACACATATGTTTGTAATAATGATTAATGAAAGAAGGAGCCATGAATTTGAAAGAGAATAAGGAGAAATATATGAGGGTTTGGAGGGAGGAAAGAGAGGGGAAATGATGTAATTATAACATTGAAAGAGAAAAGAAATATATTTTTAAAAAGAAATAATTTTTAAAAAGCTGTTATAGTGGTAGCCTCTAGCAGGAGTTCCCAGCAGTGCTTAGAGCTGTGTGTACAATGGAGTTCTCACATCCACAGATAACTCCTCATCCTTCATCAAGGAAACCTCTTTCCTACAGAGACCAACCACCACAGAAGGTTTCAGTGGGGGACAATGGCTAGAGGTCATTCCTATGACATTGTAGCAAAGAATCTGGCTGTTTTCTGCCCATGCCCTGAGAAGTTGTCTGAGGCTAAATTAAAAATTAAGGGACTAATGTGTTTGGCAGAAGAAATTTCAAGGCAGAATAATGTTGGGTCTATGGCATTATTATTATTACTGAAAATACTTATGCAGGTCTATAACAAAAAAGTGCAAGTAGGGCAGAAAGAAATACAAACTACAGTGAGAAAAAGAGCACTAGGAAGCTTACGGTTCCAGCCAAGGTCTGTGCTGGAAGACAGGCTGTAACTACGAAGAAAAGTGCCTTTAAGATCAGGCCGCTCTGGGGTGGAACAAAGGGAAGACTGTCCTCAGGGCAAGACCCATCCATCTAAATCTCCAGTGAATCCAAGGGAGCCTAGCCACTGTTTGTTCTTAGACAACTGAATAGAGCGCGACTGTTAATGTGATTCGCGGGGCAGCGCCCACCCCAGGCTGGCAGCCAGCTTGGCAGTGTCATCCAAATGGGGTGCTGGGTTCATCTGTAAGGTATGCAAGAGTGAATCAGTTATGGGTTCCTCTTCTCCAGTTTCACAGAGCCTCTCCGGCCAGGCAACACGTGGCGGGGGAATACCTTTGTGAAGGCCCTGGCAGAGCCAGAGGGCCTGAGAGGCCAGCACATGAAGCCGTGAGAGTAAAGCTTGGGATGGCAGAGCTGTGGGGCGTCTGCCAGGGAGAGCGGCACACAGGGAGGGTCAGAGACAGCAAAGCTGGAGGGCTGAGCCATTGAAGCCCTGTAAAACTCAAGTCCCTGAACGTGGACATGGAGCTACAGGATTTGGCATTTCATCTGCCAGGTCTTGCTTTGGTTCAGTATTTCCTCCCTATGCCCCATTCCACTCTTTTGAAATGGTAATATATATTCTGTGCCATTTTATGTTGGATTATGTCATTTTATATTTTATTTTACAGTCACAAGTAGAGATTGTCTTTGAATCTCAGAAGAGACTGAAAGATTATGGGGACTTCTGAAGTGAGACTAAATTCATTTTGCATTATGATATGGCCATGAGCCTATGGAAACCCAGGATTGGAGAAATGAGAAATATCCTCTACAGGCTCCGGTGTTTGAACACTTGGCTCCCACTGGTGGCACTGTTGGCGGGGGGTGTGGGGTGTGGGGTGGGAGGTGGGGGGTCTAGAAGGTGTGCCCTTGCTGGAGGACATGTGTCACCGAGGGCCATGTCCCACCCCCAGATTGCTCTGTTTCACATTTGTGGTTGAGGATATGAGCTCCCAGCCTCCTGCTCTGGCCATGCCTGCTTGCTACCTTGCATCCCTGCCGTAATAGACTCATCCTTCTGGAATGGTAAGCAGAATAAATTCTCTAAGTTGCCTTGGTCGTGGTATTTTATTGTAGCAACAGAAAGGTGAATATGTACCTTTAAGATGGTGATGTTCCAGGTAAAGCTCTCCACCGCCTTCTGCAGTTTCCGCTCCTTCAGGCCCTCCTTGGTGCCTATGCTGTGCAAGTGTTCATGGAATTCCATGGCTGAGAGAGAGGAAAAATAAATGGAGGTTATTACTTCGCTCTCCTATGGGAGGTAATGAAGTGGGAACATGCATTTCCTAAGTATATCCTAGAACAATTCCAAGCTGCTCTGGAATTTTATAGACGAGTCTATTTTAGAAGGCGATGAGAGGAGCAGGGGAGACTCAACACACCAGGAGATGGAGGGTGTCTTTGAGGCCAGGGAATGCTCTCACAGATCTGCAGGTGGTCACTTCCACCTGCTTATTTTGGACAGTCTGCCAACAATTAGAAAAGGAGCTAAGACTGACAGGTGTCTAGAGTCTCAGAGGCAAACATCATCTCTACTGAACCAACACTAGCACAGGAGAGAAACAGGATGCAAGGACATACAGTTCCTGTCAGTAAAGGTCAATCAGTTTTATTTAATGATGTGACCCCTGATAAGGCAAATACACTCCAGGGCAGGCTCCATGCCCAGGAGTAGCTGACCAGCAGACACTGAATTCAGTTTTATGTGGTAGGAGGAGACGGGCTCAAAATTGAGTGAGGAGGGAGAGGGGTGACTCTGGGAGAAGTTAGGGAGTGAATATGATCAAAATGTAGATATAATATAAAATAACAGAATTAACAAAAATGTTATTTAAAAAGTAAAGAATAAAGATTCAGTAGCAAGACTGTCTATAATGGAGGTATATGTGACTCATGTATGTGTGTAAACACACACACACACACACACACACACACACACACACACACACACACTATCTTGGAGGAAATAACTAGCCACTTTGGAAGTGTTTTCAGGAAAAGAATGACTTTTCCCAGAAAGCAGGGGAGGTATCAAAGGCCAGCTGGTTATTTAAGAATTGGTGTGGGGAGCGTTTTGAAGGGGTGTCACTGGCCAGGGATGGAATGACTGAGTACAGGGGAATAAGCAAAGACAACCTATGAGCTATAAACACTGCACACAAAAGAATGACTCTGCCATTATCGTTATGAGGATCCTTCTGGAGAAACTGTTTTGAAAAACAATTGGGAATAGTCATTTGATGACGTCTCCTTTGGAACCCTTTAGGAGACGGAACACTGGTGGTACTTCTCCCTTTACAGCAAGTAGGCTTGACGGGTAACCTTATGTCAGCTTCTCAACTGGTGGTAGGATCTTGTATCCACTTTCCAGAATCACTTCCTCCTGGGTTTTTGTCTGATCTGACCTTATGCAAGTATTATGTATGCTGTCAAAACTGCTCTAAGTCCCTACGCAACTTCCCTGCTTTGTCTGGAAAACATCATTTACCCGATGTTATCCACCAACTCTGGCTCTGACTATCTTTCCACCCCCTTTACCATAACGATCACTGAGGCTTGGGGGAGGGATACTGTCTTAGTTAGGATTACTGTTGCAATGATGAAACACCATGACCAAAAACAACTTGGGGAGAGAGGGATTTATTTGGCTTATACTTCCACATCACAGTCCACCATTGAAGGAAGTCAGGACAGAAACTCAAATAGAGCAGGATCCTGGAGGCAGGAGCTGATACAGAGGTCATGGGGAGTGCTGCTTACTCGCTCACTTCCTATGGGTTTCAGCCTGCTTTCTTATAGAACCCTGCCGGGGACGCCATATAAGATGGCTGATGTGCTGCCAGCAAAGATTAAAAAAAAGGGGACCCAAAATTGTAAACCATTAATTTCTTCATGCCTTTAAAGGGCCAAGGCAAAAATGCTTACATGTTTTAAGGTTATGCTTTATGGTGTGCATATGTTATGTTTTTTTATATAAATATTTTTTGTAATACTAGTTTTTTAATTTAATTTTTATGTTTTGTGTTGTTAAATTAGTGGTATTTTATAGCATAAAAAAGTAAAATAAATTTTATAAAAAAAGTATATAAAAATAATTATTTAGGCTGGGGCTAAAACAGTTATGAAGTTTATAAAAAAAAAATTGTAGCCTAAAAACCTTTTTAGGCTTAAATAAATTGTATTAAATGTGTGATTAACTATAGCACACGGTATAATGTATATTAGCACACTAAATTTAAATTGGCCATAATAAATAATTTAGTTCTTAAAAATATTTTAAGAGCATTGTATAAAACTTAAAGCCCTAAGGGTTATTGGCTAAAAACTGTAAATAAAGTAACATAAATAAAATAATAAATTAAAAGTATAAAAACCTAAAATAAAAAATAGTGGCCTTTACCAAAAAATGGCAATTTAAATTTAAATATTTTTAATTTTTTTTAAATATGTAAAAACAATGTTGCAATTAATAAAGTAATTGCTATAAATTTTATTGGGTTTTTAAATTTAAAAAAGCTGCCCAAAAAAGTAAGCTTGTTTTTTATAAAAGCTTTAAAAATTAAATTAGGTTGTTTTCTTTTTAAATTGTTAAGATATATAAAAAAAGTTGCTAACTTGCAAAAATCAATTTTTTGTTTGAGGTTATTATGGCCCACCAGTTATGGGGCTTAATGTTTGTAAAGGGCTAAAAAAAAAAATTAATGTGGATGCAGGGGTTTTAAGGTTAAAGCAGGCTGTGTAAAAAAAAAAAATTTTTTATATATATATATATATATATATATATATATATATATATATATATTCCACTAACCATTGTTTTTATTTTTACTTTTTGAAAAATTGCATGTTGCTAGCCTTTAAATTAAGTGCTTAAAAATTGTATAATTATTAATAATAAAAATAAATTATGCTTGCTTTGTTGTTAAGATTTTGTGTTTAGTAAAAAAAATATTGGTAATTTTTTAAAAATAATCTTTAAAAGTATAAAAACATTTTATATTAGGTAATTTTTTCTTTTTTTTAAAATTTTCCCTTGCTTATAACAATAAAAACTAAGGTTACCAAGGCAAAAGCAAAAGCTAAAAAAGTTATAGCAAAACAGCTCCTCAGTAACTGCAGAAGCCTGAAGTGACCTCTGAGTGGTTACTGTGCCTTCCAGGTATCCCTTCCTCAGACCCCCGAAACCGCTGAGGCTGGTCCCCGGCAGAACCCAGGACCACCAGCCCAGGGTTGGCTCCACCCACAATGGGCTTGTCCTCCCATATCAATCACTAATTAAGAAAATGCCTTAAAGGCTTGTTATAGCCCAATCTCATGGGGCCATTTTCTCAGGCGAGACTTCCTCTTCTCCAAAGACTCTAGCTTATATCAAGTACACATAAAACTAGCCGTATAGGTGATGTGTGTGTGTGTGTGTGTGTGTGTGTGTGTGTGTGTGTGTGTGATTTAGTGCTGAGCACCCCACAGTCTTTTCTACTTGCACACTGACCAATTGAGGGTCTCTATGTTAATTGCCATTTACTATAAGAAGAAGTTTCTCCGATGAGGGTTGAGAGATATACTGATCCAGGGGTATAACAATAGATTATTAGGAGTAGTTTTAATACTATGTCCATTCAGCAAAATAAAAGCATTGGGTTCTCTCCCAGGGCTTAGGGCCTATCTAGGCACAGGTTCATGGATTCTTTAGCAGTGCCAGGTATGGTTTTTACCTCATAGGGTGGACTTTAGATCTAAGCAGAAAGTGGCTGGTTACTCCCATAACATTCATGCCGTTGTTATACCAGTGGCCACATCTTTGTCTGGCCAGTTACAACTTACAGGGGTCATACCTGGGTGTGACTGATGATTATTATTCTCCTCTGAGAGTACACATAACATCCTCCACAACCATGAAATTTAGCCAATAGGTATGAAGCTTCCAGGTAAGTATCAGCATGATTTATCCATGTTCTATGAGTGAAGTATGTGGTGTCTTCAGCAATAGGATCAAGTTCCGGAGGATAACTGAGGATACTGACAACAGTTTCCGCAATGCTTGGGGATCTATGGGACTCCATTGGCTAAAGCTGAAAAAGAGGTAACCCATTCCTGGTACGGGGTTTCTATTTGCTAGCCTAGTTGTTATATTATCTCCTGCTGCAAGGTAACTCCATTCAAACCACACACACACACACACACACACACACACACACACACACACACGCTATAGTGTTTCCCATATGGGGTTTAGGCCTTCAGTGTTAGCTATCCCTTCCTATAGTCCTTCCTCTACTTTGTCCTCTCATTTCTAACCTCTCTTGTTCATTACCCTGTATCCCACAGTTCTATCTCCTCCCTTGAAAGCACAGTTTCCATGGCTCCATACTAGACTCCTAACCTCTACAGGTTTCCAAATGTAACACATATATTGAGATACAAAGCTATTATCCACAAATGAGACAAAACACAAGACATTGGTCTTTCTTTATCAGGGTTACCTAACTCAGAATAACTGTTTGCAGCTCCATCCATTTACCTACAAATTTCATAATTCCTTACATTAACAGACAAATAACATTGCATATATTTTTTGTTCATTCATTAGTTGGTAGGCATCCAGGCCGTTTCCATCCTGGCTCCTGTGATTAGAACAGTGCCATGGTCTGAAGGGGGGTGCTCCCCACAAACTTCTATATTGAGGACTAGGAGGTGTGGCCTTATTGGGCAAGCTGTGTCACTGGGTGGGCTTTGAGGTTTCCCAGGTCCACTCTATTCCAGTCAGCTCTCTCTCTGCCTCCTGTTTGTGCACCACATGTAAACTCGCAGCTAACGCCCCAACATCATGGCTGCCTGCCTGATACTTTGCTCCACAGACTGATGGCCATGGACTCCAATCCTCTGAAACGGTAAGCAAGTCCTCAAACACTTTCTCTTATAAGTTGTCTTATATGGTGTCTCTTCATAGCAGTAGAACAGTAATTAAGACAAGCAGTATGAACATTTTTAAAGAGATCCCAGATCTTTGTGAGTTCAAGACCAGCTTAGTCTACACAGAGAAACCTTGCTTTAAACTCTTCCCCTCAAAAAGAAGAAGGAGGAGGAGGAGGAGAAGAAAAATAAAAGGGATCTTATCAGTTCTTTGGATTCAGATTTGAGCATTTTTACATAATTTTTGAAAATTTATGCTTATTTTTCCTTTATAGGTAGAAAATCTTAATTCTTACCAACCACTGTGACTAGTTAAAACTATTGGGCCGAATTTAAAGTCGATCACTTTTGTCCTCAGTGTAGGTCTAACTGAGAATGTAAAGTAAATCCTGTCATCCATGTGGCTATATCATGGACAAGGCACAATTAGGTTCAATTGTTGGCTCACTGTTTGCTTGTGTCCATGTGTATGATAGTAGATACCTATCCATGCAGGAAAAGCACCAGGAACATGGGTGGTACACTGATATCCATGCAGGAAAAGCATCCATATTCATAAAATTAAAAAAAAAAAACCTAGCCGGGCGTTGGTGGCGCACGCTACCCAGCACTCGAGAGGCAGGCAGATCTCTGTGAGTTCGAGGCCAGCCTGGGCTACCAAGTGAGCTCCAGGAAAGGCGCAAAGCTACACAGAGAAACCAAAAAAAAAAAAAAAACTTTAAAAACAATGACACATTTAAGGTAAATAAGCTACCAATTTAGTATTTTCTCTGTCTTTGCCACATCTAAAAGTACCCATGGACCAGTTATTTAAAATAGGCGTCAGAGCCTCCCTGGGTCCCATTAAGAGGAGTAAGCTAGAAAAATCCATCCCAATGCCTAGCACACTTTGCTAATGAAGGTGGACCTGTGATTATCCCAGTGTGATTAACTAAACCCACTCCACTCCTGTGCTGGTGACCAGCTTGGACAATGAGCTGTGTCATCTATTACTAGTTTTATCTCTAACAGACTAAAGAAAAACAAGACACACAAACATGAAAGCGTCCAGGCTGGCAGCTCAGTGCAGAAAGGGTTTGCTGTGTGGTGATTTGAAGAAAAATGGTCCCCAAAGGGAGTGGCACTGTTAGGAGGTGTGGCCTTGTTGGAGTAGGTGTGGCCTTGTTGGAGGAAGTATGTCACTGTGGGGGTGGCCTTTGAGGTCTCCTATGCTCAAGCTACTCCCAGTGTCACAGTCCACTTCCTGTTGCTTTCTGATCAAGATGCAGCCAGTTCCATGTCTGTCTGGTGCCACCATGCCCCTACCATGATGGTAATGGACTTTATAAAACCTCTGAATGTAAGTTATCCTATTAAGTGTTTTCCATTGGTCATCTCTTCACGGCAACAGAAACCTAGACTAAGAGAGAAGTTGGTACCAGGGACTGGGATATTGCTGTGATAGGCCTGACCATGTTTTTGTTTGGAGGAATTTGGACTTTGGGAGTTTGGCTTACGACTACAGTGGAATGCTGTAAGCACTGCTTAATGGGCCATACTAGTAGGAGCATGGAAGACAATGGTGCTGAGAGTGATTTGAACTGCAGAGAGGCTGGCTCAAGAGGTTTCAGAGGTGAAGAATTTTAGTATGTTGCCTAGAGATCTTCCTTGTGATATTTTGGTGAAGAAAGTGGTTGCTGTTTGCCCTTTTCCAAAGAGTCTGCAGTGGTGATATATTGTATACCCATGTACACAATATAATAAAGCTTACCTGGGGATCAGAGGACACAGCCAACCACTAAAATAGACATAGAGGCCAGACAGTGGTGGCACACACTTTTAATCCTATCACTTGGGAGGCAGAGATCCGTATGGATCTCTGTAAGTTCAAGGCCACTCTGGGCTACATGAAAGAAACAGAACCAGGCAGTGGTGACACGTGTCTTTAATCTCAGGAAGTACTAAGGCAGGACACAGAAAGGTATAAGGCATGAGTAAACAGGACTTGCTCTCTTGAGACTGAGGATTTTGTAGAGGTAAGAACTAATGGCTGCTGTTCTGCTTCTCTGATCCTTCAGCTTTTACCCCAATATCTGGCTCTGGGCTTCTATTATAAGACCTTTTAAGACTCATGTTACATCTGGCGCCCAACATTTGTGACACAAATTCATGAAAAAGCCACTTGCCTGTGGCCTTGCAGGCCTCAGCTCAGTCCTGAGCTGCATGCGGCTGGAGTTTCTACCCCATGTGGGCCAGAGTCCCTAACCAGCTGATCTTTCACTTCTCCCCTGGTGGGTTGTGGGCTCTCCCTGGAACCCCATCTCAGCTGCTACCACACTAAGTGCTGCTTTGAAACTCCCTTGGGCTTCTACGGTTCTATATAGTCAGCAGAGTTGGTGACTCAATTAAGATTTCTTAAAGGGAGAAATTAGTTAAAAGAGAATTTTTTCCCCCCACACTAAAAAATGGGAAACATTTTTACAATAGAGGGTGTTTGATCTCTGTTTGATAACACATTATGTAGTCTGAAAACAGAACAACTAAATGAGAGGATAATTAATGTTGATGTGATAGATGTAATGTCAATTATAAATACTATTTGTTTAATCATTTTTGTTTTATCATTTAAAAAGTTGGTTAATTTGAGTGCCAAAATAAAAGTTTAAGAAAAACTTGTTAAAACAGACCATAGAGATATTGAGACCCAGATGGAAGAATTTAAAGGAGAACCAATCTCAACATTGCATTATAAGGTTACAGAGGAACAGCATAGGCTTTGAAATAGCCAACCTTAATCTATCCAGTAACCATACAGGAACTGCCAACTGCTCAATGCTGTATACGAGCTGATTGGACTCCTGTGCAAATGTTAGATCTGAGGAGATTCAAAGAAGCTATAGTGTCATATGGTATGCATTCTCCCTTCATGAAGCAAATTTTAAACTCATGGTCAACTTGTAATAGAATTGTCCCTCAAGACTGTAAAGATTTGGTTATAGCAGTCTTAGAGGCTGGTCTCCAGTTACAATAAAGGACATGGTGGAAAGATGAGGCTAAGACCATTGAACAATGTAGTAGGGCTAGAGGTATGGAAATCTCCCAAGACCAACTTCTTGGAGAAGGAGATTATGCTGATAAACAAAGACAATAGTTATATGATGATCACACTCTAATTCTATGCCAAAGGGCAGCCTTGAATGCTTGGGACAGAATTGAAGAAGTATGAAAAAAAACTGAGTCATTTACAAAGTTATACAGGGCCCAAAAGAAATCTTCATTGATTTCTTACAAAGGCCATCGTCAGCAGTAAATACAATGATACCAAATTCAGAAGCTAGACAGATAATAATTGAATTTCTGGCTTTTGAAAATGCTAATGCACAATGTAAAAGGATAATTAGGTCATTAAAAGGCAAGAACAGCATTCTTGGAGGAATGGATCCAAAATACAATTAATATTGTATTTCATGACCATGATGATTCTTGGATAGGAGGGATGATTTTTCAGAGGTTTGAAAAAAAAGAAAAGTAATCTCTGGTGTTTTAATTTCAGTAAACAAGGTCACCTAAAAAGGGAATGTAAACAGGATGTTCCTGCAAACAATGTTTTTTCAAGGAACAATGGCAGCAGAATGCCCCACCTTCTGGATTATGCAGAAGATGTAGTAAAGGCAAACACTGGACTAACAAATGTAGATCAACAAGGAACAGACAAGGTAATCCTTTGCCTTTGCTGTCGGGAAATGCCATGACAGGCCTCTCGCAGGCCCCCATGACAAATTCAATTCAGTCCTTTCCTGCCATCATAGAAGAGACCCCTTCCCAGAGCAATTAAAGAACCTAATGCCTATTGTAAAAAAAAAACCATACTGCTTGGGCTGATAGAACAGTTATAGAGGAGAGAACAAAAAAATTCAGGAGAAACCATAAAGTGATCTTTTTTGGCAAACTTCTATAAATGAACAAAGACCAAAATTAAAAATACAAATAAATGATGTTCTCATTGAAGGTCTTGTAGACACAGGTGCAGACATAACAATAATTGCACCAGAATCTTGGCATCCAAATTGGCCTCTTCAGGAGGTAAATGTTCAGCTTTTAGGGATTGGAACATATTCTCAAGTGAAATAGAGCACAAGATGGGTCAAATGTATTAGGCAGAAGGGCAGAGAGGAAAAATAAAGCCATATGTGGCTAACAAAGTTATGAATCTATGAGGACATGATTTATTACAACAATGAATTACCCAGATTAACATTCCTCTAATCTCAGGAACAAACCATAAACTAACATATGTTTCTGAGAAAAATATTGGGAGGTATTATAAAGAACAGTCACCGACCATCCAGATTGTACAAGAATAGGGCACAACAACTGCTGATCTTTCAAAGATACCAACAGCTCTACCTTTAAAATGGTTAACAGACAAGCCTGTATAGGTTCAGCAATGGCCTATAACAACAGAGAAACTGCAAGCCTTAGATCAGCTGATACAAGAGCAGTTAAGTGCTTAACATATTGAAGAATCACCAGCCCTTGGAATTCTCTTGTATTTGTTATTAAAAAGAAATCTGGTAAGTGGAGAATGGTAACAGATCTAAGAGCTATTAAGGTTATTCAGCCAATGGGCTCTATACAATTTGGAATTCCTTTGCCTACTCTGTTACCTAAAGGATGGCCTTTTATAGTTAATGATTTAAAAGACAGTTTCTTCTCAATACCCTTACAAGAAAAAGAGAAAAATTTGCCTTCATGGTACCTACTTATAATAATTCCAAGCCAGTCAAGAGATATCAATGGAAGGTTCTCACAAAGGGAAAAAATAATAATAGCTCAATAAATAGCTCAATCCTGTGCCAATATTTTGTACGACAGCCATTGGAAGTAATATGTCAACAATTTCATATATCTGTAATTTATCATTACATGGAGGACATTTTACTAGGTGATTCAAATGTGGATACTTTAGAAAAAATGTTTGAAGAAGTAAAGGAAATTTTGCCTTTTGGGGGATTACAAATTACTCCTGAAAGATACAAAGAGGAGATTCTAGTAATTATTTAGGATATAAAATAGGTCTACAAAAAATTAGACCTCCAAAGGTGCAAATTAGGAGAGATTGATTACGGACATTTAATGACTTCCAAAGGTTATTTGGAGACATTTCCAATCTATGGACCACCATTGAGGTAAAAAATGATGAACTGAGTAATTTGTTCAAAACTTTAGAGGGTGACAACAACTTAAATAGTCCAAGAGAATTATCAATTGAAGCTGAGAGAGAATTGGCTTTGGTGAAAAGGAAAATACAGGATGAACATGTGGGTCATAACCTTGATTGTGTTTTGGTTATTTTATCCTCTAAGCATTCTCCTACAGGAACTTTAATGCAGAGGGAAGATATTATAATGGAATGGATATTTCTACCAAATAAACAGAGTAAAAAATTTAAAAACTATGTGGAAAAGATCTTTGAGTTGATTTTAAAAGGAAAATTGAGACTTCGTCAATTAGCAGGAAAAGACCATGCAGAAATTGTAGTATCTTTAACTAATGATGAAATGGACAAATTATGGACAGAAAGTGAACCTTGGCAAAGAGATTTCAGTAATTTTTGGTGAGAGATTAACAATAAATATCCCCAAAGCAATAAAATTAAACTTATAAAGAGAGTTAACTGGATCCTGCCTTGCATTGCATGGGAAACACCAATATCTGGAGCCCTTACATTTTATACAGATGCAAACAAACAAGGAAAGGCAGGTCACAAATCACAAAATTTAAGTAAAGTGGTTAAAAATCCTTATAATTCTGTTTAAAAATGGAATTATATGCCATTCTGATGGTATTGATGGATTTTTTGGAAGCTCTCAACATAGTTACTGACTCTCAGTATGCAGAAAGAGTGGTGTTACATATTGAAACTGCTGAATTTAACCCTGATGAGTCAGAATTAATTTTGTTATTTATTCAGTTACAAGAAATAATCAGGAATAGGAATCATCCATTATATATAACTCACATCTGATCCCATACTGGTCTGCCAGGCCCTCTAGCACAAGGAAATAATGAGATTCATCAACTATTGATAGGAAATGTGCTGGAAGCCTCAGAGTTTCATAAAAACATCATGTCAATAGTAAAGGTTTAAAGAAGGATTTTTCCATAACCTGACAACAAGCCAAGGAAATTATAAGGAAATATCCTACTTGTTCTTTTTATAATCATACTTCACTACCAGCAGGGTGTAACCTAACAGGCACTCAGAGGAATGAAATCTGGCAGATGGATGTGTTCCATTTTGTAGAATTTGGAAAACTGAAATATGTACACCACACCATTGATACCTATTCACGATTTTAATGGGCAACTGCTCTGAGTTCTGATAAGGCTGATTCTATAGTCATGCATTTGCTAGAAGTTATGGCCATCATGGGTATACCTGTACAAATTAAAACTGACAATGCTCCCCTATATGTCTCTGGTAAAATGAAACAGTTTTTTGGTTATTACAATATAAAGCATATTACAGGTATACCACATAATCCTACAGGCCAAGCAGTTATAGAAAGATCAAATAGAACCCTAAAAGATATGCTAAATAAACAGAAAGGGGTAAGAAAAACATCCAGAAATAGATTACATAATGCTCTATTAACTTCGAATTTTCTCAATGCTAATGAGAAAGGAACAACAGCTGTGGAGAGACATTGGCTAGTAGAAAAAAAAAAAAAAACTACAGAATTAAATCAGCCTGTACACTTTAAGGATGTGCTTACCTCAGAATGGAAACCAGGATATGTATTATGTTGGGGACGAGGTTTTGCTTTTTATTCTATAGGAGAAGAAAAGGTATGGATACCACCAAAATTGATAAAGGTTCGATTTGAACAAGAGAGACCTCTTAATTAGAAGAGGTGATAGTTCATCAAACAGCACAACCATTCAATTTAAACTAACTTACACCACTTACAAAAGCTTTTCATTTAATCAGATATAACTTGCCAAAAGGGAACATCCCCAAAGTTAGGCTTGGGGAAGAGTTTTTGTTTTTGTCTTTCAGGAGAATGAAGGCTAAGGAAACTGAAGAACACTGGACAAATGAGACATCTGAAGAAAAAGGACGAATCATCCAGAAAAAATGTCCCACGAGAAAAGATTTTCTACAGTGAAACATGATCATGCCTAACAGCGACTTTGAACTCTCCAAAAAGAAGATGCGACCCTACAATGATGATTCCATCAGGATAATACCACTAAGATGACAAACACCACCAAAAGATTGGCTTTGGACTACACACTGCTCAGGACAGTATCAAGATGGCTAGCTGAGATGATTCAGCCTCATAGACTACTCGAGCAAGGACTTGAGACAAGCCTGTACTTCCCCATTATGCAGAGACTGGACAAATGATACACTTAACACTCCCAGGACTTCACAATTAACCCAAAAACTTTTCTTTTCAGGATCATTTAAAGATACCATCACCCCCAGACTGTAAGAAGTAATTTTAAGAAAAGAACACCCACATTCCCAAGAGGTAGGGTGGGTGAATTTTGGTCATTCAGTGGGTTATGGATAATTGTCATTGTTTAGGATGGTTGGTTACAAGTTTTTAATTGATAATGGTCAGGGATAAAAAGCTAAACAAGGAGATTAGATTCAGGGTTCTTGTTTGAAAAAAAAGAAAAAGAAAAAAGAGGATATAGATAAGAGGTACATTATTGAATCTACTCTTTTTAAAAAAGAGATACAGAAATAATAGGATAAAAGGGTAGATTATTGAATCTTCTCTGAAGAGAAAAAGGGGAGGCTATATCTTTTAAAAAGCAACTACTAGTTTGAAATATTTTACATTGGATTAGATTTTTGTATATTGTATACGATTTTGAGATTGATTTTGTTAGAAAATACTGTACATATATTTCTAATCTTGTTCAAGGCACTGTACCTATATAGGGCCTTTAACAATGTAATGCAATTTTCTAGTCCTTGAAAGTTATTATTACCAACTTATTAAGATATAAGAAATAACTAACTAGAAATAGTTAGTCATTACAATCAAAATTGTAGTCATAGTAGGTATGTTTTCAAGGTTAAACAGAAATATATTTTAGATAGTCAGGTCATCTTCAAACACTTCAGAGATCGATAGAATATGGCATTTAAGATGTTTTTAATAACAGATTTTTTTTCTTTTTTATGGCTATGAGACATGTCTGCTCCTGTCAGCACCAATCTCCTTCAGAGAAGATGATGGGCCTTGAAGAAACTCCATATGGAGTTTACTTTCTTTGTGGCAAAAGTTAGCCAGTGTGCAAAGAAAGTGCCCTTGCCTTGACTGCTGACAGTATGCTGTACAAAATGGCCCTTGCCTTGACTGCTGACAGTATGCTGTACAAAATGAACAAGCAAAAGACACGAAAGAAAGGATTGCCAAACCTTGTCAAGACAAAGTAGGACAGCCCTTCAGAAAATCCTGCTTCACAGAAAAGTCTATCAGGTATGGTAGGTTTGTATGCCAAAGATGTATGACCCAATGTTGCAGAGGAACCTTGGGTGACTGTCCAGGCAGGCAGCTGTTTCTGTCATTTTTCACATTTTTGGAAGTTGCTTGTTTGCACTTTCTGCTTAATCAGTTAATATTATTTCCTTCTTGGGTCTCTGATGGAGTTGAAGGTTAGATAATTTAGTTTTCCTCATTAACAAATTCAGAAAAGAAACTCACTAAAGAGGTGTAAAGTGTATAAGTTTGAAAGACACCAAAAGATAGTTTTGGGTTGGTAATACAAATTAGGAAAAAAGGTGAATTAGACACAGTCCTTTGGATTCACAAAGATAGGATAGATAATGGAGTATTTTCTCTGAATTTGTCAAATGCAAATGGGCTAGACATTGTTGATGTATTCATTGCCTGTATGTATTATATATACTTATTGTATATAGCTTTGCTTACACTAGCTATAACCTTTTTTTAAATTATTTTAGACAAAAAAAAGGCAAGATGTGTTGACATATTGTATACCCCAATAAAACCTACCTGGGGATCAGAGGACAGAGCCAGCCACTAAACTATACATAGAGGTCAGGCAGCTGTGGCACACACCCTTGATCCTATCACTCAGGAGGCAGTATAGAAGGCATGAGTAAACAGGAACTCGGTCTCTTCAGGCTGGGGATTTTGTACAGGTAAGCTAGTGGCTGGCTGTTCTGCTTCTCTGGTCTTTCAGCTTTTACCCCAATATCTGGCTCTGGGTTTTTTTTATTATAAGATCTTTTAAGATTAATGTTACAGTCTGCCTGAGGTTAAGGTGAAGAAATCTTAAAACAGCCTAGTATAGACTCTGTTGTGTAGATATTAGTGGTAACTCTAATGAAAATTTATAATGAAAAGGATCGAGCTGATCAGGGTAATTACAAAATGTAAATTTGAGTAGAAAAGGAGGAGGAAGTAGAATGAAGCTAAGTTCTGTGCTCAAGGAGATAAACAGATTAAGAAATGGAATAAAGGGAATGGTGACCTGAGGGCAAGATTCCACCCAGCTGAATTTCCAACTGGTGAAAAGGAATTAAAGAAAAGCTTAGATGCAGGTGTAGTGGGGCACACCTTTAATCCTAGCACTCAGAAGACAGAGGCTGGCAGATTTCTGAGTTTAAGGCCAGTCTGGTCTACAGCACAAATTCAAGAACAGTCAAGCTTAGGCAGCAAAGGAAACCATGGAAAACAGAAAGCTGGTGAAGATGTAATTGAACAAGGGGGTCATGCTCCAGCCCCAAGAAGCAGCAGAACTTGGTAGCTTCAGCCACGTGGTTCTGGGTTTAGAGTTAAGGACAGAAGAAACAGGCTATGGAATTTGCCTCCATGTCTAAGGAAAGTCTTTGAAGCCAGGAATGTAGGAAGGGTGTCCCTGAATGGAAGCCTAGAGAGACCACTGCATGAAGCTGTAAAATTGAAACCTTGATTGTCTTGGAGAACTCAAGTTGTTGGAGATGCCAGAGTCATGGGATACCTGCTTAAGAGAGTTGCTAACTAGGTGTGGAACCAGCCTAAGAGAGAGAAGTGTGTTGTAGTCAACAAAGCTGAAAGGAATTGGAGATCTGAAGAGTGTTTAGACATCAGATGTGGAGATGCAGAATTTGGAGTTCGCCCCGTTGGTTTTTGGTCTTGCTTTGGTTCAGTATTTCCTTGCTATCCCTTGCTATGTTTTGGAATGGTAATGCATATCCTATGCCATTATATGTTGGAAGTATGTGATCTGCTTTTTTATTTTGACTTTACAGTTAGGAGATTGCATGAATTTTGGAAGAGACTTTGAACTTTAGACTTTTAAATAAGTTTGAGACTATTACAGACTATGGGGACTTCTGAAGTTGGACTGAATGCATTTTTGCATTATGATATGGCTACAAGCCTTTGGAGGCCGGGAAGTGATTTGAAAGAAAATGGCCCCCAAAGAGAGTGGCACTATTAGGAGGTGTGGCCTTGGTGGGGTAGTTGTGGTCTTGGAGGAAGTTTGTCACTATGGGAGTGGCCTTTGAGGTCTCCTATGCTCAAGCTACTCCCAGTGTCACAATCCACTTCCTGTTGCCTTCTGATCAAGATGCAGCCAGCACATCTGTCTGCATGCCACTGTGGTGGTATTCTAATTGTACTGAAATGTGATTTTGATTGTATGTTAATAAATAAAGTTGCCCGGGGGTCAGAGCTATTAGAGCCATAGACAGAGTGTGGCGGTGGTGGCACACGCCTTTAATCCCATAGATCTCTGTGTGTTCAGGGATACAGCCAGCATTGGAGACATATGCCTTTAAGACCTAGGGGGCTGTACATTCAGACAGTGACGAGGCAGTCACGTGTTTGGGTTTACAAACAATGAGAAGGCAGAACAATACTACTATAAAAAAGACGTACAGACAGGATATAGCTCTCTTTCGGGAAGCTAGGACACTGCAGGCGGAAGGGTGAGATTTTAGCTCTGAGCTCTGACCTCTTGGCTTTCTCTTTTACATTGTTTCTGTGTTTCTTATTTAATAAGACGGTAGGATACATCTACACCCCGCCACGATGATAATGGACTGGACCTCTGAACTGTAAGCTGCCACCTCGATTAAATGTTTTCCTTCCTAAGGGTTGCCGTTGTCATGGTGTCTCTTCACAGCAATAGAAACTCCAAGGCACTGTGCAAACATAATGACCCAAATGTGATCTCCAGAATGTGTGCAAAAGACAGGTGTGATGGTGTGTGCTTGTGATCCTGTGCCTGGTGAGTGGAGACGGGGATCCCTGAGACTAGCTGGCAAGTTAGACTTGTCTAATTGATGAGCTCTAAACAAGTAAGTGACACTGTCTCAAAAAACAAGTGAATGGTGGCTAAGGAACTGGGGGTGACTTCTGTCCTCCATACATATGCACACTCATATATGTACATGTCTACATGAACATGTACACACACATGTGCACACATGCATACACACAAAAATCACATGCACACACAACACACGTACACACACGCATGTGCACACACAACACACATGCACATATACACACAGCACACACACACACACACACACACACACACACACACACACGTTGGCAATAACTTACCAGGAATTACTCTAGCAAGTCACAGGGGGGCTTCCAAGATCATTATTCCATAGGAGACATAAAGGACTTGTTTGGTTAGATGTTAATAACCTCATTCCTGTTTTCAAATATTTACAACAAAGAACTAACCTAGTGAAAAAGTCCTGTCTTATTAAGAAACTTAAAAACAGGGCTCCTCCTTTTGTAAAACATAATTCTGTTTAAGGATGGAGCAAGCTCTACAGTGGTGGGTAGAAATCAGAGAAACAGAAACATTAAGACTGAGTCCCACAGCCTGCCGCAGATGTGTTTTAAAAGTCTCCGTTGTTTGATCAGAGGGAAGTGAAAGAGCACAGGGAGGGAGGAGTGGTGGGGAGGAGCCTGTGGCCGGTGACCAGGCGGTAGGTGTGGTCAGCAACTTACAGAACCTGTGGCTATGAGTGTGGGGCTTTGACAGCTTGTCAGAGGAGCACAGGGACAGACCTCACTGAAGAGTGCAAGGACTAGGGGGACAATCTCAAACCTCATCACCCACAATGTACCTAAAATGTAGACTTTCTGTCTCTGGAAGATTATGGTTTAGGAATTTGGGATGGGTGCAGTCACATCATAAAATTTAATGAGGAACATTTACTTCAAGAAGCAAAAGGGAACTGTTTGCCATGTGGTTGTTTTAAGAGCCCTTTCCTGCTTCTGTTAATTAGCAGTCAATTATCTATAATATTAAAGACAAAAGATCTCACCATGTGGAATAATGAGAATTAATTCTTGATTGTTGAAATGAAATATTATATGGTCAGCAACTAACATTTATTGATTACATATCGCCAGTAAGCATGATTACATGTCATGCTAGATTCTACCTCACTACTTAAATATGCCAACTACTTTGCAAAAACAGTCATATTTGTAGATGCATGCACAGCAAACTGGGAACAGAAACTTGTATTTAAGCAATTAGCATAACTATTCATAATTTTGCTAAGAAGGCGATGGCAAAGCCAAGGTGGTCACAGCATTAAAACAGTGACACAAGAATATACAACAATGACTTTGTTTGAAATCAGAGTCAAAATATGTGCAGGTGTAATACCAACGAAGGATTTTTGTACTGGGAAGCATGCCATATGGAAGATAAGAAAGCCCATATGCCGCAATGTAAAACTTAATAAGATAAATTGCAATAGTAGGTTATTTAAAATTATTTTATTCTTATAAAATAAATTAAAATTAATCAGACAAATTTACATTTATGAAAACCTAAGTGCCTTAGTTTGGGTTTTTATTGCTGTGAAGAGACACTATGACCATGGCAACTCTTATAAAGGAAAAACATTTAACTGGGGTGGCTTACAGTTTCAGAGGTTTAGTCCATTATCATTATGGTGTGACGTGGTGGCATGCAGACAGACAAGGTGCTGGAGAAGTAGCCAAGTGTCCTACATCTTGACTTGCAGGCAACAGGAAATGAACTGTCTCACTGGGCCTAGCTTGAGCATTTATATATGAGACCTCAAAGCCTGCCTTTACACTGACACACTTCCTCCAACAAGACCACACCTCCTAGTAGTTCCACTCCCTTTGGGGCCATTTTCTTTCAAACCACCACTCTAAGAAAAAACATCCTGTCATTCTACCTAAGTAGTCACACAAAACAAGAGAACTGTCAACTCCTCCCATGTGAAGCTCCGAGGAATAAGGCCATGTGCTGAGTGCCTCCAATCGGCCAACAGCAGGCCATGCAGAGCCTGGGACACAGGCAGGGAACAGGCATCAGACAGCTCAGTTGATGATACTGGCAGGCTGGCCCCAGGGCCTCTCAGTTTACATCATTCTGTTCAGAAACAAGACTTGGCTACTTTGCTGGCTGCTCTTCAGTCAGCTGGTGGAGGGTAGTTCTTCCTCTCCCTGTCCTATGCTAGGAACCCACTGGCATGAAAGTACCTCTCTGTGCTCATACATGCTCACCAGTTACTACTCTGTCTTTTCCTGGGGGTCTGGATTGCAGGCATTTGGTGGCAGTCCCTCAACTGTGGCACAGTGGTAGTACCCACACAGGTTTTTAATAAGAGACCTTAACAGGACAGAAAGATGAAGAACTACCCAAAGCAGCTTCTTCTGGGGTAAGAAGACGACAGAAACAGCTGACACTCCCCCAGCAGACGCCGCTGAGCTGTCACCAGTGGGGAAAGATGCACAGGAAGAAGACTGTGGGGGCCTGTCTCCCCATCTGCAGAGTTAGGAACGAAACCGGGGCCTTCCAGCCTAAAAGCTCAAGTATTTTTCATAGGATTAGAGATAAGAAAACACAGATAGTTTGAAAATAACTGGAATTTTGTTTAACCTGAGAAAATTACTTCTCTGACAATCATCTGCAAAATCAGTATTGAGAAGTTGTAAATCCTGTGTGTAAGGAGCCTTGGTGTTCTCGAGAACACAGTGTAGAGAATAGCTGAGATCGTCACCACCGCTGCTGCTGTCATTGTATGCAGACAGTGTAAGCGTCCTGCTGCAGATGGAATCTGCAAGTTCAGAAGTAGAAACCAGGTCAACAATAACGGGGGAATGGGACACAGCTCTGTTTCTCTCAGAAACAAGGTCTATTTCCTTGTATGTTTTTAGCTTCCAAACAACTCTTCCAGAATACATCTGTCATAATTTTGTACATTTTAGAGCCACATATAACTTGTCACATTATCTTGGAGTAACTGTTGACAAAAATAATTATGTTTTTCCTATTAGTCAGTGCCCCAAACACTAGTTTGGTTTAAACTAAATGACACACATGACTGAAAGCACAAGTTAGGCCATGTTTTCTTTACAGGAAAAGCACACCATAGAGCGCCTGCTAAGGAGGCAGAAGAGGGCAGAGCAGGTGGTGTGGTCAGGAAGCACTTGTTACACAGGTACAAGGACTCAGTCTGGTCCCCAGAATCCATGTAGAAAAGTCAGGTGTGATGGGTGGCACCTGTCTGAAATCCCAACGCTGGGGAGGGAAGGGCTGGCGGAGACAGGGGATCCTTGGGCCATGCTAGCAAGCCAACCTGGTCTATTTCATGAACCCAGGCAATGAGAGTCCTGTCTAATGACAAAAAAGAGAATGGTGCCTGAGGAATACCCGAATTAGTCCTTGCCCTATACACAGACAGAGAGACAGAGACAGAGAGACCAGGATTCTTCAGCATATTACCACTATATAAAGTTAGAGGGTACAGCTCATGCTGCGTTAAGAAGCTACAATCAATATATGTCTTTACCAAATAGGAACATGGTCCTGTAAAAGGGAGATGTGAGTGTAATGGGGTGGTGCGTGCGTGCGTGTGCGCGCGTGTGTTTATGTATATGTAAGCTCAAGTGTCTCCGATGACACCATGGCCCAGATGATCCAACATTCAGAATCGTTTGGGTGCTCCTGGAACTGGAGTTACAGGCAGTACCTGGGAAACAAGCTCAAGTCCTCTGGAAGAATAGCAGTAGCTTTTAAACCAGTGAACCATCTCTCCAAGATGGTTGATCTTTCAATTAAAAAAAAAAAAAAAAGACTGTTATAGCCCGAATCTTAAAAGATCTTAATATAAACAAACCCAGAGCCAGATATTGGGGTGAATGCTGAAAGATCAGAGAAACAGAACAAGCCACAGCTTTCTCACCTCGCCATTTCCTCAGCTGATCCTGTTTCCTCAGACTGGAAGCCTCTGAGTCCTTATCCAGAATGAATCTCAGCTGAACTGTGCTGTTCAAAGCCTAAAATCTTAATCAGCCAAATACTTCTAGTTTCTGGTCTTCACACCTTACATACCTTTCTGCTTTCTGCCATCACTCCCTGGGATTAAAGGCTCACTTTCTGGGATTAAAGGTGTGAGTCACCATGCTTGGCTGTATCCTTGAACACACAGAGATCCAAGTAGATCTCTGCCTCTGGAATGCTAGGATTAAAGGCGTGTGCTACCACTGCCTATCCTCTATGTTTAATATTGTGGCTGTTCTGTTCTGTGACCCCAGATAAGTTTATTAGCTTGCACAATATTTTGGGGAACACAACAATACCACCACAGACTGTTTTTAAGCCTTGATTGTTCTGTGCCTCTAAACCCTACAGTGAGATTCCTTTGGCACCATAGCCTGCTCTTAGGAAGAAGAGAATGTCATTTAACTTTTGGCATATTAACCAAGGAGAAACCCTGCCTAAATGGTGGTTCCACTGAGAACTAAGGACAGGGCGAATGGAAACCCCTGGGCAGGTGATGTCTGTTTAGTTCAGCTCTGATCTTCAAGGGATGGAATCCATCGGCTGGCCACATGAGAAAGAACCATGTTAGGCCATCAGTCTGTACACACACACAAGGTATTTAACTTTTCATTTATAGCTGTAGAGTTACATTTTAAAAACTTGTATGTTCACATGAAAGTATATCAATCAGACCTTTTTATAACGAAAGACTGTAGCTCTTCACAGTTGATGGCTTTGGCAGGGGTGGAGGTGGGGAAGGACTCAGTTTTCTATAATGGGCAGGCCACTGGGAGTTTGACCATGCGCCAGTGAGTATATGGGCAACACAAATTGGACTAGGTGTATTTATTTCCTTCCTTCCTTTTCTTTTTCCTTGGGGTGGGGGTGGGGTCACCAGAGTCAGGGAATGGACCTAGAAGGACTAGGAAATGAGTGTGATTGTGGTACATTATATGAAATTCCCAAATAATCAATAAAAATATTATGTTGGAAAAAAGTGTTTTTCAAGTGTGTTTGGAGAACACGGACATGTTCATGTGGATATGTGCACAGGTATGCGCAGGTGCATGTGCACCTGTATGTGGAGACCAGAGGTTGAAATTGTGTCTTTCTTCAGCCACTCTCCACCTGATTTTTTGAATAAAGTCTCTTACTGAACCTGGAACTCACACACTGGATACACTGACTAACCAAAGAACTTTGTATGTCTCTGCCTCACCCTGCCCGGCCCGGCCACCCCCCCCCCGCCCCCCCCCCCTGCCCCGCAGCAGGATTATAAAGCCTACCACCCCCCCACCCCCCGCAGCAGGATTATAAAGCCTACCACACCACCTTTGAAACAGGTTCTGGGGACCCACACTCAGGCTAACATGGCACACAGCAAACACTTTACTAAGTAACTCCACAGGCCGGTTATTGTTTCTCTACATGTCATTTCCTTCTAATCTAAACAGCTCAGATTTTGATATATACAGGTATTTGTTTCACATAATGTCTGGGTATTACTTCAAAATACTGTATAATTTAAACACTTTAAGGGGAAGTTTCAGGAGCTTCACATTTAATAACAAAAGTCAAGGTAGCATTGTATACTGTCAGGTTTAGTCAAAAGTAATAAATGGCTGTACAATTTTCAAATGATCTAATTAAACAAACTCAGAATATTAGTGTAAGTACACATTATTCTAGAGTAAACTGAAGAGAAAATTTGATTTCTATTGTTTATACTTCTCATCACAAATAATACTATAAGTAAAACCTTAATCAATCCTAAGTATGAAACACATTGAACGCACATATAAGTGCATATATATTTAGTAAAAACACAAAGAAGCGACTCTTGCTGTGGTAGCAGATGGGCCAAGTCAGGAGAGGATCGTCTCCCCATCCCACTAAACTTAGAGCCATTTTTCCTAATCAAATACAAAACAATATAAATATAGTGGTTACAGTTTCTTCTATAAATTTGAAATATAAGAGATTAGATACAGTATATATAACATGTGGCCAAACTTTGAAATACACTCGTGAGATACATTGATCTTAAAATGACGTACTTAAATATTAGTTGTATTTGCCTTTTAAACTATTTAAGTGGTTTTGAAGTTACTAAATTAAGTATAGTAGGCTTTTGCTTCCATGGGTTCTGTATCTGTGGATTCAATTAATTGCTGATAGAAAATGCTGTAACCATACTAACAATTATTTCTCAGCTGAAAATTTACTTTGCTGTCTGTCCTAAAGATTTCTCTTATCAACAAAATCAACCCAAGAGCATCTGTGTGTGTTTCAAAAGATGGAAATCAAAGAGTACAATTTTTTAAATGGTGTCAAAACTTAACTAGATTGCATAATTTTAATTTATTTCCAATTTAGGTAAAGTGGGCTATTTCCTAGAAGATGGAATCTATAAGACAGGACATTTAGGACCTAAGGAGAAGTCAACCCATCCGCAGTATTAAAAGTGCTGCAGCACAGCACCCCACTGCCTGAGAGCAAATGGGGCCCTCAGATCATCATCTTCAACTAAGTGACAGCCTTGGTCAAGGGTGAGGTCTGGTGTGGGCGGCTGCTGTGGGCACAGGGGCGTCTCATCTGCGTCCGGGGAGGTGTGAAAACACAGTTACTTCCCAGCAGCAGCACCAGTCCTCGTCTCTGTCCTTGGCCATCTTTCCAAAACAATCTTGGCATTAACAAGAGCCAAATTATTTTAAGATGGATTTTGAACTGTTAAATCTCATTCCACATGAGCCAGAATAGATAAGCCAGGTCTCTTAAATATAGTCCTGAAACCAGATGGATGACAAGATCCCCACGATGCCAGCCACAGCGGTGCCGTTTGTGAATGGATTCCATGTGCTCTCCTACTCCGCCAGCATTTCCCATCTGGGTAAATCCAGGTGAGTGGAGCTGCATAACTTGTGCTTTGTGGAACTTAACTGCCATGCACACACATGTGAGCTCTCAGTTCAGCAAGAGACTCCCCGTGTCCTGTCACGGAGACTCGGGGGCCTCCTTTCCAGATGCGGCTTGCTCCTACCCCCCCCCCCACCTTTGGAGGGAGCATGGAATACTTCCTTAGAATTAGCAACGCCCGGGTTTGTTCTAAAACACTGAGTGTATATATGTGTATGTGTACGCACACACGTATATAACATAAACAACCACACCGTGTAGAGCCCACCCCATTGTGCCTATGTGCAATTCTCTTACATTGTATTTACTTCTGGTCACATAACATGGTTCAATAAGTTAAAAAGCATAAACCTACAAACCAATACGCAGAAAGTGTCTTTCCTTTCTCCATCTATCAAGTTTCAAGTCCCTCTCCATAAGAGCTGTTACCTCTGAGGAACCCTTCCAGATAGGAGGGACCACAGCCACGGGCTGTTCTTCTATCTCATCTTACAAAATAAATAATGTAGACAACATTCATTTTTACATATATATGTATAGTATGTGAACAAGCATATATATACATATATGCATACACATACATATTATATCTAATGTTCATTATATAGATGTATAATGCACCTTAGCAGGGCCTTCTTGTTGGATATTTAGATTGTTCTCAAGGTTAGAAAGAAAACTTTGCCAAGTATATAATCATATCTGTATAAAGACTCTAAAAAACAGAACTGCTGACTCTGAAATATATACAATTTGCAATTCTGAAATTTCCCATATGGCTTTCCTAACTCTGAACCCAACTTACACACGTGACAGTTACCAGTTTTCCTGTCACCCTCACCAGGTGCATTGGAGGGTGCTGAGGGCTCTTCAACTGGATCTGACGGAGGGAGGGCAGCCAGCATCCCTTCCGCACGGCTGCCTCACCCCTTTGTGGATCAGCGCTCTTACCTGGACCCCAGGGCTGCTGCACCTCAAGTGCCTGTATAGAAGCCTCCTGACAGAGAAGCCCTGGAGGGCCAGGTATCCACGGTTTCAAGCCACAGTCACGTTTGTATTTAAGGTTTCCGAATCCATTACCTCCAATCTAGACTTCTCTTCTCAACCCTACACTGGGAAGCCAGCAAGGCAAGTCACATTTAACTTAACCCCAAACAAGCCCCGATCTTTCTCCTCTCACTCACACCTGCTCAGGTCTCCTGAAATGGTAAACAGCAGTTCCATCTCTCAAGGATGGGGCAAAGAGATCAAGTCACACTCATCCTTTTATCCTACTACCCATAAGCAATTCATCAGTAAATATTACCAGCCCGACCTTCAGATTGTTAGTTTGGGCCACACAGAAATTGTTCAATGTGTCTAATGACCACATTTGCTGACTTAGAGTTCAGTAGAAAGCCCTGTGCCTGGATTCCAGTCTCATCTGTCGTGTGATGGCAGAGAGGTTTGCTGCTCTGTGCAAGCTCTCCCAGGCACCGTTCTTGGTGTCTGGAGTGTGCTATGAATAAAGAGATGCCCAAGCCTGAGGAAAACAGACACTGCCTGTGAACACAAGTAATCATAAGGTATGCTAGGAGGTAATGAGTGAGGTCAGGATGCTGCTAAGCTTTCGGAACTGCCCTCACTTCCTTTCTTCTGCTGTGATAAACCACAGTGACAAAGCAGTGTAGGGAGGAAGTGCTGTGGATATTGTTCTATATAAATAAAACACTGATGGCCAATGACCAGGCAGGAGGTAGGTGGGACAAGGAGAGAGGAGAATTCTGGGAAGCGGAAGGCTGGGGGAGAGACACTGCAGCCACCGCCAGGAGAAGCAGCATGTAGAGACTCTGGTAAGCCACCAGCCACGTGGCAAGGTATAGATTTATAGAAATGGGTTAATTTAAGATAAAAGAACAGTTAGCAAGAAGCCTGCCACGGCCATACAGTTTATAAGTGATATAAGCGTCTGAGTGATTATTTTATAAGTAGATTGTGGGACTGCGGGGCTTGGGGAACCTGGAGAGAAGCCCTCCAGCTACAAATGGCACCCAACGGCTCGAGTTTCCACCTTAAACCTGAGAATATTTAATAACCAATTCTAAACAGAGCCAAAACCAGGTTCCTGCTTCTTGTCTCATATGAGCAGCTAGACACCGTAAAACGCAGGTTTGAACACTGGCGGGTTCCTGGCGAGTGCGTTTGACCGGCAGTATGGCGGGAATAAGGGGTCTGCCAGAGGCACATTATGCTGTGTAGTAGATTTAGTCTTTACTAGTATTTTTTTTAAAAAAAGGTTTCTGGGCTACATGCTGCTTTGATAAAAGCTTAGACCCACTATTTCTGAGACTTGATGACTCCCAGAGCTGGCGGAAAACGTACCACTGCCATGTTGGGAAGCTGAAGTGGGCGGAGCCAGCAGCCACAGCGCTGTTTCAGGCTTAGAAGGATGCAGTTTAAAGCAATAGGCTCACAAAAAGACTGATTCAGATAACATCGTTTACAATGTGTGTAAAATATACGTAGGCTTGAAAGAGACAAAAAATTAATGTAAAAAGACACGTAAAGATGAATATTACACAGACAATCTGGATTGTGTTGTCTTTGGTATTTTTAACTGCAAAAAAACATTTGATCAAAAAAGATGTTGAATTAAACCAATATGTATATTTTAAAGGTAACTTGACTTCAAAATTTGGATTTAAGGATATGTTGCTTTGGAAAAGAGGTTCTGCTTTTGTTTCCACAGAAAGCCAGAGGCTATGGATTTGTTCCAGATTAAGATACATCAGGTTTCACCAGCCAAGACCCCCTGAAAGGTCTCCGATGACACCATGGCCCAGATGATCCAACATCCAGAGCGGTTTCAAGGCAACTGGTTCAAACAATACAGCCTCACGGACTACCCCATAGGTCTAAAATTTTCTTTGCATCCCCATAAGATACAGCGCCCCCCTCCAGCAGGAAGTAGTAAGACATGCTACGCCCAAATTCCCAAATATACCAAGCTGGCTTTAGAGGTGGAATTGGCTCACTCCCCCTCTAAACCCAGACATATTGCTTTAAAAAAAATGGTTAAGAGATTCTTGTGTCCCAAATCAGAAGAGCCCTCTGGTGTGGGACAGAGAGAAACCAATATTTTTATTTAAAACAGGTTGATTATAAATGTGATCTCTTTCTAAAAAAGAAAAGGGGATATAATATAGATATATAGGAGGATATGGAGATGATAAGATAAAAGGGTAGATTAATGAACCTACTTTTAAAGAACAACTTGTTTAAAATGTTTTACATTGGTATAGATTTTAGTTTATGTTTAAAATGTTTTACATTGGTAAAAATTTTAGTTTATTAATACAAACTTAAAGTTAATTTTGTTATACTGTATATATATATTTCTATTCTTGTTTGAGGTATTATGTTTAACTCATTTAAAATTGTAATGGATGATTAAAAATAGATTAATAATCAGTCATCTATGATAATCATATTTGTAGCCATGTTAGTTAAGTCTTCTAGGTATACATAGATATATTTCAGATAGATAGGTAATCTTCAAACACTTCATAGACCTAGAGAATATGGCATTTAAATAACTTAAAATTCTGTTGATGTGAGACACAATTGCTCCTGGCTGCACCAATTGATCCCGAGAGAATGTTGGGCTTCTAAGACATTTCCATTTGGAAGTTTGTCTTTTTGGCACAAAATGGCCTACTGGGTAAAGAACTGCCCTTGCCTTGACGGCTGACAGTACAAATGCAATGCTGTCCTTTCTGGACAAGCGGGACACAAGGAAAGCGACCACTGTACTCTGCCAAGACAGGGTAAGATGGTCTCTCAGAATTCCTGCTTCTAAAAATGGTCTGTCAGATACTCTAGGCCTGTAGCCAATTTGAATGCACCAACAATGCTGAGAAACATCAGGTGACTGTCCAGGCTGCCAGCTGTCTTGGTCTACTCTTGCAAGATTCCCGAAGTTGCTTGCATCCGTCTACCATTTCTCAGGTACCATTATGTTCCTTCTCAGGTCTTTGATGTGGTTGAAAACTAGATAGTTGTAATTTCCTCAGTTATGATAAAAGATAAGTTAGATATAAAACCTTAAACTCACAAATATAAGATAGATAGGACATCTTCTTTAATATTGTAACTATAATTCTTGCTCGGTAATTGTTTTGTTATATGTAATTTTACCATGTTAAAGTTAAAACCTTCCTTTTTAAAAAAAAGAAAAAAGGGGAAGTGCTGTGGATATTGTTCTATATAAATAAAACACTGATGGCCAATGACCAGGCAGGAGGTAGGTGGGACAAGGAGAGAGGAGAATTCTGGGAAGCGGAAGGCTGGGGGAGAGACACTGCAGCCACCGCCAGGAGAAGCAGCATGTAGAGACTCTGGTAAGCCACCAGCCACGTGGCAAGGTATAGATTTATAGAAATGGGTTAATTTAAGATAAAAGAACAGTTAGCAAGAAGCCTGCCACGGCCATACAGTTTATAAGTGATATAAGCGTCTGAGTGATTATTTTATAAGTAGATTGTGGGACTGCGGGGCTTGGGGAACCTGGAGAGAAGCCCTCCAGCTACAAGGAAGGATTCATGTGGCTCACAGTTCCAGGTTACAGTTACTGCAAGGGAGTCGCAGGCGCCTGAAGCAGCCACCCCATCACCTCGCCAGCCACCCCATCACCCCGCCAGCCACCCCATCACCTCGCCAGCCACCCCATCCCCTCGCCAGCCACCCCATCACCCCGCCAGCCACCCCATCACCTCGCCAGCCATCCCATCACCTCGCCAGCCACCCCATCCCCTCGCCAGACACCCCATCCCCTTGCCAGCCACCCCATCACCTCGCCAGCCACCCCATCACCTCGCCAGCCACCCCATCACCTCGCCAGCCACCCCATCACCTCGCCAGCCACGAGCAGAGAGAAAGAATGCACGTGTGCCTAGTGCCCACCTGACTTTCTTTACTCCTGTACAATTCAGGACTCAGACCCAGGGAATGGTGCCACCCATAATGGGTAATCTCACATAAATTAATGTGGAATAAAGACAATTCCTAAGAAACATGCCCACAGGCCAGCCTGATGCAGACACACTCCCAAGTGATTCTGGATTGTGTCAAGTTGACAAATCTCAGCATCAAAAGGGTGAAGGTATCCTCCGTCTGAATCAGAGACTTGATCATGCTCCAGGACTTCCTGCACTTCTTTCCAGCCCTTCTTCATAAGAGGGTTTTCCCATCCCAGTAGCTCCTCCGTTTGGATGAAAGCCTGTCTTACACAGGTCTGACTTCTGCCCCAAGCTCTGCTTTATAATGAAGCCCTCTAAATTTTGCTCACTTGAAATGTCCCACTCATTCAGCAGTTATGATCCTTTTTATATTATGTTGTGGTATGATGTATTCTGCTGTTACGTTATTTTATATTACATTATATTACACAATATTATACTGTAATGATTTCATTATAAGGATTTGCATTTGAGAGCCGAAAAATCCTCAGAAATCAACTAGGCTAATTTATCTTGGATCTGATGATTCCTATTAGGGGTATATGTGACTTTTAAAAATATTCTAGCATTTGTGTGAGAAACAGTGACTTGCCTGTGTACTTAAATTATGGCTCTTGGCTGTACCAGGCAATTGTAATAGACATAGCAACCAGAGACATGCTTTATCCAAGCTAAAAGCTAAGGAGGACGACACTTGACCCAGCTTCAGCAGCCGTGGAAACCATCAAGGTGCTACTTAGATGGAAAGGATGTGTTCAGAGCCTATTCACAAAGGAAGAGCAGAGGGAGACTCGGCCGAAGAGTGCAGCTTTGGGATTCGATCCCAGGGCACGTGCCCCGGAAGGGCATGTGCCCCGGAAGGGCAAGCCCCCTGCAACTCCTCTCCCCTTGTTTATGGCAAAGGAAAGTGTCACCAGTGGAAGTTATATACAAAAAAGGAGTCACTGTTCTGGAAGGATGAGCTGCCTCTTACTCAGTCACCCAGCCAGTCTGTATCTGCTGCTGAGCTGTCTCTGTCCCTGTGAGGGCAGAGGGAAAAGACACAGGGCCAAGGATGCGCCAGAAAGTCTGCTCTACTTTTCCCTGGAATGAGAAGTTCTCAACCTGTGGGGTGCTCAGAACAGTTCATCCCTGAGCAGTATACCGTGGTATTTTAGAGGGACTCTATCTCCAGGAGCTTCTGTCTAGCCTCTGAAACATCACCATGCAAAGGGTGATGTCAAGAGTGAGTCAAGTGGGCGTGTCAGGAGACAGGCCTCTAGGGACCAGCTGCGTGCTAACTTTGGGCTGTGAACAAACTGTCCCTTTTGTGATCCTTCCCTTATCCCCACTTATCAGTGATGAAGGGAGGAAAGAGAGCGAGGAATGCCAGGGGCCTTGCTACCTCTTGGCTTCCCAGAGCTTTCCCTGATTCTTACTACTCAATTGGTACGCATCTCGGAGAGGGTCTGTTGAGTCTGTAAGAGAAAGGCTACCTTGAGATCACGATGGTCCTTCACCTCATTTCAGGGATGGAGACACATATTAGGTTTTTCAAGGAGGTCCGGATGTTCGACAGCCTCCTAGGGCCCGTCTTCAACTTCAGAGTTAGGTAAAGAGTTAAGAAACCATTCCCTTTTCCTCTAGACTCATGCAAATGTGCTGTAATCTACACAGCCTGTAACATTATATGAGATGACTGTTATCAAATCTGTTAATCATTTTAAGGAGCTGAACTTCAGTCATTCTAAAACACTGCTCATGCAATTAATCTTAGGTCATTGCACCTAAGCTGCTATCAAGGAATTGCATGCCACCAAGAGATAAAGTGAGGCTGAGAAAGGCTCAACTGACTGAAGTCACGGCCCTAGCCACTGCAAGGAGCACACAAGGACACCTCCCAGGCAGGTTTTACTTCCTTAACAGAGCTGAGAAACACTTAGACGCCACAGAGCAAAAGTCAGAGCCTCCTGGGTTTCCTTCTGCAAATCTTTCTAGACAGAACACTAGCGACCTGCTGTCAGCAGGCATCTCCTGTGACTTGCAGTTTTCTGTGCTAGGCTAAACAAAACCGTGAGAGAACCATGTGGTGATGGTGACTGCAGCTCCCAGGAATATGGTGGGCTCCAAGGGAGGCCTCTGGAATTCACACCAGGTAGTAGGTCTGTCTACACCCTGCTTACCCTCCCCACACAGAAGAGTGCTGGAGCCTCACCTGCTTTAGGTGAGACAAATCTATCCAGGTTGGCCACAGGGTAGATGTCAACTGCTCAGCAGACTAGAAACAGCAAACAGAGACAGAATAACAGTAGTACACAAATGGGAGCTTGGAAACCTGGTATGAATGAGCCGTAGGAAATGAGAGCTGAATAAAAGGAGATAGATACAATGAAATTATTAACATTCACCAAAGAGGAAAGGACATGAACACACAGCAAGTGGGATATGGGTGCACAGGTAATAGGGTCTCCAAACTTGAGGCTTTGGAAAAAAATCACTGTATTCAATCATAGCCTTGATACAGATGTGCCTCAAGATCATCAGCATAAAACTTCAAAGTAAGATTTTTAAAAACATATTTAAGATAGCACAGCTACACAGGACCCAATATGGAAGAAGTCCCACGAACCAGATAAGAGAACAGCTATAAAAGCTTTCACTGTCTGGAGGACTGCCTTATACCTTTCATTTAGAAATGCCACTCCAAGGGCCTGCGTGGGAGTCCCTGGGAGCTTCCGCATCCGGAGGCTGGGCATCTACACCTCCAACGGCGTGAATGAAACTGCTTATTAGACCCCCACCTGCTCCCACTGCCACTGTGCCTGCTTCCATGCAGCTTTCCTGGGGCAGCAGGTGAGCAAGCATCAGGCATCTGACCACTGTCACTTGTGGGGCTGATCTTAGTTCCTGAAATTTTGCTGTTCCTGTTCTTTTTGTCTTTATGGATTTTTGCCTTTTTTTTTTTTTTTAAAAAAAAAAAGACCTGTGGTCATTTTACTGAGGTTTCAAGAGGGAATGGATTAAACAAAGATGTTAATTCTTTAACAGGAAGTATATAATTGATTTAGTCTCCTCCAGAGACAATTTTCCACTTAAACTACCTGATAAAAACATTATTTTCGCCGGGCGGTGGTGGCGCACGCCTTTAATCCCAGCACTCGGGAGGCAGAGCCAGGCGGATCTCTGTGAGTTCGAGGCCAGCCTGGGCTACCAAGTGAGTTCCAGGAAAGGCACAAAGCTACACAGAGAAACCCTGTCTCGAAAAACCAAAAACCAAAACAAAACATTATTTTCCTGACCTTCAAGAAGCAAGTCAATCCAGTGATGAGAAGAAAACCCACAGGTCAAAGCAAGGCTATAGCTTTGGACATTGCAGCAGAAAAAGAAAGAGATGAGTAGGAAAGATTTTTTTTTTTTCTAGAAGAATTTGGCAGATTGTATCAGTGTTTTTATAAATGTTTAAAAAATATTTTTTTATGATACTTCTTCCTCTGCAGGTTCCTGCTCAGCTGTCCCACATGCGTTCCTTACCACTTACTTACTTGAGAAAGGGCGTGTTAAGTTACACACACGCGTCCCTGAAGAGGTCTGTCCTTTATTACTCCTTGGTCTTACTCATACAGTGCTCAGACACTCCCTCCTGCACCACCTTGCAGGATCCAGTTTGTAACCAGATCCTTCAGGTGGCACTGCTGAGACCTGGCTGAACACACACATGCACACATGCGTTTTATGGCATTTGTGACCTGTATCTTCCTTTGCAAGACTGAAGTTCTGCAAGTGGAGTATAATTACTTCTAAAGTAAAATCTTACACAGAGGTCTTTTGAACTCAATACAAATTAGCAATTCTTCATATGACTAATGACTATATGTCCTTACAATAACTATAACATGAAAAATGAAAGACCAGAGCTCTAAGGGTTCCTGCGTAGGTGGCAACTAACAGGTAATCTTGGTTTGCCTCTTAGTAGTTTTATGCCCGGGGCTAACCTGGAGCCTAACACAGTGGTCACCCTCCACCTCTCATCAGAATAACCCCTGCCATACAACACTCTGCTAAGTGCAGCACACATTTCCTTATCAAAACCAAGCTGAACAACACAATCCTATTATAGAAGAAGTTATCAAATTTCACAAACCAGTGAATTTGCAAAAAATGACATAATCAAATAGTTGAATTAATAAATAGTTCTTGTTTCCACAAAATTCAAAATATGCATACATGTGTTTAACAGAATACTTAATAAAAAGCCAACTCCCATTTTTCTAGTTCACACTCAAGTCAACACTCCTCACAGGATGTTAGAACATGTCTCGGCAAGATGCAGAGTGTGACAATGTACAATCTTGGTGCTGTAGGAAGCTGTCCCATTTAGAAGATGGAATACACTAATAAAATGCCCAACTGAAGTTCTACCGACTGAAGGGGGTGAGTGGGCTGAAGGCCTGAGCGGACACTGTAGTAACATAGGCCCAGGATCAGGAAAGGTCCTCAGAAACCCTGGGCAATTTCAGAGATGGCAGAGGACGATGGAGTCTTACTGGAGGGTTGAGAATGTGATAAGGTAGAGCTGGCAGGGAAAGGCAGGGAAGGGCAGCCACAGCGTGACAGGACACTTCCCTTCCTCCTTCACTGCTTTCACCTTCTCAAGACTGCCCACAGCCCCAGGGAGTCTGCCTTTTCAGATCCTCACATGCAGCTGTCAGCCTGTCAGCTCGGTGGCCTCCTACAACACCGGTGTCCCTGCATCTCCTCATGAGTGAGCGGAGAGCACTGAACTCACTCAGGCAGTGGTTCTCAACCCGAGAGTCACAGCCCCTTTGGCCAACCCTTACCTCCCAAACAACTACAGTTGTGAAGTAGCAAAGGAATAATTTTATGTGGGGGTCCCCACAACACGAGGAACTGTGTTAAAGGTCACAGCACTAGGAAGGTTGAGAACCCTGCTCTAAATACCCAACATTCCAACCATTTTCATATCTTCTGCATGATTTGAAGATTCTAGAGGGATAAACCAGACTCACATACTTCTCACATTCTGGTATGTAAGAGCTACCAAGAACCTCATGCATATAGAAGTTTAAAACATATTTATTAAATGTAGGAGCAGATGGTATATGATGAATCTTATACAATATTGGCAAAATAGTGGGAGCCTTGGTTGATGGCCTCATTTGGAAGTAGGAGATCAGACCTGTATCCACACCTAACTTAATGCAGGATTCTATGTAGGACACTGACATGCCAAAATGGCATTTGGATGGATACTGTAGGGAAAACTAGCTTGGAAAGAACTAGAAATAAAAACATTTTGCTAACAGTATTTTACTGACCAAAAAAATGTGGATTTGGAGGTTTGCTGATTAGTCACAAATATGAATATTCATCCAATAAATACCAACAATTCTCACACATGCTCTTATTTTCAATCTACTTTAATTCATTTCTGAAAAAAAGTGACTTTTAAAAAACCCAGCAATTATAAACTCTCTTTATTTTTAAAGACACCCTAGAAAGCAAGGTCAGCCTTATTTAAAACTTGAAATAGCTTCATGTTAGAACCTTCCAATCTGATACTTGAAGTTGGAGAACTGAAAACACTGTATTTTTATCACAATATAAGACACTTTAAAAGTTGCCGGGCGGTGGTGGCGCACGCCTTTAATCCCAGCACTTGGGAGGCAGAGCCAGGCGGATCTCTGTGAGTTCGAGGCCAGCCTGGGCTACCAAGTGAGTTCCAGGAAAGGCGCAAAGCTACATAGAGAAACCCTGTCTTGAAAAACCAAAAAAAAAAAAAAAAAAAAAAAAAAAAAAAGACACTTTAAAAGTATTACTGCTACAGACATCTACAGATGGTCCCTGATTTACGAGGGCTCAAACTTGTGACTTTTTAAACCTTATTGTGGAGGGGAAGTGGAAAGAATATATAAAGTTTCGATGTTATTCTGTCACAAGGCTAGGCAGCAACACTAAGTTGTAGCCAGCAGCTGTGTGTTATGGGGCAACAGTTTATGTTCTGCAGTGCCCTGCGCTTCGAAGCCACGCTGCTTAGCAGGGTGGCGAGTTCAGTGCATTTTCACTATATGGCATTTTAAGTTTATGAGACGTTCACGGCAACGCAATCCCACTGTCTATGAGGCTGTTCACACAAGCAGAGTTCTATAGCGAAGTGTAGTAATCTATCAACACCTGAAAATGCAGCACACTGAGCAGCTGGAAGGGGGTTTGCTCCAACCCCTCTCAGTACCTTGGAAATGCACAGGCAGCTGGCAGGAGGTTTGCCTGCAAACACTTTGGAGAGATCAATACAGGCTCTCAATCAGAGCTGCATGTTAGAGATGCCTAGAGATGTTTGAGTTTTAGAGACAAGGCTTCACTATGTAGCCCAGATTGGTCTTAAACTCAGCACCCTCCTGCCCAGAGTCCCGAGTGCTGGGATTACACATGAGCCGTCATGCTCAGATCATCCGCAGGGTTTAGTAGTTAGGAGCCTCCTAGCCAACACGTCCAACCAACGTTGATATATTCTGAAAGCTCTCTCCAGGTGAATTCATTATCTGGGGTTGGGAACCAATGAATCAGTGTTTAGCCATGGAAAAATAGTTGTCTTATTTGTTTTCTTGACAGAGTATCAAAGCAAGGACATAACTGTGAGGAAAGCTGATGATGGCGTTACTTTTTGTTTTAAAGAAACTCACTCACCTGCCTTCTGGCAATGCACAATCTTTTCATACACAGCATCTGCATTTTCAATCAGTGCCTTGAGAGACTGCATCATCTGTAAAGGAACAGCCACACATGAGATGACACACAGGCAGACAGGTGTTTCCACATCTGTGAGACAGTAGACCTGCACTCCAGGTGCAGTTATGCTAGAAAACACTGGACTTGCCTTGGACAGGAATGAATGAAAAGTTATAAATAAATGTGTGATCAACCCATCTAAGGACTCTTCTGGGTTTTATTGTGTTTTGTTTGATTATCTGTTTTTGAGGTATGGTCTCATACCGTAGTCCAGGGTGTCCTGGAACTCAGTAGATGGTCCAAATGGCCTTAAAATTGGACAAATGTCCCACCTCAACCTTGTATGAGTTAGGATTCTAAGAATGAGCCACTGTGCTTGGCTTTGGCCCAAGTTCTAAATGTCCCTGCTTTTGCTTTTTTTGGGGGTGATCATTTAAAAAAAATGTCCAAATTCATTTTACAAACATTTCTAACACCTAGAAACTTGAAACTTTCACCCACTTTAGCCAAAATGTCTTCATATGATAATTAGTTTAAAGAATTCAACAGAACTAAGGATGTAACTCAGTGGTAGAGCACTCACTGAGCATTCTCCAGGGCCTAGGGTTCAATCTCTAGCAACACATACACTCTCACACACACATTCCCACACACTCCACACACTTACCCCCCCCCACACACACACAGGAAGAAGAGAGAGGGGAAACCACTAATAGTGTGTGATACCATTCATCACAAACAGTATTCAAAACACCCCATCTCTTAAAATGTTTCTCTCAATGGTTTCATTGGGCACCTAGCTGAGGGATCAGACCCCCTGGTAGGCAATCAGGTAAAGAAAGGGACAAAAAGAGTGAACTTCCAAGAAGGATGGCGTCTTCCCCACCTCCTAACCTGGGACAAAGTCTGGCAACTTAAAGGCCTTGTGGATGTGGGCTCTGGCCAGCAGAGCCCTGCTGCTAACACACTGGCTAACAGCTGAAGGCCGGATCGGGGCATGACACACAACAGGCTTGGGCTAAGCAGCCAGCCTGCTTCTCCACAAACTGAAACCACTACATTAGGAGAGGAAGACCCTTCAGAGATTTTAAAAGGCAACCCCAGGGAAGAGACCAAATTTTCGGGTTCCTGGGGGTTCCCTGTTTTGGAGGGTCCTTTTTTCCGTTTTCCTGTGTGCTAACTGTATGTGTGTGTTTCCTCACCTCTGACTTTCTTCAGCTTCTGACTCTGTCTGCTGTGTTCAACATTTCTTCCCTGCTACCTTTGACTCAAGAGTTTTCCTGCCTTTTAATTTTTTAACTGAAGAGAAAATGAACCTGATTGAGACTCCTAGACATGAACCCATCTGTTCCTTTAAATTCTACCTTGTTTTGCTTTGTATTTCTTATCACTAACTCCCATCTTATTTATTTTGTAGTAATCAAATATATGGATTGAATTATTTGTATATATCAGAGAAAACCACACTTTCATTACATTTATTTAAAATATAATCCACCATGCTTCTTAAGCGTACTAGATTCTTACAGTAGTTGGATGCACTGATCAGTTTCCTGTGCTTTAAGACATAGGAGACAGGAAGTTTAACATAGCTTTATGTTCACTGAGGACACAGAACCCCCAGCCTCTTAGAGGAGCTTGCACTTTGGAATCCAATATTTTAACATTCACTCTTAAAGCTCTGAGTAATTCATGTAAATTAGAATATTCTGTTTTACAGCTCACCATATTGAACAGGCTGTGATAAAAGGAACAGTTAAGAACTCCACTGTGCTGACATCACGTCACTTGTGCCATTACAAATCTGCATACTGAAAAGGTCCAAACCATTATCAGTAACCTCTCTTCAGCTTTGATGTTGAGCCAAATGAGAGTTATGGAGCAACAAGCACTTTTCCATGCAAGGTCAGTTGCCACAGCTCATTATCAAAGAACTGGCTAATAGTGGCCCATCAATAAAGCAGGAAACAGGAAAATACCATCAATAAAATGAACCCAGTTGTGAGGCAGAGGGGCAGGCTGGATGGAGAACAAAACCACAGCATCAACACTGGCTCACTGACACAGAAACTCACGGGACAGAGAAGGCATGTATCTATGAGTTCCAGCCCTGGGGCATCCTCTCATGAGGACACTATTGAATCTTTCAGAATAACACTCTATTTGTAAAAGGCGTTTACTAAAGACATCACACCTCATAATGCAAGGATTAAAAATTTGGCTCAAGGAAGACACTCGCTAATGGTGGATGTCACGGCTGAGTCTCCATTAACTCAGGAGGCCTGGCAGAGCATTTCCTGCAAGCTCAAAATTAGCTTACTGGCGATGCTGCCAGCACACGATTAACTTTGGTGCTACTTGGCAAGTCTGCTGTGCAGCTCAGAGAACCAATATAGCACACTGTTCCTATGAGAAGCACCTTCCACGAAGAAGCACCAGAGCTTAAATCATTCTGCCTTTCCAGCTGCACAGCACATGCAAGCCTTGAACAATGCTTGGGAGAAATCTCAAGGGTGTGGACTGGGAAGCTCTTCTGCTTCCTTATGCTAACTCTGTAATTGTGTGTGTGTGTGTGTTATATCTATGTGTGTGCAGGCAGAGTGGTTTTTGCCCTCTTGGTTGATGGCTCATCTCTTGCTCCCCCTTCCCCTCTCCTCCCGTGACCCAGCTCAGTCTGGGCAAGTTCACTAGAGTTCTCCCAAATGTCTCTGTCCCTGCTTATGCTCTCCCTCTTACCTATAATAAGCTTTCTCCTCCACCATAGCTAGGAACAGTCATAGCCTTCCATTTTTTATTTATTATTTTCTCATTCACTCTGTGTGCCAGAATCTGAGCTAAGTGCTTATGCAGAATGAAGAAATGCTGTTGACTCTGAGAGTAAGGTAGGGAAAGAAGACAGATACACAAACAACTACCATGCATTGCTATTCTAGCCAGGGAGCTACTGGTGTGATAAAGCACTAGTTAGGCACAGGCCTTTGGTAGGGTATGTAAGCACATCCACACTGATGCCTACGTAGAGATCTGTGTGTGGCTCAGGTTTTACTACAGAGTCCTTGCTGGGCACGATAGTGAGCATGTCCCCCATTTCTTCTAAGCAGTGCGCACAAAGGAATGTGGCTAATACTCAGGTGGAGAAGAGACAGTTTGGTCTGTCAGTAAACAGCAGCAGGTACTCACAGAACATGCTAAAGGGGGATTCCAGAGGGAAGCACCCCGAGAGAAAGCAGCAACAGTCAGCAATCAGCAAAGCTGGCAGGAAGAAAAGCTCGCAGTCTTCAGGCAACACACTCACTCTGTCACCGCTGTTGGTAAAGGTCCGCAACATTTCCATTTGAAGAAGGAACCAGTGGTTTATAGGATTGTATCTTTTCATAGTTTAGGGATATTTACAATTAAATTAATATTTGGTAAAGACTAGCTCCTGGTCCTTGTCCAGAGAGTAGAAGTCACTAACCTCGAACCCTGCAGCTGTTACAGACCCTGTAAGGCCTGAGTCCTCTGGGAAAGGCCCCTGTGGCTGCAGGACAGGGCTAGGTGTGGCGTTCCTAAGGGACAGCTGCTGTCTTCCCTCCATCCCACTGGCCATTATGACTGAATGGAAAATATGTGACTCTGAGGAGTCTGCAGGCGCAGCAGGAGAATGGTTCAGTAAGAAGCAATTCCTGTCTGGGTCTGCTATTTTATAGCCAGTAATTATAGTATGAATGCTGGACAGATGAATCAAGATGTAATTCTCACCTCCTCCATACAAAGTATAAGTGCTGTATCTCGCAGGCCTGCTCACACGATCCATGTGAGGAGGCTGGGTTCTTAGCTTCACAGATCTGAACAGTGAAGAGCCATCTGAGAGGTGAGCCACTTTTTTAGGGGCACCTGATACTACGGGCCATGGGACTGAAACTGACAAGCGGGTCTGGCCATCCCATTCGCCTCCAAAGCCTCTGACTGTCCTCAGCACCACGACCCTCTGGGTGTCGACTACTCAAGTGGAGAGGGAAAGGTGGTACCATCAGGACACACCAAAGCAAAGGGACTGTCACTCCCGCGCACAGCGCAGTCACTCGCTCAACGTTGTTGGCTTCCTCTGAAATTTTACAGTTTGTTTTTCCACGCTGGAGATCACAGGACCTGTCGTGCCCGCAAGACCTCTCAAATGATGTTTCAATTAACACCGAGAAAATGTGTGTTTGAAATATTATAGTAATAAGCAAATTACTTGACAATGCATAAGAGTGTATTATTATAAAGGAAATAGTGTATACCAATGTGGAAGGAAGCACTGGAATAAACACCTCAGATCTGAGTGCTCACTAGAGCAGATGAGTGGGGAATGGGTAAGTTCCCTCATGTCATCCCATCTTCTCTGAGTATATAACATTGATAATGCCAACAGAATACAAGGCCAGGTAGAGTGGCTGTTTTTTTTTTTTTTTTTTTTTTTTTTTTTGGTTTTTCAAGGCAGGGTTTCTCTGTGTAGCTTTGTGCCTTTCCTGGATCTGGCTCTGTAGCCCAGGCTGGCCTCGAGCTCACAGAGGTCCGCCTGCCTCTGCTTCCCGAGTGCTGGGATCAAAGGCGTGCGCCACCACCGCCGGCGAGTAGCTGATTTTAAAACACTGTTTACAAAACTTAAGTGAAATAGTTTCCTCACTCTCTATTCAGCACAAATACCCACTGCCAGATGGAAAAACCAGCCATAGGCATGGCCATTATTATTCATCCAAAATACCTTTATACAGTCCGCTGCTAGTAGATTTTTATTACTTGTTCACTAGTAGCTCCTAAATTTCTAATGCTAATGCACTAGGAAACTATGGATTTAACATAGCTCAGAAATCCGTCTAATAAATCTGTTCAACTTTAATATAAGGTTTTAATATGAAACTAAAGCAGACGGAAAGAAAATTTTAACTAAAAGTAAAAAAAAAGTTAAAATTTGTATTTTATTAAACTAGGTAAATCAGAAATGCCTTTCATAAGAGAGTTGTTTTGAAAGTAACTGCCCAGGCTAACCTAAGGTCTGTAAATAAAACCATGAGAAGAACTTACTACTTCTCACTGTTGGTATCCATTACTGCTTTATTTTCTGTTTGAAACTTGCTTCTCAACAATTAAGAGAAGTTTGGTTTTGGAATAAGAATGTTAACATTTTAGTATGAGGATTTTATATCTAGTTTTCAGATGATTTTGGTCACCCAAGGAACAGAGATTTTTCTTAACAAAAGTAGTTTGTCATTAATTTTCTTTGGGTAACAAAAGTTTCAATAACATCTTCTGAGTTATCGAGTTTTTCCTTTTATCTTCCCTGAAGATCCCTTACCTCCTATACCTTCCGCTGCTCATCCCTGAGCTGAACAGGTAGAGACGCCTGTGGTACTTCAAGGTAGGCTGCACAGTCTCAGGTATCCTAGAGCAAAATAACTTTGTTCTTTTATGTGGAGTCGTGATTGTTTGTAACTATTAGTTAAGAATTCCCAGAAACTCATCATTTGAGGATCCCAGCTTACAAACACGCTGGTCACTGAATGGACCTGATCCTCCACACTAACGTTCCTAGACTTCTTCATGTTAGACCAGTTGGTGTCCAGGTATGGCCAGGCTTGGGAAAGACCCTGGGTGGACTGGGCCAAAGGAGAGTTTGTCTGAGGACTGCAGGACAAGGGATCCACACTGCAAACATGAGCTGGAGATGAGGCCTTCAGAGGACAGGCACCAAGTCCATCTAAGACTGTCTCCTGCCACCAACCAGAGCTGCATGGAGGGCAGCCACCCTTTGTCTCCAAGATCAATGTGCTGCTCCTGAGACACTCAAGACACTGTTTTCAGACACTGGAGCAAAAATTAATAAATGGGACCTTTTGAAGCTGAGAAGCTTCTGTAAGGCAAAGGACACAGAAAATAAGACAATACAGCAGCCTACAGAATAGGAAAAGATCTTCACCAACCCCACATCTGACAGAGGGCTGATCTCCAAAATCTATAAAGAACTCAAAAAAACTGGACATCAAAATAATGAACAATCCAATTAAAAAATGGGCTATCGAGCTGAACAAAGAATTCTCAAAGGAAGAATTTCAAATGGCTGACAGACATTTAAGGAATTGCTCAGCATCCTTAGTCATCAGGGAGATGCAAATCAAAACGACTCTGAGATACCATCTTACACCTGTCAGAATGGCTAAGATCAAAAGCACTACAGTCAGTTGTGTTGGAGAGGATGTGGAACAAGGGGATCACTCCTCCACTGTTGGTGCGAGTGCAAACTTGTACAGCCACTGTGGAAATCAGTGTGGTGGTTTCTCAGAAAATTGGGAATCAATCTTCCTCAAGACACACACAGAGGAGTATTACTTGGTGGTAAAAAAAAAAATGACATCATGAAATTTGCAGGCAAATGGATGGAACTAGAAAATATCATCCAGAGTGAGGTAACCCAGACTCAGAAGGACAAACATGGTATGTACTCACTCATAAGTGGATACTAGATGTAAAGTAAAGGATAACCAGACAACAACCCACAACTCCAGAGAAGCTAGCTAATAAGGAAGATCCAAAGAGGGATGCATGGACCACCCAAGGAAGGGGAAATAGATGAGATCTCCATGAGTGAACTGGGGGTGAGGGGTGGGCAAAGGAGGGTAGGGGATAGGGGATGAGAACATATGGGAATGGGATGGTTGAGCTGGAACAGGGATGGAATGGGAAAGCAATGAGAGAAATACCATGATGGAGGGAGATATCATGGGGATAGAGAGAAACCCAGTGCTAGGGAAGCTGCCAGGAATCCCCAAGGATGACCCCAGCTTGGACTACTGGAAATAGTGGAGAGGGCGCCTGAACTGAGCTGGCTTGCCCCAGTGAGCAGATTGGTGAATACCCTAACTGTCATCACAGAGCTTCTCTCCAGTGACTGATGGAAGCAGATGCAAAGATCCACAGCCAAACACCAGACAGAGCTCCAGGAATCCAGTCAAAGAGAGGGAAGAGGGATTCTATGAGCAAGTGCATCAGGATCATGATGGGGAAACATGCAGGGACAACCAAACCAAATTAGTGGGAACTCATGAAAGTTGGATCAGTGGCTGTGGAGCCTGCATGGGACTAGACCAGGCCCTCTGCATGGCGAGGCAGTTTTATAGCTTGATCTGCTTGGGGGGCCCTGTGGCAGTAGAATCAGAATCCATCCCTGGTGCATGAGGGCACTTTGGAGCCCACTACCTATGATGGGACACCTTGTGCAGCTTTGAGGCAGGGGAAGGGCATGGACTTGTCTCTACTGGATGTACCTCCCCATGGGAGGCCTAGCCTTCTTGTGGGGAGGGGTGGGGGGAGGAGGGAAGAGGGGGATCTTTGATTAGTGTGTAAAATGAATGAAAAATTCTTAATAAAAAAAGTGAGTGTTTTAAAAGGGTCCTGGGTGTTCCTCCCCTGTGAAAGGAGTGAAATGCTTCATAAAGGAGGCTTCTAACTTTGCTCAGAGAATTTCCCTTTTGCTTCTACTATGCTCTGATGAAGAAATTCCTTACTAGATGTTGGCGCCTGTGGACTTCTCACCCTCCAGAACTGTGACATAAATTACCCAGCCTGTGGTATCCAGTCATGGCAGCACCAATGGCTGAGTCTTCAAAGCTCAATGATGAGCCAGAGCCAGCTTGCTGATTACGAGTACGTGCTGCTCCTTCAGAGAACCCAAGGTAGCCTCTGGCATCCACCTGGGCAGCTTACAGCCACCTGTAACTTGGATCTGACAGCCTCTTCTTAGCCTCCACACGCTCACGTGTACATACTCACACTGAGACACGTGTGAACACCAATGGCTCAGCAGTTAAGAGCGTGTACTGCTCTTCCAGACCACCAAGCCTGTCCCAGCACCCATGCCAGGAAGCTTACAACTACCTGAAACTCTAGCTCCTGGAGGATCCTATGCCTCTGGCTTCTATGGTACCTATAATTACTCACATGTGTACACACACACACACACACACACACACACACACACTTTAAAATAAATCTAACCCCCCCCCCACACACACAATATAGTCTCCCCTCCTGCCCACTGGAGACAGGTCTCTCTATGCAGCCCTGGCTGTCCTGAAACTCATGGTAAAGACAAGGTTGCCCTTGAACTTTTAGAGCTTTGCCTCCTCTGCCTCTCGAGTGCTAGGTTAAAGGTATATGCCATCAAACCCAGCTCACAACATACCTTGTAATCCCTGGACAGAATATAAAAATTCTACACTTTAACTGGGGCATGAATGGCTTATTACTGTGGGAAATGCTTGCAATAAAATCCAGTTTCTCTTTCTGTCTCACAATGGAAGAGGACTGTGGCCACATCCAAACGTTAGGGAGAAGACAGGGGACTAGGTATCTTCACAGGGCCTATATTGTCACTTGGAGTTGTGGTCCTCAAGTTTTTCAAGATCACTATGTTTTCATAAGGAACTGTCTCCAGAGAAACCAGCTCTGGTTTCCTCACAACCCTTCACCTCTACTTACAGAGCTTTCACTACACAATCATTGAAAATTACAGGAGGGACCTAAATAAAACTTTCAGAAGAACCTAAAGATTTGCCTGAGCTGTTTCAACAGAAAGAAACACACTGTGATGCTACTGCATACTAGACTTATAGGTACAAGAGGTGGAAAACGGTTTAAACGACGAAAAAATACCCTTTGTCTCAGTTCACTCTAGAGAAAAGTAGAGCTTATGTGTGGGAAAGGAGCAAAGAGCCAGCCTGGATAAAATGTGGAAATCTACTGTAGAGTTTGGGGTTCATCACCAACTCTTGACCACGTCAGGCAGAGATGTGCTGTGACCAAAGTCCAGTCAGCGCGGGACTCGGAGACTAGAAACGTCCTGCACATGTGGGACTCGGAGACTAGAAACGTCCTGCACATCTGGGACTCGGAGACTAGAAACGTCCTGCACATCTGGGACTCGGAGACGAGAAACGTCCTGCACAGCCACAGCAGCTGGAAGCGGTGCTGGTACTGGGAAAGGAGCTTCAGACCAACGAGCCTCGGGGCTGATGGGGGCTGAGACTGAGAGCAGAGCCGGCGGTGGTCGTCAGCGAGCAGTGCTCGCCAGGCACAAGAGCAGATGCACACACGAACACACGGTGATCCGGTTAGCATGTGCAAGATGTACGCAAGCTCAGGCTGGAAAAAAAATCTCAGCACGAAGGCTGGGTGGTGGTGGTGCACATCTTTAATCCCAGTACTCAGGAGGCAGAGCCAGGCGGATCTCTGAGTTCGAGGCCAGCCTGGTCTACAGGACAGGCTCCAAAGCTACACAGAGAAACCCTGTCCCGAACAAACAAAAATCTCAGCACGAAGGGGCAGAGCACAAACCCGAGGACCACGTACATGAGAAGCTATTGGCAATTGACAGCTTCTGGGACAGCAAGAGCCAGGTTTCTTTATGGGTGCAACCCCTGGTAGGTCCCTAGTATACTGACTTACTCTCCCGGGGCTAGCCACATACCCAAGAATACTTGAGTGACACAGGAGAAAGAGAGTTAGGGGAAGAGAGGGAGGGAGGAAGGAGGAGAGGGAGGGAGGGAGGGAGGGGGGGGGAGGGAGGGAGGGCACACAAACATGAATTTGGGAGGGTGGATGTGGACCTGGGGAAGAGTTGGGGGTGAATATGATCAAAATAATCCTCAAATAATTAGAAGTGAGAGAGCAACGGCATCAGCAAGCGTTCACTGATGGGTGAGGTGAGTCCCTGGAAAGAAGTCCGCCATTAAGGGAGCTCTGCATTGTCATTTGGTGACAATTATTTGGATAATTGTGGAGAATGCAACTGCAGTGTTAACAATGCTGTAATGGTGCTGCAGATTGCCCCCCCCCCCGAAATCACTACACTATCTAAAACTGCATAATTAAAAAATAACAGGGCTTTATAAGGAAAATGGTGTTAAGGGCACAACACTGAAAAAAAGTTGAAATAACATGAATCAAATAAAACACTAATCAGAGAAGAGCAGTACCATAATTTCACACACTGTGAGAAATGTGGCACTTGACCTTGAAAAAGCCCTCAAGAGGAAGTAGGCATTGGAAGTCTATAGCGTGTGCTGTGAGCTGCTATGGGGTGGTTCAAGAAGGGCACCTGAACTCTCACACAGTAGGACTACAACATATGGACGCCTATAGCTCATAACACACTCACTCAACCAGGGAACTGGCAGGGGCTTAATGTTCAGTTCACCCAGGCACAGTTCTGGTTCATCTAGTGTTTTTTTTTTTTTTTTTCAGACAAAATTGTGCCTAAGGAGGTGTGAAGTTTAAATTATTTGCAAAATGTTCCTAAATGTATCAATTGGGTACACATTTGAACAAATTTGCATTTTCAAATGAAGTGCAATCCCAGTATTCACTATGGAGGGAGAATATTTCCAAATCTTTCTGATTTCTTTCTGTCTTTTTCTTTTTTTTTAATGAATGTAATGTTAACCATTTCCTATCATAGTCCACCAGAACTTAGCTGGGCCATCACACAAGTCTGCTTACATAATACACTCAACTGTTCTCGTATCTTGCCAGAGAAGATGCCAAGTGCTAAATAAACATGCAGTGTCTGGAGGTTGTGAGTGACGCCTGACCCCGACTCTGAGAGCCAAGAATTCTCTGCCTTTTCAACCTGCTCTAACATTTCACAACATTCATGTCAGAGTGAGGGTGGTTCCTGGGGGTCGGAGAGGCTTTATACCACACAGCTGTCACCTACGCAACAGACATCCAGATCCTCTCGTGCACTGGATTACAGCTCGCACAGCATTAACACTCCATCTCATCTGGCTGAACTCTCACATTATAAGTCTCTCTGACCACAGTAAATGTCTCTATCAATGAAACTTCAGTGCAGTTTCTGAAATGACTCAAACAGAAGGTAACAGTCAAGGCTTATTATACACAGTACAGTACAGGCTCTTCTTACTGAAATAATCACTTGAATACAGTAAAAAATTCATGAAAATAAATAGTGTCCTGCAGTCGAAATTATTTACAACCCAGGATTCTCACTTCTTGCTGGTTGCTGTGGTAGCTTATGATAGCACATAGATGAACTGTTGTATTTGTGGATTTTTCTGGGAGGCACTTCCAGCATTAGCCACTAGAAGTCCTTAGTAATACACATTTGAAAGCAGGGAGGTGAGCAGAAAGCAGCAGAGAAAACGGGGAACGGCACAAAGAGGAAAGCTGGAGAGAGATCTACTTCTCAAAGAATAAACTGGGGCAGGGGGCGAAGAGCAGGGGGCAGACGGACAGGCTGACAGCAAACCCACAGAAGTCACAACAGAACTTCTGGAGACCTAAAACTGAACGCACCAATATCTGTGTTTGAAGCAACATGAGATAGTTTTATTTTATGCCACCAATTGAATAAATGAAAGTCAAAACAAAGCTTCTAGTTAAAAGAAATCCCCTCTTATGTCTGGCCTAATGGGGACACGGCATTGCCAGAAGTCTCCTGTGCCACCAAACGCACTGAAACGGAAGAGGGCTCAGGAGAGGCAGGGCTTCTAACTGTCTCCAAAGAGTTAGTTGTGAAGTCAATGTAATGAGATATTTATTCCACTGTAAACTGTTGGCTATATTTTAAATTCCTGATTTTAAATTTTAATTTAGTTTTAAACCAAAATGTTAAAAATACAAGTGCTTTTTAAAAAAATATGTTATTTCAAACAGAATTTCCAAAAAACATATTTGATCTTGTACTATTATATTATATTTGATCTTCTAATTCTACACAATATTATATTCATAAGGAAAACAAAAATGTTGAAATATGAGCATCAAAACAGAACTTATATGCTAAAAAAGAACTCCATGAATTATAAAGTTAACCCATCTAATTTACATAATTTCTACCAGTTTAAGAAGTTTGTCCTGTTGTGATTTTTTCCATATAGAGAGTACCAGGAAAGCAAACTTGTGTATGTATAAATTGTCCCAATTCTCTTATTACTCCATTTTATGACCAACCTTCTGTGTACATATGTCTTGGTAGGGAAGAGTATGCAACATATTATTTTAGAAATGATCACTATGGGGACTTTTATGCCATATTCTCACACATTAAACTATCTAGCATATGAAAGAAATTATCTTACAACTTGAGGACCTTAAAGATGAACATAAACAAGCCCATCCTATCCTGGGCCTTTGGTCATGTCAGCTTGTTACCCACGGCTTATCTAAACTGTAATGACAGCGTGCTTACACAATAGCCCCATATTGTTCCAGGCAGCTTGGAACTTCCGTGTGTACTGCACCAAATAGTATTTTGAGCACAAAGGGGTGTGGCTAAGTGAAGAGACTAAGCAACTGGAAGGAACTTTTGACAAGACCCGTGGGCAGCAACATATTATAGTCTGTGGGGAAATATCTAGCAGCTTCTGCCTGTGGCCTGTAATACAGGCGAGGTCCTTCTGTCTCATTCAGTCTCAGATATTGAAGAGACAGCTCTCTTTAGAGGCCACATTTTGCATACAGAATAGTGGAGAGAACTGCGCAAAGCCTGGCCTGAGTCACTCTGAAAAAGGAAAGGTGATTTGGAGCTGCTTGAAGACAATTTCTCAGAGCAAGTCACTGCTGGAGAGTGCTAGGAACTTCAGTCTTAAGTCTAAGAGCCATCTAGAGTGCTGACATGCTTGTTTAAAGCTGTTATTACTAAATTAATTAATTTCAAAAAAATCACTGGAATTAAACATAGTACCACTGTTATTACTGCCTATTTATATCACGCCTTTTCTCCAAGGAGATTAAGGTGATTAAGAAACTCCTAATTAGCTAAAAGTAATTGAATCACAGTCTTCCTCTAGTTTCATTCGCTTCTTTTGGGTCTAGGGTAACCGTGAATAGATTAGTGATAGTTAGTTAAGAGAGAAAGGCAACTGGAGACTTCTGTGTAACGAAGAGCGAGACTTTCAGCACGGTGTAACGCCCAGGGTATCGGGCCCGACAGAGGAGCAGGCCCAGGAGTGTGGGCAGAGTACTTCCACATAAACCCAGACACCCCTGCTACTGCTGCAGCACACCACCAGGGCAGCGGCTCTCTCCTTTGTGAGGAGAGCCCACAGACCAAGCCCGGTGCTGGGAGGACCAGTCTTCCCCTTTAAACTCTGATCTCTGCACTGCTTCATAACAAGGGTCCTGATCTCCATGCTCAAAGTACTGAGAAATGACGTGTTACAATACACACATGTATAGGGTTGTAAAGCTTCAAGGGTATGTCTAACCTTTGAAAATTAATAATGCCAATAATAATTACTAATATTTATCAAGGACTTACTATGTTTGGGCTAATTAAATTTAGTTGCACAATCCTAGGAGGGGGTGATCTCATGCTCATTTTGTAGATGAAGAAATGGACTTGCCCACAGTGGCAGAACTGCTTTGAGATCAGGACTCTTATTCTTTACCAACAGCAAATAAATAAAGCAAGGTGCCACTACCCATCTCTTCTTCCTCTATCCTGTCTCAAGTCAGACACTGCCTCCTTATATAAAAATAGTTGTGTGTGTACAACTTGCTGTCCACACCCATGTACACCTACTGAGACAGTCTGTGAGCGCTCTACTATACCTACTAAGATTCATTCTTTGCAAAACAACCCCTAGCAGCCAGCTCACAGTAGCAGGTTAAAAAACAACAACAACAACAACAAACAATGCTTTGCCATGGGGTTGGCACTGGCAGGAAGTGGGTCAATACGTCCTTCTCAGGTAGCACAGGACTGCAACATGGTGCCTCACTGGGGCCTACAAGGGTGACAGAGTTGCTGCTGCCTTGAAAGACTTTCCTAGTAGAGCTAACAGAAACCCATTCCCACTCCAATCTTCCCTCCTCTCCTCTACCCAGTTCATATGCTACAGCACTGACTCCTACCTAGCCCATGTGACTATTAGAGTAGCATTACCAAGTCTATACAAGGCTAATGAGCCCAGGAGTGGAATGACTAGGATGCCCATGCCTATCTTCCTCTCACCCATTGTCTGGTCAGTCTGGGGCCTCCTGCCTTTGGCCACACCCTCCTGCCGAGCACCGCTCACTGATTTAGGAGTCAGAGTCTCATCTACTACTAAAATAGGAAGGATGTCCACTCACCCTCAGAAAGGCACTTCACAAAGTAAGAGGGAGTGACTGGCATAATCAGAAGCAGGGGTGGGACCCACACCGGCACTGACCGGGCACTGGGTAGGTGGGTGCGGTTAAGGGGCTCCAGGACATCCTTCCCATTGCCCAGAAGGGAGTGGGTTTACCAGGACTGGTCTCTGATCCAGCACTCCTTACTAGACAGTTTGCAGAGTGTGGTCAGCAAAGCTTGGACTGAGCCATTTGGGAAGAGCCCTCGTCTTTGCCCAAAGGTAAGTGAAAGGAAATGGGGTTTTCAGTCTAAGCAGCTCCACTCAGTACCACCTCCCACCACAGCCCAAGAAACGCATGATTTGGCTTTAAAAAGAGACTTAAATTCAATTATTGGTCAGTTCTTTTATAATGCCTCATTACCAAGCAGTGCAACAGTGACTACAGACATCACTAACTAGGCGTGAAGCTACATATTTCTGTTCAAGTTTTGTTGGGTTTTTACACAGAGTTTTCCCTAACCATCAACATTTTCACATACTACAAAAACCTCAAAGCACAAGCTAGACCCCATTGTCTCTCCTCTTCTGATTCACACCTCTTGCTTTCTCAAGTCAAGACCTTATTACAATAAGCCCCTTGCTCTCTCCAGGCAAGGACTCAGGCAATTGTAATATTTTCCTCTTACTAAGTCAGCAAGTAAATCATGTTCTTGTGGACAAAAGAGGCAAAATGCACTGAGTATATTAGATGAAAAAAACTTTTAAAATCATGATCTAGGCTGGCAAAAAGAAGTTTAGAAAACACAGTATCAAAATTGTCCAGATCCTCGTTGATGGGCTGGCATACTGAAAAAGGAAGGGAGGAAATAGTGTAGGTCTTGGGTTAGGAGTAACTCCTGCAATAGCCACTTGACTCCTATTGTAGGAAAGCGGTAATTGGTGAGATTTAATGGCTGTGGTTCTGAAACATACAATTTATAGAACTTTTACATTTTGAATTCTTTTCAGTTATTTAGAAATGTACAAACCATTCTTAGTCTGCAGACTATCATAAAATGGCTTTCTGATTTCTCCTCTAAAATAACATGTGACATTCACCTAAAAGTATTTAGGACAATACAGATTTGATATGCTATGTGCACATTTTAGAAGTTAACATGAGCAATCAAATACAATGACTATTTTTAGGAGGAACACCTGTTAAGGAATTTGCAGGTAAAAGAGAAGTCTATGTTATGGAGATACAAAGAAGTCTAAGATACAACAACAGAAATCAGTGAGTACCATTCCAGTTCTGCCTAACTACAGTCAAGTATTTCTATTCACAAAGACAGATTTAGTCTGTCTTGTTTTGGCCTAAGATAAGTGACATAAATGCTAAAATTATTTCATGTTTTCATGCTTCATAATGACATAAATAATAGAAAAGCCCCAGTTGACCTCTTTCCAGTGTATAAATATAATTATTATAAAGACAATTAGAAAGATCCACATTGATTTAAAAATAATTAAGAATTTCTGTAAATAAATGAAGACCCTCCTAAATAAAACTTCCATGTAAAAATGTAACACTCAGCCTTAAATATTCAATAGAGAAGTATATACTTTAACTTAAACCTTAAGTTTTTTTTTAAAATTAATCAGTATAAACAAACAAAAAATAAAGGTTAACCAGTAATGAAACTTACAGAATTAAACTCAACTCTTACTACGTCATAGTATCTCCTGCTGAGTTCATGTAAAATCAATGTTCTTACTGTGGAGGATTTGGAGGGAGAGGAGCACAGTTACCTCACAGCAATCTGGAGGGCCAAGAGTGAAAACGCTGCTTGGCAGAGCACCGTGGTCTGGGAAGACGGCTCAGCCGGCCAAGTGCTTTCACAGAAGCAGGAGCCCTGAGTCTGCTTGCTAGACTCACCACAAAGGGTACACACAGTGGCGTTTGGAATCCTAGGCAGAGCCAGGCAGATCCCTGGAGCCCACAGGCCAGCCAGCATAGCCAAACAGGTGAGCACTTGTCTTAAAAGAAAAAGTGGAGAACAGTGAGCAAGACACCTGACGCTGGCTTCTACACACACACCCACTCAGGTGCACATGCATCTACGCACATGTACATTAGCACACACACAACCTCCTCACCAAATACTAACACTCCATTCCAGCACTAGGATTAGGAAGATTGACACGGTTGATGGCCAACAAAGGCTACAGTGTGAGACCCTGTCTAAGAAGAAAGAAAAGAGCAGAGTTGATGGACTCCCCAGTGGGGAGCAGGCAGTCTGCACGGGGATGCACTGGGCATGCAGTCTTAAATCTGGAGAGTGAAACAAGGAGCTGATGGGTAATGCTTGCTTGTACTGGCTGGTTCTGCATGTCTAGTGACACAAGCTAGAGTCATCAGAGAGGAAGGAGCCTCAGCTGAGGAAATGCCTCCATGAGATCCGGCTCTAAGGCATTTTCTCATGTAGTGATCAATGGGGAAGGGCCCAGCCCATGGTGAGTGACACCATCCCTGGACTGGTGGTCCTGGGTTCTAAAAGAAAGCAGGCTGAACAACACAGTAAGTCGCTCCCCTCCATGGCCTCTGCATCAGCTCCTGCCTCTGGGATCCTGCCCTGTTTGAGTTTCTGTCCTGACTTCCTTCAGTGATGAACAGCAATGCTAAATTGTAAGCCAAATAAACCCTTCCCTCCCCAACTTGCTTTTGGGTCATGATGTTTCTTAACAGCAGTAGAAATCCTAACTAAGGCAATGCTTAATTTGTTTTTCTTATGGACTAAGGTCAAAAGTAACATACCAACAAAATGAGGGTTTCCAAGGTTTATCAAAATATCCATGGTTATTTACAAGAATACACCTGTTTGGGTGGTAAAAATCAGTCTCTCAAAAGAGCTATGGAAAGATACTTAATAACATTTGCCTGAATTCATTCTTGACTAAGTCCCAAGATAGAAAATTAAGTGTATGCTACTATCCAGGAAAAGATAACAAATGATAGTCCAAGAAAGTGTTAACAATTACATTTACTTGAAAACAATACTGAAATATATGATCTGCCATATAAACTGGATATTTCAAAAGCTTCATTTTTATGGAGTAGACTCCATGCAAATTAAATTATTCCATTTCTTAGACTACTGTCTTCTAAAATGTGTATTCACACCTAAGACATTTATGTTACAAATATTGACAAACTCACTGCTGCATCTACAAACAAATCCTTGCATTACAATTGAAAATGTGTGTGTTTGAGAGAGAGTGTGTGTAAGGAGAGAGCGGGGTATCCATGCATGCAATGTGGCTAACCTTCAATGTCTTTTCTCAGGATCCTTCCACCTTGGAAGATCCAAGCAAAAACATGGCTTTTCATTGGCTTGAAGTGCATGCACCCTATTAGACTGGGCTGGCTGTCCCTCACTGCTGGGTCGCACTTCGCTTTTTAAATGTGGGTTGTGACACACACACACTCACACTTCACGCTCACACGGCGAGTACTTTACTGACTGGGCCATCTCCATCCTCTCAGCGACAATTCTCTGTCACTTCACGCCAGCACTGCTTTTCTAAACAGACGATCACATGCTTCACAAAATGACACAGAAATAGTGGGTCCTGCATTTCTAAAGTCGGGGAATGACATGCCATCCCTAAGAAATAAAATTACACATCTTGACACAATGACATATTAAACAGTTCATCCAAAGGATAACTAACTCGTGGTCAAAAGAAAGTATTTTAAGAAGACATTTATGTGTGTAACTCTTACTCAGTAACCGAAAGCCACACTTAGAAGCCAGCACTGAGAAAATACTGTTGGGATCAAATATCACCACTAACAGTCTGGAGAGCATCCTGACTCCCACCCAGACCGTGAGGGCCAACAAACAGCAGGCTTGGGGAGCAGGAAGGTGCTTCCTGGTTTAACATGAACCTCACCTGACATTTCCAGGGTTTCTAACACAGGCCCCGATGCATAAGCTGACCTAGCCACCCAAGAGCCAAAACACAGATCAGAAGATGAAAACAACATGACTCCCTTGTAGGTACAAGGTAGCCAGGCGGCACCCCCAAACACAGGGGGAATCAGGCTGAATGCTACAGTAAATTAAGAAACAGCACCAAGTTGCTGTTTCATTTTTGTCATTTGAAATTATCTGAAACTTGCAAACTGCACAAAATATACAAATATGACAAAGGTCAGCTGGGTTCTGTGATTCTTTGAGAAGAATTCCCACAAACAGAACCCACACAATCCACAAAACAGTGTGAGGAGACACAGCCACCATTACGGTAACGACAAACCTTCAGCTACCACAGAGTCCAGATGCTATGCAGACCATACAAAGGACTGTAATGTTTGTTGGTTGCTTCGATGTCAAAGTCAAGGATTCTGGTGCTGGAGATATTTAATGACTAGAATATATGCCTGAGGTGCATGTCTTCACAGCTATCCCCACCACCATCTTCCTTTACTCTTGGTAATTATCAGATTTAATACAAATTACTTACCCAGATACAACAAACAGATGCCACTTTTCCAAGACACTGGGAGAAAAATATTATTCATCTGACAGCAATCAAGACAAAGAGAGCAATCCGGCCTACTTCTTTCTCGGTGATCATAAAACAAGCCTTTTAGCTTGCCTACATCTTCTCACATTCTACTTCTTGCTCTTTCTTCTGGCTCCTCTCTGGATTGCCCAAACCTTTTTCTTTTAATTATGTATAGTGTTCTGCCTGCATGTATGCCTACACACCAGAAGAGGGCACCACATCTCATAGATAGTTGTGAGTCACCATGTAGTTGCTGAAAATTGAACTCATAACCTCTGAAAGAGCAGCCAGTACTCTTAACCTCTGACCTATCTCTCCAGCCCCATCCAAACCTTTTTCTAGGTGATATTTCAGGAAGGAGTTCTTTAGAGTGATGTAGAAAATGGGCTGTGGCATGGAAAAGAAGGCCAACAGGCTCAGTGGCCTTAATGATTCCAGAAGTGTAATGGGACAATGTAAAGGAGTCCTTTCTCATGCAGGTTGCTCTATACAGCATCCACTCAAAGGATATGATACACAGAGAACCATGACCACGCCTAACAGCAACTTTGAAATCTTCAAAAAGATGACAGAATTCCACAACGATGATTCCATGGACTATGATAAAACCATTAAGCTGATTAACACCAAGGCAAGAGCAACTTTGGACTACAAACTGGTCAGGACGATTTCGAGATGACTAGCTGACAGACTACTTGAACAAGGAATTGTGACAAGCCCTAAAATTTCCTATTATACAGAGACTGGATAAATGATGCAGACTTGACAATTAGCCCCAAAATTTTCTTTTCAGGATTCCCTAAAGATGTCTTCGCCCCTAGAAAGCAGAAAGTAATTTAAAGAAAATGACGCCCACATTCCCAAGAGGTGGGATGGGAGGTTTTTGGTCATTTGAGTTATGGATATTGTCATTGTTTATGATTGTTGGCTATAAGTTGTTAATTGTTAATGGTCAGGAAAAAAACTGAACAAGGAGATTAGATTCAGAGTTTTTGTTAAAAAAAAAAGATAAAAAAATAGGATAAATGGGTAGATTACTGAATCTACACTAAAAGAGAAAGATATAAAAATAACAAAAGGTAGATACTGGATCTATTATGAAAAAAAATTTTTTTTTTTTTTGGTTTTTCGAGACAGGGTTTCTCTGTGTAGCTTTGTGCCTTTCCTGGAACTCACTTGTTTTAAATAAGATAAGTAATGAAAATTTTTTGTCTGAGTTTATCAAATGTTACTAGACTGGACATTGTTATATATATATAATGGAATTTTTTGTCTGAATCTGTCAAATGGACTAGACATTGTTAATGTAATTTTTGACTGTATATATTGTATATACTTATTAGATAGTTTTTCTTGTATTAGTTATAAGCTTTTTCTAAATTTTAGACAAAAAGAGAGGAAATGTGGTGGTATTGTGTTCCCCAAAATATTGTGTACCCTAATAAACTTATCTGGTGTCAGAGACAGAACAGCCATAATATTAAACATGAGGATAGGCAATGGTAGCACACACCTTTAATCCTAGCATTCCAGAGGCAGAGATCCATGTGTTCAAGGATACAGTCAAGCATGGTGACTCTCGCCTTTAATCCCAGAAAGCCTTTAATCCCAGAAAGCAAGCCTTTAATCCCAGGGAGGGATGGAAGAAAGGAAAGATATATAAGGCATGAAGACCAAAAACGAGAAGCATTTGGCTGGTTAAGCATGTGGCCTGGTTAAGCTTTGAGGTTTTGAGCAGCACAGTTCAGCTGAGAGCCATTTGGATATGAGGACACAGAGGCTTCCAGTCTGAGGAAACAAGATCAGCTGAGAAGTTGGCCAGTAAGACCTTCTAAGATTCCTGCTACAAGATCTTAAGCAACTAAACACAAAAAAGTGCTCAGTTTCCTAGATGTTTACTCATTCAGGATCTGACCAAAATGATAAACTTGAAAGTCAGGATTTGTGAGAAGAAAACATCTTCCAAATTATCTTATACCAAAGTCCCAGAGATTTACCAATTAGGGTGGAAATTTCCCTTCACCTAACTAAGGCAGGGCAAAAGGTTTGGAGTTTTTAGATAAGAAGAGGATAGAAGTAGAGGTGACCCCCCCCCCACACACACACACCTCCTGTGGTCAGGTCAGGGTAACTTCCAAGTCCCTCCACCTGGCTAGGCTCCAGGCTGACAGGGCTGACGGGGTGAGGGAGTGCCAGGAGGACTCAGATCAGCATGGTGGGCATGAACAAACAGAAGGCAGATACAGCCATGCCTGCCTCTGCAGAAACCCAGTGGCACTCTGGAGCAACAGAGAGAATCGGGAAAGTGAGAATGAGCAATGCTGCTGAACAGCTGAGCATCGTGCACTCTAAAACAAGCCAGGCAGCTAAACAGACTGAAAACCTAAGGATGGACGTGCACTGCCCCGAGAAACAGAAGACAGATACGTTTTCACCTGGGCTGAGTATTAAGTCCTCAGACTCTGTCACACAGGAGAACGTGACAAACAGCTGCACTAGAATAATGACTACAGGAGGAAAGGAAAGCAGTGCTCTCCCCTACACTCGATTCAGTGTGTTCTAGTGTGGACCGCACAGTTCACTGCATAAACGAGGCAAGGAAACCAAATACAGTCTCACAGCTTCACAAATAACCAGTGTAAGTGTACATGCCCGACCAAAAGAAATATGTGTATTGTGATGTACAGAAGTACAGAATTACAGACATATATGAAGTCCCATTTTAAATACAACTTCTTACAGGGATTCTTGACAGAGAAAATAACTTGGTAAACAACTTAAAGGCACCTCAACCCACAGACACAGTACCAATACAAAACTCTTCTAGGGGGCTGGAGAGATGGCTCAGCATTTAAGAGCACTTGTTACTCTCACAGAGGACATGGGTTCATTTCTCAGCACCCACATGGTGGCTCAAAACAATCTGTAATTCCATAGGGGCTCTGAAACCATGTTCTGACCTCTACCAGCACCAAGCATGCATGTGACACACACATACACATGCAGGCAAAATATTTACTCATTAAAAAGATAAAATGGAGCCGGGCGGTGGTGGTGCACGCCTTTAATCCCAGCACTCGGGAGGCAGAGCCAGGCGGATCTCTGAGTTCGAGGCCAGCCTGGGCTACCAAGTGAGTTGCAGGAAAGGCGAAAAGCTACACAGAGAAACCCTGTCTCGAAAAAAAAAAAAAAAAAAAAAAAAAGATAAAATGAATAACCATCATAAACAACAACAAAAAACACTTCACTAAGGCCGAGGGCTGAGGGGTAGTGGACTTCCTGAGAGTCCTGCAGCACCTTTCCCGGAAGCCCAAACACACTGTGCAGCGTTTCCCTTTGTTCCTGCAACCAGGTCCACCAATGAAACAGATTCGAGAACAAGGGAAAAGACGGACAGAGATGCAAAGAGAAGCTCATGTGAGACCGAAGAAAGCTATGGAAGATGACCAGATGCTGAAAGGAGAAACGTCAGCTCATTTCCCGATGACGCCACTTCTCCACTGCAGGGCACCCCAACAGTCAGGGCACTGTAAATTGGTCTGTCAAGGATACTGTTAAAGGCACAAACAGCAAAGATTTGGGAAGCCAGCCCCAAGCTACTAAAGCTGCTCAGAAACTGTTTTCTAAGGAGAAATGGCCTCCTACAGACAATATCATCGGGCTGGTTTGATCCCAAAATCTGTGTCCTTCTTGGGCAGAACTGTCCCATTCAGTTTGAATCTGCTTGGGCACTTACTAACATTTCTTCTAGAACATCCAAACAGACCAGGGCTGTGGTAGATGAGGTGCTATCCCAGCACTCATTTCTCTTGGCATCAGTGAGCAAAGTGTATTGGCTCTTGGAAAGATTGCAGGTTTCTGAGAAACAGACATCAAATATGGTACAGCTGACCAACTGTGGGCTCTTCTTGCAACTCCTGATCAGCATCCTTGGCATGTGGCTACTTATGTAATCTTACCTGGACACTTTCAATCTGCCGTTGAGAAGATTCTTCCTACTCTAGTTCATCTTCTGCATGACAAGGATCCAGAAGAATCAGCAAATCCCTGCTGGGCTATTTCCTACATTTCTTTTCCTACTTGACTGACAGTCATTGAAATGGCTGTGAAGACCAGAGTTGTGCTCAACCTGTGAAGCTGCCAGGAGCTACTGAATTGCCAACCGTGACTCCTGCACTAAGGGCCCGGGGAATAGTGAAGCTGGAGCAGATGAGCAGACTCTGATTGTGACAGATTCAGGAGTACTTGCAGTCTTTCCCAGACTGCTAACAAAGCCAAAAACTAATATTCAGAAGGAGGCCACATGGACAATGTCAGACATCACAGCCAGAAGGACCAGACATACAAGTTGTGAGTCACAGCTTAGTCCCATTTCTCGCTGGGGTCCTCGCTAAGGTGGACTTTAAGACACAGAAGGAAGCTGTGTGGGCTGTAACCAGCTACACCCATGGTGGGACTGTTGAACAGATTATGTATCTTGTTCACTGTGGCATAAAAGAACCTTTGATGAACCTCATAAGTGCAAAAGATACCAAAATTATTCTGGTTATTCTTGATGCCATTTCTAATATCTTTCAGGCTGCTGAGAAACAGCGAGACAGTGAAACTCAGAATAATGAAGAGAGTAGAGGGTTGAACAAAACTGAAAAGCCCTGAAAATGAGTCTACAGACAAGGCCTCATTAAGCTTTATTGAGAAGTACTTCTCAGTGGAGGAAGAAGATCAAAACGAGGTGCCAGAAATGACCTCGGAAGGCTTTGCCTTCCAAGTTCAGGATGGGGCTCCTGGGACCTTTAGCTTCTAATGTCCAGCTGAGGACGTGCTGTGTCTCTTATAGATTTCTCTTCCTGTTCTCTAAGAACTCTTTAAATGTGGTTTGTTACTGTAGCATTTTTACAAAGAAACTATACTTGAACAGTTGTAAACTGTACATACTTTGTCTGAGTTTCATACTTCTACATAGAATTTTGTATCCTGCAATGTCCTGTAAATAAAGATTAAGTTCCATTCTTCTTTACAAAAACAAAAACACTGAGGGTGGGCTGGGGAGACATATGGGAACGTGAGGGATCAGGTCGGGGCAGCATGGAGGAGAGTAACGAAAGAGACATCGTGATAGAGGGGCCATTCTGGAGTTAGGAGAAACCTCATGCCAGGGAAACCCCCAGGAACCTCCAAGGATGACCCCAGCTAAGACTCCTTCTCCAGAATGGTGACTACCCTAATTGTCATCAGAGATACTCTATCCTGTAACTGATGGGAGCAGATACGGAGACCCACAGCCAAGCACAGGGCCAAGTTCCTGGAGTCCTGGGGAAGAGAGGGAGGAGGGATTATATGAGCAAGGTCATGACAGGGGAACCCACAGAGACAGCTGACCTGAGCTAGTGGGAGCTCACAGACTCTGAACTGACAGCCAGGGAGCCTGCATGGGACCGACCTGGGCCCTCTGCATGTGTGTGACAGTTGTGTAGCTTGATCTGTTTGGGGGCCTCTAGTATTGGGATCAGGACATGAGCTTGCTTTTAGGAATCTATTCCCCATGCTGGATGTCTCCACCCAGCCTTGATGCAGGGGGAGGAGCCATCTAGCTACACAGCCAGCCACAAAGTAAGAGTAAGATTTACAGAAGTTAGAGCATGGGAAAAGTCCAGAGGCAAAAGCTAGCTGGGTTAAAGATAAGAAAAGCTGGCAAGAAACAAGCCAGGCTAAGGCCGGGCATTCGTAAGTAAGAATAAGCCTCTGGGCCGGGCAGTGGTAGCACACACCTTTAATCCCAGCAATTGGGAAGCAGAGGCAGGTGGATGTCTGTGAGTTCGAGGCCAGCTTGGTCTATACAGCAAGTTCCAGGACTGGCTACAAAGCTACACAGAGAAACCCTGTCTCGAAAAATCAAAAAAAAAAAAAAAAAAAAAAAAAAAAAAAAGAAAAAAAGAAAAAAAAAAAGCCTCCATTTGTGATTTATTTGGGAGCTGGGTGGCAGGCCCCCCAAAAGAGAAAAAAAACCCAATACTTCATATTGGATTTTATTCTTTCATTATCAAATATATTTCATATACTTATCTGTACCAAAAACAAAAAATCTGAAACAGAGTTAAAACTAGAAAAACAATTAGTTTTGCATCCTCTTTCATAACTCATGCTCGTTTACCTACAATCAGTCCTTCCCTGTCTCCTAATAGTTAGCCTTTCTTGTTCTCTCTCTCTCTCTCTCTCTCTCTCTCTCTCTCCTCTCTCTCTCTTTTCCTCTCTCTCTCTCTCTCTCTCTCTCTCTCTCTTCCTCTCTCTCTCTTCTCTCTCTCTCTCCCTCTCTCTCTCTCTCTCTCTCTCTCTCTCTCTCTCTCTCTCTCTGATTTTTCAAGACAGAATTTCTCTGTGTAACAGTCCTATTCTGGCTATCCTAGAATTCACTGGCCTCGAACACACAGAGATCCTCCTGCCTCTGTCTCCCAAGTGCTGGGATTAAAGGCGTGTGCCACCATCACTGGCTCTTGTTCTCTTTTTTAGGTTAACCTGTATCATAGGTACATTTGTTTATGTATGTACAAATTATTTGTGTGATTCTGTACATGAGGGAGACCACATAAGTTTTCATATGATGGTTTCTGTAAAGACACATAAAGCTACAAAACTGGATCAGAAAGAGTCATATAATCACCTGTGTGTGAGCCGTGAAGTTTCCAACGTCCAACGTCCCTGCCCCAGATGACAACGTGTGATTCGGTCATCACACCATCTTATAAACAGCTCTTGTCCACTTTGGAGGGGACATCACTTGCTGAGCCTCTCCAGCCACCAAATTAAACTACAAACTATGGGTATCTGATCTTTTTGCAAGATGTACTCATATTCCAAATGATCCCTCCTCCACTCCCCCCCTCTCTCCTCTTCCCTCTCTTTAGGTCCATTGTGTTCTAAACGTTAACATTCTATCCTTCTTTTATTCCCACATTTTTGATGTTGATAAAGGCATCTCCTCCACTTGAAAGCAGCTCTTCAAGATGAGTGACACAAGGGGTCATGAAGGAGACGAGAATCCGCAGCAGCCTGACTGCAGATCATCTGTCTCGATGCAGAGTAGCAGGCTGAATTAACTCTGAGACGTGACTTATCTCCTCACCCAGTGCTGTGGTAGCAAGAGAAGGCACACAAACCCATATCTGTGGCATACACAGAAGGCTGCTGCGCTCCGTGCCAACAATCAACAGTTGTGTGAAGAAAAGCCTTCACTTCACATTTTTTTTTTTTTGGTTTTTTCGAGACAGGGTTTCTCTGTGTAGCTTTGCGCCTTTCCTGGAGCTCACTTGGTAGCCCAGGCTGGCCTCAAACTCACAGAGATCCGCCTGCCTCTGCCTCCCGAGTGCTGGGATTAAAGGCGTGCGCCACCACGCCTGGCTACTTCACATATTTAAAGAACAATTTTTCAGACAACATATTGATCCTGTTTCTCCTCCCCCACCTCCTCCCAGACCATCCCCCACACTCCTATTCACCCGCTTTATGTTTTCTTTTCCTCTTTCAAAAAAAGAAACAAAACAAACAAAAACCAGAAATACAAAGAACCCTCAATCACCAATGACTTCAGATAGACTTGATCCTGGCCTATTTTTAAAATATATTTTTGATTAATTTTTTGAGATTTTATGCATTATATTTTGATCATATGCACCCCTCTTCCAACTCCCTAAATCCACCACTCATTCCATACCACCAAATTTTGTGTCAGTATATTTTTTAAACACATCCAACCCAATCAGTGTTCGGGCATATGGCCATCCACTGTATCATGTTCCACTTACCAGGATCACATGCTTAAAGAAAGCAAACTCTCCCTGTCCTAGGAGCTATCAGTTACCAATAGTTCTTCAGCAGTGGGTGAGACTTCATGACCACCTTCCTCCTCTGTCAATCTTGAGACTGCGACTACCTTGAGCATGATGTCACAACTACTGTGAGTTCACATGTACAACTATCCTGCTGTGTCTGGAGAACACTGCTCTATTGTAGACATCTACTGCCTCTAGCTCTTACAATCTTCCTACCTCCTCTTCTGAAATATCCCTGAGTCTTGGCAGAAGGGGGTGTGTTATAGATGTCCCATTCAGGGTTAAGTACTCTATAGTATCTTATTCTCTGCACCTTGACAAATTGTGATTCTATGTGATATTCACCATCTCTAAAAAAAGAAGCTTTTCTGATGAGTGTTGAGAGATGCACTAATCTGTGAGTATAGCAATGACTCATTAGGGGTTGGTTTAATACTATGTCCATTTAGCACAACAATAGTAGTAAGAGCCCATCCAGCCACAGGTTCCTGGCCCTGAGTATGATGTGATGCATGGGTTCCATCTTATGAAGTGGGCCTTAAATCACATCAGAAAGTGTTTGGTTACTGCCATAACAAATTCATGCCTCTATTGCCCCATGAGCATATCTTGTCACACCAGTCATTGTTATAGCTTGCAAAATTTGTAGCTAGGTGAAATCTATGACTATTTTCTCTTCTGGCACCTTCTGGCACTAAGAAAGACAGCTAGAGTAGAAAGTTGATTTCTCCACAGTCTGTGATTCAAGTGTACAGTGTTTAACCAGCTACTGCCCACCAGCAGTGAGTAAGCGCCCTTTCCTTACATCCATGCCAGCATTGATAGTCTGCTTTGTGGTTCTTAGCCATTCTGACTGGGTAACATAAAATCTCAAAACCGTTTTAATTTGCATTTCCCTGACAGCTAGGAATGGTGAACGATTAGTGGTTAAAAATACAAACCCAGCTATTTATATTTCAGTTTGAGACCTCTGTTTAGTTCCAAGCCCATTTTTGAACTGGGTTGAATGTTCCCTTCACGTTTCTATTTTTTTAATTCTTTGTATACTCTAGATACTAACCTTCTGTCAGATGTGTGGCTAATGGAAGTTTTCCTTAATCTCAAAAAAATAATTAAAAATAACTTGGAGGTATTTCTTCATTGACTATTTTATGGAATAAAAACTGGTGCTGGTTCATTGGAAGTCTGGTAGAACTGTACATTAAATACATATGGCCCTTAGGCTTTTTATTTAAAAAATTTTGTTTTTTTAAATATTATTTTATAATTAATTTAATTTTACATATTAGCCACGGATTCCCCTGTCCTCCCTCCTCCTACCCCCCAGTCTTCCCCCCTAATCCATCCCCTGATTCCCACCTCCTCCAAGGCAAGGGGAGTCAGCCCAGCCTGGCAGATTCAGTTGAGGCAGGTCTAGTCCCCTCCTCCCTGCACCAAGGCTGAGCAAAGTGTCTCAGCATGGGCCCCAGGTTCCAAAAAGCCAGCTCAAACTCCAAGGACAGGTCCTGTTCCCACTGCCTGGGGCCTCCTAAACAGTTCCTTCTTTTATTTCATTGGATGTTTTGCAGTCCAATCTGTTAGTATTTTAATTGGGGATTGACACCATTAATAATGAGAGTTATTACTGAACAGTCTATTCATTCCTGTCATCTTGTTGCTTTCATGGTGTTTTATTATACCTTTCTTGATTAAATGTTCTGGAATTGGTTATTCCTCTGCTCTCTTGGGTGTATTTAACCTTCTCTTCAGAACTAAGCATTTCCTGCAGTAGATGGGGCTGTCTGCATCTTGTCTCGAGCAGGAAATGCTCGGTCTCTTGCATGTCTTAAGTTTCCATGAGATCTAGGCTGAAATGGGAGGGAGGATGAACACTTGGTATACGGTGTGACTACTGTTATGGCTGATCTTCACTCTCAACCTGGTAGGGTTTAGAATCACCATGGAAACATCCCTAGGTTTGTCTATGAGGAAGTTTAACAAGGGAAGGAAAAGCCACCCTGATTGTGGGTGGCTCCATCCCATGGGCTGGTGTCCTGGAATGACTGAAAAAAAAAGGGCAGTAATGACGTCTGGTTAGTTTCACTCAGAGGATTATTTCTCCAAATTACTTCTCTATGCACCCTTTCCTGCATTGCATGTTTATTAATATTTGAAAAAAGCAGGATTCCTCATAAAACAGTGCGGGAAATGTTCACCCAAGATGTCTCTATTTCCCTGAATCACCTAAACTCCTTTAAATTACAGCTTTCAGACCCAAACAGTCAAAATGTTTTAGAGAGGATGAAGGATGCCGATCCTATTCTCTCAAGCACAGAAGATGTACCAGAGGAAACTTCATTTTCGTTTTCTTCGGCCTTAGCTAGCGTTTCCAGGGACACTCGTCCTGAATATCCTCAATGCCCTACCTGAGAGGAATGTCCACACTGCCAGACTAAGAAGTCACTGCTGATACACACAGCCAGTTCTAACATCCTCACCTACTTTAGGAATTTGAAGTAAGTGCTGCTCACAAATTAAATTCTTCCTTAGCAGGCCAGTGAAATGGCTCAATGCTTAAAAGTTCTGCCTTGTAAGCCTGAGGACATGAGGTCAGTCACTGGATTCCACAGTAGGAGAGAAACAAGTCCCAAAAGCTGTCCTCTGAGCTGGCATACACGATACGGCGCGTGCTGAATCGCCCTCCACCCCTCACATATGAACACACAATAGAAAAAAATCTCCCTTGGAGTTATAAAAAATTATAAGAGCACAAAAAGAGAGCAGCATGTGATTAAGAAAATGCAAGATAAATCTTAAAGGCAAAACTGTGATATTCCAGATGTCTTGAAGATAATTTGAGGAGCAGCTGCCTTGAGGAAGGTAACCACCACCCAGTAGTGTTCCATATGGGAGCACCTGCCCTTGATGGGATTCCAAACTCATCTTCCAAAACATCGAATTCATTACTGGGTTGAGGGGAAAGTGGAAGCAAAATAAATCAATGACTAGTTCCAAGACAGGATAAAAGGGTTTGTTTGTTTGGTTTAATCACATACATGTAAGACACAGAGCATCCATGAGAAGTTCGTTCAGATTCAGTTTTTAGGAAGTTCATGTTTAATCTGAGGAAAGAGTCTCTGAACCCTGCTTTCTCACACAACAATACAATATGAAACGTGTGTGTGTGTGTGTGTGTGTGTGTGTAGCCTTAGTTGTTCTTGGCTGTCCTGGAATTTGCTCTGGAAGCCAGGCTGGCCTCGAACTCACAGAGATGCGCCTGCTCTGTCTCCTGAGTACTGGGATTAAAGGTGTGTGCCACCACCGCCTGGCTAACAGGAAACTTTTTCAAGGACAACAAAGTGAGAGGAGACACTCTTCCAGCAGAAGCACATGATGCATGAGACAGGAAAGAACAGGTCAGCAAAAGCTGTTGCTTACATCTGGTGTGGTACCCTAAAACACCCTCCTCCCTAGGAACAGGACCAACAGGACTCACCATGTCGTAAGTCGTTACAATCTTCTTCAGAACCTCAGGCACGATGGCCTGCAGCTCCATGGTGGGGTAGGGCTCACTAAGATTCAAGACCACCAGGGGGGTGTTGTCAGGCCCCAGGAATCGAGGTGACACAGCCAGCATGCACTGCATGAGGTTAGCCACCGAGGAGAGGCCACACAACTCCTTGAATGATACCACTGCATTCTGCAAAATAGAAAAGAGGCCCTTCTGGGTCACTGTGATGGCTATTCCTGGTTATCAACTTGACCACATCTGGAATTAACTAAAACAGAAATGGCTGAGCCCACCCTGTGAGGGAGTTTTTTCTTAATTAAATAATTTGAAATATGAAGACCCACTTTTTTGTCTGTTTGTTTGTTTGTTTTTTGAGACAGGGTTTCTCTGTGTAGCCTTGGCTGCCCTGGAACTCACTCTGTAGACCAGGCTAGCCTCAAACTCAGAGATCTGCCTGCCATCACCACCTGGCTGAAGACCCATTTCTAATCTGGATCTTAAAGTGGGAAAATAAACTTTAATCCAGATCTCTTGAGAAGATAATCTGGGCCACACCTTCTGTTGGAAATCTATAGAAAGGGCATGGGAGAAGGAAGCTTTCTCTTCCTTTGCTGGCTTGCTCTGGCTCTCACTAGCAAATCCATTCCTTCACTGGCATTAGAGGCCAGGATTCTGGTGTATACTGAATAACAGTCGAGACATCCAGTCTGCTAGACTGAACAATCACTAGATTCTTGGACCTTCCATTGTTAGATAACCATTGTTAGACTAATTGGACCACACCTGTAAGCCATTCTAAAAATCCCATATCTATACGTGCGTGCGTGCGTGCGTGCGTTATAAGTATATACACATATATAAAGGGGACTTTTTTCCTAGTCAGAGTATGAGTCATAAGTGTGACTCCAGGCATGCTTGTGCCTTGTGTGGACAGAGCAGGTGGCCAGAAGAAGCAGATCTAGAGATCTAGGCTCCTAAGTAATCCATGTTCTGGAATAAGTTTTGAATTAAAACATTTCAGTTTAATTAATATTGCTTTAACCACGGCCATCAAGCTATGCATGGTCTTGTTCAAACTCATCTTGTGACATGTACGGAGGTGCATTACTAGGCTATCTAAAGTGTCCTCCCCAGCAGCCTGTGGTAGCTCCTCTTGCATCTGTCACCTCAGCCTGGATTTCCCCTTTCTACCGCCCACCCCTAACTGCAGCACAAGTCCCCTGAGGGCAGGCTGCCATCCATTGGTTCCCGGCGGCACACTCTCACAGGCAGCTTGAGGATGCAGAGTGGTGCGCCACTAAGTACCACTACAGATGGCCTCGCGGGCTCAGCACAGACAAGCCCTGGAGGTGTGATGGTTGAGCCTTAACAGGTCCCAAAAGGAATTACGTTCCATATGCACACCAACAGCCACAGGCAAGGGACAATGTGGTTTATTTGGAACTAAGAGTTTGCCAAAATGCATGCGCCCTCAACAATGGAGAACCCTTCCAGTTTTGGTTATCCGCTGACTTTGAGAGGAAGGCAATGGATGTCCTTATGGCAGGCAACTGTTCTTATTCCAGAGATGGCTACAGAATTAGATAGGAAACATAGTGAGTGTTTCCTGGGTTAGGATTCACTGCTAATGTCATTTTTATAATAGTGGCGTAAGAGCAAACAAATGGGATGGAGAGATGACTCAGTGGTTAGCAGCACTAGCTGCTTTCCCAGGTGACCTGGGTTTGATTCCCAGCACTCACATGGCAATTCACAACCATCTGTAACTCCCGTTCCAGGGGATCCGATACCTTCTTCTGGGCTCTGTGGGCACCAGGCATGGATGTGGTGCACAGATACACATGCAGGCAAAATAATACTCATACATACAAAACAAAGCAAGTATTTTTTAAATAAGCAAGCATCTTATAATACCTACAACATAGAACACATCTCCCACACTGCTGTGGACTCTCTGTAAGGGAGACCCTAGGGGTTTATTCCTACATTGCTTACCAATATATTACATCTAGCCTATAGCTAGAGGTGTGGCTCATCCTTTATCAGGTATACAATTCCTAACGGACTGCTCTGAACCATGTTATTTCAGAACAAATTATCTTAAGACTTTCATAAATGCATTTACCATAAATATTTTATGTAAACAATTATCTATCCTCTAAAATCAAAAGAACAATGGCTCATTTAAATGTTTCCAAGCACTAGAGCTCCACAAGAAAGATCTGTAACACATCCCTTTACTTTAACCAATCTACCTTTTGCTAGGTCATCAATTTGTGTTCCATCTAAGAAATAATAATATCCAATAACATCAGAGATTCCCATGTACACTATATTTTTTAAAAAAGCTGTTAACTGGTCATAATAGGAACATGGATAAGCAGCTTGTGAGTCAGCAATAAGACCAGTTTATTCTAGCATCAGTCAATATTTCAACAACCACAGTTTTGGAAGTTTAAATGATGAGAAATGAGACCAGTAATAAACATTCTAACAACCAGTTGTAATTTCAAAGTATTTAAAATTAAATCTACTATTGCAAAAAATAAACATCCAGAAATCATAGACATGCAAGTAGAAATCTAACCATGAACACACACCTGCATGTTCTCTCTCAGGTCCGTGGCATCCCGTATGGGGGGCTGGGCATTCTTGAACACCTCATCTACGGTTTTAATCCACAGTGTCCTCAGAGATGCGTATTCGCGGGACTTCTTCCCTTTCCTCACAGAAAGGCCCCTTTTATGAGGTTTCCCTCCTCCTCTTCGGTTAGTGATGGCCACGTGGACAAACAAGGAAGCATGGGCAAGGACCTCTCCAGTCAGGGACTGCAGAGGGACATGGCGGTAGCCTGTCTGTAAACACTCAAAGGGAATCGTGTACTGGCCAATAAACTCGTCCCCAATGTAGTCATCGTCCAGCACTACAAAGCGCACCATGGCCAGTTCAGGGAGGTTGATTTGAAATTCAAAGCTTTCATCAAAAATGGGAGCATCTCCATTCTGATTCACGGTTTTTGTCCTTTGCTCTGCACAGTCAGCAGGAATTCCATGGATTTCCACATAGACATAAGGATCCACTACATCACCTTTGGCACCCGACCCTTTGGGCTTGGGAAAGTTCTGGCCACTGATAATTTTAATGTGAAGCAACTGAGGTGAGACTCCGGGAACAGAGTCCTTTGTGTTGGCACTGAAGAAGGAGACTTCCTCCCTCATGATGGCTGGCCGAAGAACATAGCCACAGTTCCCATTCTGCCGAAACCAGCCGATATTCAGGTCCATCATCAGTCCTGGAGTCTGGAAGTTCATGGCCACAATTTGACACCCACATTTCCAGAAATCTTGAGGGTTCATGTTACTCGAATCAATTCTCATTGGACTAGGAAAGACCCTGGCAAGAAAACGCTTATTGTAATTTACAAAGTCCCCAGGGTTTTCATTGGCATATTTGCTGGCAAGCACTTCATTAAATGAACACACTTCCCAGTACTTCTGCACCTGAAAGGACACCTGAAATTCCTTGAACTGGACTGACTTACAGATGCTGACCAGTTCAGACAGGTCTTTGCAAAGCTGAAAGCGCTTCACAGGCACCTGGCTGGGCTGTTCCACGATCTCTTTCCCCATCCTCTGAGACATTTCTGCCCCTTCATCTTCATCAGTAACATCCCCTTCCACTCCGGGGCAATTTGAAGACAGCTTCTTGGCTTTGATTAGTATTTTCCCTCTCAGGACATCCGGAGACGGCAGGTAAGACTCCTCCATGTTGGGTGATGTTGTATACAGCTTGTCTCCTAAAATCTTCTTCATGTGTTGGACCATCACTTTCTGCTGTTTAATAGAACAGTGGTTTTCTAAACATAAGATGAGAGGATACTCAGAAGCAAAGAATGCATACTTGTTAATAATATCGATGACACTGCGGAAGACTATCTGAGAGGTCATGGTATGGCCTGTGTAAATCACAGGCTCGTTATCTGGCCCATCCCACACATCTAATTCAACACTCCTGCAACCCATTTTAAGAGCACGGATATACCCTGTGATGTCAGAGGGGCCCCGGAACTGGTCCTCTATCAAGTATGTATTATGAGAGGAGTTTATAAAGTAATGAGACAGTGGCTGCTTCATATCCTGACAGACCTTCTTATGCTCTGGATCAAATATGTAACAATCAGGTGACATCAGGTAATTAGTGAACCCATCTATGGAGAGCCAGCCCTTTTCCTGACCTTCTTTGGATGGCTCATATTTGTGAATAATTTCAAGGCTTATCTCCTCATTTATATGTGCTACACCCTGTTCTGCCTCAAGAAACATCATAAGGTCCTTGGTATCAAGGAATTCTTTATTGCTTGAAAACTGGACTAAAAGGAAGTAAATTTCAGGTCTAGTACAAAGTTCATGAAAAACCTCAATAAATTCTTCTTTTGTGACTTCAGTATCAGCTTTGTCCTTTGATTTATGCAATTCTTTGAACTTAAGCTCAATTTTGCTTGTTTTTAAACCAGGATTGAGGTTTCTGATACATTGTACAGCATTACACAGAGTTATATGTCCAAGATCATCTACATCAATTTCACTAAACATTTGTGAAATCCAAGAAGTCCTCATGTTGTCTTGGCTACTTTCTAACATATCAAGTGTATGTTTCCCATAAGAAATCAGGTACCGGAGTCCCGTCACCCAGATGTTCGCAACATCTGCAGAATTTGCAACCAAATCAAGTGACTCATAATTCTCTCCATATATGACTGAAAATGCACAATCTTCAGATATCTGCTCAGAAATGCCATTACTGCGGAATATATCTGTGTTTTTCCCTGTTCTCACTTCCTTGATAGATTTGATATCAATCTTGGCTTTCTCAGAATCCTTCTTAGATGGCTCCCACCTCAGGCTTTGCATGTCAGCGTCCAGCAAAAAGTACCGATGATAAATCCTGGAGTTTGACCGAACCTTTTTGAGTTCAGAACCCTCAACCATTGAGTTGATACAGTCACTGGCACTGCTGATCTTCTTCTCTGTTGGCATGCTGCTGAACGACACAGTTTTCTTCCTCTCTCTTTTCTGTTTCGTTCCATCCTGGAGGGGAGAAAAGTGTGTGAGGATAACATAAACGCAGGTGTTCGTGTTCAGACAAGGAATTACATTTTAATTCCCTGAAAAATGTAGGCTATGATTTCCTATTCTGGCTCTTGTGATGAATGACAGCTGTTCATCTTTAAAGCTTAGAAGAGAACTTAGAGACTCAGTCTAATGCCAATAGGAAAGAAAGTATTGCTTAATAAACATACTCATGCATGACAAGGCATCCCAGTCACAGAGAGCAGAGACTTGTCTATAGACCTGGCTACAATTTTCAGGAAATACAGGACTCCTTTCCTCACAAAAAATCAAGAATTCCAAGACATCAAGAGAAGAACATGAAGCCAACCACAGTACCCACCTGTGTGGGGCCTTTGCACCTCCACCACTCATGTGCCTATGCAGATGCAGATCTCCTACATCAATGTTTCCTACAGACTTAGCCCTACAGGCCTCAAAATCACCTACGTTACTTGGTTAACGTAGTGCAGATTTCTGAGTCTGTGCAATGAGACCTCTAGGGATGGTGAAGGGATCCGTATTCAGCAGCGTCCCACATGCTGGGGGCAGAGACTAAAGCCTGAGAGACATTTTCTAGCCACTTGGGTTCACTGGTATGTTTTGAGTATTTTATTTCTCAACTCTATATATGACTAGGCCAGAAATGGTTAAGCATGAACCCACACAATGTATGTTAAATGGATAGACATGAATTCCTGGCTTTTGAACAGTATCACAGTAAGCTAGTCATGGTCCTGCAAACTTCAGGTAGACACAGATTACTGTTAGTCACGTTGGGTATGAGAGGAGTTATAGATTACAGCTGGAGTGCATCTACAATGATAGAGTTGGAGTTATGAAAACCTGCTGCTGTGCATCTTCATGCTGCGACTCAGGAACCTCCAATGTAAAGCTGGGTTACAGTGCAACCCAAGTAAAGCTTCAGGGAGCAGCTACTTCTAGAGGAGTTTGCACCCTCTGCTTTCCTGCAAAATCCACATTTAAAATTCACTCACATGTAAGAGCTGACACTCATATTCACTTGTATATTTCAAACCTTTCCTATGCAAATACCTTTATTGGACAGGGAAAAAAACACTGAAATGACTACAAATATCTTTGGTGATCTAAGCTTAAAAGACAGCATTGCTTCTCAGGAAGTATATGACATCTGTGATACATTTTTAGCAACGTACTGTATTCATAAATAAGGAACAGAATAGGAATGGGGGTGTGGGACTCTATAACTTTCATTAATAAAAAAGGGAAAAAATGTAATCATGTAAAAGGCAATCCTGCTTTTCCTGCTCCACACAGCATCTACATAAATAAAATCTCTATATTTAAAAAAGCCATTATTATACTATCTATATCTGAAATTTAAAACTATTCTTACTTTTGATTATCTATACTTCCAAAAGCAATTTGCAGAGGGTAACTAAACTTAAACTTTAAATCATACGGGTACCATTTTCCTCAAAGTTTTAAAATGAACCATGGAGGTTTTTATGCTCTGAGACATAGAGTAAAACATGCAGCCATCAGGCATTGTATTTCTCTCTAACTATAGCATCAGAATGATAAACTACAAAAGAGGTAAAAGCTGTGGTAATTGCATCTGTAAGATTTATTGTATCTTAGTCACTCCAAATCCCTAAAGCATACATTGTGTTTTTTTGAGTTGGCATGAAATCAAATTTGTAGTCAGCCATGGAACAAATGTATAAATTTCCTATTTGTCAGAACAAAATGCATCTTTGCCTCTAAAAAAGACACATTTTCCTTTAATAAGGGCAACATGTTAATTTAGTAAGGGAATTTCATAATCAATAAATTACACTTCAAAGTGCTACTGGTAAAATGAAGTCACAAAGATAAATGGAGGTGTTTATCTACTGATCCATTAAAAATATATAGTATTTCCTCAGCATTTTCCATTTTTTATTCTCCCATTTTTGCACTGATTAATAATTTACTGCAACAAATTCTTATTTGCTACAAAAGACATTTCACATTCATGATTTTCTTAGCTATCAAGAAGGAGAGGACTGAACAAAGTTCTTAACAGAATGCACAAAGCACAGGCATGAGTTCATGCCAGTGGATGTGGGACGGGCGGCAGCTTCAGCACTGCACTGTGCCTTTACAAGTCCTGTCTTCTGGAAGTCTTACAAACCAGGCCAATGACTACATTGATGCACACTCACGAGGTTCACCCAAACACAGCCTGGAATAATGAGAGCAAGGCCACTCTTCGCCAGTCCCCCCTCCCTATCTGTGTTAGTCAAATCATCTTGTCTTCTCCATAACAAGACCTGAATGGAGATACTTGCTTCTCCTTCCTCACTAGCAGACAAAGCCATTAGGAGCCACAAGGAGAAGACATGCTTACTTACAAACTGTTGCAGTTTGGATCTTAACTACCTCCTTCCCCAAAGCTCATGTGTTGGAAGCTTGATGCCCAGGCAGCAACACTCGGAGGCCCAGCCTTGGGGAGGTGATTGGGTCACGAGGGCTTTGACCCTATGAAAGTTGTATTCCCTTTATGGACTCATAACCACTTGGAATATCTGATGTAGTTAAAACTTCCCAAGTAGAGCCTCGTTAGAGGAAAAGGGTCATTGAAAGCATGCCCTTGAGCTGGGACTGGTAACACATGCCTTTAGTCCAGCACTCTGGGAGCAGAAGCAAGTGGATCTACTTGAGTTTGAGGCCAACCTGGTTTACAAAGCAAATTCTGGGACAGCCAGAGCTACACAGAGAACCCTGTCTCAAAAACAAAAAAGAAAAAAATTAAAAAGCAAGAAAGCATGCCCTTGAAGGGAAGAGTGTGCCTTGTCCCTGCTCCTCCTGACTTCTTGCTCCCTGGCTGCCATGAGGTAAGTGGTTTCTCCACATGCTCCCAACTATGTTATTCCAATTTACAACTGGCTCAGAAAAAATGAAGACAAGTAACTGGGGACTGAAGCCTCTTAAGCTATTAGCCAAAATAAATAGTTTCCTGTTGTAAGTCGTTTCCTAAGCTGCTTGGTCAATAAGGAGAACAGGTGTGAACTTGATTTGTGCCGTTAGCTAAACCAGATTTTCTGGCTGAGAGAAACAGGTGGACATGATGTCAAGACATATATATATATATACAGCTGGGTTCCCTAGAGCCAAAACAAAAGAAGGGGAGGACAGAAGTACCTGAGCAAGAGAGAAAGAGAACTATGGTGAGATAGCAGATCAGTCCTCACACCACCTAACTCCTGGCTTCTATCCTTCCCTGCTTATTTCAACTTGGCCTTCATTTTTTAACCCAACAGTGATTCAGCACTGCCTAGGCTAAACAGCTGGCCACTAGCAGAGTTGGAATCAATTCTCTGTGTGCTTCTTAATATAAGTTGGGTTAAATTGAATATTGGAAAGAACTCAAATTATATGTGCCATATATACATTTTTTTCTTTTTAGATTTTTTTTGTTTTAATTACAAAACTAAGTGGATCTAGCACGTATTAATCTTCTAAAACCACAGAAAAAGAATCTAACTTCCTACAATGTCTCTAATAGTTTTAAGAATATTAAAACTTCTCAGAGCTAGCTGGTACAAGCACTCATCAGCTAACACTCCGGAGTGGAGAAAACAACAATATGAAAACTTATTCTGATGAAACATTCCTGCTCCTCCTGGGTACATACCAACGGCAAGGGAAAGAGCATACAAAAATGGCCTGGACTTAGAGAGAAATGGTTTCCTGAGGAGTTCGCCTCCCTAACAACTTGGAAAATTTGTATTTTTTTTTTTAACAAAGAATCATAAAAAATGCTTAAAGATTCTTTTAGACATAAATGAAAAAGTTATTAACAGAATAGCAATTTTGTACCAAGAATTATTTTAGGAAAAGCAATGATTATGAAGTGGCTAAGGAAATGCCTGCACCACAGGAAAACTCAGGAAAAATAGAAATCTTTATAGGACTCACATCAAGCACTGAAAGTGAAAAGAATCACATTGCGTAGAGTGAAAACGTATTTCCTGAAAAAACTGCCTACTTTAGTTAGTAGAAAGTTGTCACCAAAATTAGCAGGCCATCTGGGATATTTAAGCAGTAGCATTTCATAATGGGAAGAGTTCATAAATTCTCATCCTGAGATGAGGTGGGCCTCATTTCTCCTGCTTGCAATCAAGGTGGGCACTGGTGGAGTTCCTCCTGGAAAAGAGCCTAACCTATGTGTATAGGCTTAGCCATGGGCACACAGGCAACATGCCATTTCCTACTGTATTTCCCCTACCTTTCAAAGTGATTTGTGACACAAAAGAAAGTTGGTTACTCCTCAATGAACACCATTCAAAAATGCTGCATCCCTATCCAGGATCAATATCCCAGCAAAAGAAGGTCTAAGAAGGGAAGCAGGTGTCCAGGCAGGGGATCTCAGATGGGTAAGAGGGCAAAGCGTGAGAACGAATCAGCCCTTGTTTGTGGTTTGTTTGGAATGAAGCTGCTTCATTTGGATTAGAAGTAACATGGAAGAAAGGAGTGCAATCTGTACGTTCATCAGGGAAGTCTGGATGAGCTGAGAAACACCATACTAAGGAAATTTCTACCTTTTTAAAAACTAGTAAAGCAAAACAAAACAACTTGTAGTGGGTAGCCATTCCAGCTTTGACCTGGAAGTACCACCCCCTTTAAGGCTTCGGTAACTGTCAAGCCTAAAAGGCGGAGCTGAGAGAAGACCCCTGAAGACCCGAGATCCAGATGCGCCAGCTCTCTTGGTTCCTGGATCCTGGATGCTGGAGGTAGACTGAGCAGAGTTCTCCAGAGAACACCGCTGGACTGTGCCACACCTTTCCCAGACCCTGTAACCTATCCCTTCACTTGTAAGTTACCCCACAAAATAAACCTCCCTTTTTAACTACGTGAATTTGCCATAATAATTAAACCAATATCTGGCGCCCCACCTGGGGCACTATTTGTAGTTAGAGAGTTTCTCTCTGGGTCCCGCCAAGCCCAGCAGTCCCGTAGCCCACTTATAAAATAAACACACAGATGCTTTTATTATTTAAACTGTTCGGCCATTAGCTCAGGCCTACCATTGTCTAGCTCCTACACTTAAACTCAGCCCATTTCTGTTAATCTGTATGTCACCACGTGTTCCATGGCTTTACCTGCTGCCTTCACATGCTGTTCCTGGACGGCAGGCTGGCCTCTCCTCCAGCTTCCCCCTCTCAGCCCCTCCTCTCTTTCTGTCTTGCCGATCCTATACTTTCTGCCTGGCTGCTGGCCAGTCAGTATTTTATTTCTCAATCAGCACAGCTCAGTGACAGCAATTCTGCACTGGAGTAGTAGTCATGCTAGGTCTAGCAGGTCACCTTGCAGAGTTCTCACACATCTTTAAAACTGGGATGTAATTGCTAAGACAAAAGAGGGGAAGACAAGCAATCACCCTAGAGGTCACTGATTTACTCAGCTGAAGTGAAGAAGTACAAGACTGTTCGAGCAAAGGCTAGGTATAGTCAAATGCTGATTCTGGCTCATGTGTCAAGTATCAGAAAGTTACAGAGAGTGAGAGACCTTGGAACACTTAGCCCGAAAAGGGATGTGTTCATCAAAGCCCTTCCTTCAGAGCACAAGGAAACCTGCAGAAGAGGAGGCAGAAAAAGTATAAAAGCCAAAGGGAGTGGAGGACACCAGGAGAACAAGGTCCTAAATCAACATGATCAAAGCTCATGAACTCAGAGACCGGGGCAGCAAGCATAGGGCCTGCACAGGTCGGCATCAGGTCCTCTGCTTCCAGTTTGGAGTTTTAATGGGGTTCTTGAGTATGCAAATGAGTGGGTCTCTGAGTCTTATGCCTTCTTTTGGACTCTTTCCCTTCTCTTTGCTTTGCCCAATTCTGATGTGTTAGTTTTTGTTTTATTATATTATATTATATTATATTATATTATATTATATTATATTATATTATATTATATTATAACCATTCCTTAGGAGACTGTTAGTTTTCTACTGAGAGACAGCAAGAGAGTGAATCTGGATGAGAGGGAAGGTGAGAAGGACTGGGGGGGGACCATAATCAGGATATATTATGTGAGAGGAAAAAAAAAACAAATCAATTTTCAATAAAAGGAAAAGAAAAAGATCCAGTGAGAAAAGTGGACAATGTGGACAGCATCTCCAAAGAAAGATGAGGGCTGTAAGAAATGGCTCAAGGGAATGCTATTTCAAAAACTCAAAACTCATCTGAGATGATTCCTTTACTAAGTTAATAAGCAGACTAGACAAGAGAAGGGAGACTCAGTGAACTTGACAACAAGTCTGCAGAACTACTCACATGAAAAGAGGAAGAATTTAACTAAACACAAATAATTCCAGAGCGTCTAAAAGATGCACAAACAAATACAGTTCATATGGATTAGAGAAGACCTTTCTAAGGAGCCACACATTGTCTACTTACAAATGTGCGGCAGTTTTATGGGAACAATCACTTCTTTTTAAGGACTGTAGTCCTGAAGTGCTCTGTGTTTTCAAAGACAAAGGTGTCCCTGAGCAGGAACCAGTCTCTGAGGAGTCCCAGTTCAGTTCAGTTCAGTAGTTTCTAAAGGATAAACCCATCCCCCTTTATCTAAGAGGGTTAGGACCATGCGCTACTAGCAAATGCTTTACAGGGCGAAGAAAAGAATTATTGCTCCCCAGGAGAGTATGCCGACCTTATTAGACACTAGAGTGAAGGCAAGGGATGCTTTACAGAATTGTAAAGAAAATTTAATAATATCAAAAAGAAAGGTGGAAGAGTAACAGGTTGAAGAAAACCATAAATTAGAGATATAAACAGCATTTTATTAATAAAGATAACAAAAATAAAGAAAAAAATCTGACAACTGCAAAATGTTTTTCTAGAACAATCTAATTCAACAATTTACAGTCTCTAATTTAGCAACTGCCCACAGAATTGGGCAGCATACTGGGGACCAGAGTTACATGATTAACTGTGCCTCAGTTTTCCTACAAGTACAACAGGCCTCAAAGAAATATCCGTCCCTCACCAGTTATGTAAAGCAGCTGCCACACAGAGCTGCTGGGATAAAATTAGTTCATACTTGAGAGGAGCTTTAGGTGCTGCTGGAATTCTGCACAGCTGACATTATTAGATTCTGTGAAATATACTGTAGGCTGAGGAGAGCTCTTCATAAGAGAAAAGCAAAACAAAATACCACTGTAAATCCATAACTGGAATAGTCTGATCACTTAGGCTTGCACATGACTTCCTCTGGCTCCTGGTGAAGGGGGGCAGCCAGAGGCCCTCTCGATACAATGCTTCCAAAGGCAGCATTTGCACATCTTGCTCCAGGGGACAAATACGTAAACCATTTCTCAGAGCCTTATGTTAATTTCATCAGTTTAATTACTAAACCCATGCTAGTCGACATGTAGTTTACTCGCAACAATTTAATTTCTATATAAATAATCACATATAAAATGCAAATGTGAAGCAAAGGTCATCATAAAATTCCAGTGACCTCGCTCAGAGCAGTTTGCGACCAGACTTCTTCAGATGATTGCTTTTCTTTCACCTTCATGACAATTCTCGTGCAGATTAACCTACAGTGTTCAACTCTGAGGAAGAAAGCAACTCCTAATTTCTGTGCAATGGTACTTTCAAGGTCAGGTTAAAGCATCCAAGTCATTTGCTGTGACGAGTTACACTCCCTTGAAACAGTGAGGTCTATAATTATGGAATCAGAGGCCATAGATGCAATAGCATTTTCTCAATAACGTGTTTTAGTGACACATTTCATCACTGCTGAGACAGTTATTCAAAGTAAATTTACAAAACCATGACTTACACGTGTGTCTAAAATAAACTGCAATAAAGTTCATTGGGCTTTCTTCAGTAATGAAAACGTAATAGTAAAAGCTCAGGGCTTCTGTAAATTAGACTTTACATCCCAGGGGGAAAACTGATGCTAAGGCATTTAATTTATGACCTATAATAATGTTACTTAAGCAGCCCCCATTTGATGTGGAAACTGTCAGTGTTTCTCATAGGTGGTAATTTTTTTTATTTGTTTGTTTTGAGACAGGGTCTCCGTGTGTAGTCCTGGCTGCCCTAGAACAAGTTCTGTAGACCAGACTGGTCTTGAACTCACAGAGATTCGCCTGTCTCTGCCTCCCGAGTGCTGGGATTAAAGGCGTGTGCCACCATGCCCAGCTAGTAATTTCATATGCAGCACATTGCAAAGCTTGCTGACTTATACACCACAGAGATATTGAAAGATGTGATCATATAACTAATGGCTGAAAACTTTCTAGTAAATTGCATTGAATGTGAAAAGGTATACAACATCATCACATAATGTGACTGCTTAGTTCCGTGCACAGCCAGTTCTAAGAGCACTGTCTCTATCACTAATATTTCACTCCTAAACTGTGCTGGTTCTCCATTATTTCAAAGATAATGTAGAAGGAATATTTAGTCTTTTACATCCTGAATACTGCATTGCTCAGGATAGAGGAAAATGGAATAACAAAGCAGTAGTCAGCTGTTAGAGGGAAAGCTTGTGCCATGGGCCAGATCACATGACTGAAGAACAGCAACTCTTTCAATCAGAAATTAAGGAAAGCTTCTTATGATGGTTTAATGAGAGTGGCCTAACAGGCTCATATATTTAAATGCTTGGTGTCAGTTGATGGAACTGTTTTGGAAGGAAAAGGAGGTGTGGCCTTGTTGGAAGAGCTGTGTCACTGAGGTCTCTGAGGTCTCAAAAGCCCAAGCCAGGCCCAGTGTCACTTTCTCTGCCTCCTGCTTGTGGATAAGATGTAACGCTCTCAGCTCCTGCTCGAGTGCCATGCATGCCTACTGCCATGCTCCTGCCACGATGCTTATGGACTCACCCGCTGAAATTCTAACAAACCCCTAATTAAACGCTGTCTTTAATGTGTTGCCTTAGTTATGGTGTCCTTCCATAGCAAGAGAACAGTAACTGAAGGCACTGGCCCAAAATTATATTATGAATTCATATGATTATTCAATTTTTCTATCTTGTAGAGAAAACATTTTGGGGTCCTTTTAAAATCCAATAGTTAACATACATATGAAATTTCTATGTTCAAAGGTATCAGAAAAAAATAAGAAAAGACATAAAATAATGAACCCTATCAAAGGGAAACTCAGCTCTCTGTAAATACTCTTTTCAGTTTCAAAGCATTTATGAGTCTACACTAGCTCAGTTCTCAGTAGCACTGTCTCTTCTCTAGACTATACAGTACTTGTCATCTCTACTCTGGAATTCAACACTTACTGATGGCCTGATTTGGTGCTCTGATTGTTTTATGTGGGTTAGTCTCATCTCAAGTAGAAGGTAAATTTTTAAAGGAAACAAGCCTTGTCTTACATTCTAGACTAGTCCTAGCTAGAGACTCATAGAGGCTCTGAAGGGTGACCCAGTGGAGAGAGTCCACTGAGACAGCAGTAACTCTGGAACCTTAAAAGGGGAGGTGGGGGCAAGTTCTCTAGGAAGATGGTTTCAAAAGTGGACTCAGAAAAAATGGAAAGACAGCAGAGCAGACCAGCGGTGAGTGAGGCAACTCAGCCAGCAGGCTGCAAGCACAAAAGCCATGCCTGATAAGCCGGGGGTGCTGTCACCTAGGCGAGGTGATGGAAGGTGGCCTGGAGCTCCAGCAGAAGCAGCTTCCGACATGGAGATGCACTGCTGCAGCCCGTGCTGCTTGCCTGCTGGACGATGGGAGAGCACTGGGCAGAGGTGCTCCCTGCATCCTACAAGCTCAGAAGTCACCCCTGGTGAGCCGCAGGGTGGTCAGCACCGAGAACAGGTGGAGTATGAGTGTGGGGTCCTAGAGCTCCAGCAGAAACATGTCGTTACTGAATAGGGCCCACCCTAGGCCTGCCAGATGGCCCCCGGCATGGAGCTACTGCTGCTGCTGCTGCTGCTGCTGCTACTGCTGCTACTGCTGCTGCTCGCCCTGCTTGCCCTGCTGGGAGAGGTGGAGTCCAGGGTAGTGGAGATGCTACAAGCATGAAGTTGGAGCCCAGTGAGCTTAGGGGTGGCTGACATGGAGGGCAGGGAGGTGTGTGGCAGCCAGGAGCTCACACGGAACCTGCCCCTGGACCTCCTGTCTAGCCAAAACATCACCCTGACTCTGAGCAACAACAAGATATCTGAGACAAATCTCAGTGATAGTCCAGTATTTATTGTGCTTCAGAAACCAGAAACCCTGACCCAATGCAACTACTCGTTGCAATGAATATTTGCATGTAAAGCTGTTTTGGCAAAAAAATATACTGTGTGACACACTACAGTTTCCAATACCACGATGATGAACGAATATGCAGCGGAGAGGTAAAAAAGATGGAGAAATGGAGAGGTGAGTGTGAGGTGGAGAGAGGTGGAACTAGAGACTTGGTGGTGGCAACAGGTGTGAGGGAAGGCTGCTATGGACAGGTGGACGGGGTGGTGTGCAGCAGTATGGAGCTTTTGCTAACTCAGCCCCCAAATAGGCTGCCCAGCCACATGATCATCCTGGTTCTGAGCGACAACAGGATATCTGAGATGAAGGTTCATTTCTTGAATTGGACCTCCTCAAAAGAACACTATGGTCTGTGTTGCCTCTGGAAGACATGTTGGTATCTGTGGTCCTCTGCCCCAGGCCATGTTGAAGCCCAAGGTTCGTGTGGATATCTGTGGTCTGGGCTGCCACTGGAGACCACGTGGATGTGCAAGGCCCTTGCTACCGTGAGAGGCAATATCAAGTATCTTCTGTAGTCTGCACTACCACAGGAGGCCATATTAATTGTATCTGTGGTCCAGGTTGTTGCCAGAGGCCATTTTGATGTGAGTGGCCTACACTGGCCATGTTGGGGTCCATGGTCTGTGTGTGTGTGTGTGTGTGTGTGTGTGTGTGTGTGTGTGTGTGTGTTGATGTCCGTGACCCATGTTACCACTGAAGGCCATGCACATGTCAGTGGTACATGCCACTGCCTGATACCATGTTAATGGTCATAGTCTGTGCTGCTGCAGAGGGCTATGATGGTATCTATGGCCCACACTGAGGCAGAGGGCAGTGTTGGTGCCCATGGTCTGTACTGCCACCAGAGACCATACCGAGGTCCATGACATGCACTGATGCCAGAGACCATGTGGATGCCTGTGGTCTGTGCTGCCACCAGAGACCATGTGGAAGTCCATGATCCAATCTGCTCCCAATGACTGTTTACAGTAACAAGAAAGCTACTTTTTTGCAGTGGCATCAATGACTGAAGACTCACAGTTGAGAAAGAGGGAAATAGAAGGCTCCTGGGACAACCCCTATGCCACCCCCGAAAAAGTAACAGCCTAGACAGAAAGCCATTGAAGAGAACTCTTAAAAACTGTGATAAGGATGCTGAAGTATAGCTCTCCACAACTGGTGGCTTCTGGTGAGGTACAGGTGGGGAAGGACTCAGTTCTCTTTTCCTTTTATAAGACAGGGTTTCTCTAACAGCACTGGCTGTCCTGGAATTCACTTTGTAGAACAGGCTGGCCCTCCAAGTGCTGGGATTACAGATGTGCACCAGCACAGCCCAGCGGGACTGTTTTCTTTAAGGGGCTGGCTACTGGGAGTTTGACCATGATCCAGTGAGTATATGGACAACACAAAATTGGACTTGTGGTTTTTTGTTTTTGTTTTTTTACTTTCTTTCTCATTTTTCTTTTTACCATTTTTGTCTTTTTTTATTTTTCTTCTTTTTTGGGCGGGGTGTCACATGGGTCGGGGAGGACCTGGGAGGACTGAAAAGTAAGTGTGATGGGGTACATGATGTGAAATTCCCAAATAATCAATAAAAATACTAAGTTGTAAAACGCTAATATAGCAATTGCCACTTCTGCTAAGTAGTGAGTCGTATCCATGTACTGACACTGAACTAAATGTTCTGTTCCTTTCTAATCCTCAGAACAACTCGAGGACAAGTATGCTTTCCTTAATGTTACAAGTAAGGGGACGAAGGATTTGAGAAGCAGAGAAATGAGCCCAAACCTTCCCCGGGTCTGTGTAACCCACAGCCCTCCATCACTCTCCAGCACCAATGCTGCCGCCTGCCCCCAGGCCCCGAATCTGGAACTCAGAGCCAGAACACAGCTCTGCCCGGCAGGCGCCACTGCTGCTGGCGGGCTTTAAAACGCTCATCGGTAGTTTGTACTCCTGAATATCCCATCTCTCCCTAAACCCACACTACCTCCTGCAACAAAGTATCCAGGTTCATCAGCTTGGGTCCATCCCCACATGCCCTAAGTTTGCTCGAACCTAGATATCTAGCCAATACCACAGGCATTCTGGGAATTATGCAACTGAGAGTGGACTAATCTCTCTCTTCTAAACGCTTCTGGCTTACAGTGACTTTTACAAAGACAGAAAGGAAATCTCTGAACTGTCCTTCCCTCACTGAAGCATGCATTTATTCCACATTTTAAAACACAGTTATATGCTGGGTGGTGGTGGTGCACACCTTTAATACCAGCACTTGGGAGGCAGAGGCAGGTAAATCTCTGTGAGTTCAAAGCCTGGACCACAGAGTGAGTTTCTGGACAGTCAGGGCTACAAAGAGAAACCTTGTCTCAAAAAAAAAAAAAAAAAATTACATATTGAATCTTCCATGAGCCTAGCATCATACTAAACCTAGAGTTGTCCAATACATCCTATAAAGAGTAAAATTAGGCTTCTAAATTAAGTAAAAAAGAATCTAATTTTAATAATATGATCTCATCTTCAAAGACCATTTAAGTAAAACACTAAAAACTATGTAGATTAAAATACAATGCCTCAGAATGGGGAAAAACTCACAGGGTCCTCACCCTAGACAAAAAATTATAGGCAATTGGTAACAAGTGAGAGAGGAAGAATTAGCCTCTTTCAGGGATGAACTCCTTAACTGGTTATTCCAATATGAAGCGGTCAGCCCTAAAACTATATACATACAAACAGCAAAAACAAACTCAGCAGGGTGTATTTATATATTTGTGTATACCTTAAACATACATATACATGTTATGTAACAATAATAATCAAATAAAAAGAATATATCAATTTGATTTTTTTCTTTTTTGAGAGTGTGATTATATCCTAATCTCAAAATAAGAGAAATAATTTAAAATATCCTTATGATTGCTGTTTGTATGATGTATCTTTTCCTATCCTTTTACATTTAAACTCACTGTCCTTCTGAATCTAAACTGTAGAGAGCACACACTAGAAACATTCTTATTTAAATCCAGCTTTGCTTCCTCTGCCTTTGATTAGGCTGTCCCATCCCTTCACACTTTACTTAAGTATTGGGCAGTTGAGTTATACCTGCCATCTTATACTCTATGTGCCTCATGTTTTTTCACTCCTTTATTTGAAGTATGTTTGCAACCTAGCAGCTGAGAATTCTTTTGTGACCTCAGCAAATGAGTTTTAGGGTAACAGGTAAGGCCAGGAGATAAGGGATGGGAGGGCAGAGACAGTGAGGACAGAAAATCCTGTGAAGGATAAATGGGGAGATGAATTGGCAGTTTAAAAGGAAAAGTCTCTGTTTAGACAAGAGATTATGGCACGGGTTTCTGCCTAAAGGGATTTATTCAATAAAGAAGGGGAAATTAAAATGGAGGAGAAGGGAAACATAGCCCCAAAGGAACAAGGTTGTTGGGATGCAACAGAGATTGGCCTTGCCATTAGCTTTTCCCAAAGGGTAACTTTTGAGCTAGATCCTTATGGAAAACGGCAAGGTGGGTAAGGGTAATCAGAGCAAGCACAAAGAGACCTCACTGTGAGAAACTTATGAGGCAGAAAAACAGAGAAGCAGACTAGAGAGAAGTCAGATGTGAGCTGTGGGCTGGCCAACCTCGGTATGAGAGGAGTGGGTACCTCCTTGTGAAGGCCTCCACAGCATGGAGTACACGCATGCCCCTGCACTAGATAGAACATATACACACATTTATGAAACCGATAATAAGTCACACTTCCTTGTGTGAAAATACAACTCAACACTGGTTTCTAAAGGTCAACAAGCAGAAAAGGCCTTGTTTGCTTTACGGCTTTAAGAATCATCAGCCCATTTGTGCAAGTATTTGTCTTGTTTCCATCTTACCTTGCTCATAAATCTGAACTACGTGATAAATGGCACCTAACTGGTAGTTGGTCAGCCCACCTGAACAACTGGATAGACCCAAAGACTACCACTTGAAGCATGACTGTATGAGACAACAGAGAACTTGGGGTATTTTAAAGATAGGTTTGAAATACCTATAATTATTTCAAATTATTTTAACTACTACAGCTCAAAATGCTTTATTTAAAAACCTTAAAAATTATAGTAAATTCAAGATCTCTGTTTTCCTATTTAAAAGTGCTGGAGCAAATCCAGTGTGTTTCTGATGTGCAGAATGTGCAGATAACTTTCACTTTCTTTGTATCCACTTGGCATGGAGCATCAAAACTCTCAAGCTTTATATCATGCCCAGGGCAAGTCTCCTGTTTTGTTAAATTAAAAGCTGTACTTGGGTTAAGGAATCAATAAAATGTCAATGCCTATATGGCAGAAACCCAGAAGACCCAAGAGACTGGTATGGAGCATTTGCAAAGCAGAGAGAGCCAAGCTGGACGGCAAAAGGTCGACGTCTACCACTTCCCTGAGCTGCAGGATACTTTTCAAAGCCACAAGTTCCTTCCAAATTAATCAGCTCACCAACCCAAAATGAAAAGCAGTTCTACAAGGAGCCAGCCTCATCGTTGATGTATTGTGAATGGCATGTGCTACCAGTAACTAAAGCAGGGCAACTGCCTCCGTGAACCAGTCTGTGCCACTATTTCCAGCCCCAAGGCCCAATTAATTCACAGGACACAGACAATTCATTCTAAATTCCTAAACATGCTCTGTGCTTTAAATAACATAATAAATAGTCTATGCATCATTTTGTACCAACTACAAAACCAAGAAGCTTGGGTAATCCTAGGTGGGTAATAAATCATGAAAACTTTAATTCTGAGAGCTGGAACTAGAAAGGCTTTGTATTATTATACTCTAGAAATTGGTGTGAGAATGATATACAGGCATTTACAAAGCATGCTTAGGTTTTATATACAAGTATTATAATGTCATCTTAAAACGTCACATCTAATTATACTGTATTTTATTTCATTATTGTTTATTTCAGAAAACAAAGGACTAAATTCTGAGTCTACTTACAAGCTAATCACCAAAAGCCCTTAATAAACATGATGCTATCCTTATTCCCAAATCAGATTGCCATGACTAACACTCACTTCTAAGTAGTACTGTGATCTGAGGTTGGAAGCTGACCTTTCCACTAGTTACATGCCTCCGTTAGGCTTGTTCAAGCCGGGTTTCCTAAGAGAAAGCATGCAGGGGATGAACTGGTGTGGAGCAGAAGGCTCCCAGAAGGAGCAGAGAGCACATAAAGTCTCTGGCATATAGTGAATATATAGCTGTGGAGAGTAGATAGATACTTTCAGACAGGAACACATAAAGGTGGCACTTTATGAGTGAAACGTGGATACTAAGAACTACACCACAACAGGAAGGATGGAAACATCTGTGACTCTGCAGGACCAGACACTGAGAACTCAGGTAAAACCAAGTCTCAGGCCTTCCACAGGGCCATCCTGACTGGCAAGCCGGCAGGCTCAAAGTGCTGGTCTGGTTGGACACTTCCTGAAGGCAGTACCTGGTCCAATCTGTCTTTCCAGGTCTGGAATCCATCTACAGCTGCTGGCCAGGTCGGGGTTAGTCTCATTGCCTGCAACCAAGTGGGCAGGCTGTATGGACCATCATAACCGGATGGCTCCGTGCTTGTATCCCGAGGGTGCTACAGCTCCTCCTCCCTCTGGCCCTTTGTGGGGATGGCCCCTGAACTAAATCCTAGCCACTTGACGAGAATGGAGGCTGAAGGCAGCTGCGAGCTGGAAATTGTCTTTGATTGGCAAAGAATCCGTGGGGAGCACAAAGTGGCACTACCTTCCTGGCTGCAGAGTCCTGCTCTCATGTGACTCCTGTGAGGTACAGCACTGCCAGCCTGCTCACCTCCATGTGTAATTAACATTCTTCATTCTCAGCTGTGATGATTTTGCCAAGTCATAAAGGGCTGCGAGAGCTGGTACAGGCTGCTTTCCCTAGCTATCTCAGGAAATACTGCTTGCATGGCCCACAGGTGGGCCAGAGCAAGATAAAGAAGAGCTATCGTTTGCTGATGTGCTAACCAAGGCACACAGGCACACTCCAAAGGGCAGGCAGTAGCAACACCCCTTCGCAAAGGGACCAGTGCTGTGGATGTCGCTCTGTATAAATAGACACTGATTGGCCAGTAGCCAGACAGGAAGTATAGGCGGGACTAACAGAGAGGAGAATTGAGGGAACAGGAAGGCAGAGGGGGAGACTGCTGGAGCCGCCACCAGGACAAGGAAGATGTAAGGTACCAATAAGCCACGAGCCACGTGACAAAGTATAGATTAATAAAAATGGGTTAAATATAAGAGTAAGAGCTAGACAATGATAGGCCTGAGCTAATGGCCAAGCAGTTTAAATAATATAAGCGTCTGTGTATTTATTTTATAAGTGGGCTGTTGGACTGCCGGGGCTTGGCGGGCACCGGAGAGAAAACTCCATCTACAGACCAGCTGTTAGAAGGCAGATGTTGGAGACTGTGTGTGAGTTCATGGACAAGGAAGTGAGGTGCTGTGGATGCTGAAGGAACTGGCGAGTGGCCTGGCCCCACTGATTTGTAATAGACCGTAAGTTGGTGCTCCCGGTGATAAACTATGTTCATTGCTACCTCATGTCCCTGCCCTATTCATAAGCAAGTGTACTGTACTTCCATTTTAAGTCAAATACAAATGTCTGACATAAAAGGATATCAATACTTCAGTACCATCACTAGGACTCTCTTACATCCTGCTATCACCCCAAAATTTAAAATTTCCAAAAACCCTTTGCAAGGTTAGTCTGCGGCTTATGCTATTAGAGATGTGCATCGAAAATTAAATTAGCAAAAAGGTTTTTTTAATCTAATTTCATGCATTTTTTCCCCTCTCCCAACCCAAATATGATGTAAAATTCACTCAGGTTTACTGGAAGCTATAGTGGCAAAACAGAAATCACATTTTGTCTCTGGAAAAAGCTGGAGTTTTAGCTGAATCATGTTTTATTCCAATTATAAGTTTTTTAAACTAATTTAGTTTTGCTTTTGAAAGCATTGCTGTAGAATAGTTTTTAATTTAATAAGATTATAACTTTAGAATAAGCTAGGGTGAAGAATAAGAAAAATAATCAGCCTTCTGCATTGTACTAGCCCTTTCAGCCCATTATGGCCTGACAAAATTAGAAGGTTCTTTGATCTATAAAATGTAATGGATTTTCTTTATGAATTAATTTTGCTTTATAAATTAAGAAAGAAGAAAATTCTTGAGAAAATGAAGTGTGGAGAGTAAAATCATGATCAAGAAAAATCTACAATTGTTCACAGTACTCAAGAACCAAGAGGGATACAGCCCTTATGTAGACTCCCCAAGCCACATAGTGGTTTAGGAAGCTCAGCCCCTTTCAGGGATGGCTGAGGTTACATTTCAAAGGTTAAATAACTGACCCTGGCAGGTATGTTCGTCCCCGATCCCTGTCCAGCTCCATGTGGCTGATAACCGGCCCCCGCCGCCTTTCTCAGACCAAGGCCGCCAATCACCTTCTGGGTGATAACATCGGGTTCTGGCAACAGATGCTGCCTGGGCAGTGCAGTGGGTTTCTTCCTCCCCTCCCTGGAAGGGATAGGAGAGGGTCACCAGCAGAGACTGCATCCCCTCCGGGTTCCCATGGCCCCTATCTCTGGGACAATCTGCTCTTTATGGCCATATCATGGGATGGAGGCAGTTTTATGCAGTTTACAACCTCTGGTGGCTTCAGCATCCATCTGACCATTTGGTTCTTCCATCACTGCACATTCCCCTTGATGACAGCCTCTGTTTCTAATACTATTTTCTAGTTGGGTGGCTGCAATGACTAAGTGCTCAAAGCTCTAGTTGCCAGGTGCAAAGTCAGATCCTACACTACCATTCTGACTTCAGTTCTGCAGATCCCCTTTACTGGCTGTGTGGTCTTAGGAGAACCCTTCTCAAAACATCAACAACCAGTCTCATAAAATGAGGAAAGTAACTACTCTGCCAGGTTTAGAAAGGCAGGTGGAGATATTATAAAGGCTGTGTCTGGATTTTCTTTCTATTGCTATGATAAGGGCTATGACCAAAAGCTACATGAGGAGGAAAGGCTTCTTTCTGTCAGCCTATAGTTCATCATGAAGAGAAGTACAGCCAGGAATCTAGAAGCAGGAACTGAAGCAAAGACCATGAAGAAGTGCTGCTTACTGGATTACTAGCCTGCATTCTTATACAACCCAAGGCCACCAGCCCAGGGATGGCACTACCCAGAGTGGACTAGGCCCTCCCACCCACAACAATAATTCATCAAGGAAATGCTCCACGGGCTGCTTACAGGCCAACCAGATGGAGGCATTTTCTCAATGGAGGTAGCATCTTCCCAGATGACTCTAGATTTCATCAAGTTGACAGAACTGTTGGAGCCCATCTGGGTTTCCTGGTTGCTGTGCCCAGCAGGTCTGTATAAAGAAGAGGACTGGACCATGAGCCTGAGTAACAGGTGCTTAAAAGGGTCTACACTTGGCTGTATCTCGCAAGGGGGAGGTCTTTGCTCCTCCCCTTGGCATTGTGATAAAAAGCCCTTTGGAATAAAGTTCTGGACTGGTGGGTTCCCACCCAGGCCCTCGGGAGACTACCCTGTGTTTCTGTCTTTCCTCTCGTCATCTAGGTATCTCTTTCTAGCTAATATTTCTTAATTCTCCCTACTCAAGAGTACCCTGGGTCATAAAAGTGGTGGCTGGTCCGCCACACAGAACTAACCAACACAGATGTACAAGTTCTCAAGACTCACCTACCAGGATTAGCTATGCAGTGAGAAAGAAGGTAGTTTACTTGAAATCCGCATTCAAGCTAATCTAATGGGTATTAGACACAGCCACCGGCAAAAGCTTCATGTTTTATTTACTAACACTTGGCTCTTTTACTGTTAAGTAGGAAGTTGGGTGGCCAGTGGTCTCCAACATCCCTTGCTGAAGCAGAAGCTGTGCTGAGGGAATTCACCATATCTTAACAGAGCACCTTGGCTGGTGTTTGGTTTCTGTTTCACTAGGGCCAGGGTAACTAGCCCTGAACACAGACTAAAGTAATGGTGCCCTTGCCTAGGACTGCTGTCTAGAGTCAAACAGAACAACACAAAACATTTTCACTAAAATCGTGATGATCTGAATGTAGGTTAAGTGTAATCAACATGGTCTACAACCAATCCTCCTCCTCATCTTCCTATTCTGTGATGCATCTTGCCAGAGCCTGACCAGAGCTCTCTTTCCTACCTGTATCACTTCCAGTAGATTCCAAGACCAAATACTCATCACCACACAGGGATGCTCCCCACACCCTGGCCTGCCTCCACATCTCTTTTCTTTCTTGCTATTTCTAGTCTGTCTCTAACGCCTAGAACCCTTAGTCCCAGTATTACTCCTCATTTGATCATACTGGAAAAGAAAAAATTATGCAAATTAATCATGACTTTACACAATAATGGGCTTATAAACCTTACGCCTTGATTCCCTATCCTAACTTTTGATGCTACTGTTTATTACAGTTAGGACATGTGTACTCACGAGGAACACTTGAATTATCTTTTGGTAGAGGGACACTTGCTCCACAGATGGTGATGGAGGGAGAAAGGATATCCTATAGATCAACTGCACCCAAAAGAATTATTACATTGTTTTAAATTATAAAAAGTGAAATATATACTTGTGTAAAGATTTTTAATAAAAAAGAAACAAATGAAATAAACTTTAGTAATTTATCTATCCCCATATATCCAAATCACCATCATTTCAACATGTAATCAACATAAAAATAGTTGAAATAATCTGCTTTCTTGTTTTATGTTACATCCATCACCTTTCTCAATATGGGCTAAGTTCCTGTCCCTGATCAACAGACACAGGGAGCCAATGGCTACCATACCAGGTAGTGCAGGTCAGGACGCCAGGCTTCTCAAGGTCAACCACTGTTCTAACTAAATTCTAAATCTCTCTGGTATTTCTAGGATGATGCTTTGCATAAAGCAAACCTCAGCAAATGGTCACTGGTCTTAGGAGTAACTAGCTGGAAAGAAAGGTTTATAAAGGTAGGTGAGGCCACGCTGTAGTTTTTGGAAGAAACATCAGTTTTCCAAGTCTTACACCTTGAAAGTCACAGAGTTTTAAAAATTATTTCAAAATACAAAAAATATAAATGTAAAAAAAATCATTTAAAAAAATTCTAATACCTAAAATTATTCCAAAAGCCACACCAAACACAGGGAAAGTAAGATAAACTAGAGATATATGGGGTGGGTATGGGGAGGTGAGAAAGAAGAAACAGAGACAGGGCAACAGAGAAAGAGATCTGAGATTTGTTTGATCAAAACCCAATCTCAGATCATAATAAATGACCAGAAAGAACCACCCAAAACCACTCCAATGACCACTTCTGCTTGATACTATACAAGAAGCTTGAGGTGCTCTATGATAACGCACTTAAAGCTATCAGCTAAGTTATAGAAATGATCCCTGTCTACTAAAGGGAGGTGAAGTCAACAAACTCCATCCTATGCAAGAAAGGACACCCTCTGGCAGGAGTAATCACTTGTTTTTTCTAAACTACAGTGAAAAATATTCTCATTTAACTAAAATTTTCTTTATTCAACCTAGAAGAACTTTCGTCAGCTCCCATGACAAATCTACAGTTGTGTGACTGCTAACAAATTACCAAGGTCCAGCTATTTATTTCAGGTTCTGTCATCAAAAATTCGTACAACACACACAGCTAATAGTGTCAATTATTTGGCTAAGAACAGAAATAGTTTGTTACTTTTTACATTATTAATTGTTTTATTTTCAATAAATAATAAACAATGTCCTTTTCATGAAGATAAATAGTGCTTTTTAAAATTGTCATAATGGTAATGTTCGCACATTTAAGCATTGGAGGGAAATAAGTGAAATGTATATGAATCAAGCTTTATTACTTTTTAAAGGATATTTTTTAGTTTATAATTAGATTACTTCTCTCTGGAGGCAACATTCATCTTAGTCTAATTTTTGAAACCACTGACATATTTTGAGTTTTATATCAGTTTTTTACATATTGTTCAATTCTAAACACAGACCTTTAGCTGTCCCAGCTACCAGAGTGGAGCTCCTGTTAATAAGTGTCACATTGTTCAGTAATTCTATAAAGTTGTAAAGATGACAGATTGAACGTAGCTGACAACCTGCCACTTGCTGGAATGGTTCTGTACCTTGAAATTTTTCACACACTTTATAAACATTCATTGAGTAGTTTTCTGTGTCAGGTACCACAGTGCCTAAGGTCAGTAAGCAGACTCAGACCAGCAACTCATGTTGGCCTGGACCTGCTGGAGTCCTGTCTGTGTTTCAACCAAACAGGGAGGAAAGGAGCCCACACACACACCAGGATATAGTGCTTGCATTCCAGCTGCTCCTGCCAGGACAGACAGACAACCTTAGGCTGCTGGATTTCCTCACATATTACTCAAGGATCAGAAGCTAGACTACTTTAAAAAGCAAAATGAAAACATTCATAGAGAAATAAGAAACTCTCAACATGCCTTCTGGGGCTGTAAATATTACAACCAAGGCCAAGGGAAAGGATTCATTATTTAATAAAACCTTATTATTTTCCCTAACTTCCAGAACTTTATAACCAGTCACAAGCCTCCTGAGCAGAATCACTTTTTTTGTTGTTGTTGTTTTTTGTTTTGGGTTTTCAAGACAGGGTCTCACTGTGCAGCTCTGAGTGTCCTGGAACTCACTCTGTATACCAGGCTTTAAAGGCACGCACCACCACAGTCTGGCTATATTTCACATTCTTAATCCAGAAAACTTAAATGACAGAAATATACTTTTCATATGTAAAAACATGATTTGAAGCAAAAGCTCACTAACTGTAGATTAATACATTAGTATTTACATAAAATACAAGAACTCATTTTATTCTTAGAATTATTCAGCTCACATTTCTTTTTTAACACATCAGAATATCTAAAACCAATTATATTAATTGTTCATTTCAACCAAAAGCAAAGAGGGGATTAATACCTGCCAATAAAGCATTATTTCCATCTGAGAAAAGAAATCATCACACAAGAAGAAATGATTAAGCCAAGGTTACATAGAGATAGAATTTTCCAGGAATATAGTTTTATTTTTTTTTTCTTTATAAAAACATATGGCTTTGTTCCCCAGCCTCCCCTCACCCCACCTCCTGGTATTTGGTTACATTTCATGTGCCCAAGTTGTCTGTGACTGCACTGTGCAGTCACAGGTGGCCTTAACGTCCTGCTTTCATCCCCAGCACTGGGGTTACAGGCCTACACTACTTTTAAATAAGAAAACATACAGAAGTAGAATAGCTTCTGGCTTTGAGTAAACTGAGGGGGAAAGACAGGGGCAGGAGAGGGAAGGGAAAATTTAACAATGGAGAAAGAATTGTCACTGCTGTTAAGAAGCCATATTCCACTAAGCCAGCAGGCTCCCAAGAACAGGAAAAGGAAGGACACAATGGCTAGACACTAAACACTAAATTAAACCAGAGAGGCTCAGAAACCCAACTGTCCCTGGCTCTGCTTCTGACACCTGCTCTTTGTGTATTTCTGCCTGGGCTTTGGGTAGCATTCCTGATCACATACATGCTGTCTTACAACAAAATGCCACCCCACCCCCAAAGCATGTAGACCTTCTACCACAGGAAAGGAGGACAGAAATGGTGAGTCTGAGACTCAGGGCTCTTGTAGAATTCTCAGCGGAGATACGGCAGATTTCCTAAAAGCTAGCAAAAGCCTAATTAGGTTAGTAAAATAAAGAAGAGTGTACAAGCTGAATGAAGCAAAAGTCACTTTGAGAACAGTGTTTAGAGCCTGGAGAGAATTCTATGTGGTATATTCAATGGGACTGGACAGGTATTTACAAACTGTTTTTCTAATTAACTGGACATTAAGTACATGTATTCTCTGCTTCAGATCTCTCTCTCTCTCTCTCTCTCTCTCTCTCTCTCTCTCTCTCTCTCTCTCTCTCTCTCTCTGCTGTACCACTTCCTAAAAATGAAACTATTAAGCAGAAAACACATTTTTATAAATGCATGCCTTGCCTACTCACAAACAATCCGAGGTGATCTCTGGTTATAGATTCATAGACCATACTTGCAGATGAAGAAAACATAATAAAACCAAAGGAGTTTTGGAATAAGGCAATCATCTCCTTAAAGTGGATAAACTGCTGTTGTTACGTACTGAATCTTAACAACATGGTCACAATGCCAAAGAACAGGGAATGATTTTAATAGTCCAGGAAAATGCAGCAAAAGAAGAAGTCTTTGTGGAGACCAACTTTCAGGATGCAGTTTATCAAGTGGTTCTTGTACAGATCACTAGACATTAAAGAAGGTGGCAACACCTCTCTTTGGAAAGGGAAGACATGAAAGTTAGTAGTTGATTCTTTAGGGCAGTCTTTGGCCACACTAAGCCATCTGAAAATATCCTGTAGGTACAGAGACCACAGCTAAACCCAAGAAACACGCTCACAGAACCCTCCTTACTCTTCAATTTCATTCAGTGCTTTGCTGCTATTAAAATCACTCACTCCTCCTAAGTGCTGAAAATGAAGGTAGAGTTCCAATTTCAGTCCAGATATTACAGGTGGCTCGAATTTCCAAATCCCCAAAGTAAACCTTTAAAGTACACCAAAAATAAAAACAGAAACAAAAAACTGACATAAAATTGTCTTGAATTAAAACGGATAGTAAACTAGGAAAATGTGCTTTTCCATTTTTGCTACATGATCAATATAGTTAGTATTATTATATTAAATGAGCCCATTTCCAGTAAATAAAAATTATGGCAACTGTAACCCAGTGATTTGACAGTTTTTTTTCCAAAGCAATATTTCCAATTAAATTAGCAGCGTTTGTATGTACAAAATACTCTGGGAAACATGAAGACCAAAAAAAAAAAAAAAAAAAAAAAAACCAAGATTTCATGCTACAGACTTAACTGAGGGTTTTAAAAATGTATTTTATTATTACTGTGTATGGTGTATGTGGGTTCATGTGCCACAGCACACATGTAGAGGTCAGAGGGCAGCTGTGTGTCCTGGGAATCGGTCATTGGGCTTTTAAGGCAAGCACCTGATGGGTTATCTCGTCAGCCCTTATGGGGCTTTTAACCAGAGAATAAATGTGACCTATGGTGCCCATGTCACAACAGCAGCTGACTTTGAAGTGTCCATCACATTCAGATTCCTCCTGGGCTTATAACAGCTCAAAGGTCGATCACCCTAAGTCAATAAGGGATAATTTTTTTTTTTTTTTTTTTTTTTTTTTTTTTTTTTTTTTTTTTTTTTTGGTTTTTCGAGACAGGGTTTCTCTGTGTAGCTTTGCGCCTTTCCTGGAACTCACTTGGTAGCCCAGGCTGGCCTCGAACTCACAGAGATCCACCTGCCTCTGCCTCCCGAGTGCTGGGATTAAAGGCGTGCGCCACCACCGCCCGGCTAATAAGGGATAATTTATTAATAATAATACAAACTGCTGGTACTGTACCTAAGCAAATACCCCAAACAAACCTTACCGTGCCCTAGAGTGACCAGTTTTTGACAATTACATCTTTTGGCAAGTGACACACCACCTACCAAATGGTCTAAAACAGAGGTTCTCAACCTGTGGGTCATAACCCCATGGGTCTTACACCTCATCAAATTCCTGGCAATTTGAAATGCAGTTGGTGTGTGCTGGCTGACTGATAACCTCAGTGCTGCTGGTTGTTTATAACTGCTGATTTCTCACCCCCAGCTGTCCAGCATCAACTATCCCAGCAAAGTAAAGGTTGCATTCCAGTGTTGCTGGTCTCTTGTTAACTACACTAATTCTTCAGATCCAGCTGATCAGAAAACACAGATTCTTAATTTAAAGTATCAAATTTAAAGTCCCTGGCAATCTTTGAGGGACTCTGGAACTTCTCTCTGAAACTTCACAAGCCAGGCCTCCATCATCTGCATGTTCTCAGCATTATCTTCCAAGATCACAACAGCTCACTGAGCTCTGAGCACCTGAACCTTCCCAACCCAAAGCTCCAAAATCCTTCTGTCATCTCCCCAGAGCAACACAATCACGTCTGTCCAGCAAGGTCAGACTTCTGGTACCAATTCCTGTCCTGGCTTGCTTTTTATTGCTATCATAAAATATTCTGAGCAAAAGCAACTTAGAGAAGAAAAGGTTTATTTCAACTCTCAGGTCACAATCAGGTCAGGAGCTCAAGGCACGGACCTGGAGGCAGAAACTGAAAAAGATCATGGAGGAGTGCTACTTATTGGCTGGCTTCCTCCATGTCTCATTCAACTTGCTATTTTATATAACCCAAGACACCTGCACAAGGGTGGCATGGGCCCTCCTACATCAATCATCAAAAAGAAAATGACCTACAGACTTGCCTACAGCCCAATCAGATGGAGGCCTTTCCTCAATTGCGGTCCTTCTTCCTAGATGACTCCAGCTCTGTCAAAGAGTTGAGAAACTAACCAGCACCACTAACATCCAAGTTTCTTTCCAGATAAACCATCCAAAGTCAAAAGTTTCTCAAGCTATGGTTTTACAAATTCACAATTATTACAACCTGCTACACTGAAGTCTGATGATAAACTGCTTCAAATACATATATTGTATATATGTATACATATGTATTATATTGTGTTTATATATTTGCAATTTATTTTCTATTCAGGTAATTAATTCAAAAATATTTTCATTTATCCATGTACTATGTCACTGTACACTTACACCAGCCTTATATAATCAAAACCATGGAACTGGAAAGATGGCTCAGCAGCTAAGAGTATATGCTGCATAAGGAACTGAGTTCAAGTCTCCAATCACGAATAAAATGAAAGGTATGGTCATGTACACCTGGACCTCAGCACTGTTGGAGTTAGGGGAGTAGAAACAGAAGGACTGGGGATTGCTGGCCACGAGTCCAGCTACAAGCTCAGTTACAGACCCTATCTCAAAGGAAGAAAGCAGAGAGTGATAGAGTAACACACTTGATGTCTTCCTCCAACTTCTGCATATACACACAAATGCACACACTTACACACATGTGAACATACAGACACACACACATAAAACTTAACCACAAAGTACTTACTTCAATAAACATGTAGAACAAACTACATCAACTGTAAACTATTCTCTACCACTTCTAATGAGTGACATCTACCCAATTTAAGAAGCTATTTTTAATAAGCTACTTATTCCAAGAAGCTATTTTTAAATCATTATACTTATGATGAACTGTTACTTTAAGTTTGGAAAAACTATGCTTCAAATACTTGTGTGTTTGTGTATATGTATCTGTGTGCACACACAAATGTTTATTTCTTGCTACTAATTCTTGACATTAAGAATAAGAAGAGTGAGATTTAATTCTCAGACATTTTTCTACATCTATTTATGCACTAAAAGATTTTTTTCATTAAGAAAGGTCATAATAATTCTTTATGTGTCAGTTGCTTGCTTTGGCTCCATTCACATTTCAATTTCATGGCATAAAATATTTACTATATCAAGTTTTACCAGTAGCAGGCAATGCCATAGGACAGAGAAAGGGTTTTGAAAATAATGAGTATACTTATTTCTTTCACCTTCTCCTCTATTTAAATTCAGGTTATAAATTGAGTATACAACTGCCTCTGAATTACTAACACTGGAGAAGTGTGGTAGCACAAGACTCAAGCATGAATGAAAGAACTGGACAGTGTTCCGTACTCAACTCAGGAAATACGAGAAAATGTCCACTGGAAAGGGCTGTACATGTGAAATACAACACCAGAGTACAGTCACTACCTCCGAAATTGTTGATGGAATAACCAGGCCCTAACTCTCGGCTAGTGTCAACTGTAAGTGAAGAACATTCTTCCAGGGCTATCTCTAAGGCACTTCTAGCATGAATGTTCAAAGACTCCACTATGTTACGGCATGAATTAATTGGAGGTACTAAGTGTTAGAAGGTTATCTTAGGGGAACCAGGTGGCTTTCTATCTTCACTAAAACAAGGTAGCATGTCCTTCAGTAGCAAAACTTTCTTTCAGAAACAGTTCTCTTCTGTCTTAATTCCGAGAATGTCAGGCCCTGGTACACACTATCAGCAGAGGTTTTCGGTGTTTTGTTGAATATGGATAACTGCAGTTTGAAACCTTATATCTTATATTTTCTCAATGTGTAAGTGTTCAAACTGTGAAAGCCTAAAATAAACAACTACTCAGTACCTATGAAAATTAGGTCTATTGCCCTCACAGGAGATGGAGAAGATAAGATATATTCTTACACTCAAGAAGCCTAAAGTACAGTTAAAAATAAGACTACAATCTATTTGAAGAAACAGTAAAAAAAAAAAAAAAAAAAAAAAAAAATGGAAAGGCTTCAACAAAGGCCAATTTTATGTCCTGGGTTAGTTATTCACGTACATATGACATGAAAAGATAATCTACAAAAATACAAAATATATGTCACCAATTCAGAGAGACTTTTCTGGTCCTCAAAGATGGGTAGGATCTAGCACGGGTGACACAGGCCATCCCAATTAGGAGGGCCTCTAACACTAAAGCTTAAAGGAAGAATTCAGTCCAGCAGCGGTCAGTGGGGAACAGCGAGGAAGCAAATGAGAAAAGAAAGGAAAGGGGGCCTCTGAGGGACCTAAGAGTCGGGTTCAGGAGCTGACGCCAAGGTCAAAGTGGCTGAGTGCAGTGGAATCCAGAGAGTGTCCGGAGACAGCAAGGACACCCACCAAGGAACTAAGACAAGAAGAGTCAGTCAGAGTCAGAAGGCCAGGCAAAGTGAGAGGACCAGGGGAAGGCCCTGTGCTGGGAGAGGTGATCTAAGTCAGTACAGGACTTCATAAAGGACAACAGGGCGGGCTGACTTCCAGGAGACATAGAGACTGTAGGTTAAATTGCTAACGAAGTGGCTGCCATTCACAGCAACTAGAAAATGATGGTGACTTACTCAGGTGAAGAATTCTGGTGGACTAGTGTCACAGAGAGAGGGTGGTTTTCCTTTCACCCAAAGATCCCAGGTCCTTAAACTGGAATGACCATTGGAGTGGGGCATCTGAAAAGTTCTGCCCCCATGTGGAACATAGTGTTGACAGTCCTGATGAAGGTGAGACCAACAGTGAAGCTGTGGGCATGAGGGCAGATCTATGATGAGCACCCAGGTAACATGAGCAGCTGGAGGACAGGAACCAGCGCAGCCAACTAGACAATAAGGTACTGTAGACGAATTTCTAAATGGTCTTATTAAATAAGAAACACGGAGTCAAGTGTAGGGGTGAAAGCCTTAGATCAGGGAAATAGGGAAAGCCACCAGCCAACCTTACCTCACCAACTCTGCAGCTTCCAAATGTGACAACTTCCTGTCTTACCCACGCCTATATGCCTTGTTGTTCTGCCCTCTCATTGGCTATCTTAATCCAGCTACCTCACTTCCTTGTCACTGTCTGTCTGTTCAGACCTCCAGGTCTCTATGGTTGGTACTGGGATTAAAGGCATGTCACTGCGCTTGGCTCTGGTGCCCCATATGGCCTTGAACACACCGAGACCCTGCCTGATAAGTGATCCGATTAAGGGCGTGTGCTGCCTGACTTCTTGTTTATCTAAAATGGCTGCTGGTCTTTTCCCCCTGATCGCCAGGCAAGCTTTATTAAAGCACAAATAAAATATCGCCCCAGGGTATGAAGAACTGGGTGGATGACATAAGGGAAAGAATTTCACGAAGGCCATGGTCAACAACATTAGCAAAAATTAGAAGTAACAGTAAAGAGAGGGGTTGACTAAAGGACAGAGAATAGGAACCAGGGACACAGAATGTACCCTGGTATAAGTCAGAGTTCCGAGACGGTGACCCAAGGTCCCGGAGTGAGGGTGACACCGCCAGGAATAAGGGGAGCAAAGTCAGCACAGCTTTCTCTGCCTCTGGTGGGGAAGCTGACGGGTACAGGTGAAGCCAATGAAAGTGGCCTGCGTTGTTGCAGCTGAATGCAGAAGGAAAGTGCTGCCATTTGTACCAGAACACAGCAGGCATATATCTAATCCCCGTAAAGAAGAGAACTAGGGACCAGGTCTGCAGCAGCCAGGACTTCCACACAGCTAACAGAAACAGTAACTTCACTTGACGACTCCAGACCCTGGCCGGCACTGCTCCTGACACAGAGGTGCAACTGCACAAGCATGCACAGCAGCACACAAGGGTCACCTGACCCGAGAGGGGCAGAACTGAGGAAGACACAAGCTAACCCATGAGTTTCCAAACCAGGCTGCTCAAGTGACTTTGCTTTCAAAGAGAACTGACATCTGTTTTAAGCCACTACCCTCCTCCCCTCCCTGATCTGTGTATCAAGGATTCAAGATGACATCCATCTCAATTACGTAGCAGAGAGCTAAAGAAAATGATGGCTTTAACTTATTTGCTAAGTTTCGGGGAATAAACTGAAGGACTTACTTTATTTATACTTTTAATTTGCTTTATTATAGCCTTGTTATAAATGTTGCCCACAATTACTGTACACGAAGTACATTTTCAGATATCAGAAACAAAATGCAGAAACATGAAAACACTTAGCTTATAATCTGAATTGATGTGACATTTCTACAAACATTTTTTTAAAAAGAACCTAGCCTTATAATTACATATAATTAATGGTTTGTTGCACATCCTTTGCTTAGCTTCGCTTTTAGTGTTTTATGGTAGCTAAAAATTTTAAAGAAGGGATAACAGAAATGCTTAATGATACAAATCCTATTAAGTGAAAAAATCATAGCTTAATGCTGTATAAAGTAACAGGTATTTTAAAGTATATCAGTTCATTATATGAAAATGAAAACAACTCAAATTTCAGTATTTGTACTGGATCTTTTTAACATCATATGATACTTATAACCTGCCATAATTGATATTTTTTCCTAAAACTTATTTCTATGTCTTTTAGTGAAATTAACACTAGTTTGTTTAGGTCATGAAGTACTCAGTGCCAAATATTTGATTTCTAACAAATCAATTACTATAATAACATTCATTAAAATGTTATCACTGTTTTATACCTGTGAAAGAGAAAACTTTAAAGAACCACCACCCACTTTGACATATTGAATATCTTTCACTGAATATTAAAGTTACAGATGTGTTTATTTACCTGTGTCTACCAGAGGCATACCTTTCACTTTTCATTATTGCAAATACTGCAGAGATGCTGTCAAAACAGTTCAATGGATAAAGCACTTTCCTGAGACTTGAATTCAAGTCCTGCAACCCTCAGAAATGAGGGACCCAGCTCCACAAAGCTGTCCTTTGGCTTCAGCACACACACTATGCATGAGCACCCCACCACCTCACACACATCATAAACATGCACATATGAGATGATGATGATGATGATGATAAAAATAAAGCAGGGTTGGAGGGAGAGCACTGCCTGCTCTTCCAGAAGACATGGCTTCAATTCCCAGTGCCCACTCAGTGGCTAACAACCATCTGTAACTCCAGTACCCAAGGACCTTATGTCCTTTGGTCCTCTTCTGGTATCTGCAGGCACTGTATACACATTGTGGACATACATACATCCAGAACAACCATATGCATAAAATAAAAACAGATCTAAAAAACTTAGTCAAGAAAAGATTATGAAACCTTAAAAAAAAAAATAAAGCTGAAGAGCATCACCAATTGTATTTGCATTTTCTTGAGTCAGATCCCTAAAAGTGGTTGGAAAGGGTTCATAAATTAAAAATCATGAACTAGAATGTTAGTTTTTCCTCCCAGGGTCCCTCCTTTAACTCACCCTCCCCAAACCTTCCCCATTTAGTGTTCCTATTCTGGTTTTCCTTTCATCTCTTTATAACACAAAATCCTATTTCTCCTCTTTGGAAGACCCCCCACCTTCCCTGGGACCTTTGCTAACACTGATTTCCACAGTGGCCTACCACTTCACACTCCCACCAGCAAGAGTAAGTGTTCCCTTTTCCCTGCATCTTGACCAGCATGAGCTGCCACTTGTTTTATTGACCTTGACCATTCTGATTTTTATAAGTCAAATCTCCAAGTAGTTTCAATCTGCATTTCCTTGACAGCTAAGGATGTTGAACATTTTTAAAGTGTTTCTCGGACATTTCAGTTTCATCCTTGGTGAACTATTAGGTTACTGGTTTTCTTGACATTTAGATTTTTTTTTTTTTAGGTATTTGTCTATTCTAGATACTAACCCTCTGTTGGAGGTATAAATGGTACGGATCTTTTTCCATTGGGTGCCTCTCCACCTGGTAATGGTGTCCTTTGCTGTTAAGAAGTTTTATAGCTTCATGAGGTCCCATTTATTGTTATGCCTAATGCCCGTGCTATGAGCATGCTGTTGAAAAGGTTCTTTCCTGTGCCAGTGAGTTCAAGTGAAAACACATATATGAAAAGAATTTAAATGGAGTCACCATACAACAGGTGAGACAATGTCCCAACTAGACATCTATGCCAAAGAGTAAAACCCCCAATGCCAGAAATGGTTTACATTTTATCGAGTCATTAGCCAATACACAAGAGGAAAAAATCAAAATGAAAATCATCAACATTTTCCAAATGACTGATGGGCACACACTACACTAAAACATGTGCTACTAGAAAACTGGTAGTCTGAAAAAGTACATCAAAGACTTGTTGAAAAGTAAGAAAAGAAAAAAACTTGAATTTTCAATTCTAAAAACCATGAACAACAACAACAAAAACAGAAACAAAATAAACATTTTAAAAAATTGATGACTATAATAAGACAGATGTATGAGTTAGTTAATAGTAGAGTTGATCAATAAAATGAAAGCCTGGTATTCCACAAGGATAAATAAAAAAGCAAAAAACCCACCTCTGGGAAAATTAATTTTCAAAGGAGAGCTAGTAGAATTATTACTTTCTAAATTCAGGTAATTTGCAATAATATTATTATGTATAAATATGAAAAATAAAATAGACTTCCAGGAATATATAATTGTCATAGATGGCGAGATGTGTCAGGGATAGAGAGGCATTTGTTACCAAGCCTGATGAAGATCTTGGTTTAATATCCAGGACTGACATGGGGGTAGGAGAGAACCAACGTTAAGTTGCCTTCTGATTTGCATATGTACATTGTAGCATGCATGCATATGCACACACACATACACAATAGAAAATTTAATATAATACATTTTAAAACTCAAAAATAACTTTTAATAAAAAATTATCAAACTTAGCTCAGTAAGAACATTATATGATAGCCTAGAAAACCATTTAAATAGTTCTGAAATATCTACCCTTTAAAGATACCTAGCTCAGGTCATTTTAGGAAAATTATGCCCCATTTTCCAAGAATATGTAACTTCTATGCTGCATAAATAATACAAGAACATACAAAAATAGAGAAATACTCAGCTTCTTCCATGAATCTAGTGTCTCACATTTCTATCTAGACTTCCCACAGTCTAGATAGAAATCATTATTTAGAAGTAAAAGAGAGACCTGTCTGTATTCATGGTTTAGCATAACCCTGACATAAAAACCAAACACTGATAAAATAACAAAAGAAAATCATCTATCACCTGTACTTATGAACTAACATTCAAAGATGTTGAAATAAAATATTGGCCAATCAATGTATCAAGTACAGCATCATTTATTCTAGAATATAACTGATTTACAAGGCAAACTAATGAAGGCAACTAATACATCATCAAGTTCAAAGAGGAAAAACTATGTGATTGTTAACCACTGTAGAGAAAATGTGGAAATTTTTATACACACTCAGGACTTAAACTTAAAAAAAAAAATTCTTTATTCATCACTATCAAGTACCCCTTACTGACTCCTGAGCCATTTGGGGTTTTTGTTTTTTGGTTTTTTGTTTTTTTGTTTGTTTGGTTGGTTTTTCGAGACTGGGTTTCTCTGTGTAGTTTTGATGCCTGTCCTGGATCTTGCTCTGTAGCCCAGGCTGGCCTTGAACTCACAGAGATCCACATGCCTCTGCCTCCCAGGTGCTGGGATTAAAGGCGTGCACTGCTGCTGCTGCCGCCGCCGCCGCCCAGCCCCCTGAGCCATTTTGTAAAAGTAACAAGACTATTGTAACACCAGTACTGTGAGTGGTGGAGACACAAGGGGCCTAGGGCTTGCTGGCTACCAGCTAACCCTGGGCTCAGTGAGAGACTTTCTCAATGGAGTAAGGCAGAAAGAGCTAGAGCAGGACACTCACTGCCCCCTTTGGCTTGTGCATGTGTACACAGGCATGAATACCCACATGTTTACATATAACACACACACACACACACACACACACACACACACACACAATACCAAAAGACTATGTGGCAGATAAGGTGATAAAAGGATTGTGGAGAAAAGTAAAATAAGAGATGGGAAGACAAGTGTTGCTGTGTGTGTCCATATGGCCAGTCTGCCTTAGTTTGCTTTTGTTGCTAGACAAACAAAGCAACTCAGGGAGGAAATGGTTTATTTTTACTTTACAAGCCCAACCACAATCCATCACCAAAACAGGAAAGGCAGAAACTCAAGACAGAAACCTAGAGGCAGGAACAGAAACAGAGACCATGGAAAGGGCTGCTTATTGGCTTGCTCCCCCTGGCTTGCTCAGTTGGCTTTCTTAATCTAAGACCACCTGTTCAGGTGTGACACTCCACCCAGGAGGCTGGGCCCCCCCATATCAATCATTAATCAAGAAAATGACCCCACAGACTTGCCTCCAGGTCAATGTGATAGAGGTTCACTCTTTGCAGATGACTCTAGCTTGTTCCAACTTAACAACAACAAAACAATATAATTGAACCCTTGTCAACTTGACACATAACCACATAACTATTAAACTACAACCTTTTTTGTTTATTCCCAGTGCTTAATGTTAATATCAGAACACTAAAAAGTGTAACTTTAAGAGTCCTATAGTATTTTTTAAAAAATCAGAGACTTTAAAAGTTCAGAATCTTTACAATATCCAGCATCTTTTAAATCTGTTTTTGAAATTAAAATATAATCACACCATTTCCCCTTTCCTTTCTCCCTCAATCCATTCCCATGTTACCCTTCCCACCTTGCTGCCTCTCGAATCCACTGCCTCTATTTCTTTGTTTCCTTGTTTCTTGAAAAGTTCAGAGTTTCTCTGAAATATTCCAAGTATCTTAACTGTGGGCTCTTGCTAAATAAAATAGCAAGTTAAATCATTTCTTACTCCATGAGGGAAGAATCAAGACACAGTCACAATCATTCTTGTGTTTGTAATTTTAAACAGGCTAATCAGGTTAAGCCTCACAGAGAAGATGGTTCCTGATTAGGGATGTGAACTAAAAATGAGACTGAAAACCTTGGGTATCTATGGGACCCATGTTCAAGGCAGGGAGCACGGGGAAGCACAAGAAGCACAGTGCGCTTGCCTGGAAGAGGAACATCAGGAAGGCAGGGCAGCTGAGCATACTGAGGTGGACAGAACAGCAGGAAAAAAGGAAGAAGATAACAAATGGCCAGATCGTGTCATGATTCATGGGCCATGGTTTGGATTTCACCTTTTGTTTGACGTGGCTGAGTTTAGGCAGAAGAATAATACTGTCTGACTTATGCCACACCACAACAAGAAACCAGAGATGGTGCTGGTCTGGACCGAGGTGACGAAAGTGAGAGGTGAGGAGATGTACTGAGACGTGGGTATATCCTGCAAGGAATGCTGGCAGGATTTAGGAAGGGTCAGACAGGAGGTGCGAGAGGAAAAGGAGCTGCTGTTGGCTTGTTCAGGCTGCCATAACAAACAGACTGGCAGCCAAAACAACAGTAATTTATTTTCTCACAGAGTCAGAGTGAGACATGGTGCTAAGTACTTTATGGACATAATTCATTCAATCCTTATGACATCACATGATGTCAGGATTACCTTCTTCATCTACACATTAGGAAGTCCAGTGCTGTGGATATCGCTCTATATAAATAAAACACTGATGGCCAGTGACTAGATAGGAAGTATAGGCGGGACAAGGAGAGAGGAGAATTGGGGAAACAGGAAGAAGGAGGGGGAGACACTGCAGCCACCGCCAGGATAAGCAACATGTAAAGCCGCCGGTAAGCCACCAGCCACGTGGCAAGGTATAGATTTATAGAAATGGGTTAATTTAAGATATAAGAACAGTTAGCAAGAAGCCTGCCACGGCCATACAGTTTATAAGTGATATAAGCGTCTGAGTGATTATTTTATATGTGGATTGTGGGACTGCGGGGCTTGGTGGAACCTGGAGAGAAGCCCTCCAGCAACAGTCCAGGCTTAACAAGTTTTTACGACTTGCCCAAGGTCACAGAGGTGGTTAAGTATCATAGAAGGAATTTCAACATGAACATTCTGATTCCAGCAGTCATCCCCTAATCAACTACATGGCTTCCAGAGAAAGCCAGGAGGTGAAGGCAAGAAAGCTGTCATAATCAGAACTGGCCCTGAGTATGAGACCCAATATTTATTAGAGCTCTCTGGAACAGATTTTAATTAGAAAGTTATTTTTATAATACTAAAATAATAAGGATATCTACATGTCATTGGTAGAAAATTATGGAATATCCTTATAATAAAACACTATGTAACCATTAAAACACTGCTGTGGAGCTAAATAATATATATCTGTTAGACTGCTTTTTTAAAGCATATAAACAAAATGTTAGAATATTGTATTAAATTATATATAATTTATAAATATAAATGCCTATATATGCATATACTACAAAATGATAGCTAAAATGTTAACATTCACAAAATCTGAAAAATGATGCTTTTACCAAGCCATATTTTAAAAACTATTTCCTATATAACTTTTTCTTCAAATTCAAGTTAAAGGCTTCTAGGATTGGCTGGCACCGCAACCTCTTTGTAGGTACTTCTTGCAAATGGCAGGGACTCCACCTACATCACCTTACAATGTCACTGTCAATGCTAGGGTGTTAGAGCTGGTTCAGAGAATAACTTCTGACAGCTAATACTTGGGGAAACTTAAATGAGCTTTTCACAGGAGAGGAGTCTACAAGGACATATACAGCTGGTGTTTCACATAGTGTTACACCTTTCCAGACTGTGATCTGTGTCAAAGGGTCAGGATCACAGGGGAGTGGAGAAATGGCTCAGCAGTTAGGAGCACTTGTTTCTCCTGAGGACTTGGACTCCAACCCTAGAGCCCACATGGCAGCTCATAACCATCTGTAACTCCAGTTCTGTTCTAGGGGATCCGACACCCTCTTCTGGTATCCAGACACCAGGCACACACATGGTGCCCATACATACATGCAGGGAAAATAGTCACACACATAAAATAAATAAATCTCTTTATTGCAAGAATTAAGACAATAAAGCACCAATAATAATACTTGAACACAGGAGGCAGCACAAAAGCATGAAAGAGAGAGAGATACGTGTAAGGGCTGACTAAAAAGTAGTGTAGTGTTATAGCACCACATACGGTCCTCACTGACTCATCAAGCGGAACAGAAACCTGAGTTCACTGCTCCAGGTTACACCCTGTGAGGACAGAGATCAAACACAATCTTTTGAGGGCTGCTACCTTTTTTTTGAGACAGGTTTTCTCTGTGTAGCCCTGGCTGTCCTGGAACTCACTGTGTAGACCAGGCTGGCCTCGAACTTGGAGATCTGCCTGCCTCTACTGGAATTAAAGGCATGTACCACCACATCCAGCTTACTATGGCTTTTATGTATCGTCTATAGCATGATAAACAAGTTGTCTTCCTTTTATTAGGTGGGGGTAGCCAAACGGGGCAGTCACTCAACAGCTCACTCCCCTTCAAGCTTGTTTCACAAGCTCTTCGTTGACTCTGATTAGGCAGTGTGAAGAATGGCGTTGCTTCTATGGAATTTACAGTCCGTGGCAGGCATACACAGATCATTTCAATACAAAATGATACATTTGTGTTTCCCAAGCATTTTTTGAGAGCCAGGATAAAAGAGTTTACCCAACAACTCTATATACATCTGTATACAAGCATGAAAAATAGCATTCTTTCCTAGTCCATTCCATTCAATTTAAAATTTTAAAATATGAGTCATAGGTCTGATGTTGCTGTGAGAAAAAATGAGGGGCTGTGAACGATCAGGCTCCAAAGAGGGCCTTCCTAAAACGCTGAGGAGGCCAAGGGGAGGCAACGTCTCCTGAGAAGGGAGGGAAGGTATTCCTGTGGAGACAAAGGCAGTGTGTCCACAGTGCACCCCTTGGATGGATCTACTAGCACTGGGTATTTCCAGAGCACACCCTATGGCACAAGAAGGGTAACAAAGTGCTGAGGAGTCAGGAGCCAGAAGTGGGGTCAAAGGGTGCTGAGCACCATGGAGAGGTGCTGTGGTCAGTGCTGCAAGGACAGGCTTGGGAGGAGGGTTCAGACCTGAGGGAGGAGCCAGGTACTGGGCTAAAAGGCTTATGGGAATAATCTAATTCACGTTCACTTTTTTTTTTTTTTAAGAAACCACCATTGCTATGGTGTGGCTAAATTTTAAGGAAGAAAAAAAAAGGGGGTGTTGGGGAGACAAGAAATAAGAGGAGAGAAGGACGACGGGCAGAAGGAAGGAATAATTATGAGCCTGAGGCAACAGTGAGTTGGTAGATGATGAGGTGTTTAAATATGAGCATCCCAGTGGTGATGTCAGCAAGTAAAAGAGAAACTTGAGAATGATAAGCACTCCAGGATAATTAAAACCTTGAGTGTGGATGGTAAAATAGAAAAATGGAGGTGGAGGGGTAACCGACCCAAGGAAAAGGAAAGGTGGAGATCAGGGAGGTCAGACAGGCCACAGACCAGAAGCACTCATGCTGTGGATATCGTTCTGTATAAATAAAACACAGATTGACCAGTGGCCAGGCAGGAAGTATGGGCGGGACAAGGAGAGAGGAGAATTCTGGGAAGTGGAAGGCTGAGTGGGGGAGACACTGCTAGCCGCCACCATGACAAACAGCATGTAAAGATGCCGGCAAGCGATGAGCCACGTGGCAAGGTATAGATTTATACAAATGGGTTAATTTAAGATAGAAGAACTAGACAGCTAGAAGCCTGAGCCATTAGGCCAAGCAGTTTAAGATTCTGTGTGTTTATTTTATAAGTGGGCTTCGTGACTGCCAAGGCTTGGCGGGAGCTGGAGAGAAAACTCTCCAGCTACACACTCACCTACAAGATAAAGCAGGAAACCAAAGAATGAAGCATGGAGAGGCCTGCCAACCTGCAAAATCAAGACTAGGAACAAGGCCTAGTGGGAGAGACAACAGCAGCAGCAGACATCCCTCTGGAAGGAAGCCCTTTCTTGGGGTTTTCCCATGCTAAGAACATATATGTTAGATACTTCATCCCTTTGATCTTTACAGTAAAAGTTATTACCATCCCATTTTATAGTGCAGGGATTAAATAACTTGCTTGGTGTCAGTTTTATAGCAGAGATAAGATAGTTATCTGGTCAAGGCTTATTTTTAAAATCAATTTAGGGCTTGAGTATAGTACATTTATACAGCACAGTATGTACAAGGTCCCAAGTCAATCTTCAGTACTGCGAAAAATAGAATAAAGGGCTGGGTGTGGTATCACCAACTGTAATTCTAGAGGCAGGAATATTGCCATAAGTTTGAGGACAGAATGAGGTCCTGTCTCAATAAATAAAGATTACAATAAAATAAAGACCTGATTTTATAACATATGGCTGTTGCAAAAGCAGAGCATGGGAAAAAGTAGGAACATGGGAAAAGAGGCAGTATGGAGAGAACTGACCTGTCCAACAACAAAAATGGCAAAAGGGAAATGAAGTAAGACGCTGATTTAGTAGAGCTCTACAGGATGCTCTTTGAAGATGAGTTGAGGCGTAAGAGGAACAGTTAGGACAAGAAGACCAGAATCTGGGAGGAGCTGCTCTGTCAGGGGCACATTTCACCCACGAAGATTAGAGAAGGGGGAAGCAGAGAAGTTGCCTGAGTTATTCCACGTGACTGTAATCTAGACTCTTGCCATCTCCCACACTGTAATGAGTGCTTCTAAGAATGGACAACGGGCCAGGCGGTGGTGACGAACGCCTTTAATCCCAGCACTCAGGAGGCAGAGGCTGGTGGATCTCTGTGAGTTTGAGGCCAGCCTGGGCTACAGAGTGAGATCCAGGACAGGCACCAAAACTACACAGAGAAACCCTGTCTTGAGAAAAAAAAAAAACAAAATGGACGGACAATCCCAGCACTTGAAAAGCAGAGGCATGAGGATCTCTATGAGTTCAACCAAGGCCGGCCTCATCTACAAAGTTGCCTATGGCCATATCAGAGGAGCAGCAGGAGATTGACTTCAGGAGACTGGCCCACCAGGAAGTTAAGCACTGATGGGAGACTCTCTGATAAGCAAGGTCCCGAGGGCTTCAGCTCCAGAATGTCTCTTTTTTGTTGCTTGTTTGTTGTTGTTGTTTTTGTTTTTCGAGACAGGGTTTCTCTGTGTAGCTTTGAGCCTTTCCTGGATCTCGCTCTGTAGACCAGGTTGGCCTGGAACTCACAGAGATCCTCCTGCCTCTGCCTCCAGACAGAATGTCTCTTGCTAGTGCTGTGCCTTTACACAGTTTGCTGCTGCCATTTTTCTCTGGTGTCTGGCACAGTGTGAACGGATGTGGGGGATCCCCACCACCTTTAATGTAGTGTGATTATCTCTAGGTAAATATCCCATTCTATTGGGCATTTTTAACCTCTGAACTATTATGAAGATGACTTCCTTTTAAGCTGTACTGTGTAACTGAAGCAATGATTTTATACAATAATAGTGTTAGCTTAAACAGAATTTTGATGATTTGCTGTGGGATGGTCTGTATGTCAAATTGCTCTGATTGGTCAATAAATAAAGCACTGATTGGCCAGTGGCCAGGCAGGAAGTAGGTGGGACAAGGAGAGAGGAGAATTCTGGGAAGCGGAAGGCTGAGGCAGAGAGACACTGCCAGCTGCCGCCATGACCAGCAGCATGTGAAGACACCGGTAAGCCACCAGCCACGTGGCAAGGTATAGATTTATGGAAATGGATTAATTTAAGATAAAAGAACAGTTAACAAGAAGCCTGCCACGGCCATACAGTTTATAAGTGATATAAGCGTCTGAGTGATTATTTTATAAGTGGATTGTGGGACTGCAGGGCTTGGGGAACCTGGAGAGAAGCCCTCCGGCAACGATTGGGGGTTTTTAACAAATATAGTAAGGAATTTAGTTTAGTGGGGAAATGGATACGGGTAAAGGCAGGACATAGTGTTGTCCCTGCCCCTGATAAAGCAGAGGACAGAAAATAAGGACAAGGAATTGTCACACAATTAGGACTTCCGAGTTTCTCTTGGAGCAGCATAGACTGTGGCTTAGGTGAGCTCAAGTTCTTTTAATCTTAATGTTGGGAGCTGTACTCCCGGGTTTCAGTGTGCATCATAACTAAAACAAAGTTTTAATTAATGACAAATTTAGGTTAAGATGTTTTTGTTAATGATTGTGGGGTAGAAAGTCTTGGGAAACAATTTAAAGTTCAGAAAGTCACGCTTTTAATAGTTGAGCAAGGGACTCCTTGAGGTTAGGGAACAGAACAGTGGCAGCCTGGCTCCTGCTGGCTTTCTTGGTAGGATGGGCTGGTGATCGAAGGTGATGATTAATTCCTTGTACCCATCTCTGCCCCCAGCTTCCTGATATGAAAAACTGTTGATGAGCAGCTACGCACCCTGAGGACTTAAAGTGGAGCTGACTGATTTGTTTTTCATACATAGAAACTTAGATTTATGGTTCTTTTAAGTTTTTTATAAGATTAACTTTTGAGATAAGTAATAAAATGATAGATACTTTCTTTGTAATCAAAAAATACAGCCTGTCAGTAAAAGAACTGGCTGAGAAAAATACCTTGCTTGCTTATACTCTGTTAATCTAAACAAGTAGTTTGAACATGAATATATGTGGGTTCTTGGGGATAACTTGTAATTATCTGGGTTCTTGGAAACATGAATGTATGTGGGTTCTTGGGGTTACTTTGTAATTTTCACATGTAATATGTGAAATGTTTAATCATAAAAGGGAAATGAGAATCATGTTTTTTAACTTGTATTCATTGTAATCATTCACTTAAAAAATAAAATGTAGAAATCTGGAGAGAGGTTAAGAGCACAGGCTGCTCTTCCAGAGGTCCTGAGTTCAATTCTCAGCAACCACATGGTGGCTCACAACCATCTGTAATGAGATCTGGTGCCCTCTTCTGTCAGGCAGGCATACATGCAGAACACTGTATATGTAATAAATAAATAAATTAAAAAAAAATAGAATGTAACCACATTGTAGTTTTTATACTGCTTGAAAGATTTGGCTGGGGTATATAAGCTGTCAGGAAAAATTAAGAATACAAAGAAATAAAGAGATGAGAGAGATGATAGAAAGATCCTGAAGGGGTGTGTGTGTGTGTGTGTGTGTGTGTGTGTGTGTGTGTGTTTCCCTTTTTTGCCAGCCCCAAAGAATTAAGTTTTACTCTCTTGGATAGGAAAGTCAAACTGAGTAATCAGTTCTCCAACTCTGTGTCTCCCCTCAATAAATGAGCTGCTGATGTCTGGTCCTTACAGCAGCACAGCAGCGAGTTCCAAGGCAGCCACAACGGTCACATGGAGAAACCTCGTCTCAAAAAACCCAAAACAAACCAACCAACCAAAAAAAAAAAAAAAAAAAAAGAATGGACAACAGTCAAAGAGTCAAAGGGTGGGCTCCAAAGCCTCTGGTCCTACCTGTACGTCCTACCTGTACACCGCTGCTCGGAAATCCCTCCCCTTCTGCTTCCTTCCTGCTCACTCAAACCCATTTCTGCAGTTTTTCTGAAAGATGTTACTTTGCAAGAAAACAGCAAAACTTACAAGAAAAGCTGTGCCTTTACTCTATATGTGGAAGTTTGAATGTCATTGGCCCCCATAAGCTCATAGGGAGTGGCACCATTAGAAGGTGTGGCCTTGCTGGAAGAAATGTGTACTGTGGAGGCAGGCTTTGAGGTCTCATATATGCTTAAGCCCTGACCAGTATCTCAGACCACTTCCTGTTGCAGTAAGTCAAGAGGTAGTTGCTTCTCCACTCTCAGCTCCTCCCCCAGCACCATGTCTGCCTGGACATTCCATGTCCCGCCACGATGATAATGGACTAAACCTCTGAATTGTAAGCCACCCAATTAAATGTTTTCCTTTATAAGAGTTGCAGTGGTCATGCTGTCTCTTCACAGCAACAGAAACCCTGACTAAGACACTGTATAATACGAAAGGGGGGGAAGGGGGATCCGGATTTGTCAGCATTCAGATGTTGGTAGCATTATAATTATTTTTATTCTACTGTAGCCAATACATCTCTATGGATTTTGTTCTAGAAATAATACCATTCGACTGTTTTCTTCAGTTTGTTGTTATTGTTGCCTTTGTGGGACATTTTGCTGTTTTTGAGATAGGGTCTCTCTACACAGATTTGGCTGTCCTGGAACACACTACATAGACCAGGATAGCCATGAACTCACAGAAATCCACCTGCCTCTGCCTCCGAGTACTAGGATTAAAGGTATGAGCCATCAAGGCAGGCTGTACTCCCCTGTTTTGATATCCTGCATGTAATTATTAATAATCTCACATCTTTGAATAAATTTAAAGTCTATCTTGTTTGCTGGTGTCTTCCTAGTAACTGGAACAAAAAATGCTCTTTGGACATAGTCCCATGCAGACCATCCCTGGCAAGATATACAGTGTAATCACAAAGTCTAGAAAAGCCAAGCACTAGAAGCAGAACTCAAACTCAAGAGTTCCATGTAACAACAAACTCAACAAACACCGTTCACTACAGTAGCATACAAAGATAAAAATCCACAAGCCACATATTTGTATTTGTGTCTAAATCAACAGACCTGAAAACTCTAGACTACTCTGGAAACTCCTCACTCAGATCCATCTACCCCAATGTCTACTGGGCTCTCACCCTAACAAAAACATGATGAACACAAACAGGCACCTTACTCTCTCTTGTCAAATGGTCATAAAGAGATGGGAAGACAGTAAGAGCTGAAGGGTTTCCAGGGAACCATCTTCCCATAAACCAGTCTAGCTACAGGGATGCCAGGGTTAAGGAAGAAAACCATGGAAAGTGATGGCTCCAACAATGGAAGAGATGTGATGAGGTGCTCACGTGGGAAGCACCCCAGTGACAGTGTCAGCAGTCAACAGAGACAAATCTGAGCTCCCTGAGCACTCCAGGTAGTTAAAATTGTAAATAGAATTGTACCCCCACCATTCTTACAAGAACAGACAGACTTTAGTTACCGAAGACAAGGTGTAAAAGCACAGACTCACACTGTTCCTGGGAATGTCTATATTTAGACACCCAAGGTCAGATGATTCAAGGAAACCCTAGAGCTACTGAAACTGAATAAAAGTTTTAAATGAGAAGAGTATGTCTCTGTACACACGTAGAAGTAGTACATGTTTCTAATTCTATTGCTCTAATTTTGGGAGGGACAATGTTTACGTCCGGAAACAACACAGAGGCAGTAAACTAAATGGATATCCTTGATTGAAGAAACTGGTGCCAGGTGTGAAACAAACACAAGAAAAAGGGGATGTGGAAAATCAAATCCTAAAGCCGTCTTCGTGTTCCAGGAGGCATTCAGCTCCAACACATGTTGGTGTCTGCTCCATCCATCACAATGCTTTTAAATGTTACCTTTGCACTATAAATGTAACAATAAAAAACACATTACTTTCTGGTTTCATGTAGAAATGTATTCAAACAAGGGCCAATGAAACAGAAAAAAAACCACTAAAACAGTCTCTCACAGTGGATTGCTTTCTCTTAAGCAGTGGCTTCCCCTCTCACTCTAGATGAAAGCTTAAGACTGAACAGAAAATGAGGGCAGCTAAGTGTTCTGTCCTTCTTTCCAAAGGCTTGCTTGTTTTTTGTGATGCTTCTTCTGTTGGCAGTGATCACTGAAATAAAATTGACTCGAGTTCTAATTTCCAAATTTTATTTTATGGCCTTTTAAAATACAGAAATATTTCATCCTGCCTAATTATCCAAAAGCATTATAAAACCATCAAAGCTTTTAAAAACCAAATCTAAACATGATTAATTACATGTTCAGTATAAGCAAGGTTCTGTGTTTTGGAAAGATTTATAATTCATTCCAGTTAAGTAATTAGTAAAGATACATTTAACAATGAATTAACCCAGTTGCATTGAAAAGTAATAAAAATTATGTAAGACAAGTACATTTTAACATGGAACAACAGATCATACATGAACCATTATCTTTCAAACTAACTTACATAAAATTATTTCTATCATGTTATCAAAAATACAATTATAACCTGTCATCCAAAATTAAATGCCCATATAACTAACACTCACTGCTGAGACGACTCTCAGACATGGCTCTTGAGGTTTCTGTTTGCTCTGACCACCAGTGTGAATGAGCTCAGCAATCGTGAGGAGGAGACGCACACACCATCCATTTCTAGTCTAAGTGTGCGCCCTGCAGTCACTGCAATACACAGTCAGTCTAAGGCAGGTCTGGCTGCAGGTTTGGTGGATCTTCTAGGTTTTCTGCAGCAGGTAAGCACTTCATCTAATAAGCTGAATGTCTGCAAATGGCCACAACCAGCAAGTCTCATGTGATCAGCACAACCAGAAGGGCAGGGGATATTTTAAGAAAGACATTCATTGTTCTTTGGTTTATATACCAATACAGAGAAAGCTAAATGAACCTCAGACCTGGTTTGCCCTATGAGTCCTGCCTTTGGCCTGGAATCTTTAGAGATCAGTCCTTTTTGAAAATTAACTCCTAGCCAGGCATGGTGGCACACACCTTTAATCTCAGCACTCAGGAAGCAGAGGCAGGCAGATCTCTGAGTTCCAGGCCAGCCTGGTCTACAGAATGAGTTCCAGGCCAGACAGAGAAACCCTGTCTCAGAAAAAAAGAAAGAAAGTTACTTGCTGTGGATGATTGATTGATAAAGTGCTGATTGGTCAGTAGGCAGGCAGGAAGTATAGGTGGGACAAGCAGAGAGGAGAATTCTGGGAAGTGGGAGGTAGAGGCAGGGAGACGCTGCCAGCTGCCACGAGGAGAAGCATTATGTAAGATACCAGTAAGCCACGAGCCATGTGGCAAGGTATAGGTTTATAGAAATGGGTTAATTTAAGATATAAGAATAGATAGCAAGAAGCCTGCAATGGCCATACAGTTTATAAGTAATATAAGTCTCTGTGTGTTTACTTAGGGGACGTGAATGGGAGAGATTTGTCCCAACTGCCGGCAGTTTGGGACACAGGAAAACTTAAGCTACAGTTACTCTCCAGGCTCTTAACCTGTCTCCAGATCTCAATTCACTAAACTTTCAATGTAACAAAATTAATAGCGATGCTGAGTTCTAAGAGCCTATTCTTGTTCAGAAAACAAATATCTGATTTTTAAGTAGCCATGTAACAGTCAACCAGAGGCCTAGCACAGTGGCCCACACCTTTCAACACAGCTCTCTGGAGGTAGAGGCAGAGAGATCTCTGCAAGTTCAAGGCCAGACAAGCTACATAGTGGCACACTGTCTCAAAACACGTACAAAAAAGTCAGACAAAAAAAAATTCCATTTTTATGGGTAGGGTGTTTTGCCTGTCTGTATGCCTGTCTGTACACCATCTGTTGTACCTGCAGAAGCCAGAAAAGGGCACAGATCTCCTGGAACTGGAATTACAGATAGTTGTGGGCCACCATGTGGGTGCTGGGAATTAAAGAACAGCCAATGCTCTTAACTGCTGGACCATCTCTCCAGCTACTAGTCAAAGAAGTTGCGGTCTAGCCTACCTGCATCCTTTATGTTGGTTCTCCATCAATTCCCAACCAGGGACTGTACTCTAAGATACCTGGCAATGTCTGGGGAGATCTTTACTGTCACGGGCTTGAAGCACTTGCTTGGTGGAAACCAGGGATATCAAAAACAACTTGTAAGACAAAGAGAGTTAGCCAGCTCAAAGTGCAAGTGCTGCTGGAACTGAAGATATCTGGACCACAGAGATAAGATCTAAGGTTAGAGCACCTAAATAACAGAAAATCTGCATCTCTAAAGAAAAAAAGGTATCCAAATCGGTATTTCTCTGAAGTGCACATGCTCCTCCCATAAATATCTCCTCAGGAAAACAATTTTTTGTCCTTTCAGGAATTAACTTAGAATTTCGAAATTTTCCTGTAAAAAGATAAATATTTAACACATTCTGCAGCCTGTTTGCTTGTTTAGTTTTCTTTCACTTGGTTTTCTTAAACAAGCTGGCGAAAACAGAGCAGATGAACCTCAGAGTTTATCAAGCAGGTACACCCTGGGTGGCCGACAACCACAGAGACCCACCTTCGTCTTGTAGCCAGCACTTGCTGGGAACCCAAGCCAAGCAGGTATTTTCAGTGTAGGCAACACAGCCCTCTTGGGCAAACCTCAGACAAACAGTCCTATCATCAGACTCCAATCTCTCAGTTCCTCCTCTACAGCGGAAGGGAGCACTGTCCCTCGGGAAAAACTAATTAAACTCCATAATTTTGAAAAAATGAACTCCGTTAGGCGATGGATTTATTTCTCAAATGTTTATCTTGCTGTCGGATGATAAATGTCAGAAGAGTGGCACTTGATTTCCCAAGATTCCTTTAGTTACTTAGAGCTCTCCTTTACTGTTGTGGGTAAAGATTCTACATTGTGTGGTCTTGTGACCACCCTACCTACTCAAGAGAAGGGTAGTGCTGGATGATCTGCATAGAAAAGAACCTCTGAACAGGCAGAGATCAGAGCCACTGCTGGCAAGAAGAGTCATTTCTATGTTAATCGGTTTCAAAGAAAAAGGGTAACTTCTATCTTCAAGAAGAAAACAGCTTGCAAACACATAAACCACTGGCAATATTTTATGACCTGGATTTTCTCACCTACTCTCAATTTCAAACATTCTATTCTTATAACCAAATACTGTTGTCCCTTTTTTTTTCAACTGTTGCTGCCTTTTAGGCCATGGCTGTCCAAATCAGCAACGGCAATGCAAGCTGTGGCTGAGGGGATTCTGTTCTCTCAGGCTCCAACTCTTCAAAGCTATGAAGGGAATTTAATTAAACCTCTCTCCCTCTAAAAACCTCAAGATGCAAAGGTTAAGATGGAGTTCTGCTCTTCAGGGGCTGAATAGCAAGTAGCTCACCTCCTCTCCTTGCTCATGCCCTCCTTATAAACCCGTTCTCACCTGGCTCCTGCCTACCACTTCCTGTCAGCTAGTTGCTGAGGCAGCCTCCTGACTGCAGGTGAATTTTATTTAATCAAACACCTCTTTGCATCATTAAATAAATGCTCCAGAGCATAAACAAAAGTAGCACACCTTAAAAAAATATTCTACAACAAAATATAGCAATGTGTCTCAGAAATTCCAGCATTTTTATATCTAATCAGAGACGATGCCTCACCCCCACCCACCCCCCAAAATCACCCACAGATTCACTGTCTGGTTCAAAGAGGGCTCAGCAGCTAAAAGCACTTCACAACTGCTGCAGAGGGGCCAGGCTTGGTTCTCAGAACCCACTGGCGGATCACAAACATCTGTAACTCCAGTCCCAGGAGTTCTGTCACCCTCTTCTTGGCTTTTGCAGATACTACACACGTGATCCATATACACACATGCAGGCAAAACATTCATACACATAAAATAAAAATACATTTTCATTCTTTGTTAGACCAAGTTATCCTGATTCAGGGTTAAAATTTTCTTCTTACCTTTTTTTTAGACTGTTGGGAACTTAAGTGGGTGCATTCCTACAATAGTGCTTTTATCAGAAAACACCTAAAGAATTAGATATTCGAAGCAGCTGAAAATGGAAATGGATGGAATATTTACACAAACACTAACAGTTGTACACTGTGGTGCTGACTGAGGGGTTTCTGCACTAAACGTAAGCAGGGAGCACAAGCAAAACATCTTACTGCGCGGAGACATTTTCTTATCAACAAAACAACACAGCAAACACTAAGCACAAACAAACTAGAGCAAGGCTGCCAGGATACGAAAGACAAGGAGCTCAGCCGCTAAGCACTGCTAGAACCGCCAGGATCAAAATGGAGCAAGGGTAAGCGGCTCAAACACAAATAAAACAGCCAGGAGGACAGCTGTGGGCAGAGTGCCTAATACACACAGCCTCTGAGTTCACTCGCCAGCAAAGACACGGAGGAAGAAGGAAAAATTTATAGAAGTAATTAATGAAAAATGTTCAACCACACTACTAAAAAACACAAGTAAAAAGTATGTATTTTTCTATCACATTAGTGTTAACTGAAAGCAATAATACTTGATGAATTGAAGCAGCATCCTAATTGCATGCAAACTGGCAAGTTAGATTTTCTGGAGGCAATCTCACCACATTATTAAAAGATTTCAAAATTTATTTCCTTTTATTCAACAGCTCTACTTCCAGGGTTTACTCAAAAGAAATAGTAATATTCACAAGGGTGCATGAATAATAATAAGCACATTGCTTATAATATTTTCATTAAAGATAAACAGCCAGAAAGTTGAGTGTGTCTACACACACACAATTCCCCAGTCTCAATCTCGGCATGCCCCTGTCAAAAGGGCTCTTCCACGCTGCTTCTCCCTCTTTTACACTGACCTGAACAGTTCAGGCCACCACTACCTCTCCAGGGGATCTGACTCCTGAGTCCAAACCCTTAACACTTGTTGAGAGCTGTGTACTCCTGTCCCCTAATCACCTAGCCAGCCTCATCACCCTACATGGACACACTCTTGAAGTCCCTCCTGTAGGCTAGGCTAACCTCTAAACACCCCTGGAGTGTTTTCCACACTGTTCTCCCTTCCCTGACCTGTTCTCTGCAGCCACACCACTCAGGGTCCAGCTCTCCTCCTCCTCCTCCTGGAGATGTAACTCGTAGGCATTCACCTCCACAGCCTGGCTCTATACAAAATCGTAGCATGGACCACCCCATATCGCAACTAGAGTGTAAGTGTATATGTCACCAATTTACAGGTATCAGGTCACCTTTGTCTTAGTTGAGTTTCTACTGTTTTGATAAAACACCATGACCAAAAGCGACTTGGGGAGAGAAGGATTTATTTCACTTATAGCTTATATAATCCATCATCCAGGGAAGTGAGGGTGGAAACCCAAGCAGGGCAGAAAATCAGAGGTATAAACTGATTCAGAGGCCATGGAGGAATGCTGCTTACTGGTTTGCTCTCCATGGCTTGCTCAAGACTGCTTTCTTATACACCCCAGAACCACCTGCCCAGAGGTGGCACCAGCCACAATGAAATGTGCTGTCCTCCCACATGCTTGCCTACAGGTAATCCTATGGGGGTATTCTCAATTGTGGTTCCCTCTTCTCAGATAACTCTAGCCTGTGTATAGCTACCAATGGCCAAAGGCCAGCTCTCTGCTTTGTTCCTACAGCAACCCCTCCATCTACAATGATACAGAAGACACTTTAAGTAATAAAATTAATGCTATAAAGTATTAACTAAATGTGGCAGTTTGAATGTAATTGGCCCTCATAATCTCATAAGGATTGACACTATCAGGAGGTATGGCTTTGTTGGAGGGAGTATGATCTTGTTGGAGGAAGTGTGTCACTGTGGGGGTGGGCTTTGAGGTTTCCTAGGCTCAGAATACCACCCAGTGTATCAGTTGACTTCCTGTTGCCTGCAAGATGCAAGATTCTCAGCTACTCCTGCAGCAACACATCTGGTCTGCATGCTGCCACGCTCCCTGCCATGACAATGATGGACTGAACCTCTGAAACTGTAAACAAGCCCCCTCAATTAAATGTTTTCCTTATAAGAGTTGCTATGGTCATGGTGTCTCTTCACAGCAATAAAACCCTCCCTAAGATACAAAGTTACACAAAGTAGAATTTAGCTAATGGTGCCCTGCCTCCAGTATGACTGGGGTAAGAGCACTATACTATACTAACCAGGCCTATTAGAAATTGTAGGAAGAAAATTTTGTGCCGTAATTTTAGGGATGCTGTTAGGGTTGCAGAGGAAAAAGAAAAAAAACTTTGCTAATGTTAGTTCACCAAGCTTGACTTCTAGTTAGGTTTCATTCCTATAACAAAAAGAGATAACCCTGACATAACCAGCCATTAGGATCAGCCCCATATCAAAGAACATGCCTCTCTAAAAGGCAGCTCAAAGGGGGCAGCACAAGGTGACAAGCACCATCAAGTCCTGGTCTGCCATTAAGTCCACTGTGTTCTTACCAGAAAAAGCATAATTATGACAGGTGAGCATGATGACCCCAGATAACAACAATTTGAAAAGAATAACACCAGTGTACTTCAGAAATAATTCTGGCAATATCTCTGCTGTGTAAATCTCCCATATGCCGAATGGCCAGACTTGCAGTCTCCTGGCACTATTTAAATTGTTCAAAGTGCAGCCTGGGGCTGGGACCTGAAGGAGACATAAGGATGGCAGCATACACACAGAATACATAAGCCTATATAAGCTGGTAAAATGTTTTGTTTGGGGCTGGTTCCCTTTTGTGCATTAACAAGAACCAGATGCGTGCATGCTATTACTAGAGAGCTTTTTCCTTTCTACTTTCTTAGGTCACGTGAGGATTTCTCACTGGGAAGGCTTGCTATAATGCTATAACAACAGCCCTAATATTCCTTTCATACATGTTCGGATAACTTTCCTATAAGAAAGCACTTGCACATAGTTACCTCATGGATGGGAGCCACACTGTATAGGCAGTTTCACAGTTCTCGGGTGTGTGTTGGCTCTCCTTTAAGACCTACCAATGTGATTGCTGCTGGACTTGGAAGCATCTTACATGGCTCTCTTTGTTCTCTTAAGGAGAAGAAATTATTAATCTTTTAACAGAAACGTTGAACAAGACTGCCTTCACAAACCAAGCAGCAAATTCCTAAAACAGCTAACTAAGCTAGCTAACAAGGAGGACCCAAAGAGGTATACATGGATCACCCTGGGAAGGGGAAATAGCCGAGATCTCCATGAGTAAACGAGATGACGGGTGGGCAACGGAGGGTAGGGAATGGGGGATGAGAACGTAAGGGAATGGAATGGTTGAGCTAGAACAGGGATGGAGTAGGAAAGCAATGAGAGAGATATCTTGATAGAGGGAGACATCGTGGGGATAAAGAAACCCGGTACTAGGGAAGCTGCCAGGAATCCCCAAGGATGACCCCAGCTTGGACTACTGGAAATAGTGTAGAGGGTGCCTGAACTGAACTGTCTTACCCCAAGGACCAGACCAGTGAGTACCCTAACTGTCATCACAGAGCTTTTCTCCAGTGACTGCTGAACCCCACAACCAAACACCAGAGAGAGAAGAGGGATTCTATGAGCAAGTACATTAAGATCATGATGGGGAAACCTACAGAGACAAACAAACCAAATTAGTGGGAACTCATGAAAGTTGGATCAATGGCTGTGGAGCTTACATGGGACTGGACTAGGCTCTCTGCATGGCGAGGCAGTTGTGTAGCTTGATCTGCTTGGGGGCCCCCTGGCGGTAGAATCAGAATGCATCCCTGGTTCATGACGGGGCTTTTTGAAGCCTACTATCTATGATGGACACGTTGTGCAGCCTTGAGGCAGGGGGAAGGGCTTGGACTTGCCTCTACTGGATGTGCCTCCCCATGGGAGGCCCTTGCCATCTTGTGGGGGGTACTGGGGCTTAGGTTATAAGGGGGAGCCTGGGGAGGCCAGGAGGAGGGAAGAGGGGAATCTTTGATTGGTGTGTAAAATGAATAAAAAAATTTCTTAATAAAAAAACAAACAAAACAGTTTCTCTAATCCAGAACTTCGGTGATAAAGATGAGTACCATCCTAAATTTCCATCATGAGGAAATTGCTTCAAGATCACACATCTATACAGTGGAGAACTGTGCAGCCATAAGAAGAGGACATCTTCACAGACTAACTCAAGAAATAGTATAAAGTTGTCTTGTTTTGTTCTTTAAGCAAAATGCCGAGCAACACTGTAATATGCTGCCTTGGGTACATGCTTATGCAGCAACTATTAATGGAAGAACACATCTGGGGGCAGAGGCTTGGTGACCAGGACAGAAGGAAAGACTTTTCCTTGCTTCATCTTTACAGTTAATTTAGCCTAGTATACTACATAATTCAAAAGTAGCTTGCTTCAGGTTTTTATTTAACTAAGTACATATGTCTAACAAAATTCTTCTTAGAAGAAACTCAAAAACTAATTTCTCTCCTCCCTCCCAAAACAAACAAAACAAATGCTTCCAGGGCTCTTGAATCTGCTGCCAAGAGGCAGCAGCAGCAGCATCTTCCTGTCAGCTGATTCTAAGCAACTGTCTCTGGGGTGGAAATGGGGCTCCTTCCTCTCCTGCTCTGCTTTCTTCTCGTTCTCAGGCTGTCGCCACAGTGACTTGAGCAGCAGCCACTAGAAAGGGTCCCACTTCCTACCAGTGCTGAAGTGCGTTCACTTTCTGGAAAGCAGTAAAGTCTAGACCCGTTTCTTATCAGACGGTGGTGCTGAAGTCAGCCCTAAAGGAGTCAGAGCTACGGAACAGGGCAGCTGAAGAGCACTGAACATCAATTTTGCTACTGGAGTTCACAGGGCTATAAAAAAAGTAAATGGAGGAAAGAAGACAAAAGGAAGGAATAAGAGAAAATCCTCACTGACAGCTTCTCTGTCGTCTTGGTCGGCATGGGTTACAGCCACCGTGGTGCGGTAAGAAGGTAGGCCTGCCTTCTTCCTCATTAGCAGTGGGTTACAGGCTCCATCCACAGCGATTACAGTCATAACTCATGCTTGAGTCTTGACTTTCCTACATCCTAAAGCTATGCATAATGGGGAAACATGTTCTAGATCACGTCTGCTTCCCAGTTCTGACTGTGGATTACATACACATCATGCTCTCCCATACATACCAGATGAAGGCTGGAAAGAAAACCCTATCCCCCAAAAAGAACTGCAAGGAGAGATGGGCACTTCTTAAACAGATAACTATGAAACATCCTGTATAAATCTATGACGAAAATAAACACCTTTAAAACAAAATGCTAAATTTAATTGCCAAGACACATTGAAAAGACACCCAAATTCAGTAGAATCCAAAATATGGGAAGAGAATAATGCCTACTCCAAAAACTCTTTAATGAGAAGAAAACTTCAGGAGTTCTCTTAGGAAACCAACAGCTGAATAACATTCCTGTTTTGACAAAAAGAAAATTATCAACCTCAAATAAAGAGACATTAGAAAGTCTTGAAGCATCTCATATGCTTTATAGTTGACAGTTCACACACACACACACACACACACACACACACACACACACGAACTGACAGCAGTCTCACTTGTCTTCTTCTCCCAGTTCAGTTTCTCAGAAAAGAACAGAGGCTGAAGGAGGCAGTCTCAAAGGAAGAAATAGTGAACTGTGGCGAAGCCCTAGGAGTTTAAGAAAACAGAACATTGTGGCTCTCTTATTTATAGCAATCCCGACCAAAACAGGGATAGGATCAGCAAAGATCCTATTCATACGTTTGTTGGGCTTTAGATTTCAGATAGAATAAATAACAATTAGGAGGTACTCAAACACAGCTGTTCCCAATACTAGCTTTGCTCTGCGGGAATCAAAAGAGGCCCATTATTTCCTTTCAGTTTTGAAGAACTCCTGAAAGTCTGGGTGTTCTTCCCTCTACTCAAAGAATCTTGCCTGTCTTCTAAATGAGGGGAGAACCATGGCATACTTCCCTATAGTAATGTCCTTTAAGGAATGCCTCCCTCAGAAGAGGAATGTTCTGGGCAGACTTTGAGAAAAAAAAAAAGGATGATGCTAAATCCAAGTCACATGACTCTTCTGTAGCAGTCAAGTCCTGTGATACTTCTCCACGTGAAAGCCGAGTCTTCTACCCACCTAAGGTCCCCAAGGGCCTGTGGGAGGTCACTTGCTGCCCCCGAGCAGTCTAAGGAGATGGTTACAAAGAATGCCGCAAGACCCCCAGGTGGTCTGTCAGGCCCAACAGTGTGAAAATGGCTCCTTTGCACCCAGGATGGAGTGTTTTACACCATGATACCTGTGCCAGGACGCACAAGGCATCTCCTCCGTTCAAGTGCCAAAGGGACTCAGCTTCCTCAGTCCACTAAGATTGCAGAATTTCAGGGAGCCTGAGAAAGGGGAGGGTTTGTCATCCCTATCCAGACAATGTATCGCCAGCCAGCAGGGGAGGAAGCAATTGCAGAAACATCTATACACAGAGATTTTAGACCAATGGCCTCAGCTGATTTAGGGGGTGTTTGACTGTTATTGCTTGTTGTTTGTTTGTTTGTTTGTTTGTTTGTTTTATTGAGGCCAGGTCTCATGTAGCAGGGCTTGGCCTCCATGTAGCTGAGACAGACCTTGAGCTTCTGATCCCCCGCCTCTCCGTCCCAAGTGCAGGGATTTACAGGTATGGCCACCAAACTTGGTTTTTATGTGGTAGCAGGGATGAAGGCCAGGCTTACAAAGGAATAGCTGCAAAGTGAGTCTGCATTCCAAGGCGACTCCAAGGTTGCTGGGTGACTGTGGAGGCACGCTGATTTCTGATATCTGCACAAGAGAGGTCTCTCTGCCTGTCCACCAGGGTTGGGGAAGATGTTACTTTCACAGAGGAGAGGGCTCTGCTCCACCCTGATTTTCAGGAATCAACAAACATTAACTTGAGGAGTCTCTACACTCTCTGAGAAAGTCCTAGCAGCGTAGGTCCCTGGCTGCAAAGTCCACCTACCTGCCTCCCAAAACCCATCACCCCGGCCACCCTCTCCCTTGGCTCAGCTTCACCCCCTCCAGCTCCCCTTACCTCTTACCCACGAGCACTCTGCCATTTCCCAGCTTCTCCTGTCTCTTCCCTTCAAACCCGCATTCCACAACTACACCCCTCCTGGTTAGTCAGGCTCACTCACAACTACACCCCTCCTGGTTAGTCAGTCAGGCTCACTCACAACTACACCCCTCCTGGTTAGTCAGTCAGGCTCACTCACAACTACCTGAGAAGCTTTGAGCTCAAAGCCTTTCTTTCCAAATCATCCCACGGAAATGTGATTTTTGCCAAGGCCACCACAATCTTTATGACCGTCTAAAAGCAAGAGGTGTTTCTGAGTCCTTGTTTTATTTGATAATAAGAACAACATCACCCAGCATTTACCGTGCACCTGTATGCCAAGCATGGCATTCTGTATGTCATACACTTCAGCTAAGAGTCTTAAGTTGATGAGACATGCCCTCCCTGCATCAACTGAGCCTTTGAACAGCAGGTATGTGTCCGATGATGTCACACAGGCTGTGAGAAGGGAGATGGTGTTCAAACCCAAACTCTCACCTACAGCTGGTCTCCTCCCTTCCTCCCCACCCCTCATTGACTCCACTTGTCTGTCTGTATCCTTAAACACTGATACTCACAGGGTTCTGTTCTTGGCTCTTTGTCCCTGGGATGCTCACATGTCAGGTCCAAAGGAAATTCCAGTTCCCCAAACTCCAAAAGGCAGTCCAAATATCCAGAAATGGGCTCAACCTAGACTATAGAAAGATTCCCAGCAGTAGATAAAAGCCAGTGTTCCTCACAAACTTGTGAAGTTAGCTCCCCTCTGCCAAAAGGAATCACTTCCCTATCACTGGCAGAATATTAGCATACCAAAACTCATGCTGGCTCCAGGCTCCTTAAGTATCACAAGTACCTGTTACACATTTCAGAGTCTCTGGATATTTTTGGTTGTGAGCCTAGCCTTTAACGGCTGAGCTATCCCTCCAGCCCAATCCCAGCACTCGGAAGGCAGGAGGCAGGCGGATCTCTGTGAGTTCGAGGCCAGCCTGGGCTACAGAGTGAGATCCAGGAAAGGCATCAAAAGCTACACAGAGAAACCCTGTCTCGAAAAAAAAAAAAAAAAAAAAAAAAAAAAAAAAAAAAAAAAAAAAAAAAAAAAAAAAAAAAAAAAAAAAAAAAAAAAAACAGAATCTCTGGATATGTCCAGTCTGCTGTCCATGTTCAGTCTACATCTTTCTCTCTCTGCTCTGGACTCTTCCAGGTGCCTCTGGCTATTCTCCCTTTTGTATCTACAATAAAACCTTCCTCTTAGGCATACCATGGAGCGGTCCTCAGTTTACACAACATTCAGTTCCTAGTCTCCTTTAGTAAGCACTGGAACACAAAGTCAGTCTACTGACTGACACTTGCTCATGCAGGCTCAGCTCTCTACAGAATTCAAGTGAAAGGCTCTTCCTAGAAGCTCTGGGCATCCTGTCTGCCCCACCCGCTTCGGCACTATAACCACACTGAGCTGTAGTTACTGGGCCACCATTCATCTCTTCTGCAAATTGTCATTTTCTTCCCAGAGCCTAGCACAGGAGTAAAAGACGGGCAAGTGATCACTTAGCAATTAGGTAATGCAGAGCCGCTGGGCAAGGAACCTTCCTAGGCCTCCATTTCCAACCTGGAAAGAGACACAGTTGAGCGAGAGGATGAAGTGTTGCTCCACCCTGCAAGCTGCCCTTTGTCAAGGGAGCTGTGGGCAAGTAAGTTAAGACATGTTGTATGTTGTCCTCTTGAAAATTCACATTAGACAAAACGTTACAATCTCTGTCAATCTGTTGTTCAAGTAATGATTTCCCACACTACACAGACAAAAGGCCTCTCTTCCTGACTGCCCCTGTACTCTCAAGCACACTTCCCCAAACACCATGCTCGTGGTTTACATGTGTGGGAACTACTAACATTTTAGAGGTGTAGGGCAGAGGCAGAGGCAGAGGCGTTGCAGAGTAGACTACAACATACAGCACAGCCCCCAAGACCAAGAATTACCAGTCTAAAATGTCAGTGGTGGTCTGGTTGAAAAGCTTTCACAGGACAATCTTGATTATCAACACCTCCCCCCTGCCCCAGCTCTAAAGCTAGAAATCATGCAATGCTTACCAAGATGCCCCAGACAAGATAACAGGACAGCTTATTTAGGACAAAGTACTAACAGAGTATCTGATCAAACTGCTCAGTCACTTTCTTGGTTATTTTCATTTTGTCTTCAATTGTTTATACATGTGTTTATGTTTAATTTTTGCATTGTTGCCAATATTCTATCTGCAATGTATTTAGAGCATTACCTTATGGGAAAATATTACTAGAAAAAAAATAACTTTATTTGATCATTAGCTATAAAAAGATAAGAAAAATTAAAGGGAAATGTGACAGTTGATGCCATATTGTGCAATCAAATGTTTTCCAAACATTCTGGAAAGGTTTACTCAGTTCTTCCTTAAAAGATAGCCTAAGTGCTAACAGGGATGATGATTTTGTTTAGCATTCTATTTTAGCCTCTAGAAATCTTTGTTTAAACTTAATTTGCTGTAGGAAAGGAAAAGAAAAAATGCTTTGGTTGTAATAGATATCAAAGATAAAAGAAAATTATGAAAAAAATAATTTCAAAAGATGGAGCGATGGTTCAGCAGTTAAGAGCACTGGCTGCTCTTCCAGAGGATCCGGGTTCAATTGTCAGTATCTACATGGCAGTTCACAACCAGCCACCTATAACTCCAGTTACAGAAAATACAACACCCTCTTCTGGGTCTCTGCAGGAATGCACGTGCTGCTCAGATATAAATCCATGTAAAACACTCGCACACATAAAATTAAAGTTTTTTTTAAAGAATAATTTCAATTGCTTTTTTTCAGTTATCCCCCATTCTTTCTTCACCTTAAGAAAGTTTTTATTATAAATGACTTCATTTCCTAAAGAATCTGATTGTTAGTTAAAATAGATTTCATTTAATCTTCTAAAAACATTTTCCCAAAAAATAATTCTTGCTATTAATAACCTAACAGTGATAACAACAGCAATAATTAATATTCACTGAGCACTTAGAAATGCTAGGCCAGTGTCTTTCTGACATGATCCAAGTCTAATACCTTCAGAAACACCTAGAGGTAGGCACAATCCCATTTCACAGAGAAAGAATTCAAGTTTTTTCAGAAAGGTAGCTACTCCCCAAAGTGACCCTACTAAGAAGTGGAGCAACTCCTCTGTCTATCTGTTCAGGAGAGTCTGACTGTGAACAGGAGCCGGTTTTGTTGATTCAGAGCAATGCGAAGCTTAATAAATGGTGAGGAATCAGCAAGTAACTTAATTCTGAAGATCACAGTAGTAAAGGAGTCCTGGAGTTTCCACAAGAAAGTAATTCCAACTGTTCTCATATACACACTTCCCCTGCAAATGGTGCTGGCATTTATGTACAAAGGGTTGAACTCCTAAGGCCTCCTCTTTGGCTTCACTAACTTGAAACAGTGACTATAAAAGCAAAGTGTATTGCTTTAGAAAATACCCTGGCAGGTTTTTAAAAGTCAAGAGTTACCACATAAACTGTCAATATCATTTCTAGGAACTGAAGTGGAACCCTACTAATCCTCAGATGTAAGTGTGGCTACCACCCTAATCAAGGAAGCCTCTTCTTACAGCAAATAGAGACCATCACAGAAAAGCAGAGCAGGACACAATACAGAAATCCACAGGTTGTGGGGAGCCCAGCCCCTACAGATGCAGCTAATTATCACAGTTCATGCATCTATGACTCAGGGAACACCTCAGAAGAGGGAGCAGAAAGACTGTAAGGGCCAGAATACCAAGAAGTTTTCTTGAAAAGTCTCTCCTAGAAATGGATGCATAAACAATATCAATGGACATGCTAATGGGGAGAGGGGAAATCTCATGGGTTCCTGCTCCTAGACAAAGAACTATGGACAACTAATGACTGATGCAAAAGGGAGAATTAGTTCTCCCAGGGATGAGCCCCTGATTGGTCATCCAATGCAGAGTAGTAAGCCCCCAAACCATACACACACCAACAACAAAAACGGACTCTACAGGTTGCATTTATATATGTATGCATATATATGCATACATACGTATGTAACAATAATAGTCAAAGAAAATGAGGCTATCAACTTGAGATGGGGGATGAGAGCAGGTAGAGGGAAAGTACCTTAGAGGAGCTGGAGGGAAAAAGGATGGGTGAAAGTGAAAAAAGTCTATCTCAATTAAAAATACATTAAAAAGCAAATTGACATATATACTTAAAAATATGAGAGCTATCATACAACCTGTCAGTACCATTTCTAGGAATTGTAGTGGAATGAAAATATGTTTATACTAAAATTTGTGCACTAATGTTGGGTTTTTGTTTGTTTGTTTGTTTGTTTTATTTTTTGAGACAGGGTTTCTGTGTAGCTTTGGTCCCTGTCCTGGAACTCACTCTGTAGCCCAGGCTGGCCTCGAACTCACAGAGATCCGTCTGCCTCTGCCTCCTGAGTGCTGGGATTAAAGGCATGTGCCACCACCGCCTGGCGCACTAATGTTGTTAAACAGCCTTGATTAATAATAACCAAAGGTAGAGATGATCTGAAGGTCCTTTGGCTGATGACTGAAAAATTGATAGTATACCTATACAATGGCATGTTTTTCAACTATACAAATGAAACAAACTGATATGAGATAAATTGTTAAAACATTGTGCAAAATGAAAGAGCTCAGTTAGAAAAGGACATATACTCTCATTTAAATAAAATGTTCAGAAAAAAACAATTCAGAGAGACAGAGTGCATTAGTGGTTGCCAGGGACTGTGAATGATTACCAATGGACAAGGCGCTTGTTTTACAGGACCTGAAGATGTTCTGGGATTCAACAGTAGTAATGGCTATACAGCTGTGAGTATGATAAAAAGCATAATGAACTGTATGTTTTAAAAGGGTCAGTTTTATAGCATGTGAATTATATCTTAATTTCAAAAACACACTGAATAGTTATGATAAAGAAATTGAACAAAAAAGCTCCTGTTCACAACTGAAATTGGTTAAGTATGCATACAAATAGGATTGTGGAATTTAATATGGACATCTGTTAGCAACAGTGACTTAGGTCATTCACATTTGATAATTAAAAAACTCATATTCTATAGATGTAAACCCCATATAAATAAAATACAGCTGAATAAAATCTGAAATTCTGCCTTAGAGGTATACTCTAATACCCAATAAAAAACCCTTGCTTTCACGAGTATAAAGTTACTTCCAATCACTAACTTCTACTAATCAATGCTGGGAAACTACCTTCTATGCTGCTGTGGCAAACAGCTGGGGGAACCTATTACTATTTCATGCCCCCTACCTGACAGACAAGTAAGTCAACTGCACTTTATGAAGAAGTTAGTTATCTTGCTGGGGCTAACTACAAGCCCAGTACAGATCTCAGACAACCTTCAACTTCCCTCTCACAGGCCTTCAGGCACTTCACAAACAGGAAGTAAAGGTTAAGGCAGAGCTGTAAACTGCTAGCTCGTGTCAACAGAGTCAACTGCAAACACCGAGAGCTGTTTGTGTGTTAAGGAAATTGCAGTCTAATCATTAGCTCACTGCTTTTAGCTAGGAAACAGACTCTAACAGCCACAGACAGAAACAGCACAAAAATAGCACAACAAAAATCACTAAACACACAAAAGTGGCTACAAATCTGAGGTGGGGAAGGAACCTGATACACAGTTTCTACATCATAATATTAAATTTAAGGGTTTTTAATTACATGGCATGCCAAGAAACAAAGTACCCACATCCAGGAAAAGAAGCAACTAATAAAAAACTATGGTTGAGGAAGCCCACACATAAGACTTGGTAAACAGATCCTTTAACTCTTTCAAATATTCTCAAAGAACTAAAATGAATGAATGATGTTTATAGAACAAAAGGAATTAACTGAGATGGTGGTTCATGGCTATAATCAAAGCAGTCTGGAGACTGAGACAGGAGAATCACCACAAATTTAGGCCACCAAGGGCTATATGGTGAGTTTTGAGCCAGACTGATGAGTCATCAACTATAGAATATGAATAAAAAGATTTAAAGGAATCAAATATAAATTCTGGCATTGAAAAGTACAATAAGTGAAGGGAAGGTCTCACTAGAACTCAATAGCAGATCTGGGCCATCAGAAGATTCAGTAAACTTAGAGACAAAGTCAGTTGAGGTTACCAGCCTGTGGAAGAGAAAGGGGAATGAAGAAAACAGAACAGTTTAAGAAAACAAGACACTAACAATCATACCAACACAGAGTCCAATAGGATAGAATTCCTGTAATCAAAGTACACTGAGATGACTATGGGGTGGTGAGACAAAGAACACTGGCTAAAGACCCTTAAGAGTAAACAGAGATGGGCTGAAAAAGTCAGGCCACCATCTGTGCCCAGCTGGTCATCATCAGTGGTCACTGGGTTTCTGATCTCTTCCTGCTCTCTTCTATGCCTTTCCCAGATGGCTGGCCCTTGTCTTGCCCACTCCTCATTGCCAGGTTATCTGCCCCAACCTCATTTCAAGTCACTAGGGTGGTAGGAAGCAACTGGTACACATGAGGTCTTACCAGCAAAAGGCAAAGGACTAAGGACCTAACCTTAGATGCTGCTAAGAGTCTGATCACTCTTGGTTGGTGGGATGCAAGAGGTGATATTATTTTGCTATTTAAGATATTTTAATTCATTTTCAGAAAGGTTTCAGCATTTTAAATATTATAGAATATTTAAATATTATAAAATGTTTATAGTTGTCCCCAGTATGTGTTCATCTTTTACACAACTATAAGGAAGTCTGGTTTAGTAACACAAAATGTTGCCTTCACAAGTTATTTTCTTTGGCCCAAGTGCTAACTGATGCCTTGATGGAGGATAAGAGATATTAGCCCACTTCTACTGAGCCCTATCGTTGGTTACTTCCTTTGGAGGTCATATAGTCAGCTGTCTCAAAAAAAAAAAGGTTTTATTTTAAATATATATAATTTCATCTTAATTATGGTGAGTTCGGAAAAGATTTTGCACCCATTTACACATAGAACATTTATTTGCCAAGAGCCAATGATAATATTTAACATGTTAATGGAAGTATTTGTGAAAGACAGACTTAATGGGCACTTAAAATGGTTTCTGAGGCCTTTGTCAAATTTGTGAGACTAGAAAGTAAGAGGCTTCCTCAACAGCTACAAAGAACAGAATATGAAACCTTAGGTTAGATATGATAAACAAAGTTGTCTTTCATAAGAGGTAAAGACACAAGTTATATCAAAGGAAGTTTTGTCCAGTTAGAAAGGCATACAGGAATTTCAAACACTGAAATTACCTGTGTAAATTTCGGAACTGTTTTAAAGCTGAGAAGGTATTATAAGCTTAAAACAGGCTTTGCTTAGCCTTTCTATCACAAACTGAATCAAGGTGTTCAAGTTTGAGTATTAGCTTCTTCCTGAATCAGTTTAAACATAACAAAAACTGCAGAGCCATTTTTTTCTAGCAATACAAATTCTGCTTTGTAGGAATCAATTTTTAAAACTATTAGGAAAGATAATGTTCCTACTACCCTGGCAGAGATGAAGAATAACTTCTGTTGTAGCACATTCCTTCTAAATGGTTGCATGCAACTCTGTTTTGTTCTGCTAAATATATATGCATATATATTTATAACTCGATAATCAAATTATCTTCGTTCTTTCTCCATTTCCAGTGTCTTGGGTAAGATTCTTCCACACAATATCTTAAAATCTCTTGTGCCCTTACTTCGAGAATAGTTTTGCTGGAATTCTTCATCATCAAATTATTTCTTGATGTTTGCCTAATTTACAGAAATGGGTCGGCGGTTTAAAAAAAAAACATTCTAAAATGATTTAAACTTAGAAAAAAACTTGTGTTCACATATGAAAATGAAGAAGTAATTTAGGGCCCTATTCTCCCAAAACACTCTGTTTCTCATTTGTCTAAGATAGAGGTGGCAGTCCATCTCCTGTTTTTGCTCATCTAACCAAGACTAAGACTACTGAAAAGCCAGGTGAAATGGGATCCAGTCCCTTTTCAGGACTATCTAATGCCACTTGACTCAAAAGATTATCCCCAGCTCATGTGTTCAATGATTTTAGCCTCTATTAAATATTCTATCAGCTTGCTGCGAACAGATGTAATATTCACCAGTCCACAGTCCTCGAAATGTTTGGTGCAATTAAACAAGTCAGTCACATTCTTTACCAATATAGCAATCCCCTGAGCCCTTCATCACTGTATTTAAAGCTTCCTAATATAACAAAGGTAAAAGATTAAATTAAAAACAAAACAGTCCATCAGGTATGAGGGTACACAGTTGTAATCTTCGAACTTGGATGGCTGGGACAGAGGATTAAAATTTTGAAGCCAATCTGGACTGCACAGTAAGACCCTCTATCCAAAGCCCGGGATTGGGGCGGGGGGGGGGGGGCTTCCTCAGAGATTTATCTCTTGCCTGGCATGCTCAAGACCCACTATATATACCCAAAATAAATCTAAATCCACACCCTATTCCATGATGTTCACTGAATCACAGGCATAAGGGTTGTACTGAAGATGTTATCAGTTGGGTTAGACACCCCCAGTCTGTTATTCTTTACATTTTGCTCCACTGTAGATTTCTAAAATAGCCACTATTAGCTACATAAAAAAGCATCTTTGATGAGAAGTGAGAATTACACTAATCTGTGGGCATAAGGATAAGTTTTTAGAAAGGAGTTAGGAATTACAGTGGTTTAGGAATGTGACAGTAGTAAGTTTTCTTCTAGGTTCCATAACTTCACAGCCATAAAGCTGGCTAGGTTTATAGTACCAGGCATAGATCTCTCCTACTGAGTGGGCCTTATATCAATTAGACAGCTGTTGGCTACCCCAAGATATAAAAGCCACAACTGCACTACTGGGTAGATCTTGTCAGGCTGGTCATTACTATGGTCCCTTCACTTTACAGCTGGGTAGGACTACTGACTGGCTCCCTGGGCAGCATGCACAGCACCTCACATACCATTAGAGATGGTCCTCAGGGAAAAGGCTTCTAAGTCAGTCCCAGCTCTATTCTTCTAGTCCTGTATCCAAAGTATGTGGTCTCTCCACAACAGAGTCTCACCTTCACATTGTGGGAGGAAATCAAGCAATAGCCTACATTGTTTGGGGGGGTCTCTTGGACTCCCCTGACCAACAACTCAAAGGGAAGTTTCCTATGCATGGCACTGTCAGACAGTATGTGGCTCTTGGGGAAGAATTATCAACCCAAGTGGTATAACTTCATAGACAGATCGATCGATCTATCGATAGATAGATAGAAGATAGATAGATAGAAATGGATGGACAATGTGTATGTATATATTGTGTATATATACATATATGTATATATGTAACTAACATGTGTACTAATATACATATACATGTGGGTACTTTAAACATAAAATGTTTCCTTATTCTCCTATTGTTTCTTAGTTAAAGCACCCCCCCCTTTTTCCCATTTTCCCCTTTTAACATCTATGTCCTATTATCCTTTCTAGAGTGCCTCCCTTTTCTCCCCAACATGCCCTTTTACTTCCCAGATTTATGGTGTTACTCCAGGTTATATATACACATCTAAAGATCCAGGGCTGGGATTCACAAATAAGAAAGAACATGCAAAAAAAGAAAAACAGAAAAAGAAAAAAAGAAAGGACATGCAGTGGCTGTCTTTCTGAGTCTAGGTTACATCACTCAGTAGAATATTTTCGAATTCTATCCATTTACCTGAAAAATTCATTTTTTGTGACAGCTGAATAGTATTCCACAGTGTATATGGTCCACATTTTTATTATCCATTCATCAGGAGAACATTCAGGTTGTTTCAATTTCCTAGCTACTGTGAACGGAACAGCAACGAATATGTCTAAGGAAGTGTCTGTGGAATGGGATGCTGAGTCCTCTAGGTATATGCCAAGGAGTGGTACAGCTGGCGTACGGCATTTTTTTTTTTTTTTTTTTTTTTTAGCTTTTTGAGAACTCTCCACGCTGATTTCCAGAGTGGTTGGAGCAGTTTGAAATCCCATAAATAAGCAAATAAGGGTTCCTTTCCCCTACATCTTCTCTATCATTTGTTGTTGATTTTTTTTCATTGATCAACTGTTTTGATTTGCTAATTGCTAGGGATAAAGAACCTTTTTGAGATATTTCTTAGCCATTTTTATTTCTTCTTTTGAGAATTCTCTATTAAGACCCTGAGCCCAGTTTCTGAATGGATCTTGGGGGGTTTGGCAGGGGAGGAGCAAGTTGTTGTTGTTGTTGTAGTTGAGGTATTGTTCATGAGTTCTTTATATAGCCTGAATATGAACCCTCTGTCAAATGGCAAAGATTCTCTCTTGTTCTGGGGGTTCCTCTTCACTCAGTTGATTGTTTGCTCTGCTGTATAGTTTTATGAGGCCCCATTTGTCTGTTGTTGGCCTTAATATCTAATACATAAGATAACCAAAAAATTCCACCAGAAAATTCTGGAAATGATCAACACTTTCAGCAAAGTGGTAGGATTTAAAAAAAAAAAAAAAAAAAAAAAAAAAAGAACCTACAAACATTAGTAGCCTTTCTACATTCCAGCAACAAATAGGAATAGAAAGGAATGTTCTCACTCCTAATAGCCTCCCTCAAAAACTCTACGGGAGAAAAACAAAAAAAACAACTAATCAAGAAAGTGAAAGACCTCTGCAATGAACACTTCAAATCTCTGAAGAGCCTGAGGAAAACACTGAAAGATGGAAAGACCTCATACCCTCGTAGACTGACAGAACCAATATTGTGAAGATGACCGTCCTATCAAAAGCAACCTATAGATTCAATGCAGTACCAATCAACATCCCATAACGTCCTTCACAGAAAGGAAAAAAAACCCAAATTCACATAGAAGCATAAAAGACACCAGACAGCCAAGGCACTCCTGAGCCAAAAGAACAATACTGGAGATGCTAACAGAGCAGACTCCCCATTCTGCTACAGAGGTGCAGCAGTAAAAACAGTCAGCGTGGCACTGACACCCACAGGACAAGCAGATCAGAGGAACAAAAGAGAGGATGCAAGCATGACCACATGAAACCATGTCCACCTGATAGTTGATACAGAAGCTAAAAATACATGCTAGAGAAAGACTGCATCTTCAACAATGGTGATGGGACAACTGGATGTCCACATGTATAAGAATGAAACTGAACCTCTATCACCCTAGACAAAACCAACTCCAAAGACCTCAATATGAACTCTGAAACTGCTTTAAACCAAAGACAAAAACACAAAACACAGGCAGTACCTGTAAAACAAAGACATAGAAAGAGTGGCTGGATAGGACTCTGTTTCCTCAGGAATTAGAGATGCTTGTAAGAGCCACGGTCCCAGAACATTTGTCAAGAATGTACAAACAATCTCTAGCACAGAGAAGTGGATAGAGTACTGCTAAGTAAAAAATATTAAGCACCTTTTCTAAAGGCCTTATTCTATTCTGTTGATAAAAATTCCTAAGTCACTTTAACAAGTAAGGTATAATTCTATTATCAGCTAAGGCATTAAACTCCTTCCAAAAGAGAAGGATAAAGGAAACAAGGAATAACAAAAAAAATACATTTATACATTGTGATTTGGTCCTGAAAATTAATATTCATAATGCTTTACTATATTTTCATTCAGTAGTAGCTACCATATAGTAGTTATCAATATAGTAAACTCTGATTTATCTATTGTATTTGAGGAACTTCTATTAAATAGAAGTAAACCTATTTTAAAAGCAAAAACAGAGCAACATATGGCAGCATCTAAATGAACAAAATAATAATACCACCTAAGTATTTTTCCTCCTTTATCCAGTGAAGGCATCCTTCCTAAGGGCCATGCCAGCATGCAAGCCCCTGTGGAGTCAAAAGGTCTGCTCTCATGCTTTTTCTGTGTCTCATTTGCCTATCTCCTTTCCAACATTTTGTTGATCTTTTCAGTCAGTTTTCAGTTAACATATCATATAATCATACCCTTGATTAATATGTCAGGTAATCATAGCATATAAAATCAACATAACTATTTGAATACTCTCAGCAGATAACACCATGCTAACATGTTATTATATCATCCATAAGATTAACATTTTAACAAATGCAGTTATTAAAAAGTCAAATGATAGTCGGGCAGCGGTGGTGCATGCCTTTAATCCCAGCAGAGACAGGTGGATATCAGTGAGTTCAAGGCCAGCCTGGTCTACAAAGCGAGTTCCAGGACAGTCAGGACTGTTGCACAGAGAAACTCTGTCTCAAAAAAAAAAAATTAAAAATAAAAAAGTCCAATGTTGTTCTAAGGCCACTGGATCCGAAAGAAGTCACTGCCTTATAAGCCGCAGGCCACTCTAGAACCTGGATCCACAGTATAGTGACTTAAGTACATGTTATCCACATAACAGGCTACAAAGTGGAAGATATTTTACAAACAATAAAGTAACTACAAATAGCACCATTAGCAAAACATTATAGACAACTTGTTTCACTTTGTTTAAAACACACAGGACATTATCTCACTGACCTGCATTCATCCTTTAAAACATGACTATTCATTTTAAAATCTGCCTGAATGAATTTACAATTGCTTCACTAATTCTGACATATAGAGGAGACTACATGTTGCACATTCACAGAATCTTTACAATATGGGATCCAAGGAAAGAATCCTAATTATATGTTGCTACACGGGGCAGCTCTCCCTCATCTGAGCCAGCCAGACTCCAGAAGAGGTAAGTAAAAAAAAAAAAAAAAAAAAAAAAAAAAAAACTATTGTTGTAGAATATTATTTGTTTACGCTGTGAAACATTTGTTTAATGACGCAAAGATGTGTTGCATTATTTTATGTTGCATTTGTTTAACTCTGTGAAGCTGTGTTACTTTGCCTGCCTAAACACTTGATGGTCTAATAAAGAGCTGACCAGTCAACAGCAAGGAGGGGCTGGCAGGAGAGAGAATAAACAGAAGGAGAGAAAGAGAGATGCAGAAGAAATGAGGACTTGAGGGGCCAGTCACCCAGGCACACAGCCAGCCACAGAGTAAGAGTAAAAAGTAAGATTACAGAAGAAAAGGAAAACTCTCAGAGGCAAAAGGTAGATGGGATAATTTAAGAAAAGCTGGCTAGAGGTTAATGCTGGGTATTCATAACTAAGAATAAGACTCCGTGTGTGATTTATTTGGGAGCTGGGTGACGGGCCCCCAAAGAAAAAAAGAGTAAAGACTAAAAACACAACCATCTACACTGTATATTTACTTAAATCAAGTATGTGAGCCACAAAGTAATACACTAGAGGAAAGCTAAATATTAAAGAGCTAAGCGAACAATTAAAGCAGTCAGAAATGAACAAAAAGAATAATCAAGGGGGAAGACAGAGGAAATGATGACGACGATGACACAGAAAAGGCACACCAGAACCATAACAAGCTCAACAAAGCCCAAGTTGGTTAAAAAAAGACTGGAACTGGCAAACCTCTGGCGCACCCTCAAGAAAAGAGACAGAATGAACAATACTAGTATTAAAAGTAGGAACTATCTATGCAGTAGGCAGGGGAAAAGGCAAGAGAATGTAATGACCATTGCACCAATACATCAGAAAGTTCAGGCAAAATGGAAAAATTTATAATCAACAGTATGGAAAAAAACGCAGTGTCTAGATTTACAGTGTATAGTATCAAAATTTAAAGTGAATTATTTCCTATTAAATAATCATCTAGTAATTCAATTTTTGCCCCCAAAATGAGTGGGTTTTAGTATAGGGATTCAAATGAATAAAACAAACAATGTTAAATAAAATAATCTCAAGTGTTATCACTCATAAACGCTCTAAAATTAAGATTTTTGTCTTTTATAATTACTACCCTCATAGGTCCATGCGTCACTCAGCCTTCTCAGAGAAATTGCTTCTTTCAGTGTATGGTAATTGATACAGAGACCCCCAACAGGACAATGTACAAAGTGAGAGGGACTTTTAGAGCACTCAGCCTTAAATGAGACGTTTTTATCAAACCCCTCCCCTCAAGGCTGGGATCTATATAGAGGACATGGCAAGACTGTTAAGAGTCAGAGGAGGTGGATGACTCAAAGGCAAGTCCATCTTCCAGACACAACAGGGCTGACAAATACAAGAACTCACAGAGACTGTGACCACACACAGAGGACCAACACAGGTTCAAACCAGGCAAAGTCCCAGCACTAAGAAGGGGAGACAGACACAAAGTCCCATCTCGAACCCAGAAATTAGTTACAATTGCTACCTGCTGGGAAAGGGACAATCAGTTGTCTCCAGTGGAGTGTCACGGGGCATGTCAACCACACCCCAGGGCAACCTGGCTGCTCAGGAGCAATTGGTCAAGACAGAATGGACTCTTCAGGTTTTTGTCGGTGGTGGGGTTGTTTGTTTTGTTGTTTTGTTTGTGGGATTTTTGTTTTAATTTATTTTGTTTTGATTTCTTTGCTTATTTTTGAAAGAGATAAAGAAAATGAAGTTGGATCCAGTGCTGGTAGCACACGCCTTTAATCCCTGCACAGGCAGGCGGATCTCCGTGAGTTCGAGGCCAGCCTGGTCTACATGAGTGAGTTCCAGGACAGCCACTGCGGTTACACAGAGAAACCCTTCTCAAGAAACTAGAAAAAGGAAAAAAATGAAGTTGAATGGACAGGGAGGAGGGGAGAATCTAAGAGGGCTTGGGGAAGTGAAAGAATATGATCAAAAAATTATGAACGATATTTAAAAACAAATATTGTTGTCTTTTATTATATCTTTTGAAATAATTTTACTTAATCTGGAATTTTCCTAAAGCATTTCTATTGAACTTTGAGCTGAGTCAATAGCAGTTCAGACAGATTACCTAGTGGCAAGCAGTTAGAATCTGTGAACTTTCTGAACTGAAACTAAATGGCCCTTGTCCTCCCATATTTAATATTAACTTTGAGCTGCCATATAACTGCCTTATTCCAGTGTTATATAAGTGCAAAGGGTAACACAGCCAGAGAATTATATAATTAAAAGAAATTTCAATCCTATTCTTTATAGATGAGGAAACTGGGACCCAGGAGGTGAATTAATTTGCCCAGGTTAAAATGTTAGCTTAGTCTTCTCCTCCATGACAGAAAGGCCTAACTCCATACCCTACGAACACAGCTCTGTCTTTACTTTATTACCTTTACTATGAAGGTAATACAACATTATGGCTCAAATCTGAGCATGTATTTCTGCGGCATACTATTTAGGGTCAGCACAACCATCAGTGTTAATGGGAGTTTTCATACATAATCTATGGAGACTACTAGCCTATGCAGTTCTTAGAGCCATCCACCGTTCTTTGAAAATTGACTTCATTTTCAGACACATTATAAATTGGGGGATGGGTGGCAGAATTACTTTGTCACTGAAACTCAATCAAATTTTGTGACAGTTTTTATTATCATTGTACACATTTTCAACAGCAAACTACAAACTTAAATAACATCTTCATTAAACACAAAAAGGCCACTATTTTAACATGTGTCTTCTTTTATCTTCCAGGTTGAAATGCCTTGTTTCCCTTACAGTAACAGCCTTACGGTCTTGTTTTGGTTGTTCAGTTTCAGGCTCTGAAGAAGGCTGTTGCCACCTGTCCTCCTTTGGCCCTGCCGCACACACAGAAGTTTTATGAATGAAGGCACAGTCATGTATTTGTCTAACTTTTTCTACTTAATACTGCATTTTTGAATGAGACACTGAATGATTCACATAAGAAAATTAAAATGTTGTGTTATACAAAGTATCAAGATGACTGCAATTTCCATTTTGTATAAATTTCCAAGATAAATTTCCACAATGGCTCCTAACCTGTGCTGTCCTCTTCAACATGAGCTTGCTACTCCCTCAACAAGAAGTAGGGTCCCATATCCTTCACCTTGAATCTGGGCTGACCACTGATTAACTTGTAATTTAAAAAAAGAATGCAGTTCAAAAGAGGCCATAAAGCTTCCACATGGTCACTTTCAAGGATGATCAAACACCTAAGATCATCACAATAAAGGGGATATAAGTAGGCACTATGGCTGAAAGGTCCAATAGAATCCACCTTCCCTTTATCCCAACATGTCAGTAAGAAACTATATTGGAAATGGAAGTCTTTTCAGTTAATGCTCAGACACTGTGAAGTAGACAGGACATCATCAATGTGTTTGCCCAAACCACCCACCCACATAATCCAAGACCACAATAAAATGGCCATTGCTATCTGACACTAAGTTTGAAGAGGTCTCTTCTACAGTTTGTAAACAGCCAAAAGAACATGTTTTGGCTAAAACAAACAACAAGCTGAGCCTAGGAAAAGGACCCATTTTTACTTGTGTTAGCTAGGTAGCCAGATGGACACAAGGCTGAAATGAAGACCAAGCCACGAATACATAATGGATGCAAGTCTTAACGAAACGGCCCGTGTCCTCTGCATGTCTGCACCGTGAAGGGCAGAAAGACGCTAAGGACCAGGAAAGGTAAAGCTTTTCCAGCACAACTGTATCATCAGCTAGTGACAGACAGACAGATGTGACAGACAGACCACTCGGGTGATTTTAAGTTGAGCTGCTGACTAGGCTTCTCCAAGGAGCTCATGAGACAGAACCCAGGCAAGAGGAAAGAAGAGCAGCGTGAAGAACAAACAGTTGTCTTCCCACTGAGGACACATGAGCAATGTGTGACCACATACGAAAGAAGAAAGCCCACAGATAATTAGCTGAAGAGGAAAAAGCAAGTATTTCAATGATCTTCACAATTGAACCTCAAAATCATGTTTATAACATGTAAATTTTAAATACCTAAGTAATTGATACCAAAATTATTCCAAATATTCATCATCAACTACCTGGATCTTCCCTCTAAAGAGACTGTCAGAGTTACATGAAGTGTATTCTCTCTATAAAATACCACTGACTTATCTAGATAGAGGTAATTTTTTCTTTTGGACTATTCTCTTAAACACACAGGATGTCCTTGGAGGCAAGTTATTCCCGGGGCTTTAGCAGTAACAAATTAAAACTCCACCTTCCAAAATACATTTTTCTATGAGAAATAATTTAAAGAGAAGCTACTTTCCACCTGATCATTACTCTATCCATTGTCCATTTTCTAATTTTTCTCCCTCAATACTACAGAAAAGTGTCTTTCAGCACAGGCTGGAACTAGCTTACTACAGGAACTTACAAGCATCATCAAATCATTATCCAACAAGAAATACTATGGTTTTTTTTTGCTTCCAAAATGTGAAAAACTATCAATTTAAAAGTAAAATTGACTTTAACATTTTGAAAAGCTAACCAATGTTATATTCCTCACATTTGTTTTCTAGTGTGTCAACGTCATGGTGTCAATTGTTCCTCTCCTGTTTAAAGGCTCCTATCAACGAAAAGGAAAGCAACAAAAACTCGTAGTTATATCAAATCGCCAACACTTCGAGATTATAAGCCGTACATTCTGACTTATTTACAGACAGTGGTGCATTGGATGTTCATGAATCACCTCCTAGACTCAGTGGGGCTGTCTGGCAACTTTTTGTCTCCCCTCTCTCTAGCCATCCTCTTATTGCTCTCCTCGCCCCTCTCAAAGCACAAGAAGGGCTGTGACCTCTGCCCTACATCTAACCTGGCCTGATCTGATTAAATAAAAGATCCTTTTAGAAATAATGAAATTTTTAAAGAGTTTCCATAGTTCAAATGATGAATTTGGAAGGAATAAACAGAATAGAATAAACCAGTAAGAAGTAATTTCACAGAAGAGATGAAACGGTGTTTGAATAAAATGGGGGAAAAGCTAAAATTTTAAAGGACAAATATTAGAGCAGAAAAGAATCCTACCTACATAAGAGAATAGATCTAAACCATAGGGAAGTAACTGTTTCCAACAAATAAGTAAATAATCATGAATGTGGAACATGAATGGCTCTGCCAAAGCACAAACACTGAAGCTTTTCAGAGATTCCAGCAAAGAAATGCTGTGGTGGCACACAACTTGAATCCCAGAATGTGGGGGGCAGAGGCAGGTGAATCTCCTGGTTCAAGACCAGCCTGGTCTACACAGTGAGTTCCAGGATAGCCAGAGCTCAGAGAGAAACCCTGTCTTGAAAAGAATAAAGAAAGGAGAGGATGGGAGAGGAGAGGAGGGGAGGGGAGGGAAGGGGAGGGAGGGGAGGGGAGGGGAGGGGAGGGGAGGGGAGGGGAGGGGAGGGGAGGGGAGGGGGGAAGAAAGTTGAGAATAAACACGAAGCTTCCAATGAAATCTAAATCTAGTATTTCTAGGTCTTAAAAGACTTAACCTTAAAACAAAAAGAAACTTCAGTAATGTTATACATTGTTTGATTCAAGCTCATTTTCTTTCTTTCTTTTCTTTCTTTCTTTCTTTCTTTCTTTCTTTCTTTCTTTCTTTCTTTCTTTCTTTCTTTCTTTCATATTTAAAAAATCAGATCCCCTGGAGCTAGGGTTACAGGTGGTTGTGAGCCACCGACCTGGTGCTGGGAATTGAACTTGGGTCCTCTGGAAGAGCAGTGCTTGGTTTGAACTCTACAGCTTCATTTTTCTTAATCAATTTACATTACCATCCACTAGGACATCTAATAAGCACGGCAAATATTTACTCTCACAAACTCTACAATTTAAAGTGCTATTTTTATGTTTATATTTAAATCTTCAAAGCACACATACCCTTAAATTATTTAAATCAAAAAGACTAACAATTTCTATAAGAACCTTAAAAAAGATTTTTATTTTTATTTATTTGTGTGTGTGTGTGTGTGCTCGTGCGTGTGTGTGTGTGTGTGTGTGTGTGTGTGTGTGTGTGTGTGTGTGTCCATAAAGGCTGATTTCCTGCAGCTGGATGACTAGAACTGTACTTACAGGTGGCTGTGAGCTGACCAGTGACTGAACTCAGGCTCTTAATTAGCACAGGCACACTGTTGACCACTGAGCCCTCTCTTCAGCCCCTGGGACTGGGGATCAAACTCAGGTCATCAGACCTGGCAGCAAGTACCTTCACCCACTGAGCCATCTCAACAGCCTTCAGAAAAAAAAGCATTTTAAAACAAAAATAATTTCATTGTGGTATTAAACCACCTAGTGGGTGCCTATAAGTCAGATCCCCCATAAAATATTCATAAAAATAAAGAACAAATTATAGTTGGCATTTTTGCATAAAAACTGATCATAGGGGATATCTGATAGACACTGGAAGCAGTTCAGGTTTTCTTCCACTACAGAAACTCAGGGACTATAGCTACTATCCCTAACAAAATTGAGCCTGACTAATTGCTGAAAGAGGTTCTCAACAGCCCACCCCGATTTTAAGACTTGGGTTTGTTCATAAGAAAACAGTCTAAAGCATGAATTTGATTTACATTTCTTAGAACTAGGGAAGTAAGTGTAATATAATGACATTCTAGAGTATTCTTTTTCTGTTCCTTACTTCTAGATGGTCTTCTTTTCCATTATTATGCTATGATACATGATAAAAATAAAATTATTATATAAATACAAAACTGTAATGATATAAAATAACAGTGAAGACTTTGGAGCCTTATACATATGCATTCAAATCAAACTTTTTTTTTTTTTTCCCGAGACAGGGTTTCTCTGTGTAGCTTTGCGCCTTTCCTGGGACTCACTTGGTAGCCCAGGCTAGCCTCGAACTCACAGAGATCCGCCTGGCTCTGCCTCCCGAGTGCTGGGATTAAAGGCGTGCGCCACCACCGCCCGGCTTCAAATCAAACTTATAACCATGATTAGTCTTATAAAGGAGACAATACCTCTGTTACATGACCAGATTCTAGATAGAGCCAAAAGACTTTGTTGATAGACTAGAGTATATGAAAGAGAGAGAACTAAAAGATGACTGAAAGACTTGAGCAATTAATATCATCACACCAAGACAAGCAAGGCATGGAACAGGCTAGGTAGAGGAAACAGTCATGCTTGAGGCATAAGGGGAGCATATATGAAAGTTGATGTGGGGATTGGGAGGGGCTGGCATACAGATGGCACTTAAAGCTGTAAGACAGTATGAGATCATTAAGGATGTAAACAGACAAGGTGGGAAAAGACCAGAGTCATTCAGCATCCTGAGGTCAAGTGAGGCTGGAGGGAAGATGCGAGAGGAGAACCCATGAAGCATGCAGACAACTCTTAAGTTGTTCTGTCACAAGATAGGCAAAGAAATGGCACAAGAGCCAACAAGAGTCAGGGCATGGAGAAAACAGGAGAGAAAAGCCAGAATGCTAAGTCAATAGGAACAGGCCAATGACCAGTGAAGGCTGGGGCTCAGGGGAGAGAGGGAGAAGTACTGTAGAAATGAGCTGAGGCGAAGGGGTGAGACCTTCCCCCTAAATAGGAAGACCAGCTCTGGACAGGACTCAGGCTACTTCATCTTGGTAAGGATGGCAGAAGCTACGGTTGCCATGCTGACAAATGGGTAGACACAGTGCTGGGTCGTAGTTAGGAACAGTAAGGGTAACTAGTCAGATCAATTCTACCGTTCTCTAGGATGGGAGGGAAGATCCTTTACGGAAAAAAGGAACCACTTTAACTCTGAATCTCCTAGTTACCTAGAAGACATCATTTAACTCAATATTCTTGACACACTCCTCTTTTTTGCCAAGCTATGGCTGAGACTTCAGACTCAGGAAGTTACAGAGCATAAAAGAGCACCTGGGTGTACTAACCAGGCCTAATGATATGTGACTGCCATCTTCACACTCAGGAGGCTGAGATAAGAGGATCAAGAGTTTGAGGTTGGTCTGGGCTAAATGGTGAAAGCCTGTCTCCAAATAACAAAATTGCTAATTTTCTTCATTAGTTATTGCCTGCTTAGAGCACTTTAAAGTGATGATCCTAAAAGATAATAAGCAAACAGGGTCAGAAGGAATAAAATGACACCTCAGATCAGACTGCTGTGGTAAGTCATCCGAGTTCTACACACTGTCACAAGCCCACTCCCCTTCCTCAGCACAGCAGTCCTTTGAAGGGATGCTAAAATCATTCTTCATTTTTTTCACAGTTGAAGAAACTACATGGAGGTTGATGATATTTGTTTAATAAACTTTAAGTGATAAAGCTAGAACTGGACCTCAGTCCTTGCTATCAAGAAACAGCAAACAAGCTGGGTGGTGGTGGCGCACGCCTTTAATCCCGGCACTCGGGAGGCAGAGCCAGATATATCTCTGTGAGTTCCAGGTCAGCCTGGTCTACAGAGCGAGATTCAGGACAGGCAAAAAACTACACAGAGAAACCCTGTCTCGAAAAAAGAAAAGAAAGAAAGAGCAAACAAACACCTTTATATTGAGTACGCATTTCATCATACAAACCACACAAACAAGCTGAGCCTAGTGGTTACAGATCTGTAGTCACAAGTCTCCTGAGGCTGAGACAAGATAAAAAGATCAAGGGCAGCCTGGCCAACTTAGCAAAGCTGTCTCAAATTTATAAGGCAAAAAGGACTAGGGGTGCAGCTCAGCGATAGCGCATTTGCTTATGTACAGTTTTACTTTGATGTCAAATGTAGCAAGCAGATAACATGAGCTGCTGTAGAGTACCCAGGGACATGGCGATAATCATGGGTTCCTTCTGAGATATCATTACTAACTCTGGATGTCTACACACACGGGGCGGGGGGCAACGAGTGTGGGGGGCAGAGACAGAAAGATAGGTAGAGACAGACAGGAAGAAACTGAGAAAGACAGGCAGGCAGGCAGAGTATGTACATATCACATGGGAGTGTTCAAAAGGAAGAGGTAGTCAATATACTCTAGGAATATCCGCTTGTCAGTGCCAAATATGCCAGTAGCAGAAGTATTCTTAGATTTATATCAACATTATTTGGAAAAATATTAAAGTTAGTGTCATAAATAAATACACAGAATGTACTTTGAAGATGAGCCATGATACAATGACATAACTTGACAGCCGCTTTTCCCATGCAATGAGTAGAAAACACTGTGAAGCAAAGCATATTCTATAGCTCCTGAAAACAAATTTAAAAGAATCTTTAATAATTACTGAAAACAGTGCTTTATATGCATCACCTCAACAAGTTCTCCCAAAGATCCAATGACCTCAGCATTATACCCAGTTTAGAGATGAGGAAAGTAGAGAGCAGATGATGGTCAGTCTGGATTAACACTCAGAGCCTGAGCACTATGTCCCTCCTCCTTCCAACGCAGCACTGTACAGAAATGAGCTTCATCCATGACCAGGACCTGGTCCCTGAGTTAGTGAAGCATCACTTGAGCATCTGACTAGTAACGTAAGGGCCCGACACTATGATATTGGGCTATCTTTCCAGTGCTTGTGGCTTCGCTGTGCTTGTGTACTTCTCCAAGATTCTCAGGATCCATGACAGGTCTTATAAACGTCTTTCCTAGGTTCTAAGCCTAACCAAGAACTAAGCTCATTATCTACACCTCCGCCCCCCACACATGTGTACGTGTGCTAGCTATTGGGGACTGAAGGGATTGAGCCCATGTGTCTAACACTGAGTTATATCCTCAGCCCCCTCGACTCTTTTTAAATATAATAAATGTTGAGCTAATTGCCAATTTTTAGGCTTTCATAAAAATGCCAGTGTAGTGGCTATTACTAGTTATTTCTCTCATCACTGTGACCAAATACCTGTCGGAAGCCACTTAAAAAGGATTTAGTTAGCTTGGCTCACCGTTTCATACCAAGGAAGCCATGTAGAATTCATGTGGCAGGAGCTCATGGTTGGGCTCACCACATCTGGGCAGACCAGGAGGCAGAATGCAGGGAAAAGTGTCCAGCCAGCTTCCTACTTCCCCTTTCATCAGCCCAGGGCTCCTAACACAGCACCAGCCACACTCAGGATGGGCCTTTCCTCTTCAGTTAAGCCTCTCTGGGAATGCCAAGGAAGGAATGCCCAGTGTGTTTTCCAGATGACTATAAACCCAGAGAGTTAACAAACATCAACCCGGAAATTTTTAATTATAAGTGACAATTTTTCAGAGCACAATTAGTGATAAAATCTACAATCTCAAAATTTCCTTTTTTATTAAAACATTTTTTATCTTTAAAGAACTTGCATATTTTTAAAAAAAAAATCACACAGAGATTAACTAGACTCAAAGTCTACACATCTCAATGAACTTCTTTCTACACAGTTGTAATAGCCACGTGAAGCTGTCGAACTTCACAATGGTTTTTACACTTTCACCATGGGACAATACTTAAATACACAAACAGAAAAGAGAGTAAGGAGGAACTGAAAACTAATGTGGTCAAACTTAATTTAGGTAACAGCTTATAAGAAATAATTTATCTGAGTTGCTTAAAAAGGAAACAGGATTCAAGAGTTATAAGAATGCATGATTTCTTCAACTCTGCAACTAGGGGAAAACTACCTCCCAAGCCACCCCAGCCTTCCCGGAGTCTGCAGCCACATGGTTGGGGCTTGGCCTGGGTGGAGTGAACCAGCACAGCTTCTATTCTTGGTCCGTTCTTCCTGGCCACTCTGGAATCTCCTAGTCACAAATTATGGCCTACTGCCTTTTAAAATAGATCTTTACTCACAGAATTCATTAAAAACAATCTCAGAGTCAAAAAGAGACATTAAGTTCTTACATAAAGCTCCTTTCATTTTGAAAGTAATTTTAGGTAAAAAGATGTTATACATGTTCACAAATTAAGTAAGCTATAAAGAGGGCTGCAAATACCTTTCATTGCAAATGTACTTAGAAGAGTACATCCTACAATGGAGAAACTATTCATTACTAACATTAATATCAGAAAATTTTGAATTTTAAATATCAAATTTGTCCAAACTTGAAAATTATTATCTTGGTAAAAAATTAGTAATGCATGGATCTAATTGTTGATACAAGTTACACATTAACTACTGTAAGATTCTCTATCTTCACATTTTAAATAACATAATTAGTAATTTCTGCTTGAAAATTATAGGTTGAAAATAAAAAGAAACAATTATATATTCTACATCTTCTTCACACTTCTTTGTAAGAAAATCAGAAGGCTGTCTGCTCACATCAGGTCCAACTTATCTACTATGCACACAATACTGAACTGAGGCTCACAATACTTGTAAAGATGCATGAAAATGTTTGCTTTCTTCTAAAATCAGAAAAATGAAATGGTCAGTTAGATCAAAAATAGTTTCAATATATAATATTATTTGTCATTACACCCAAACAGAATATCATTCTTATTTTGTTCCAATGGAAGAAAGATTCACTAGGAAGATCATTGTAGCCCCACTACAATACAGTCCTCCTTCCAATTCCAGAAGCTTCCGGATGGCTGGCTCTGTATTACCTTGCCAAAGCAAGAAGTGGCCAGTGGTGTTTAGATGAGCCTGGGAAATGATGGGCCACTATCAGCACATACTCCTTCCTTTCCAGGGCCCTTCTCAATGCTTCCAGTCTCTACAGAGAGGGATGTGGAACGGAGCAGGCTTCCCACTGCTGCTGACACTCCCTGGAGGCTCCAGCCCAGAGCCAGAGCTGCTGCTGCAACTGCAGTTTCCTCTGGGCGTTTGTTGAGTGCTTGCTTTCTGACTCCTTTGTAAATCAGATGAAAACACTTAGAAATATAGCCACATAAATGCCAAATTTTTCAGACAATTCAATTTTTTTTTTCCCAGAGCTGACCGAAACCAGGGTCTTGCACTTGCTAGGCAAGCGCTCTACCACTGAGCTAAATCCCCAACCCCTAGACAATTCATTTTTGCATGAAATGTTACAGCTGACAACTCATTTTCTCAGCACAGAAGGATTTTTAAATTATAATAATCAACTGGAAGCACCTAAAATACAAAAATCTTCAGGTAGAACAAGAAGCACCCTTTTAAGCACCATTTCCACTGGCAATCTGCTTCTTTAGTTTCACACAAAAGCTGAAGCCAGGGCCTGGTCTGTGACCTCTAGTTTCTGTTCTAGTGGTAACAGAGACATACGGTGCCAAGGAGGGAATGAGGACCATTCTGCCAAGCTTGGGACAGCATGTGTGCAGCAGAGTGAACACCCTCGGTCTCCTCTGGCTACATCTACCTGCACCACTCCCTGTGCCCACCCACCCTGCATGGGTCTCTGTGACAAGGACAGCTGTTGTGATGCCATCTGTGTCATGAGGTAGAGAACACAGTCCACATTTCAACAGGAGGCTGTGAGAACCAAAGAAACTTTAGAAGGCATTCTGTTGTTTTTCCTGGAGTCCGTGGCTTGTGCTTGCAGAGGCTGCCAACTGCCAAGCACTCCTGACTCCAGCCTGCAGATGCATGTGGCTGTCTGCTTACAGGCTGTGCTTCCAGAACAGCAGCTGGATGAAAGCACCCCCAGCTTCTGAACAGCCACCACTGTGGGAACAGCAAAGACTGAACTAAAAGACCTCATTCACAGGGCCAGAAAGCCACCAAATAGGCCAACCCACCAGCAAGCTCTTCCTCTGCTAACAGTTTGCCTCTATGACAGATCTCCTACATATCCTTCCTCTATCACTCCCACATACTCCCTTACACCAGGTTCTCTAGAAAACCAGTAAAGCTCAATGGTAACAAATTCTATACTGCTTTATTTTATTATTAATGTTTTTTGTGTTGGTCTTGTTTTATCTTTACCAAGATCTGAAAAGGCTAAAAAGTGAAAAATCTGGCCAAATGAACAATGCCAGAGGTCATATACTCAGTTTTTCAGGGTTACTAGATAGCACAATGGACCAACTGAGCAGGGACATAAAAAGCTACAGGTAACTCCAGACATGAGAGGCATTGATTAGTTTGTTTGTTTTCCTTGACTAAAGAAGAAAAGCCAGATTAACTGCCCACATCTGACAGTCTCTTCCCTGGAATCACTGCTTTCTTACCAGCACAGTCAAAGGCATCCATCAACACTTCACTTTCCAAGAGACCACAAGAGATAATTCTTGGATAGTCCCCATATGCACGGAAATGATGAAAACCAGCACAGGGCCACTACTAAGTGGCTCACAAAAGAGTAGGCAGAAGGGACTTGTCCTGCCAAGAGTTCCTGGAGAACAGAAGAAACCTCAGAACCCTGGGTATACAGCACCACATTACAGAATCTGCTGCAAATCTTTTCTTCTGCACACAGCCACAAACCCAGTTTGACCATTTCCCAGAAACAAAGCTTCACGCAATGCTTTCCACTGGGTGTGGCTTCTCCTCCCACTCGGTTGCATGACACCCAACCTCTGTCAGCCTTCAGACTATACCCTCTCACACATATGGGTACACAGTGACAGACACACCACAACTCCTACAGAACCCACACTTTCACTGGCAAATGCCCCGCTGTGAACCAGCTCCAGGGCCTTGTGTCTTCTATACTCAGCAACGAACGTAAAATTAAAGAGCAGAAGTCCAATGTCTTCTGCTTTCTGTGTGGGCTACTTTTATGTCAACCTGACATAGCTAGAGTCATTGTGGGAGAGGGAGCCTCAACTGAAAACATGCCACAACCACATTAGCTTGTGGGCAAGCATGAGGTGCATTCTCTTGACAATTGATGTAGGTGGGCCCAGCTTAACCATGGACAGTGCCACTTCTGGACTGGTGGTCCTGGGTGCTACAAGGAGGCAGGCTGAGCAAGCCATGAAGAACAAGCCAGTAAGCAGTAATCCTGCAAGACCTCTGAATCGGTTCCTGCCTCCAGGTTCCTGTCCTGACTTACCTGGATGGTGGACTATAAGCTGTAAGATAAAATAGAGCCTTTCCTCCCCATGATGCTCGTGGTCATTATGATTTATCATAGCTACAGAACTCCTAACTAGTGGACTTCCCTGGGATCTGAAAGCGTGTCAAACAGAACCGCTTTAGTGCTGCCAAAGGACAACTGGACCAGCCCAGAAAGGGAAGGTCACCAAAGCCAACTTCCAGATCCCACATAAAGTTAATGGATCCCACCTGATATCTGATTGCTTCGTACCAACTGCAGCATAAAAATAAGTATTTTCACAGAAATAATTCCAAAGTAACAGGAAAAACACTGATGGAAAAAAAATTGCAATTCATGGATCACAGGATAAGATGGTTAAGCTTTAAATTTTAAAGGTTTTAAGGTTTAAAACCTAAAAGAAAATAAATTCATATGAATTCTCCTTTTCAAAATGCTCAATATTTGATCCTCTTTGGCAAACAAATTTGTGCACTCCTAGCTTCTAATACCCTTTCTAAGAATTAAATGTTTCGGCCGGGCAGTGGTGGTGGTGGCGGCAGCGGTGGTGGCGCACACCTTTAATCCCGGCACTCGGGAGGCAGAGCCAGGTGGATCTCTGTGAGTTCGAGGCCAGCCTGGGCTACAGAGTGAGTTCTAGGACAGGCTCCAAAACTACACGGAGATACCCTGTCTTGGGAGAAGTAAATGTTTCTAAGAGGCAGATTCTAACTAAATTTTGCTTTTTGATTTTAAGTGACCCAACACATGGAAAATGATACAAGTTCCTCAAAGGTTAACAGAGGTTGAGGGTACAGGCATAACAGTATCTAGATACTCACACAATTCCTTCCATAACATTTTATATTGAAATTTTTAAAGTTATACCTAATTCTTGCTACATGGACTCATTCATTTTATTTTAATAGCAGTGTATTAGTAGACTTCCATCACCACAGCAATACACCTGGAAGAGTTAATGTAAGGGCTTGTTTGCTTAGTTTCAAAGTTGGGTTTCTAGTGGTTGTACTAGTTAATAGTGGAAGGGAGTATTTAACTGAACATGTCACCTTCATGTCTGGGAAGCAAATGAAGGTGAGGATTCAGTCCCAAAATTCCCATTAAGAGGACACTCTAAATGATTTAAAGAATTTCCACAAGGCCCCACCTCCTAAACATTCCATCACTTCCCAACACTGCCATCCTGGGGACCAAGACTTCAGTGCCCTTGGGGAACACACACGTTTATACTACAGCAGCAGCAGCATCAGAATTGATCATGCCTCTTTGAGGACAAGCTATAATGAAACTTGTCAACTTCTTGTACAAAAATAAATAAATCGTCCCTCATTCAAACTGATTTAACGGACACAAATAAAAATGGGGTTGGGGATGCTTCAGCTGGTAAAGTGCTTGTTACACAACCACAAAGACTTGGACTTGCATCTCCAGTACCCCCATAAAAAGCTGGGCTCAGTGGAATGTATCTGTAACCCTAAGCGAGACAGGTAGGTCCCTGAATCTTGCTGACAAGCCAGTCCAACTGAAATGGCACACCCCAAGTTCATGTGAAGAATTCTGTCTCAAAAAAATAGAGTATGACTGAAGAAGATATCCAACGTCAACCTCTAGGCTCCACTTCCAAATGCATACACACATACAAACATACGCCACATACAAATACAATTCTCTAAAAAAATTAAAAGAGAAAGAAAGGAGAATGATGATGGTCCATTTTGCCAAACTAACTACACAGGAGGCGATAACAGGGTGAGAAAAGGAAGACTAGGTTTGACTATACACAGTAAGGTGTTGATGGTGATGTGCTAAAGAGGATGCTGAGGGAAAACCTGAGCTGAAGATATCAACTTAAAACTCATCAGTGAATGCCAGGCGGTGGTGGAGCATACATTTTTTTTTTTTTTTTTTTTTTTTTTTTTTTTTTTTGGTTTTTCGCGACAGGGTTTCTCTGTGTAGCTTTGTGCCTCTCCTGGGACTCACTTGGTAGTCCAGGCTGGCCTCGAACTCACAGAGATCCGCCTGGCTCTGCCTCCCGAGGGTGCATACCTTTAATCCCAGCACTTGGGAGGCAGAGGCAGGGGATCTCTGTGAGTTCAAGGCCAGCCTGGTCTACAGAGCGAGTTCCATGATACGCTCCAAAGCTACACAGAGAAAGCCTGTGTAGAGAAACAAACAAACAAAACAACCTCATCAGTGAATCGGTAATTAACTGTATCTACACCTATGGTGAAGCTGTCAAGAATGAGCCATGAACTAAGAGGAGGCCTAGCAAACGGTGGCCCAGTGAACTGTTCAGGCCACAGGAACTGTGTGCCTGATGATCTTCACCAGTGGGAGACAGTCGAGGAGTAGCTCAAAGAGGAGACAGAGAAATAACTCACAGACCTCTCTCAAGAGAAAGCCACAAATGGGGCAAGAAGAAGGCAGGAAGTAGTTGAGAAAGGCAGGACCATCACGTTTGCTTTTGTATCTTAAGACCCTGAATGCAGTATCCCACAAACTCAGAGTGACGGCTGAAGAAACAAGGGACTTTCTGTTATAAAAATGGATTTAAGGCATTTATGGCCACTAATCCAGCTCTACAGAAGATAGCAGAAGGAATACTTAGGTCTAAAGAAAACTTTGAACATACCCAAGAAAGCAAAAGGGACAAATAAACAACCCTAGAACGCTCAATCAAAAGAGATCTAACAGAAGGCACAAAACAACAGAGTGACAAGATTAATGCATGGAACTCCACAGTAACTCTTAATGGTCCTACTTCCTAATGAGAGACAGAGGTCAGAAAACAGGATTCACCTTTTTGCTGACTCCAAGAAACACACTCCATGACCATGATAGACACCACCTTATGGTAAATGTTTGGGGACAGGTATTCCAAGCAAATGGAACCAAAAAATAAGCAAGTGTGGCTATTCTAGTATCTGACCAAATTGACTTCAAACCACTACTAGGCAAAAGGTAAGAAGGGACAATTTATCCTCATTAAAGGAAAATCCAACAGGACTTTACATCATAAACATACATGAATCAAACACAGGAACACTCAATTACTTACACACACACACACACACACACACACACACACACACACACACACAACTTAAAACAGATTAACACCAACACAGTGATAGTGATAATTTCAACATTTGACTTTCACTAATAAATCTTTAATCTGGAAAGAAACTGAATAGAGAAACTGGAGTTAAATAACATCACAAATCAAATGGACTTAACAGGTATGTGTTTACAGAACATTTCACACAAACACTAAAGAATACATGTTCTCAGTGGCCTGTGGGACTGTCTCCAAAACAGACTACATTTTAGGACACAAAGTGAACCTCAATAAATACAGGAACATTGAAACTATATTCCACATCCTATCTGACCACCATGCAATAAAGATGGATAGCAACAACAAAAGAAAAGACAGAAAGTCTACAAATTCATAGGAGCTAAAGCAGACACTACTGAAGTGAAATTGGGTGAAGGGGGAATCAAGGTGGAGATTTTAAAATTCCTAGAATTTGGATGAAAATGAAAACACAATCAATGGACACATGAAGGTAGTCAGGCAGTCTAGTCCTAAAGGGGATTTTTACAGCAACAGGTGCTTACATCAAAAAATTTGAGATCTCAAATTATACCTTAATGATGTATCTGAAGGCCCTAGTAAAATAAGAACCAAAAAGAGTGGGAGTGAAGAGATAATTAAAATCAGAGCCTAAATTCATAAAATAGAAACAAAGAAAATATAAAAAATTCAATGAAATAATGAATTGGTACTTTGAAACGATTAACAAGATTGATAAACACTTAGCCAAACTAACCAAAAGAAAGAGAAAAATGATCCAAAATAATAAGATTATAGATTTAAAAAAGATATTACAACAGATACTGAGAAAACTCAAAGAATTGTAAGAACCTATTTTTAACATCTATAGTCTACCAAATTGGAAAAATCCAAAAGAAACAAATTAACTTCTAGATATATATAACCTACCAAAATTAAATCAAGATGTAAAAAATGATTTAAACAGACCTTTAATATGCAGTAAGATAGAAATCATGGTTTAAAAACTCCCAAGTAGAAACAGTCCAGGGCCAGATGGATCCAGTACAGAATTCTACCAGACATTCAGTGAAGAACTAACAATACTCCTCATCTATTCTACAAAAGGAAGAAACAGTTTACTAATTTCTTTTATGAAACTAGTATTACCCCAATACCAAAACCGGACAAAGACCCAACAAAAAAGTAATGCCTCTTTTAAACATAGAAGCAGAAATTCTCAATAAAATACTTGCAAATTGAATTCAAGAACACATAAAAAAGATTACACATCATGATCAAGTCACCTCCATCCCAGAGATGCGGGATATAAACATATGTGTGTGTGTGTGTGTGTATGTATGTATGTATATATACACACATATATAAATCAATAAATTTAACCACCACAAAAACAGACTAAGGAATAGAAACCACATTAGATGCATGTGGTAGTTTGAATAAGATGACTCCCATAGGCTCATATATTTGAATGCTTAGTTTCATGGAGTGGCATTATTTGAAAAGAATTAGGAGGTGTGGCCTTGTTGGAGGAAGTGTCAATGGGGCTTTGAGGTTTCAAAAGCCCACACCAGGCCAGGCAAAGTGCCCTCCCTCTCCCTGCTGCCTACAGATTCAGACGTAGAACTCTCAAGCTACTTCGACAGCACCATGTCTGGCTGCATGCCGCCATGCTCCCCACCATGATGACAATGGACTAAACCTCTGAAACTATAAGATAGCCCCAGTTACATGCTTTCTCTTGAAAGAGCTGCCTGCCATGGTCATGGTGTCTCTTCATAGCAATAAAACACTGACTAAGACAGTGCAGAAACGGCCTTTGGCAAAATCCAACAACCACTCATGACAAAAGTCCTGTGGAGAGAACAGGTACACTGGGGTATTATAGCTCAACACAATAAGGGCAGTAACAGGAAGCACGCAGCCTAAGGAGAAACAACATAACCTAGAGTCCTCCACACTCAAACTCAGCCCTCTCATCAGGTTACTTCTCTTCCTTGGAACCTGCCTAAGACAAGTGAACGGTACATGCCTCTGTGCTAGATTCCCACACATTAATTTGGAAAATAAATACTATCCAAATAGAATAAGCAAAACTAATGAAAATCTAAGGGCAGAGGTCAGAATATACACCACATAATTAAGGCAGGGAATATCCACCAGTTGAAAGTTTACTGCTCTGTAACTAACAAAATACAGTTATGGATACTCCAGGAGTTTGTGTTACACACTCATCACGACACACGAACTTGGCCGATGAGCCCACCACATCGAGGGCCCTGCAATACCACCAGTCTGTCCCTTCCAGTATGAACCACCTGGGCTAACAAACACCTGCTGGCAAGCATCACTGTATAACCTCCTCTGAGTACCAGCATTCACTGCATGTTAGGGGTGTCATCTGAGCACAAGAGAAAAGATTAAAGGAAATGGAAAGACATGTTTCAGCCAAGGTTAAAGGTCCAGTCACCTCTCCCCAGGAACGGTGCTGGTTCTACTGTCAGATCCGTTCTTTGATAAATTTGGTTTCACTAAAATTAGGAATTGTTTTTCATTACAAGATAGCCTCTCAGGCCAGTGAAGAGACAAGTCATATCCAGAAGACATTTTCACATCTGTATCTCACAAGAGATACATCCACAAAACATCAAGTCATACAAATCAATTTAAAAAACGTTTTCAAACAGGCAAAGGAGTCAAACCAGCATTTTTTTTTAACAAAGACAACATTCAAATGATCAAAAAACATGAAAAAGTTCTCAGTATCATAGTTACCAGAATATTCAACCAGAAAATCACAGTAATATTTCATTAATCACATAACTATGGAAATGATTACAAAAAAGAAAAAAAAACAAAAAAACAAGCCCACTGACAATGCAAATTATGTATATTTGGAGCAATTAGAATTATTCAACCTGTTTAGTATTTAAAATACTTTAATTAGCTAGGAAAAATGCTTGGCAGTATCTACTACAGCAAACATAAATATGTGCTATGAAAGAGGTTAGTATTTTTAATAAATATAAAATTATTTATGAGACTATACATAAGCAATGAAAGCTTTAAAACAATGTACAGATTTCTTTTAGCAAACTATTAAATGCTCCAAGAATAAATATATCCTTCACACTATTTCGTTAGCCCCCACCGAGAGCACCTGAATAACTACTGGCAGCTAGAATGAATGGCTAAGGCTGGGGGGTGGGGGAGCATGGCATCTAAACAACTGATTTATATTTTTCAAGAATAAATTAAATATAAAATAACTCAAAATATCCTAACTACCATGACTACAGGAGACGAGGTTTAGAAGGAGATGAAACATAAAAAGGAGGAGACCACAGGGGAGCAGTCATAAAGCTTGAATCTAACGGTAGCTGCAAACAGGCCATTTATCCCTCTGTGACCACACTAATTGGTATAAGCAACATTCATAAAAAATGTGCAGCCCCTTCATGGTCAGTTTCAATTAGAGAGCAGAAACCTGCTACCCATCTCATCCTCTAAGGAGACAGACTAGACTCACGCCAACTCACTACCTCTTCTACACTGTTTGGTTAGCTTAGCGCTCAGTCTGTTATTTAAAAACAGTGTATGCATGCATGAGTAGAATTGTGTGTATGCAGCTATCTACATCAGAAAAAGATCCACAAAAATTACTATCTGTAAGACCACATTTTGTTCTATTAATAGCCATATACTGCAGTATTACATAACAAATTTTCCAATTCTGTTATACTGGTATGCAAATAAATTAATTCAACCATAGCCAGGAGCTAAATATACTTACTAACCAGTATGGCCTTGTATATAACTAATGACAGAATTTTATGTGATCACTTTCCATTCTGAAAATATCATGAATCTTCATTATTGATGCATTTAAACCCCGCTGCTTCGTTTTGGGGATGTTAACACCTGCAGCTTTCAATGCAGTATGCCTGCATACTACAAGAAGACACCTGAATACTGACCTCACAGTCAGGGAAAGTGGTGTGTAGGTCAGACAGAACTTGGAACATGCAGCCAGGACTGCAGCTCTAATTCACATTGTTAGGTACATGTGGCTTCTTCCGAACAGACAAACTCTTTTAGAAATCTGCCAATATTTCAAGACGGGTGGAAACTTTTAATGCTAAGGAGCCAGAATGGCTTGGGTAAAGAGGAGTAAAATGAATAAATAAGAAAAACAACAACAACAAAAAACGTATCTCAGAAGTTAGAGTAGAAAAGGATGATGAATGAGAAAAACAAACAAACAAACAAAAGAAACCACATGGACTTTCAAGACAGACAATTTGGTCTGAATGCTTTGCCCCATGTAAATTCTGTGACCCTGCTTGGGAATTCTCAATCCTTATGAAAAGGTTTCCTTGCCTGTAAAGAGGATGATATCTCCTTGCAAGTTCTGGTAAGAGGTGTGTGAAATGCCGCCTAGGAAACACCCGTTTCTTCTGTACCTAATCCATTCACTGCAACAAAGGACTAGATTTCCAGCATTAGATGTCAAAATGAACTGAGAAAAGAGATTCCCATTTCGACACTGCAAATCCGAACCTGCACACTCCTCTGTTTATTATCAATTCCACAGCACGCCCAATAAATATCTTTTGACATTCCAATATCAATGACAATCAAAGTTTAAGTAATTAAACTCCTTAAGAAGAAACAAAAGCTGAGTAGAAATTATGTAAGTCACTTTTAAAAACCCAAATACCAGAAAAGAGATTAAGTGCTTTAACAAACAGTAACACTCTCTGGCTACGCTTTTTAAACTCTAAGACCAAAACATAAAAATTCAAAGGTCTACTCTTAATTCAGGACACAAAAGGAACAGACCATTCAGCCTCATGCATAACAATTCTAGAAGGAATGAAATTCCTAGACTCAACTTTATATGAAGGTATTTCCTTATGATTATTTTCAAATAATTTATTCAGAAAAAAATAAGTACATGAAAGACACTTCTTTTTGAAGAATACAGCCCATGAAGTGGTATATTCCAGTTAAAATCACTTGGAGTTAAATCTAATAATCTCTTCATAAAACTGATGAATTGTCAATTTATTAACTCACATTTGATGCATACACACACACACACACACACACACACACACTTAAATACACACTTTATACATGACATTGAACCTTTTTCACAAGCTCACAGAGTAATTAAGACATAGGTACCTATGAGGTAGAGAGAAGCAGAGCAGTATGGAAATATAGGTGGAGTTGGAGCTAGAAGGCAGAAAAGGTAACACTTCACACTGAGAGGCAACAAACCAAATAACATCCTAGGGGGGACTGAGGAGGGGAAAACTACTCCAAGCAGAGAAAACAGTGGGACCAAGACAAAGGCTAAGCTTTGACTGAGAAGTCCATCCCACAAAGTTCCTGGCGAGGTGGCAATGGACCATCAAAACTGGGATACTTCTGAGAGTGAATAGAGACACTATTAAAAATTTTGTAGTGACAAAAAATAAAAACCCAGACTTTGCTAAGCCAATCAAGACAAAGGGGAATGTTGTGCAACCGTGACCACTTACACATGTTCAACTGCATAAAACATGGGGTTCAGAAAAGCACCTGAATATTTCACTCTCCAAAGCATCACAGCATATACCTAGAAAGTTTCTCAGCACTTTTCTGTATGTGTTGAAAAATAAATCTTCCAAAACAGGCATGGTAGTACCAGTGAACTCCAATCGCAATGAACCTGAAGAGGACAGCTCATTTCAGAATGACCTTCAGTGAGAAATGGGAGAGGAAAACATTCTGGATAATAATGCTCCTGGAGCCCCGACTGCCTGCCAGGCACTGAGCACACATCATCTCCCTGCATCTTAACAGTGCTAGGAGAGGGTCTTTATCCTACTCATCTTAGATACAGGGTCCATAAGGCTATGTAAAAAGGATGCAGGGGAGCCAGATGATTCGCAGTCCTCTAACTTTAGTACCGTACCTTAGGAATAATCCAATCAAGTGCCACACAGCCAGGGGCAGCCAAGTTGAGAGGGTTCCCTAGAATACATTTTACCTAACAAACCCTGCCATGGTCAAGTGCTAGAGGCCAGAGAACTCAAATGCCTGCCCTGCTCTGATGTTGCAGAGTGCACAAGCGCCAACCGTCTACCAGCAGCCTGAACTCACTGACTGCCAGACCAGTGCAATTAACTATATGCTTTGTGAACCCCAAAGTCTGGAGTTATTCTGACATGGGGGAAGAAAGGTGTGACTACAATTTCTCCAGTGGCTCTGGCTTGAGGTTGAGTTATGACATACTCTTGTGCCAAGCACAATCTTCCTGATTCATTATCAGTAGAAAAAGCATTGGTCGGGTGGTTTACATAGTTTCAAAATATAATATAACAATTTTCTGCCACTCATGTGACCTTCTGGTGAAAATATATGCATCTTACTAATAAAAAATAAAAAGTCGCTGAACTAACACAGAGATCTAGAAGTTGAGTGGGCGTTACCATCCAAAACTTAATATTTAAAGGATAGAGCAATTACTTTGGGACCAATATATATGTCTAAAAAGAAAACTACAAATGTTCATTTTAGATCTGCATTATGGCTACAAATAATATTGCTATATCTACTGAAAATTCAAAATTTGATAACCTAAGCCTTAAAACAAAACAGTATAATTTAAACCCCTTACAGAGCACACAGCACTGTAGAAGGAAGTAAACAGATTTGAGAAAACTTGAATGGTACAATCAACTAATAAAACAATTTCTCATCAGCTGTCTTTACGGATTTGATTTAAAACGCAAATGAAATAGAAGGATTGAAAGAAGGAAAAGCAAAGGGTGGTGTATAAAACACCACGCACTCTCATGACTGTGGGGAAAGCTCTTTAGACTGGACAGTCGGCCATGCTCTGACCTTTCCACAGTTATTGGGTCTAAACGCATTAGTAGAAAGTAAAGTGCAGAGCTGCTGATTGGCCGTGAGAGTTTCTGATCCAAAGGGTCTACTTGAATCTGCCTATCTACTCAGACAATTCCCTTTGTGATCCAGTTCTTAAATGCCTGGCAAGCAGTGGCCTTTGTTTCTCCTTGTGTGAGGAAGAGAAGGGAAAGAAAGGCAAGACACTCAAGTTGAATACAGAAATTAAATTCCAATTCGAAACAGTTCCTGAGCACTGTATGTTACCAGTGCAGAACTCGCCAGTGCCAGTTTTGGCCTGTAAAGAGCCCACTTAACAAAACCACGCCCCAGTACAATGCTCAGGTATGTTTTTATTATTTTGCTTAAATATGTATAACAGGCATTTAAAAGTCTAGTGTTGTTTATGCTTGGGAGCTCAGCATCAAGGTAGAAGACTATTGCTATAAAGACTGTAAGACTATTTTTTTACTCAACAATATATGATAGCTATATTAAGAAGAACCAAGTCGATGTGAAGCTGAAGGCCTGGCCAAGTAGTTATGACAGGTGATGATGCAGTTGCCTGGCTCTGTTATCTATCAGCTACTTCTGAAGGAGACAGTCTTTCCCCTCCAACAGCCTGTACATTTAGAAGAGAAAAACAAATCTGGTATCCCAGACCAGGAAGACTCCCTTACTTACACAAAACGTATAAATGGATAAATTAAAAAAAAAATAAAAAACAGACCGCGGCCACAGTCAAGAGACAGCCAGCATGCAGCTCTAGCGCCACGGACACATTGCTGGCCTCTCTAAACGTTGCCTTCCTCTGCCCTCTGTGAGTGATACGAGACCATGTCAGAGTCAGGGAAAGCACCATACCTGTCACATGTCCTGCCCACAGTGAGAGTTCAGTAAGCGGTGGTTACTGTTACTTCATCTGAACACCAAGGAATGCAATGGCTGCACAGCCTCAGTATGGGAGGGGCCAGCATCAATGGCTGCACAGCCTCAGTATGGGAAGGGCCAGCATCAATGGCTGCACAGCCTCAGTATGGGAGGGGCCAGCATCAATGGCTGCACAGCCTCAGTATGGGAGGGGCCAGCATCAACAGCTGCCACATTCTAAGAACGTGGAGAAGGGAGGATGACAAAGAGATCTGGGGGTAGGGTGAAGAGAGTTGGCCAAACTGCTTGGTCGCTTGACTATGGTAATGACTAGGAGACTCCATGCATTGCCATAGCTCACAAAATTGATGCCCAGTGCAACTGCAACCACAGCACCCTTTTGAATGCAAAGTAGTTAACTAATTCTGATTAAAACAAACCACCAAAATTAATATAGTCATTTTGATACATTGATTTCTAAAATAAATCTAAGTCCCCAAGTACTATTTTATATCTTAATTAATAAATAAGCTATGTATTTAAAAAATAAGTGGCCATCTGAACAATTAACCAAGTTATCTATTTGGAAATAAAGTAGATTGTATTAAGTAGTGTGACCAAGGAAAAAATGAAAGTGTTTTCATTTTTACTAGATTACTAAAGATGACAGATACAACTTCGTCCCTAAAAATCCAGTCATGTGACTCTGCAGATAATCTCAAGAACATACTGTTATTTTCAATAGGTTAAAGAAAGCTAAAAATATCTGCCACTGATTCCCATGACTTCCATATCATCTCAAAGTATCTGTAAAAGATTTTATAAGACTCTCTCTGGATTTTCATCAAGATTGCTACCTAACTGAGGAGCTCTTTTAGTATAGAACTGTGTGCCTATTTGGGGAAGAAAAACAAAAAATGCTTTACAACAATTTCTTACTCATTGCTATTTATAAAACAGATGAAACACCAAAGAAATTATGTTAAATAATAAATAGACTTCTGGTCAGTTCGGTGTGTTTCTGAACATGCCAATCAAGTTAGTATTGAGCCTTCCTTTACCCATCACTTAGTGACCCTGACCTAACAGGATGTGAGGCCTGAGAAGCAGAAGACAGGAAAGGAGCAAGAGGCCTGCTCAAGCCACACACACTAGCCTCTGCCCCTCAGCCAGGCACTGGTGGGCTACTGCCTTCAGCACCTCGGCTTCCTCATCGTCCCCCACCTTCAGACCACCTGACCACATTTAGTCCTTAAAGCCCTTTAGAAAGAGCACAAGAGAGCAAGGACAGGCCTCTTACGGCCCTTCCCCTGAGCTCTGCTTAAGCATAAGACTTGTGTTATTTCTTAACAAAAGTGAAATACAATTTCTGCCATTCAAGGGTTCCTATGCATTACTCATTGTGTTATGGAACTTGATATTAAATTAAGAGACTTCTTTATGCTATTAAAATATTATCTTTATGCTGTATAATATGTCTTTAGAAAACACAACACTAAATTCCTAAAATCCTGATACTCCAAGAAACCAATTCATGGAGAAACAACTACTTACCTATCTAGAGTGGCCTTTCTCTCTAAACTGCAGGCACAGTCAACTTTTAACGCTATTTCCATCATTTTCAAGAACAATTAAGAAAAAAATAAATTAGCCGGGAGGTGGTGGCTCACGCATTTAATCCCAGCACTCGTGAGGCAGAGGCAGGTGGATCTCTGTGAGTTCGAGGCCAGCCTGGTCTACAAATCGAGTTCCAAGAAAGGCGCAAAGCTACACAGAGAAATCCCGTCGGGGGTGGGGGGTGGGGGAGTTGAAAACAAAGACCAGTAAGGGGAATCTGTCAGGTTATCTTACCTGGTACAAGACACTATGATTGGTAAATCTAAAACCACCTGTTTCAGAAAGTAACAGAACTTAGATAAACACGAACTTCCTTATCATTCCTGTAGCACCTACTATGATCCTGGCACCGTGTATCTAGGGGCATGGTGGTGAATAAAAAGCTAACTGGCTTCATGAAATGAAGAAAAACGAAAACATGACTTTGAAACTCAGAATTCGGTATAAGTAGCATCTCCCTTTCCCAACCAGTGATTTCTTCACGACTCATCCTGTGTTCCTACAGCCTCTCATGGAGAAGAGTGCCAAGGACTCAGTCTCAAGTTCACGTCACAGACAGGCAAGCCAATCTTGTCTTGGCTTCCACAACAACGAAACGGAACACCACTGCTGCTATCCATCAGGGTTCCCTATGAATCTCAATGTGGATACTGATAAATTCTAATGTGAAAACAAGCCCTTGAAACCCTTGGGAGGAAAAGGTTGTTAAAATTAAGTAAGACGGTATCTTCTCTTAAATTTTCACACAAAATTTTATTAATATCACCATGCAAAATCACCACAAATATTTGTCAACCAATAAAAACAGAAATCTCACAAGGCTCTGCAAATAGGATCAATCAATATTCATATATACTTGAAAACAAACTACACACTAGAAGGAAAGACATCACTAAAAGCTACACAGGCAACAGAAAGACACTACTTTTCCTGGTTTAAAAGTTGGCTGCGGGGAGGGTGCACTTGAAGCCCTTCCACGGGGCCTCCCACATATACACTGAGCAAGCCCAGGACAAGGCCAGGGCAGTTTCACAGCTGCCTCTCACAGCAGCAAGTGGTGCGTTTCACTGGATGGATGCAAGGTTGCTAACACAGAGAGACTCTCACCCTACTCGAGGCTTTCTGACTGTTCTCCGTTCTGACCTCTCTCCTAAGGGTCACCAGCCACGAGAAGAATGGGTGCGGCACTACTAATGTGCTGTGCTACTCACTGTCCTGTGCTAAAACCCCCTTCATTTCCCAAAAGCAACAGTCCATATTTGCTCCAAATTTAAGCAAGCCAAATGGGTTAATGTGACCCAAGGCTCTGCTTTCCTTAGTTTACCAACTTTCTTTTTCTACTTCATGTCACAAGAAATATTTTTATGTTGCAAACTAAACTGTAATATTTGAAGGAAACCACCACAAACTCTTAACGTCACTCCTTGAGATTTAAAATTCACAAAACAGCTGGTGGCTTTCTAAATAGCACCATGAAAAAAAAACAAAAAACAAACAAACAACCCAGCAAAACCATTCCAAAGGAACTTGCTGACTGGAGGCCTGCCTACGGCAGCTAGGAATTAAATTGTGCGGGAACTGTAATCTCCCAGAGAGCTTTTGAGCCTAAGAAAGAGGAAATCTGCGTTTGTGATCCCTTTCTCCGAGTAATTGAAGGAGGGGGTATTTTATATCCTACAAATATGATCGCTGGCTACAAAATTACAATGTCGATTAGAAGAAACCTATTAAATGTATGTATGTTCATTGTCCGGGGTCTTAAGAAAATATTTTCACATGATCCCTGTCTTTAAAATACAATAGCAACCTTACAGGGAGTGTGCCACCAGGCTAAGCTGCTGTTGGAAAGCATGTCCCTTTCCAGGCAGGTACAAGGCCCATTTAATTCCAAGTCAATCCGGAGAGAGGTGACAGCCCAAGTTGCTCGGAGGCTGTCAGAGCACAGCTCTCGTGCACACTCCGGATCACCTCTCCATTCTTCCCCAATGCCGTGGGCTTCCACTCCCTGCTCCAGCACTGCAAACACCCAAACACCCTGGCTTCCCCTTCTTCGCAGCAGGCTCACTCTGCATCGCCTCCTTCCGCCACCGCTTCCCCGGGGCGGGGAAACCGAGCCCAAGGACGAGCGCGGGTCTCCTACCTACCTTGATGATGCTGCTCCGGCGGGGCAGGCCGCCCGGCTTGCTGTCCTTGGGGACAGGAGCGGGGGCCGGGCTAGGGGTCCGTGCGAGCGCCACGCCTCGAGGTGCCCTGGCAGGGCTGGCCCGGGCTTCGTCGGCGGACACGCCGAGGCTGCAGTCTCCGTTGGAAACCCCGCCGCTGTCATAGCGCGCCCGCCCGTGGCCGAGGCGACCTCCCGCGCCGCCGCCGCCTTCGCCGGCTCCGGCTTTCAGGGCGCCCTTGGCGCCGAGGGCCGGGCCCGGGGAGGTGGGCAGGGCCTCGCCTGCGGCGCCCCGGCCACACTCCGCCATGGGCGCCCCACGACCCGCCTGCACAAAGCCGCGTCCCCGCGTCCCCGCCGCCGCCTCGGGCCGCCTCGCGCGGCCCCTCCTCCTCGCCGCCGCCGCCTCGGCCGCTTCTTCCGCTTTTTTTCTTGGCTTCTTTTTTTTTTTTTTTTTTTTTCTTTCTCTTTTTGATTCAGATGTGACGCGTGCGGCGAGCTCGCCTCCCGCACGGAGAACGTCGTGCCGGCGGAATTACCTCTGGGGTCCTGCAGGGGTCGGGGGGAGAGGGAGAGAGAGAAGGGAGAGCGGAGTCAGCTCGGACGGCGGCGCCCCGGCTGCCGGCACCTGGGGAAGGAAAACACGCCCCGGCACACGCGCCGCTGCGGGCGCCAAAAATAACGCGCGCGCGCCGGCGGCGCCCACCGCCGCGCGCCGCGTCCCCTCCGGCCCCGCGCTCACCGACGAGCGCCGCCGCCGCGTCCCCTCAGGCCCGGCGCCCGCGCGGGCTCGCTCCACGGCGCCCGAAGCGCCGGCGACCACGCGGAGGCGCGTCGCGCGGGGCTCCCGGCTCCCGGCTCCGCCCAGGCCCGTCAGTCCCCTCCGGGCTCAGCCGAGGCCCAGGGCGGCTTCTGACGGCCCCGGGCCCACCGCCACCTACCCGCGGCCATCGCCTCCCTCCCGAGCTTCGCGCCGCCCCCTACAGGCCGCGGGGACCAGTCCGGGCTCGGGTCGCCGTCCCAGGCCGGGTCAGCGGTCCCAGGTCGGACCCCACCGCCAACTGTCAGTCATCCGAAGCCATCCCCATCCCGAGGGCACAGCGTGCACGCGGGGCGCGGGCGGACTGACGGTTCTGGGGCCGTGGGCTTGGCCGCTGCACCCCGTGTCCAGCCTCAACCCGGCACTCGGAACCCGGTCCCTTCCCACCCAGCTCCCGCTGGGCTTCCTCGGTCGAGCAGACCCACTCTATGTGTAGAAACAATCCCCCTTGCGCGTCCTTGGACTGCCAAACTCAATGGACATGACTGGTTGCCAGGATCTGGGGTTGGGGTGGGATGGCTGGCAGGCATTGAGAGACGGAAGACATCTGCAGAGTTATTCGGTGCCTCTGGGTTGTCCCAGGGGTCTATCACTGTAGTCCCTCCCTGTCGTGTCCTTCCTAATCCTGCCTCCAAGGATGCTTGCTTGTCCAGCCCCTCGTGGGTACCATCCAAATCAGGCACATCTTTTGGGACAGAATCAAAAATCAGTAATGAACGTACCGTTCCCACATGCAAATACTTTCCCTAAACCTCCATTCCTGGAGCCAAGGAAGAGGGCAGGACCGTTATACAGCCTAACAGAAGCACTAGCAGAGGGCAGGACCACAGCACTGGGTGGTACCAGAGGCTCCACCCACCTCTCCATCCCAGGTACCCTGAGGGCCAGCCTCATGCCTGGCTCTGGCACCCCAGTTTTTCTCTCACTGTGCATTTCCTTTTCATTTCCCCAGGCACAGAAGACATTGAGAGCCCACGAGGACTGAACTTAGAGACTTTGCCCTCATTAGCATGATGTGGTAGCAAATTGCCAAGAGGCCTCTAAGGAAATAAGCTTCACCCTTGCCCCAGAAGCAACATCAAAATCCTTCCCTGTTATTCTTGGGGTGTCTTAATTCTTCTGATCCTCTGGCATGCTTTTGTAACCCACTGGACAACTCGAACTGGGCCAGTACACTCTGTGGATAGACAACCTTTGAATTGTTTTTCTGCCCCACCCTTCCATGCTAACTCTTTGCCTAGTTTAACTTCAAAATCTTTTTGTCTTGTGACAGTTTTGCCGGAAAAGACTCCCAAATAATTCACTTTCTCATTTGCTTTATCAGATTTGCAGTCATAATCGCCTGTCGGTTCTAAGAGAGAGGCAGTATGCAGGGGTCTTGCTGTTGAAGCTCTCTAATACTGATGTTTTCAACAGTCACCTGGAAGGTCCTGCTCCTCCTGTAGTAGACTCTAATTCTCTGCATTTTACATGTCAATAGCAGAACGCTGGGCCCATCAAAGACTCAACTCTTCCCTTGAGTGCTCTGAGCTGAGTAGGTGCACACTGAGGGTCAAACACCCAGAATGGATCTTTTTTGTTGTGATGGTGGTTTATAAAACTACCATCTAATTCACTGTCCTAATGCCCTCCAAAATGAGCACCTATCTATTTCATTCTAGATTCCCAACAGATCATATGAACGAGATTTCGTTGAAATAAACTTGGCATTTAAATTAAAATGTTCCCCAAAGCATCTTGGCAGAGCAGTAACTAATGATGGCAGAAGTCTGTGCCAGGTTTGGATTTATCCTGGACTAAGCGCTTGTCTCCCACAAGCCACTGCTCACATGCGTTAGAGAGGTCCTTGTTCCACCATCAGCCAAATGGTGGGTACCTTTACATGGTGACAGGAAGAGGCGTGTTCCTGTGACATGCAATTCTTGGCTCCCTGCGTGTTTCTCAAGCTCAAGTAAGACTTTTTTCTTCATCACAAACAGTGCAGTAAGCAATTATTTCTCCTCCTTCCTGCCTCTGCAGTTACTGAGTGAGTGCTTCCCATCGCTCCTCTTCCGTGAGCAATGTTATTAAAGAAATTGTAAATATTATGCCAAAATCCTTGCTGAAGTGTTTCATGGCATTGTAAAATTCATAGAAGTGAGAGTTAGAGCCAAAATATAGTCATTCAACAAATACTGTTAGCATTTCCTTTCGACTGGTTTTCAGAGCAAGCAATAAAATATGCTCATGCTGTTGATAAATTTGCTCCTCTGGATAACCCTAGTTGATGGCATTCATACAGTAATGGTTGAATTCTGATAAGCAATTTGTTCATGTTTAAAGTTGTCAAATACCTTTATAATCTCATTCTAACATGCTGGCAATTCACAATTTTGTCTCTCTTAGGCCTTCTTCGCATTTCAATCACCTCGGCTTTTAATTGTTGTCATTCTTAGCTAAACTGTCTTCCATTTGTTTGCATTATTAATTTGATACCTAGGCCCTGAGCTATTCAGGGTCCCTGGCACATAATAAACTTTCAGTCTCCCCAGATAACCCTGATGCTGTTTACAGACTTCTCCCTGTCACTTACACCCTGGTAGGTTATGAATTCGGATCTGGTTTCCAGTTCACAGGCTCTAATATTACGACTCCAGATTTTTTTGACTCACTGAGCACTTGGACTCCACATTATTTTCTCCTCAATGTATTATGACAACGTTGACTTCCCACGCCCCCACTCTCATCTTATTTTCTGTGTTTCTCTAGAGATGCAGTTCAGTTTCAGGGCCTTCATATTTTACTGTTCCCCACATGCTTAATGTGAAAGCTGCCTGGAACAGAAAATATGAAATGCTTTAAGGAAGCAGCAGATTATATCAGAGTACTGGTCCATACAAGGTGCCCATTTGCTTCCTGAGTCAGTCCATGCTTTTCGTTTTCATCTATTATGCCCCTGAAACTTACATTGTGTTTATTTTGTCATCATCGTTAACAACAAGAAATATGTAATGACCCTTTCTTTTTGGGCACTCTTAGGGCAAGTCAGAGCTGCCGGAAGTTCTCATCTCCGTATTCTTGCTCTCCGTTGGCACGAAAGCACCTTCAACCACTTTCCTTGGATCCGTCTTCTGCAAGTACCTATGGCTGCCAAGAAACCATGCACTCAGAGAATTGCATCAATGCTTTCCAGTCAGGGAGAAGCCACGTCGTGAATTCATTAAATCTTCTCAGTGGCTATTGAATTAGGTAGCACTTTGAGGTAATCTATTAATTACTGAGGATCCAATAAAATTATTCTATTAAAAAAGTAATAATATGCCAGGTAGACTAATACAATTCACCTCAAAGGTAACTGTTGTTTATCACACTATTTTTGTTAATTCTCCCTTATATACTTGAGTGCTTTATGTCATTATTTTATTACAGGAGTCATTGGTCATTGCAAACACAAATGTCTGTGTGGCCTGTGGGTAGTGAGAGATCTCTAGTGGACTTGTCTCATAGAGTTCTAGAATTTATAGTTTTCTACGATGTTATACTTTGCTTATAAAATACAGAGGAATATCCTGCCTGATCCGTCTATGGTTTTCTAATTTTGATAGGTCCTTGACACAAGAAGCACCTCAATGTTCTCTTGTCTCTGAGGAAGCCATGAACATACAGATGAGTGCATTGCCGTTCAACCAGTGTGGGACAGCAGTGTGCCATAGTGGGGACCCTTGTCAGCTGGTCCCTACTTCCATGGAGAAAGGCTGGCCCAAACAGACAGCTTCCTCTCGAAATTTTTCCAGAGATTTGGAAATTATTCCACAAATCTGGAATATAAAACTTGCTATGTACTCAGTTGATTTTCTTAGATATCACAAAATGAAAAAGATTTAGGGGTGTTTATTGCTAATGTTATTATTAACATTTTTGAGACAGTCTCTCACTTACTGTAGTCCAGGCTGACCTGGAACTCACTCGTCCCAAACTCGTGGTAATCCTCCTGGGTTCTGGGACACAGACTCGAGCCACCATGACCATCTTTATTCTTTGTAACGTTTATGGAAAGACATGTCTTCTCCTCTTCCACCTTCAATGGCATGATAAGCAAGAGCTTAGGAAAATCCTTCTGAATTTGAATTTTTGTGTCGTGTTAACATGACTTTTAATGACATTGATCTCCATGAATGTTAGCAGTCAGTGTCCGGTGTGCAGTGCGTTGCTCCCAGCCCACTTCCCTTCATCTACCCTTCTCACACTGTCAACCTTAGGAACGTTTCATCTCTGAAACCTGAAGCTAGGGACCCACTGTCTAGCCAGAAACTTTACCACTTCATCAGACTGTGCTAGTGTGTTCTCTGCTGCTGTAATAAAAACCGTGAGCAAAAGTCACTTGAAGAAAAGGTTTAATTTACCTCACACTTCCAGGTCATGAGTCATCACTTGTGTGAAGTCATGACAGGAACTCAAGGCAGAAGCTAGGAGCAGAACCCACGGAGGCACACTGCTCGCTAGCTCACTCACTGTCTTGTGCTCTGCTGGCTTTCTTATACAGCCCAGATCGATCCACTTGCCTAGGGACTGTGCCGCGGTGGGCTGGGCCCTCCCACATCAGTCATTAGACAGATAATCTCTCACAAGACACAGACACAGGCCACTCTTATTTGGGGAATTCCTAAACTGAAGCTTTCTCTCCCCAGATGATTCTAGGTTGTGTCAAGTTGACACTGAAAACTGAGCAGCACAAGCCCCGCCCCGGATCTCCCAAACCCACCTGCCAGTCAGCATGGCTGTGCATCCTCCACCCCATCCCATTCTCAGTCCCTCGGCTCTCTTACATTGTTTCCCTGCCCAGGGGGAAGGAAAATGCCCAACAGCACCAGGGACCCCACTGAGGGGCAGCGGAAGAAAGCCACATTCTCACTGGCATGCTAGTCCCTTCTTATCTTTGCCATCTAGTGCCCACTTTGCCAATGTAGATCTCCCCATAGATCTGATCACGGCCTTCTCTATGCACACTCCAAGCTGCCACTCAGCTGAATCAAAAAATGAACAAACAAAAAACCAATGTAGCCAAGCTATCTGACAGCCATGACTTTGTCTCTAGCAGGGTCCCCAGTGCTTTTGGACAAGAGTTTACCCTTTGCTACTGGGCACAGATCTTTGTTGTCCACACTGTTGGTCTCCCTGGATCCGTAGCTCAGCAGCTGCCCTAGAATTCTTAAACAGACAGTAAACTGCCTCAAAAAATCCACACCATTGGCTGTTCATCCACTCTGGCTGCCCTTACCTCTGCTCAACTCTCCTGTGATCTAAAGTTAGCTTCATATGAGAAACTGCATGTTAGGTGTGCTTAGGCTCCTCTGTTATAATGTGACTGATCTTTAGGAGACATAGAGTTTTGTTACTTCCCTGGGTGGAGTCTTCCATGAAGGAGTGGTCCTTACCAATGCCAAACATAAGAACAAGAAGAAATCAAGATTTTTGGAAACAGCCTCAGTCTTGATTCTAGTATATCATAGATAAACATAGACCGTAGTATATCATAGCAACATAGAAGGAGAGCAGATGCCTCGAGAGGAAGATGGGCCACAGTCCAGTGGTGGGCACTTGCCTCTCATGCCCAGCACCCCAGAGCTGAGCAGAACAAAGTACTCCAGCTGTGCTCAAGGCACCAGCTTCTTCTATGGGCAGCAAGTCTGTGGGGGTCACACGTGTGAGTGTAGGGGTCACAAGAATCGGGCCACAGTAAAAGGTTTAGAACACGTGATCAAACTCTTATTTAAGGTCCAGTGCGTGATGAATGTGAGGTGTCTGGCAGCATTCACCCATGTTGTGTCACATGACTTCACCACAGCCTTGGAGCTGGAAGTACACTGCACTCATGGAACATCCTGTGCAACCCAAGGGATGCTGTCAGGAACACCGACCTCAGAGAGCGCTGCTGCATGTCAGGAGCTGTGTAGACAGTTTCCTGCTCTTAGATAAACGGTGGTTTGATCACAGAAAACGACAACTTCTAATGATTCCCGACCACCAGTTCTTGGCGTGTGAATACCAATTCACGTATGGGATCATGTTGAATTAGAATGATTTGTTTTTAAAACCGCCATTTAAGTTGTTGATTTGAGCTTCTTTTTTTTTTTAATTGTTAAGTGAATATTGGCTTGGAATTAAGACATTTCCAGCAATTTCTGAATTGGCCCTATACATATGTCTGCCATCTTGTGCTACATATTTATGCAAAGCAGTATCCTTTGCACTGACAATCATAAAATCAAAATTACAATCAATTCTGAAAAACATTGAAGATGTTCTACATCCTGCTAATATACAGCCAAGATTTAAATCTTTATGTAAAAATAAAAACACACCATACATCCATCTCATTAGAGTGAAATTTGCCTTTGCTTTAATAAATAGAAAAATTATATGTATACCAAAGAATTGTTTTAAAATAAGTTTATGATTTATTGTCAAAAATGTTCCATCTATATTCCTATTTTAAATACCTATGCACATTTCGGGAGTGAAGGGATCAGGAATGGGAAAAGTTTAAGGAACCCTGCTCAAGGCAATGAGAAGGGCACCCAGAATCCGGGCAGGGGGCAGATGACTTTGTCAGAAGCACCCCAAGGCTGGACTCTGAGGTAGAATCACTAGGTAGCCAACTAGAATTTGCTCTGTGTGGTTTTAGTTACTTGAAAGGGATTGTGTCAATCACAGCTCCCCTCCACTGTGCCACTATGGCTAAAAGGACAGTCTATGAAGAAAAGAAGACATCCGCCTCCACACCTCACTCCTAGCCAGCATGATGCTCACAACAGCTGATGAGAGACGCCAGGGCAACGTGAACTTAGAAGAGGCCAAAGGCACCTATGGGGGCTGCTCTCCCCTAATTTCACTGGCATGGGGCAGGTCCTCCCTCTCTCCTGCCTTTTTATTCAGTCTGTTTCTGTCTCCATGGCTACCTTTCTTCCACATATTAGTATGTTGTAGACTGTCTTTCCTAAAGCCTGTCCTTAAACCATCTTTCTCTCTTCTCGCTCTCCCTGCGCTCACATGAAACGTTTCTGTCTAGAAAATATCCTGTTCTAGGATTCTTCTCTATGTCCAGGCTGCCGTGTCTGCTCTGCCTTTCTCTACTGGAACTGCTCTCACAGAGACCCTAGTGTACATCCCAGTGAACACAGGCAATGCTGTTTTTAGTTTTTATTTTTGTTGACTTTTCTGGAACATTTGATGCTAAACCCTCTATTGTTGACATGTTCCCCAGTCCTGCCAAGGTTCTGGGTCTGACTAAACCACACATCAGCTTTAATATATTACATCTGAACGCCACAGATCTATTTTCCTATACTCCATATATCATTCAGAAGTATTCAACCCACATGGTAGCCTCATTGAAAAAGTCAGCATCAATAGCCTCCTCCTGCATCTGTTGCTCCATTTAACCACTGAGGCATTAAAAATCAGCCTAGAAATGTCTCGAAAGCCCGTTCCCTCCAGAATGGGCTTTTCACGGTGCCATCACCCTCACTCCGACTTCTGCAGTTGCCTCCTAACCCTGCCTGCCCTGTTCCCTTCTAGCATCAAGCTGTGTCCCCAACTACAACAGAATGATTCTGGAGAGAGTGGGGGAAGCCACTGTTCAAAGTCTCCAACAGTTTTACTTCAAGCAAACCATTTTCTTATGGATAGTCAGGTTTCTTTCTAGTATAATCTCCTGCTTCGATGTACTTAACAGTTGCACTCTATCCTTGTGAGAAAGCCAGGTCTTGTCACCTTCAGCCTGTGGTGGCTGCTAGGTGTAGAATTCTTTTTTTCTCTCACCGTTAGAATCAGTAGACATCCTTCAGGAAGCCTAAATGTTTCTTCCTTTTATAATATATTTTAACACCAAAAATATAATTAATTACTCTTTCAAGGCCCTTGAAGCGCTAAGGACATACTTCTACAATGGCTCTCATTAAAATATACCTCCTTCATTTATTTATGAATCCTTTCCCCATATGAGTTAGCTCCCCTTAAGGCTTTTTCTCCACACTGTTAGTCAGCCCTTGACATCCCATAGGATTTACCCTCGGACTGCAGCAACCCAGGCTCTGACAGACCACAGATTGTTAGTAAATTTGTAGGTTTTAATTAATGACTATCATTGTCCCTCCACTCATAAACATTAACCATTCTCTTGTTTCCTAAGGCCCCTTCCTTGGATATGTTGAGTTTTTATAAACTCTATACATTATGCTTATTTCTATCTTTTCTTTATTTATCCCATGCAAACAAACTCCTTCATGTAGCTACTATCTGTACTTTGTGAAAGTGACTATTTGATTCTATGGAAGAAGGTCATGAGAAGTTTGGAATAGAAAGTTTATCTATTGTCCACTGTGTATATATTAACAATTCCATTAAAGATAAATTAATGGAGCAGTTCAGGCCTCACTATAGGGCATTAAAAATCCTGACCTATATTTAAGAGTAGGATATAGAAAAGCCCTACCAGACCAAACACATCACCCCTCCAGTTTGGCACACTACCCAACTCCATAATTAGAAATTCCCAGCCAAACAATATACAACACAAGAGGGGATGAAATCTCCATAAAGCTGCTGTTAAAATGAACAAATTACCTGGCAAAGGGAAGCTTCCCTAGACACTTACACATATTAGAAAAAAAACAGCCAAACTCTGCCTTGTTCATGATGGAAGAGGTACCTGGAGCCCCTGTGAGGCACAAAGGTTAGCTTAATCATGTCACACAAAGGCACCATACACTCTACCCTCTACGGGACTTAGGAAGGGACACAGGGAAGGAAGTGGAGGGGCTTGGGGAGAATGAGAAGATTAAGAGTCACATGCTACTGCTCTATAATCTGGTTTGGTGACAGTCAAGAGACAGAGAAACACAAAAGGAAGCCAGGCCTGTGTGAGCTAGGCTCAGAGGAAGTGATGGAACTGGCTTGCTACATTGGGGTCAGAGGTCACAGTGGGGAAGCTGACAGCACAAGCCACAGTATATCTTAGTTTCTGTCTTTATCCGAGTCCTGTACAAATGGTCCTTATACTACTTATATATTACTTATTATATACTGCAGGGCGGTAGCCTCATACGATCATACGAATCATTGAGTTCATATGTTATCACGTGAGTCATGGACCTTGAGCTAGAGTGGGATGAAGGGAACCTCCCCTGCTCTGCAGTCAGTCACTGGAATGCATTGCCAATGGAGCTTTGGAATTTCCTTGACATGAGAACCTTGAGAACTGGGAAGGCAGTTATCCCCAGGGTGGTAGGCAGTTCCAGCCCCAGGGGAAAGGTCATACTGAAGGACTCTGGGCTGACCTGCTGGTTCTGGGTGTTCAATCCCTGAGGTTTCAACTCTATAATTGAAGTCAAATTAGATGTCGTACACCACCAGCAGCCCCCAGTCCCCACCCCATTTTTCCCAGTCTACTTTAGTGGAATTACTGTTGGGTGTGATGCAGTAAAATGGTTTGCCTTCTTCCAAACGCACACTTCTCTCCTGTGGGGTTTTGGGGTCTTGAAACCAAATATCCTGTCGCCATGGATTTCCAGGGTCCAAGTTCTAATGGTTCACTTGACCGGCCCATTTCTCCTGCCTTGTAAAGTAGGTTCCCGTTCTCTCTCTGTCATTAAGCCAGAAATCCCAGGTTACTTGGTCAGTTATAAATGTCCTTTTCCTGATATAATAACTTCTTTGATGCTGTGTGCTCGCTGTGTTTGTGATAATCAGGAGCGCTCAGGAGTGTGGCACAGTGCTCGAGCAACGCAAAGTATGTGAAGCGATTGCCTTCAGTCTTCAGCTCTGGTACTTTCGGGTTTCAACCTATGTTGCATCCAAAATAAAGCTGTTTTCCCTTCCATATTCTACAGTATCAAACTGAGCCTTCTTGCCTCCACAGAAGCACACACTGAACCAGCTCTATGTTCTTTACCCATCCATCTCTCTACAAAGACCTTTTTAGTCTGCACTGATACTTCAGCCATAAAAATGATCCTCACTGCCTCCACTACGTCTCTTTTTTCTACTTAAGCATGTAGCTTAGTTCAAAGGTCAGCCCTAAGACCTTTTCTCTCTAGTGCTGTGTAAACATTTCAATCCAACAATCTACTGCTCCAGCTCCCCTCAATCTGCTTTAGGCTAATAGGAAGCACCCTACCTAGGTGACTCAGCCCAGACCTAAGGCACTCTGCCTGCCAGTCAGTCGCTGCTTGATGTAAAGCAAATCCTTTAAACTGTGGGGATTTTATTTTTCCACCTTGATCACCTGGGGATAAAAATGATGACTGGGCAGGGAGGCAGTGAGATGACTCAGAAGGTAAAGGGACTGATGGCCTGAGGAGTTGATTTCAATCCCTAGAACACGTGGTAAAGGGAGAGAAGCAACTTCTGAAGCAACACACACACACACACACACACACACACACACACACGCACGCGCACACAAATAAATGTAATAAAAGTTTTTTAAATAAAAATGAAAAATAGTTCGGGAGGCAGAGCCAGGTTGATCTTTGTGAGTTCGAGGTGAGCCTGGTCTACAAAGTAAGTTCCATGACAGCCAGATCTACACAGAGAAACCCTGTCTCAAAATAAATAAATAAATAAATAAATAAATAAATAAATAAATAAATAAATAAATAAGTGACTGGCTTTTATATCTGACACCCAGGATGGAGCCAATCACAAGCCTTCAAGAATGCCATGAACACTGATTTTAAAATAGCAACTTAAATCCATAAATAAATTTCCCCTAATAATCTACAGGACATTTCTGGCACACAAGACATCTAAGCCACATCAACATGTAATGTACTTTCCTTCTCACTGTTTCCTTAAAGGTTAGGTGTAATATCTTGTAACCAGCAGCCTCCTTATTTCCATGTTTAATATAATAAAATATGTGTTTCATTGTGAACATAAACACAGATTACACTGTGTCCCACTCAAGTCTGTTAAGGATGGATCCTGTTTGACATATTGACCTGGGGATTATTTGCACATCAACTTGCCCATCAGTACTCAGCTATAAAACCATTTTAGTCTTCTAAATCTAAGAAGATAATTCCAAAGAGAAAGAAACAGAACAGCGAGAGAAACAAAAGATCTCATTGAGAAAGAGGGGTACTTGCTTAACAAACAGAAAATGTCTTTGGGAAATCCACTAATCAATCCAGAAAGGCAGGTAAGGAATGGGGATCACTGGTCAGGATTGTTCCCAGTATCAAAATGAAAGAATTAGGGTTTTCCTGGGCAGCTAGCTCAATGGCCTGACTTCTAGCAAGAATAGAACAGTGGAGAGGATGAAATGCTTACTTACTGGTTCTCCTGGCAAGTCCAGCTGATTCCAGGCCTCAGGTGGGGCATACAAGAATCCTGGGATGAATAGGGCATCTGAGAGCCGCCTTACACTCAGGCTGTCACACAGGCCTTCTGAGGGGAGCACAGAGAGATTTTATGGTAGGCCTGCTTTGACATTTGGAGCACATAGAGATTTTATGGTAGACCTGCTTTGACATTTGGACGTTATGGATTTATGTCATAGAGACCTTGTGTCCAAGATCTGGAGATGGGATTCTGTAGCATGAATCTTAAAGAGTCTTATTAATAAAGTCAGACCTGGAGCCAGGTATTGGGGTGAATGCTGGAAGATCAGAGAAGCAGAACAAGCCACAGCTTCCTCCCCTCCACAGTTCCTCAGCTGATCCTGTTTCCTCAGACTGGAAGCTTCTGTGTCTTCATTCCAAATGCTCTCAGCTAAACTGCTGCTCCAAAGCCTGAAACCTTAACCAACTAAAAGCTTAACCAGCCAAATGCTTCTAGTTTCTGGTCCTCACTCCTTATATACCTTTCTGCTTTCTACCACCACTCCCTGGGATTAAGGGCTCGCTTTCTGGGATTAAAGGCGTGAGTCACCATGCTTGGCTGTATCCTTGAACACATGGATTTCTGCCTCTGGAATGATAGAATTAAAGGTGTGTGCTACCACTGCCTATCCTCTATGTTAAATATTGTGGCTGTTCTGTCTCTGAACCAAGATAAGTTTATTAGCGTGCACAATATTTTGGGGAATGCAATACCACCACAGGATTCCTTTGTTGTTTCAGCCTTTGGTCAAGTGAGGACAGAAGAATGAGGCAAGGGGAGTTAGAGTCCACACTGACAGCAAAGCACACTCACCTCCCTCTGAGCCACTCCCTCCCTTGTGAGGGACAGGGAAGGGACAGGAGCAGAGCAAGGACAGAACTGGCACAGTGCATACATTTATTCCTGTTCACAGAGACACTGAGACACAACTGAAATATGCAGCCCATTTATATCATGACTAGGCAAACCAAGCGGGGAGAGAGAACAGTCAGGATGCCATCCACAAAAGCACAGTCCTAACATAATGGGTAGATATAAGATATCACAATCATTTCCAAAGCACTGGGACCCAAGGCAGCCAGCTATTGCTTTACCAGGGCACCAAGGCTTGGAGAATGTCCATCTCCCCATTCTTCCCTCCTTTCTCTTCCTGAGACCATGCTACAAAGAGACTCTTCTGCATATTCAAACACCATGGCCCTTTTGGTGCAGCAGTGAGGCTCAGTGGAAAAGCAGTGAGTTCTTATCAGGCACCTGTTTATTCCAAAGGCTTCTCAGACTCCCTCCTTTCGCCCACACAGAGACACTCACGAACACTTACTGCTGTTTTCTCCATTTTATGGAGAGAATTAAGAAGACAGGAAGATGAGAACGGCTTGACGTAGGAGTGGGAGCCAAAGTCAGATCTTAGTTTGCTCCGTGTGGGTTAACCCCACCCTGCTCCACCAAAGACAGCTCTATGACCTGGAAAGCACAGAGAAGACTCCCTGCACCTTCACTGCTCCAGAGAAGGGCTGTATTTTGTAGAAATGTGAGTTTTGCACCTCCAGGATGATGGTAGGATATAGTTAGGGCAGAAGGATTATGGGAGAGAAAAAAAGATTAAAACCAGAGCTTCCTCTTACTCCAACTGCTACTCCAAACGAAAGCCCTGGTAGGGCCTGAGCTGAGTCCCATCTGTTGGACACCTGACCTCAAGCTCCTCTGGAAGCAATAAAGGAACATTTGACATTAAGTGAAGGAGACACTGAGAGGACTGTTTGCAGTGATTTCACTCTGGTTGGGGGGGGGGGGCTAACCAGAGGGCTTTGTTGAAGCTGCCTGCTGGAGAGGTATTTCATTTAAAGGATGGAATAACTTATCTAGAAAATCCAACAAATCATCCCCAATCAACCTGTGACAACATGTGAGTCCAGCAAAGTCGATGGATATAAGGACTACGCAGCATTGGCTACATGATTTGAGGAAGCTCTCTGCAAAGTACAGATGCTGAAATGACTAAGAATCGTGAGACAGTGACATCAGAGTAACAGCAGAGAATTAAAATAAATTCTGAGCCTAGGAACCTCTGGGTAGATCATAAAACACTGGAAGCCTCCCCCATGAAGCACATATGGGAACAGCTGAAGACCCTCCCAGATCTCCGTGCTGAAACACATGGCCGAATCCATAGACAACGGGGAGAGAAAGTTCATATCTGAACAGAGCAGGAAGGAAGCACAAGAGTAGACATGTGGAAAGTCTACGGAGAAAAAAGGGTTAAAGAGAGCCTTTTAGTCACACAAATTAATCATAATCAGAGATAGAAAACTGCACTTCTTCTAAATGCAAGAAACAAAAGCATCAAATCTATGAAACCATATTCTCCCGTTACAACAGAGCAATACAATCATAATTAAACAAAGAGAATAGCGTTCTACAGAGTCAGCTCATGGAAATGAAAGCCAAAGTTCTGTATTAACCCTCACAGAGGGAAGCTATAGTAACAAAAAATAAATGCCATGAGATTCTGCAAGCAAATTTCTCTAAGTACATACTATTAAAGAAATGAGATTAGAAATGTCATGAATTAATTCTGTACCTAAAATTCCTAGCATGGAAGTAATGAGCCAAAACACAGTAAGAAAATAAAAATAAAAATACAATGGCAACCCTATAAAGAAAGCCAACATGAAAGCAGTATACACTTTGAGAAAATGGGTAAAACTGGCAAAGTTTTAACCAATAAATAGAGAAATAGCAAGTTAATGTGATCAGCAAAAGGTCAAATTGATTTTATTAAATTTTAGGAAACACTGTTCATGGTTGGAGATGCAGCTGAGTGGTAGAGGGCTTGTCCTGGGTTCAATGCCAGCCTGCAAACAAACAAACAAACCCATTTTTCTTAGCTACAAGTGTCTGACTAATTGATTTAATAGTCATGCTTTTCTGATTTTGCACAAGCATGTAATAGAAAACACATGGTCATGAATAGAAAACCATAGGGTAAGATGGGTGCTATTATCCCAGTGCATTAGTGGTGCATTCTTTCAAAACTTTTAAAAAATAAACAATTCCTACACAACTTAAAGTGCCCCACAATATAGTTTTAAAGTATGGTATGCCTCCTTCAAAACAGTATGAACTGTTGGGCTTAAACTTGTCATTATGCAAAACCTGAAGCAATATTTTACAAGCAGAACAGAATAGGAGCAAAGTTATCCAATGCAGGAACAATCAGGATCCTCCCTGGAATGGACCATTAGTATCAATGGAATTAATTATAAGAAATTAGCAACATACACATAGCCACTTTCACACCAAAAGCCACATATAAATTTCATCACAGTATTCTCAAGAAGAAAGATTATATATAAACATAAGGAAGAATAAAATTTTAAATTTTCTTTTATTAAGTTAATGTATCTACACCCAGAAGCTAGAAAAAGGCCACAATAGTATTAGACATAATTCAGAAATGGTCAAGGGGATGTAAGACAGTCACAAAATTCACTGGGCATGGTGATTTATGCCTAGAACCCCAACATTCAGGAGGCCGAGGCAGATGTCTAGCCTTGAGTTCAAGGCTAACCTTGACTACAGCGTGAGACCTTGTATCAGAAAACAAAACAAATGAGGAGGGGGAGCAGATAGACAGACAGACAGACAACAGAGCAAGACCTCAATGGCATTTCTCTGCACTGATGACAGCCAGTAGAAAACGTGAAGTCCTCCTATAAAACAATGAGATAAAGCTAATACAGAACGGACTTATTATTAAAGTATCATAAAACATAGATGGTGCAGGAATATATAGTAAATAAAGTAGAAACCAGACATTTGGAAAGCCCAAATTTAGAAGACTACATATTTTTAAGTTATGAAGGAGGCGATAGAATTGGGAGGGGGAGATGAGGCAGCGTGGGGAGAAAATAATCAGAATACATTGTATATGTGTATGAAAATGTTAGATAACAAGATTAGTCAATAAAGAAGAGAAAAGCGGGTTTAATTCAAGTCTTAGTTAGGGCTCCTATTGCTGTGAGGAAACACCATGACCAAAAAGCAAGTTGGGGAGGGAAGGGTTTATTTGTCTTACACTTCAGCATCGCTGTTCATCACTGAGGGAAGTCAGGACAGGAACTCAGACAGGGCAGGATCTAGAGACAGGCGCTGATGCAGAGACCATGGAGAGGAGCTGCTTACTGGCTTGCTTCCCCTGGCTTGCTCAGCCCACCCTCTTATAGAACCCAGGACCACTGGCCCAGGGATGGCACCACCCACCATTGATCACTACATGAGAAAATCCCTTCCTGCTGGATCTCGAGGAGGCGTTTCCCCAGCTGAGGCTCCTTCCTCTGATGACTCTAGCTTGTGTCAAGCTGACACACAAAACCATCTAATACAATTCACTTAGTAATCGGGTTCCCATAAGATAATATGTAACATTTTGTAAATTGGTGATATGAATCGTCTGAAATAAGAATCAATAGTTTTTAGAGATGTGTTTGCGTTCATGTTAATTTCAAATATTTTAATTTTTTTAAGACAGGGTTTCTGTGTGCAGCTCTTGTCTTAGAACTCATTTTGTAGGCCAGGCTCAGAGATCTGCCTGCCTCTGCCTCCTGAGTGCTGGGATCAAAGATGTGCACCATCACACTCAGCTTAAATTCTTAAAGTCATACAAAACACAGCTATGAAGTTGGCACAATTATTAAAAAAGTAATCAACTGAATAGAAAATCAGAAATACATTTAGGACATTAGATTAGTGTTGTCAAAAGAAACTTAAGAACACATATATAATTTAAATCATCCAGTAGGTGTATTTTGAAAAAATTTTTAAAAAGCAGGTGAAATTAATTTTAATCATCTTTTAATCTATTAAAATATTTTAAAATATATTCAATATGAAAGTTATCAGTGATATATTATGCATTCTTTGCTTATAGCCATCTTCAAATTTTATGTGCATTTTGCAAATATTGTACATGTTTGTTCAGGCTCTGCATATTTTACCGTGACTGATAAATTCATAAAAATCATGTTGAGCAAACTGTATGTGTTGACATATAATAGAATTATATTCTACATAATATGGTATAGAAATACTTGTATATAAACACACATATATGTGTATATACATATGTAAATGGGTAAAGAAAAAATGAGTACAATTTTATCATTATGGTATTATTTATGTCAAAACACTGGAAACACTGAAATAGCATTAAGTAGGGGCTGGTTTATATAAAATCTACAAAATAAAACTCCTATGATAAGTCTAAAGATACTAAGAATAGATATCAAAAATACTAAAATTGCAATAAAATAAAAACCCCAAGTGAAATACTGCATAATATTCTTTTCAATTATATGATAATGTATTTTGTATGACTATAAACTAAAAACCTGAATTATGAAAAATGCAAAAGCAATACTGCATAATTATATAGAGTTCAATACTATTACATCCTACTTTACATAATTATATGCATTAACAGTAATGTACTATGTAATGTACATACTAATAGAATGTACTGTTACATAGGACATTGTGTATTGCAATAATCAAATGTTCTAAAACATTTTTACATTGACCGTGTTTTAATAGGCTTAGATCTCTCTTGCTAGAGAGATATTTTTGCCTACAGGAAAGGAGGGGAAATGCTAGCTACATTGCAACATGACCACATGAGTTGCTCAATTTTGGTGACACAGTTGTGCCATGTGCATGTGACTCAGGAGAATCCAGCTAGGCTTATGCCTCCCTTTGATGTCATTTAAGACGAAGCCACATAAAGATTCGCCCTTCTCACTCGGGGTTGGGAGAAAGCAAGTGTCAGTTCACTGAGGTAGACATCTGTACACCACAATGTTTAACTTCTCCCCTTGGCGTCTGGAGTTTGTTAGCCACGGACCATCCTTGAAAAAAATTGAGAAAGCAGTCACTCCACCATTTCTGTGTTCTGTGGTCTAGAGGATGAAGCTTGGTAAATGTATGAGAAACCCTTGAGTTGTAGACTTAATTGGATTAATTAAAACTAGTGGGTTAATTTTAGGGTGAGTAAATTATATTTTAGTGAAGTTGTTTTAAAAATAAATATTTGGGTATTAGAATAATTCTCTCTGAAGAAAACCCAGAAATAAGAACTTAGAACACTTGTCCATGAGAACTTTCAGGATGATGGGAATATTTTATGTCATGCCATGGGTTCTAGTTGCCTCATGGTTTGCCTACTTGACTAAAGAAGAAAAAATTAAATCGAATTTTAGTTCATTTCAAATAGCCACGTGTGACCAGAGGGTACCATTTGGTCAGTATACCCACAGAACACTGAAGCAATGCAACCAGAGAGGTTCACCTAGGAGTCAGCTGACCTAGGAAGTGTCTTAGGAAAATGTTGGCCTGGGCAGCATCTTGGGGACATTAGCTTCACCAAAAGCAAATTCTGAATCCTTTACTCTCTGCAAAAGTCATAATGTAATTGGACTCATATGTAGCTAGAGTTTTCCTGCCTGGCCCACCCATTTCTATAAATCTATACCTTGCCACGTGGCTCATGGCTTACCAGCATCTTCACACGCAGCTTGTCATGGTGGCAGCTGGCAGTGTCTCTGACTCAGCCTTCCACTTCCCAGAATTCTCTTCTCCTCCTTGTCCCGTCTGTACTTCCTCCTGCCTGACTACTGGCCAATCAGTGTTTTATTTACTAACCAATCAGAGCAACACATTTGCCATACAGAACATCCCACAGCACTCATACCCACCCCACCACCTCACCAAAGACTCACAAAAGAGAGCTTAAGCCCACCAGCTGCTTTAGATTTCAGTTTAGAAAACACTTTCTTCATAGTTGAGGAACTGAGATTGCCAAGTCCTTTGCATGGCTCCAGGGACTTGGACCTGATTGGGGGTGGGGAGAAAAGGAAGAAATCACACACACACACACACACACACACACACACACACACACGAAAAGCTGGAGTCAGGTGGTCTAGAGAAAATGCGGCATCCCAGAAGCTCAGTGTGTTTATTATATATAGTGGGGCAGAGAGGCATGGTTACTGCATACAGCTGAACACAGAGGTGGGTTTTTACACACAGACAGACAGGAGGCAGGACTATGTATATATATGTGTATGTGTATATGTATGTGTATGTGTATGTGCATGTATATGTATATGTATGTATGTATATAGTAGGAGCAGTCTTAGTAGGGGAGCAGTCTTCAGGCTGTAAATATCCAGACAGGGCCAGGGAGAAAGTGATGGTGGACTTTTTCTGCTCACACTCTCAGCATCCATATTGAGACCCCCTTGGAAAGATTTTCCATTTCCCTGAGCCTCATGGGGCATGGAGGCCTTTGCCATTTTCCCATGGGTTTGAGGCTTTGGGGTCCCTGTCATGGCCATGTCTGTGTCAACAACACACATTCACTCACGACTTTACTCCCTCGGGGCTTCCTCAGCTCCTAGAATAAGATCTCAAAAAACAAAACAAACAAACAAATAAACAAAAAACCCAATTTGCTTAATGGACTATTTAACTCCTTAGACAGTATAGACGCAATGCTCAAAGTCTAGGAGTTCCTCACAGGCTAAAGAAAGTTCTGTGGATCTAAAATAAGCAAGCAAGCAAACAAACAAACGAAACAACAACAAAAAGAATCTTGACCCCCAAAAATGGAAGGGGGAAATTAATCAGTAAAATTTTTCATAGCAAATTTGTTAAGAAAAAACATACTGGAATTATACATAATAGAGTTACCATGCTAAGATGTGAGACACATCCACAGCACTCAGCATTTGAAAGTCTCAGATGATTTGACATGAAGTATTAGCTCATTATTATTCCTTCTGACCACTCTCCATATTTTTCTTATACTTTAATGATAATCTTAAAGACAGAGTTGGGAATATGGGACGCAGCCCAGGCTGGCCTTAAAATCTCAGTTCTCCTGCTTTAGTCTCCCACCATTCTCTGACTCTCAGTTTATTGGTCAAAGGTCGTCACATGGCCCCATTTCCAAGAGTATGGGAATCGCCATAGCTACTAATAGGAACACACACACACACACACACACACACACACACACACAGAGAGAGAGAGAGAGAGAGAGAGAGAGAGAGAGAGAGAGAGAGAGAGTTCAGATTTGCATTTGAAAATGTATGTCATGTGAAATTTCTTGGCATATTTTGTTTGTAAGCCTCAATGCTTGAGTATTCTGGGTTTTGCTTAAAGGATACCTTAACAAGGAGAAAAAAAATCAGGCTCCATTTTTTTCCTTTTGTCTGAATTATACCATGTGTCCATGGCTTAAACACATTTCGACAGCTGTCCAGGCTTTCTTTACCAGGATAACAGATCCCATTTGACAGCCACCCAGGTTATCTTTCCGGGACCGAGATGGCTCTTCTTGTGGGGAATTGATTTGCACCAGGATAGCTTTTCACATCCTTACCAAGAGTAAGTTTGGTGACATAAGCAATTTGATAACCACTAGAATTCACCATTGTGTTTCTGTCTTTCTGGAGAACATTAAAATTCATATTTTCTACTGGGCAGTGGTGGCACTCGCCTTTAATTCCAGCACTTGGGAGGCAGAGGCAGGCAGATCTCTGTGAGTTCAAGGCCAGCCTGGGCTACAGAGCGAGTTCCAGAACAGCCAGGGCTACACAGAGAAACCCTGTCTCAAAAAAAAATTTATGTTTTCTTTGATATCACTCTATTTTTTAGCATTTAAAGTCCCACTCTAATACTGTTCAAATGTGGCCATCTAGCCGGCATCTGTGTGCTCCATGCACTCACCACCCATGCCAGGTACTGACCTGATCTGTTCTTTGTTACAGTTAGGGCCACAGAGGAGCTGGACAGGCTGCCCTCATGTGATTGGATGGCTTTATTTTTGTAACAGGACATTTCCTGGTTTATTATTACTATGAATATGGCTTGTCTTGATTTTTTGAGATAGGATCTCATGACGCAGCCCAGGCTGGCCTTAAAATCTCAGTTCTCCTGCTTTAGTCTCCCACCATTCTCTGACTCTCAGTTTATTGGTCAAAGGTCGTCACATGGCCCCATTTCCAAATAAAATGCTCTTGCTTTATTACTTTGCCCTTTCCACTATTCAAAGTAAATACAGTGTTTAACGTTCTAAGTACTAGATGCATTAATGTGCCTAGTCCCCATGACAACTCTGTGCATTAGAGACCCTTGTCATCCTTACTGTACAGATAAGGAAACTGAGGTAAATCAATTCAAGGTTGAACATCTAGCCAGTGGCAGAGCCAAGATTTGAACATGGCTGCAAAGTATATTGGCCACTCAATTATTATAGCACATATTATATTTCACAATTCAGATGCCAGGCTCTTCCCAATTCCCAATGCGACTGTAGGTCTGAGGTCATGTCTAGGAATAGAGATTTAACAGGGCAGAGTACCTAGAACATCCTAAGGTTAACACTCCAGCAAATTGAGAGCCCACAGTTTATAGAGGAACTGACGGATGAGGAAAGTTTAATGTTCTCTGGGAAGTCAGCTTCCCTGGCCTTGGGATGTTACGACCAGTAAACCAAGGATACGTCCCTCTTTTATTTCACATGACGGGCGTCGGAGGCCCACGTACGATTTCTTTGCCCTTCGGTGTTTTCTTCTCAAAGTGCTGCTCTCTTTGAGGACTTTAAAGAGGTAACTGCCATCAGAGGAGAGCCAATGCATGGACATCTGAATAATTCTGCTCTGACAGTGTGCAACACAGTACTATCAATCCCTGGAGGTATTTTCAGGAAGATTAATCAGCCTCTGAAATCAAATGGAAACAACCCAAGGCCAAAGGCCATTAAAAAGTCCCAAACCATTGCCTACTGTGGAAGTTCAGCCTTGGATCTTACATCAAACAGCATTTAGCATTTAAAAAAAAAAGCAAGCTGGAAATGGGGATGTGCGGGGTAAGAACTCCATGGAAAGGATATCAAACTCAAATGGAAAATCCCACTGCAAAGACACTGAGCAAAATAACAGTTTTCCACAAAGTTGATCTCTGAAGATCTCTTATTATGTGTTCTGCGACATTCTGTAAAATATCCAGAGAATTCTCATTTTTATGGTCAGTCACGTGGGTTAATTCTCTGGGAACCTGACACTGAGAGAGAGAGACGGATAGGGGATGTGAGACAAGTGCTCTTGGGGACATGACTGAGATAAAGAAGAGGAAAGAACAGGGCTGGGCAGGGAGAGCACTGGCTCTGTCGTCACAGGAGAATGCAGCCAGCCCTATGTGGAGCGCAGAAACTGGACTGGCCCTGAAGACAGCCCACACTGGAACAAGCTGGAGGTTACTGTAGGGAGCCGCCATTCTAAGATGGCGCTGGCTTCCTGGTAGCCCAGCTGTAAACAACTCCATATTTGGCTATGCTCCTAGGACTACGTGTCCTAAGGTCTGCGCATGCGCGAGTATGGTAAATGACCTCATGTCCTCAGCCTATCCCGTGGCTCCCCGTGCTTGCATTCTGGCGGGACCCAATCACAGTACGGCACGTTTGCCTGATTCCCTATATAAGCAGTTGCATTTTAGTCCTCGGGGCCCCTCACCTTCAGCTCTCCCTTAACCAAGAGGCGCTCCAATAAAGTGTGATCTGAGAAGAATCCTCGCGTGGTGGTCGTTCTTCCTCGCTGGCCGAGGAGCTCGCCGCAGGTTACAGCCTTGAAGCCCCCATTGGCCAATGACTAGATGCCTGGTCAGAGGACAGGCCCACAAGGTGGCTTCCTCCAGCTCTGGAGAGGGCTGAGGGCCGTGTGTGGACATCACTGCCAGCAGATGAGAGAACAGGTCCTTCAGCACTGACAGCAGAATGAGTTCTATGTGACAGTCCCCATTCCACTCCAGCTTTCACAAGCTATGTATGTAGAAGGAACACAAGTTCTTAATATAACTACAGAGACAGGTCACTGGGTTACATAGGCCTTCCCTATAACAGAAGGTATAGTGAGGTTATAAGACAAACCATGGCCTTGTGTGCAACTCAAGACAAGCCATTTATGATAACACTTAAAAAAAAAAAAAAAGCCTTGTCCTCTTGTCCTTGGGAACTAGGGCTCAGATCAGTCAAGTGCTTTCCACATAAGCATGAGGACCTGGTTTTGATCTCCAGACACGTGTAAAAAGCTGATGTGGTGGTGTGTCTGTAAACCTAGCACAGGGAGGCAGAGACAAGAAGATTCAAGGGCTTGCTAACCAGTCGGCCTAGAAAAATAGTTGAGCTCTAAGTTCAGGGACAGACCTTTGCTCTAAAAACTAAAGTAGAGGGGCTAGCGATGGCTCAGCAGGCAAGAGTGCCTGGTGAACCACTGTGGAAACGGGCGTTAGATCCGGCACCCACATAGCAAGCCGGGCATCCCACCATGCCTGTGAGGCCAGTTCTGAGGGATACAGTGCATCTTCTGGCATCTACACAGGCACAACCCCACATACACATTCACTCACAGACAGACAGACAGACAGACGGACACACACACACACACACACACACACACACGCACACGCACACGCACACACAAATAAATAAATCTAAAAAATAAGGAGAGTGTTTGAGAAAGACACCTGACACTGGCCTCTGACCTCCACACACATGTGTGCATACACACATGACTATGCATGCTGCGTATATCACACTGCACACACTAATTAAAAGAAGTATTTTTTAAGCTCTTGCTCTCTTCCAGCAGTTTAAAAGTTGGATCCACAGAAAAGATTAAGTTCATTCTTTTCATTGCTTTGTGTATACCCAGGTAGTTGGCTAGAAAACAAGGTTCACTTGTAAAATTATAGAGGGAAGCAGGACTAAAATAGAGTTGATTTACGCTCCCGAGTCTAGTGCTGGAACCACAGCTGATGCTCATTAGGAACCACTAAACTAAAGAATTCAAATATCCTGATCCAGGCTGGCAAGATGGCCCGTGTCTGGGGTGTGTCCAGCCAAGTCTGGTTCCCTGGGCCCACACAGAGGAAGGAGAGAATGGACTCTGTCAAATTTTCTCCTAACCTCCACATCCAGACCATGGAAGTAAACAAACAAACAAACAAACAAATAAATAAATAACAAAACACGCATATATATACATATATATAAAATCTTTCAATGTTAGACTCAACAGGGGAAATTTGGGGAATGGGGATGAGAAATATACAAAGGAATGAAATTCAGAGACTTCCAAATCACACTAGAACATACAAATTACAAGACAAAGTTCCCCCTTCATAGGTCAGAACACTATTTTCATTGACCTTTTCATCATGACAGAATTTTTAAATCCATCAAAAAAGCTACAACGTAAACAAATATCTAGTATATTTTCACTCATGTTCTGATCTGGAGTGGGTCAACCTAGCCTAGTCTCCCACTGGCTGTGGATATTGCCAACCTCTCCTAAGGTTAAGGCACTCTTGGTCCCTAGTGGTCATTTCCGCCCAGGAGAAAATGATCAAGGTACCGTTCACTGAATCAGAGCAGTTTAGGGAAGCTCAGTCTCCACTCAGGAGAGACTGGCAACCAGATGAGTTCTCTTAAGAGAAGGCTGGTCGGAGTCTGAAAAGTAGCTCACCACCTTATTGAAAACAGCTAGCCCATGTCCCTTGTCAGTAAAATATTGGTAAAGTACAAAGCAGAGCATCTCGCTCCACACCTCTGACTCACTCACGTCCTTCAGAAATGACCTCCAAAGGCCTTTGTCCTGAGAAACAGAGAGCAGGGTGCCGTGGCTGAGCTTCACTTGTGTTTTGTTGTGTTATAAACCATATTTATCTGCATTTTCAATATTCTACATTTTGACTGGTGTCTCTGTATACACAAACCCCCTCCATACGCTATAAATAGACTTACTGTGTGGATTCCTTTAAAGTCTCTCTACAGCTATACATAGGAAAAAAATGTTTTCTACCAGGAAAATGCTTAGTGCTATCAGAGTGAGATGAATGTTACATAGTCACCTCTGTTAGAGTCTGCTCACACACTGCTTCCCTTTTGAAGATGAAAGGGGAAACAACGTGCAAGAGTCCGTGATTTTAGGACACAAGTGCCCAACGTTAGGACAAGTCTCTTTCTGTCAGCCTAGCTCGAAGCTCTCTCCCCACTGGGAAACACACCTGAGCTAACAGAGTCCACTCTGATTGCTCCTTGTTTGAAGTCGAATGGCAGCTTCCACTCATCTCCTGCCTTAACTCTACTTGTCTTCTGTTTCATGAAGCTTGGAACCAATCATAGATTAGAATCTCAACTTGGTCTTCCCTTAAAAGGGACCTTAGCCAAACTTTCTTAAATGATGGCTGCAAGGCTTGATGAATGAGTGTTTACCACAGGGCTGGCCTGCAACACTGTCTAAACTGGACAGTTACGACTACAGTCTTCAAACTGTGTGGTATACAATTAAGCTGTGATGTGTGTGTGTGTGTGTGTTGTGATATATGTCACTATATATGCGTATGTGGACGTTTTAGGGATCTGGTGACACGATGCCCATCGCTTTGTTTCCCGTTTCCTCGTGCTCAGTTTGTACCAGGCATTCTAGGCAAGTGCTCTACCACTGAGTTACATCCCCAGCATCTTACTTTTAAATACTTCATAGAACAATATAAAATTACAAAACCAGTGAAATGAGATAAAATGTGCATAATATTTTATTCTAATTTCTTCTAATTTTTCATAGAGTTGAATGTTTAAAAGAAAAACAGTAGGGAAAAATGTAAACAGGATTGTATGATTTCCTGCTTAAGTGCAAAACAGAGCTTCTCTGTGCACACTCAGATTTTCATCTCTGTTCTGACCCCACAGACACAGGCACACCCAACAACCCGGTCACCACAGGGCTGTCACAGGTGGCTTTCGAGTCTTTCCATTTCACTCATGACTTCCTGCTCTTCAAACTTTGACTCCAACCCCACCCTCTTCAAATGTGGCTCTCGCCTGACTCCCCCCAACACATACACACACACACACACACACACACACACACACTCTCTCTATCTCTCTCTCTGTTTCTGGCTTGCCCCATGCTCTGCCTCTGGCCTGACTACACACACACACACACACACACACACACACACACACACACACAGTTTCTGGCTTGCCCCATGCTCTGTTTTTGGCCTGCCCCCTCTCTCCACTCTGATTCTGGCTCGCCCCATGCTGTTTTATGATTATGCTGATTTCCTGATACTTAGAAATTTTAAAATGCAAGAATGTAATGCATATTTTTGGTAAAATACAAATTCCAGGCTGCCCTGAAACACAGGAAGAAAGCACAAGTCAGATTTCTCTTCACCTCGGAGTCTGCTTTCTCCAGACAGCCCCTTTTGATCTCTCAGTATGTCTTTTCAGATGGTTTTCTATCCACATTAAACCACATAATTCTTAAAACCACATTTTCTTATTTTTAAAAAAATTATTTTAACTTTAAATGTGTGTGTGTGTGTGCGCGCATGCCTGCACAGGTACCTAAGGAGTCAAAACAAGGGTGTCAGATCCCCACAGACTGGAGTTCCAGGTAGTTGTAAGCCATCCAATGTGGGTGCTGAAAATTTAACTGAGATCTCTATGACTCAGTGCTCTTAACCACTGAGCCATCTCTCCAACTCCGTATTTTCTTATATTATTGCATTGAATTGGACCTCACAACAATGTAAATCAACAATGGTTGAAAAAAATTCTTAAATTAATCTGATTTTCCCTTAGATTTTGTTTACATTTTCATTTATTTGTTTGTTTGTTTATTTGTTTGTTTATTATTTATCACATGTGAATAGTACAGATCACGTGTGGAGGTCACAGGACAACTTTTTTTTTTTTTTTTTTGGTTTTTCGAGACAGGGTTTCTCTGTGTAGCTTTGCGCCTCTCCTGGAACTCACTTGGTAGCCCAGGCTGGCCTCGAACTCACAGAGATCCACCTGCCTCTGCCTCCCAAGTGCTGGGATTAAAGGCGTGCGCCACCACCGCCCGGCCACAGGACAACTTTTAAGAGTTCACTCCCACCTTCCACCCCATGGGGCCCTGGGGACTAAATTCAGGTGGCTAATCTTGGCAGCACGCGCTGCCATCAACCATCCCAAGTTTCTCTTCTTAGAAATCACACTCTCAGACTGACCTGCTGTGTCTTTTGATATTCTTTGCCAAGATAAACTCTCACTGTTGCACTCTATCTCTAGTCAGAGGCTTTAATTCCTTAAAGGTAAGGGCAGTCCCTCACACTTCATAGCTTTTGATGACTTCGCCATGTTTTCAGTGTTTGTATGTGTTGACTGAAAGGACTAAAGAAAAGTCACCTTTTCGGAGAAGTGGATTGTTTTTCCTGCAGCTCAGTCTTGGTGAGTTAGAAATCATCCTGATTGTTCTGCAACTTGCTGTTGGAGGCCAACAACACAGAATGGCTGATCTCACTCGAACAGCTTTTGTAGGCTTGAAGCAACTGATGGTGAGGCAAGTGCTTTCCACCAGATTTGCCTAAATAAAAGCACCACCAGAGAAGCAGCCCAGCCCAGCCCTCCAGGCCTTAAGTTCTGACCTGAGCCAAGTGCATATTCAACTACACAGCTGAAAGTCCGAGTTCACATAAAACCACCGCTTTAGTAAAGACCTAGTAAGGTCAAGCTAGGTCATAATGACTATTCCTCAGACAATGACCCCCAGTACTGACTGACTGCCATGCTCATGCAACATTGAATGCCTACTCTATATCAGTCGCTACGGTATCGGTGACAATAAAAATTATGAAGGCTAAAATCCCTACTGGCAAAAGCTTTATAATCTCGATTTATGTTTGTGAATGATTTAAGAAATGAATTTCAATGGTCTCTTGGTTTTATTTCATATTATTTAACAATGCTCTTCCATTTTCATTGTGGTTTCATCCTGATAAATCCATCCTAAGCTGAAGATGCAAGTCAGACTCCACGCATCCATTAGATGCCGATCAGCATGGCTCCCAACACAGTCCACTGTTGACTGTCAGTTGTTTGCCCTGGTAGTGCCATAGGTGCCCACCGACAGCCCCCAGCCATTGCCTGGCATTGAGAGAGACCAGCACACTTCATCTCACCAGCCAGGGAGAGTGCCAGGAGTCAAAGCACAGGTCTCCACGAAGCTCATTTTGCTTCTGCTTCCTCTTGTTGAAATGATACACAGAGACTCACTTTAGATCAATGTCAAATGTATTCCAGAGCAGTTTTCACAATGAAAGACACCAAGCAGCAGCAAGACCTGTGTTTGTTAAAATCCATTTAACCAAACAGCCATAGAAAGTCGGTCTTTCTAAAGAGATTCCACAATCTGTACTTTCTGTTTTCTTTGTCTGTACAAAGAGAAACGCTGTGAATTATTAAAGAGAGTGTACCTGGGATAAGCTAAGGAATTGGTAACCTCTTGGCTCACTGTGAGTCACACAATTCAATGGTTTATGCAGTGCCAGCTGTAAAAACTGAATGCATAGCCCCCACATAACTGTGAACAAAACCAAGTAATGCATATTATCTGAGTAAACTGATGGTTGTTTTCTACAAATTTCATAACCATCTGAAGGCCCACACTCACTTCTTTATAATAGTCTTTCTGAAATGCTCTCATGCTGAAGATTTAAGATGGCATGATAATACTTAAGCATCCAAAAGGTTAGAAGTCACGGAGCTAAAGAAGATGCAACCTAGACACTTACATATTATCTTCATCAAATGCTTCTGGAACAAAACTCCACAAGATTCAGAAGGTGATTTCACTGTTCATTAACTACCTGCTCTTAGCAACCTGACACTCAGCGACAATGGTGATTTGTTTTCCAAAGCCCATATGGATTAACCATATCTCAACAATTGTGGAGCTGACCGCTGGGAATCCGTAGGGCAGGCCAGCAGACTGCTCTCTCCCACAGAAAGGCCTGGTTTTCCTCTGAAGATGAAGACGACCATGATTCTCAAGATGATTTTTCTTTTCTTAAAGTTTCCTGATTTGTACATCTGGGAAAGACCTGCTGAGCACCAGACCAGTGTTCCATGGACTATCTGGGTGTTCCAACCTACCCAAGTCAACAGGTAAGGTTACAGGATTTACAGCCAGCAATTCCTTCAGGAACTGTGAGCTAAGACAAACCCCTTCTCCTCTAGCTGCTTTTTGCCAGAAATATTACAATGAAATAAATTATTAAATAATAATCATTTATTTAAAATAAATTATTGCAGAAACAGACATAAAACTGAAACAGTGAATCTTCATCCAATTAAAATCTTATGCTTCAAAGGACATCCTGAAGAAAGCAAAAAGATAACTGAAGGAATGAAAGAAAATATGTCCAAATTATACATCTGGTAAGAAACTTGCATTCAGAATATACAAAGGATACTCACAATTCAACAATGAAGAGATAATCCAGTTTAAAAATAGGAATGAGCATATAAAAAGATGATCAACATTACTATTAATTGGAGAAACGTAAATCAAAATCACAGTGAGATACAACTTTATCCCCACCATGATGGCAGAAATAAAAATACAGATAATAACAGTGTTGGCAAGGATGTGGAATCCTAATACATTGCTGATAGGACTGTAAAATGCAACTGTTTCTTTGGAAAACAGTTTCACAATTTTTTAAAACATTAAACAAGGAAGTATAATTTGACCTTGACATCCACTTCCCAAAATCAAAATACATACTCACAGAAAAGCATATAAAAATGTTCATTTACCATCATTCATAATAGCTAACCGGCGGGGGGGGGCGGGGGTTGACTTGTGAGTGATAAAAGGTGGTACACACAGTGAGTACTATCAAGGGATAAAAAGGAATGAAGTATTGGTGTAAACTACAACATGAATGAACATTAAAATCTCTATGCTATATAAGACGCTAGTCACTAAGGGTCGCATGGTATATGATTCCATTTTTATCAGAAGTCCATGATGAAAAGTCTTTAGAGGCTGGACGTAGATTGGTCGTGTGGGGGTTGTGGAGTGGGGTTGGCAAGAGGCTGGTAACAAGCATGGGCTTTCCTTTAGGAGTGATGAAAGGCGTTGGAATTAATACTGATGACCATGTAACTGTAAGAGTACTGATAACCATTGGGTGGTTTAAAAGGGTGAATTTTATAGAGATGAATTATGACTCAATAAAGCTGTTATGAAAGAAATTAATGAACTCTGTGTATCTTGCTCCCATTTTTATTTTTGTGATGAATTATTTTGCTACATTTGTGCATGTAATTTTTGATTATTTGAATACTTTTGGAAAAACACTGAAGCCAAATTAAAATACAAAGAAATTAACTGACCTTTTCAAATATATTTTAATGATGAATTCTGGGTTTTTAAGGCACAGTAGGGGGATTTTCCCTTTCACAAATGGTTTTATCACACAGTGCTGCCACTCAACACAACTGTAACATATGGAAATTTCCAGCTTGCATGTTTTCCTGCCTCTGCACCCTCAGCAGAAATGACTGCCTAAGGCCAGGTGGAACTTGTTCACATCAGGAATGTCCGTGTTAGAGTGGAGCTTTCAAGCAGTTAAATCACCCCATGGGGTTCTATGCGAACAGATTACACAGTGTTTCTCCACCTCATCTTTCATTGACCCCCTAGGAAACCTTTTCCTAGCTATCCGCTTACTCAAGAAAACTTGGTACTATGAATATAGTACAGATCCATGTGTGTTCTATGAATGGCATGTATGTGTTCAATGTAGAAAAAAAGCAAGCTTCTCATTCAAATTTACTTCCTTCTGACTGCTATTCCACCTGCACTAAGAATGCATAGTCTACTTTTAAATATTATATGTGTGTGCTTGAATATATTTGTTATTTTCTTTACTATAAGCCAAATTTAGAACTCTTCCAATAAATTCAATCTATAAATTTAAATAGAAAAAAATTAATTTTTATAAACTTAATTTGGAAAGAGCTATAAATGATTTGCAAATATGCTAAAATATGAATGGTTTTCAAAATTATCTCTGTGAGAACACTCACAGACTGTGTAATTGGCTTATGATATGCTACTCTGTGGGAGATAGCATGCAAAGCTATTTCAACAACACATCTTCTAAAAGTATGTACATATATGAGCACAAATGGCTGGAAATACTCATCAAAATATTAATCAGTGGTTCTCTGTAGGTATAAAGTACTCAATGAGCTTAAGTGTCGATTTCATAGGTCTATGAATGCCAAGTTTTCTATAATGGGTTTGTATTACATATTATAATTAGGAAAAAAGGTTACCGACAAAATATTTATTAAAGTTAATTTGTATCAGAGAAAATATATTGGGACTGTAGATAGATAGATAGCTCAGAGGTTAAGGGCACTGGCTGCTCTTGCAGAGGACCTGAGTTTGGTTCCCAACACCCATGTTGGGTGGCTCACAACCACCTGTAAATCCAGATTCAGGGGATCCAATGATTCACATGCCCTTATCCATGCAGAGACACATAGTTAAAACTAAATTAACTCTTTTCAAAAATTAAGAAAGCTGTTGGCATCTATTTTGTAGTATGTTCAGTAACGTGTTTGGTGGCCTTTGGGGAAGGCTCTGTTTGATTTCTGCAATCGGCCTCAGATGAAGGTCCTTTTCTTGCCTTTGGTTTTTCTTGCATCTTTTCAATACTTATTCAGCAAAACATTAGCCCTTAGTAAATGGCAAATAAACCATGACCTTGGCTCCCAACAAGTGCCTTTCTTTAAAACTAACTCTAGGTTATTTTAAACTTCTGGGAGTACCATTCAACAAGCAGGCATTTGCTGATAGAAATTTAAAAACAGTGAATTCTGAAGCTGACAAGCAGTATTACACACCAGATTTCAACTATGTAAGTGCATTTAAATGATGGCTCAGATTTAAGTATCATAACTTTGGGGTGAGTAGAGGAACACCTACTTTACATATCATTGGCTCAGATTTGAGTATAGTAACCTTGGGGTGAGTAGAGGAACACCTACTTTACATATCATCTGAGTACAAAGCTTGCGGAGTGATCTTATTTGGCGCTCACAGCAGCCCTGTGACACTAAGGACATTTCTGTTGTTGGTGCCAAGTTCACAAGGCACATGAATGAAGTAGACTGTTGGGGTGGGTCAAGTCCTGAGTGGATGTGTGCTGTCTGACATGGGCACTGCCAAGTCGAGGACCAATGCCTCAACCCACGGGAGTGGCAAAGCCTTCCACTGTGGTTCTCAGATTACAAAGCCTTCCTTGGGTCCAAGTGTGATTGTTGATAATGTGTGAAGAAAACAGCCATCATACCTTTCTTTCCCAAGAATGTTCATGGCTTGCAGAACTGCTCCGACTGAGATTACTAAATGTGCCTTCTTGTTTATCTGTAATAACCTTCCTTCCCTGTTCAGATGTATGCGATAATCCCAGCTCCCTGTTCAACTATATACAATAACCATGCTGAACATCCAGGCTGCTGCAGCCCCCCCACTGAGAGCTCAGCCCACTTGATCTCAGCTTTTCTGAGTCCGTGTGTCTGTCAATTCTTCATTCTCTCACTGTTCCCATTGGGTCAATTCCAGGAGGCCTCCAGAGAGAGCATGGCACTGGATTTCAACCCAAAGCTTAGAGTTAAGCTTCAAATTTGGGCTTTTTCCCGTTCTTAATAAAATGAAATAAACATTTACATACACGTAAAGCAAATGAGAAAATGGTGATGGACACTGTTACCAGATGTTTACTCCCATAAAGCAATGCCAAATGCACCTCACTTGCTCCTACACTTTTGTGATCCCCTTTTGACTCCAGAGTAATGTCCAATTGGTGGTTTAGGTGGTGGGTCACAGACCCCAGGAAGGCTTCAACCTGATGATTATCTCTCTCACCCTGTGGGCTGGGTTCTGCCTCAAGGCATAAGGAGTCCTCTTCCCCAGGACTCCTGACCCCCAAAGAAGTAGAGGCTTAGGGAGTGTGTCTGTTGAGAAGTCTACACGAAGTGTTCAGCACAGGGTAGAATGCAGACTGTGTAAGGGACATGCTGCTCCCAGGTCCCTTTATGTCGACCTGACACAAACTGGAGTCATTTTGGAAGAGGGCACCTCAGTTGAGAAAAAGCCCCCACCAGACTGAGCTGTGGACAAGCTTGTGGTACATTTTCTTGATTGATGATTGATGTGGGAGGGCCCAGCTCCCTGTGAGTGGTGCCACCCCTGGGCTGTGGTCCTGGGCGCTATGAAAAAGCAGGCTGGTCGGGCGGTGGTGGCGCACGCCTTTAATCCCGGCACTCGGGAGGCAAAGCCAGGCGGATCTCTGTGAGTTCGAGGCCAGCCTGGTCTCCAAAGTGAGTTCCAGGAAAAGCGCAAAGCTACATAGAGAAACCCTGTCTCAAAAAAAAAAAAAAAAAAAAAAAAAAAAAAAAAAAAAAGCAGGCTGAAAAGGCCATGAGGAGCAAGCCTGTAAGCAGCTCCCTCCAAGGCTTCAGTTCCTGCCTCCATGCTCCTGCCCTGCCTTCCCTGGATGACGGGCCAAGAATGGGAGCTGAAATGAATCCTTTCCTCCTCAAGTTGCTGTAGTCATGGTGTTTCATCACAGCAACAGAAGCCTAACTAAGACACACCCCGTGTATCACTGTTACCTTTGAGGTCAAGTCTGAACCGTAAACCCCAACACCAAATAATCCCAGCCTGAGTTTAGGCTGAATAACCTGAATAGATTTATATCTTTTAAAAAAATTGTTTAAATTAAAAAGTCATCAAGGGTCGGATGGTGGTGGCGCACGCCTTTAATTCCAGCACTCAGAAGGCAGAGGCAGGTGGATCTCTGTGAGTTCAAGGTCAGCCTGGTCTACAGAGTGAGATCCAGGACAGGCTCCAAAGCTACACAGAGAAACCCTGTCAAAAAACAAAAAAACAAAACAAAAAAATTATAAAAGATACTATTATTCAAATAAAACTTCCTATAATCATGGTAAGCATATAAATATAGGACAGGAACATGCTTTGTGTTTTAACTATTGTCTTCCCACAAGTATTCATGATTTATCTGCTAAAGTGGAGATGACTCATGCCCAAGATTTTCAAGTCAATATCCTTTTACTAGTAAAAGAACACATCTTCATTTGCTTTTTAATATTTCTAGAAATTTATATTTTAAAACTAAAACACAAAATAAAAGGCCAGTCTTTAAATGGCCTCTAAACCAGAGATGGCTTGTGAGATGCCTCAGTGTGGAAAGGCCCTTGCTGCCCAAACTGACAACCTGTGCTTGATCCCCAGGACCCACATGGTGCAAGGAGAGAATTGACCCTGGCAAGCTGTCCTCTAACCTACACACACACTAAAACTTAATTTTAATATACATGGACACAAATAAATAAATACATGTATGTATAGGTGTGTATATACACATACGTATACATACATCAGTGATTAGCTATATGTATTATGCAACATATTATGCTATATGTAATACAAACACACACACACATATATATATATATATATATATATATATATATATATTAAAAAAACCCTAATTCTGTACAAGTGTGCCAGATGTCATCTAATGGAGAAAGAACAAGTGTGGTCTTGTAAAGGAATAACACTGACATACTGGATAGCTATATAGAAGAAATCAAATCTCTATCCACACCATACTCTAAAGTTAACAAAAAATAGTTCATGCAAAAACTATGAACCATTTAGAAGAAGAACCCCAGAGGAATAAGTCTGTAATTTAGGATAGACAAAGATTTCTTGGGATTTTGGACATTTTAACCACATGTAAATCATACTCTAACCCATCAATATTAAGAACATTACTTTTTAAAATATATTATTTAAAATTTTTTTTAAATGTAAAAAGGAAATCTTAAGGAGCTGGGCGTGGTGGCACACGTCTTTATGTCCCAGCACCAGCACTTGGGAGGCAGAGGCAGGTGGATCTCTGTGAGTTTGAGGCCAGCCTGGTCTACAGAGTGAGTTCTAGGACAGCCTCTAACCCCAGTACTTGGGAGATGGATATAGAAAGAGAAAGGAGTTCAGGGCCAGCCTGGGCTACAGCGTGAATTTGGCACCAGTCTGGGCTACATAAAACAAAAAAATAAAGGAAGGAAGAAAGGGAGAGAGGGAGGAGAAGGGAATCCATCAACCAAGGGAAAACATCATTAGAAATACATGTACCTGACATGGATTTTATGTTCAAATTTTGTAAACAGCTTTTACAACCCGATAATAAGGAAAATGAACAAAGGCTGGAATAGCTATTTCAAAGAAAGTTATGCAGAATAGAGTAAAAGTAAGACACTCAACATTATTTATCACTAAAGAAATGCAAATTGGATCCATTATAATATCATGACCCACTTACTAGAATTGCTAACATTAAAGACTGATGATACCAAATATCGGTGAGGCTGTGGATAAACCGGAACTCTTGGAACCTTGTCTGTTGGTGGATAGTTACTTTAGATAATAATCTGACAGGTTATTAGGAAGTCAAATAATTACCAAATGTAGCACTTGGCAGTTGCCCTTCTGGGTATTTACCCAGGAGATGTGAAAGCACACATCCACAACAAGAGGTGGATGTGGACACACAGAGAAGAGTGTTCGCAATCACTCCTGCCAGGAAGCGACCCAAATGTCCATCACAGACAAGCAGGCAAGCAAACTGCTACGCCTCCCAGCTAGGAACTACTACTCAGCCATTAAAAGGAGCAACTAAGAACTGGAGAGATGGATGACTCGGCAGTTCGGAGCACTTGCTGTTCCTGTAGAGGCCTGGGTTTGGTTTCAAGCACCCACATCATGACTCACAACTGCCTAAACTCCAGTTCCAGGAGATCTGATGCCCTTTGGCCTCTGTGGGTACAAGGCATGCACATGGTACACACACACACACACACACACATACACACGCACACACGCACGCACGCACGCACGCGGGTGACTCTCCCAGTCATTATATACAGAGTAACACTAAAGAATATGCACTATATAATTATTATTATAAAGTTCTAAAACTGAAAACCTATCCACAATGGCAGAACTCAGAACAGTGGTTGCCTAGGGTAGGGAGAAGCGGAAGGCATGCCCAAGTGCCATGGTGGGGACAGTGCTGCACCGGATGTTAGAACCCCCCATGTCAGGACTGTGGCTGTGATACACAAGTTTGCATGCTCATCAAATCATTCAAAGAGATGTGCTTTCTAAAGATACCATCTGCAGCATTCTGTAAGAATATTCTTGTAAGACAATAATATTCATTTCGTAAGTGCCATGTTAAAGTGAGTCTCCCTGGGCACACACAGGGAGGTTGGATTTCACCTGCTTACTACACAAGTTTAAATGAAACCCATCTTTCTGAGACTGTAGGATCTCTCTGTGTGTGACCTCTCTCTCTCTCTCTCTGTCTCTCGATATGCACATGTATATGTTTCTTTAAAACAAATAGCTAATTATTATCTAAAGGTGGTTCATGAATTTTCTGGCAAATGGATGGAACTAAAAAAAAAAAAATCATCCTGAGTGAGGTAACCCAGACCCAGAAAGACAAATATGGTATGTACTCACTTATAAGAGGATATTAGCTAAAAAGTAAAAGATAATCATGTTATAATCTGCAGACCCAGGAAGGCTAAGTAACAAGGAGGGCTGAGGGAGGCAAGGCAAGGATCTCCCTGGTAAGGGGAAAGAGAGTAGATTTCGTGGATGGACTGGGGGCGGGTGGGGATGGAAACAGGAGGGATCAGATGGGGAGGGTGGAGGGAGAGAACACTGGGAGAGATGACTGGAGTTGGGGGGCATTTTGGGGGCAAAGTGGAAATGTAGTGCAATGAAAATTTCATGGGTGACACTAGCGAAGACTCCTAGTAACAGGAGAAAGGGAGCGTCAACAGGCCACCTTCTGTAACCAGGCAAGGCCTCGGGTAGAGGGGTCGGGACACCAACCTAACCATAAAGCCTTCCACCTACAGCTTGTCCTGCCTGCAGAGTGTTCTGGGACCAGAGCCCAGCAGAATCCTCATCAAAGGGACCAGAGAGACTTCACCCAGCAATGATGGGAGCAGATGCAGAGACCCACAGTTAAACATTAGTCGGAGCTCAGGGAGTCCTGTGGAGGAGGGATCAGAGGAAACAGAGGGGTCAGGGACACCATGAGGATACTGCTCACAATATCAGCTATCCAGGACTCATGGGAACTCACAGAGATCAGGGAACCTGTAGGGGTCTAACCTATATCCTCTGCATAATGTTATGGTTGTGTAGCTTGGTGTTCTTGTGGGACTCCTAACAGTGGGAGCAGGGGCAGTTTCTGGCTCTTTTGCCTGCCTTTGGGACCCTTTTCCTCCTACTGGGTTGCTTTGTCCAGCCTTGATGTGATGGTGTGTGCCTGGTCTTAGTGCAGTGTGGTATGCCATGTTTGGTTGATGTCCTTGGAAGGCCTGCTCTTTTCTGAGGGGAGACAGAGGAGGGTGGATCTGGGGGAAAGAGCAGGTAGGGGAGGAGAGACGGGGGAGGGGAGAGAGCAGAAACTGGAGATGGGATGTTATATATGAGAGAAGAATAAGTAAAAAAGGAAGAAAAAGGAAAATGAAGGAGGTTCATGAACAGCTTCACTGGGTCAGACATAAGCTGCAAGGTTATGCTCTCACTGGAAAATCTGGAAATAATTTAATGTTGAGGCTTGCATTCCCTTCTGGTTCGTATTCAATACTAGTATCAAATAAATAAGTGGAAAAATGAATAAATGGATATCCACTTCTTTCACTATAAAAGAAACATTTCATCAGACATGAATCAAAAAAGTTATACCTGATCCCAATATCATACACCATTACCTGTCACCACATAATAAAAACAGTATATTTGAGGGGCTTCAAAAATAACACAGGATGTAAACAGGAAAGATCTAAAACAAAGAATAAAAAATAATCTTGCTCCTATCTAAATCACTCACAGTTTGAGGGGCTGCTGCCCTGGGCAGGACACAGTCCCTCTGCTGGATGTCAGAGTGTGAGCCCTAGTCCCTTAGCCTATGTATTCCCTGGACAGCCTGCTGGAAGTATGGAGTCACAGCAGCTACCTGGACCTGCAGAATCATAACTCTCAGTTAATGACATCCCAAATGACTTGTATGCCCATTAAATTTTTAGTAGATGTGGCCTATATCTGAGAGGGTGTCAGCCCAAAAGTTACTGAAGTGGGGCGTAAGACCAGGGACTGGTATTCAATATGAAGATGCTTTGGGTTTTCCTTTATTTACCTGTGTTATTTGACTTTAACTCAATGAAAAGTGTGTCTTTTGTGAATTATGAAACAGTAAAGAAATAATGATCATGAAACAAGCTGTAGGCTACATATTAATCATGTGTGGGAGGCCAACTGGGAGATCAGCTCCCACATTTTACCCCAGGGTAGTCTTGAGGAGTGAGGGGTAAGAGATTAGATAGAAGGATAGAGGGGAGAGAAACAGATAGAAACACAGGATACCCTCCGGAGGGCCTAGATTCTTTTCCACCAGCCCCTTCTGTCTCTTCTAAAGGGCTATTTATAGGAATGCCAAAGGGTGGAGCAAAAGACCTCCCCCTAGCTCAGCCAAGTATAGACCCTTCCAATCATCTAGTACCCAAGCACATGGTCAAGCAATCCTCTAATGCAGCTCAGCTGGGTAAAGCAAGCTCAGATCTCACTAGGAAACCTTTGTGGGCCTCCACAATCATGAATTTTAACGTTCAGTGGTACAATGTCAGATCAAGTAAACCAAAACCTCAACAGGCTCTTATCAAGGAAAGACGGGCTCCTCTGTACCTACCAACCATTCAGGCAATGCCTGCCATAGTTAATAAAAATTAGTTACATGTCACAACATTTTCCTGCTACAGAGGCATCTAAGAGTGGCCAGTGAACTCACCTTCTCCAAGCCAGTTCTCAGCACTGAGTTAATTTGCACCCTGCAAATGGACATTGCCTAAGTTCTAACTAGAGTCAATGTCTATGTAAACTTATTGTTCTGCCATTTGGGGGGGGGAGGGTAGAAACAAACCATATTTTTTCCCTCCAAGGATACTAACCCGCAAAGTGAAAATTCCAGGAAAAAAGAATTTTAAATTCAAGAATGTTTTTGTTTGGGATAGATGTTAAGATTCCCTTAAAGGTTCTAATGAGAGCAGCATCACCAACTATACTAATGCACAGGTTTCTCAAGTTCTAAATATGTGATTTTATGATCTTCAAACTTAAAGAAGTTGTATGTACATCATTTAATTTTGTTATATGCGTGAGTGTTTTGCCTGCACATATGTATATGTACCACCTGTGTGCCTGATATTCATGGAGACCAGAAAAGGAGTGTCAGATCCCTGGAACTAGAGCTACAGATGGTTGTGAGATACCATGTGGCTGCTAGAAACTGAATCCAGGTCCTCTGCAAGAGCAACAAGTTCTATCTGCTGAGCCATCCTCTTTCTGGCTCTCTTCAAACGTTTAACTGCAATCCACGGTTCAAAACTACACACACACACACACACACACACACACACACACACACACACACACCTGTATCCACTCACATGTGTGAAGTGAAAGCCTGTGCTCATGCTTAGATACACTCAAATGTTTTCTAATTTATTGTCTATTGTCCTAAACATCTATTTGAAATCATTCTATCCTTCCCAGGTCTGTTACTATCTGTTTTGTGGTGTTGGGAATCAAGCCTAAGACCTTGCACAGACTAGGCAGATGCTGTGCCTCTGAGCTATGCTTTCAGCCCTGAATTATTCTGTTGTCTTTCAATGCTTTGGAAATGCTTGTAACTATTCACAACATTGATTTCACCACCTATGAAAACACTTACAAAACACTTGGAAGATAAGACAGGAAATTTGGGAGAGAGAGACTGACGGCTTCGGGAAAGAAAAAAGGAAACCTAAGAAATCTAAAAGAAAAGGAGAGGGAAGCGTCATGGGGAGGAGAGTGTGACGAGACAGCCTGGTTCCTGTTTTTTGTCTTGGCCTGCTTGTGGCCTGCACCTCTGCGTGCACTCCTGGGCTTCCTGCTCTAGATAGCTTCCTCGTCACACTTCCGGGTCCTCACCCAGCTGCTTGTCCCCTGTCAGTCATCTAAAGGTGCCTCTTGTGCTCTGAGAGCTCCAAGTCCTTCCTGAAGACCTTAGCTGGCTCCAGCATCCTCTTTCCCTGGGATGCCCGACCTCTAAGGGTCTAATCATAACTTTCCTTCTCCTGGTGCTGTTCCTGTCGCTGCCCATCACAGGATTAATGTACAAGGCCACCTTGGGTTAAAGAATCCAAGTGCACAGCACCGTGGAGGAGAAGCTGCTTGGGTACAATTGATAAGGTTACTGTTTCTCAGACTCTGATGGCTTCTAGACCCTGGAAGAAATCTCTGAGGGCCACCAATGTGGCCTAGCTCTCACTGTTAGGCACTGGCCTGGCTTGGAGCTCTTGGCTGTGGCTGTGATAGGATTCTAGGAAACAAGAGTGGGTGGAGGTGGTTTTTTAAAACCTTGACAAGCAATTGGAGAAGATTCTGCAAGCAATGTGGTAGGAAGGACACAGGAGGAGGCTGGAAGAGCAGGAAGTTTACTAGCAGGAGGCCAGTCAGTAGACTGGATCCACGCCAGCCCTAAAACAGGAAGCATCTAGACTGCCTAGAACAGAGACAATGGGAGGCAAGAAGGAGAATTTCTCAAGAAGAATCTCTAGTTAGTATCTTAATATCCCTAGCCCAGGACCACGGCTAGCAGACTTGCAGAGTCCCGGGCCTCCTGTTAAATCTCTTCTTTAGGAAGTGCTGTCACCTCTTAATAGCCAAGAACTCAATTCCTCAGAGCAGAAAAAGCACAGGAGAGCCGCGGTGGAGAACTGGAGTCTGGCTTGTGCGCTGCCAGGGCAGCTTGGCAGCCTTGGCTACTACACTTGTCTTTGGGTTGTTGTTTTTTTGTTTGTTTTTTTTTTTAAATATTGCTGAGACAGGAAATGACGTAAGATCTGAACGCTATGACAGCCTGCAGCTGTTCTGAGAAAAAACTTTCTATTTCCAGGCCTGACACCTCAGAATGTTGGCTTCTGTGTGGTTGTTGAACACCTACTCTGTGTAAGATGCTCTGTTAGGTTAAGACCAGGTCCAGCAGAGGATGCTGGGGCACAGTGATGGGGAAAATGTTGCTTTGACTTTCTCCCAGGTTCCCTAATCACTGACTATTACCCACTCTGTCTCTCTGTCTTCTTCTCAGACTTGAGAGAACTCCACCTCACCAGACTCCACACAGCACCCTATAAAGTCCCACCCCAGCTTCTCCTCTACCCTTTCTCCATCCTGCATAAAGAGGTTGTAAAGGATGTATTTTATCAACAACAACAACAACAACCCAAAAAGAAAAGAAGAAGAAGAACAATGGACCAGTAAAGAAGAACTAAAAATCACTAGGATGCAGGAGTTTTCATTTCTCACAGTCACAGTGAATGCCGCCCCCAACCCCTTCAGTGCCTGGCAGAGGAAGTACAGTTGCGAACGTTACCGGTACTAAACCAGATTAATTTTCCATTCAAGAGGAGAAGAAAGCAGCACGGGGCGAGGGAGGCAAATTGCAGGGCCCTGTTATTTAGCACGTTCTCAATGAAAGGCAATACTGCTATTGAAGGCGAGCCCAGGAGCTCTCCCTTCCTCTCGCTAATACCCGCCCACAGGTTGCCTAGCAACCAAATTACATCTCTGAGAACACTCCCCAGCAATAACTGACCCTGAATTTTAATTTTTGTGTTGATGCTGAAGTGGGCTAAATAAATAAATAAACAGAACCACCCTGAAAGAGCATCCATTTTGATAAATAAGCTACAGACTGGGATAGCAAAGACAACAATTAAAAATATTCTATTTTTGTAAAGCCTTCCTCTTTTCTGGAACATTGTGTTGGTAAGTATAAAAAATCTGGATAAGCTTATTTTCGAATATCATAACTGCTATATGTAGATGACAATGGAAATTCAATTTCTCAAAGTAAACCCTAAAAGCTATGAAAATATTATAAGAAAATGCAATGTCAATTTTTATCATTGCTTTTTTGGACAACCTTTCAAAACTGAGAGTTAACAGTCAGTGCAGATCATAAAAGACCACACAGAACCCCAGCATCACCTTCTCACACGTGACAGAAATAACAGCTCATGTGCAGAAAGGGAAAGGCAGCCTACCCCAGGTTTCCATCAAAGAGCTGTGTGTGCGTTTTGAGTCCATCAGTAGGAACTGAGCGTGCTGGACAGAACTCCTCGCTGTCCCCGCCGTCACTTTTTCACACTTTTAGAAGTGTGCTCTCATGATTTCAGTGTTCCTCACTTCCCTGGTCTGGCCACATTATTTTTGTCACTTCTGAAAAGCGGTCCTTCCCAGCTAGCCTGAGGACACAAAGAAAACATGGTACGCCCTCATCTCATTTCAATGTGTGCTAAAATGTTTGCGTGACAACTATATTCTCATCAACAGCACTCTTTCAGTATTTACCAGAGCAAACAAAGCAAAGGCTTGTTTAGTGTTCGAAGCTGATTCCTCCGATGACCATAGACATCTGACCTTTTAGCTCATTGGTAAAAGGAAACACCATTAACAATCATCTGTTTGGCTGGGCGGTGGTGGTGCACACTAACCCAGCACTCAGGAGGCAGAGGCAAACAGATCTCCATGAGTTCAAGGCCAGCCTGGTCTATAGAATGGGCTCCAGGACAGTCAGAGCTACATAGGGAAACCCTGTCTCAAAAAAAAAAAAAAAAGCAAGGCCAGAAGGTGGTGGGGCACGCCTCTAATCCCAGCACTCAGGAGGCAGAAGCAGGCAGATCTTTGTGACTTCGAGGCCAGCCTGGTCTACAGAGCAAGATCCAGGAAAGGCACAAAGCTGCAAAGAGAAACCCTGTCTCAAAAAACCAAAACCAAAACAAAACGAAACAAAACAAACCACCAATCATCTCTTGTCACAGAGATTGATGAGAAAGAATACATCAGCCTTCGGCTCATCATCTCAGAACTGAGGAATCAATATGTCACTCTCCATGACATGATCCTGAAGAATATTGAGAAAATCAAACGGCCCCGGAGCAGCAATGCAGAGACACTGTACTGAGGCCAGGGCCAGGGCCAGGGGACTCTGTGAGTCTGGCTCAAGACCGACATTGCCTTGGTTTGTTACATGACTATCGTGATGGGGAAACTGGCTGGAAGTAGTAACCACACCTCTCTGTTTTTAGTTAGAGTTTAATGAAGCTCTCATCTAGTTCTGTGGTACAATCCTATTACTACCTCTTCAACAGTTGTGGGTCTAAGGCCTTCTAGCTCAATGTTGTCAAATAGTAAATAAACAATTTCCACCATTCTTGGTCATATTATATTTTATTATTTCTGTAGTGGGCGCTATGATGTACTGTCTGGATCCTCCTTCAGGAATAAAGTGAATATTTCCCCAGCCACAGAGATTGCTGACCATCAGCTATGAGCCTCTCTAGAAATGGCCTTGCTAAAATTTATGCATTCTTGAAGGAGCAGCCTGAAACTAATGAGTGGTCCACTTGGGATATAGAGGTCCAAACCTTTCACTGCAGCCTAGGGCACTGCAGAACCCTCACTGAAGAGCTGACCGAGGTCTTCCTGGGCCTGACTCACAGCTCAGTCTCTTCCTCTGTTTGCCCTTGCGTCCTATTCTTCCTTTTTGCATATGTTAAGTCTCAGGACACATTCTCCAACAGGGCACACACATATCTGTACCTCAGAGCTGCTTTCCAGGGACACGAGTTTCCTGTGAGCCTGTGAAAACATTCCCAAAGGCTACATCGTTCTGCTGGGGGAATTTGTTGATAAGACTATTATTTTCTTGCCTTCTGATGCTCCACTGGCAACGGTCCCACTGCTACCTACAAGTAGCAGACTGTATTATAATTGTGTATCAAAAAGGGACAGCAAGTTGAACATACAGAATGCTCCCAACTGTGGCAAGCTCTAGTCATGTGTGTACCATGGGAAAATGGAAAAGCACAGGAACATTAACAGTGTTCTTTTCTGGGTGGAAAGATGATTATGATTTTCTTTGCACTTTTCTGTATTCACAGCTTTATGGCAAGGAATGAGTTGCCCTTCCTATGGGGGCTTGGCTCCCAAGAGCTGAGCACTATTGCTATTTCCTCCAAGAATATCAGCATTCATAGGTGATGATGAATATAATATCCCTCACTACCATAGAAGTCACTCACTCTCTCTCACATTTCCAGTGGCTGGGACATGTAGATACCAAGTTTTGACCAAGGGGGTATAGGTTTGAAAGGAGATGGCCCCCATAGGCTCATATATTTCAATACTTGGTCCTGAACTGTTTGGGAAGGATTAGGAGGTGTGGCCTTGTTGGAGGAGGTGTGCTACTGGGAGTGGACTTGGATGTTTCAAAAGCCCACTCTAGGCCTCTCTCTCTCTCTCTCTCTCTCTCTCTCTCTCTCTCTCTCTCTCTCTCTCTCTCTCGCTCGCTCTCGCTCTGTCTCTCTCACTCTCTGCTTGCTGCCTTTGGGCCAGAATGTAAAGCTCTCAGCAACTGCTCCAGAATCCTGTCTGTCTGCTTCCTGCCATGGTGATCATGGCCTAACCCTCTACAACTGTAAGTAAGGCCCCTATTAAATGCTTTTTCTTCTAAGATCTGCCTTGGTCATGGCATCTCTTTGTAGCAATAGAGCAATCTCTAAGACAGGGATCTTCTTCCAAACACAAGTTTGCTTGGGTGTTCAGCATGTAAAGTATCCGTAGAAAGGACTGCGTAGAAGCCAGCCCTAGTAGTGGGTAGAGGAAGAGGGAAAAGCCTCTGCCTTGTGGTTAAGTCTTGGGTTTTTCTCTGAAAACCTTGGGAGTTAGGATTTTGAAATGCCAGAGCCTTCACTTTCAGTTTTGTTGATGTGATCTGAAGGGCAAGACGTTAAATGTGACTCCAGTCTGGCTGAAAACGTAAATGTAGAGTTGACAGCCGGAAAGTGGTAACTGTTTGTCACTGTAAACAAGTACAGAAGTAGAGAGCCAAGGGGAATGCTGACAGGGTAGAGAGATCAGAAAGGCTTCAGGAGAAGCGGGCCTCAGCTGTTCTGAAGACTGGCGGAGACTCAGCAAAGCAGCTCAGGACTTCAGCCAAGCGAGCGCAGAAGGGATTCGGTGGGGAGCTTGGGGTCCAGGGAACAGTGCCCACCTTCCCTGCTGGAGCTAAGGAGGCACTTAGTGAAGAAGCCGCATCAATCAACATAAGTTAGGTGTCTGATGGAAACAAAGCAGGGTCTGCCTGGGAGTTCCTGACAAGCAGAAGGTACTCTACCATCTTTTTTCCAGATTTTTTTTATTTTTTATTTTTTCCATTATCAGCTTGATACAGTACAAATTCTTATCCTAACAGTGAAATGTTTCACTGAAGCTTGCCCAGTGATTGAGTGATTGAGTTGGTAGAAAGTGTCCTACCAACTCTTTTGATGCTCACAATGTATTATATCATGACACCGAAGGAGGAATGAGGCAGAAGCACCAAAGGATGATGCTGTGGCCCTCAGCTTAGCCAAGTTCATACAGCCCAATGTGGGATGGTTTCTGACAGCAGCCCAGCACTTGAACTTGACTTCAATAACAATAGTTTTCTGATGCTTGTGCAAGCTCCTCACATCATCTATGTGATCACTAGTTTGTCAACTTGCTAACACCTAGACTTACCTGCGAGAGTCTCAGAGATCAGGCTATCTGTATAAGAGTGTCTTGATTGTTAATTGATGTGGGATGACCCAGTCCACTGTGGGTGGTGACATCCCCTATGCAGGGGATCCTGGATACTTACAAAAAGCATTCAGAGGAAACTGAGCAGAAGTATGCATGTTTGTCTCTCTCTGCTCTTGACTGTGAATGTGATGTGACTAACTTCAAGCTCCTGGGGCCCTGACTTCTCTGCAATGATTGACTATAACCTAGAGTTGTTAACTACAATCAACCCTCTTGTCTCCCAAGTGGCTTTTGGTTAGGATACTTTATCAAAACAACAGAAATGAAAATAAAACAATACAAAGGGACTATAACATTGCTTTTTAGAGATTTTTCTGAAATATTGTTATATTTCATTCCTTCTAATGATTGCTGAGCATGGTCCGACTCCTCAGAAGTAAAAAGCAGGAACGAGGGAGTGGCAGGCCAGAAAGCTGCAAGTGTAATGATTTCTGATGCTCCATCCTCTCCGGCTCTCTTCCTCAAGGAGTAAACAAGATGTTTAAGGGTTCTTCCAATAGTGTCCTGGAATAACTCCACAACTTTCCCCATTTATGACATCCAAGAAATGGGGGTTGGGGGATGTGGGGTATTCACCCACCACCCCGACAGTTCCCCAGAGTTTTCTTGAGTGCAATCAGCAGGAAATATTAGATAGAAGGATTTATAGCAGAGAATCTTGCGGAGATAAACAGATAGAAAATAAAGGATAGCCTCGAGAGGGCCTGGAACCTATTCCAACGGGCCCTGACTGTCTCTGCCCCAGGGTTTTTATAGATAGACGCCGAGGGGTGGAGCAAAAGACCTCCTCCCCCAGCACAGCCAAGTGCAGACCATATCAGACACCTGCACTCAGGCCCGTGGTCCTGATCATCCTCTATGCGGACCTGCTGGGTAAAGCCACGAGGAACCCGAGAACGGGCTCCCACAGGGGGACATTTTACAACTTCTTAGATAGTCTGGTTGGACATATTGGCTATGTCAGTATTACAGGTAGATTGCCTGAACCACACTTAATCCTCAGCACTTTGTGAGGTAGGTATTTGTGCCCCTATTTTTCAGACAGGTATATTTTTTAGATGTTCATATCTCTTCACAAAAATAATGGAATTGTTATCTAAGTATTTTTATTGTAAAACAAATAATTACTTCTTTTTTCCTCAAAAATTTTAAAGGATAGTCTTTGTCTTACTTTGCTTTCTTGTTACTATGAGAAAACACTGACCAAAAACAACTTGGGGAGGAAAGTGTTTATTTGGCTCACAGGTCCATCATCTGGGGAAGCTGTGGCCAGAACTCAAGGCAGACACCCGAAGGCAGGAATTGATGCAGAGGCCGTAGAAGAGCATTGCTTATTGGCTTGCTCTTCATGGATTCTCAGTTTCCTTTCTTTATCACCCAGGACCACCTGCCCAGGGGTGGTGCCACAGTGAGCTGGTCCCTCTCAAGCCAATCATCAGTCAGGAAAATGCCCCCACAGACATGTCCACAGGGCAGTCTGATGGAGGCAGTTCCTCACTTGAGGTTCCCTCTTTTCAGATGTTTCTGGCTTGTGCCAAGTTGACGAAACCTAGCAAGCACAGGTGCAGACCTGAGCAGACCTTTGCTGTTGATTATAGAACAGCTGTTAGATAGCTGGGCACTTTCCCACACCTGGGACAAAACCAGAGGCTGTGGGGCAGAAAGCAAGGCCTGATCAACTCAGTCGTTGGCTTGAAATGGCCTGTGCTGAAGCCAAATGGGTTCTTATATACCAAATGGCATTGGACATGACCTGGGGAGGTGCATGATGGGACTCAATGATGTCATTTAGAACAGCCATCTCCAAAGTTCCAAATCAACAGGTAGTTGTGAATCCCAAACATTCTAAGTAGGTGAGCCATCTATATTTACATTCCTGTCAAAGCAGCCCTAACCTGCTGGGTTTGTCTCTTGTCTCTCCTTTACCCTTTCCCTTTAATTGACCTTCCTCATGTCTTGATGAGTACTCACTGGACTCTTCTCACAGTTGTGGGATGGGATCCCTACAAAGATGGCTGATAGATCCTGACCAGTGTGTTGGGGATTCCCCTTTCCTACTCCCAGCATTCCAGCATTCCTCCTGTCTCCACTCAGCTGGTACCTTCCACCACGTCAAATTCAAGTAAAGCATCACCTCCTTCATCAAACTCATGCTGGTCACAGGCCACTTCACTGGAGTTTTCTCACACACTCTGTGGACATTCAGTAAATCTTATTTTTGTGAAGGGCTGAAGTCAACATGTCACCATTTGGTAAGGACTGGATTACGTGGCAAAGGTAGGGCTTGTAATTGAACATGTTTGTGTTACAGCTCTGAAGAGGAAGGCTTCCGCAATGGAAGTGTTACAGCTCTGAAGGGAAGGCTTCCACAATGGAAGTGTTACAGCTCTGAAGGGAAGGCTTCCGCAGTGGAAGTGTTACAGCTCTGAAGAGGAAGGCTTCCGCAATGGAAGTGTTACAGCTCTGCTCCAGTGGGGGACGTTTTCCTCAAGGCAAGTGGAATAGCTCTGAAGTGAAAGGTGTCGTAGTGATCAGGAGCCAAGAAATACCACAAAGTCACACCACACAACAAACCTCACACAAGACATTTACTGGGAGGGAAAAACCCAGGAGGGGGGCTGGGCAGTGTTTATACAGGGTTTCTTGGGGGGGGGAGGCTTACCAGGGTGGTTGGGATTGGTGGGATTTTGGTACCATGATCTTGGGGAAAGCTGAGGGGTTGGTGGGATTCTGTGGTCAGACTCTGGAGCAGGGATTGATGGAATTTCATGCTCAGGGATTGACAGGGTTTTGTGCTTGGGGATTGGTGAGATTCTTTTTCTTGGCCCTGGTCTTGGGTTTGGGGTCAGTTCAGCGGCAGGGTGTTCTTTCTCTGACCTTTACCCTACAGTGTTCACCTTTGCTGAATCTGTTCTCCACCAGCATGCATAATGCTGAATATCTCTTTTATTAAATCTTTCTTATAAGCCAAAAATACACACAAAGGGATGGGTATGGGGCCTTGGCAGGGCATGCTCTTGGTCTGAGCTAGTTTTATGAAACAACATCTAGTTGTTGTGGTAGTGACAGGGAGACTTTTACTCTGTCTTCCTGTGAAATCACCTGATCTGGGCTTCTTAAGTTCTAGCTGGGAACATAACAGGAATGGTATCAGCAGACAGCTACAGCTAGCAGGCACAGGTTAGTTAGGGAGGTGAGAAGAGTGTGGATTCTTAGGACATTACTGAGAGATGGCAAAATCTAGAACTTAAGTAATGAGGATATTACAGAATTGAACACAAAATTAGGAACCATAACAGGCAAGTCTGAGTTACCTCCAGACACTAAAGCTTGACTATTTTTGTGGGTCAGTGGTCTGTTTATTAGGCTTACTGACAGAGAGCACAGGTGAAGGGGTACAGTCAGGAATGTGCATGAGCCTAAGCAGCCACACTAGAAAGCCTCACTGCTGTGGGACATCTTTGTTTGCTGTGAATATGTGTTGCTCTGACTGGTTGATAAATAAAGTTGCATTGGCCTACGGCAGGGCAGGATGGGGCCAGGCAGGAAAATCTAAGAGAGATAGGAGGAAAAGAAAGGAGAGGCAGAGAGACGTCATCCCACTGTCCAGGGAGCAGCATGTAATGGCACACAGGTAAAGCCATGAAACATGTGGCGACACGTAGATTAATAGAAATGGGCTAAGTTTAAGTGTAAGAGCTAGTCAGTAGTAAGCCTGAGCCAATGGCCAAGCAGTTATAATTAATATAAGCCTTTGTGTATTTACTTGGGGGACACAAGTAGGAGAGATTTGTCCTGACCACCAGCTGGGCAGGACACAGGAAAACTTCTGACTACACTCCACCCAGCACAAATGAAGGCTTCCTCAAGGTCACAAAGATGGAGCTTCCTTCCTCTAGTCATTTTCAGCCTCTATACTAGAGCCCGACTCTTAGACCAGGAAGTCACTGGCCAGGCAGAGTTGGCACACATCTTTAAGTGAGGCAGAGCCAGGCAGATGTCTATGAGTTCAAGGCCAGCCTGATCTACAGAGCAAGATTCAGGACAGGCATCAAAACTACACAGAGAAACCTTGTCTTGAAAATAAATAAATAATAAATGGTGGGAGGAGTGGATGCATCCACTGCCCCCCAAATGCCATCCTCTCTGGGAAACATGAACAAGCCAAAGACTGCTCCTGATGGTACCGTACAAGCCAGGGTCTGCTGCTCTGGTGCAGATGGGGGACTGTTCAGATTGGAGGGTGGTGCTATAGAACACATGCATACAACAATCTTTTGAGGCAAGTATCTTATTTTTTTTCATCACAATATGACAGAAGAGGAAATTGAAACACAAAGAGGTTAGAGGGGACATCCTGCTTAATGCAGCTAACAGCCAGGCTTTGCACCCAGGCTCTCCACTCGAGTGTCTGCACTATAAGCTTCTTCTGTTGAGCCCAGTCTACGGGATTCATATCCATGTTCATTCATTTCACAGTCAATATACGGTAAGCTAGAATGCTGTGTGAATCGGGAACCATGCTAACCATGGGACCAAAAACAGCAACCTCCCTCATGAACCACGGCCTAGGATTCAAAGAAGTCAATCATGTTGGCTGTGGAAAGAAACTGTGTCTATAAAGACTGACTAAAACTTCAGTGATGGTGGTGAGTTTGGAATGTTGCAAAGAATCTAACTATAATTTCTCTTAGGTTACCTTTAGTTCCTCAAGAGCTCTCTTTGCCCACCTCTGTATTAGTCAGAACATCCTGATAAACAAGTTAAAAACAAAAACATCATCAACAACAAAAAATCCTTTGGAATATACTAACTTAACAAAACCCTATTCTCCACCAATGCCAAGAATGCTATCAAATAGCAACTAAGGCCCAGTGAAGATTCCCCACCTCGCTGTAATAGATTTCTCTGATATTTCAACAACATATTTTTGCTCGTTATATTCTATTTATTTGTTATTTACTAATTTTTTATTTTTTATTTTATAATTTGATTTAATTTTACATATCAGCCATGGATTCCCCTGTCCTCCCTCCTCCCCCACCCTCCCCCTAGCCCACCCCCCATTCCCATCTCCTCCAGGGCAAGGACTCCCCTGGGGATTCAACTCAACCTAGTAGATTCAGTCCAGGCAGGTCCAGTCCCCTCCTCCCAGGCTGAGCAAAGTGTCCCTGCATAGGCCCCAGGTTTCAAACAGCCAGCTCATGCACTAAGGACAGGCCCTGGTCCCACTGCCTGTCACCCACATATTTTTTAAATGCCTTGATTTATTAATTTCTTTGTTCTGTTACCACAAAAACTCCATGAAAGCACTTTCATGTTGGAACACTATAAGGGGAGAGACCTAAATCTGTGTTGCCAGGCCAGGCTCACCACATTTAAGCTCAGGAATAATCTCTTACTCCCTTTGAATTGAGAGGTGTATTTGGAGTTGAGGTATATTTGGGCTTCAGAATCTGGGGCTCTGAGAATAATCCACTCTCCACAGAAGGAGTCACCTGAATGAAAGGGAGGTACCTTCATGGACCCATTAATTCTAGGCGATCTGGTATTAATTAAAATAAAAGAAATCACAAATAAGCAGCCTACTTTTAATTAAAATGTAAAAATGTTAATCAATCTATAACAAAAATAATATGATTTATAATTATATTACCAATAATTAGTAAGAGCTCTAAAACTTGCAAGTGAATTAAAATGAGATATTAAAAATTAATTTTAAAAATTTTAGGGTTTATATTAAAACTAAAGATAAATTCTAAAAATAAGTCTGGCTCTTATCTTCTATGAGAGCCAAAGTCACATTTTAAGTCTTAATTACTATGCCTTAGAGATCCATGAAACAAAAATGTCTCTGATCTGCAAGCCCCTTGCCCAAGGACAGATAGTTCCTGAAATGCTGGAGGCTATTGCTTATGGGAGATAGCAAGCCACATGTTTTCACTCCCCTAAACAAATTTGTTTGACCCATCTGCACTGATGTGCTTGATCACATGTGGGCAGGAGGTTCACAGGCAGGAAATATGTCAGGATGTAAACTTGCCCCTGATTGGACTTAATGGGAAACACAATGAATTGTGAGTTTTCCTTCTTAAGCCCTTGCCATGATTGATTTTGGGCCATTTCCTGGGAACCTGGGTATGGACTGGGCCAGAGCCCATCCACCTGGCCAGTATTTAATTAAATCTTGCTTCAAATTCGGCTTTAAACTGGTAGTGGTCTTATTCTCTATCAGTGGGATTAACACTTTCTCTGACCTTGCCTCCGTATTCCTTATCTCTTATCAGAAAATTCTATATCAAAGAAAAAGACCATAGCCTGTTTTAAGATAGTAAAAATCCCCATTTGTAAAGGTCGCTTTCCCGTGGGAAGCTATGCTCACACTTGGTTCTGTCTCCTATTTTTCCTTGAATGACTTTTTCTTCTTTGAACTCTCATGTTTACATGAAAATGTCTTTGTTACAAACTAGTCCTGAAATTCCTTTCAGCCTTAAGCCATGAGTCTCCTTTTGGCCTAAGGTGAGGTCCCTAAAGTTTAGGGTGCTCCTCAGGCTGCTGTGATGAACAAAGCATGTCTCTGCCCTCTTACTGCCAGTCTTCCTGGGGATCACGCTGAGACCCACCTTTCAGCATGGTTGCTGAGTCCCCTGGCTGCTGCTTGGAGACTTACCCTGTTAAATATGATTTACATGTTACCTTAAAGCTTTGCCTCTGTTTTTTTCTGATCTGAGACCTGCTAAATGTTTGAGTGCCACTGATGCAAAAATAGACATCTTCTAGGCCCATCCACACCCATCACATATCTGTCCCAAGCCCATCTCTTACCTCCAAAAAAGCTGCCAGAGACACAGTGGAAAACCATTCCCCCTCAGCTTTTTAGCTCTTGGGAGAGACGGTGACACATTGACAGAGATACACACAGGGAAAGAGACAGAGAGACAGACAGAGACACATACACAGAGACACAGAGAGACAGACAGAGAAAGAGATACAGAAAGAGAGACAGAGACAGAGAGACATATAGACACACACACACAGATTACCTATGTCTATAGGACAAACTTCACTTTTTGTGTTACTAAGCCTTTCTCGCATTTTAAAGAGAAGGATCTTTACCTTTTTCTGTAGGTGGGCATACCTAGATTTCATGTAATTGTGTTTTATGTACCTGTAGTAATTGTTTTCATATATTTTTGGTTGTTTTCATATGTTGTTTGTGTCAAAAAATTTTAACAAGCTGTGGCCACTTCAATTTTTATTAAATTCACTTTTGTTTTATGCTAAATTATAATTATAATTTTTATTTTGCATGCCCAATTAAACCTGCATGCAGATTTACAAATTTGAGTATTATGATTATGTATTAAAAGGCCTGAAAATACATATTACCTTATAAACTTCAGTGCTCTAAACATCTTCAAACCTATTAAGGTTTCATAAAACCTTAAAATGCTAATTGTTTATATAAAACAACACTCATTAGAGTTATAAGGTAAACATTCCATTAAGCTGTAAAATCTAAATATTCATAGATTTTGGTAAGGATTTCCTTCCAAAACAGGCTCTAAACACACACACACACACACACACACACACACACACACACTTTAAATTTTTATTTCATGTAATAGCAATGGGTAACATAAAATCATATGATTTCTTTTTCAAAATAGTTTTGCTATAAAACTATTAAATGTAAGGTTCCTTATTAAATTAATAAATGTATGTGTTAGGATTCTACCGCTCCTCCAGCTGCATGACCGCACATGCGCGGTTCAGCAGCTAAGCAAGTGGTCTTACGTCTGTGTCATCATTGCGCTGTGGGATCCTGCAAATGCACGAAGTCATGCAATCAGGGCATGCGTGGCGTAGCTCTGCAAGCCCACCTGGGAATCCTTAAAAAGCCGGACACAGCCTCCTCCTCCTCCTCCTCCTCCTCCTCCTCCTCCTCTCTGATCTCTCCTCCCCCGCTATCTCTCTCTCTCTTTCTGCACGTGTCTCCCCGCTTCCAATAGAGCTCTGATACTGGGTTTTGTCATGTCTCGCGACCTTTGCGCCCAGTAACAGCGCCACTTATATTTCTTAAAACAACAGTATTTATTTATTTATTTATTTAAGATATTTGTGTTGTTTCCTTTTCACAGTGAAGAGTATAGGAGTTATAATCCCCCCAAAACAATAACCTTCCCAATCTTATCTTAGAGGAGTCTAGCCTATGTGTGGACATGTTTTATATGCACTGTCTGTCTCCCTGTGCCTATGTTTCACACAGCTGGCGTGGTACAAACTGGCATGTAAGTAAGTGATCATGTAGACTCAAGTTGTTAAATTGGACCAGCTTTCATTTGGCTTGTAGTTAAACTAAAATAAATAAGTAAATAAAAACATGCCTAAATATTTTAAGCTGTTTTGTTGCTTATTTTAGCATTCTTAAACTTGATCGTATGTCTATTTTGCTTTTGTTTTTGTTTTTCTCTTTTTCACTATAGCATACAACAAAACAAAAGACTGCTGTGCCCCGTGGCTTCCATGAGATAGCACAGGTATGGCAAGCCACCTAGACTCTTCCCAGCCCAAATAGCGTGGTTTGAATGAAAATGGCCCCACAGGCCCACAGGGAGTGACACTGTTGGGAGGTGTGGCCTTGTTGGAGGAAGTGCCTCACTGGGGGAGGGGGGCTTGAGATCTCAGAAGGTCATACCAGGTCTAGTGGCTCACAGTCTCCTCCTGCTGCCTCTGGATCCAGATGGAGAACTCTCCTCTCCTCTCCAGCACCAAGTCTGCCTGCATGTCACATGTTTCCTTCCCACCACGGCAATAATGGACAAAACCTCTGAAACTGTAAGCCAGCCCCAATTAAATGTTCCCTTTCTAAGAGTTGCTGTGGTCATGGTGTCTCTTCACAGCAATAGAAATCCTAACTAAGATAGCATATTTTAAAAAATATTTTAGTGTCTTCGATCCTTGTCTTGTCTTTCAAATATACCATGTTTAAAATAAATAAGGTCATTTGCACAATTAAAAGAAAAAAGAAAAAGTCCCAACTCTGGCTGCCCTAACAAACAGCTGACATGTCCAATTAAAGGGGCAAAATAAGAGCAAAGAGCATATTCAACCCGTGAGCCATGTGACCACAGAGGTAAAGCAGAGATGGAGGAAATATGGTCCTAGATCTTTCTTTGGGACAATTAACATGAGTTTTTAAATTTAAATTCTCCACAGTTTTTTTCAGGACATAATCATACCGTTCTAGTCAAAATGTTTTCCCCTTGATTTGTGTCTCTATTCTGGCTCTACAGCACACTCCCTGTTGCTTGAGGATATAAATTAATTTTAAGAGGCGATTACTCTTATGCCAGGATATAATTTTTCCTGCTGGCTAATTGCCCTCTGAGATACTAAACTGTTTGTTCCGAGGACTGAGAGGATAAATTGTATCTTTGCTTTAGCTGTGTTCCATTTGTATGTGAGGGGCAGAGGAATCCAAACAGTCAAAGGGTTTCAAGGAATTTTTGCCTCTACTGCCTCTTTAAAAACAAACAAATGAACAAACAGATTTTTCAAGATCCATCTCTTAGCTGTAACTATGGAAAAGTCAACTCTAAACATTTTTTAATTGTCATTTTAAATTCTACTCCAAAGGCTTACTAAGACATCTTAAAGTTTAAGTCTAATCTCAATGTGTTACATCCTAATGACATTTTTAGGACAATAATTATTTTTAGGTTTTTTTTCTTAAAAAAAAAAGACAAAATAGGGACTGGAGAGATGCCTCATAAACCGAAATGAAAAGTAATACTCTTTTTTTTCTAACAAAAGGTACTCATGTATTTTACCTGTTAGACATCCAAGAAACCATTTTTTTCTGTGCTTCAGATATAGCCTCCTGAGCTACCAGCTAAAATTAACTCATTAAAATTTTATTCTAATTTCATAATAACAATAATAATATTACGACTAAACTATATTCTAAGAAGATTATAAAAATCAAACTTAAAGTCTGCGTTCCCAGACCATGGTCACTCACATGCTCGCTCTAGACTGAACTCTCTTCCTCTTTGAGTTGAGGGCTATGGTTTTGCACTCACAGCTGGCTGCTATACTGAATGAGAACGAGGATGAGATCGCTCCAAAGGGTGCTTGAGGACAAGGTTTTTATTGTAGATTGAGGGAAGGACAGCCAGAGGTCTCTGCAAGGGTCAAGACTGAACCAGGCCATGAGAGGAGGAGGGGAGGGGGAGGAGAGGGCAAGAGAATGGGGGGGGGGTGTAGCTAGAGTTTTTCTGCCTTGCCCACAGTCAGGACAAATCTCTGTCACCCGCCAGTCCCACAGCCGCTCAGACCCAAACAAGTAAACACAGAGACTTATATTGCTTACAAACTGTATGGCCGTGGCAGGCTTCTTGCTAACTGTTCTTATTGCTTAAATTAGTCCATTTCTATAAATCTATACCTTGCCACGTGGCTGGCGGCTTACCAGCGTCTTCACATGCTGCTAGTCATGGCGGCCGGCTGCAGTGTCTCTCTGCCTCCGCCTTCTGCTTCCCAGAATTCTCCTCTCTCCTTGTCCCACCTACTTCCTGCCTGGCCACTGGCCAACCAGTGTTTTATTTATTGACCAATCAGAGCAATTTGACATACAGACCGTCCCACAGCAGGGGGGCAAGTGGACCAAGAAGAGGGAGGAGAGAGACAGAGACAAAGAGAGGAGAGAGACAGAGACAGAGAGGAGAGAGACAGAGAGAGGGGAGAGACAAAGAGAGACAGAGAGAGAGGAGAGAGAGAGACAGAGAGCAGTGAGAGAGAACCAGGAGAACGTGTAGCTGGAATGGCAGGGCTATATAGGAACCAGAAGCCAGGGAAAGGAAGCCCGGGCTGGAGAAGTTTAAGGTGGGGCGGGGTGAGAGCAGCTGGGGAGCCACAGGCCTGAGTGGGCCCAGAGGCCATGCTAACAGGCTCCACAGTCAGCTGTTTGTTTCCTAGGTTTGCCCTGGTGACTTCCTCATCCACATGATGGGGAAACTGGACTAAAGAAATAAAAGTCACCAAGGTGAGTAACGGGCTGAGTCTCAGGGACTGAGGTAAGCTGCTGATCCCCTTCAGAGAATCAAGTGACAAGGCCTGTGTCACAGCACAAGGGTGCAGCATCCAGGAAGCTGAAGCTCGTCCGTCCGGGCTGGATAGAAAGACTATCTCAGAAGAGGAAGGAAAAGGGGGTGGGGCGGGTGAAGGGGGCAAGTCCAGTGCAATTGGCTACAGGTAACCAACCATACACAGCTTCCCTTAAGATTTAACCTTCCGCACTCCCAGGGTCACACAGTGATCCATCCTGCCCCCTCTCTCAGACTTTGCTTCCTCACCTTCTACTTGCTACCTTCCTCTTAGATTGTTTGGAAATGACTCCACTACTTGCAAGGTGAGCCTCAGGTCAGCAGCCTTAGCGTCCCCTGGGAGCTTGAAGGAACACAGATTCTCAGGCCCCCCTAGACGGACTGACTCAGGCTTGCACGTTCTCCGGGTCTTTGTGGGTGATTGGCAGGGCTATGCAGTCAGCAGCTCTGCCGTGAGAGAGAAGTCGGCACCGTCGCTTCCCCGAACCTAGGTGAGGCTCCTTCACAGGGGGCAACATCGGGGCTGGGTCTGCAACTCCTACAGCACTCCAAAGACGAAAGAGGTTGCTAGTTGTCTGCATCCTCCCTGGTGCCTGTGGGATACAGACTCATGTAGGCCAGTAGAACCGTTAGAGAAAGGGAGCAAGCGGTCTGCAGTGTCCCGCCCCCTCTTCCCTGTCGATCATCCCCCAAGCCCCACCCCACTGCTGCCGCTGCACAACTCGATGGGAGAATAACTTCTCTAGACACACTGACTCTGGTCTTCATGTCCAAGGAATGGGGTGCTTTGAGCCACCTCGTGACAGAACCACGTAGGAAGGTCCCAGCAAGCCAGAGTAGGCTTCTGCTGCTTGCACAGCCACTTCAGCAATAGCTGGGTGCTTCCTGTAGGGCCCAGTCTTGTGCCTGGTCTCAGTCCCCACAGAGCCCCCCCACCCCTTCCGCTGGCTGCCTGTGCTGGCTCTCAGTGCACACCCTGCAGTGGGGGCGTTACAGACCCAGCACTCACCCCCGCACCATGCCAGTCTGGTCAGTCCTCAGGATCTGCACACAGCAGGGCTGATTGGCCCCATCCTAGTCTCTTACCAGGGCAGCACCCTGGAGTAGCCGCCCCTGCCGAGCCGCACCAACACTAGGTTGGGCAATGCCTCCAGCTTTGCCAGCTTTGTTGGAATATTTTTTCACTTGTAACTATGTGACCACAAATGCTGCCACAAGCATCACGTGGCTCCGCGGCTGCTGTGGAAAGGGAGTCCCGCCTTTTATGTGTCTTATGTCTTTCTCTGTGACCACTGGGCTTTGCTTTTTCCCTTTCCTGCCCAGTTGACTGAGATGTCAGGTCTGGAGAGACTATAAAGCATGTAGAGGAAACTGTCCAACTATACAAAGAATTAGAACAATCAATACCATTTTCATTTTAAAAAGACTTCAGAAAGTGCTTTTTTAAATGCAACGTGTCTATATGCTAGGTACAGAAAGCTGAGAAGACAGAAAAGCATTTATTACCCATGATGCCATAGTGTAGAGAAAGCACCCTTAACATTTTGGTAAATTTCTCATTAAACATTATATATCCAAATCCCTAGAGTAAGGGAATTTTCTGTGCAGCTAGGGATGGCTGTGGAAGAGAGTCCATGCAAGTAAACTTTCCTCTTGCCCGTGGAATTCCTCATATCAAAGCTCATTAGAAACAGAACTGCTTCTGGGGCTGGGGGGATGGCTCAGTGGTTAAGAGCACTGGCTGCCCTTCCATAGGACCTGGGTTTAATTCCCAGCATCCACATGGCAACTCACAACTATCTGTAGCTCTAGTTTAGGAGATCCTACACCCTCACACAGACATGCCTGCAGACAACACCACCAATGCACATAAAATAAATAAATTTAAAAAAAAGAAATAGAACCACTTCCTACATAAGGCTGGAAAGGCTAACTATAACACTATTTGGCATTTTTGTTAGTGGTGTCTTTAAATTTAATTCTATAAATAATAAATATTTAGCACAGGCCAGTGGCCTACACAGTGGCACTTAACCTCAGATTCTGTCCAGGATGAGTGGAGAGGAAAGGCAGTCTACAGGAGTACTCAGGCATAGCCCAACCTGTCTGCTTGTAGCCTCCTAGTAAGCTCAGCCCACACCAGGCAAAGTCGTGAAAGGCAGGACTCAACTCTCCCCACAGGTATTCAGCCACAGGACAACCGGCAGAGCCTGGATCCAGTGTCAGGCCTTACAGACCTCACACTGCATGTTCCTGGCTGCAGAACACACAAACACCCTTAGAATGAGGGCTGCTAACTTAGACTATAAAAAGCTTCTGTTCTGAGAGTTTTAAACACACCTGTGATGAGCAAGGCACCTGTGGTGGTTATCTTCATTGTCAACAAGACTGGGTGTGGAGTTACCTAAGAGACACACCTCTGGACCTGAAAGGGTGTTTCCAGAGAGGATCAACTGAGGAGGAAAGACCCACCCTGAATGTGGACCTCACCATCTGTGATCTGGAGCCTGAGACAACAAAAGAAGAAAACAGAGTCAGCCAATGTTCGTTGTGTTGCTTCCTGCTCCTGTAAGGCAGTGAGGTGACCCAGCCATAGGTCTTTTTGTACACTGTGAAGATTTATCACTTGGATTGGTTTAATAAAATAGCTGGATAGCCAATAGCTAGGCAAGACTTTTGGGGCAGAGAGGATGCTGGGAAGAAGAAGGGCGGAGATGCGGAGAGTCACCAGCCAGACAGAGAGGAAGCAGCATGGGCAGTACAGAGTAAAGACGATAAGGCCACAAGGCAGAAAGTAAATAATAAAAATGGGTTAACTTGAGTTGTAAGAACTAGTTAGTAACAAGCCCAAGCTATTAGCCAAGCTTTCACAGTAAGAAGTCTCTGTGTGGTTATTTGGGAGCTGGCAAGTGGGATATGGAGCTATTTGTACTGTACCTGTGCACCATGATGGACCGAGTCCCTTAAATGGAGAGACAAAATAAAATCTAAGTTGCTTCTGACAGATATCTTTACAGCATTGAGAGGCATGACTAACAGCACCTTGTCCATTTTTATCTCAGTATGGAAGGAGCCCATTTCCCTGTGAGAAAGGATCCCTGACATCACCTGCCTGGATCCTTCACCTCTAAGGTCAGGGGTCACCCTGACTCCATCCATGACTCCCTGAAGAAGGAAAATCACTCCCACCTCTGTCAGGAAGTGTGAAGGTGCTGAGCTTGGCTGGCACTTGGATGGTCCTGAGGAATAGCTCATCAACGGCAGAGCAGCATCTGCAATCCACACAATGCCTGCTGATTAGTGATGACTGAAATTATTGTGAAAGGAGTTTGCAAGCACAAAGAGAGATTGGCACTAACCTTGCCAAGAGTTTTGAGTGTCAGTCCAATAAAATTTCAAATATTAAAGTGAACACGTCCCCCACCAGCCTTTAGTGCTGCAGGTTCAGGTTACTCAATGGCATTACCCATAAGGCACCTCTTAAGGACAGCAACCTGAGCTCTTCTTTTGAAATGCATATTTAACTTATTCTGGGCTTCATTTCTAGTGCTGACTTCATTTCTGGGAGGTGCTCACCCGTGATGCCAAACTAATTTGTAGACTGATTTACTACAGCCCCCTCTCTCTCCAAGAACCTGGAGAGTTATGGAAATACTCATCCCTCCTAAACTGGTTTTCTGGCTTGTGTCTGCAGAAGCACCCAATGCTCACTTCAGAAAGGATGGAGATACACATACTTCTTCTACTGAATCCTAATCAGGGAAGGGAAGCCATGAGTGTTCACACAGACCCCATGACACACTGCTTTTTTATTTCCACGGCCATCTGAACAGGAATCAGCAGGCTGCCGAGGTGTCCAACACGGTTTCTGCTGAGAAGGCTGAAATAGACTTCTCTTGCCTGAGTTAAGCAAATGCTAGCAATGCTATCTGGACTCGGGCGTGCCAGATGGCAGTTGCCACACCTTGCCAGTTACCAATCAGTACCCAACAGTTGGGGCTGACCAAAGAACAACTGTCCTTGACTCTGGCTTCTGGTCATCTGTTGGCTATAAATAGAAGCTCGGTGAAAAAGAGCAAAGTACTTGACCCAGCAATCCAGGAAATCCGGCCGAAAACGGCAGAACCTTGAGCATCAGGATGAAGCCTGAGAATGGAAAAGCACCACAGAGGAAGAGTGTGCGCCAGCTCGAGGCATCTGCAGCCAGAAGCAACGGGTGTTTTCATGAATTCTAGAAGAGCTCTGGACTGCGGATGAAGTCGTGTGGAAGCCTGAGGCTATCAACACGCGAAGTCCTCCAGGTTTGACAGATCACAACTGTTAGAGCTGCTTAAGAAAATAGGAAAGCAAATCCAAAATACAGAGCAAAGCTTTTCCACACCAAAATGACATTAGTCCATGATTCTGCTTCATGTAATATAAAATAACCCCTTACTACATTTCATATTAGAGAGAAAACCCTATGCCTAAGTGTTTTGGCCTTTTATGTTTGGGCTGAATTGTCCTAAAATGTTGCATTGGGAAGAGACTTCCTGTGTTCTGGGGCCTGATCCCCATATATATCACCCCCAGGCACACATACACCACCCCAGACACATACATATCACCCACACACACATACATATCACCCACAGACAAAGGGCAGAAGTGCGAAGCCAAGCTGGGTTATGGGTGATCTGTCGGAGGAGACTCTGGACACAAAATGCAAACATGCCAACAGGAAAGGAAAGAGCAGCGAAATTGAACAAAGACATGAGCTGAGCCGAGTGTAAGCACCAGAGAGATTTGAACGGTCCTGTTGTTACACAGGCCACACTTGCAAAGGTTGAGGCACCAGTGAGCAGGCCCAGGAGCCTCCAGCCCGAGTCTCCTGTCTTCAGAGGCAGCTGGGCACATCCTTCACTGCTGATAACTGGGACAGGAATGTGTGGACAGAACCTGCAAAACTGTGGGCGTGGTGAGACTCCGGGAATCGGTGTGTGTGTGTGTGTGTGTGTGTGTCTGTCTGTCTGTCTGTCTGTCCAACACAGCTCCTTTCTTCTGGGGCAGTCTCACAGGCGCTTGGATAGTGCTCTTTCAAATTTAAAAAGCCGCTCTTGATATGAAAGTGGTTATGCTTTGAGGCTTGAGAGACGAAAGCCCCTGGGAATCTAGTAGGGCTAGCGTCTGGTCCCTCACCACGCCATTTGTGCAGTTTTAAGGGTTCGTCCTATAAAATCTGTTTTCAGTCTACAAATGGATTAGCAGTCCCCGGCCATCCCAGAAAACACAGGACTCTGGGTCATTGCTTCAAAGCTGACCACTCAGATTGGAAACTGCACCGTTGTCTCCAGGACACTGGGGGCGTCGAGGATTTGAGGGACCTCTGGTGGGCCTTTCCCCTTGTTTAGGGACAGCGTGTTTGTTTATCAGCTTCTGCCTCCATGGGGACATTTGACAAAGAGGTTCTTGGTTGTTTTTCTTTTTCGGGGGTGGAGTGCGGGTGTTATTCACTTGAGGGTGGTTTTTGTTACTATTATTTTTTTTGTTACTATTATTTTTCAGACTGGTCTTGAACTCCTTGATGTTCCTGCCTCCACCTTCCAAGTGCTGGGACAGAGATGGCCACCAGGCTTAGCTCTCCTGCTTGCTTTTCATTGTGCGATCAAATTAACCTCCATCAAACTTAGAGGATCTAGTCTTCTTCCCCGTTGCTCACGTCTGGTTTTTTTCTTTCTTCTTTTCCTAGCAGGTTTTATAACTTTGACCCCATGTCTCAGGTCACCGCTCACTCAGAGATTCTGAGAAAACCAGTATTATCTCAGCCACGAAGGTGTTTGTTCCTCTCACAATCTGGCACTTGGAAAGCAAATGGAGAAGGTGTGATAAACAGTCATTGGCAGAATTTTCCAATTTCACAAATGTGTCTCGAAAGATAGAGTTGCAAAATTACAGGAAAATGGGTGGACCTCCTGGTAAGGCTGACTTTCCACAATACAGATTCTTAGAAGCGCCCACTGGAAGCTATGGGCAAATAGTTTTTATCTTGAAGAACTTTCTAACTAGTAGAAGTTGATAAGTTCATCAAAGAAAAGCATCAGAGTTCCAGCTTGAGCAGGTAAAAAAAAAAAAAAAAAAAAAAAAAAAAACCTTGGGGAAAGTCCATTCCTCCATTTTTACACACCAAGAGATGGACTGCTGGCCCCACCCCACACGGTTGTTTTCCTTCAAAGCATATCTGGTGTGTAGTCCAGGCACCCCTGACGTCTAAAATGGAGAGATGCCAGTTACTTGAGTATATTCCACACTTGGTAGCCTAGGTTTTGCTTTGCCAATGGGGCCTTGACTTCCCTGGGAGTGCCATTAAGGCCCATGGTGTTCCCGTGGCTTACCAAACCAGAGCCAGCACAGCACGACATCTGAATTCCTCGTTCTGAGCTCCAGCTTCATTTCCCACCCAACCCCAGACACTGTGACATCATCTAAAGTGGTGAAGCCCCCTCAGTTATCACAGTGTGTAGGGAGACCAATGAGAGCTACCACACTGCTTGCCAAACTTGACATTCAGCTAACAGCTGACAAAGTGTGACAGAAACAGATATGGATAATGCCATTAACGAGGACGTTTCACTTGGGGTTACCAGGAGCAGCAGAACAATCAGGGCAAGTTACTGTAAGAATTGCTCCATGTGTCCCTGGGGCCTGGGTGCAGAGGCCTTACTCCATTTTTTTTTTTTTTAACCTGCTCAAGCTGGAACTCTGATGCTTTTCTTTGATGAACTTAGGAGCTGCAGGCTGCAGGCAGGACTTTTCCATCCTCAGGGAAGCCTCCACTCTGCTTCTGAGGCTTTTGGATTGATTGGATCAGGACTACCCAGACTCCTAGGGGATTTTAACTGATAAGGGGCTGGAGCTACCCTACAGAACACAGCTCTGCGACACCTGGGCAAGTTATCGAATCATTTGAGACTGTCCCTCAGTTTCAGTAGTAACACATGAAGCTGAGCATCACAGAGGGACACGTTTTTGCTTTATTTTGTTTAAGAAAGGGGCTTACGCATCAAATTCAATATATAGCTGAGGGTGACCTTGAGCTCCTGGTTCTTCTGTCCACCTCTGGAGTGCTAGGATCACATGTGAGTGCCACCAGTTTGGGGCACTGCTCTTGATTCCCTATGGAGATAGTTCCATACTGAAGAAGCCTAAATGGTCCCTGCTATTCTTAGCACAGTATCAAACAGAAAATGGACAACAACAACAACAACAAAATATTTACTGCATGAATCAGATCACGACAGGGTTGAGGGTAGGGCACAAGATGTGAGCTCTTCTCTCGGTGGGCAGTAGGACCCAGACAGAGCTCTGGGAGTGTGAGTGATTGCTAGGTTTGGGGCCAGGGCACATTATGCCTCACCAATTTTATCTAAGCAAGGGAAGTTAATTTTTACCAAGGACCTCACTGAAGGGGAGGACACATGTGGAGAAGCCAGACGCTCTGCAGCTGGTGGGAAGTTGGGCAAGAGGAAGGCTGTGAGGAAGACAGCCAGTCTCCCCCATAGCTTCATCTGCCACAGCTTTGCACCTCACTGGCAACCCCAGCCAAAAAGCAAAGTGAGACCAGCAGCAGCAAACCGGAGTGTACCAGAGTGGCTGGTGAGTCTTAGCCACCTGACTGCTGTCTGAAGGACTTGGGAGGAAGTGCTCTTCCTTTGTGATCCTTAGTTGCCTGCTCAGTGAGCCACTGTGCTAGCTTCCAAGGCTTCAGGCCACAGAGACAGCTTCCTGTGAGTGGAGATGAACCCTCGGGGTTCAGGAGCTGCCTACAGCTCAAAACATCTTTTAGGGATAAGGAAGGAAACCTACAGCTATCTTCTAGGCCTTGGGGACATTCTTGGGGTCAACTAGCGTGGCCTCCTGGGTCAATCAAGTCCAGTAATCACTGTTTCCTTAAGTACCAAGGAAGTGAGTGGCTTTGGCACACAGATTTTAAAAAATATTAGTTGCAAGTATTATGTCAGACTTCCAGAGTACGGCAACTGCAGATGCAGAGCTGAGCAAGGGGCTTGCACCACTCCTGGGAGCCGAACTGAGCCCCACCAGGGCGGCCATCCTGCTAACACCAGATCTTTTTATTGAAGCTCTCTAAGTGTTCTATTAATCACAATATAATGGGGGAAAACAGCGGATTTGCTGGCTGAGTGCTGAAAATAAAGCATGGTCTTCATTATCCTCCCCATCTCTCCCCTCGTTTTATGTCTAGATCCCACAGAACAGTTTTTGGCCAGCAAGAAATCAGTTGAGTAGGCAGGATAAAGAGAGAACGAGCAAACGGAGCCAGGAACATCACAACAAAGCTCAGCCAAGGCTCAGCTCTCCAAGCAGCTGCCAAACCCTTTCCCAGCTGAATGAAGATTTCACGTTTTTGCCTCCATTTATGGGGAGAAACATGGGAGAAGGTCCAGCTCAATTTATTACCATTTGACTGTTTCCTCCATTAACATCAAGAGGTTTGAGTCCAACCACACTGACTTCCTGCACACTACGGGATGGGCTGCTCGGCTATTACATGAGACCATCAACCATCTTGCCCTCCAGGATGTCAACAATGACAAGGAAAATCACCACTGATAGGAACATTTAGTTTCCATATATCCTTATCCAAAATGTGATGCACAGCATGCACTGTCCCTGGAAAAATAAGGAGAAATATGACCTGCTAAGGGGAGTGGTTCATTTTTTTTTTTAGACAGGGTTTCTCTATATAATTCTTGCTGTCCTGGAACTCACTCTGTAGACCAGTATGGCCTTGAAACCACAGAGATCTGTCTTCCTCTGCCTCCTGAGTGCTGGGATTAAAGGCGTGCACCACCACTGCTTGGCTAGGGGAGTGATTCTTGCTGCGATGAAAACGTTTACCTCAGGGCTGCTGAGATGGTTCACTGGGTGACGGTGTCTACCACCAATTCTGACACCCCGAGTCTGATCCTTGGGGCCTAGAAGAGAACGGACTGCCCCATGCTGTTCTCTCTCTCTCTCTCTCTCTCTCTCTCTCTCTCTCTCTCTCTCTCTCTCTCTCTCTCTCTCTCTCACACACACACACACACACACACACACACACACACTCAATAAATAAGTAAATAAAATAAAGTTACAAAATCTTTCATAGGTCAGGGGATCCTACTCTACCTCATAGCTTTGCATTTAAGAGTGCCTTACTAAGATAACAGAAGCCTGCAGATTCCTATACCTCAGGCCTCCATCACCTTCACACTTATTTCTGTGAGTTTCTCACTAGCCAACAAAGTTACCTGGCCATTACTGATCATCTGGGAAGTCAGGCAGGAGCAGAAGAGGACATGGATATTCAGGAGCCTCCTGCTGTCTTTCCCACACAAGGAAATCCTAAGAGCAACATGGCAGTGGGCAACTGTCTGTCTGTTGCTTGAGTCAATGAAACTTTCAGTTTTGTTTTTGTTGTTGTTGTTTTGTTTTTTAAGATTAAACTTGAGATCTTCCTATGTCAGTCCCCTGAGCACTGGAATTACAGGCGTGTGTCAACACAATGGAACCAGTGAGCATTTTCTAAGAACATGTGACAGACACAGTACCATACTCAAGAGATATCTCAGGGCATACAATGGATCCCTCTAAAAAATGTCTCTTTTTAGAGTTCATTTGACTGCAGAAGCAAAGGCTGATCCCTGAGGTGTGTGGATGTCATCCTCTGGACACCGCTTAGCACTTTGCCCCTCCAAGTCTGTTCACAACCAGAATCAACACCAGTCATATATTCTAAGCTCTGCAACAGCCTTCACTTGGCAAATCCCAAGTCCTCCGCCTGTAGGTGGTCTCTGCGACACAACCTGAGCTGGCCTGCCACCTCTGTGCCTCTCACTATGTTCCTCCTTCTCTGCTATCTGCCACATGGGCCTCAATGCTGCTCTTCACCATGCACCCAAACCACCACTGCCACAGGACCTTTGCACTCACCATTTTCCCTCCCTGGACTTTCTCCAGCAATCCACAGGGTTGCCTCATTCACCTCCTGAAGGTCTCAGCTGAAATAAATGCCACTCTGTAAAGGGACTCCAATATATGCACCCTCCCCTGAAAGAACTCCTCATACCCATTCTCTCTCTCTCTCTCTCTCTCTCTCTCTCATTTTTCAAGACAGGGTTTCTCTGTGTAATCCTGGCTGTCCTGGAACTCGCTCTGTAGACAAGGCTGGCCTTGAACTCACAGAGATCCACCAGCCTCTATCTCCCAAGTGCTTGGATTAAGGAATGAGCCACCACTGCCTGACCCTTGTTGCTCTCATTTCTTCTTCTAAGTGGCTGGTGCTTCTGCAGATATTGGTCTTTCCACTTTCTCCCAGATCTCACCCTGCTCTCCTTCCTTCCCTTTCTAACTTTTGGTAGCAGTTTTTTTATGATTCCCATACCACATAATCCACCCCTTTAAAACATACAGACCAATGATTTGAAAATACAGAGTTGTGCGGTCATCACCATGATCAATTAGAGAACATTTCATCACCTCAAAAGGGAATCATGTCTCTCTACTCCTGTCAGCCCTAAACAACTTACGAATCCACTTTGTATTTTTCATATGTACCTATTCTGTATATTTCATATACACGGAATCATATAATACATGGTCTTCTGTAGCTTGCTTTCTAAATCTTTAGCATAATATTATCAAAGTTCATTCACATTTTAGCATATATTAGCTCATTCTTTTTTATGCCTTCATAACAGTATACTGTATAAATAGACCACATTATTTATCAATTGGTAGATGATAAATAATGGCTATCTAAACAGTACATCTTCTAAGCCACGAATGTGGTGGGTCGGGGGAGTGTCAGTTTTCACTTTGTTTGGATCTTCTGTAATTTCTTTCAATAATATTTTGTGACTTTCATAGTATATATTTTGTGATTCTCTCGTCAAATTCACTGTCTAGTGTTTTATTCACTGGGTGATGCTAAAACAGAAATCCTTTAATTCCTTAAACAAACTTTTCATTGCAAGTGTACAGAGGCAGAACTGAGGTTTGAATTGTCTTCATCTTCGGGTTATTATGAATCATATTGGTATGAATATTTATGTTCATATTATTCAAGTATACTTAAGGGGATAGAGCTGCTGGGTAGGTTAGTAACTTAGGTTTAGTCGTTTGAAGAACTACCAAAATGTCTTCCACATGGCTGTGCCACATTGTAATTCCACCAGTAACATAGTTGTCATATTTTTATAACTTTGCCAACACTTATTATTATTTGACTTTTTGGTTTTACATATCCTGGTGAGTGTAAAATGGTATGCCATTGTGGTTTGTTTTGTTTCTCTGATTGCTGGGATTGAATTTCTTTTCTTTTTTTTTTTGTCTTTTGAGAAATACTCATTTAGATCCTTTGCTCATTTTTTACCATGGTGCATGTCTTCTTATCTACTGTAAGAGTTCTTAATTGTGATTACAGTGGAACCACATCCCAATAATCAAATTACAAGTCAAAAGCATATTTAATAAGCCTGCCCTCCTAAACGTCAAGTGCTGTAACTTAGCAGCTCAGCACACGGTGGGGTGCTTGTTGCTTGTTCCTGGGTTGCACAGCCAGCTTGACGACATGTCTTACCGCCACCCCAGCAGGAGAGAACAACTCAAAACTTGAAGCAGAGTTCTACAGGATGTACATCATCTCTGCAGCATCACCAAGTCCAAAGCCTTTACGTTAGTCACATGTCAGACAGCATCCCCATCCTGGGGGAAGCCTCCAGACCTGTGATCTCGAACATTCCTAGCACATGGGTATCTTCGCACTTTCTCGATGGTGTTCTTCACAACCAAACCACAGCGAAGTCTAATGTGTGTGTTTGTCTGCATTGTTTGTGCCTCTCAAAGCCTAGGTCAAGGAGATGTTAGTGTTTTCTTCTCACAGTGCTTGTTTCTGACCTGTTAGGAGCTAATGTTTGCATCAGATGCACGGGGGCCTCCATGCTCACTCCCCTGCGTTCGCCTGTCAGGTGACGGCCAGGTGGGTGTCCTCCAGCTCCATTTCTTATTTTGTCAAAATTATTTTCATCTATTTGGTGTCCTTTGCAATTCTATGTGAATTCTAGAACCATCTTGCAAATTTGAACAAAAGAATCCCCTGGATGCTGACAAAGATTGCTCTGTGGTCAATATGGAGATCATGGTTATCTAAACAGTACATCTTCTAAGCCACGAATGTGGGGGTCGGGGGAGTGTCAGTTTTCACTTTGTTTGAATCTTCTGTAATTTCTTTCAATAATATTTTGTGACTTTCATAGTATATATTTTGTGATTCTCTCGTCAAATTCATTGTCTAGTGTTTTATTCACTGGGTGATGCTGAAACGGAAATCCTTTAATTCCTTAAACAAACTTTTCATTGCAAGTGTACAGAGGCAGAACTGAGGTTTGCACATAGATCTTCCTGCCTTCAGCCTTGCTGAGAAGCTTATTATGTGGTGCCTGAGTGGACTCCAGAATTTCCTGTATTCAAAACCTCAGACTGGGCAGGGGGAGTTCTACCTTTGCTTTCCAACATGATGCTTTTTTTCTTTTTCTTGCCCATATGATTCCTGACCTTTCTAACCACATTTTATTTTTCTTCACAGCCCTAACCACTAAAATCCCATTAATAACCCGTGGAAAACTAACCCCACTGGTCCACAAGCCCCTGAAGGCTGGTGCTTCGTCTACCCTCATTGCCGTCTTTCCAGGTTCTAGAAGAAGCCTGGCACATAGTAGGTGTTCTACGAATACCCAGGCCCTCTGTCAGTGTGCAGGATGAGCCTTCCAAAAGGACATGGTCCTGGTTTTAGCATTCTGTTGACATCGAGTCCGGGCTGGCATTGAGTGGGTGGTAGCACCAGTTTTTCAGAATCTAGCATAGGACATCACAGACAGGCATCAAAAAACTCTTCTCCATTTCTTATTTAAACATTTTTTTTTTTATAAACTTTATCTTTTTTTTTTTTTTTTTTGGTTTTTTCGAGACAGGGTTTCTCTGTGTAGCTTTGCGCCTTTCCTGGAACTCACTTGGTAGCCCAGGCTGGCCTCAAACTCACAGAGATCCGCCTGGCTCTGCCTCCCGAGTGCTGGGATTAAAGGCGTACGCCACCACCGCCCGGCTATAAACTTTATCTTTTAAAATGCAAATAAATAAAAACATCACACACCAACACTAACCAAACCTGAAGTCCACACAACTTCATTAATTTATGTACAGCTAGAATTGGCAATTGGAATGGAAACTATGAAGTGTCATATTAAATTTTACACTTTCAGAATCAGGGGTTTCTCTGTGTAGGTCAGACCAGTGCTGGGATTAAGGATGTGAGCCACCACTGCCTGGCATCAGATGTATTTTATACATTTATCCACCACCCGAAACAGTCTGTGACAGAATTAGAACCAGAAAAACAATTAGCTTTATTTCCGTTTTCATATCTTGGGTCCATGACCTGCGCTCACTCTTTCCTCAGCTCCTTTGTATTTACCCTTTCTTGCTCTCTTCTCTGCATGCTACACTGTACCCACATGTAATCTCATCTACATATAAGCATTTTATCAGCTAGATTCCAAATATGAGCGGGAAATGTTGTTTCTTTCTGAGACTGTGTGGCATCGTTTAATCTTATATATTCAAAGCCCATCCATTTTCCTGCAAATTTTTAAGCTTAAGTTTTCTTTAGAGCTGAGGAGTATCCCCATATATATAAATTTTTTGTTGTCCATTCATTTGTTGATAGACAATTAGGTAGATTCTAATTCTTTGCTATAGTGAATGAAACAGCAATAAACACAAAGGTGCAAATATCTCTCTGGTGTGGTACAGGGTTCTCTGGGTATATGCCAAGGAACGGAATAGCTAGGACACATGGCAGTTCTATTTTTAGTTTTTGGAGAACTCTCCAAGCTGATTTCCACAATGGCTGTATTAATTTGCACCCCCACCAGGAGTGACTAAGGCTCGCTCTCTCCACATGCTTCCCAGTGCTTGTTGTCAGACTCGTTGATGATTTCTAACCACTCACAGCAACTCGGGTTGCAGCCCGGGCTCTAAGGGAACCTACAAGATCCCTTGCCGTCCCTCTGACCTTGGTGACTGCACCCCTTCGTGGTCACAAGGCTACACAGGCACTCAGGGGCTTTTTGAACAGCTGTTGAGCTCTGGGGTGAGGACACATCTAGACTTGCTATGGCCAGGTGCTGCGTAGCTTCCCCTGCCCAAAGCCGTACAACGCCTGGCCTCTCTCCGGCCAACGGCCTCTCCCTGCCCAGCCCCTGCTGCTTCATCAAAGTCATCTTTTGTCACTGTGAAGAGACTGATGATCAGAGCAAAGAAGACATAATGGGGAATGGCCTCTACAAGTCAAAAAGAAGGAGGGACAAGCCAGTCTGGAACAGGGAGGTTTGGGCTCCTCAGTACAAACTCAGATCCTGAGACTACAGACAGATTTTCCACCAGGGAGAGATGTTCGCAAAAGTGCATACCCACTTCCCCATCCAGCCAACTGGGACACCCAAGGGAGGAGAAAGGATAGTATGGGGTGACCTTTTGACTGTATTCTCATTTACTAAAAAGAAAGAAAGAAAGAAAGAAAGAAAGAAAGAAAGAAAGAAAGAAAGAAAGAAAGAAAGAAAGAAAGAAAGAAAGAAAGAAAGGAAGGAAGGAAGGAAGGAAGGAAGAAAGAAATTCAGATTACCCAACAAAACAAAATCAAGATTGTTGGGTAAAGTACAAGAGAAATTTTTCAAAGATTTAGGGTATCTATGGTAAAGAAGATTCAGAAACTCAACTTGGTCTCTGACTTCCTTTGTTCCAGAGGAAGGTAAGGAAAATTAGGGGAACTCCCATACCATATATGAAGAGAAAAAGGGTTTCCAGAGAAGTGTAGGAGGACAAGAATTCAGTAGATGGATGAGTGCTTAATGTCTTTATAGGGTAGTTCCAAGTGGCAACAGACTGGCTGCTTTGCAAATGCTTTGGCAACAGAATTACAGAATAAAATGCTGTAGGCTTTAGTGGAAAGTATCTGGAATGTTCTTACATTCAAACATCTACCTCAAGTTTTATGGTTCCGAGAAGAGACTTGGATAAGAGCTCATGTGTGCAGTGCCCAACATGTGCACAGTACCTGCTGTTCATTTGGTAACTCTTCCTGCAGGTCTCAGAAGCAGGCATGGCCACTGACCCCACTTTGTAGGCAGGGACATTTTGAAGCATGTTGCACAAAGACTAGTCTGGCATTGCCTGACCTTGGACTTGGGTCATCTGACCTCAGAGTTACCACTCCATTTTGTTTTCTCTGTCTCAAGTTTGTGATGATGATTCTACTCTGTCTGAACATTGCTGTTGGTGCTACAGCCACCATCAGACAGAAAAGTTACAATCAATGTCTCAGGCTATGAGGTGCTGAAAAATTATCCAAATGGTATCTTTATACACAGCCCGTGGTATATGTCCTAAATGTGTCCATCAAAAATGAGTTTTTGTTTTTTCATAATATCAAGATCTTAAAACTGCTCAAGTATCCAGTAATAAAGAATTGGTTAAAGAAATTATGATTTGTGTATGAAAGTGGAATATGGCAGACACTAAAAAGAACTAGCAAGATCAGTCTAAGTCGGTGCTTCTCAACCTTCCTAATGCTGCAACCCTTTATTACAGTTCCTCATAGTGTGGTGACCCCCAGCCACAAAATTATTTTCGTTGCTACTTCATAATTATAATTTTGCTACTGCTGCGAATCATAATGTAAGCATGTGCTTTCTGATGGCCTTAGGTGACCCCTGTGAAAAGCCATTTGACCCTGCACTGGCTGGTTTTGTGTGTCAACTTGACACAAGCTAGAGTCATCAGAGAGGAAGGATTCTCAGGTGAGGAAATGCCTCCATGAGATCCAGTTGTAAGGCATTTTCTCATGTAGTAATCAATGGGAGAGGACCCAGCCCATGGTGGGTGACGCCATCCCTGGGCTGCTGGTCCTGGATTCCATAAGAAAGCAGGCTGAGCAAGCCAGGGGAAACAAGCCAATAAGCAGCTCCCCTCCGTGGCTTCTGCATCAGCTCCTGCCTCCAGGATCCTTCTCTGAGTTCCTATCCTGACTTCCTTCAGTGATGAACAGCAATGCTGAAATGCAAGCCTAATAAACCCTTTCCTCCCCAACTCCTTTTTGGTCATGGTGTTTAGTCTCAGCAATAGAAACACCAACTAAGACAAACCCCAAAGGGGTTGTGACCCACAGGTTGAGAACCCCTGATCCATGTTGCTATGAAAGATTTGGAGAATATGGAAAATGACAGTTGTAAAAATAATAAATAACATGCTTGTAACTTCCAGAAAGGATACAAGAGATTGAAACTCTGGTTAATATGGAGTCAAGATAAGAAACAGTGATGTGAACTGAATGTTCAATGTGCATGCCTGCAGTGTATGCTCAAAATGATTAAGATAGTACATTTCATGTTGAATAAAAGGTGAAAGCAGGGCTGGGCAGATGGCTCAGTGGGAAAGAGCACTTGCTTCATACGCAAGAGGACCAGAGTTTGAGTCCCCAAAACTCTTGTCAAAGCTCGGCAGAGCCCCAAGTGCCTGTAAATACTAGTATTGGAAGGGAGTGACGGCCGGATCCTGAGAACTCACCGGCCAGACAGCCTAGCAGAAATGGTGAGCTTCGGACCCAATGAGAGAAGCTGTCACAGGGCATAAAGCGGAGAGCATCAGAAGAGGACACCTATGCCTTCCTCTGTCCTCTGCACATACATGTGTGCACTTACACACATGTGCACACACTTGCATATACCACATACCAACCCTTCCATCCTCCAAAAATAAATTAATTTTTAAGATGAGATGGGAAATGACGATTACTCCTCAATCCTTACCCCTCTATTCTATTGGATGTTTTTACAAATTGAGGGCTTGTTTTTGCTTCTAGCTCAATGAGAGTAAAATTAATGCCTAAAAATATGAGATGACAGTGAAATCACTTACTATCTGCACACAGATGAATGTTTATGAATGTCCCATTTGAGGAGCCCTGAGAGTCAACAACACTTTTCTTAGGCCACTTGAAAGTGTCTAAATAAATAACCCAGATCCCAGGAAACTTCACCAACACATTTTCTTTTCCTGGAATTTATCTCAGATAATCTTGTTTGGATGAACAGGTAGTTCTTGCATCATTTCGGGTCGGACTTCAGAGAACACATTATCCTAGAACCCTCTCTCTCTCCTCGATAAAGCAGCATCTTCATCGTCTTTTATGGATCTTGTCTCTGCCTGTGTGAGCCAGAATATAAAAATGCAGGGAGAGCGTGCCAAAGGCTATAATTGTATGTGTCAAGGTTAAAGATAAAACCTAGACAAACGGCTAACAGAGAACATCACCATTTGCTGTTTACTTTGATCCTGCCTTTCTTTATATGAAAACATGGGCTGAGCCTGAATCTCTAACACTTGCTCCCTACCTCACAGGTTTTAAGATCTCAGGTTCTAGAAGAGACTTTGGAGGTCACCTTGGACAAGTGGGATACACGATTGGGAGAGATCCCTCCCCCTACTGAGATCAGCTGCCTCTCAGCTCCAGCCCCTGGAATGCCCAACAAGTCAAGAGCTCTTAATGGGCTTCCAAAAACCCCAAAAACCCATTTGTATGCAAATGGTTCCAATTTTTATATGTTGGCAATTAATGTAAAAAAAAAAATGAAAGCATTATGAGTTCCAAACAAAACACATCTCTTGGCTGAACTGAGACAGCCTCAAATGAAATCCAACTCTCTTGACTTTATAGAGAGGTTGCCAAGGCCCAGAGGGAAGTGAAACCACTTACATAGTGTCCCAGGGCTGGAGTCAGGAGAGGAACTTGGGGAAGACCCCCATTCCCCTCCCAGCAGTTCCTCTCTCCCCAGTTTGGTGACAGGCATTGAACACAGAAGCAACTTAGTCCAGACATGAGATAAGCCTTCCTACCCATGCACACATGTCAGTCACGTGACCCAACAATTGAACTTCAGCTCCAAACAGAAGGCTCCAGTATCCACTCCCTTCCGGTCTACTCAGGTTCAGCCAAGCTCTCCACTCAGTTTGGATGAGTATGGGAAGAAAGTTGAGAATTCTTACCCTCAGGCAGTCCGTGGAGGAGTGGGAAAGTCTTCACTTTCCAGGGGAATATTTTGGTAAGCCTTTGCCTGGGAAGGCTGTTTACTTGGTTTCCAGGAAGCATTACAGACCTCTTCGTAGAGGTCCCTCGTGGCTGCTTTACAGTCTGGGTCTTTGCCACAAACTTATGTTTCCCATGTTTCAGGAGGAAATTAACCTGCTGGCTAAGAGCGTACTCTTTGGAGCCAAATGGCCTGGGTTCACATCAGCTCCTCGAAACCTATCGGCAGGTAACCTCAGGCAGTACTTGGAAATGCCACCGTCTCTTCACCTGCTCAGTGGGAACCCAGCGAGCTCCTACACAGGCACTATGTGTGTCAGCTGTCACCCGGAGAGCATTATAATACTGTAGAGTCTTGGGTCCCATCCCCAGAGAGCAGGTTCAGCTGATCTCACATGTCTCACATGTCCCCCTTTACATCCGATACACATGACTCAGAGCCACAAGCCTCTGAGAAAAGGAGCTTGGAAGTAAACGTGTGTCTCAGAATGATTGGTTCTTAAAGAATCTAAAAGTGCCGTCTTAAGTGAGTTTTCATGATCCCCCAGGAAGCTCCTTAAGTGGTCATCTATCAGTGGTGTTTTGTGGAGGGTTTCTGGGTCCTGACAAATTTGCAGTGATGTAATGCGTCCGTGAATGATCCCGGTCTTCCTGCGCTTTTCTCTTGCCTCTTGTCTCTGCATCCAGACATGTAGGTGGCCCTTCGCGCCTCTGATTCAGCTGGATGGTGGTCGGCAAAAGCAAGAATTATAATAAGGTGATGGGGTGTTTTTAAGTCCAAATACTCTTCAGTTAGTAAAACGGGCTTGCAGAAGTATAACCATGCCAGTGTTGGGTGGAGGTGACTTCTCCACCCACTGGCACCTTACAGTTCCAGGACCCAGGCTGATAGGGGAACAGGAGCTTCAAAAGATGGTCCCTCAGAAGTCATCTCCTCTGAGGTGCTGGCAGATTGAGTCTGAAAGGTCACTGATGGTGACTTTATCAACTGAATTGCTTCCTACAGATGCATCAGTAGTACTTCCCCTGTGAATGCAGCTCAGACTGCTGGTAAATGAAACCAGAGTCATTTGGGTTTTACTCTGTTGTGACCACTGTGCTCCCAAGTGACCTGTCCAAATGTCTCTGTTGATAACCAGCTAGTATCACAGGAGTCAGGGTGATGGACAGCACACAGGTGAGAAGTCTGTGTGATGGAAGGTCTGCCCTGAAATGGGAAACTGAGTGGTAAGGTTTTTACAGCAACCAAAGCCTTGCAGAGGTGGTGGCAGCTGCTGCTTTCGTTACCTCTGAGTATTCCCTGGGCTGGGTATCTTAGCAAGCATTCTAGGCAACAGACACATCTGTTCTCATGACAGAGATGTGAGTCCCAAGGTGCCCTTAGCAACTGTGGAATTTGCCGCTAGGAAAGAAGGAGTCAGCTGACAAAAAGCGGATTCATTTTCTGCACATTCCCACCTGAAGCATCGCGTCTTCCTCTGGACTCCAGCCACCAGGTTGCAGGACTGGTTCAGAAAGGTCCAGGCCACCAGCCAATATTCTGCCCTTTCTCTGTCCTGGGCTATCAAGATTGCTGGCAACAGCTGTACTTGTATGAGCTCTCTATTAGAGTCAGCGCACAGAAGCAGAGAACACAATGAGAACACCATCCCCAGGTGGGAAGGGGAATACAGCTCACCAGGTGTAAATTTTCAGAGCACTGTGCAATAAAGTACTTGGCTAACAATATGGTATTGTGCACTTCAAAGCTATTGATAGGCTAGGTCTCATGTGAAGTGCTCTTACTACATGCATAAAATAAAAACACAAGAACTAGAGTGTGGTTTAGTGGTAGAGTGCTTCCTCTTGTGCACAAGGTTCCAGGTTCAACTCCCAACACACACCACCACCGCCGCCGCCGCCGCCACCACCGCCGCTGCCACCGCCGCCACAGCCACCACTGCCACCAACACCAATAACCACAGCTGCAACACTACCACTTGGGGTCATAATACTTTGGGAGGTATCAGAGTAGATATATTTATTACCTTGATGTCGAGCCTGGTGCTAGTTTCACAGATATTTGCCTATGTTCAAATTCATATTGCATGTATAAAATCTGTGTAGTTCTTTGTGCATCAACTGTGCCTCAGTAAAAATAACTCTGCCATTGCAGGAGACTTAAGAACAGCAGTCATACTAGCAATGCTAGGAGGTGAAAAAGAGCCCCGTGAGGCAGGCATCTAGCTCTTTTTTTCAAATGAAAAAAAGCAAGATAGAGAGGTTATATGGCATGTCCATTTGTTAGGGCGCAGGTTCCATGGTGCCTCCTAGAAGAAATCCTCCATGACTTCTCCTCAGAAGACCCTGCTTCTACTTGCCAGCATCTTCAAACACAGTCCTCTGCCAGGTTCACAGGCTCCTGGGGCCTCATTTTCAGTTCCTCCCGTTGCTACTCCTACAGCCAGACGGTGCTGAGCACTCACAAGGTTCTAAGCCCTGGGGTGTGTTCATCTGCTCTCTGAGTCTCCGCCTGAGTCCTGGAATCATTAGCCACCCCTTATAGATGAAGCTGGAGAGCTCCGTAATTCACCTAAAACCATACAGTTCGGAAAGGGCGAGGCCCAACTCCGAAGTCAGGCCTGAAGCCCAGGCTCACTGAACTTCTGTCTTAGGCACCATGTAACACAGCTGCTTGCCTGGTGTGTCCTCCCCGACCCTACCACAGAGGAGTGTGCTCTGAGCACGTCAGCAGGGTCTCAGGAATGGTGGTGACCCTGCTGGCTCACTGGTGCCAAGCACCGTTCAAAGCTCTTCGCTTTCAGCCAGTGGCACCCGTACCACCATTGGTGTAGGCATGACAGCTATCACCACTTCACAAATGAGGAAGCAGGCACAGGGCAGCAGAGCCACCGGCCTAGGTGCCTAGGTGGGCGCTGCAGAGCTGGGAAGCAAACCCAGAAGCCTGGCCCCACAGTCCACGGTCAGAAGCCCATCTCCCAGCCCCTGCTTACAGCCCTGGCCTGAAGCCCAGCACACCATTTTGAATGATTTTTAGTGAGGAAAAATAATCACATCACTGAAATGGGAACGTCATACATTTGTGCCGAGATGGCAGGAACTGGTCTGTGGCACTCAGCCGCACGTCCTGCTCTGAGAATGGGCATGTCTGAAGAGGTTAGTGGCACAGAGACCCCGGAAGCAAGCAGTGGGAAGCCATGCAACACCTCCTGTCCAAATCCCTGCTGCTTCACTCTGGAAACCACAGCGGCCTGCTGAGGTGGCCCTGGATTCTTGGCTGCCCTGGTGTGACCTGCTGAGGGTGAAATCCAGAGGTCTGCTGGCTCTCAGCCTGCTGCCAGCTTGGACTCTGTATCAGAAACACCCGTGCCAAGTTCGGTGGTGAATTCTGGGAGCATGAGTCAATGTGTCCACAAAGATACACTCCCTGGTGACCTGCAAATAACTACACAGGCAGGACGGCTGCCTCCCGGGAGCTACCTAGATGTTTGCTATGGTTGTCCTAAGAAACAAAGTACGTATGCAAATGGAGGGGCAAGAGACATACAGAGAGCACCCCCCCATTCAGTGACTGTCCCAACCCTCCCCCAGTGCTTGTCCCAGACCCCCTACTCAGTGGCTGTCCCAGACCCCCTACTCAGTGGCTGTCCCAACCCTCCCCCAGTGCTTGTCCCAGACCCCCTACTCAGTGGCTGTCCCAGACCCCCTACTCAGTGGCTGTCCCAGACCCCCTACTCAGTGGCTGTCCCAGACCCCCTACTCAGTGGCTGTCCCAGACCCCCCTACTCAGTGGCTGTCCCAGACCCCCCTACTCAGTGACTGTCCCAGACCCCCTACTCAGTGGCTGTCCCAGACCCCCTACTCAGTGGCTGTCCCGGACCTCCCGCTCCCTGCTTGTCCCAGTCCCTTTTGTGAGGACAAATCCTCACAGTCCTAGCTCTCTCTGATGAGCACAAACACTGCCCGTTTTGCTAACACAGAAGCATCATGTTCTTTCCTTATCAGAACATTCATCCTCCCTCACTTTAATTGCTCTTTCACTGTCCTGGCAAATGGTCAGAAAGCTCTGTCAGAAGAGCCATGCCTACTTGGTCATCTCCATGTGCTGGGGCTTGCTGCCATGCCTTGCATATATTCAAGTATCTGTTGCATGAATCCATAAGGAAGTACATAAGCCATTGTGTCAACAGACAGGCTCTTGGATGGTCTGTTTCCAGAAATTCTTCCGCTCTCTTACTGGAATTTTATGGCTTGTCTTGGCTAAAAAGGTGAGTGGAAATGACATAATTTATGGTCTAGTGTGTTAGTTGTTGGAACAAGAGCCACAGAGTTTTCTTTCCTCTCTCAGGGGTGAGAATCCCTTCTCAGTCTGAATCCTACGCTGGGCGTGAAAGCAAAGAGCCGGACCTTGTTGTCTGGCACTGCTGGTATCTGGAGTTTGTTATGGCACAGCACGTAGCCTATTCTGACTCGTGCAGAGAATCGGCTAAGACAAGTTTGCCAGGAGCCTGCAGAACAGAAGGGCTCCAGAAAGCCGTTCTCCAGTGTGGCCCGGTAAGACTTTCTATGAATATGTAAGTGTTCTAAAGAATGCCATCATGAAAGCTTCTAACTAACCACATTTTAGAACTCCTGTTGCCCAACTACGTAATAATGGTTTGTATTTGCCCATTTTTTTGTTTGTTTGTTGGCCTCTGTAACAGGCTAGCATGTCAGGAGCTGGCTACCAAAGGCAGGCTATAAGATCACTCCTCCTCTTTATCTCCCCTGCCCTGCCTTTGCTTGAAAGTGTAAACAAAAGACAGAATTTATCCTTATTAAATGCCATTAAAGCATGGGTCTCCGTCTTTATTAGCTTTGGGAGAAAGAGACAATTATCTCAATGTAATATTCTGAGACCAAGCTGAATGTTCCAACGTTCCAAATTGTATTCTTCATTGTCTATGATTTAAAAACATATTCATTCAAGCCTCTGTCTCACAGGCCCCCATGGGAGGGGACTGGCTCCTGAATCCCATGACCTAATTTGCCATATAAATTACTCTCTCCTGCCTCATTGGATTTGGCCCTCCTGGAGATCAGTTCCTGAGGAACAGGAAGACCTACAGAAGTGCCAACTCTAGGGGAGAGCATGGGCACAAAAAGCCGTGGGAGAACACAGCTGCTGTGGGATGTCTTTCTGTGTGCTGTGAATATGTGTGGCTCCCATTGGATAATAAATAAAGCTGTTTTGGCCTATGGCAAGAAGGCTTACAGCCAGGCAGCAAATCCAAGCAGAGATACAGAGAGAAGAAGGTCAGAGTCCAAAGAGACTCGAGCTCACTGCTGAAGGAGCAACAAGATGTCAGCAGACCCGTAATAGATGAATAGGAATGGGTTGATTTAAGATGAAAGAACTAGCTAGCAAGGAGCCGAAGCCGTAGGCCGTACAGTTTGTAATTGAGATAAGCCTCTGAGTAATTATTTTATAAGTGGCTGCGGATCATGGGTGGGAGAGATTCATCCCCACCGAGGGGCCGGGCGGGACACAGAGAAACTTCTCTCTACACACAGCTACTGTGTAATTCACTGCTTTATTTAGGGATTAAGAAATCCCACTGTTCTATTAGAATACCCCAAAAATGTGTTCTCTTCCTGTCAGTCACTAAGGGCAAGTTGGACTACGACTGTGCTGTGTTTTTGTTATTATTATTTGTACTTTTGTTTATGGAGACAGGTTCTTACTATGCAGTCCATGCTGGCCTCAAACCATGATCCTTTTGCCTCGGCCTCTCATGTATGGGGATCATAGTTATACTACACCATGCCCATGGATTTTAAGTGTAGACTCTCATCTCAAGAGATAGCGCTCTTTAGAGCCATTTTTGTAGCTGAAACAAACAGATCATTAGGCCCAGAGAACACAGTTTCCAGATCTAACTCAACTTGATCCAAACTGTAACTGCTTTCCTCTCTCTCTTGTGTCTTCTAGTCGTGTGTCAGCTTGACAGACACAGGGTCATCTGTGACAAGGATGTGGCAGGGCCCAGCTCAGTGTGAGTAGTGCCACTCTGGGCACCATCCTGGGTGGTGTAAGAGAGCAGGCTGAGCAAGCCACAGGGAGCAGGCTAGTAAGCAGCTGTCCTCCATGGCCTCTGCTTCAGTTTCTGCCCCCGGATTCCTGTCCTAAGCTCTGGCCCTGACTTCTTGTCATGATGGACCATAAGTTATAAGATGGAGTAAGTCCTTTCATCCCCAGGTTGCTTTTGGTTATGGTGTTTATCACAGATATGGAAAAGAAGCCATGACAAAAAGCTTTAAAGGAATCTCGCAGGAGTGGGGCCGAGAGTCCTGACACATTCACACCCAGATCCTTCATTAACGATGTCTTATATTATTACCAGGAAGTACCTGTCTCAACTAATAATTCAATAAGGACACATTTTTAACTAAACTTTGAACTTGCTTCATTTCTTTTGTTTTTAACCTCACCTTTTTGTGTCCTGTGACTTCATCTGGGACACCACAGTGACATCTACTAGTCACGTTATTTTAGGCTTCTCCAGGCTGTGACAGTTCCTCTAACTTTTCTTGGTTTTGATGATGACAACAAGTTTTGAGAAGTACTGGTCAAATATTTGTTCTTCAGCCTGGGTGGATGTAGATAGTTTTTCCCACAGTGGTTTGGGGAGGAGGAACTCTGAAGGAAAGTCCCATTCTCCTCCCATCACAAGGAGCATGCGTTACCAATACCACCTAACACGGCTGGAATCGGACTTCTCCTCAGGGAAGTTCTATTTTCCTCCATTTAGTCCTGAGTGCAAAAGGTAGGGTTTTCTCCTCCATCTCCTTGATGGAGCACATCCAGTTTTTATAAAGCACAACTCTGAAGCAATGCCTGCTGGGAAACAGGTTTCAACTCCAGACCTGACTGCCCCAATTGAGCTGAGCCAAAGAAGTGGCGAACTGTATCCAGCCAGTGAAAGGGACATTTCCTCACAGTGCCATCATGGCAAGCTGTCTCTACTAAGCAGCATGCAGGAAATGTCCTGCACCAATGCAGGACTCGGTAGAGGGCTTATTCTTTTTCCTGTGCACACAAGACTTGTTTATTCCTCACAACGTGAGTCTCACTCTTACAAATCCAATGCAGCTAAATATCACATACAAAGAGCTCTTAGAAATCAAAAAGGAAAGGATAATTCATCTTTTTTAACAAGCACAGGACATGAAAAATAACTTCCCATAATAAATGCAAAGTGTATATTAAAACCACATGTATACATGTACGCTAAAGTCTAGAGTGGTTACTTCTAAGGCAGGGATGAGAGGGAGAAATTACCAAGTACTCTCATTTCCTGCCTTGCCCATTTCTCAACAGCAAGCAAAGAAAACTTTGCAACTTTTTTTTGGAGAAGCAAGTATGTTTTCTTGAAAGAAGATTGTAACTGTTAAAATAGCTGTGCTGTGCTCTATAGAGTGACATCAGCCGCTCTCGTCCACTTCACCGCCTCTTGGAGAGAAGGAAAACTCCAGGCTTAGGGAACAATGGCTGGTTGTGAAACATGATATCACCTCTTATTTGTATTTCTTAATTGGAAATTTAGCATTCAAGGTCACCCCACCTTGTATGTTTATGATTAGAAACCACAGGTATCATTTTCCTCTGCTGGGTTTTTCAGATTTGGCAATTAACCTGATAACACAGGAATCCATTGTTTGCCAGATAATTTCAGCTCTACTTGGGGAAGACTAGTCATGTGTAAGTCTGAGGAGCACTAGTATTGCTCTGCACACTATCACTTTGATTATTAAGTAAATATGTATAGACAACCTCTGAATGAAGCAATTATTAAATCATAGGCCATTTTGACAGGGAATCATTTGAACAAATCTGTCATCTATACGTAACTTGTATGAAAAATATTAAGCTGGTTGTGGTGGTACACGCCTATAATCTTGTCGTTCAGGAGTTGAAGCAGGGGGAGTACTAGTGGAGGCCTACTGAGTCTAGACAACAGAACCTGTTTTGGCAACAATAATAAAAAACCAAATGACACTGAGAAGGGAAGAAGAGAGAATCTCAGAGGCTGGGAAGATGGATCAGAGGCTGAAGTGCTTTCTAAACAAGCATGTCCTGAGCTTGATTCCCCAGAACTCACGTAAAAAACTGGGTGTGATGGTGCACACTTGTAATCTCAGCACTGGTGCACACTTGTAATCTCAGCACTGGTGCACACTTGTGATCTCAGCACTGGTGCACACTTGTGATCTCAGCACTGGTGCACACTTGTGATCTCAGCACTGGTGCACACTTGTGATCTCAGCACTGGTGCACACTTGTGATCTCAGCACTGGTGCACACTTGTGATCTCAGCACTGGTGCACACTTGTGATCTCAGCACTGGTGTACACTTGTGATCTCAGCACTGGTGCACACTTGTGATCTCAGCACTGGTGCAGAAGACAGGCAGATAGGTCCCTGGGGCAGGGAGCCAGCCTGGCCTAATCAGCAAGCCCCAGTTTCCAGTGGGACCCCATTTCAAAAATAGGGTAGATAGCTCCTGAGGAACCACAGACACCTCTGGCACACACAAGTGTGTACACAAGCATTCCACACACCAGCACTCACACACAATTAGCTGAGTCCAAAAGATATTTCTATTCCCGAAAAGATTATTCTTAAATGAAACCACTGATATTTTAGGGTCTCCAAATAACAAGAAAACAAACATAAAAAACACAACATATTGCTGGTGATCATTAATTACCTAACTAAGTGCAAGGCTGACGTGCACTCTTGGAATGCTGTTGTAGAGAAAAGAGCATCAGTCCAGAGATGGCAGCATCTTCAGGGATGTTCCCCAGAGAAAGAACCCCAAGTAAATACAGATGAGAGCAAGAGAAGCAGACGGCCACCTGTTTAAGACACAATTTTGTGTGTTAACAGTTGCTTATGGGAAGGCTACGTATCTGTTTGAGGAAGGCCAGCGAGTGGTCACAGACCTAATCTATGAGGGTGGAATTTGCTTTGACAGTACTATTTCTGGCCTCACCGATTAGCTGAAAAAAATATATCCAAACTGTAATGAACCTCCTCTATCACCAGGTTTTACTTAACTGTCAGATGAGCCATCAAAATGATTTGAGAAGGCGAGACAAATACATTATTGAGGCTTGAGAGAGCATGTGACCTAAGCCACCTTGGACATGTTTAGGCCTTCTGAAGTATTCCTTCAGGGAATCCTACCAGGAAAATGATTTGGCTTTTTGCTTTTTAGATATGGTACATATTCCAGGTGAAATATTTAAGTCTTTTTGGATGATGTATTTAAACAAAAATTTCTCTTACAAATGTCACTGAGAGTTGAAATTAAAGGAGCTCAGAGATTATTTTTATTAATCTCAAACCGTCAAATGACATTGAAATATTTTCCTGGAAATCCAAATAGCAACATTACACAAATTGGTCACAATCTTTCTTTCTACTATACAGGGTTGCCAGACTAAAAAGCAAACAAGCATAGGTGTGTGTGTGTGTGTGTGTGTGTGTGTGTGTGTGTGTGTGTGAGATATGGTAGAGACTAAATGAAAAAGAAAGTCTACAAAGTGTCACCAGTAGATTTTCATAATTGCTAAAGCCTTTCTCTCTGTAAGAACCCATCTAAGAAGGAGGTGGTGTCAGACACCTGTAGCCCAGCACTGGGAAGGAGAAGGCAGGAGAGTCAAGGGTTCAAGGTCATCCTTAGTAAGTGAGCTGCATGAGACCCTGTCTCAAACGCAGTCAAACAAGGGCGGCCCAGTCTCAGAATTGTCTTGAACTGCTTTCGTGGTCAGGTACTCATTCTGAAGTAGTCTCCCCAGAGGCAAACTTCTTATAAACAAATGTTCATTTGATTCATTTTCTAATTTCTTGCACCATTTTCTGCCAGAGAATGGTTTCAATGTCCCACCAAGCTGATAAGATTGCTGCGGATACACCCAACAAAAGGAAACAGACATTCTACAGCAGCTTGTGGTCCCTTGGGCCAAGGATGCTTTGACGAATGCATTCATTCAGCAGGCTCCTGACGTGTTGTAGTACAAACTAATTCTCTTCCAAACCACACCACAAACTGTTCAGAAAAGTATCCTCTACATATAATAAAACAGACACGCGAGGCAATAAAAGTTGCTGGGATGCACAGCACAGAGAGTCCCCAACTTGGGATGGTTCATCTTTCCCAAGCCCACGATGTGCAGTGGGAGGCTAGACCTGACCTTCTCTAGAGGCTGGGCAGCTGTGGTAAGCCACAGCTCTACATCTGCACACAGCAGGTAAGCGAGGATGACCAGGGCTAGGACTGTGGATGCAGTTTTGATGTAATTTCAATACATGCGGAGTTTATTGAGATGTAAGTGAATTGTAGAAGAGGCACCAGTACTTTAATCCAAACGTGTGTCCCAAACTTCTGCTATCTGAATCTCACCACTGCAATCTCCTATATACTCGAAAACCACTGTACTAGTAGATCAAAATGTAAACACTGATATTTTGGACATAATCTATAAAATAAGAAATTTCATATGGCTCTACTTAATACTATTTACTTTTTCTTCAGCTTGAATATCTTTAAATTTCAGTTGGCAACTGTCCCTTTCGATATTTATCCAAAGGAGATGAAAATGTTTGTCCATCAAACCCTGAACAATGATGTTTCTAACAATTATTATCATCATTTCCCAGACCTGGAAACAACCAAGATGCACTTTGGTACGTGTATCCAGACAACGGGATACCACTAAGCTCTAAAAACTATCAAGGCAGGAAAGACATGAAGGAAATATATATACATGTGAGCGAAAGAAGTCAGAAGCCAAGAGCCTATCTAAAAAAGTGCCATACTATGCCGGTCAGTGGTGGCACATGCCTTTAATCCCAGCACTCGGGAGACAGAGCCAGGTGGATCTCTGTGAGTTTGAGGCCAGCCTGGTCTACAGAGCAAGATCCAGGAAAAAAAAAAAAAAGATAAAGATAAAAAAGTGCCATACTATGATTCCAACTACATGACAATATGGAAAAGGTAATTTAGAAATAATAAAGAGTTCAGCGGCCACCAGAGATTCCAAGGTAGTCATACAGGGATTCTAAGGGAATACATAAGATGAACACAGAAGTTCTTAGTGTAGTAAAACTAGTCTTTTACCATACATTCTCCAGTGGTATCATTTTGGTTATGTACAACTATGGAACTCTACAGTCTTTGTGCAAATGCATGGAATGCACAATTCCAACAAGGAGCCCTGATGCAAAATCTGCTCTTTGGGTGATAATGATGTGTAAATCACCGTAGGTTCATGAACTATAAAATGTTTACCATGCTGGTGGAGATGTCGATAATGGGGAGCTCATGAATAAGTGGGGATGGGGAGATATGGGAAATCTCTACATTTTCTTCTCCATATGACTGTGAACCTAAGAATTTTCTAAAGTAAGGTCTAGGGATGTAGCCAGCCAGTGTAGTGCTTGTCTAGTATGGATGATCTGCTCCTTCTCAGCACCCCAAAGGGGTCAGAGGCTCAAGGTCATCCTTGGATACATAGCAAGTTCCTGACTGGCCTGGGGTATATGAGACTCTCTGTGTGTGTATGTGTCTGTCTGTCTGTCTATCTGCATGTGTATCTTATCTCTTATATCATAAGTCAACACTAGTTTAGTCCATATGCGTATTACAACAGAATGTCTGCAAAGAAAACCACCACCGATTCCCTCCTTTCCTATCTGTTCATGTTTTGTCTCATCTTCACACAGTGTTTCTCCTCCCCTCAAATACAGGCTGGCCTGGGACTTTTTTGGAAGGCAGCAGTGGAGGGGGTGGGGGCGGCTCTGAGCCTTGCAATAGGAGGCCTGTGGGCTTCCACCTGGCTCTCTACGACGTAAGAAATCTTTCCAATTCCTTCTATGTCTTTCCTAAGCATACATTCCTTACACTTTGAGATGCCCCACTTTAACATTTTGCTCTTTCTTACTCTTTCTCTGCCATGGGACCTCCATGCCAGCAGCTGAAGTGGCATGATGTTCTCCTTCTCTCCTCCAGATTTGACAGCTGGCCGCCCCCCCCCCCGGGGGGCATCTTTTAAACTCTAATAAAATTGTCTTTGAGCTTCCATTTGAGTCCATTTAATAAATATTTCATTAATGAAACTAAGAACTCTAGAAGGAGACTCTGAATTCCCCTATATCATTGCCAACTTTGAGGCCCCGGGTCAATTATGACTAAGGTAGAGTGTCTTAATGCATTAGTGGCCCTCAAGTAACCAAATAGCCCTCTAGAACCAAGTTCTAGAAGTTACACCTTCTGCAACCTCCTCCACTAACATTGGCTTGACCATGTGACTTGCTTTGGCCAATGGGATATGAGTATTAATACAAATCAGAAGCAAGGCAGTCCCATCCTATCAGCAGTTAGGGTTACAGTCCCAAGGAAAACGAAAACATCATCATATCCAGGCAGAACTGGCAGTCATAACTGAAAACAAAAACACATAGGTTTTACAATGCATTCTACACACTCAGTGTCTGAGGTTTCTATTGTTGTGATAAAACAGCATGACCCAAACCAGCATGGGATGAAAGGCTTTATTTCTGCTTACAGCTTGTGGTTTACCATACAGATAAGTCATGGCAGGAACTGAAGCAGAGACCATGAAGGAGTGCTGCTTATTGGCTAATTCCTTATGACTTGCTCAGTTGCTTTCTTATGGCACTCAGGACCAGCATCCTAAGGGGACCTTCCCACATCAATCAAAGAAAATGTACCATGGACTTGCCTACAGTCCAATCTGAGGGCATTTTCTCCACTGACATTTCCTCTTCTAAAAAGACCGCAACTTATGTAAAAATACCCAGCACACTTGGTGAGATAAAGAACTAAAGTCCAAAAGGCCCTGACTCATCAAGAGGTCAGCTGACTACCAGCTTTCACTTTTCAACACTGGGCTCTTTCACAGGACCCATCAGCAAAGCAGAATTTCCCACATGCATTCTAATTAACCAATCAGATGCATCCCAGTTTGATGCCTAATTTACATATGGGACCAAACTGGCTTATTCCCAAGATATAAAAACTCTGCTTCAGCATGCTGCTAGGTAACTCACCTTCAAGTCTCCCCCCTGACTACAGGGAGCTGTTTCTTTATTTCCCAGTGAACTCTGTTCGCTTCCCTTTTTTGTATTGCCTTTGCTTATCATCCTTAGCAATCATGAGACGATAAACTCCCCTTGGAGAGAAGAAACCGAAACCCAACAGCAACTGTGTGTTGCAGGCAGAGCCTTGACGAACAACGGCACAGTGAGATCTCTCCTTGGAACACTTGTTTTTGGAGCCTTGACTGCCATGTGAATGCCCAGGAAGCCTGCCTGTCCTAGTCAGCCAAGCTCAGAAGCTTGAGACCCGTGAGTGCCGAAGAGCAGATCCACACTGTGAGGCCCAGCTCATATCAAAACAAAAGAAACAACACATCATCACCAATAAGTCACTGAGTTAATGTTGCAGGCTGCAGGAAAATGTAATGGAATCCAGCTACGCTCACAAAAGCTAATACTTGGAAAGGTCAAGGACTTTTCTGAAGGTCAAGCCATGGTTTAAGAAGTCTTGGTGATATTTTAGCTTTTGTATGTATATTACCGATTCCTGCAATGATTTCCTTGTATGCTATGTGTGCTTCCAAGTACTCATAACAGTCCATTTTATCTGAATACCTATCAAGCATCCAAGGCCAAGGGATCTCCTGAATTAAGGCAAATTAAGCTCAGACCCTCCTTTCTTATACAGCCTTAGTGGTATTTATACTAACATTATAGACTGCTAACATTTACCTAACCATCTCTAGGAATGTAGTTTGAGCACATAAATTCCCTTTTTCTGATATATTATTAACCAATTTTAGCTCTTAGTTGACCTCCTCCTTTACCACTCCCTTTTTGGGTTATAAAAGAGAGCCTGATGGTCACTGCCTGAGGAAAACTCTTGTCTACTTTTATGACCCTGTAAGAATTCAAGCCTGGTTACCTTGCTTTAGCTAGAGTACTGTTATTGCATGGGTATATAACTATAAACCTCAGAGACTGAGGAAGGATTTTGACTGGAGAACCAGGTGGAGAACTAGAAGAATGAGATGGAAGATGAGGAAGAGCCAGATGGGAAAGTACTAGATGGGTAAGAACAAGATGAGAAAGACCAAGATGGGACAGAATTAAGATGAGAGAATTAAGATAGAACTTAGAGGGGGCAGCCGATAAAGGTAGAGAGAAACCAGGCAAGAAAGGAGCTAGGCACGAGAACAGAACTGAAGCTGTGTAGATAGGATTTTATCCCCAAGGAATAAAGTAGACAGACTTAGAGCTTTGTGTACTGAGATTCTTTTCCTGAAAATAATTCGCACCATTTGTAGCTTCTCTTCTGGCCCCCTGGGAAGAAGATGATTAAGACTAGACCATAATAATTTATGAGAAGTTCAGGTGGTTTGCTATCTAGCAATAAGTAACAAAATAAAAATGATATCCACAAAATCACAAATCCAGTATTTGTCCTAACACAAATAATTTTAAAAAAATCAATTAATTTACTATCAAAATTATGTAGCCTGCCAATAATCTAATTATTAGGTGTGAGAAACACTGATTTAACAGGACAACATTAGCAAGAATAGTAACTCCAACTTATAGCCGAAGATCTATTATTGCTAGGCTCTGGGTGTCTTAGCTACTGTTCTATTGCTGTGACAAAACACAGCATCCAAGGCATCCGATGAAATAAAGAGTTTAATTGGGTTTAAAGTTCCCAAGTGTTAGAATCCGTGATGGAAGCAGGTACAGCTGGGAGCTCACATCTGGACTTATAAGCTGGAGGTAGAGAGCACACAGGAGTCTTTTGAATCTGGCCCCAGTGACACCTCCCCCCAAAAGGCCATACCTCTCAATCCTTCCCAAACAGTTCCACCAACTGAGAACCAAAATTCAAATTACATGGGAGCCATTGTAATTCAAACCACCACATATTTTCTATGCATAACATAATTTAATCCTTCCAGTACCCTGTAGGTAAATATTTTATGGGTGAGGAAAACAAAGTCATCCTTTCTTCTCATAATATATAGTCTTTTAAAGGTTACTGAATAGAAACTTCCTTGGAAAAGCAAATAAATAGAGTTCACTCTGTATATAAATATCCACAGAGCTATGAGTTTCTGGTTTCTGTGCTTATATTCAGGGTCAGAGCTGCTCAATTTGACCAGAAGCTCAGGCTACAGAAGGTTCCTCCCACCTCCTTCAGTGGCTGCCAGGACCAGAGTACCGTCCTCATCAAAGTCTGTCTGACACCACTGGGCCTCAGCCCAGGAAATAAAACACAGAGAAAAGATGTCAGTAACTACAGTGTAGCTCCAGCACTCACCAGTCGATGTGCTTCTTAAGGTCAAACTAGTTCACAACCTCCAAACTATCACAGATAAATCCAGGTGTTCACAGTCCCAGGAGAAATTAAACAGATATGCATGGGAGAAGAGGGGAAAACTGGGGGGGGGGAGAGGAAGAGAAAAATCTTTCATGGCTCAGGTGAGCACAGCTTTGGAGCCCAGAGGAGAGGGACTGGACGTAAGGTCACCCCAAGAGAAGGATGTGGCAGTGACAGTGACCATGGAGCAGGGAGACAGACTGTGGATAGAGGGTAGTTTGAATCCACAGACCAAGAAGTGTTGAACAGAGACTGGATCAGAGTCACCTGCTGAGAACATTGGTAAATGCTCATTGAATAAATGCATGTCAGGCATAGAGAGGAGTATCTTTCCCATAGAGTATTTGAGGGGGAATGTTCTGCTGGAGAGGAGAAGCCTAGGAGCTAGGAATACATTTCAAGAGCAAGGAAAACACTCTTCCATTGCTGGTGAGAGTGTAAACTTGCACAGCCATTTTGGAAATCAATATGATGGTTTCTCAGAAAATCAATCTACCTCAAGACCCAGAAATACCACTCTTGGGTATATAACCAAAGGATGCTCAATCATACCATAGGACCCCTGCTCAACTATGTTCATAATAGCTTTATTTGTAATAGCCAGAACCTAGAAACAATCTAGATGCCCCTCAACTGAAGAATGGATAAAGAAAATGTGGTACATTTACCCAATGGAGTATTACTCAGCTGTTAAAAATGACATCAGGAAATTTGAAGGCAAATGGATGGAACTAGAAAAAAAATCATCCTGAGTGAGGTAACCCAGACCCAGAAAGACAAATATAGTATGTACTCACTCATAAGTGGATGATAACTGTAAAGTAAAGGGTAACCAGGCTACAACCCATAGACCCAGAGAGGCTAGGTGACAAGGAGGGCCCAAGGAGGGACACATGGCTCTCCCTGGGAAGGGGAGATATAGATCTCCTGGATGGACTGAGGGTGGGTGGACATGGGAACTTGAGGAATCAGGTTGCGGGTGGGTGGAGGGGGATAATGCTGAGAGAGATGATTGGAAATTGGGGCTTTACAGGATCATGCAAGAGAAACTCCCATGGAGACCACAAGGATGGCCCTAGCTAAGACTCCAGGCAGCAGTGGATGCGTAGCCTGAACTAGCCATTCTCTGTGATCAGATTGGTGACTATTCTCACCAGAGAGCCTTCACCCAGTGACTGATGGAGGCAGATTCAGAGACTCATGGCAGGCCAAACATTGGGCTGAGCTCAAGGAGTCCTGCTGAGGAGAGGGAGGAGGGGTGTAGGAGGTGGGGTGTCAGGGACATCAGAGGAAAACCCACAGAAACAGCTAGCGTGGTTGATGGGAACTCAGAGTCTGAACCAACAACCAGGGAACCTGCACGGGACTCACATAGACCCTCTGCATATGTGTGACAATTGTGTAGCTTGGTTTGTTTGTGGGACTCCTGGCAATGTGAGCAGGGGCTGTCCCTGGTAATGGCTCTTGGGAACCTATTCCTCATGCTGATTACCTTGCCCAGTCTGAATACAGGGGGAGGGGTTTGGTTGTAGGTCAGCTTGATATGCCGTGCTTTGCTGATGTCTGTAGCTTGAGTTTTTCTGCCTTGCCCACAGTCAGGACAAATCTCTGTCACCCGCCAGTCCCACAGCCGCTCAGACCCAACCAAGTAAACACAGAGACTTATATTGCTTACAAACTGTATGGCCGTGGCAGGCTTCTTTCTAACTGTTCTTATAGCTTAAATTAATCCATTTCCATAAATCTATACCTTGCCATGTGGCTGGTGGCTTACCGGCATCTTCACATGCTGCTGGTCATGGCGGCGGCTGCAGTGTCTCTCCGCCTCAGCCTTCTGTTTCCCAGAATTCTCCTCTCTCCTTGTCCCACCTACTTCCTGCCTGGCCACTGGCCATTCAGTGTTTTATTTATTGACCAATCAGAGCAACAGATTTGATATACAGACCATCCCACAGTAGATGTCCATGGGAGTTCTGTTCCTTTTGGAGTGAATGGGGGTGGGTGGGTGGCAGGTAGTAGTGGGGTGGGGAGAGGCAGAGGAGGCTGGGGTTGGGATGTAAAAAAATTAATTAATTAAATTTTTAAAAAGAATATATTTCAAGAGCTAATCAAGGAATGGAATCAGACCGTGCCCAAGACCCTTTGGGAGTGGTCTTCAGATGGTACAAAGATCCTGGGCCAATGAAAGCCTAGAGACAGCATCTTCCTCTCCAATGGACCCCAAGGGGCTTCCCACCTCCTGGGAGACAGTGAACACTGTGGAAGCTTCCTTTACTGACCAGGGTCAGGGCCAGTGTCTGTCCTCTTCCTCCACAAAGGTCCTTGGCGTCACAGTGACTTTCCTTTCTCATCCCTGTCCCCTCCTCTTCCCAGGAAACCCTCACCACAAATCCTGCTGAGAAGGGAAAGCCTCCGGTTGTCAGCACACTCAGAGACCGAAGACTCTAATATCTCCATCAGCCCAGGGAGTCGTGTGTCTTGCAAAGTCTTTTTATCTGGCAAAGCCTCAGGCTACAGGCCAAGGCCATTTATAGGTTGGAGCCCTGAGGTACAAGAGTCAGGCCAGTCCAAACAGCCCACCTGATTTTCTGAGCCAGACAGCTGGGACAAGCACTCCTAAACCCTGGTGGAATCTTCTGCTCCCTTTGTTCTTCGGGGAACAGTGAGCTTTCCTTTGAGCTTACCTCAAAGGAAGGGCAATCTGATCTGTGATAAGCCTCCCTGGCCCAGGCAAAAAAAGGTGGGCCTCTCAGACTTGGGCTCCATTTAAACTAGGCCAGGCTTTCCTGTGGGCTAGGCTGAATCACAGCCCTTGTGTTTTAGGGGCCAGAACTTCAGCCCAAGGTGAACACCTGGGAAACCTTCTAAAAGAATTGTAAATAAGTGGAGGAAGTTGTTCTTGGGGATCTGAATAACAGAGAAGCAATTTTATAAGCTTAGCGCACTTCCAACAACACCTGGGCAAAACCAGATCAATTTGAAATGTTCATTTGCATTAGAATAGCCATGAATATTCAAAAGTCAGCCGGTGTTTCAGATCCATTGTCTCTCCCTGGCACTTTCATCTCCCCTTGAAAAGCAGATCATGGGTTTTCGAGAAAGGTGGGTTGGGCTAGTCTTTGAACTGCCTGGCAGCGAAGAAGGTCATTATTTCGTTTCTACATATTAGAAAAGGAAAAGGCTCGGCTGGTGTGAAATCCTTTCTTTTTGTTCTAGTCAGGCTAAGGATTGTGGGTGAATCTCCAATCTGACCTAGAGACACCATTCTGAATCTGCTGGGCAGAGCTCTGGCTTACAACTTCTGCATGCATCCCTGGTCACTTGGGTTTCATTAAGTCCTTAGACACCACGGAGGGACTTGGAGACAGATCCCTGACAGGCAGACAGACAGGAAAGGTACCACAGATAACAAAGATGGCAAGATGGCAAACCTCCATCTTCTTCCTCCGGGTTTTCACCCACCATCAGGGGTCCCCTTCTGGCTGACTGGTCCAGGTTGGCCAGATGTGTTCAAGGTCCATTCGGGCTGAACATGTTTATGTCAGCTATTGACCAACCCCAAATCATAGGAGGAGAGTCTGCCCTATACCACCAAAGCCAGGCCCTCCCACTGGATTTCACTCCCTTCTCTGCTTTGGGGAGTCTTTCCTTTTCTCTTGATGTACTTTGTTCTCTGATGTACTTTTGTCTCTGTCTCTCTGTCTCTCTCTCTCCCCCTCTACCCCTGTGTGTGTGTGTGTGTGTGTGTGTGTGTGTGTCTTTAGCTGTAATAAAGTTTGTTGCTTCCTGCTGTGTCTGAGGTTTTTCCTGCCTTTTAATTCTTTAACTGGCAGATAAATGAACCAGATGAAGACACCTAAACAGTAACCTTACCAGGGACATGACTATGCCCCATGGACTGTATTCAAAGCAGGGGTTAGGGACTCCTGCTGCAGTTCTAGGACCCTAGGAAGTATACTTTGGCCAAGTCACTCATCATTAGCACCTTCACTGCATTCAATGGCCATTTTAATATTCTGCCCTTTCTTTGGTCAAGTTGACTCATGTGTATCTATCTTCCCTTCTTAGGTGAAATGACTTTGAATTCCTGGAGGGAAAAATAAGAGCTATGGACAAATCAGGAGCTATATACCAAAGCTTTCATTGCTAGAAAGCAATACAATCTTTTGATTCAGAGAGGATCTTAAGCAGTTTTCATGTGGTGAAAACATCATTTGTATAAATTAACAAGACGAGAATCACCGGTCCGCCATTTACTGAGATGGTTGACTCTATCTTCTTTGGCTAGAATTTACTTTGCCCAACATTTCTTCCTTACGCTCCAAACTGATCCGCATTTCTCTAACAGGGTTGTGGGAGGCTGTGAGTGTGAGAGAAGTACAGCTGAGAAGCTCAAACAGGCACAGCGTTGATGATGGATTTGTTCTCCTGCTTGCACCACACCCCAGCTGAAGCCCATCCTACCGCTTTATGTGACAAAGTCTGTCAGAGGAACCAGTGTGATGTCAATTCAGCAGTGAAGTCATGGTTACAAGTGTCCTTAGTTAAAAAGAAAGAAAGAGAGCGACTGTGTGGGAAGTCTTACCTATTCTCTTGCAGTTATTTCTGTATTCAATTTGCAAGATAAAAGATGAGTACCTTTCCACCTACCTGGCACCCTGCCACAGGCTGTACGTAATCTTCCTGGTTACTTGTAGGCATCTTCAGGTTTGTCTTCAAATCCTAACAAAGGATCCTTGAATGTGGGTTCTGAGGAAGAGCTTTAGAGGTCATCTACATTAGAGAATCCACACACCAAAGAGATGGAGCTGCTCAAATGAATGTTTATATTAACCAGAAATTTGAAAATGAGACGAAGCATTCATTGCTGCAAGTAATCTGTATTAAAGGAAAAGTCCAAGACCGAGCAAATCAGCATGGGACTGGACACGTTGCCCCGCAGAGAGGGAACAGAAGTGTGATGGCTAAAGGAACTTTTTAAGTTTAAATTATTGTGCCTAAGAGATCAATAAGACAAAAACGCATCTATAAGCGTCAGCCCCACTTGTCCAAGGACAGATAACTTCCTGGAATGCTGGGGGCTGCTGTTCATGTGAGAGAACAAGCAAGCCACGTGTTTTCACTTCTGTAAACAAGCTTGGTTGCCCCAACTGCGCAGGATGCGCTTGATCATTCACAGGCAGGAGGTACGTAGGCAGGAAGCATGTCAGTGTGTATGCTTGCCCTGAATTGGATGAAGGAGGGAAGTATGTAGCCTTCTGGGTTTTGCCTTTATAAGCCTCTGACAAATGTAGTTTGGGCCATTATCTGGGAATCCCAGATACGGACCTGGCCAGTGTCCATCCGGGCCAGTATTTAATACAGTTGGCTTCAAATTTGGCTCAAAAATTGTGGTAGTGGTCTTATTCTCACCCAACGGGATTAACATTTCTGAAGGCCTAATGAGATCAGACCACCTACTGGAATTCTAAAGCTGGACCTTCACTCTGGTGCCCTGGGGCTGAAGGGCTGCCTCAGGAGGTGAACACCTCGAGATGTTCCAAGGCTCTGAGTCGTGTTTTCAGTTTCGCAGTCTTGCTGCTGTCCACCACCACAGACTGCTGTGCTGAGAAAACCAGCAGGCATCTACAGAGGCCTTCCCTGGCATGCTGTTGTAATTTTCTGGTCTGTTGTGCGTAGCAGGAATCTTAAAAGGTCTTATTAATTAAATCAAACCTGAGGCCAGGTATTGGGGTCAACGCTGGAAGATCAGAGAAGCAGAACAAGCCACAGCCACCTCACCTCACCAATTCCTCAGCTGATCCTGTTTCCTCAGACTGGATGCCTCTGAGTCCTCATCCAGAATGAATCTCAGCCGAACTGCTGCTCAAAGGCCTGAAGCTTAACCAGCTCTAGTTCCTGGTCCTCGTGCCTTAAATACCTTTCTGCTTTCTACCATCACTTCCTGGGATTAAAGGCGTGAGTCACCATGCCTGGCTGTTTCCAGTGTGGCTTTAAACTCACAGATATTCAGATGGATCTCTGCCTCCCAAGTGATAGGATTAAAGGTGTGTGTGCCACCATTTTCTGGCTTCTATATCTAGTGACTGTTCTGTTCTCTGACCCCAGATAAGTTTATTAGGGTGCACAATATTTTGGAGAACACAATACCACCACAGTTGGGATCCTGATCTCGCACATGGAGGGTTTGATGGGACCCAGTACTCTCCCATTCAGGGCAAAACGCAAGATATCACCTGCCTGTCTGCCTGTTCTGGTTATTTGAGAAGTTTGGTCTGTTCTGTGATGTGGATGGGTCTGTTTTTTTGAGTGTCCATAGTTTTGTGGCAAATGTGGAGCTGAGATGGAACTGGGTCAGGCTCGGTGCCACACGTTTGTTCTGACCGGTCTCCTTCGAGTGTGTGAGCTTTCTGTCTTCTGTGATTACAGGTTTTGTTTTTGCTGTCTCTGCTGCTGCCCACCACATAACACTGCTTGTTATGGCTGCTGTGACACCCAGGGCTCATAATTTATCTCTGGGCTTTCTGCTCACTGGATTCAGTTAGCAGAGATTCAAATGTCTTTTGGGTTTAGATAATATTAAAGTTGTTTAATGCTGTTCTATTTTATTGAAAAGCTGGCTCTGGAGTTGGCTTATATGGCTCTCCCTCCTCTAGACCCAAACATGCTTATTTAAAAGTCTCCTCCTCTCTGTCCTGTGTCAGCTGAGCCACATGACTCTCTGACAGGGATAGTAGAGCAAAGGAAAACCAAACAGCCTTAAAAACGTGATTATTGGTTTCATCTAACTGCCTAGAACTTTCACTAAGATATAAACCTTATCTCAAGGTTTGTAAGACTGTTATGTGAACTTCTTGTACCTCAAGATTTGTAAGTTCTTTTGGGTATGGTTAAAAATGTGTAACAAAAAATGTTAACTTAAGCTGGGCGGTGGTGGTGCACGCCTTTAATCCCAGCACTCGGGAGGCAGAGGCAGGCGGATCTCTGTGAGTTCGAGGCCAGCCTGGTCTCCAAAGCGAGTTCCAGGAAAGGCGCAAAGCTACACAGAGAAACCCTGTCTCGAAAAACCAAAAAAAAAAAAAAAAAAAAAACGTTAACTTAAAATTTGTAACACGGGGGTTGATAGTTAAAAAAATGTATACATAGGTAATCTTAAAGGAACCATGTGGCATGACAACATCTTGGGATATAAGGGTCTGTGAAGGCAATACGGACTCCATCTTAGGCGGGGGGCACCATCTTAGACCACCTGCTGTACTCAGTTCCAAGAAGGACCTCAGAAGGTGCCATGACAACTCGAACAGATACAGGGCAGTATGTTCCTGCAGACGTTCTGTCTGCAGTTTATGGCCCTTGAAGATATCCAGATAATCCTGCTCAGCAAGTTGTGGTTCCCCACCAAAAGGTGAACTCAATGGTTTCAAATGTGGTTTCACACTGAGAGTCTAGATCAATAGTTTCAAAAAATCACCTTGTCCAAAATATCCCTTCTACTCAATCCCAAATTGCCAAAGCACGTAATTTCTGGCTTGGGGTTTTTCCCTATAAAAACTCTGTACCCTGGGCCCCGCTGCGGCTGAAGCATTTCCCTCCATCTGCCATGTGGTGGCCCAGGTTCAGACTTGACAATAAAAGCACCCCTATGTGCTTGCATTGGAAACGGGCTCCTTTGTGGTCTCTGGGGGTTGCTAGAAACGGGTACAACACAACATGTGGCTGGCTTCATCTAAGCTCCTCCCCCATATGGCTGGAGGCAGCCATATGGCTGACAGCCATCTTTGCTAGGGTTGGAGAGGGTGGATGCCATGTGACTTTACCATTGTTTTGATTAAAGGTGACCACATGGTGTAAACCAGCCAAGGAGGCAAAAAAAGGTCTCCAAGATATTTTGGATTAGGATGGATTTTTGTATGATAGTTCTTGTCCTGAAAATAAATTCATAAAATCAAAGTTTATGAAAGAAAGGATATAAAGGCAATGCTTGTCTAGTAAGTATTGAAGCTGTATCTCCATACGCTTATATACAAGAATGTACCTTGTGCTGGCAGTCTAACTTTGTAACGTAAGAGGCACCCTGGTGGTATGAGTTTTAAAGGCATGCAGGGGTCATGGAAAGCACCTGAGGCTTGGCACTGTGTGGCAGGACTGGAGTTCCTATCGAGCCCAGGACAGGCTATTGGTGAAAATGCAGCCCAGTTGCAATGGGGATCCAGCAGGTTTGGAGATGCCAGTGCCATATGATAGCAACCAGGAGCAATAACTGCAATGAAATGGAGCAGGTTGGGGCCTAGAAGATAAGCTGTGTGTGCTGCTGAGGGTGGGGCCAGAGAGGTGACCTGAGCCCCTTGGGGAAGCCTAGAGGATTGTGAGTGAATCTTAAAGTCAAAAAGGGCACTATTTTTTAATATTGTATGAGCCCAGAATTGAGGGTTTTTAAACTTCTTTAAAGGGAAAATTTGCAGTTTTACAGGAAATTTAAACTATAAACAACTGGATTTTTTTTTATTTAAGGAACAACTTTCTAAATATTTAAATCTATAAGGCTATGGGACATTTTAAGGTGGTAAAACATTTTATATTATGACATCTCTATTAATATATAATCTTAAATGAATAGATAAAGAAAGAAAGAGAAAGAGAAAGAAAGAAAGAAAGAAAGAAAGAAAGAAAGGAAGGAAGGAAGGAAGGAAGGAAGGAAGAAAGAAAGAAAGAAAGACTAAAGAGTTAGGGTCACAGGTATGAGAACCAAATCTAATGATGCAGCAAGATGACCTAAGCAGTCTGGCAAAGAGCCTACAGACGTCTCTCCTTACCTAAGATCTCTTCAGACTAAGAGAAACTGATTGAAATGTATGTCTAACCTCTTTGTCTTTAGTAACTTTGTTAAGTTTTAGTTATTTTGATAAACTGAGTCATACAAGAAACTGTGATATTCTTTAATAGTGTACTATAAAATAACCAAGAAAGTGAGGTTGCCAGTCTCCCTATGGACTGTATTTGTGATTTAAAGTTTTATTTTGATGCTAAAAGAGCTTCAATCCATAAGTTGTCATTTTTTAATGTTCAAACTTAACAGAGATAAAGCTGTAAATTCCTAATCTTATAAAAGCTACCTTATTATGAATTGTTAAAGATAATTAAGACATGCAAGTTAATGGTCAGTCACCTTTTAAAGGATCGAATTCTTTAATGTTCTCAGAACTATGCTTGTAGGCTTGCTAAGTTCAAATGTACTTCATTTACAATGAGAAGCTTTTTTTAGCTTCCTATATGTGTTTTTAAGGTTAAGCCTAAAGCTAGTAACTAAAAACAAAGTTTGTTTAGCTCAGATATACTTAATAGATTATGGTCCTCAAACTCTTCAGAGATTTGTTGGCATTTAAAATGTTTAATGGAAAAACTTTTTTATGATACACAGAAATGTTAGCTCCTGGCAGTGACCCTAAGGTCACTAAAGAAGACTATGGGGCACAGACAATGCTATCTGGATTGTGGTAATGTTGACCACTGGGAAAAACTGCCCCATGCCTCACCCTCCCCAAGGACCCTGCCCAAACTGTGGACAAACAGGACACTGGAGAGTTGATTGCCCCACTTTGCCTAGACAAGGTAAGCAAGTTCTCCAAGTTCCTCATCATGAGAAAGCCTCTCAGGTCTCCTGGGCCTGGCAGCAGAAGACTGATGTTACCCTGGCACCTCTGCCCCCAACAAGCCATAGAGACCATGGGAGCCTAGGGTAGCTGTCTAGGGAGTGGGTAAGTCTCTGTCATTTTAACAGATACACAGGCCATTTGGATTACACTTCCTGCTATAATTTATCCTCAGCTCTCTGATGGTGTTGATGACTAACTCTAGCTTTGTCCGCTTGGCAGTGGCAGGCAGCCAGCTCCTTCCTCAAGGCTTCGACCACTTTGTTAGTTCATTTCATGTGTAAAAACCAGGACTTGCTTTTTCTAGAGCTACAAGATCTCTGCCTGAGAAAGACAGACAGGTTTGCTTTGCTTCATGTTAAAGGATAAACAGGTTTCATATGTAACTTTTTCCTATTCCTTTATTTAAAGGAACTTGCTTTGCAACAGTCATTCTCAGTAATCAGGCACTTGTATCTTATGGTAAATGATTAGAAAGAAAGAAAGGGTCTGTCCTGTGTCCATCCTGGCCAGTATATTGTAGCTAGAGTTTTCCGGCCTTGCCCACAGTCAGGACAAATCTTTGTCACCCGCCAGTCCCACAGCCACTCAGACCCAACCAAGTAAACACAGAGACTTATATTGCATACAAACTGTATGGCCGTAGCAGGCTTCTTGCTAACTGTTCTTATATCTTAAATTAATCCATTTCTATAAATCTATACCTTGCCACGTGGCTGGTGGCTTACCGGCGTCTTCACATGCTGCTGGTCATGGCGGCGGCTGCAGTGTCTCTCCGCCTCAGCCTTCTGCTTCCCAGAATTCTCCTCTCTCCTTGTCCCACCTACTTCCTGCCTGGCCACTGGCCAATCAGTGTTTTATTTATTGACTAATCAGAGCAACAGATTTGACATACAGACCGTCCCACAGCAGTATATAATAAAGCTTGCTTCAATTTTGGCTCAAAAACTTTAGTTGTGGTCTTATTTTCCCCCAGTGGGAGTCACAAGACACCAAGCTCCTCATGCTAGAAGTCCCTAGGGGGATCACCTCTTGCTGTGTAACAGCAAGCTGCTTATTACCTTTCTTCCCTCTTCCGACTCCCCTTCCTGTGGGGATTTCAGTGTGAAATGTACCACACAGGCCTGTGTGTTTGCATTCCTGGTCTCCAGCTGGAGGTACATGGGGGAGGGGGAGGTCGTAAAATCTCAGTTGCTCATTCTTTCCTGCTTCCTGAGTATGGATGTAACATGCCCAGGACCCTCTTCCTCCCACCACCATGCTCCCTCACCCTGTGATGGACTGTGTTCCCTCAAACTGTGAGCCAAGTAATCTCCCCTCCCTTGAGTTTCTTCTTGACCGACTTTTCTTTTTACAACAATGAGAAAAGTAAAAATATACTTCCCTGCTCCCTTAGACTGCTCTCCTGAGGTCACCTCCCACATAAACTACTTGCATTTCACTCCCTGCTTCAATTTTATGTTGGAGACATTGATATGTCAAAAGGGCAACACACTAACAAATTATTTTGTCCCACAGAGGACATTTGGCAATATCTGGAGGCTTTGTGTGTGTGTGTGTGTGTGTGTGTGTGTGTGTGTGTGTGTGCATGCTAGTTGAGGGACAGGCTACTATCAGTATGTAATGAGTAGAGACAAGGATTGTGGCTCACTGTGATTTTTAAGGAACTCTCAGACAAAAGAAAGATTCTAAGTCCAGCTTGGTGAACTAGTTAGGTTATTGAAGCTGTCACAGGAGCACTGGGAAGTCTCCTAGGGGACTTTGGGCAGAGAAGCCTTTTCTGGTCACTTGTTCACTCTGGTGGAGTGAGGACTGGAATCCCAGGGAGGAGAGACAACTCCCCAGGATCTCATAGGAGTCCCATAAACCCACCCATCTCTGGAGAGGATGCTAATAGGCCTGATCACATGAGGGTCTCTGTGAGATATCCTGCTGCTTCAGTCAAATGGAAATTAGCATGCCCAGCACGGAGGAATGACTATACAGTACTGTTAAACTACAGTGCATAACACAATCCACACAAGAATTTCCAGGTCTCAAATGCCAATCATATCCAAGAGTGGGAAACCCTGACTCAATGTAGCCATGGCTCACAGCTCATACCCTTAGTTCAACTCATTACCTTAGAAATAAGGTAAATGTTGATTTTGGAGGACAAGCTCACATAGATGGCCATCCAGACGACTTCAGTTTGCCCTCTGTTGCAGTAAAACACGGGTTTTGGGGGCTGTCATGGTGGTTCAGCACTGAGTCACATGTGAGAAAAAAAAGTGGCAGTGGAAAAAGGGACAGAGACGGTGTTGGCTTAGGACAGCGTGGAACATGACTATGATGCCAGCATGATCATGGAGGTCCCAGTGGCAGGGGACTAGTTATGAAGATTCTCAGACATTCATGTTTAACCACTGAAGAACAACTAAACTTGTCTGTTGGGAAGCTGTAGCAGGAATCTTAAAAGTTCTTATTAATAAAATCAAACCCGAGGCCAGTTATTGGGGTCCATGCTGGTAGATCAGAGAGACAGAAGAAGCCACAGCTATCTCACCTCGCCGGATCCTCAGCTGGTCTTGTCTCCTCAGACTGGAGGCTTCTGTGTCCTCATCTCAATGGCTTTCAGCTGAATTGCTGCTCCAAAGCTTGAATGCTTAACCAGCCAAATGCTTAACCAGCCAAAATGCCTCTAGTTTCTCACCCTCACGCCTTATATATCTTCCTGCTTTCTACCACCACTCCCTGGGATTAAAGGCTGGCTTTCTGGGATTAAAGGCGTGTCACCATGCTTGGCTATTTCCAATGTGGCCTTGAACTCACAGAGATCCAGAGGGATTTCTATCTCTGGGATGCTAGGATTAAAGGTGTGAGTGCCACCATTTTCTAGCCTTTGTATCTAGTGGCTGTCTGTTCTCTGACCCCAGATATTTTTATTAGAGTACACAATATTTTGGTGAACACAATACCACCACAGGAAGCTGGAGAAAAATCTCAATAAATGAAGTCCTTGCTCCGAGGACCTGAGTTTAGTCTGCAGAACCTACATGAAAGCACCCATGGGGAGGAGGAGGAGGCAGATCTTTGGGCCCACTGACCAGCCAGTCTGCCTCACCCACTCTGCCTAGCTCCAGGCTAAAAGAAACCCTGCCTCAAAAGAGGTGCAGCCTGAGAACAACCCCGAGGTTGTCCTCTGGCCTTCATACACATACAACACAGGCAAAAATAAGTAAGCTAAATAGAATAATGTTGGGGGGAAAATGCAGAGCTTAAAGGAGCATTCTTGGGAAGTTTGGAAGACTGAGACATACAGGCAATGGAGGCCCAGCTCATGAGGTTTCAGAGAAGAATAAGAAACTGGGCTATGTGACCTTTGCGTCACATTTGGGCGAAGGCCATGGCTGAAAGTTCTTGAGAACACAGAGAAGCTGGTTTCAGAAGTGAGAGACTAATTTCTTTGCTGGAGGCACTCTCTAGACAGGCCAGCAGTCAGGCTGTGGCGGGGCTACTGCTCACAGTCCTTATCCAGGTCTACACAACAAGGGGAAGAGAACAATAGGAAAAGGGAGATTTCAGCAAAATGTCAAACAAAGCAGCTGTAGTTGTTAAAGAGAAATTCCTCTCTGCACCAGGGCTGAGAACCCACCAGTCAAGGTTCCAACTTGTGAAAATGTGAATTAATTTGAAAGGACGGAGCCTAGATTGAGACCGCGAGTGAAGGCAGAAACAATTGCCTACAGAATGTTTTCTCAGATACAGCATCAAAGACTCACAGAAGCTGCTCGGTGTGGTCCAGGGCGAGCTGGCCATGGACTTTAACAATGCAGCCTACATGGTGCTGGTTTTGCAAGTCTGCAAGAGACCAATGGGAGGGAGTCAGGGAGGCTTGCACTGAGGGTCCAGAAATCCAGTGGGCCAAGCAGTGTCTGCCAAGGCCAACCTGCTGGGCGACTCTCAGAAGCCACTGCATGAAGATGGAGCCTGAACTGTCATGGAGACTCCAGGAGACTGACATCACCAGGACCGCGGGCACCTGCAAAGGGACACTCCAGGCACAGGTGGGGCCATGCAGAAAGGCTGTGTGTGCTGCACGTGGAACAGGCAGAGGACTAGACTAGAAGTATGTAACTTTTTTAAAAACAATAGCTTATAGTTCTGAGATTGTTTCTGAAGACACTCTACACTTACATTTCTGAACAAGAAATGGAAATTAGAAAGACTACAGGTGCTCATAAAGCCTGCCAAGCCTGAGCATTGTAAGTTTGACTTCTGGACCTGCATGAAGGAGAAAGCTGAACCCCACAAGGTATTCTCTGACCTCTGTGTGCATGCTTATGGTATATACATACAAAATAAACACGTGAACAAACAAAGTAAAAGCGGAGAGGAGGGATAAATGCATTCTGCATCATGAGATGAACATGAGACCTCAGGGCCAAGAATAGAATGCTATGGTTTAAAGTGTGTTCAGGTGTCAAGTTGGCAAGAAGTAACTGGCTGACCCAGTCTGTCAGTTTGATAGAATTGAGGAGCTCATGGGAAGCACACACATCTTTTAGTGTACCTGTGAAGATGTTTCCAGAGAGTTCTGACCAAGGGAAAGGTCTCACCAGTGGTGTGGGTGGCACCCTGAGCTGGGGTGTCAGACTGAATACACAGGAGAGGATCGGAGTGCCAGCCTTCATCTCTCTCGGCTTCCTGACGGTGGACACAATGTGACCAGCTGCTTCATGACCTCCCCCAGAGGACTGTCCCCTCAAACTGTGAGCCAGAGGAAAGGCTTCCGGCCTTAAGTTACTTTTGTCAAGTATTTCGTCACAGCAAGGAGAAAAGTAGCAAACGCACAGTTCTGTAATTAGTTGAGAGGCAATTAAGAATTACACAATTAGCCGTGAGGCTCCTCTTCTTAATCTTTCAGAAATGCCTCCGTGAATTTTGTTCTGCTTCCAGATAAATTTTAGAATCAGCCTCTGATGATATGAAAACTCCTGCTGGTGTTTTGCTTGAAAAGGTCTGATTATATAGATCATCTTGGGAGACTTCAGTCCCCCGCCCCTTCCCCAGCACACATGAAGCACAAGTTCTCACACTGCTCTGTGTCCAGGTGTGAGCAATGGCAGCATGTAAGACACTCAACTAACTGGTGTTTCAACCTCCTTTCTTCCTCCCAGGTTTTCTGATTGTCATTCTTGAGACCAGTTTCTCCTCCTCATTCTATTTATTTTTATTTTTAAAAGATTTCCTCATTTTATTTTATGTGTATGAACACTTAGCATGCATGCATGTATCCGTACCACATGCATGCTTCAGGCCTGAAGAGGTCAGAAGAAGGCATTGCATCTCCTTGAGCTAGAGTTACAGATGGTTGTGAGCCACCACGTGAGTGCTGGAAATCGAACCCTGGTCCTCTGAAAGAATAACAAGTGCTTTCAACCACTGAGCCATCTCTCCAGCCTCCCCAACTTTATTTTTTGATGTACCTTAAGTGTACTTACTATTTTTTCATTTATGTCTTTAAATATTCCTATAATGAGTCATTATAATGATAACATATATATGTATATATGAGTCATGTATCATTATTACAATCAAATGAACACACTTTTTTTTTAAAAAAAAAATTTCCTTGATACTGGCTTTAGGATCAGTATGCTATGTTCTTACTGACTTCTCTAGCAAGTCAGCATGTACTCCACAGACACTGAAATCAGTCATGTGCTTGGCCTGAGGCACTCTATCCTAGAACTTTCTGAACAGGGCACTGTGGACAACACTGTGGGTAGCCACTGCTGACTTGTCCAAATGATGACAGAAAACCCTTTGAAGGAGAAAGTGATGATTCAGTCTCCCTTCTAGATCTGTACTCTATGAATAATTCTGAGGAAGTCAGTCCAAGCAAGGTGCTGGAGAGAAAACTGCACATGGGGCAGTGCCGGACAATGCTGTTAAAAGGAAAAGTATTGGCTCAGGATCCCCAAGACCAAGTTCTCAGACAAGTTCAGCACAAAGGGGATTTATTTGCCCCAGAGGGACAGAGGGCAACAATAAGGGACAAAGACAGGAGAGAGAGGAAGGGGGAAAGGGGAAGGGAACCATGGAAAAGGGGCAGGGGTATTTGTCCCAGAGGACAAAGGATGACCTCAGAATAGAGGGGAGACAGACGTGGCCCATAGGCAAAAGGCGGTGTATAAAGGTAAAATGGGAACCCCTGTGTTAGGGTGAGGTGTTAATTGGGTATGTTAATTAGGTGAGCCAAAGGGGGCTTCTGATTGCTGGACTTCAATGCTTCCTAGCTGAACCTTGGTGGCCAACCTCAGGAGGAGGAAGTGGACAGATAAGGGAAGAGCCCTTGGGGGCTGGCTTCAGGAATGTAATCTAATACAATCTTGGTTTTAGCAAGGCAGAGGGAATTGGGGAGAAAGGCAAGGTCTTCAGAGCCACATGTTCAAGTGATGTAGTGTCCCTTCAGCTGTCATGAAACTGGACATAAGCATGGTGGAAACACTAGCTGAAATTTTGTTTTTAGGTCCTTCTGATTTTCCTTCTGGCTTGTTCTGTGTAAGCCTGGTACCTTGTTCTCTGTACTTCTTGAGAGCTAGGAGTCAGGCACTCTGCGGTGTGAGCTGTGATGTTTCACAGAGACTTATGGACTCTCATGGCACCTCTGGACTCTGCCCATGGTAAGACTGGGCATCTGGAGACTAACTTCATCCGTGAGCCGGAAGCTCTGCCGTTCTGGCCCTAGGATTTCAGATCTTGTAGTGCAGATAATTCAGGCGGACTGGCTGAGTTGAGTGTGTGTTACTCTGTAGCAGATCACTAACAAGAGGGGGGGTGTGGCAGGGAGGTGTGATGAGGGAGGGGTTAAGGGGCCAGCAGCTGGTGGGGAAAGGTTCTTAACAGGGAAGCTTTTATGCATGTAATCACACTGCTTTAGTTTTTAAATTTTTCCTCCTTCCTCTCTCCCCGCTCCTCCCACTCCTCTCTCCCTCCCTCCCTCTCTCCTCTCTCTTCCTTCTTTCCCTCCCTTCCTTTCTTCTTTTTACTGTTCATGTGTGCACTTCAGGTATTTTCTTCAATCACTCTCTGCCATTTTTTCTAAAAATCAGTTCAGCAAGACTGGCTGGCCAACGGGTTTCGGAGGTCAGCCAGTCTCTGTCCCTCACCTCCACCCCAGCTCTGGTTCCAGACATAAGCTGCCAAAACCAGCATCTGCAGGAGTGCCGGAAATCTAAACTGGGTCCTCTCGCTCGCTTGTACAGTGGATGCTGAGCCATCTCCCCCAATCACTTCTGTTTAGAGTCAGTATGCGCTTTTAACAGCAGGGACATTACAAAAGGCCATCTCCTCCAGCCTGTATTGGTTGGTGGCAGGGACTGTTCACTGTTGTTCATTTACGGAATCTACACGAAGGGAAAGGTAGCTCTCAGGACAATGCAAAGAACGCCAGCATTTGCTGTCGGCAGCCCTGGTGCTCTGAGACTGTGGCCTGCCATCAGGCCTGGCTTCCACGTTAATTTTTCCATCTGCTTTGGCTGCAGGTAATTTGGAGACACTGACGTCACTGGACCATCTGTTCAGTAAAGCCACAGCCATGCTCCCCCCCTGAGCTGTTTATGCCTTGACAGCTACTTTGGGCTATTTTAATGCACTCTGGGAGGGACTGCATTGTGTTTCAATGAGCCCTTTAGCATTACATCAGAGTCAGAACGGAAGTTAATTCTGTTTGTAATCATTTTTAAAATTCAGTTATAAATAGAAGTGCTAAAATTCATGGTTAATCCCAAGACAAGAAGAAAAAGCAATGGATTGCATATGAATTTGAGTATTAGTGGTCATAGAAACATAGAGCATGCTTTTTTCTCTCTCCCAGCTCACTTCTGACAGACTCAGTTTCCCCATCTGATGACTCCAGCTGTGCCCTGGGCTTGGCACAAGGAAGGTACTGAGTAAATCTTATAGCATGAAATGATCAGTCTTTCCTTACTCTGGGCACTCTTGAGTATAACTTACGTACTGTGATGCCGTTCTTGGTGTCGGGCAGACCACATCTGGAATTAACTAAAACCCAAATGACTGGGCACAACTGTGAGGAATTTTTTTTTTTCTTAATTAAATCATTTGAAGTGGGAAGAGTCATATCTAATCCATATCTTTGAGGTGGGGACATCCACCTTTAATCTGGGCCAAACCTGCTCCAAGCCTACCTAAGGACATGGCAGAAGGAATCCTTTACTCTTTCCCTGCTTGCTCTCATTGGCAAGCCCATGCCTTCCCTGGCATGGAATCTACTTCTTCAGGATTCCAGTGTATACTGAGACATCCAGCTCCATGGATTCTTAGACTTTCTGTTGGTAGACAGCCATTGTTGGACTAGCTGGACCACAGCCTGTAAGCCAATCTAATAAACCCCCTTTCTATATATGCATGTATGGATTCATTCTACAAGTTCTTTTCCTATAGAGCCTCATCTAACACACACACACACACACACACACACACACACACACACACACACCAGACTTTCATCTTCTGGGCCCAGAAACAACAAGGAATTCAGGTTTACTTAGTTGTAAGAAAGACTCCAGGGAACTGCAGAGGGACGGAGGCTTCACCCCAAAGACCCATATAGATAGTTAGCACCTGTCCCGTTTTCTAGAGAGCCAGAGACATCTCCAGAATGGAGTAGATATTTGTTGTGTGACAAAACTTTTTCTGGGGAGATGCAACACAAACATCTATTCACCCCAGACAGCCCACAAAGTACAGATACCATTGTAAGTGTTACCGCTTTGAGGGAAAAGAGATCCTAGCAGCCTGGAGCCAAGGAATACCACAGAGTCACACCTCATAACAAACCTCACACAAGAGATTTATTGGGAGGGAAAAATCCGGGAGGGGGGGGCTGCCTCTGCTCAGGTGAGAAGCAGCAGGGAACTGAACAGGAGGTGGGCTTTTTACAGGGTTTCTTAGGGGAGGAGTTTCCAGGGTGGAGATTCTGAGGGTGGGAATGGGTGAGATTTCAAGTCCCGAGCTTGGGGGAGTCCAGAGATTGGGGGGATTTCATGCTCAGGGATCAATGGGTTTTGGTTGGTTTTCAAACCCAGAGGTGGGTTTGGATCGATTCACCCAAAAAGTCCAGCTTGGTGCACCAGTGACTTTTATTGGGGTTACTTACAGGAGTCTAGGTGAGGGATTACGTAGAGGAGCAGAAATGACTCACAGGCAGCTGCATCACCAGGGCCCACCCCAGCATGGTGACAGCTCACAAAGGTGAGGACCCTGGAGCACACTGCACAGCCTGCAGGCAGCTCAGCAGGTTGGAGAGTGACCTTTCCAAGGACTGTTCCAGGCAGCGCAGCTGGTTTCTGCTTCTTCCAGGCAGTGCAGCTGGTTTCTGCTTCTTCCAGGCAGCTGGTCTGGCCTCAACATTTTTTTGCAGCTCATCTTGCCTAAGAGTCTTTTTTGCAGCTCCACTTAGTTGGTCTGAGAGGATGCTCGCCTCTTACAGCTTACCCTGTCCAGGAGGGACATAGTCAGTCTGGTCAGTTTCAGGGACTTCCTAAATCAGCTTTGAGTTCTTTACCTTTCTTCTTTACCCCTAGGATGACTGGTTTCAATCTCACAGGAAGCTGTTACACAATATTCCTTCTGAACCCCTACAGTACTGACAGTAAGTATCAAACCAAAGTCCATCAGGGAAGAAGGGTGTGGCACAGGTGGTCCGTTCAGGGCTGCATGTTCTGAAGGCTCTTGTTCACTGAACCTTGGTCAGGTGGGGCTGCTGGGAGAGTGGTCGGCTTTCTTTACAGGTGCTAAGCACCGGTACATCAACCACACTGCAATGGAAGGCCACACATCCATGAATCATCACCACAGATAGGACTTGATTGAAAAGAAAAGGGGAGAGAGAGAGAGAGAGAGAGAGAGAGAGAGAGAGAGAGAGAGAGAGAGAGAGAGATATCGGACACAATCTCCCTCCCTATGTGGATCTGGGAGGAGTTGGGAGAAGGAAACTCATTGTAGGAAATTCTCAAAGAACTAATAAAAGCATATTTTAAAAGCTAAAATTGAAAGAGGAAAACTCTTCCTTATGTCCTTATTTCTCCCCTCACCATCTTCCCAGATGATCTACACCGTAGTCCTGTTGGCTTTGCCCTCTGACTGGGTCCAGAATCCTTTCATTTATCTCGTCTTCTCCAGAGTCAGCTTAGATCACGCTCCACTGCCCTTGTCGGAGGCCACAGGTCTTCTACATCCACTCTTGCCCTTCTAATGTGTTTTCTACAACTTGTGATGTACACTTGTTGATACTTTCTTCATTGTCTGAGACTTAGGTGACACAGCACTGTTTTCAGAGTGAAGCTCAAATTCTTAATACCCTCTGCAGAGCTCGGCACAGTCGTCCCAACCGCTGCCTGCCTCCTTGGGTCACCTTGATGCACACGCCTTTCTTCTCTGTACTCTGACATCAGGTGTCTCCCCAATGCCATTGCATGGTTTTTCCTTCTGGTCATTTTTTCTTGGTTCGTGCCAACCCATTTTTCAGATCTCTACTCTGTTTGAAATTTCTCAGTAATCTGTCATTCGTCGCTGGTGTCTGCTTTTGTTTTATTTACAGCAAGCCTGGTCCTCTGTCTGCATTGCATGAGCATGTGTGAAAACCTAACACTTTCTTTTGTGTGCGGCAGATCCCCTACCTGGTTCACGGTCACTCATTCTCATCTAATTTGGTAACAGAATCCTCAGTGTTTGACAAGATGCATGTCTTACGTGTTAAATAATGGTCAAAGGTGTGAAAGTAAGAGTGTGTCCATTGACAAAAATGCCCTCCTTTTTCCATTTCTCCCTCCTCTGAATGGATAATAGACGCTATGGCTAGAGACCTAGTTGTCAACCTGGATCATAAAGTGAAGCTGCATCCTGGGAACTGTGTGTAAGACAGAAGGTGAGTCCTTTATGCTGTGGGCACAATACTAGGTTATCTCGTCAACATCAGAAGTAACTTCTATATTGCATAAATGTCTTAGAGGGTTTTTTTGCTTTATTGAAACACCATGGACACTTACATGAATATTGTAGAAAGAAAATAAAGAGCAAATGAGACAGGCAACCACAGGGACTATTTTAGTAATCTGTGAGTCTCTTCTAATGCACTGGGCAGCCTTTCTGCTTAACCTGCGCATGCTGCACACACATACACCCTCTCTGAACAATGCACCTAGAAACATGGGTCTCCTACCTGCTTCTAGCTACACAAATACCCTCTCTAAACAGCAGTATAAGCTGTTGTCCTCCTAACAGTAATTAAATCTGGGTAGTTACCATTCAAATATACTCCAGTATAGCCAGTATGAGCTGGTCTGAATTGGTTTGCGGGATAAGCCCAGTAAGTGAAACTGTCCTTCCGTGAACTTTCAAGGAAAAATATTCCATCTGTCCTAGTCAGTGTTTCTATTGTGATATTCTGTTGTGATAAAAAATACCATGGCCAAAAGCAACCTGAGGAGGAGGAAAGGGTTTATTTCAACTCACATGTCTGGATCATGGTCCATAATGAATGGAAGTCAGGGCACGAACTCGAGGCAGAAATTGAAGCAGAAGTCATAGAGAGGTGCTGCTTACTGGCTTGCCCCTCATGGCTGCCTCATTCTGCTTTCTTATAGAACTCAGGACAACCTGACAGGGAATGCCACCACCCATAGTGGGTAGGGTCCTTCCACACCAATCATTAATCAAGAGAATGCCTACAGATTTGTCTATAAGAATTATGGAGGCATTTACTCAATTAAGATTATCTATTCCCAGATATTCTAGGTTGTGTCAAGTTGATATAAAACCAGCCAGCTCTCCGTCTGATGCCTATATATAATTGAGTGTGCATATGATTAAAATCAGATGCCTTATGGGAAAGGGCATGGACAATAGGGAAAATTAATATAGGCCTTAATCTGTCAATCAAAATAGAGAACTGCCTTCTCTATGTCCATTAAGAATTAAACCCCTCTTGAACCCTATAAAATGAAGACTTAAGCAATAATCGAGGCCCTTGAGTATCTGCATTTACATGGCCACTATCAGTCCCGACTCTGTACCCCTCTTTAATCTGTACTATTGTCTGCTCCAGACAAACCTTCCTTGCTACTTTTGCAAATCTGTGGGAGCCCTTATTCTTTGAATAAGAGGCCAAGAGCCTGGACGTAACTGATTCCACCCCGACCATGGATAATTTAAGAAAAACTTAAGTAAACCCTGTTTAATGGCAGTTAGTTCTCAGCCCATTGGACTGAATTGGCCATGTTGATTGCATCTTTCTCCGTATGGAGAAATAGACAACACAAAGAGAGTGTAAGAAAAAAGTCGGTCTATTCTCTGTGGATACTGTAACTGCAGTGCATTTTAGCCTATCCTGACAGATACATCAATCAACACCCACTTCTGGCAATGCCTTGGGCATTGGCCCAAGATAAATCCACAAACGAGATAGAATAAAAATGTTTGTGTGCCTATGTGTGTGTATGTGTCTGTCTGTGTGTGTTAAATGTGCACTTGATACCCAGAGCTACAGCACAGATAGAGGAATAGAAAGTCAACAAATTCACATATTAGGAACATAGGAATGGCTGAGTGGAGTCCTGATATACCAAATTCTAGAGAAAAATAAACTTCAATCTGCTTAAATAAGAGTGGAAACCTGCAAACCCAGGCGCTCCTAAATCCTAGAAATATTAACTGTCAAGTAGAATACTTGAGACATTTTCAAAACTGTAAGTTTAATTTTGCAGCAGCAAGAACTAATTAGAGGTATCATTAGATCAGCGAAACCGTGGTTAATTAGAGCTATGCTTTCAGAAGATCCACAGTTCAGTTTGATGTGCTGTGGTAAGGAAGCACAGTAATTAACTGATTCATTAGGAAGAACTACAGGTTGGATGACTGTGCTCTGTGTTCAACAGTCCAGTTTGGGTGTCAGAACCCGGGTTTCAGAGAACACTCTCAGAGGGCCATCTTGGTGTCCACAGTACTCAGATGCATATGAACGACAGTTCTCCGTCATTCTCCTGCTGCTGCAACAGAAGATGCTGAAAAGCAACTGCAGAGGAAAGGGTTGGCTTTGATTCACAGCCCAGCACAGCAGGGGGACCCAGCAGCAGCCAGGAAGTCACATTGCATCTGCACTCAGAAAGCCAGCAGGAAACAGGAAGTAGGGCTGGACTATAATGCCTCAAGGCTCACCTCAGTGGTCCACTCTCCCTCCAGAGCAGCTCCACCTCCTGAAGACCTCACAGCTTTCTTGGAGACCACGTGTTCAAACACACGTGCCCGTGGGGGACTATCATATCATAATCATAACATACAAGCTTATTATGACTATGGCATATATGTACACATAAAATATGTAGGAGAGACAGGAATACATATGAAAAAAAAGACTCTGCAGACGTTAGGGTTTTCTTGTACTTTCCTTAATAGTTATGGGGTGCTCCATAGTCTATCTCATAATCTATTTAGTCACTCTCCCGTATCAGAGGACTATGTGCTAATTGAACCCCAGATCCCTTTGAACACCTAAGAACGTAACTGTATTTGGAGGTAGGGCCCTTACTGAGGTGCTCAAGTTCAATGAAGTTCAGTAGCGATGTCCAATCCAATATAACTTGTGTCATTACAAGAGGGAAAGACCAGAGGAAAGGCCATGTGAGGACAAGGAGGTGAAATCAATCCTGCTGATGTCTTGATCCAGCCTCTAGAACAACTTGAAAATAAATGACCACCTTTCAGGCCATCTCATCATGAGTGTTTTGTTATTGGTATCCTCACAGGCTGATGTAACCAGTCTATAGGTAGCTGCTAATATTTTGCTATTATAATTAGTGCTGTAATGAGGAATCTTGTAAAAATATTGTTCATGGTTTTTAAGAGATGTGTTTTTGGGATAAATAGCCGAAGTGGGATTGCTGGGTCCAAGGTTAAGTGCATGGTACAACAGTTTTATTAGACATTGACGAATTCCCCTCCCCTGGGATCTTTCTGCATTCCAGAGCCCAGTGACTGCCCAGTCTGGTCAGTGAGTGGGGGTAAAGTCCTGCGTGTAAGCTCATCTCACAGTGAAGCGCTGTTATATACTACTTATGTATTCTGTAGATGATGGAAGCTCGTCAGTTTAACTACGTGAGGGCCATCGGTAAGTATCCTTTAACCTCAACACGTTATTATCCAACTTTTCGATTGCATTTCTACATAAAATCCTCTCTCTCTCTCTCTCTCTCTCTCTCTCTCTCTCTCTCTCTCTCTGCTGTTATTCAGTTTCAGTTTGGTCTTTGGGGACAGGGTCTCCCCCTGTACCCCAGGCTGGGTATGAGTACGCCACCACACCAGCACTTCGTTTTGTAAAAGCACAGTATACATATGCACTTATATGGAACAGTGGATATGTGTTCTCCTTATATCAAATACTATGTCCTAATATTTCTGCTCAGTTTTTACATGTCTCCTTTTTTTCACTTTATTGCAATAGTTTTACATCAAAAATATTTTAAACCTGCAAAAGTGTCCAGAATAGTATAAATATTTACTTTACATTCTCAGCCCAAATTTACCAACTCAGTTACTACCTTCAATTTTCTTTTTCTTTCCTTTTTGTCCCATTTGCTTTATTTTTCTTTCTCTGGACATCTCTAATTTGCAAATATGGAGTACTTTCCTTTACTATAACACTTCAATATCAAATTCTTAAATTCATCCAATAACAGAAACATTTGCATTTATATATTACAGATTTAACCAAATTTTGCCACTGACCCCAATAATATCTCGTACAGCTCACTTTTGCACTTAGCTCTGGCACCTCTTCACTCTTTCTGTTCTTTCGGCATGGGGCATAGAACCTAGGACTGTGCACATGTTACTTAGGCAAGCATTTCGCCACTTAGCAACATCCCTGTCCTTGTTCCTGTGGATCCCTTGACTTCTTTAGCTTGATGCATTTCTCAACCTTTTGTTGTCTTTCATCACAATGGAAGTTTTGAGAAGGACACGCCATTCACTCTGCAAGTATCTACAGTGTGGGTGTATCTACTGTCTCCTTTGGGGTCGGCTCAGGACTGCATAGGAAGAACACCACCACGTAGTCCTTGACATTGACCCTTTATTGGTAATGTTTGCTGAAAAAAAAAAGAAAGGCCATGACTGCTCCTAGGTATAATGGAGAAGAAAACTTATTATAGATTTGTGGGCGAGCATAGCCAGAGGCAGAGACGTCTGGGGGTCCAGAGTGGACATGACCAGGCTGAGCTGGGCCATGTGGGGGAGGGGGAAAGCAGAGGGGAGGGGAAAACCAGGTGCAGCAGCCAGGAGGCCAAAGATACAAAAAAGGAAGGGTAACCTGGTAAGTCTGGATTAATACAGGGAAGAGCCTGGGGGAGGGGGGGCAGCCCACCCCTGGGCTGGAGAGTTCAGGGTGGAGGGCGGGGTATGCCAGGCACTCCGGGTAACAGGTAGGCACTGAGGGATGCTGGGAGAACCTGGAGACCAGGTCCGCTTTGATATGTTAAGTAGGCACCTCAGCCTTTCGTTCTAGGCTTGAGACAAGCTGCCTGTCAGGTTTTTTCCTCTGTAAACCTCAGAAAATGTTCCCCTTGGTGAATGTATCCATTATTTGTATCATTGCAATAATAAAATACCCTGACATAAGCAACTTAAAGGAGGACTTTGGCCCAGAGGTCCAGGGCACAATCCATCCAAGAAAGGAAGATCTGGGGGCAGGAGCAGGAGGCGGGGCAGGAGCAGGAGGCGGGGCAGGAGCAGGAGGCGGGGCAGGAACAGGAGGCGGGGCAGGAGCAGGAGGCGGGGCAGGAGCAGGAGGCGGGGCAGGAGCAGGAGGCGGGGCAGGAGCAGGAGGCGGGGCAGGAGCAGGAGGCGGGCAGGAACAGGAGGCGGGGCAGGAGCAGGAGGCGGGGCAGGAGCAGGAGGCGGGGCAGGAGCAGGAGACGGGCAGGAGCAGGAGGCGGGGCAGGAGCAGGAGGCGGGGCAGGAGCAGGAGGCGGGGCAGGAGCAGGAGGCGGGGCAGGAGCAGGAGGCGGGGCAGGAGCAGGAGGCGGGGCAGGAGCAGGAGGCGGGGCAGGAGCAGGAGGCGGGGCAGGAGCAGGAGGCGGGGCAGGAGCAGGAGGCTGGAGAGACCCGCAGACCACATCCAAACACCCATTTCCAGCACAGAGAGACCTTTACTAAGCAAGGCAAAGACAAGGTGGCTAGATCTGAATTGGACAGAAACAGCAGCAAATAGCTTTGTAGGAGTGATTTTAAGAGGAAAAAACGGGAGGTCTGTGTTAGAATTAACTAGGATCAGTTGGTAAGTTCTGACTGGATATGGGGGATTTTTGACTGCTGGACTTTGATATTTTGATAGTTGAACCTTGGTGATCAGCCCCAGGAATGAGTCAGGCATAAGAAAGGGGCCAAATAAGGGAAGGGACCTTGGTGGCTAGTGTTAGGACCATAATTTGGTGGTTTATGTAAGGGGGAGGGGAGGGGGTGCACAGACTGCTAGTGCCATGTTTGGGCCTGTTAGAGCCTTTTGGGGGGGAAGAGAGCTGGCGGTACCCCCAGAAGGATGTGAATGCTTGTGTCCACCTGTTTATCCTTGTATGACCCCAGCCTGCGGAATGGCGCCACACATAGTGGGCAAGTCTTCCCTGCTCAGCCAACTGTTCAGAGACTCCCTCGGTCATGTCCAGAGATGAGTCTTGTGTGATTTTAGATCACATCAAGTTGATTATATTAACTGTCACAGTCAGTGTTAACAATCACAGTAGTTCATAAGTAATTCATTGGCGATGCTTTGAATCAATTTTTTACACACTTCTGCATCCTTTAATGGCCCTTGCTTGAATTAATACCATGGTGCCTGCAAAATAGAGATTTTCTAATTCCATCATTCCTTCTGTAGCTATTAGTTGTTCTTCTGTTCTTCTTCTGTTCTGTAGAATCTCTCTCCTCTCTCTCTCTCTCTCACCTCTCTCTCTCTCCCCCTCCACATCTGTCAGTCTCCCTATAAAGACTATACAAATTCATGAACTTTTATTTTATCCATAGATTCTATTCTGTTACCACCATTATTCCCTTTGATGTCTATCCAACATTTTTAATTTCAAAGAACTCGTTCCCGATTGCCTTTTCCTTTGCAAATGTCCCCTCAGTGATGAAAACAAATGGGTCATCTTTAAAAGTTCTCTTCCACCATGAGTTTTCTCTCCTTTTCCTTGCACCTTTTGGGAGAACACAGCTTCCTGCAAATCCCCGGGAGCTGCAGCTCGTCCCTTCATCCTCACACACGGGTGGGCAGACACGGGCCATTGGCTGGCCATTTCCTCTCCAGTGCTGTGAGCACTTTTCCCTGGACACACCTCATGTTGCTGCTGTCAGGTGTGAGACACGTGGACTGGAGGCCGCTGCACTTCCTGATGCATTGTGGAGCTGTTTCCTCTAGACGGCCACATTCCCTCCAGGAGGGAGGTGGGAGGCTCCTGAGAGCCATGTCTCCCTAGACCCCCCATGCAGTTACATAAGCTGTGAACAATCATGGAGGACTCTTGGGTAAAGCTGCCAGAAAGTTGGGATGGGGACTCCAGAGATGTAGCTTTCACCTATGCTGGGGTGGGCTTTTAGCAATACATCCATCCGAGTTACCCAGGCTGTAAAAGTGGCCCCAGTAAATGCTCTGTGGAGCAGGCCAGGCCTGGGTGGAGCTTTCCTTTGTTCTGTTGCTGCTCTAGGTGCAGGAAACAGCATTTATTCACGTTCAACAGGCCACGAGAGTGCCAGCCGGCCATCTTTCCCGCTCTTCCTGAAGAACCAGGGCAGAATTACCAGGGGCCTCCAGCCCTCCACTGTGGGTTGCCTCGCTCTCTCCCCAGACAGCCATCAGGTTTTGGTCTATCGCTGAGCTTATGGCTGAGCTCTCACACTCAAGGCTAGGCTAGGGGAACATCTATGCATGGGAGGAGAGTGGGCGTCAGCCCAGCTTTGCTGAGGGTCGTCTTCTCCTGAGCACTCCCTCCACAGTTCACCAGCCCAGACACTCGCACTTCCCTGGGGTCAGGCTGAGTGGCAGCTTCCACTCCAGCTGTGGTGGGTTCCTCCATCTGTTTACTGTCACTGTGTCCCCTACACCGTTGTCATCCACACATTCACTAATACCTCTCAGGGTGATGTTAGCCCCTTCCCACATTGCCAGGGCTTATTTCCTCAGCAGTTCTGAGTATTTTCAACAGAATTTGAGGAAGGCAGGGAGATGACCATGTGAGGATCTTGAGGGAGCTTGTCTGGGAAGTTGGGGACTTAAGTCTTAGTCCTAAACTGGCCACATCTACATTACCATCATCTTCTGCTTCTTGCATCCTGTGGCCTCTTACAACTCCGACATGCCCATGGTCTCCTGCTGTGGATGATTGATTGATAAATAAAACACTGATTGGCCAGTAGCCATGCAGGAAGTATAGGCAGGACTAGCAGAGAGAATTGAGAGAACAGGAAGGCAGAGAGGAGGAGACGCCAGCCTGCTGTTCAGGGAGCATCATGTAAAGGCAGCAGGTAAAGCCACGGAACACGTGGTGACATACAGATTAACAGAAATGGGCTGAGTATAAGAGTAAGAACTAGACAGTGGTAGGCCTGAGCTAATGGCCAAGCAGTTTAAATAATATAAGCGTCTGTATGTTTATTTTATGGACTACTGGACTGCCAGGGCTTGGTGGGACTCGGAGAGAAAAACTCTAGCTACTGTCTCCAGGGGCCATTTTCCTCAATAGCTGACTCTGTGAACCTCATCTCTACCATTTGAACACACGGCAAATAAATACCAGTGCCACCTTTTTGATCTCACAGTGCAAGAACATGCAAAGGATTATATGCAGGAGAAGCCTTGGAAGCAAAATTCAGGGAGATGAATGCTGCAAACTTTCAAAATGATCTGAAACCCTGTTACTTGCTTTCTACTTTCAATACCCCTGCTAAACACAGATGTTAACTTCTCTGAAGAACAGGCCTTTCTAGAGGCACTCAAAGAGCTGGAGTACAATGATGCGAAAATCTAATTAATCTTATCAACAAAAACCAAGAGTTAGACATTGGGGTAAAAACCTGAACAACCAGAGAAGGAGGGGAGCACCCACAAGTACTTCCTACCTCTTCCATTCCTCTGACCAAAAGGGCCGAGATCCTGTCTCCACTCCGCCTTACCACTTCCTGTCCCTCTCTCTACAGTCCTCCAAACCTCTATGGTTAACTAGTGGCTATCTCCGCCCTCTGACTCCAAGCAAGCTTCATCTGTCAGAACACAAATAAAATATCATGCAACAGTACAGCGATCAGGTTTGTAAAGCAGCAGAGGGAAGACACCTAGTACAGCCACAGTGGCGAGAGTGTATCATGTGCTCAAGGACGCTGAAGACATAGCTTTGCTGTTTCACCCATCAGGTTTTCAATTATGGAGCCAAATTGGAAAGAAGCAGTCAGCTGGTCACTACTCTGGACGGATGTGATGATGCGTGAGAGTCCACTTCATAGAGATGATGGCCCGCGGCATGCAGTCTGTCACCGTGGAAAACAAAACAGTCTAAGACTGGAGCGCAAGAGGTGACTATCAAGAAGTCCATGGAGCATATGGCAACGCGGCACGCCAAGGTGTTAGAGGAAAGGCAGGTGGGGATAAAGACGACTCTCAGCTGGCTGGCACCATTTGCTCATGCAGCAGCCTGAGGGTTACCCAGAACTGGTAGAACACCTGTTGGAAGACGGCCTGTTGTTTATGATGGTACGAGTGCTTTATTGAGGCCAGATTTTACACTTGCCTCAACTATCTCTTGCCATAACCAGCTACCTTAGAACCAGGCATCGTACACAATCATTTTATTATAGATTCCAATGTTACACCTGGCTGAGTAATTCTCATCGTTCATCTCAACTGGAATTGCTTGCACAGCTCAGTGGCAGATTTCTTCAGGTGTATGAGCTGCTCACTCCCAGCAACTTCACTCAGGGTTGGTGCTGTGGGGTGAATGGAAAGCTGGGCCCAACTGGGGCAGAGATAGCAGAGGACGATGTGTCACTTCAGCTCGTCAGCCTCAGCCCTCTCGGACTTGTCCAAGTGGCTCAGGGCTCAAAGAGAAAGGATGGCCACAGACAGCATCTGGCATAAGTCCTGAGTCACGGCACCCTTTTCCTGCACTGTGCACAGTCACCAGACCTCACACTCAAGGCAAAGGAGAGCAGACCAGCATAGTATTAAAAGGTAAGCAAGAGGACAGTGCTGCATTAGCTGACTTCCAGGGTGAGTGTGTAAGTCAGGGTTCTCCAGAGACACAAGATCTCTGGACTTTCTATTGCTGTGACTAAAAACACCATGACCAAGGCAACCTATAAAAGAAAGCTCTTAACTTGCGGCTTGTGCTTCAGAGGGCTAGAATCACGATTCCAGAGCAAAAACATGGTGACAGGAACATCTGAGAGCCCACATCTTAGGCCGTAAGCAGGGGACAGAGAGCACACTGGGGCTGGCACAAGTCTTTTGAAACCTCAAGCCCACCCCCAAGTGGCACACTTTCTCCAGTAAAGCCACACTTCCTAATCCTTCCCAAACAGTTCCCCCAACTAGGGATCAAGTATTTTTTTTTTATTTTTTTTTTTATGGTGAAAAAGTATATTTAGAATTAGTCAGCTGGACTCAGTTTAGATGATCCCAATTTTGTTGGCAACATCCAGAGCATCATAGTCAGGAGCCAACTGAACATACACCTTCTTCTCTCCATCAGACCTTATGAGAGTGTTGACTTTGGCCACATCAATGTCATAGAGTTTCTTCACAGCCTGTTTGATCTGGTGCTTGTTGGCCTTGACATCCACAATGAACACAGGTGTGGTGTTGTCTTCTGTCTTCTTCATGGCTGACTCAGTGGTCAGGGGAATTTGATGATGGCATAGAGGTCAAGCTTGTTTCTGCTGGGCGTGCTCTTTCGAGGATATTTGGGCGGCCTCCGGAGCCACAGGGTCTTGGGCCACCGGAACGTGGGTGATGTGCAGATCTTCTTCTTTTTGTGGCTGTGGACGCCTTTCAGCACTGCCTTCTTGGCTTTCAAGGCCTTCGCTTTGGCTTCGGCTTTGGGAGGGGCAGGAGCTTCCTTCTTCGCTTTCAGCGCCATCTTGGTGAAAAGGATCGGGATCAAGTATTTAAACATATGAGCCTATGGACATTTTCATTTAGACCACCACAATAGTATAGAGATAGAAGATGATTGATTGATAGATAGATAGATAGATAGATAGATAGATAGATAGATAGATAATAGGTAGAGAGATAGATACATAGATGATAAACAGATAAAAGATAGATGACAGACATATATAGATAGATGATAGATAGATAGATAGATAGATAGATACATACATACATACATACATACATACATGGTAGATGAAAGATAGATGACATAGATAGATAGATAGATAGATAGATAGATAGATAGATAGATAGATAGATAGATAGAGACAGGTAAGAGGTAACTCATTAGGGGAGTTGTTCCCATGCTCGGGGAGGCTGACAGTCCCACAGCAGGCTGTCTACAAGGCAGAGACACAGGGATGTTCAGTCTAAACCTAAAAGCCTGAAAATACAGGGGTCAGGGGGCTACTGGAGTGTAAGGGAAACCGGAAGTGTAGCTCTGATGTGCTGAGGCAAGAGGAAAAGAGTAGATCCCGGCTACAAGAAGGAAAAGACCAATCCCCTCTGCTGTCTGTGCCGCCCCCACCCACCACTGCTACAACAGCACCCATGCACAGAGGACAAACCCTTCCTCCTAAGTGCACTCGGATGTGGGACAGTCTACACCCCAACATAATGCTTTACCAGTTCTCTGAGTATTCCTGAGTCCAGTCAGGTGGACACCCAGAATTAACTGTCGTGCTAACCAAGTCCTCTCTGGTTTTCTCAGGACTGAGTGGTTTCCAAGGACTTTCATGGATGAAACCACGACCATCTCAGATAAAAATAGTTCTGTTGATCACCCTTCCTTGGATCCTCTTCTGATTTCCTGTGACTTGGATTGGGCACAAGGGTTCCTCTTATTTTGGTTTGCTGGGATCCTCTTGCAAGAGATGTGTGTATGTGGGTGTGGGTTTCTAGCAGATGGCTAAAGAAACAGCCCTCCGAGAGTGAGTCAGCAAGCACAGATCCTTGGAAGTGAGGCAAGAGAGGCCACTGTGGGGAAGGGAGCTGTGGAGTCCAAGTGCACTAGCAGTCTCCACTGTCCGCTTTGCCTACTCCTCCCTGAGCCCCCCGAGCCAGTGTCCAGAGCCAGCTGAATGTCTCAGTGAGCAGAGGGCAGAAATCAAGTTCAAGTTCACCCTTTTCCACTCCTATTACTTATGTGACTTTGCATAGAGCCCTAAACCTTCCTGAGGCCATTTTTTTTAAAAAAATCTTAAAAGCCAGGGTGAATTTACCAATTCATCTACTTAAAAATTATTTTTCCAGTATCCATATTGAACCCAGGACCTTGTTCATGCTGGGCAAACACTCTACCATTGATCTATATCTTCAGACCTTTAGGGTTTTTTCTTTATTTTAGAAGATAGAGATATAGCTCAGTGTGTCCCTATCACAATATGAAAGCCTGGCACAGTGGTTCATGTCTGTAACACCAGTGCTGGGGGAGGCAGACACAGGCAGGTCCCCACAGCTCACTGGCCTGCTAGTCTTCTCATCAATGAGCTCTAGGTTTAGTTAGAGACCCTGTGTCTAAATAAATAAATACATAGATCAATAGATAGATCGATAGATAGATAGATAGATAGATAGATAGATAGATAGATGAGAGATAGATAGATAGATAGATAGATAGATAGATAGATAGATAGATAGACAGATAAGGTGGCTATCGATAGAAGACAGCCATTGATGGCTTATACATGTACACGCATGCATACAAACTGCTCACACATGCATACATGAACTGGTACCCATGTGTGGTTGTTTGAATGAGAATGGCCCCCATAGGCTCACATATTTGAATGCTTGGTCTCTATTTGGTGAAACTATTTGGGAGGACTAGGAGGTGTGGCCTTGTAAGAGGAGGTGTGTCACTGGGGGTGGACTTTGCGGTTTCAAAAGCCCACACTGTTCCCTGTTTTCTCTCTGCCTCATGTTTGTGGGTGAAATGTAAGCTCCCAGCTTTCACTCCAGAGTCATGTCTCCCTGCCATGATGTTCATGAACTCTAGCACTTCAGAACTCTGAGTGACAGATTAAATGATTCCTTTTGTAAGTTGCTTGGGTCATGGTGTTTTGTCGCAGTCATAGAACAGTAACTAAGACAATGGAGTATCCTTCTTTCTACCCACGTAACACTTATAACGCAGCAAATTCATCCATGTACTGCTATAATTTTGTAATTCAAAATCTTATTCACTAAAACTCTTTTCCTTAATGAGGTTCTTCATTGTTCCATGTGTCACAGCACTGAGGAGACATGGGGAATCCAGTGGTAATAGACAAACAGAAATAGAGCTTGGGAACTGAAAATAACTCACACAAGGTCACCTAGCAAGACGATTAGAATCCAGTAGGCCTCTAGTTCAGAGGTGGACAGGCAATATCTCCTGGGTCAAACCTACCCACTTCCTGGTTTTGTAAGTAGAGTGTAATGAAAACATTCATTCACATACTACGAAGGGCTCCTTTTGTGCTATAACAGGAGAGTCGAATGCTTGCTGTGGAAGGCCAAGACTCACAGAGCAAAGGTTCCTCTGATGGGAGCTTATCATCAACGTTTGCCCTGTTCTACAACATTGATTTTTTTTGTCATCTCCTAATTCTTAAAAGTCTCACTGATATGTATGTTTAGTCACAACATTCTCTCACATACAACCTCTCATTTAGATTTTAGTCCTGAAAGGATGAAGTTTTTTTTCATTTTATAAATGAGAATGTTCAGACCTGGGAAGAAAAAGATTCCTCAGCTGATTCAGAGGCAAAGGAAGATGCAGCCTTCCATCCCAAGTCTGGTGTTCGGCCCACACAGTCTCTGCACCTCAGGCTTGCCACAGCTCTTCTAAATACCACTCTGCCCAAGAGGCAGCCTGGTCCCCTGCCGGGTGGTCTGAATGGCAGGTGCCCATCTCCTGTGGCTTTTGTTCCAACTCCAGCTAGCCCTCAGCTCTAGCACAAGATGACGTGAGGACCAAAGGCTACAGCTCTCCACTCAGATGATGGAGATGGCTGTTTTCAAAAACCATAGTTTGCTCAGCTAGAAGTCTATACTGCCCCTTGAGCTTACGCCCGCCGGCTGTTTAATTGTAAATACCTATCCATTTGGCTAAGCACATGATTCAGCAGACTCATGGCTTCTGTTTGGTTTGAGTAATTTCAGCTGTATGTTCCTCCTGGTTTCTTTTGTGACATTGACCAGTAGCAGTGGCATGCACCCGAGTGCATGGGAAGCATGCACTGACTTTGTGTGCACCACAAAAGCCCTCTTCAGCCTCCTCAGCATCCATCCTGATGGATTCCTCAATTCCCTCTGTGAAGCAGGACTGAACGCAGAGTTGTCAAGGAGGGCTCTGTTTTCTTGATAATCTCTGCCTACCCAAAATGCTGGCACTCTTCCACCCATATTTCTGGGAATGATGTGCTATCATGCTTGACTCTCTTGCTCTCACTAGATCTGTGTGACATCTGTCACTTAGAGCAAAAAAAGGGACTATCTACCATGGATGTGATGGGAAGCGTCACTTCCTCTTTGAGATCTAAGCTGGAAGCAGACTTACCCACTGAGTGGCAACAGTGCAGCCGTGGTACCACCTGTCTCCTGCCGCTGTCCTCAGAACTGCTCTCCATAACCCCAATACCCCAGCTGAGGTCCACCTCCATCAACTGACTGCATGCCTTCCTCCTCTGTCATACCTTACTGAATGCCAAGTAGCCAGGATGTGGACTGACGGACAGCCAGCTTGCAGAAAAGTCTAGTGTCCCCATTGACTCAGAAGTCCCTTCAAGTGTCTAAGAATAGTTATGCAGGCGTTTTCGTAACCGGAAGAGATGAGCGTGTGTTTTTAAGAACACCAATCCCATCTGAAGTGGTAACTGCTGAAATGCACTGGGAGGTGGGTATTTTTAAATGGGTAAAACTATAGCCCGGACTCCCGATTTGTGCTTCGACTTTGATGACTACATTTCTCTAGAAGACAAAGTATTTTGGGAACAGTGTGGAACAGGACTGGCTTCGTTTCAGATTCAAGTTCGTCACTTCACTTTCCTCCACATCCTCTCATCTCAATGCTCAGGGTTCGTGAACTGTTTTAAAGGTAGAGGTGCCAGCGTGGGACACAGCTGCGAGGCGCAGGAGAAGGAAAGACTTGGCTCCGAGCTGGGAGACGCGTAACAGGCAAGGAGCACTTTAAAACCTGGGGAGAAAGTTTCCTGTTTCATGGGGGAGTTTTAAAAAAGGATTTAAAACACCAAACTTTCAAAGATGAAAGACAGGCATCACTAAGTTAAAATCTTGAAGAAATGCCAGAAAAGTCCCATGGTTTGACAAATGTGGAAACTCCTTCTCCTCGGTCCATCGAAGCCTCATGTTATAGGAAAGCTGAAGTTCACAGCTTTCAAAACAAGTTAAAGCTCCAAATCTCTGCATTCTGGAAGCTTCCTAGCTATCACAAGAGGTGTTTGAAAGGTCAGCTTCCTCCTCCCCAGCCTCCCCACATTATGTCAATTCTGACCATTGATGCTTAAACATTGAGATAGCAAAAAATGATTTTTTACTCGGCTATTTTTAAAAAGTTGTTGAACTCAGATGTGACTCTCACTCACACCCAATGTGACTTACACTTATGAAAAAGTTATTTTATTTCTTTCAAAACAAGGATAAAAACTCCTCCATAAAATAAAATCCTCTGCCAGCCCAGAAGCCCAGCTGCTTGAATTTTATTTTTTTGACACACCACTTCAGGGGTGAAGGGGTAACCAAAAACCAGCAGAGTGCCACACATATTAAAACAGCTTTCCAAGAGCTGGGCCACCCCAGAGTCTACAGACTCCACACCGCTTCCTGCTTACTCTGCACCTGTGGATGGGTCAGCACAGATTGGCAGATAGAACACTGGCCTCTGGCATGGTAAGACTGACTGTCCATGACAGCATGAACCCTGGGGTGGGGGTGGTGATATTTTATAAATATTAATAAATAAAGCTTGCCTGGAGATCAGGGGGAAAGGCCAGCCATTTTTAAGTAAACAAGAAGTCAGGCAATACAAACCTTTAATCCCTTAGCAGGCAGGATCTCTGTATGTTCAAGGCCACACTAGGGAACAGAGCCAAGCATGGTGACACACACCTTTAATCCCATTACCAACCATAGAGACCTGGAGGTCTGTACAGACAGACAGAAAGTGACAGAGCTGTGTAGGAAGAGGAAGTGAGGTAGCTGGGCTAAGAGCCAATGAGAGGGCAGAACATCAAGGTAATAAAGGCGTGGGTAGACAGGAAGTAACTCACCTTTGGAAGCTTCAGAGTTGGTGAGGTAAGATTGGCTGGCTGGTGGCTTTCCATATTTCCCTGATCTAAGGCTTTCATCCCTATATTTGGCTCTGTGTTTTTTATTTAATAAGACCATTTAGAAATTCATCTACAGGTGCGTGTGCTGTTCTTACTATGGCAGACTAAACCAGGGCATTTGAGGAAGACTTTGAATACAAAGTGAAATTCCATTCTTGATAATTAATGGATTAGGTTATTCAACAATTATCTCTCTTATAAAATGAAAGTGTTTTATTCAAAAGCTCATTAGTTGATTCTATAAAACATGGGACTTTTTTTTTTTTTTTAAATCCTGAAACCTCCACATCCTGTAGTTTATTGTTTTGTTTTGTTTTTCTTTTACCTTTAAACCTCAAATGTTAACATTGCAGATTGCAGGCATGACAGGCAATGAGCAGATGAAGAAGCAGAGGAGAATTGTTCCAAACCTCCGGTGTGAGCTGCAGGCTTGTGGGTATATCACTGTGGTCCGGAGGCCAGAGCAGTACTGAGGAGACTCTGTATTGGCTACAGGCGCCTTAAAGCCAAGCTCATGTCTCTTCCTATGCAGACTATTTTATTTTTGTTTAATCAAATAAACAGTGAGTTTTCCCATGGGATTGGAGGAGACTTAGTAAGAAACCAATTAACCTGATGCTGGGAATATAGGCATGAAGAAAACTAAGTTTCCTGATTCATAGGACTTGGAGGCCTGAAGGTGAGGGTAGGGTAGAATAAAGCAAATCACAATGCAAATAACTTGCAATTTCGATTGTGGTAGATGCTACAAAGCAGAAGTATTAGTGATATTAGATATTAGAGATGATAGAAAAGCAGGGTGGCAGAGCATCTAATCTAGGAGTTCTAAATCCCAGCAGTAAGTACGTGTGCAAAGGTGAGATGGAGTCCTCCTCTTAGAGAGGAGGAAAATGGAAACAAAGGTTTGAAGCAATGTGAAGAAACAGTGTGGGAGCCAGAGAACAAGCTATGAATGGTCCGTCAGAACTTTTTCTGACAATGCGTTCAAATTTTATCCAAATATATGTCTAACTTCTATTTGTCTCCAATATCTGTGCTATCCTATCAACCTTAGCAATAAAACTCCCAAATTCTGGACAGGACATGGCTGCTTCCAGTAGAAACTACATTTCCCAGAATCCTATTTGATTTGCTGCGGCCCAATGAGGTATAAAAAAAAATACTGGAAGCAACTTGGAGGAAGTAAGTACCTTTAAAGCAGAGGGTGTATTCTTCCATTTTCTAATTGGTGGGAACGCTGATGTGATGGTATGATTTTGTCCTGCACTGTGATGGAGGAGTCATATTCTGAAAATGGCAGCAGAAGCCTGGATGTCTGCCATCATGGCAGGCGCCACAGGAGTCCTGTGTGGAGACCTGGACTTTTTTTTTTTTTTTTTTTTTTTTTTGGTTTTTTGAGACAGGGTTTCTCTTGTGTAGCTTTGCGCCTTTCCTGGAACTCACTTGGTAGCCCAGGCTGGCCTCGAACTCACAGAGATCCACCTGGCTCTGCCTCCCGAGTGCTGGTATTAAAGGCGTGCGCCACCACCGCCCGGTGAGACCTGGACTTTTTGATGAGAGAAAATTACACTGAATTACGCTTAGATTTAAATTATACTTATTTGAGGTTTATGTCGTGTCTACTAAGCCAATTCTGAACTGAGAGTGGACTCATTTCTTTAAAAACAGAGTTGAAGAACTGTCTTATGACAATGACTGTGAAACCCACAAGTTTCTATGGTTTTTATAACGTCCCTGATTCCTGACTGGATATTTAGTATAATAACCAAACTCTAACAAAATCTGTTTACATTTAATTTGTTTATTCATTAGCGTAGTCATTTGGTACATGCTGTTTGTAAAGTACTTTTAGTATTATAGAAAGTAAAACTCAACGATTTAATTCCTTCTCTAAAAGGCATCACTAGCAAGCTGCAGGTCACGAATGAAGGCTAATAAAGCTAACAAAGTTAGGAAAGCAGATGTAGTGACCATAAGGCAAAGGCTTACGTAACACCCTCTCTCCAGTGCAGGAGCAAGCTGAGCGAGAGCAGTAAGACTCAAAGTTCCAGCCCGGCAGAAACTTTACAGAAAGCTTTTATTTGTTCAATTTAATAATTAATAGGTCTCTGCTGACCAGAGCTGGCAACTCAGACAACAACAACAACAACAACAATAACAAAACCAGGCAAAGATCACTCTCTTCTTGAAATCAGGAATTAATGAAGAAAACTCAGCTAGGTCCTGGGCTTCAGACACCTGCTGATGAAAGCTGCCTCTTCTGTCCCCAAGGCTGCTGAGATCTTAAGAATGGATTTGCAGGAAAGAATCCTGTACTGTGCTGGGCAAGGTAGCTGAAGAGCACAGAGCCTTAGTAAACACTCTTTGGCCATTTGTGAGCACAGGAAAAGCAGTAGGAAGAGGACCAGGACAGATGAATGTTAGAAAATCTCTGAACCTGGTGACTTGAGTTTGACCCCCAGGACTCTGAACAGGAGAAAAAACCCTGACTCCTGCAAGTCAATAACCCAACCTCGGCACATGCCGCAAGGCGAGTGCCCACGTGTGCGCATGTGCACACACACACACAAAACACATGCACACAGTGAATACATGAATGTTAAAAATGTTCTTTTAAATCTTAGGTGACAGCTGTAAATGGGAAAGAGGGCTATTTTGAGCATCTCTGTTTGTGCCAGTGAATAATGAAGGAGCAGAGGAGTGGGTATGTTGTGATGTGTATGAAGAAAAGCCACGCACATGCATATGCAAATGACGTATCTTCAGAGTCACTCTGGGAATTGACAGCAGCCACAAGGCTCTGCCGAAGTGGAACAGAGAGACTTGGACGTGTCCTCACTGTTCAGATTGTTATCTATCTTGTATGACTTGAAAATTAAAACCAGGAAGCTGATACAAGTGGCTAGAAAAATTAGATACAGATTAGAAAAAACACTGAGGAAGTTGCTCTTGGAGTGCAGAGCAGTCAGCTTCCAAACACTCATTTCTTCTGCAATGATCTCCAGTTCTGAACCCACCATACCTCTGGAAATCAAGAAGAATAAAAATGGAATAAAAGAAATTCGTGTATTCAACTAATATTAGAGGTTCTTCCCAATACCTGGCAAAGAAATGAAGGGTGAGGGTGGGATGTGGGGCAGAATGCAGGATGTCCTAGGACAGTCACTCACTGTTTATAACTGATGAGAAGTCTACATGGTCAGATCCAAGATCCAGAGAATCCACACAGAAATACGAGCTAAAGAGCAAGTTCAGTGCATTAAAAAGAAGGAAGAGGAAGAAATGCCCTGAGGAGGAGGAGGAGGGGGAGGAGGGGTGGAGGAGGAGGAGGAGGGGGAGGAGGGGTGGAGGAGGAGGAGGAGGAAGGGGGTGGGGCAAAGGCTAGGCCAGGCATGATGGTGCACGCCTTAAACACCAGCACTTGGGAGGCAGAGGCAGGAGGATCTCTGTGAGTTTCCAGGACAGTCTGGTCTACATAGCAAGTTCCAGGGCAGCCAGAGATACATACTGAGACCCTATCTCAAAAACAAAAAGACAATCAATATGAAAAAGTCAAATACATCTTCCCATGCTAGCACAGATAGAACACACAATTCCAAAGAGGCATCATTTTTAATAGTATCAAAACCACTCAGAACCTAGAGATAAATCTACTGAAGACATACAAGTCCAGATGGAGAGAGCTTTCAAACTTTTGTGAAATGTATTTAAAAGATAAAACTAAGAGGGTTCATCATTTGTGGTATTCTAGAAGTCTCAGTGTTGGGAAAGTGTCTGTTCTCCCTTGATTCTGCTGCAGAAGAGTGATTTTGACAAAAATTATAATAAGCTTTGTTCTGTATCAACAACTGTATTCTAAAATTTACATGGAAGGGCGAAGGTGAGGAGCAGTCAGTGGCTGGGGCTGTAACTCGGGTAGGACGTGTGCTTGGTCCATGCTGGAGCACAAGGGATGTCAAGATTCTCCCGAGAAAGGAGAACAAAAGAGGACTCATCACCAGATGAATCTGTCCAGCTAATAGCAACACACTTGCTAAGATAACGGGCAAATTCCAGCAGAACAGAAAGAGGCTAGAGGGTGACTCGCACACACCCAGGGGCTGGACAGAAAGCCCAACTTGCAAAATAAACCAGGAAGCCACAGATGGGCTTTTCTGTGGGCTGGGACTGTGGGTAATCTATGCTGCACCACAGATGTTTCCCCTATACACAGCAAAATCAATTCTACCTCCAGCAAATATTTAAACATGAAGGGCAAGGCTTTAAACACTTTAGGAGATGCTTTGAGACTGTAGTTTCGTAACCTTGAAGGAAGGAAAAAGTTTAAGATACAAAGGGTCCTAAATCAAACATCATGATTATAGACTTGTTACATTCAAATTAAGAGTTTCCGCTCATCAAAAGGTGATATAAAAAGAGTCTTTAAAAAAGAGACCAGTGTTTGGAGGTCTCAAAATATACACAGTGGACAGCATATCTCGCTGTTCACATGGCAAAATAACTTCTACAAGCAATAGGAAAAAAGCATAGGACAGAAACATGGACCAGCACCTCCAGCATATCACAGGGGAACACCTAACCATAAGAACAGCTGTTCTGTTTCAGTAGTAAGTAGGGAGATGCCAAGTGAAGCCATGGTGAGATGTAATTCACTCCTATAGATCAGTACAGACCAAGAAGGCTGATGCTGGTCAGTGCTGCAGCGGTGACTAGTGAGGTCTGTTCGGCAGAATCTAGTAGATTTGAAATTGTGACCCAGAAGGTCCATTGCCATTTATGCCCTACAGAAATTATGGCACCAGTGCCTCTGTGTATAAAAATATTTACAGCATCCTTGTATGTAAGAGCAAAAGAATTAGAAATGACCTAAATGTCATCCATGGAAGAAAGAGAAAATACACCTTGCTATTCATAAGACATATATGTAAAAAAAAAAAAAAAAGGAAATGAACTTTAGCCACATACATCAATATGAATGAATCTCAAAAATGTTAAATTTATTGAAATAACTATCTTATATGCATAACTACACATAACACACTTGTATAAAATTCTAGTAATCACTCAATGCATGAGAAACAAATCAACAATTATTTACAAGTGCAAATGTGTATATGAAAGGATGCTCACCTCAATAGGGAACCGTGCACAGGAAGCAGAGTGAGATGTGGTTGCACACCCACTATCAGCAAGAAGACAGAGAGGACTGAATGCTGGTAAAGGGTGAAGAAACTGCCACCTTCTTACACATTAGCAGGGGTGTGGAAGGCTGGAGGCAGTTCAGGACACACTCTGGACAAAGGGGAAACACTTCGAAACACTTGCTCCGAAGGTTAGCTGCAGAATTACTGTATGACCCAGCAACTCCCCCTGTAGGGATTGAAACACTGAAAATGTTAAGTTCACATAGAACTTTGCTAGAGTTCACAATAACATCATTTATGATAGTCACAAAGAAGAAACAACCTACATGCCATTCACAGATGAAAAATAAAAATTGAAAGCTCATACAATGGATTCAGTTCAGCAACAAAAAGGAATAAAGTACTGTTACAGGCTATAAAATGGATGCAGATGCCCAAAGTGAAAGAAACCTAAAAAAATAAAATAAAATACAAACAAGCAAACAACAAAACCCCTACAATTCCCTTTGCATGAAGCGCCCCCTAAAGGTGACTTAACAGACACAGAGTTGATTGGTAATTCCCTCGGGTGGGAGTGGGAGAGTGAGGTGAGGTCACTGCTGAAGGGCACAGGCCATCTTAGGGAGGAGGGCATGTCCTAAAGTTGGCTGTTGGGGGGGTGGGGTGGCATAGCTCTGTCCCAGAATCTGCTGCACAGTGTACCTTAAATGGCTTCATTGTACAGTATGTGTGTGGATCATAACTCAACAAAACCATCCCCCAAAATATATGATAACAATAACAAGGAAGTATAACCACAAATTCAATATAATGGCAACTCTGGGGAAGTAGAAGAGGGAATAGAATCGGTAAGATGCCTTTTATGAAACTAGGTGATGGCACATACATGCATACCATATCAAGTCTTGACGCCAGAGATAGTCAAGGTATTTCTGTGACCCAGACGTATGTGAAGTTTAGCCTCTCGGATAGTTATGCGACAGTACTCTCCGTGTTACTGCTAAGCCTGTGAATTACCAAGGGTGGAATCTGTGTGTGCAAGAAGCACAGTCTTGCACACTGCAGGGAGCTGTACAGCAGCAAAATGTTTCTAGGGCACAACTTTTGGTATGAGCTTAATTCTGCATGGCGTCTGCCAGGCAGGCATCTGCCAGGCATTTCCACCACTCGAGTACTCGTGCATCCTCTCTCCTTGAGGCTGAGCTGCATTTATCACTCATGCTGGGAACAGAAGGAAGGTGATGTACTGGGGCCTTCAAGGCAAGGCCTTAGAGGAGTAGCTGGCAGTTCCCCCCTGTCCCACTCCTGGAAGCCATCTATCAAAGCATAAAGAAGCCCAGACTATTACTGTGGGGTAATAATGGGCCATGGAGAGAAAAGGCCGGGCAGGGAAGGCTACCCTGGATGGTCCTGCCCCCATCAAACTCCGAACACGTCCAGTTACAGGACAGTAGTACACAGGACAGAATTTCCCATCTAAGCTCAACTCACAGAACAGTGAGAAATAATTCATCCTTATTGGTTTAAGGTATGTAATTTGGTATGGTTTGCAAATAGGATCATAGCATTCTAAGGAAACAATGAAAGATATGTGTATAAGATATATGTAATCTTTGTGTACAAGATACTCACAGTTTGCAATATCAGAAAAAGAAATGGAATGCATCTAAATGCACACATTCCTCCGCTGATTTCATAGCAGAGCCCAGACTTTCCTTTACATTTACAGTGTGGCTTCTGCAGGGTTTCCCTTCCCCATCAGAGGACAGATGACTCAGGTCCACATCAGACGCCCCTGGGACTGGTGGAGTCTGGGCCGTGACTCAGCAGTGTAGTCCCAGTGGCTGTGAATCCCAGGCAAGCATGAGGAACTCTCAGGAATTCTCCTTCCCTTCCAGCCTGCTGTGCACAGATGGAACAGATCTCAAGAGGTTGAGAATGAAGCAAATGCCCCAGGAGGTGAGGCTGAGAGATGGAGAGAAACAACTCTAGGTCCTCAGTGAGCCTGGACTTCTGGTTGATGAGCCAAGGCAGCTTCTGTGGCTTTTTTTTTTCTTAAGTCAGTTGAGTTGGGCTTATTTTTCATTTCTCTCTTTCTTCCTCTCTTTCTTCCTCTCTTTCTTTCTTCCTTCCTTCCTTCCTTCCTTCCTTCCTTTCTTTCTTCCTTCCTTCCTTTCTTTTTCTTTCTTTCTTTCTTTCTTTCTTTCTTTCTTTCTTTCTTTCTTTCTTTCTTTCTTCCTTTCTTTCTTTCTTTCTCTCTCTCTCTTTCTTTCTTTCAACAAATGCAAAGTTTATCTCCATCAGAGAAAGCCTGTTTACAGAAGAGCAAACATCTCCCCAAACTAATTGAGAAGAGAGGAAATAAAGGAAGCAGAGAAGCTGATGTTAACAAACACATCTCTCCATGTTTCACAGTTGGGATGTTAAATCTGCTTTGGTTCCCTTCATACAAGAGTCATTACAGCAGCATCAATCCCAAGATTTCCTATTACCTTTAAACTTATTTCTACACATCTGCTTGTGGAGCTCAGTATCCATATCAGTTGGCCTTTTTTTTTTTTTTTTTTGGTTTTTCGAGACAGGGTTTCTGTGTGTAGCTTTGCGCCTTTTCCTGGAACTCACTTGGTAGCCCAGGCTGGCCTCGAACTCACAGAGATCCGCCTGGCTCTGCCTCCCGAGTGCTGGGATTAAAGGCGTGCGCCACCACCGCCCGGCTCTCAGTTGGCCTTTTATTACTACAATATACACAGCACCCAGTACTTATAGCGAGAAAGAAGTGAGTCAGTCCACTGTTTGCTTTTAAAGGGCACATGCCAGTTCTGGCTGAGGACTTCACGGTGTCAATGTGGGACAGGTGTGGAGGAAGAACGATCAGTCTTGTGTCAGGAAGCAGAAAAAAAGAGAGAGTGAGGGAGAGGGTCTATAAATCTGTCTGAATATCAATGGGTCCCTTGAGAAAGGGGTCCCACACTTGGGTCATGCCCCCAGTGACCTAAGGAACTTCCATTGGACCCCAGCTCCCAAATGTTCTGTCTCCCACAGTACCACCCTTGAAACCTGATCTAATTCACAATGGATCCTTGTGGGGAACACATTCCCAGAGTAAAATCTGATGTCATTCTTGGCTGAGTGTGACTCCATGTAGTCAGTCAGCTCCATCCAAAAGTGAAGGTTACAAGAGTCTAGGGTTGCCTTTCCTGGAGGTGAGAGGTGGGTGCATCCTCTAAAGAAAGGTTTGGGCAGAGTGATATGCATTTCTACAACACTACAGGTGAATGGGGAGTGGATAACAACATACTGTGGAACGATCTGTAGCCACAAAATCATCCTTTCAACAGGTGTCCAACACCATTTAACAAATGGGTTTCAGAAGGCTGGATTTCCCATATGCAAAAGAGTGAAGCTGAACCTTTATCTCATACCAAAAACTAACTCAAATGGACTTGGAAGAGTATGTGGGCATAAATCTCCCTGACTTAACATTTGACCATAATTTCTTAAATATGGCAACAAAGGGATAAGGCAAGAGAATGGGGAAAAAATGGAGCCAGGCATTGTGGCATATACTCGTACTCCTCACACATGCAGGAAGCAGAGACAGGAGGATCACTGCCAGTTCCAGATTAGCCTGGTCTACTTATTGAGGCCCTGTCTAAATGAATGAATGAATGAATGAATGAGTTGGACCTCTCCCAAATTCAAAGATTTGTGATGTGGTATGTCCACACATTGGAATGTTATCCAGCCTTTAAAGGGAAAAAGTTCTGATATGGACTATTTGACAAATGAGCCTTGGAAACCTGGTACTAAGGAAAAGACTCTGATAGATATCAGATTAGCCAGATTAGCATTGTATGGGGAAAGTGCAGGCGTGAAGGACACAGGGTGTCCTTCCGGGAGATGGTCTTCCGGAAGTGGTGGTGATGGTTGCACACTCTGAACGTACTAAAATCTCTTTGAATTTTGCACTTTGAAACAGAAAATTTTGTTATTCATGTCTTATCACAAAATAAGTCTTTATATCATCATTCTTAATGTAAAAAGCTGTGGTTTAAAAGTGAATGATTTCAGCTTTAAGTATAGACACAGAATATCAACATTAAGGTAACTTAATCTTGATCTAAGAATCAGACTGAAGGATTCAAAATCAAAAGATCTTGCTTCATAGACTCCAGCAATGTCTTTCTCCTCTGGGCCAAGTTTCCTCACAGAACAGAACTGGTGAGAACAGTATACCATGCTCCTTAAAGATGATGAACTTTTTGGAGAATCATGTTACTAAACCTAATTGTGTAATAGGACTCTAAGTATTCAAAAATAAATCAATTTATACTGCCTAATTGCATCAATTAGGTTTCTTCCACATATAAGTAACAATAACAAAAGATCAAAGGAACTTAAATGTCCAGATATAGCCTCGGGCTAACCCTAGCTCTCTCTAGTGATTGCATAATATATTGGTGGAGACACCAGTTGTTTCCTGTGGATATCTCTGTGACGTAACCATGGCTACAAAGGTTGAGCAGCCTGAACCAAGAGTTGAGCTAAGTCACAGTTTGGAAAGGAGTGATAATTGCTGACCTCCAGTTCTTTTTCTCTACTACCCCTCCCCCACACTGGAGGGTGTAACCACCATGGAGAAGAGTCATCAAGGAGCAACCAGCTGTCTACCTTGAGATCAGTTTAGATGTTGTGAAAGGTCAGTGGCTCTCTACTGGGTAATGGTTTCCCTCCAGAGACATTGAGCAACACTTAGAGCTGTTTTGTCATAGCTAGTGTGGAGGTTGGGCGGTAGTATTTCAGCAATGAAATAAGGAAACTCCAGGAGACTGTTAAAGATCCTATAGTGTGCGGATAGTCTCCTACTCCTCCAAAAAGTAGTTATCTAACTTACATAGTCAAGAGTGACAAGGCTAAAACCACTTGTGTTATAATAGTGGATCTATGTACCTATGGTAAAAACCAAACTAAACAAACAAAACCAATACTTCTCCAGCTGGGCATCATGAGTCAATGAAATGAATAAGTTACAGTATTCTTCGCACCTACAAATTCTTCATAACCGACACTGCATTTGCAGAACGCCCTTATTGCAAAAACTACTGGTTAAGAATCAAAATACATCATTTACTTGAAAGGCAATGTCACCCTGATATAAATGATTCTGTTTTCAATCTTAGAAGTTCAATCCCTTGGGCTGCTATGGACTCTTCCACCAACACAGCAATTGCATCATTGGGTTTCATCTGTGGGTGTTGTTGCTGGTAGATGGCAGAATACCTTTTTTAAAAAGTATACAGAAGTTCAGTAAAGGCATAGCAGGGATCGTTAAAATAGTAAAGATCTAGCCAAATAATCAAAGTCAGGGATCCAACTCAGTGTTTCTCTTCTTTCCAAGACAGGACTAGAAGAGGAAAATCTGTAGTCGCCAAGGCAGGGAAAGCCAGGTGGTCTCCACGCTGTCATCTACAAGCCACCCGACTCCTTACCCTGTCATCACAGAAGGAGGTCTGCCCATAGGTTCATGCACTCCTGGGGTCTGGCAGTCTTTTGACTTCCTCCTGACCCCAACAACTGGCCTGATTGTTTAGAGTGGAGGGCAGCCATCTGTCTAACCAACTTCTGAGGGTGTAGCAATGTGGCCTTGATATTGGCCCCAGCCATGTGTCTTTATTCATCCCATTTATTAATAATGTCTTTGACACTGCATGGGGGTTTTTACCTTTCATTTTCCTCTTTGCCCATTCTCTTCTAAACATCCTAACCTTCACCATTGTTTCAACATCACATTTTCCTTCGGAACAGGGCCTGGAGCTCTTAGATCAGAGTGGACCTAAGGTTGGACCAACACAAAGACCCAAACTGACACTTTCTTTCAGCTTAATTTCAACTACATCCTTTGATAGCAGGCTCCACAGGCCAATAGACATACTAACATGGAAGTGGAAAATCTCACAAGGCACCAACCTTAGACAAAGAACTACAGGCTACTAAGGAATGCCGAGAGAAGGAGAAACAGTCTTCTTTGGGTATGAGCACCCTAATTGGTGGCCATCCCTGAATACAGAAGTACAAGGCTTCATACAAGTAACACAAAGCAACTGAGCAGGTTGTATTTATGTATTATGTGTGTGTCATACATGCACACACACACACACACACACACACACACACACACACACCTGACAATAACAATTAAAGAAAAAGAACCCATGAATTTGAGACAGACCAAGTTGGGCATGTGAAGAGTTGGAGGAGGGGGGAAGTGATATAATTATATTTTAATTAAAAATTAATGTAAAAAATAAAATAGTTGGATGCCAAACTTTACCCAGCATCAGAAGTGACCCCAGAATTTTCCTTTATATCCATTAGTCACGATAGATAACAGCAACTAAGAGACTATACATTCCATTTCTTTCTTGTTCCTCTTCGTTTCCTATGCAAGCAATGAGACAGCTCCTTGGGAGTGTGGCCTATCGTTTTCAAATTCCTCTGGAAAGGTCTACCTCCAGTAGTTGATCACAGAACAACTGCATTTCCAATTGCAAGGAACTCTGCAGCCGTCCAGAAGTCAAGGTTTCACAAGCCAGCATTTTCAAATTTCCTCTTCCTGTAAAACATGCTGCAACAAGTCAGTTGTGAACCCAAGACCCTTCTATCATGAATGGCACAGACTACCAAGCCAAGGGGGAAAGCTAGCTCTCTCTTTGGACAAAGTCAAATTGTTTACTGTGTGGAACTGTATCTCACACTACATACAAATAATTAAGTCAAATTTTAAGAGTGAAAGTTAAAAACTCATAAATTAAAACGTGTGAATTTTCATGATGCTGTATGTGGCAGTTTTCTTAGCCATGCCTCCAAGAGAGCAGGATCAACAGGACTTGACTAGACCTTAAAATATTTGTTTCAATGTCAGGTCCAAAGGAAACTCCAGTTCCCAAAAATCCAAAAGGCAGTCCAAATATCCAGAAATGAACTCAACCTGGACCAAAGGAGGGTTTCTGGCAGTAGATAAAAACCAGAATTCCTCAGGAACTTGTAAAACTGGTTTCCATCTACCAAAAGGTGTCATACGCCAGAAGAGACAAATGACTGCCTGTGGTGCCTATCAGCATATCAAAGCACATGCTTAGGCCTCCAGGCTCCTTCAGTAACACAAGTACCTGTCACACACATTTCAAAATCCATGCTAACATCCTAGTCCTTCTCATCCCCTCTCCTACCCTAAACTCCCCCCAGCTCAGGGCTTTCCTCTTCCCAGCTACTAATTCTCCTTATAACCTTGGGATTCTCCCTCTGTGTGTCTCTGTCTCTGTCTCTCTGTCTCTGTCTGTCCTTCCATCCGTCTCTCTCTCTCTCTCTCTCTCTCTCTCTCTCTCTCTCTCTCTCTCTCTCTCTCTCTCTCTGGTGTTCTTCTCCTGCTTCTCTCACTATGTTTTCTTTATTCGTTATTTGTTATTCCCCCCCCCCCCAAAGAGAGCCCTGGCCATGTCCAGTCTGCTGGCATGTTCAGACTACCTCTTTCTCTCTATGCTCCAGACCCTTCCAGATGCCTCTGGCTGTTCTCTCTTTTATATCTATAATAGAAACCTTCCCCTTTAACCATACCATGGAATGGTCATACCTTCAGTTTATACATTCAAAGACAATATATAGAATGGGAAACACCATTTATACTTAAATAATGAACAAATGGCCTGGGGATGTAGCTCAGCAGTAGAGCATTTGCCTAGCATTTGTGAATTCCTGGGTTGCATCCCTAGCACCAAAAAAAAAAAAAAAAAAAAAAAAAAAAAAAAAAAAAAAAAAAGAACACACACACACACACAGGCATGCATGTATGCATGCACCAGATATAATAACATCCCCCCCCCCAGAATAGCTAAAATAAAAACAATAGACAATAATAAGTGTTGGTGAGGATGTAGAAAACTGAGACATTACTGATGGAAATATAAATGGACATAGATACTTTGGAAAAGTTTGGTAACCCAGGTAAGCAGACAGATAGGGAGAGGGGCCATGGCTAAGTAACAAAGGTGGAGAATTTCCAAGATGGTTGGCTTCTCCTTTGCCCTTGTGATTTAAGACAAAAGCCTGACAGCTCAAAACAAAGGCCATGTAAACTTCTGTCTCCCACCAGCAGGCCTCCTGCTGATGGACTGGCTCAACAAGTCCAAGGCCAGATAAGAACATGTCACAGGACAGTTGCAGACCAATCAACCATCCTACCTGTCTTCAAACTGACCACCCTCAGAGGAAAACTCCTCCTCAGAGTTTTAAAGCCCCCCCTGAGAAGGGACTGGATCTTCAGCTTGAGTCCCTCTCTGCTTTGCAGAGGGTCTTTTTCTCTGTGTGTCTTTTGTGCTACCTCACCCCCAATAAACACCTTTCTTCCATCGGGAGGTGTTTGAGAATTCTCCACTGCCACCTGCTGCCCTCCAGATTTTTCCTGCCTTTTAATTCTCTAACTGGCCAAAAAATTTAGCCCAACCAAGACCTCTGGACTGCATCATTTGGGGAGCCCATCTGGATTTCTTTTGAGGTCCACTAATTGATCAAGGTAAGAAATCAGTCTAACCCTAAAAGGATAGGAGGGTATGTCCACTAAGCTGCCAGACAATTCTTAGCTATAACACCGTCTTTATTTAGAGTTGTTTCATAAACAACAGGAAAATCCCCCTAAGTTTCCCCATATCCAGCTTTTCTTTTACTTGTAGATCATCCAAAACTAAATACTACAGAATGGACCCCAAAGACTCTAGACTAGTCAAGTGTTTCCAGTCAAGGCTTATTTTTAAAGTGTGTAATTTCTGCTCAGACTTCACCTAAACATTATAGGTAAATTACAAATAGCGAACTGGTGCAGCCGACCAGTTCTGTTCAGCAACCTTTCCGGGAGGCCTACACTGATGGGGTTCTGGGAAGAAAGGGAAACTATTGCCCCCTTGCCCTCCAACTTCAACTAAGTTGCAGGGAAAGGTTGGGCATCTCTAACTGTCCTGTAAGTATGAAAAGTTGCCTGTTCTCTGCTTTAGGGAGGCCATGGGGACACCACTGGGTGGATTCTAACCAGTGTCCAGTCTGCAGAACAAAGGGCCAGCAAAGAGGAAAAAAATTATGTCTACACTTCCAAATAAAGCAAAGGTCAAGCAAGGCCTTTGACTTGACCTCACATAGATGGACCCACAGACAAAGAAACAAAACAAAAGCCCTAGAAGAGCCAGAGCTCTTCCTAAGCCCAAGTAACTTCTGAGGACAGATCTTCAACTGCCCTTGACAGAAAAAAACATTACTTCTGGCCACCAACATCCGACATGGTGTGAAACACCCAGAGGGGAAGTATAACCAGAATTAAAGTGATCAATATATATGTTTCTTTGACAGTCCTCAGATTTTACATGTTGAAGGGTTTATTTACCAGGTGGACACTTCCGCCTAGCCATTTCCGGATCAAGGCGTCTCGTAGCTAGGATACCCGGTGGGCCCGGATATCTCCGCCTAGCAAGTTCCGGGCCAAGGGGTCTCGCGTGATCAGGGTCCGTGATGTTACATGGTCACGTAAGCGCGCAACGTGACCATGTGATCTACGCACACGCGTAGAGTAGTGACGTGACCTGGCCACGCCCCCAGCCGGTTTTAAAAGTCGAGCGCCATGTTCCTGGCTCCTTCTTCTCCACGCATGTGTCTCTCCCACAGGCCTGCGCACTCTCTATCCCTTTATTTCTAATAAACTCTTATAAGCGGATTCTGTCGTGTTTTGTGACGTTTCCTTGCAGGGTAAGAACACAACGCAGCCAGATAACTAACACATGTAACCATGGTATTTGGACAACTACGTCTCACTCACAAGTCTCCTTCTGAAAGCATTCCCTTTCTGGGAGAGTATTTCTCACAGTTGTCATATGATGTCTTGTGTCCTGATTAAAGAAGACAGACAGATAGCCTGTGGTCCAACTGACAACTTGGAGAATTATTCAAGATCTCAAAATGGTGTCCCTGGGACATTGCTGGACAATCCTATAAAAATGATATTTCTCCTTTACACCGTCAGTTAGATGATGATGTTGTGACTTTAACAAATGGAACCTTGACCTTACTAGGGGTTTTGATAGTTTCCTGCTGAAGATTACACTTTCTAGCTTCCCTTGCAGACTACAGAAGTCATGTCCACCTCTAAAAGAGACACATCCTATTGTCCCCTGTAGGCATTTAGGCCATTCACAACACGTGGGTGACAAGATGCCCCTTATGATGAATGAACGTGGTCCCACCTAAGGTCAGACCAAGGCTCTCTTTGCCTTCCCTCTCTCTTCAGCTTTTCAAACAATCTAACATATGATGCTGAAGACTCTGGATGGGAAATCTGAGCACTGCCTCAAGTCCACCCAGGGACCAACCTTCATGGCTTTCATATGCTCCCTGGCCCAGGGTCCGAGAGGGCCCTGAAGTTGTGATTTTTCTTTGGGCTGCCAACCAGCTTCCCAAATAAAGACATGGAAACTTATTATTAATTACGAATGCCCAGCCTTAGGTTAGGCTTCCCCACTCGCTCTTATAACTTAATTTAACCTGTTTCTATTCATCTACGTTTTGCCTCTGGGCTTTTTACTTTTTCCTTCTGTATGTCCTCCTTTCCTGCTGCCTCCTTGTCTGTCTGTCTAGCCCCCAACATCTCCCTCTTGTCTCCTTTTTTTCTTCTTTCCATTCTCCCTGAGCCTAGATTCTGCCTCCTACATTCTCTCTGTCTGCCAGCCCCAACTATACCTTCTCTGTAGCAGGAATCTTAAAAGTTCTTATTAATAAAAACAAACCCAGTGCCAGGTATTGGGGTGAATGCTGGAAGATCAGAGAAGCAGAACAAGCCACAGACAGCTTCCTCACCTCACCAGTTCCTCAGCTGATCCTGTTTTCTCAGACTGGAAGCTTCTGTGTCCTCATCCAAATGGATCTCAGCTGAACTGTTCTCAAAAGCCTGAAAGCTTAACCAGCTCTAGTTCCTCATCCTCACACCTTAAATACCTTTCTGTTTCCTGCCATCAGTTCCTGGGATTAAAGGCATGAGTCACCATGCTGGTTGTATCCTTGAACACACAGAGATCTGTCTGTCATGTGATCAGGATTAAAGGTGTGCGCCACCACCGCCCGGCTTCTGCTATGACTTACTATTAGCTCTGACCCCCAGGCAACTTTATTTATTAACATACAAATAAAATCATTTTTCAGTACAAATAAAATATCCCCATACTCCTCTGCCTAGCTATTGGCTGCTCAGCTTTTTTTTTTTTTTTTTTTAACTAAACGAATTAGGTGCCTTAGGCACGCAAGGTAAAACAGCAACATATCTTTACTTAGTTAACAAATATTCCGAAACATAACCAATGCAACACATCTTTACATAGTTACACTAATATTCTATAACCCACTTCTCTCAGGCAGCCTTTTCTCTCTCATCTGAATTACCTTGACACATTGTGACCTAGGTGGGAGGCCACACTGCATTCAACTAGAACATGCATACAACACAGCAAGACACCAGGACAAGGGAATGCTGGTCCTAACTCAGAGGCACCTAGAGAGGGCCAGGGGCTCACCAGAGCTTTCTGAAGGCACCGAGGACTTTCCACTGGCTGTGAGATTGCTCTTTCAGCCGAAAGCTCAGACAAACCCCCACTAGCCCTGCGGCTCCTCAACCCTGGAACTGTATAGGTTGGTGCTGCCCCCCTATGTCCAGGTGCATTTGGTCATTCTAGACATAGAGGATGCTCAACACAACAGGACATTGACCCCTGTTGGTCCTGGGCCTAGCCTGGGTTCCAAGTGTTCTGTCACAAAAGACACTCCTTTGGCTGTTTGAGGGCTGACTTAAAAGAGCTCTAGTTAGGAGAATTGAAGCTGGAGACCTTGCTTCACCTTTCAGCACAAATCTGGCCCCAATGTACGTTGGACAAACGGCCGCTGCTAGCCCAAATTTGGAAATTTCTATTTCTAATACCCAAACTGATTTAGGTAACATCATAAGACAGAATGGGAGCGTGGTCAGCCCTCCCGGACAAAACTCCTAGCTCACTTAGATCTTCTCAGGGCTCTTGCTTACAACCATGCCCAGAGCAGGAGTGCCTGTTGTCTCTGCTGGGCCTCCAAACTTGCATCTTCATAGAACTCTTCTGCCTTATGCTTTTGGCCCACTCGTACCTGGGAAATCCTGCTTGTATCTATGAGCGGCAAAAGTGCATTGACCTGCCTGCTTATTTCATCTTCATTTAACAGACCTCGCTTTGCCTTGCAGAGTTACCCATTGTCCATTGCTCTGGCCATGCGCATCAGACCAACAGGACACCTGCAACCCAAGCTATCATTAGATTCTTTTCTGGGAGCTCGTCTGCAGAGTTAGGGAAGGGGCTCTCTCTCTCTCTCTCTCTCTCTCTCTCTCTCTCTCTCTCTCTCTCTCTCTCTCTCTCTCTCTCCTGATGTAACACCCTGGAGATCTGGAGCCAGACTACCCCCACTTTACTACCAACTTCAGGGAGCCCAGACCGGGCCAGAAAATACGTGCGAGAGAAACCACTGCAGAGAAAAGCAGACAGAAGGGCTAGGGGCCCCGCACACATCACTGCAGCCCCTGGTCGCAGTCCTGCCTGAGGCCAACTCACCCCATACTCTTCCTCGTAGCATACACATCGCTCCTTTTGAGCAGGAGTCTTCTCTCTGGCACTAGACATCCTCAACGCCTGCCAATCACTTCACATCCAGTGTGGGAACCACGTTTCCCACAGGCTGGCTGAATGCAGTTGCGTCAGGTTGGTGTTGAAGACAGGCCCCAGGTGACCACCATGCACCCCACAGTCCACACGACCCCACTGAAGCACAAATAGCTGCTGAAGAAGACGGTTTCCCTGGTTTCCCTGCAACCAAGCTCTCTCCCTCTTCCTCACACACTCACACCTTAGTGACATCTCCTTTTCAAGGCTGGCCTTTATGCATGTTTGGGAGGCAGAAAACAGGAAAGCAAAGGCAACATAATTTTCTCCAAGACCACGGGATAGAGTTGGCCTACCTTAAAGACTTAAACACTTGCTAGCAGGTAGTAACCAGATAGGGATTTTGCTTTGGTGTTAAAATTCTTTCAAGCTTATGCGTAATTACTTTTTTTTGAGAGGATCATGTGGTTTATTTATTTATTTTCTTTCTATTTATTTATTTATTAAGAAAGTTTTTATTCATTTTGCATACCAATCACATATCCCACTCTCTTTCCTCCTCCTGCTCTCCCCCAGTCTTACCCCACCAAACCCACACCCCATTCCCTCCTCTGAAAAGGTAAGGCCTCCCATGGGGAGTTAGCAGAGCATGGTACATGCAGTTGAGGCAGGTCCAAGTCCCTCCCCCTGCATCAAGGCTATATAAGGTGTCCCACCATAGGCAGTGGGCTCCAAAAGGCCAGCTCATGCACCAGGGATGGATCCTGATCCCACTGCCAGGGGGCCCCTTAATCAGCTCAAGCTACCATAACTGTATCTGTTTATGCAGAGGGCCTAGTCCAGTCCCATGGAGACTCCACAGGTGTTGGTCTGAAGTTCATGAGTTCCCACTAGCTTGGTTTGGTTGTCTCTGTATGTTTCCCCATCATAATCCAGTAACTGATGGAAATAGATGCAGAGATCCACAGCCAAGTACTAGTCTAAGCTCCAGGAGTCCAGTTGAAGAGAGTGAGGAGGGATTCTATGAGCAAGGGGCATCAAGATTATGATGGGGAAACCTACAGAGCCTAATTACATATATATATATGTGTGTGTGTGTGTGTGTGTGTGTGTGTGTGTGTGTGTGTGTGTGTGTATTGTGTATATATGGTATATATAGATGTATATGTATATATACGTATTATAGATTAGGACCTGCATAGCCAACTTGTTCACTACATGAAATATTGTAAACTAAATGACTCAAATGGCAGAAATTTATTTATTTATTTTTTTTAGTTATTTCTTAGAGCTCTTGGAAAGAAATCCAAATCGAGCTGTGGCAGGGCAAGACAGTGCAGAGGCTCCTCCATCTGGTATTCTTGCTGAGGCCATTTTAGGTTTAACTAGAATTTGATCTCCTTGATGGAGAATTCCAATGAAAATTACTCTATTTTAGGAACCCAAGGTCAGGATATACTAGCTGACTTATCTTAGCTTCTGTTAAGCTGCTTGCTTACGTAAAACTTCCCCCCGCAACTGTGGAGTGAGAGACCAGAATGTGGTTTTGCCTTTAAAAGCCCCTTGCTTTAAATGCTCAGGCTTACACTTGGGTCCCAAATACTTGAGTGTAGTCCCAGCCAGCTGAAACAAAGATTTTCAGTTGACTTTAAACTGTGTCTGAGTGGTCATCTCTGCCAGACTTTCCATAACAGAGCTTTTGGCTCATGGAGTTTCAGCTAAGTTCTCTGTGTCTGGCTTCCAGAGGGCCTTGTTCTCTATGGGCCTTTCGTGTGTGTGTGTGTGTGTGTGTATGTGTGTGTGTGTGTGTGTGTGTGTGTGTATGTGTGTGTGTGTGTGTGTGTGTTTGTGTGTGTGTGTAGAGTGTTTTGGTGGAGTATATATGTATAGGATATATAGAGTATATATGTATCTAAATGTGTAGAATGTGTCTGTGGTGTATGTAAATTTGTAGACTATGTGTGTCGTGTGAATAAATGTGTGGCTTATGTGTACATGTGTAGTGTGTGGTATATATACATGTGCAGAGTGTGTGGGGTATGCAAATATGTAGAGTTTACATGTTATATATGTAAATGTGTAGAGAGAGTATGTATGGTATATGTATAAATGTATACAGTATGCATGTGGTATGGTTTGTGTGTGTGTGTGTGTATGTGTGTGCAGAATGTGCACAATCAATCTCTATATTACTGTATTTTAATTAAATTATTTTCATTCAGTATACTTTGATCATATTTTCTCCTATGCCAACTCTTTCTAGATCCTCTCCAACTCTCTACCCACCCAATTTTATGTTCTCTCTCTAAAAATCAAAACAAAAAATCCACAAAAGAGGAAAATCAAAACAAACAAATAATGCAATAAAACAATAAAATAAACAATCAAAAGAGCCAAAATAAAATTTTAAAAAGCCCACAAAAACCCTGAGTTTGTTTTGTGAAGCTGATACACCCACTGACACTCCATTGGAGAAAACTGAATTTCCTTTGCCAGTGGGTATCAACTGCAAACAGTTTTTTGGTTAGGTATAGGGCTAGACATGTAGTTCAGCTATTAAAGGGTAGGTTCACAACTGAAAATATATTTTAACTTTTGATCTCTTGTTTTAATCAGGCTATTAGTCCCACTATGAGATCTCAGAGCCCTGCCCTGTTACCTCTTCAACTACCTTCAAATAATATCCCATTGGGGATTTCAGCCTTAACATGTGGATGTTGGAAAAGCTATAGGCACCTGGTTTTCCCCACCTTCCAGAAAAGCCACACTCACCTCAAAGGGTGCATCCTGGGCTGGCTGACCCAGCACAGTGTCTTTGAGTATCACCTCCAAGAGTAGCCCGGGAAGGACATGGGGGTGGATTCCCATATTGCTGCTGGCCTCAGAGTGACGGGGGAAAAGGCCAGGTAGCCTGAGGAGACAGCAGCTGCTCACAAGGACCAGATGCAGATGGGAAAGGGCCACAGCATGTGTGAGCCAGTGGATGGACAACTGGACAGACAAGGACACGCTGCTGTCTGCTCCATGTCAGTGTCTCCAGGACAGAGTGGGAAGGACCCAACACATTTGTGTTCTTACAGAGTTGATCATGAGGAGAGGAAAGAGACACTGCTGTTCACACACACACACACACACACACACACACACACACACACACACACTCAGTCCTCAATAATTCCTAGTATTACTAAAATATTTCCCATATTTGTAATTCACTGGAAGTTTGCACCAGCCATATGAGATGGCAGATTATATTCTGTAAATGTAACCAACCGTCTTATTCAATAAGAAACACAGAACCAATGCAAAAATGAAAGCCAAGAGGTCAGAGCATTAGCTAAGAGCTAAAATCTTACCCTTCACTGTCACTGTACCTCTCCGAAAGAGACCTACTTCCTGTGTGTTTGTCTTTATAAAGACTTTCTGTTTTGCCTTCTCATTGGTTGTAAACCCAACCACATGACCTCCTCGTCACTGCCTGTCTGTACAGACCTCCAGGTCTTCTATGGTTGGTATTGAGATTAAAGGTGTGTGTCTCCATGTTGGCTGTGTCCTTGAACACACAGAGATCCCCCTGGCTCTGCCTCCCAAGAGCTGGGATTAAAGGTGTGCGCCACCACCTGGCTTCTGCTAGGGCTTGCTATTAGCTCTGACCCCCAGGCAACTTTATTTATTAACATACAAATAAAATCACATATCAGTACAAATAAAATATCACCATAATATTCATTATACAATTCAATCCAAAAGTTAGGGGATTCGTCCAGGGTCACATAATCAGAATGGTGCTCCCCCACCTCTGGACGAACTCGCACGGTCTGCCTTTTCATAGTTTTCTCAGTCACCTGTGATGCCGTATGAGACACAGCAAGACTAGGACTGTGAGCCACGTGCTGTGGACACTGTTGTTCGGCAACACACAAGGCCCCTGTCTCCATTTCAATAGCAGACTCTATTAAAGTCAGTTGATAAGCAGGCAGGTGTTGGAGCTAACATGACGTCATCCCAGGACAGCAGCAAAATGCAATGCCAAGGCTGATTTCATTCTCCCTTTCTGACATTGGTGGCACTGGCACCACCCAGTGACTCACTCAGTCCCAGCCGCCCTTGGCCCTAGACGCTTCCATACTCACCACATCATTGTTCAAGGGACTACCTCTAAGCAGGACTGGAGTCTGCCTCATTTCTCCATCTGCAGGTCACCAGTTCCTGTGACTGCATCCTAATTGACCAGGCTGGCCTCCAACTCGGGGTATCTGCCTGCCTCTACCTCCCGAATGCGGGTATTAAAGGCGTGTGCCACCACACCTAGCTCCCCACCTATAGTTTTCAGTAAGACGTGGATACACAGTTAAACGTGAACTTGCAAACTTGACTGAGCATCCTGTTTGTTGACTGGGTTTTGTAATTCAACTGTCTTGTCAGCCTCTCGTCTCCACAGCTGTCGCAGTAAGCTTCAACACTGTGTCCCCTGTTTAGGGGGAAAAACCCCTCACTTTCTTGACACCAAAACCCTCAAGGAGCAGAGCTGCTTGGGGGTCGAGTGTCTCATGCACCTGGAGTCTAAGCCAGTTGTCGCTAATCTCTCTCTAAGCTTGCCTGGACAGCAAGGGCCCATGCCCAGTCTCCATCCCACAGGCTGCCAGCACGGGTAGAACACTCCAGAACTCACGCTTCACCCTTAGTGGAGGGGAGCCACCCCCTTGTCTCCCCTGGGTTTGGAAGGGAGCCCTCCTAAGAAAGTTGCTGTTTTACCGTTGTCTGCCCCACTCACAGCCTGAGCTTTGCAGCTCAGGGACCGTCCCTATGTACATTCTTGTCAGTCATGGAAGTGATATGTTTGTCCCTGTCTTCTTGATTCCTGTGCCCGTCTCTCAGCTATTTTTAAACCGAGGCAACTGCTGGGGGTGTGAGATGGGGCGAATGTTAATTATTAATCTCCTAAACCCCAGTAGTGTTCTCTACATTTGACATGCATGTGTTTTATTCCTGTTTGCTTAGCTGTCTGATTAATGTGTAAGGGTCATGGCCAATCTAGTCATTCCCGTGTTTACTACGGTGCTGGGCATAGATTTCAGTGTCATGATGATTGAATGAACGGGTGTAAAAATAAATGGACAGATGAATAAATAACATATATTGTGTTTTTATATTGATGCCTCTCATAGTCTCCACACATAAATTTAAACCTTCTACTATAACAATATAAGACCTGAAAATAGATAAATAGACAGCACTTGTTGCCAGGCACACTGCTGCTCCACACGAGTCTCAGCCTCTGGCCTAACTCCGCAGCTCTGCCCTGAGAAGCATGGTGAGCCCAGCTAAACTGCCCAGGGATCGACAAGCAATGCCCGCCGCTCATGCAGTGAGGACGTGGTCTCTTCGGCTTAGAGACCTGCGGCTCCCTTGGGGCCACACTGTCTGGAAGGGAAGAAAGCTGCCCTACCGGATGTCCGGTTACCTTCTGCCACGCTCTTGCCACCAGGAAGCAAGCCCTCCAAGTACGGTGGCTTCTGGCTTCCTTCCTTTCCCCCTGGGTCCAATAGTCTCAGGTTTTGTGAGGGATGATGTCACAGACCATAAAGTTTGCTGCCGTGGAAGGAAACAGGACACACAATGGCACCAACCGAGCCAAACTGAAAATGAGATCCTTCAGGAGACAGTCCGTTTAGCCGTCACTCTTGGACTCTTGGAGCTGAGCCTCTGGAAGTCTCCTTGGAGAGACCCTACCCTGATGTTGCGTGGTTCACCCACCTCCTAGGTTCTGCTTTCTTCAATTCCTACCAAGAATCTTGCTTTGTACTTGAGCTCCCCATTTTGTTTCGTATTTGATTTGGTGCTCAGGGAAGGACACACTGTGTGTAGCTCCAGTCACCATGGTCACCCTGTCCTCGGTTCCCGTTCTGCAACTTCTCAGTCTCACAAAGCGTCCCTTCTCCTGTCTGCGCTGGTGTCTCCTCCTCCTTTATCCCCCACATGCACTCCAGGACCCAGGTTGTCATGGGTCCCAGTCAGTGGTTTCTCCCAGCCCAGTGGTTAGTGGTTCTTCACACTGGGGAATTTTGAAAACTCCAGGGTCAGGCAGCACCCAGATGGGTCACATGAGGACAAACGACATCTCACCAGCTGGTTCCAGATAGGCGAAGAGAACAGTCCCAGCTGCAGCCCCAGCACGAGTTTTCAAGCCTCTACCCAGGGACTGGAAGTACCTTACCCTGTTAGGAACGAACCCCACTGCGACCTCGAGGATACCTTGAAGGGCTCCGAATGGGCTGGGTTGGGGATCTGAACCGCATCCAGCTGGAAGACAGACCTCTGCTCTGCTCACTGCAAGGCCCTCAGGTCTAGACAGCATTCACTCGTAGAAGGAGGTTTACAATGCACATTAACAGGAAGCTCTGAGGACAGCAGGGTGTGGGGGCAGACAGCAGTAATCCACTTAACTTGACCCCAGGTTTCCCAAATTTACTTAAGGACACCTATTAACCCCTCAGGGAACCCTCTTGTAAACCTTAGTCCAATCTCCCTGTTTGACCAAGTGCTGGAGGTTAAACAGCTTAAATTCCTAGTATTCACACTTCCTGCCCTGCGTGAGTGTCCGCATTTTAATGACTGGACTCTGTGGTTCTTGATTACACCTCTAATGCCCGTCCTCACATAAGACCCGGTAATGAAAGCTCACACTTCCCAAAGTGACAGTGCTGGGCACTGCTGCGGATTGAATACTAAGCAGACATTTAAACAAAGTGCTTCAAATAGTTTTTTAAATTCTATTAATTTGAGTCGGTGCCGTTATCAGCCCCCTTTCACCCAGAAGCTGACCCATAGAGAGGTGGTATTTATTGCCCAAGGTCACATCCCTAAGTAGCCAGAGATGGGGAGGACTCTGAAACCCAGGGACTAGTTCCTCACCATGTGCTACTCAGCACGCAGGTCTGGTTGAGCAGTGAGGGCCCCTGTGTGCTTAATGAGCTGGGGTGGGGTGAGGTTCCTGGGCCTCTTGCCCCAGTGATGGCTGCATTGGGCGTGAACCACAATCCAGATATGGAGGGCACACCTGAAAGGCCTGGAACTGGCACAAGACACCCACGACCAAGTTCTCAGACAAAGGAGATTTATTTGCCCCAGAGGGACAAAGGGCAGGAAATAGAGGGGAAGGGAGAAGGGGAATCGAACAAGGAAGAGGGGGAGGGGTATTGGTCCAAAGAGGGACAAGGACTGCCTCTGGATAGAGAGGAGACAGATGTGGCCAGTAGGCAAATGGGGGTTTATAATGGGAAAAGGGAAACCCCGTGTTAGGATGAGTTGTTTAATTTCAATTGGACATGTTAATAAGGTGGGCCAAAGGGGACTTTTGATTACTGGACTTCAGTACTGTAATAACTGGACCTTGGTGGCCAACCTCAGGGGGAAGAAATGGCCGCATAAGGGAATAGACCTTGGTGGTTAGCTTTAGGAATGTAAGCAAACAGTTAGGAAGGCAGAGGGGTTCGGGAGAAGGGCAAGGCCTGCCAGAGCCAGGTTTGCCATGCTCGGGCCTACTGGTGTTTTTCATTCCCACCTTTTTGTTTTATTATTGGGGTTAGGCATTGGGTAAATGGGTGTCGTTCTCTCTGGCTGCTTTCTGTTGACATTGAGGCATCATAATTAGGGACCCGAGGAAGCTGGAATGTTTGTCAAAGCCAGAAAGAGCAGGCTGTCTCATTCTCATTCAATGCCCAGGTTCTGGGGGGCCATCCAAGCTCAGGAAGTACCATCTGTGGAGCTGGACCAGGATGTAGATGCCAAGGAGACAGCTGGGCTGGGGAGCTGCTGTAGCAGTTTGTAGTTGATTTGAAATCTGCTAGAAGAGATCAACTTTAGACAGAGGTAAAATTAAGGAGTTTAAGAAAAAAAAATTATCGTGGATGTGCATTTGAAACTTTCAGGCCCATGGCCCTGGTAGTTGGTAAGAAGAGTCCCAAGATTGGGGGGAGGGGGAGAGAACCAGGGAAATGGGGAGAGATCCCACCCTCAGGAACAGACAGGTGGGGAAACAGGCTGCTGGTTGGCAGGAGTGCTTATCTGCAGTCTGAGAGTTCCTGAGAGGAGTCAGGAAAATTTAGACTGGTAATATTGTTATTTATTAGGCGGCGCTGTTTATTCCTTAAATGGCACTGCTTGCCATTCAGAAAAGTCACGAGGTACAGCAAAGCCCACTATGAGTTTATTGAGGGAAGGGAACAGAAAGGGTGTGACAGGCCTGTGGGAATGATTGTGCAGGAAAAAGGGAATGGGGTACGTGTGACCCGATTTTATAGATCCCCCCCCCCCCCGCACATGCGCAAATGGGCTTATGTAGCTACACCACGACTACGTGATCACGCAGCGCACAGATTACGCACGTAGGACGTAAGATCCTGAGATAACTGAATGTCTTGCCAGTGCCTGTGCGGTCATGGGGGAGTGGCTAGGAATTCTATCAAATATAAGGTTAATTTGGGAACAACTGTCACCTGAAAGCTGGGTCTGTTGGGAAGAATACAATTTGAGAGGCTTTTGTCACATTAGAATAGGTTTGGGGGAGGCGGGGTGAGTGGGCAGTGTCCAGGTGGGTTTTGAAATTGAGATACTTTAGGAACACAGATGATTGGGGAGGCTCTTGGAAAACAGTGAGGGGCATGGTCTGCACCAGGGTTTTGGAGTTGGCGTAGAAAGGGCAGTGGAGGGAAAGGGGGAAGGGCAGCCAAGTGTGCAGGGCCTGGAAGGGACCACAGGATGCAGAGGGACAAGGGCAGTATTAGTGGAGTGAAGGTCTTGGACTAGGTAGAAGGTTTTGTTAGTGTTTTGTTTTGTTTTGGGTTTTGACTGCCAATATGGGGGTATAGCAGGGTGAAGAAGTGGGGTGTAAAAATGACTTGGATAAGGGATTGAATAACAGGTCTGAGGCTTCAGAAGTATTGAGGTTTGGAGATGTAGGCAGAAGGGCCTTTAAGTGTAATAGAGAGGGTCTTGGGTGTTGGAGAGTGTACACATGAAGGCTGAACTCCCAGAGGTAGAGGCAGAAGGATCAGAAGTTCAGGGTTATCCACGAGGTCAGTCTGCAGCAGCACACGAGAGACCCTGTTTCAGAACAAAACAAGGAAGCCGGTCCCTCGCGGTCCCGAGTGCTGATGGTGAACCTGTCAATCTAGCCAACACTCTCGCATCCACGGACACTGTTAGTGAAAGCCTCTGCTTTGCTAACAAAACCCCACGTTTTGTCTGTCCGTTTGTGGGGTAGTATTTATTCAGCTACCACTGACGGCTTTTATTTCCCAGCAGCTGTGTTAAGGCACTGGGAGCACTGGTCTAAACCGGGCGAAGGCATTGGTGAATGGACAGCTGGCCGGAGTCTCCACCTTCCCACACTGACTCCCGTGACTGGACCTCGTGGTGACATCCAGGAACTTCCCCGGACCATACACCACTCACAGCTTCCCTGCTGTACAGGTCAGGGAATTTGGGGTCTAAATCTCCTGCTCCTGTGCCCATCTCAGTTTAGACAACCACTAGCTACATACACAGGGTTTTCACATTTAAGTCCATTCAAAGTTTCAAAAAGAAAAAAAAAATCATTTTCTTGGCTGCAGAGCCACATTTCAAGTGCTCAGTAGCCGCAGAGCCAGCAGAAGACAGAACAGAGGCATGGAATGTTCTGTGGTACTGCAGACACAGGTATGGCCACGTGCTGCTTCTGGGCCCCGCCTCACGCTCAGGGCCCCGCCTCACGCTCAGGGCCCTCATAGACCACTCAGGTCTTGCCCCAGGCCGAGGTCTCACCCATTTTGAGAGCCCAACACGGAGGGTCCATGACTGTGACCCTTCTCTGGGCCTGGCTCAGTGGCACAGGGCACAAGTGTGGCTCAGGGTCCAGCTGGGAAGGGTTCCTCCTACCTCCTCAGTCACTCATTAACCTGGGCAACGCCAGCAGGTGACTCTGTTTGCTTTCTTTGTGTCCCTGGGGTCCCCAGCCTGTCCTGGCCCCTCCGGCAGTCTGGAGCCTCCTTGTCCTGGACAGTCTAATCTCTCTCTGGGTGACCATTGATGGCTGCAACTTCTCTTCTTGTCTCAAAAGCATTCACAGAAGCTCAAGGAGATCTGAGGCAGGGGCACTGACCCAGGCTTGGGGGCACTGAGAAGCCTGCCTGCCCTGCCCTCAAGGCAAACCCGGAATTCCGTCACTCTCCACAACCATCATCCCTTACCATGTGGGCTCTGGGCTCCTGCTGTCTCCCAGAGTCCACTATTGGCTATGAATTATATTACAGCCCAAATTCTTCTTCAAAACACACTTTGAATCCTGGCTCTCACCCACTCAGATCCACGCATGACCCTTTCCTCCCTGGGAGGGAAAGTGCTTTGCACAGCTCCGGGCCTCATGGTAGGTATCCCCTTCCCCACTCAGACCTCGGTTCCCCACGGCCACCCCCGCTCACCCTGCTCTAGATCTGCTCTATCTGCTCTCTTGCTCTTCTAGGAACTGTAAAGAACAGTTTGTGCCAGGGCTTTGGGGGCATTTTCTCACATTGTCTGCTGGGCTTTGCCTTATTAAATCCTTGACTTCTTCTCCCTTCCAGCTGCGCTCAAATGCCCCTTTAGCTGGGAGATCCTCCCTGTTCACCTGCCCGAAGTATCCATCCCACCTCCGCTCTCTTCAGGGACCCTTCCTCACCCACGTCTACACCGTGGTGACCCTCCTTCCCCTGCCTTTCTGCTCTCCCTAGCACATAGGCCTGTGTATTGCTGCGCATTAACACACTACTGCGACTTACGCGCTAGAATACCAATGCATAAAGAAGGAACTTTTTATATCCACTTAAACTTACTGGAATATCAGTGCCATACATATGGAGAGACCTTTAACTAAAGGTAAGCATCATTATCAGGAGGGATGGAGGTCGCTGTCCTGTCTCTGGAAGAAGATGATGCAGCACATGCAAAGGCCTTGTGGTCATAAATGAATTCCTTGCTTGCTGTGGCCGGGTGCAGAGATGGGGAAGCATTATGTAAGGAAGAGGTCATGGGAGGCAGCAAGTAGGTCTTCCAGGCTCTGTGGGCAGTGGTAGGGAGCAACAGGCAAGTGCAGAATATTAAGGTGGGTGGGTGAGCAATCAAAGGCCCTTTTTGAGAGCTCCTTCTGAATGTGCTAGGCAGAGCATAGGCGTGGTGGCACAGAAAAGCCAAGGGACAATTATGGAATATCCAAGGGAGACAAGGGGTAGCCGGGAGCCTAGGATTCCCAGGACCAGTGGGGCATTTGTGCTCCACTCTCTAGGAAGACCTGTTCCATAGCATTCTCATTAAACAAACAAACAACAGAAAACAGATGCCTGTGTATCAGACACTTTGGTTATTTTCGTAGTACTGCAACTACATTTTATGAATAAAAGGATAGCTAAGGGATTCAGGTAACTAAGGTAAGTACAGTATGATTCATATTCATAGAATGACCTTGGGTAACTTCTGTCTGGGAAGGAATTTCTGGATTTGCACCTTGATCTTTCAGTTCAAATTTCTATTCATTATGATTTCTAAAACCTACTTGAAGATATCACTCCCTTATTCACAAACACAGACTAGCGTTTCTGTGTAACTGAGGATCACAGAACCAAATAGTTCTGCCTACAGCCATGAATTTGCTGACTGTTGAGCCATCTCCTGTGTGCTTCCTTAAAATTCATTTTTAAAGTCAAATAATCTACTTCTTTGGTTATGAAGGGATTCTAAATTTTTTTTCAAAATTAATTTTTCAATGGTATGGATATTAAGTAGCATGCATACCACTTGTTTATTCAAATAAAAGGCGCTACAATCACAGTGGGTAGAGTGTAGCTCGGGGAGAACACTTGCCTGACATGTTCAAGGTCCTGGGCTCCATCCCTGGGTCTGTTCCTCTTAGAGCTTTAGTTTTAGGTTTGGTCTCTATACTTTCCTTCGTGGTAGTCTACAGACTATTAATAACCTAAGTCCATCATAGCGTCCCCAGAGTCACCCGGTCCCTGACGCAGCAGGGCCCAAATACATATGTATGTCCTGCCCAGCCAGCCAAGCCCCTTGGTCCCACCTCACTGATTGACTCCTGTCCTCTTTCCCTGGCAGGAAGAGTAATTTCTCTGTCCACCAACACAGGTGTTGCCCTGTTTCCTTCTCAGGGATCACGGTCTCCAATGTGCCACCTGCAGCCACTCTACATACGCTCTGCTAACCCTCCTGTCATCAGAAGTGCTGCCCTGAGTGGCCCGACTGCTCACCCAGAGATGGCTGTGAAAGAGGAGATTCCGGAACCAGATCTCAGCTTCCACTTTGGCGGCGTTGTGGCTAATACAGTCACCCACCCTCCCTTGTTTTATTTCTTTCACTGGTAGAACCAGGGTAATATTGAAACCTATGGCACCAGCACCCTGTGAGATGTGACTAAAGCAGGACATGAAGGCTCTTGGGAAAGTTATTTTGGGTAAAGGAACAGACGTCAGAATTGCTAACACTATTGATGTTGGAGCTGAGTCTTAATTCCGTAGGTTGTCCACGGCACTCTGCCCTCTGGGCATCGTAATGGAGAGATTTTGCTTTTCTAACTTATCCCTCCTCCTACTGCTTCAACCTCTTTTGGAGGGGCCTAAATGTAATCCAACTGTATCTTATTATTTTTCTATTTTACTTGGATGTTCTTCTCTTTATCCTCCATTTCTAATCTCTTGTTACTTCTCCCCTGAACTTGTATTCTTAAGATCTACCCATACTGATAGTTGGACACATGAATTTAGTTTATTTCTTAAGATAATTGAATGAAGTATTTTATTTTTCCAGTACCTCACTGAAGGACATTAATGTAGCCAGAAGGTTTCTCTAGTCCCACCCTGCCCCACAGTCCCTCGGCCACTTATAAAATAATCATTCAGAGGCTTAATGTTATTTACAAACTGTATGGCCTATGGCAGGCTTCTTGCTAGCTAGCTCTTATAACATAACCCATTTCTGTTCATCCATAAGTTACCACATGGTCATGGCATTACCGGTCTGCTGGCATCTTGTTGCTCCATGGGTGGTGGCTGGTGTCTCCCTCTCCTCTCCTTCCTTCTCTCTGTCTATCTGCTTGGATTTCCTGCTTGCCTCTAAGCTGCCTTGCCATAGGGCAGTGCAGCTTTATGTATCAACCAATCAGAGCAACACATATTCACAGCATATAGACTGACATCCCCCAGCTCATTAATATTGCTGCAAGTACTTCGTCATCATGAGAAATTCTGAGAATTCTTTTTTGCTTAGTTTTCAATCCGTGCACCTATCTTTCCTTTATTTGGCATAGATTAATTAGGCACCTATTCTATGCTAAATATGATGAGGATGGAAATACAGTATAATCAAAAATAGATACAGCCTCCTGTTTTAGTGGCGGAAGAGAGTAGGCTATAAATATATAATGCTATGTATAAAGCAAAGGAGAAAATAAGTCAAGATAAGGGCAGAGAGGGGGTGAGGGTGCTGTTTAGACCAGGAGGTCAGCAAGAGCCATCTGAGAATGGAGTGACATTTGCACAGAGACTCAGTAGAGGGAGAGTAGCCATGTGGATAGCTACCAAAGGAACATTGCAGGTATGACTATGCTGAGCTCTGAGATGGGAAACACAGGACAGTTCCAGGAATAGCAGTGAGGAGATGAGAGTCGAATGAGGGGACAGAGGAGGAAAACAGATCATTGAAAGTGGGTGGAGCCAATCAGACAGGATTTCTTCCACAGTGTGAAAACCTCACGTTCTATTTTGAGTGAAATGAGAAGGACTTTGAGGAAAAGAACAAGATCTGACTTAGAGCCTTGGTTATTGTTGTTTTAATGATCCCTCCAGTGGCCTAGGAGAGAGAAGCTTCTGGGAGAATAGGAGGAAGGGAGCATCCAGACAGGAAGCCAGGGCAGTGGCGCTGTTGCAGGTGGGTAGCCATGGAATATGGCGGAGGTGCTGGGGACTCAGACAAAGCAACATGAGGCATCTGGAAAGACTGAGTAAGCAGCAGAATGAAGACCGGGAACCATGTGGGAAGACTCCAGCAAGAGCCACAGGAGCTTTCCAGGGGCTTCAAGAAAGAAGAAACCATTAACGATGTCAGTCGATGTTGATGGGTCCAACAAGAAGACAAAATATAGATAATTCATTGGAGGAATTTTGCTGTAAAGGAGGCTATAGAAAGAGAAGTACAAAAGAAGAAGATGGAAGGGGAGTGGAGAGCTGGGCAAATGTTGGAAAACATCAGAAGCTCAGAAGAGCAGTTTGACAGGCAGTCGGGTGGGCTGGGTGTGGAGAGTGAGTGTGGCCTGCTGAGGCTGGAGGCTGTATTCAGATGCCAGCCCACTGTTCTCCGTGACGTCCTTCAGATCCACAGCTCTAGTCTGGGGGTCTAGTCTACCACTCAGTTGGTAGAGTGTTCCCCTAGTATACGAGAAGCCCTGGGTTCAGTCCCTAACACCACATGAACCTGTTGGAGTATGCCTGTGTGTTAGTCACGGCTCCAGAAGGGACAGAGCCGATAGGATTGATTAGAGTGCCTTACAGGTTGTAGTTCCGGTAGCCCCGCAATGGCTGCCTCACAGTGGAAAGGCCAAGAGTCTGGTAGTTCATTCCATGAGACTGGATGTCTCAACAGTTCCAATCTAGCACCCGAGTCCCATCTTTTTGGGTTTTAGTTGATTCTAGATGTCATCAAGTTAACAACCAAGATTAGCTGTCACAGCCCTAACCAGCACTGGAGGTGCAAGCAGAGGGATCCCAAGTTGGAGGTCAGAGCAAGTCCAAGGCCAAGCTGACTTTGTGAGACGCCGTCTCAAACAAAATTACACTTGTAATTTTTTTTTTGCCAGACTTTGAGGTAAAATGGTGCTTCCCTCTGTAGTTTTAATTTATCTGAGCACTCAAGTTGAGCCTCAGCTTGCTGGTCTTTCCTATTCTCCTTCTGTGAAATGTGTGTTTATATCTGTCCTAATTTGGGTTTCCTGAAAATGAATTCTCAGATACAGAGTTGGCTGCAGGTCATTTATTCAGAATCACAGGTAAGGGAATGAGGACGTCAGGACAAAGGGAGAGAAGTGCTAAACAGGAGGCGGGCTTTTTATGCATCAGCTTTTCCGGTGTGCCTATCACCCAATCAGAGCATGCCCACTCCCCCTCCCAAGCACCCGTCAAAGACCCTAACCTCAGACCCATGGGGAAATGGCAAAGCTTTCCTGCCTTGCCCCACCCCACCATGCCCCAGGAAATGGCAAAGCCTTCCTAGGTGTCTGAACATGGGTGTCGGAGTGTGCAAAAAATGTGCCCCATAGCTTTCTGCCCCCTGGATATTTGTATCCCCTGCATAGATGGCTCCTATAGAGATTAACTAAACCATCTTACTAACCCTAGGGGCAAAATTCTTAAAGAAAGCTGCCTCTCCCTCGCCCTGCAGCTACCAATTACTAACAGTTCCTCGGCTGAGGGTGGGACTTCCTGTCGACCTCTGCTCTCCATAGTGGACTTGGTGTGGCTTGAGCATGCACAGGGCCTGTGCATGCTGCCATAACTATTGTGACTTCATATGTGCAGCTGGCCTGGGGCATTCAGAGGACACTGTTTCCTTGTAGATTCCCTGCCTCTGGCTCTTACAGCCTTTCTGCTCCCTCTTCCACAATGACCCCTAAGCCTTGGGAGATGGGGCGAGTACAGATGTGGGTCTTTGTATTAATTACCATATATTGCGAATAGAAGCTTCTCTAATGAGAACTGAGAGATGCATGATCTATGGGTATGATAAGTCGTTAGGATTTGGTTTAATTCTATGTCTGTTTAGAAGAAGAATAGCAGTACATTCTTTCCTGTGGTCTATGATCTGTATAGCTATGGGTTCTTGGCTCAACAATGGTGCCAAGTACGGGGGTTTATCTTGTGGAGAGGGACTGAAATTCAATCAGAAGGGTGGTTGGTTACTACTGGGCCAGTGAACTTGGTTTGCCAGTCCAATCATAATTGCAGCTGGCAAGGTTCACAGGTAAAGCCTGTGATGGTCTTTCTCCTGCACGGACCTTCTAGCACTTTGAAAGTCAATCAGTAGGGATGGAGCTTCCAGGTGAATACCAGCTTCCTAGTTCCACATTTGTGGGTCAAATACAGGAAGTTCTGGAGGAGAGCCAACAGCATTAGCAATAGCTGGGTAGATGAGAAAGTAGGGGATACACTTGAGTGCATTGACCTAGGAAAGGACATTTTTAACAGGACCCTGATAGCGCAGGCTGAAGACCAGCAAATGACAAATAGGACCTCACAAAACTAAAACATTTCTGTACAGCAGAGGACACTATCACTTGAGTAAAGCTGCAGTCTTCAGAAGGGGAAAAAATCTTCATCAGTTATTTATACATCTGACAGAAGGTTAGTATCTAGATATACAAAGAAAAAAACTTAACATCAAAACAAACAAGCCAATCAAAATGTAGGGCATGGAACTAAACAGAGTTCTCAAAAAGATGAAACATAAATGGCCAAGAAACATTTTAAAAAAATGTTCAGTGCCCTTAGCTATCAGGGAAATGCAAATTAAAACTATTTTAAGATTTCATCTTATCCCAGTCAGAATGGCTAAGATGAATAAGTAAATGAATAAATAAATGTGGGGGGAGGGGAATATTTAGTCACCCCAGGTGGGTAGTGCAAACTGGTATAGCCACTATGGAAATCAGTGTGGAGGTTTCTCAAAAAGTTAGTCATAGATTTACCATATGATCCAGCCATACCACCATGGGTATGCTCATCCATGCTCATTGCTGCTCCAGTCACCATATTCAGGAAATTGAAACAGACTAGCTGTCCATCAAATGATGAACAGGTAAGGCAAGTGTGATATATTTATACAATGGAGTATTATTTACTTATTAAGAAAAATGAAATTTGCAGGTAGATGGATGGAACTGAAAACAGTCATTCTGAGTGAGGTAAGCCAGACCCATTGAGATAAAGGTCATAGGTTTTCTCCTATTTTTGGATGCTACCTTTGAATTTTCCAATATGTGTATTTCATTTGGAAGACCCGAAGAAGTCAGGATATTAATAAGGGGCCTTAAAAGAGAAGAGATAGAAAGCAGCGGTACAACAGATTAAGGGGGATTAACGGAACAGGAAGGGTTAAATTGGGGTGGGATGGGAGGGCAGGAGAGGGAGGAGTGTGAGGAGGGGTAAATAACTCTAAAAACATTTACAAAAAGTCAGATGGAAACCTGCCTACTACTATAGGAGATCTCTCACACACACACACACACACACACACACACACACACACACACACACACACACGAACACACATGGATGAAAACAGTTAAAATGTTGTTATCCTATAACGGGACAATAATACCCACAGGAGACACCATAGGCTAACAAAGGAAATCCTAGAGCTGGGAATGGGTTACCTGTTTGAGAGTTGTTGCCAGCGACAGGTTTTGCACATTTTTTGGGGCATGAATATCTGTTTATTTATTTTTTGTTTTTGCATACCAATCAAAGTATCTCCTCTCTTCCCTCTCCCAGACCCTCTCCGACATCTCCCTCTTCCTGCCCCCATTCACTCCTCCTCCTCTGTTTCTCTTCAGAAAAGGGCAAGCCTCCCAAAGATATCAGCCACCCAATGTATATCAAGCTGCAGTGAGACCAGGCACCTCCTCTTCTGTTAAGGCTCCACGAGGCAATCCAGTAGGAGGAATGGGTCCCAAAAGCAGACGTCAGAGTCAGAGACAGCCCCTGCTCCCACTGTTAGGAGTCTCACAAGAAGACTAAGTTACACAACTTAGCATACATGCAAGGGGCCAAGGGGCCCCTTGCAGGCTTCCTGGTTGTCTGTTCAGTCTCTGTTGAGTGTCTGTGAGCCCAGGTTAATTAGTTCCTTTGTTTTCTTGTGGTGCCTTTGAACCAACTGGCTCCTACAAAATTTTTGAAAATTGTTTATTTATTTATGTTATGTGCATCTGTGTTTTGCCTTCATGTACGTCTGTGTGAGGGTATCAGTTCCTCTGAAACATGTGGTTGCTGGGAATTGAACCTGGGTCCTGTGTAAGAGCAGCCAGTGCTCTTAACTGCTGAGCCATCTCTCCAGCCCTGTTGATAAGTCTCTTAACTGATGTTCATCACATGAAAAAGGAATTGAGAAAATAAACACAAATATTTGTACAAACATATTCTTAACAAAATATGATAGGAACACTCATGTTACTTATAATCCTCATTTCAGCAACTAGTCACATGCCCTTAGCTGATATTTATAACTGCCTTCCCCTACTACCCATTTTGTATTTCCTCCACCCTTGGCAAGAACCTCAGTGGATCTCAGTCCTTTTCCTGGAGGAAACACAAATCCATAACCAGAATAAGTACATATGCCAATAAGGAAGAAACATGTTCTTTCCATGGAGGAAGTGGTCCAACATAGTCAACCTGCCACCAGGTTGCTGACTGGAGACCCTGGGGGATGGAGCCATATGTAGGGCTCAGTATTCATCTCAGCTGTTGGCTGATCTGGTATTCAGCAGCAAGTGTAGCCACCTCAGCCTTGGTGAATGGAAGTCTGTGTTGTTGAGCTCATGCATAAATCCCGTCTCTGCTGCCATGGTCATGGCATTGTTCATGGGCCCATTGGGCAATGACAGAATGTCCAGAGAAAGAGGCTGGCTGTCCACAGAATGGATCATCTTAGCTACATGATTACTGAACTCCTCCTCATCTGGTTACCTTTTCATGAGCATTTGCATGGGACACAAATGTCTTCATATCCTTTGAGTGTTTAGAGAGATCTGTCCACATATTTTCACCCCAGATATCTTTCTCACCAATTTTCCAATCATGCTCTTTCCAAGTCTCTGATCATTCAGCCAACCCATTAGCTACAGCTCATGAATCGGGGAATAATTGCACATCTGGCCATTTCTCCTTCCCAACAAAATACATGACCATGTGTAATGAATGAAGTTCTACAAAATTTCCCATGCAGGTGGTTGTCTTTCAGGGTTGTCCCAGAAAGGGGTTGTGATGCTGCAGCTGTTCACTTCTGGGAAATGCCTACATAACATAAAAAACCACCAGTAAGCCAGGTCCTGGTCTTCTCTTCCTCAGTCATCTGATGTTAGGGCACACCCCATGAGGCTCTAGGTGCATGCTGGGCAGCAGAGGCCATTTTAGTAGGAGCAGAAACCATAAGGCATTTGGCAGCTTCTTCATGTAACTTGCTTGTGCCTTCAGGACATGCTCAGGCCCAATTCCATCTTAGTGTCTGCTTTTCAGAACTAATGCAGCATCCTTGAAGAAACAGCTTTAACTAGGAGGTGACTATCATCCCCCACCCCCATGAAATTCATCCTGCTTGGATCCTTATCTAATGAATGAAGAGAAGGATGATCACAGCTCTTTAGGGCTTTCCAGCCTCAGTACAATCAACATTTAACCAGATATTTTTTTACAGGCGAGGAAGGAAGGTTTTCCTATGCATTGTAGGATTTTAGCATCCCTGCTCTCTGTCCTTTAGATAGGCAACCACAAAAGGTGCCCCTGGGCATATCTAAATGTTTCCTATGGACAAACTCACCCATGAGAACCCTCTGCTCTATATGCATAAACAAGAAAAGTGGAGATTACCGAGTTACAGAGTTACATTCCAAGGGCACAGTATGTGGTCATAATGGACAGGGCAACAGAGTGCAGAGGCTCCTCCATCTTGTATTCCTGCTGAGGCCATTTTAGGTTTAACTAAAATTTGATCTCCTTGAGGGAGAAGGAGAATCCTGTGGAAAATTACCCAACGTTATTCTAGGAAGCCAAGGTCAAGATGCCCTATCTAGCTTATCTTAGCTTCTGTTAAACTGCCCACTTGCACAGAACCCCCACCAGCCAACTGCTTATCTCAGCTTCTACCAAATTGCTTGCTTACACAAAGCTCCTCTGCAGCTGCTGAATGAGATGCCAGAACATGGTTTTTTCCTTCAAAAACTCTATGCTCTGGACACTCCGTGCTACGCTTTGGTCTTGAATGCCTGAGTTTAGTCCCAACTGGCTAGAATAAAGACTAATTGGCTACATTGTCTGAGTGGTCATCTCTGGCGGGCTCCCAGTAACAATAAATCCAAGCTCTTTCCAGGCTAGGCTGCCACTGAGATACCAAGGTTCAAATGCCAGTTACAACATTCATTTATTGTGTGGCCTTATGCATATACTTTATACCTGGGTTTATCCAAATGAGGCTAAAAGGCTGTCCTGTCTGCCAAGACTTCTGAGACCAGGCATAAGTTTGGCGGCTCTAGGGTCATCCTCATTTCTGGCAGCTGACTATATATTTAAGGTTTTTCCAGATTCTAAACTGTCTAAGTGGCTTACAGGACTCAGGAAGTACAATGCTTACTACAGCTTATTATGGCAAAAGGGTACAAATCTGACATTTGAAGAAAGATTTTGGAAGCTAAGAACTTGGGACTAGAGGACTCCGAACAGAAAGTTCTGGGGCTTCAAGAACACATTCCCTTCTGGCGTACACATACAGCAATATATGTATGGAGTACTGCCAACCCTTGAACTCACCCGATCAACGAAGTGAAGCTTTTACTCCGTCTTCATTACCCCAGTAATTGAATAGCTTCCCATGTGGTTGAACTCATTCTCTGGCTGCCTCCAATCCCCAGGGCCTGGATGATAGAATACGGCTGTGAGTTCCAGCCCTCTAATCAAGCAGCTAGTCTTTCTGGCATTGTCCAGACACTGCTTGAGTCATTTCATTAACATAAACTATCAGGAATGCACTGTGAGTCATCTCATTAGCATAAACCATCAGGTAAGGTCCAAGAGGCCCATCATGGATTGAATAACAATCCAGTAAATTCTAAAGATTTGGAGTTAATGTGAATCCCCAATCCCTCTCTTCTGTAATAGGGGAAAGATATTCTAAGGAGAGACACTTGTGCCCTCCCCTTTGGTATGAGATGATTGACACAATTAGCCCCAAGGAACTGAAATTTCCCCAGGAAGCCCATGTTTGAAGGGAAAAGCTAGAGTCTAGTACCAAAGGGAAAAAAAAAATATCTCCTGGGAAGAGATTTCACACAGCCTGATAACTTCTCAGATGTCTGCCGGAACAGACTAGAACCTGGACACTGATATTCTGATGGGCAGGACCATGCCTTGACCGAGACTGTTGCTACGCACATCTCTTGCCCTCAATTTAAACCTAAGGCTCCTGTCAGGAACCCCAAATGGTCTTGGGAATCACCGGACCTCTTCAAGTTTTCTGCTTATGAAAGGGAATTATCTTGCTGTCTTATTAGGATGGAGAGAGAAAAGGCAAGTGAAGTTCTCGACACAATGCCTAGCAGATGTCGACATTTCCTTCTTTTCCTCCCCATTCACCCAGGCCACTTCCAAGAAAGAGAGAATCTACCTGGTACATTTTCTAACTATACGTAATGAGAGCAAGCACATGGGGGTAGGGGGTGTCTTTGCAGAGCTACTGGTCCTAGCAGTTTCTTTTGTTTGAGAAAATAGTTTGATAGGCTCTTAGCATAAGTTAACATCTGTGATTTTTTCTTGTACGTGGTAGGATGCCCTAGAGTCTAGGACCTAGACCGTCTTGAAGTGTGGACATGTAAGTGCAGATGACACACAGAAGACTTGATATGTCTATAAGCAAATTAGCCACGTCCCTTTCTCGTGCCATGGTGAGAGGCAGAGCAAATCCTCAGCTGATCTATAATAAACTATGTCACAAACAAGAAAGAACCTGTGTTAATTTAATTCATTAACTTTTGCTGGTCGCTTGTGACCCTACTATAACCTACACTATTCTGATAGCCTATGTCAGATGTGATTCTGAGTTTAGATGTAATAGCTCTGTGCGGGAAGAGAAGGGATGTTTTGTTCCATTGGTAGAGAGTAAGAAGGAAGAAGTGAAGCCATAGAAAAATGGGCAAAGGCTCCACCTTCCCAGGGAGCTGGCATGTGCTGTGTATTTCACTATGCTGACTATGGAATAAGATTTCAGCTTGTACTCCACAGAAAATTACCTCCCCCCCTTTTTTTGGCAAATGCCCAACATCCAAATTGTAATTAATCATTATAATGAGTGAATGGCATTGCTCAGGATGATCCAAGGCAGCAAAAAGCACTTCAATTTATAAAATATTGAATTGTCATGTTTTGTCTCATTTGTAAAAATCATTATTTGAGACCTTTCATTTTATAAAGTGACAGTTACATAATTAAGAATTTGTGACCAATGATACTGAGTTAATTCTCCACAAGTTGATCAGATCTTAAAGAGGTTCAAAGAAAGAGATGGATTTCTAGGATGGGAGCTCCTATCCTTCCATGTTTCAGGAAAAGCAGGACTCTATATTCAGACCCTTCCCAGCTTCAGAGCCACAGGCTGTGGGTTTTGCAGATCCTGGGAGATAGAAAACCCAAGAAGTTCAGAGCCTGGATGTTTGAAGGCCCTTCTGATTAAAGGTTACAGTCCCCATGTCAGGACAACTCTTTCGGAGAATGGCACAAGATGGAAGACTCCCTTCCCTTCTCAGGGGCTTCCTTCTCTGTCCAACCTTATTTGGAGACTGTCCCTGAGCCTGGATGCCTGACTTACCTTAGATGTGACTTTTGACACACCCTGCAAATGCTCCCCCCTGCTGCCACACATGATAACTAGGAGCTTTACGATAGGAGCACACTGCCAAACGTAAACTAGGTGATACCCCAGCTGCCCTTCCCATCCTGTGTATCTCCCCTACTCTGGAATAAAGTGAGCTGTCTCACTGAAGCTTCCCCCCGGAAAGCTGTTCCTGCCACACTCACAGGCCATGCAAAGCCCTGCTAGCCACTCCTTCTCCATTTGTCCTCATGATCTGGTGGCCAGTGGACCCGGAAGAAAAAGAAGACCCAACACCTGGACACAAATAAGAAAGCCGGGTATGGTCCTTGCTTGGCCTTGTCTACCTGGGTGACTAACCCCGTGAGTTCCACTTTTCTGTCTTCAAAATATGGAAATGGGCTGAAGAGATGGCTCAGCAGTTAAGAGTACTGGTTGTTCTTCCAGAGGACCTGGGTTTGATTCCTAGCACCCACATGGCACTCACAACTATCCATAACTCCAGTCCCAAGGGATCTGATGCCCTCTTCTGGCCCTGATGGGCATCAGGCATGTGCATGGTACACAGATGTATGTGCAGGCAAAACACCCATGGACATAATAAATAAATAAATAAATAAATAAATAAATAAATAAATAAATAAATATTCATTTATTTAAAATGATGGAAAACACTATATCCCAACAAAGCATAGGTTTGTTAAAAACAATAAATGAACTTCTATGTGTAATAAGTGGAATTATCCTGTAATTAAGTTCTTGATAAATGATAGCAATGATTCCTTTTAAAAATTGCCTTTCAGGTGACCTGGGGTTGGATCTGGGATTGGTGTTGGTGGTTTGTGTTGTTTAGAGTTTGCTAATTCAAGTAGAATATGCCATTTTCCCTGTCATTGCTGCTGATTAATGGATCAGTTATGTCCATTTTAAAGTAATACAGGGACCATAAAGTGAGTTTGGAGAGGTTGGAATGAAAGCAGAACCTCTGCTCTGAGTCGAAATGCTAATGTCTTCTGGATCACCACTGTCCCACATGGCGCCTCTGCTGAGTTAGAAAGCTAGCTGTCTTCTGGATCACCACTGTCCCACATGGCACCTCTGCTCTGGGTACCTTCCTAACTTCCTCCAGCTTATGTCACTGTCATGACTGATACTTGAAAGAGCTTTTCCTTCAGCAAGACCTTCTTCTTCCCAAATACCAGCTCATTCCGTGTCTAGAATGTTCTTCCATATTCGTTTCCCGTCACTAACCCTATATATCCTTCAGTACGCAGTTTAGTTCTATCCAGGGTATGTGAGTAACACTGGCAGACTGAGACAAGCGGAGACAAGAAGTCAGGCCACTCAGCCTACACATGATCTGATGAGGAACAGCACAGGCAGATGGAGCACTTTTATCATGTGCATTATAAGAGCACACGTGGACATCACAATCTAGAAGATTCTATATGTACATTTGTAGATAGCTCGGCGTTCACTGCTAATTGTTTGTTCTGAGTTAACCTCTAGTCCAGGCACACTTCCGGAGGAATGCAAGGTTTCACAGCCTTGGTGTATTCTCATTCAGCTGCAGGAGAAATGCTAAGGAGCGGCAACTACAGGAATTTTAAATAAAGAAACCCACACCATGAACCTCAGGGACAAGGCAGCCACCCAACCAGAGGGGCAGGCTGAGCTTTGTTTCCCTCCTGGCTGGAGATAAAATGGAGGGCAGACGTTAATCTCAGATTGCCAGCTCCTAAAATAAAGCACAGCTTCAGGATTCAACACCTGCTGTTTCTGCCTTTGTGAGCTGTTGGTTGGTTTTTTCTCATGCTGTTTTGGGGATTATTTACTTTTATTTTATTTACTTTTTCTTTTTCTTTTCTTTTTTCTTTTTGGTTTTCTAGACAGGGTTTTACTGTGTAGCCCTGGCTGTCCTGGAACTCACTCTATAGACCAGGCTGGCCTTGAACTCTGGCTATGTCTGTTTGGAGTTTTGCATATGGCTCTTATGTTTGCAAACTTAATTCTTCGGTCAGATTGGAAAGCTTTCTGCTATGACGCCACTAAGTAGTCTGCCTCTTCCATTCGGTGTTGCCCTGTCCCTTCCTCTGCACCATGAATCCTCAGGTTTGGCCTCTTGACTGTGTCCAGATTCCTTGGGAATATCGTTCATGCTCATTTTCCCTTGTCTTCCACGCCTGAGATCTGTTCTCGTGCACAGTCTTGTTTGTTAATCACGGTATCTGCTGTTGTTAATGAGACTGACCATCTTCTTCATTTCAGATATTGTATGTGTTCAGTTCTCAGTGTTCCAATCTCCTTGCTAACCTTTTCCTCCGTATTTTGAAATTTTACCTCCACTCTATGAACTGTTATATACTTTGGAGACCATCTGGACAAGGTCTTGGATGGATTTCCTTAATTCATGCATGTATTGGACTCTTCTTTGTGATCATTAATTCTTTTGAATAGCAAGGCTCTACATTCTTTCCAGAACATTTCTGTTATTTCTGTATGGAGATATTCCGGTTCCTGTGACTCATCTTCTAGAAATGTCTGCATGTAGTCCAGCTATGAGGAAGGGTGAAACTTGATGCTGATTACCCAATGCGTGGCTGAAGTGACCCAGTCTTAGCCGTGTGCCAACAGAATCAAGGGTGGGGCTGTACCCTAAGCACTAAGGTGACCACATGGAGTAAAACCATGGTCACCTCTGGATCCTATAAACCTGCTGGAGACAGGGTACCAAACTTCAGACTCAATGAAGCCTGTTTTCCAGCAGGGGCCTGTTGTCAGAGCTGTAGGCCCCAAGTGACCTCTGGAACCACATGGACGCAAACTTCAGGCCTGACAGACACCGGGACTCTACACCCATATTAACCTCAGATTCCACCGAAAGTAAAACTCCATTATCTCAGGGGACTCTGCGCAAACTGAAGCCAAAACTCGGGCCTTGCCCTGACCCCTGAGGCCACTGGGCTAGAGACCTGGTCGCAGGGTGCTGCTCTCTGGTTCTGTAGAAATGGGAAGTCACCAGGCGCTCTCTGCTCCCACTGCTGGAGGCTCAGTCACCAGCACCGTCAAGTCGTCAGGCATTTTGTTCATTGACAGACTCCTAGGCTGATTCTGTGATCTCCCTTGAGTACATACCCAGGAGTGGTAAATGAGGACCACAATGGTGACTCTGCAGAGTGTCTTCAGGAACCTCCGTACCATTCGCTATAGTGGCTGTACTTACTTATATCCCCGCCAACAATATATCCCTATACTCATGTGTCCCTCTATTCAAACCAAAGTAATGATTATTTGTATGTGTGCATGGTGTATGTGTGAGGGTGTGTGTGCCACAGGACAGGCGTGAAGTCAGAGGACACCTTTGTGGAATCAGTTCTTTCTGCCACCTTTACATGGTTCTAGGAACTAAACCTGGGTCATCAGGCTAGGGTCCATGTGTCTTTACACTCTGAGTCACCTCAACAACCCCATAATTTCTTTTTGACTGGGGTGACATGGAATTCTAGTATAGTTTATAAAAGCATTCCCTGATGGTTAAAAATGTCATTGTGCATCTGTTCAGAAGTTGAGGGCTGGAAAGTGTTGTTCAGTGTTAGATATTTACCTAGTATCCAGACAGCTCTGGGTTCAGTGCCCAGTGACACATATACACAAGCATGTGCGCGCACGTGCACACACACACACACACACACACACACACACACACACACACACACCGCTGCCACCGCTGCTACCACCACCACCACCACCACCAAAATAACAGGAAATAAGAATCATTGGTCACTAATATCTCTCAATATCAATGGACTCAATTCCCAATAAAAAGACACAGGCTAACAGAATGGATGCAAAAACAAGGATCCATCCTTTTGCTGCATACAAGAAACACACCTTAACATCAGAGATGGACATTACCTCAGAGTAAAGGGTTGGAAAAAGATTTTCCAGCAAATGACCCAACCAAAATCAGAAGGACATTTCATACTCAATCAAAGGAAAAACAGACTAAGATGACATAAGTTCTGAACATCTATGTTCCAAATGCAAGGGGACCCATATTGATGTAACCAACCGTCTTATTAAATAAGAAACACAGAAACAATGTAAAAGAGAAAGCCGAGAGGTCAGAGCTCAGAGCTAAAATCTCACCCTTCCGCCTGCGGTGTCCCAGCTTCCCGAAAGAGACCTATTTCCTGTCTGTTCGTCTATTTATAATATTTTGTTCTGCCTTCTCATTGGTTGTAAACTCAAACACGTGACTGCCTCATCACTGTCTGAATGTACAGACCCCTAGGTCTTAAAGGCATATGTCTCCAATGCTGGTTGTATCCCTGAACACACAGAGATCTATGGGATTAAAGGCGTGTGCCACCACCGCCACACTCTTGCTATGGCTCTAATAGCTCTGACCCCCGGGCAACTTTATTTATTAACATACAATCAAAATCACATTTCAGTACAATTAGATTACCACCACAGACCCACATTTGTAAAAGAAGCATTACTAAAGCTTAAACCACACATTGAACCTCCTATGTTAATAGTGGGAGATCTCAACACCTCACTCTCATCTATGGACAGGTCGCCCAGACAGAAACTAAACAGAGAAATAATGGAGCTAACAGACATGATTCAAATGGATCTATAAGATATCTACAGAACATTTCACCCAAACACAAAAGAAAATACCTTCTTCTCAGCACCTCACAGAACCTTCTCTAAAACCGACCACATACTTGGTCACAAAGCAAGTCACAGAAATCTGTCAATGTGATACATCATATAAACAAACTAAAAGAAAAAAAAACATGATCATCTCATTAGATGCTGATAAAGTCTTTGACAAAATCCAACACCCCTTCATGATAAAGGTTTTGGAGAGATCAGGGATACAAGGAACATACCTAAGCATAATAAAGACAATATACAGCAAACCAACAGCCAACATCAAACTAAATGGAGAGAAACTCAAAGAGATTCCACTAAAATCAGGAACAAGACAAGGCTGTCCACTATCTCCATATTTTATTCAATATAGTACTTGAAGTTCTAGCTAGAGCAATATGACAACTATGGTAGATCAAGGTGATATGAATTAGAAAGGAAGAAGTATCACTATTTGTAGATGATATGACAGTATACATAGGTTGTAGCGGTAACGCCTGCATTACCGATACCCGTTCACCATGTCCGAGCAAAGGGCTGCGGATTAAAAATAGAGACAAGAGAGAGCGAGTCATTCGCCACGACAGAATGTCGAATGCCATTTATTGAAAGAGGGAAGAAACCTTAAATACAGGCTTACAACACAAATGGAGGATCCCCTGAGGGCAGAAGTTCGCTACCAATGGTCTACATTCTAGACTCAATGTTCTGCATTCTTGCATCTAAGTTGTTTACACCACAAGCAGGATGTAGGAACAAAGAACCTCCGGTAAGCTCTCCGATGATCCTAAGCTGAGAAGGACACCGGCAGGGAATCTGAATAGGGAGGACATCTGGAAAAGGTCAGCAAGCAAGGCTGCAGCCACTCACAGTCGGGGGCCAGGGCCCATGGCGCCCACAATAGGTGACCAAAAAAATTCCACCAAGAAACTCCTACAGCTGATAAACACCTTTAGTGAATTGGCTGGATACAGATTAACAAAAAACAAAACAAAACCTAATCTCCTCCCCCACCACCAAAATAACAAACCAAACAAACAAAAACCAGCAGTCCTCCTATATGCAAACAATAAATGGGCTGACAAAAAAAAAAAAAAATCAGGGTAACAATACCCTCCATAATAGCCACAAATAGTATAAAATTTATTTGTGTAATTCTTACCAAGCAAGTGAAAGAGTTGTATGACAAGAATGCCAAGTCTTTGAAGAAAGAAATTGAAGAAGATATCAGAAGATAGAAAGATCTTCCATACTCATGAATCAGTAGACTTAACATAGTAAAAATGGCAATCTTATCAAAAGCAATCTACAGATTCAATACAATCACCATCAAAATTCCAACAGAATTATTTATGGACCTTGAAAGAATAGTAATCAACTTTCTATGGGGAAAAATCCTGTACAATGAAAGAACTTCCAGAGTTATCACCATCTCTTATTTCAAGCTCTACTACAGAGCTATCGTAATAAAATCCACATGGTATTGCATAAAAACAGACAGGTGGATCAATGGAATGGAACTGAAGACACAGATATAAATCTGCACACCTGTGGACACTTGATTTTTGACAAAGAAGCCAAAATTATACAGTAGATAAAAGAAAGCATCTTCAATAAATGGTGCTGGTCTGACTGGTTATCAGCACGTAGAAGAATGCAAATAAGGCTATATCTATCACACTGCACAAAACTCAAGTCCAAGTGGATCAAATACTTCAACATAAAACCAGATATACTTGGCCGGGCGGTGGTGGCGCACGCCTTTAATCCCAGCACTCGGGAGGCAGAGCCAGGTGGATATCTGTGAGTTCGAGGCCAGCCTGGGCTACCAAGTGAGCTCCAGGAAAGGCGCAAAGCTACACAGAGAAACCCTGTCTCGAAAAACCAAAAAAAAAAAAAAAAAAAAAAAAAAAAAAAAAAAAAAAAAAAAAAAAAAAAAAAAAAAACAGATATACTGAGCCTGATAGAAGAGAAAGTGGGGAATAGGCTTGAATGCATTGGCACAGACCAAATAATCCAACTAAAAAATAGGGTTCAGATCTTAACAGAGAATTCTCAGCAGAGGAATCTCAAATGGCTGAGAGACACTTAAAGAAATATTCAACATCCTTTGTTTTGGAATACTAGTTGAAGATGTGTTATATTCATTTATACTGTGGAATATTTGTTTAATGATGCAAAGATGTGTTGAATTCTTTTATGTTGTGTTTGTTTGACTCTGTGAAGTTGTGTTACTTTGCCTGCCTAAAACACCTGATTGGTCCAATAAAGAGCTGAATGGTCAATAGTCAGGCAGGAGAGTGATAGGCAGGGCTGCCAGGCAGAAAGGATAAGTAATAAGAGCAATCTAAGCTAGGGGAGCAAGAAAATGAAGAGAGGAGGATGCCAGGGACCAGCCACACAGCCACACAGCCAGACACAGAATAAGAAGGAAAGAAAACATATATAGAATAGAGAAAGGTAAAAGTTCAGAGGCAAAAATGTAGACAGGATAATCTAAGTTAAGAAAAACTGGCTAGAAATAAGCCAAGATAAGGCTGGGCACTCATAAGTAAGAATAAATCTCAGTGTGGTGGGCCTCCCAAACAGCAAAGAGTAAAAATAAAACAACTCCAATCCTTAGCTGTAATGGAATATTATTTTAAGGTGTGTTACTTTTATTTATGTTGCATTTGTTTATCTCTGTTGAAACTGTGTTACTGTACCTGTGTAAAATACCTAATGGTCTAATAAAGATCTGAATGGCCAATATGGAGGCAGGAGAGAGAAATAAGTGGGGCTGGCAGGCAGAGAAGATAAACAGAAGAAAAGAGGAGAGAAGAAGTAGGAGCCAGAGAAAGAAGGAGGACTTCAGGGGCCAGCTACCCAGCTACACACACAGCAAGCCACAGAGTAAGAGTAAGATTTACAGAAGTAAGAGAACAGGAAAAGTCCAGAGGCAAAGGGTAGATGAGATAAGTTAAGTTAAGAAAAGCTGGCTTGAAACTAAGACCAGGCATTCGTAAGTAATAGTAAGTTTCTGTGTGTGATTTATTTGGGAACTGGGTGGTGCCCCCCCCCAAAAAAAAGAGTAATAAAGCAACCAATAACATTTAGTCACCAAGGAAATGCAAATCAAAATAACTCCGGGATTCTATCTCACACCTTTCAGAATAGCTCAGATCAATAACACAAGAGACAGCTCATGCTGGAGAGGGGAGCACTCCTGCATTCCAGTGGGAGTGCAAACTTGTACAGCCACTTTGGAAATCAATATGGCGGTTTCTCAGAAAGTTGGGAATCAATCAAGCTCAAGACACAGCATACAACTCCTGGGCATATACCCAAAGGGTGTTCTACCATACCACAGGACACTTACACAACTATATTCATAGCCAGAAATTGGAAATAACCTAGATGTCCCTTGACTAAAGAATGAATAAAGAAAATGTGGTACATTTACACAATGGACTATTACTCAGCTGTAAAAAACAATGACATCATGAAATTTGCAGGCAAATGGATGGAACTAGAAAAAAATCATCCTGAGTGAGATAACCCAGACTCAGAAAGACAAACATGGAATGTACTCACTTATAAGTAAATATTAGCTGTAAAGTAAGGGATAACCAGGCTACAATTCAGAGACCCAGAGAAGCTAAGTAACAAGGAGGGCCCAAGGGGGGAATGTATGAATCTTACTGTGAAGGAAAAATAGAATGAACACAGCGGTGGAGGAGGGGGGGGCCTGGAACAGGAGGGAATGATAATCTGATGAAGTAAAATCGGGGTTGCACAAGGTTAGCCCACGTTCTTTCTGTGTGACGGGTTTCTGGTGAGATCCTAGAGGACCGCAGGTTTGCCCCTGGAGACAGAGGAACCGTCTCTGGTGATTGTCTGGAATTCCTGCTGCGCTCCTGGCAGACAGCTCAACAGGATCCCAGCAAGATTCATGACCCCCGAATTTCTCTGCTTCCTTTCCCCGCTCAAGTCTCAGCAAAACCAAAAGTGCAATATAGATTGTTCAGTGCCTTATGCCAAAATGAGACATTGATTAATGTGAAATTCTGATTTTCATTACAGATGTGTTTAATTTATGTAGTTTCCCCCTAAAATCATACCTAATTTATTACAGCAATACTAGCTAACATTTCTGGGTATTTCCATATGGATCAAATCCTCACTCCCACACACATGTGCACCCCATTCACGATGACAGCCACTGCACAGGATAAAGTTATCAGTCCTCCCACTTACAGAGGAAGGGAGGCTCCCAGAGGCTCCATGCTCGCTGGTTTTATGTCAACTTGACCCAAGCTAGAGTCACCTGAAGGGAGATAACCCCAACTGAGAAAATGTCTCCATAAGATCCAACTGTAAGGCTGGTGGTTTATGGTGGTTCCATCCCTGGGCTGGTGACCCTGGGTTCTATAAGGAAGCAGATTGATCAGGCCATAGGGAATAAGCCAACAAGCAGCTCCCCTCCATGGCCTCTGCATCAACTCCTGCCTCCAGGGTCCTGCCCTGTTTAAGTTCCTGCCCTGACTTCTGTGACTGATGGACTGTGATGTGGAAACATGAAACACATAAACCTTTCCTCCTGACTTGCTTTTGATCATGGTGTTTTATCACAGCAATAGAAACCCTAACTAAGAGAGGTTAGGTCAGTACAGACTTTGTGTTACCTCAGACTTTGTGTGTTCCCAGAATCCATGTTCTTAATCATATAGCACTCTAGGATAAAATTACCTGCTGTACATCAAACATCTGACTCACAGATAAGGAATATGGGAAGAGACAGATAACACAAAATAGGTAAATCCAGGATGTAGCAGACCTGGTCTGTCTAAAGGAAGCCCCAGTCTTGATTCTCCTGCAGAACGGAAGCCTGGAGCTGTGGGGAAGCAAGAGCATGGACGAGGCCTGGGAACTTCACAAGCTGGACAGGAGCTTTGTGTCTCCTCACCAAGCTGTCATTTCTTCATTCTTTTCACTTTTCCTGAACCCACAGCATCCAGCTGAGCCATGGTTCCACTGCCACCCACTCTCTGTGAGACTGCTGACTTACAGTTGTGTATTAGGGGAACACAAACTCACTTTCAAGGACGCCGCAGGAAGAACATACTTTTTCCCCCATATTGCTTTGCTCCTCTCTAAGAAAAAATAAGCACACAATAAAGTGCAGCTTAAAGGGAAGGTCTTAAGAAGCAACAACTGATTTTCTGTGAAGTCTTTTTCTTAAAATACCTTTTAGAAAGCAGGGGTCCCCCCACATTTCCCAGGGGTTCTTCAGAACCATTCCTTCTTATCCTCAATTGGAGGCAAGGGAGGGCTGGGGAGGCTCCGCCCCCATCCTCATTATCCATGCGGGGAACAAGGCATGTGGCTCTCCAAAGTTGCCCGAAGCCACCTTTAATGATGTGTACCAGCAAAACTGAGCTAGGGTGAGCAGACAGGAATTCTGCATGCTAGCTGGTGGCCCTGGGAGTCAGTCACCAGTCAAAAGCCTTATGAGTAAGGCTCTGCAGCATGATAGGCTTCAGGGCTACCTGCTGAAGTCAGAGGCCTCCTGGAGGAAGCGGCCTTGTCACTAAAGGTTCATGGATCCTTTCCTTCCTGATGAAAAGACACTGAGGAGAAACACAACCTCCTTTTATGAGAAGCCAATTGTTTAAAAAAAGGGGTTAAGCAAAAGAAAAAAAGTATTAGACCAGCACTGCCTAAGGAGATAAAATACAAAGCACGTTTGTTATTTCAATTTTCTAATAGTTATATTTTTTAAATAATAGATCAAAAGAAATGGGTGAAATTTGAGTAACACATTGTGCTTACAGTCAATGCATTATCATATAATCCATAATCAATATAAAGACATTTACTAATGACATCATTATTATTTTATTTTATATTAATCTCTGTATTCTGATGTGCATTTTACACATACAGCTGTTGACACAAAACACAGCTCTTGCTTCAAAGGAGATAACAGAGAGTTTGCTCTGAGTCAAATAAGACTGACCATGATGCAGGAACATGGATTCAGTATGCCCTGAATGATATGTGCTAAATATGATCACTCCATGATATGGTTAAGGGGAAGGTTTTATTGTAGCTATGAGAGAGGGCACAGTCAGAGGCACCCGGAAGAGTGGGGGGGTGGGGGGTGGAGGGGAGTGGGGGGGTGGGAGGGAGTGGGGGGTGGGGGTGGCGGGTAACATGTGCTGAGGGGGTGGGGGTGGGGGTGGGGGACAGGGGGTGGGGGGTGGGTAACATGTGCTGATTCATAGATCCTTCTCCAACCTTGGAGATACCTGGGACTGGAGTCTGATCCCGTTTCTTTATTTTAATTTTTTATTTTTCTCTCCCAGCGCTGCAGCCATGGGACATAGGGGCTTCCTTCTCATGGTTCCATTCCTCTGACAAATGCCTTAAATATTCCCAGATACCAGTAAATTTGGCTGCTTGAACCCTGATATTTCATGGGAATTATCTAACTTCTGCCAGCGAATGGGCAAATGAAAAGAGTTACCTTGTCCCCATGCTTTTATCCAAGCTCTAAACCTCTGAAGTCCCTCTCCCTTTCTGACTCTCTCTCTCTCTCTCTCTCTCTCTCTCTCTCTCTCTCTCTCTCTCTCCTGACCACATGCATTCCTAAACCTAAGGAATCTCTGACTCCAAAGAACCTTATCTTATCTGTTCTCTGCTCTATGCTCTACTCTCTGCTCTCCAGTATCAGGCAGGCCGCTTCTGCCCATCCCTGGCTCTCACCTTAACTCCTATCACTCATTCTCAAGCTGCCCTGAGAAGCACAGACAGGTCTGGAAGCAGGATAGGGTGCATGCAAGTAAGTTTACGATCAGGACCCATGTGGGGATCACTGTAGTCAGGATGGCTCTTTAGCCAGAGATCAGTTTACACCCTGCCTCCTGGCGGGTCTTCCTAAAGCTGCCCAGAAGACATCAAGAAAAAGAAAATTAAAGACATGGAATAAAATCCTTCTCTTGTCTCCCAGAGCTTTCTGACATAAGGGCTAAAACTTAAGCATCTGGAGAGCAAGGCTCCTGACCCCACAGGCAGAAGTTTCAGCTGTGGCATTTAAGGTGTACCAGGGGAGAGATGAGAAAAGAGAACAGAATTGTCAAGCGCCGGCACATGCTGTCTGACTGGCTCCCCAAAACTGCTGGGTCCCTGTTTTAAATGAGGAGGGGGAGGGGAGGCCACCTGGGCTAGTGCATGCCGTGCCAGGCCATCAATTGAGCCTTGTTCAAAGTGCCACCTAGAAAGAAAACTGGTCAGATGACTGCACCCAGGCACCAAAGGGCAAAGGAGCATCAAGCTAAGACCTCCAGCAGACCTAGGCTTGACCACAGGCTTGTTTGCAGGGAACCCAGAACAGAGCATGGAAGCGATCCATTGCCTTCCTTCTGGATACCAGAGCCACTAACCCAGTCCTGGGAGTTTGGGAGTCTCATCTCTCCTCGTTTCCCTATTGTCGGGGTAGGGGGACAGCCTTACCCACCTCCCCAGACTTAATTGTACTTTCAGGGTTGCTTGATGGGAAAAGATTTTCCAGCTAAGGTAGGAGCTTTCATTTCACTGCTCCCTCCATGTGCCTCACTCCAGACTGTCAGCAGTGCTTCTCATTCTCATGCTCACAGACAGGCCTGATCTCTGCTCTGTCCCTAATTCCAAAGAAATAAGTTCTCATGCACCACAAGATTTTCTTTTCCTGGTTCCCTCTTCTAATTAACTGCTCAGCTACTGGCTGCTTCAGACCACCACAGAACTGGAGTCCTGGGATCATCAAGTAAGAAACTGCATCAGCTAAAAGGTATTTACACCCCCAGACCCAAAGGAGTCTGGGCTCTACAAAAACAGACTCTAATACAACCATCTATTACTGTTAAATGCTCTCAACAATTGATCACCTGTGTCTCCTGAATGCTAAACTAATAAAGGAAACAGGTGCCTTAAATAATCTACCTCTAATAAAGCTTATCTCAGGTAAAAATTAAGCAGAATACTAAACACTACAATGGTCACTAATTTTCTCATGGCTGCTTCCTAACATGTTCAATATTTTCCCCAACCTCCAGAAATCAGCTTAAATCTATCTGGACAGGTCATATCTACTTCAGATAAGTGCCAAACACAAACTCCCCTGGTCTGGGAACACTCCAAAGAAAATAAAAATAATAATGATTCTTTTTCTCTAAGCTTTCTCTATCTCACCAGCATCCTGTCAGACACAAAAGCGGCCAGAGTGCCAAGCCAAGAGGGATGGACAGCTCCAAGGCAGCAGGACAGCCCACCATCCCAGGACGCCTACCCCCATAAGAGCCAACCGACGCCCGCCAAGACAGCTGGAAGCAGTTTTTCTGGGAGAAATGACGCCCTTATTCCTATTCACTTGCTTTTTTATAATAATCAAAAGTCTGGAATGTTAAAATTCTGCCCTTACTCCAGCTACACACGTGCAGTTCAGGGTCTTGTGTCTTACGTCATCAGGGTGCGCTGGCGACTACGTGCCTGTGGCGTGGTCAGCAATCAGCGCATGTGTGGTGTAGCTCCATACCCGGAGCCCTTAAAAAGCCGGATGCAGACCCCACCCTCTCTCTGCTCTCTCTCCCCCCTCCATTTTTCTCTCTGCTCTTTCCCAGGCCTGGTCCTTTTGTCCCCGCCCCCCCCTCCTGTCCCCCCGTCCCCACTTCCTCCTAATAAAGCTCTCTGCTGCTAAGTAACTGGGTTCTGTTGTGACCATGACCTTTCCTCTGGTAACCAGCGCCACCACCTGTAGAAGTAACTGTCTTGTTAAATACGAAGCACAGAGCCAATGCAGAGATGAAAGCCCAAGAGGTCAGAGCTAAAAACCTTACCCTTCACTGCTGCTGCTTCAGCAAGAGACCTACTTCCTGTCTGTCTTTTTTATAGACTTTCTATTCTGTCTTTTCATTAGTTGTAAACCCAACCACATGACCTCCTCATCACTGCCTGTCTGTACAGACCTCCAGGTCTTCTATAGTTGGTATTGAGATTAAAAGTGTGTGTCTCCAATGCTGGCTGTGTCCTTGAACTCACAGAGATCTGCTGTGGGACGGTCTGTATGTCAAATTGCTCTGATTGGTCAATAAATAAAACACTGATTGGCCAGTGGCCAGGCAGGAAGTAGGTGGGAGAAGGATAGAGGAGAATTGTGGGAAGCAGAAGGCTGAGGCAGAGAGACACTGCAGCCGCCGCCATGACCAGCAGCATGTGAAGACGCCAGCAAGCCACCAGCCACGTGGCAAGGTATAGACTTATGGAAATGGATTAATTTAAGCTATAAGAAGAGTTAGCAAGAAGCCTGCCACGGCCATACAGTTTGTAAGCAATATAAGTCTCTGTGTTTACTTGGTTAGGTCTGAGCGGCTGTGGGACTGGCGGGTGACAAAGATTTGTCCTGACTGTGGGCAAGGCAGGAAAACTCTAGCTACAGAGATCCACCTAGCTCTGCCTCCCAAGAGCTGGGACTAAAGGTGTGCACCACCACCGCCAGGCTTCTGCTATGGCTTGCTATTAGCTCTGACCAACCAGGCAACTTTATTTATTAACATACAAATAAAATCACATTTCAGTACAATAAAATATCACCATAACCACCAGTGCCATTTATCATTCATTTCACTGGCTCCTTTTGGTAGATGGGAATCAGTTTCACAAGTTCCTGAGGAATGCTGGCTTTTGTCTAATGGCCAGAAATCCTCCTACATATAGTACAGCCTGTGCTCATTGGACTGCCTTTTGGAGTTTGGGGAATTGGGTTTCCTTTGGACCTGACAGTAGGGGAGTGCTCACATGATCTTTTGTGGTTAATTAATTCAATTGCCAAGTGAATTAATGGGGATAGCAGGTTAAGTGGGCTATGCCGCAAAAGGAAAATCTCTGATACAGGTTCAGATGCAGTCTGATGACATTCTTAGCTTTAATGTTGGTGGGAACTAAGTTAAAACGTCTCCAAAGTTTTACATAACAGTCACAATGATATCAGGCCACATATAGGTCTCAATATAAATAGTCACTAAGTGACTAAAGACCTCCCGAGATCTAGAACATTTCATCTCTCCACAGTTTCAAAGTTCTAATCAGTCTGTGTGATCTTCAGCTCTGCAGAGAAGTGCAGCTCACACAGTGCATGTCAAGGGCTCCACTGGCACCTGGGACACATGGACGGCACAGAGACAGAGCCATTTACGGCCAGTGCAGGCATCTATGGGGACCACAGTCCTTCTGTCCACTCTTTGAGGCTTTGATAATTGAGTTTGCTGAAACAAACCAACAATAGATTGACAGAAACAAAGGAACAGAAACTTGTTAATGCACGAGTACACAGGAGTCACACTGAGTACGAAACTCAAAGGGGAGTCCTGATGGTCGAGGCTTAAACGAAGACACACCAATTTCAGAGGGGAAGTAAATGATATACAGGAGACAAGGGCCAGGCAGGGAGAAGAGGCAACAGCCTGGAACAAAGCCTGCCTGGGATCTAGGGCATCAATTTCCATCTTGCCTGCCGTCTTAAACAGATTACGACCCTTCCAGCCTTTACCTAGATAAAAAAACTTCAGAGACAATCCTTTCCTTTTGCTTCAGGTGAGAACTGAGGCCAGAGCTCTTCAAACCTGTGTTCTGACTTCAGTCACAGATTCACACCACACTTGGGGTATTGTTTTCTGAGCCCCAACATATTGCTTTACTCAGCTCTTAACAAGAAAATTCAGGATTAGATGAAAGCATGGCATATAATTCCACACTATTCCATCTTTCTCTCAAGTATATAGCAAACACCTTGAGAATAGAGCCCACTGTTAACCCAGATTAAAGCCTGGGCCCGGGGAGCTCTAACAAGCTAGGGTCAATGACTACTCAAAATGGAGACATAGTCAACTGGGCTCATGGGGAGAGGAACAGATAATGAGGCTCAATGACTCACCCAGCCAAGTCCATCTTCAGGGTCCTGGCGTAGGCTTAGGTTTAAAGAGAAAGTGAGAGATGAGCATAAATGGTCAAGATGTGGTCCATCCTGCCCATCACTGATCCTTCTTGGTCTCAGATGCACTCTGTCCTAAAGTCTAACAAATCGTGAGGAACACGTGAAACCTCTTTCTGGGAGACGAGTGCCTACGCTTTCTTTCCTAGCTGGAGACTCCTGGGGAAAATGCAATTCCTTGGGATCTCTTGTCTCCGTAGCCAAAGGGAGGGCACAAGAATGTCTTTCCATAGAGTAGCTTTGCTCCTACCAGGATGGTTATAAATTACAGCCAGGTATGAATTATTCCAATGTTTGTGAGCAATGTCTAGAATTTAGTTGGTGATTTATCTGTTTGTAGGGTTTACTTAAACTCTAACTACTAGTCTTTCATACTGTTTGTTTTTCTTTTAACTTTTCTGAGACAAGACTTCGTGTATTCATGGCTGGCCTTGAACTCCTGATCCTTCTGCTTCTACCTTCCAAGTGTGGGGAGTGCAGGTGTAAGCCACCATGCCTGGCTAGTCTGTCAATTTTTGTATTATTCTATTTCTAAATGTCTGGTTTTTGAAGTGCTCTCCATACATTTACATCTAACCATCTATACAACTCCAGGCAAGGTCATATCCCATTCAACAAATTCAATACTTACTATTTTATCTCTCTCTCTCTCAAAGAAAAAAATTGCTCTGCCTTTCTCTTCCTTTCTCCCTTCCTTCCTTCCTTCCTTCCTTCCTTCCTTCCTTCCTTCCTTCCTTCCTTCCTTCCTTCCTTCCTTCCTTTTCTTTTCTTTATTTTTTTACTGAGTACTGTTACATACCCCAGGCTGACCTGGAACTCCCTGGTCCTCCTTCCTCAGCCTCTTCCATCCCGGGATCACAGGCTGGGGTCACCACTCAGCCTTGATAGTTCTATCTTTGAAATATTCAGGTAAATTTTGAAAATTTAGATTCCTGTGTTTCTTTTACACCACACATCTGATGTGCCAACATTATTGGCTCTATCTTAAAATACATGCAGAACTCAATCACTTTTCAGCAGCCTTACTGTGGCTGGTCCAGAATACACACTCCCCCAGGACACCTTAGTTTTAGAGAAAACAGCAGCGTAAGAGAGAGTTTCTCCCCTCCCCCTCCTTCCCTCCCCGAACCATAACATCTGGGAAGAGGGCTTGGGGTTGCCCCATTCTCCCTCCTCATAGCAGGTCATGTGACCCTCATTCAAGAGGGTTGCATACCCAGTGAAAAGAACAACCTACTCTTTTAATCTTAATCTCTTCCTGCTGCTAAAAAAGTACTGTGGGTTGGATAATTTATGAACAACAGGAAGTTATTGCTCACAACTCTAAAAGTTGGCCTCCAATCCTATTTTTTCATGACAGTCCACTCTTGTTTAAAACTAAGAGTAAACACATACAAGCTGGGCCTGGAGAGTTGGTTACCTGTTTGAGAGCACTTGCTGCTGTTGCAGAGGACTTGAGTTTGGTACCCAGCCCTTGCATGGTGGTTTACAACCACCTTAACTCCAGTTTCAGGGGATATGATACCCTGTGTAGACAGTCTCCTCCGAGGGCCCATCATTCCCTTTCTTAGCTCTTCAAGGCTTGCTCAAGTCTCCTGTCTGAGGGGAGCAGCCTAATTCTGCTTTCCCCCAGTCTCCTTCCCTTCTCCATGCTCCCGGTCTTACCGGTCTACTTTCCCCATATGTCCCTGAATACTCCGCCGCCATATATCCACACTCCCTCCCTCACCAGAGGATGAGGTGCATGGTATGAACTTGATAAATATCTATTTATTGAGTAAATGAATTTCTGCTCTAGAAAATGATATATACTAGTAAAACTTTCAATAGTTTAAAGTATTTATTGCGTTTTTCTTCCCACACCATCCACAAAAAATTTATGGGCAATTTTATTTAATTTGTGGGCTTGTTACAGAAGTGCAGAATTGGTTCTTTGGGAAATCAGTGTGTTCCTTATCCATCTTGTCCTTCAACACTGTGCCCTGATCACTGCTTTCTAGCCTGTGTTTATGGAACTCCAGTTTAGGGTGTTAGCATCACACAACAGAACAATGACAGACGTGTTCTGTCTTCACTGTGGAGTGGAGCAGTTGTTATGATATATTAGTGGGGGCTGAGGGGCAAGGGTATCCTGTGTGTGCAGGGAAACATGCTGGGCAGATAAAGCTGCAGACCAGGCGGTGGAGGCCAGTAATACACAAGCCAGGTGCTGCAGCCACATGGAGAGTTTATTATAGAGAGAGATGGAGAGAGAGAGAGAGAGAGAGAGAGAGAGAGAGAGAGAGAGAGAGAGAGAGAGAGAGGAGGGTGCACACTTTGTGGGAGGGAGAAAGGAAGGGGCGTAGTTTTTCCTTAGGAAGAGGCTTCTCTGTCAGGATGCAGGGTGGCCCCAAGGGTATTAACATTAGTCACCTGGCAACTTGTGGTACCGGGTGCTTCAATGTACCAGGTTCCAATAAGAAGGCATTTTTTTTTTTGTATTATTTAACTGTGACTGGTTTACATTTAAATGACTGCATGTGACTAGTGGCTGTTCCATCCTTAAATAGCATGTATAAGCATGTCTTTTTACCAAAAAGGCCCGACAGTCACCACCTTTGTTATTACGTGAGTAAGCAAGGAGACCTGTTAGAATTATCTCCTATTTTGAATATGGGAAGGCTGTGATAAGTTTTTGCACCCTGATAGGCCTCTTCACCGACGGACGCAGCAATCCAAACTGGATCAAATTAGGAAAAGGCCCAGTTTAATGGATAAAGTGCTCTGGGGTGATTCTCAGGCCCTTCAGAGAGGAGACCAGAAGAACCATGCATCTGTTTTCTGGGATGCCGCTTATATCCCGTGGTCTTGAGCCTTCTGTGGGAGGAGCTGTGTGTGGCCGGCTTTGAAGGGGTGGGTTTGGGGAAGAGATGGGGAGGGGAGTTGAGGTGGATCTCCCACCAGAACAGGTTGTGCAGAAGAAAATGGCTTGTTAAGAATAAAATTTTACAGGACGTATAAAGTTTTTAATTAAACTGAAATGGTCAGGGCGCTGAAGCAAGGTGAGGTAGACTCCCTATCTCTTTTCCACATTTCACTACAGAGATGATAGTAATGACGGTCCTTCTGCAAGCATTTTCATAATCGATCTCACAATCACAGCTCACCGAGCTACCATCATCTCCAGTTCCCAGACGAAGAAACTAAGTTTTCAGCAGCTGGCGCAAGACGCTAAGTTTGTGTGGTTCTGGGCCAGGCGGTGTGCCGCATTCCTCCTCCCCTTCCCAGGCCCACGATCCTAGATCTTCAGTAAGTTAAAGACAGCTAAGAGCATCTCTGCCAGCGTTGCTTCTGTCCACTCCAGTGCTGTGCTGTCTCCGCACCAAAGACTGAGTGGTTCAAATCAGGAAGCAGAGCTGACTTCCGAGACACTCATTGAGACCGTATTGATAAAGAGTGTGACCAGCGGCATCTGAAGTCGCACAGACACGTCTGCCACGTGCCGAACTCTCGTTATGGTTCTGTGAAAGGGGCACAGCTAGGGTCCAAAGTCTTCATTGTCATTCAACTCTTGCTAAAATTGTGAACATAAAAACTCACTGCAGTGAACAGCAACAAAGCGTTTCCCACCCTGAAGCATCCCAGCCCTGCCACAGGCTTTCCTTCTCCACCCAGCAGGGGAGCCCTAGCACTTTATAATAATTACACATTAATGAAGAGCAGAGTCCTTCCTTGTTTTTATCTTGCATTTCATTTCCACAGTAATTTGATGTGCATGAGGACTAGGGTGTGGGGAAATGTAAACAGTGCTCATCTATCACAGCTCTAACTTAGACCAGAGCTCCTGTAATCCAATTCTGAGTAGCACAGTTTATGCCATCGGGCAGTAAACACTAATAATGATCAGCTGCATGAAGGGGCGGGTCAGTGTCTCTGGGCATGCCCGCAGGGACTAGGTCAAAGCCCCAACACGCTCATGACTTGCCACAAAACTTCAACCAGTGACAGAAGTTGGCTTTTAAACTATATAGTTTTAAGAGATGTGTCTTTCCAACTAAATTGTTGGAAAAGTCACCTAAATTGGTGACTACCATACCCAAACACCATAGCCATATCCTTGACCTGGTCACCCCTGTACTAACACCAAACCTTCCGAACCTGAGGGCCGAGTCTGACTGTCCAGCTCATCCCCTCTGGGGCCTATGTTTGTGTTTTTTTGTGGTGGCAATCAACTATCACAAACTCAGAGTCTCGCTCGTCAACACAAATAAGCTCTCTTACAGATCTGTAGGCCAGAAGTCAGGTGTAGATGGTTTAAATCTCACAGGCTTAAATCCAGATGTTGGCAGGCTGTGTTCATTCCTTATGACTCCTCGACCTTTGAAAGGCCACCTCCCTTTCATGATCACGACCACTTTTCTCTTCAAAGCTGGCAAAGGCAGACCAGAACCTTCACACAGTGTGTCACGGCGGCCTTCCTTATTCTCATCTGCCTCCTGTTGCCTCTTCAGCCACTGCCAAGTCCACTCACAACACCCAACATTTTCATCACAGTAGCTGTGACCATGTCACACCACGTCGAGATTGGGCCTGTTGACTGCTGGTGATCCCTTGCAGAAGGAAGTGGGGATGGTCATTGGATCCTCACTTGAGAGTCCAGTCACTCACTCTGGCACCTCCTATCCAATTGTATATGATTCTGCCACAACTGTACATAGCTTCATAGTCTCTGGAGCTACTAGAGTATACAGACTTTGTAAGACTAACAGAAGGAGTATGCGGAGTGTCCTTCTCATGGGCAAGTATCATCCACGGTGACATGAGACTTTTGAGTGGTGCACTTGCTTTGGGATCACCCTTTGATCCTGTAAACAGCCTCTTACCCTTGCTCTGTAAATAAGCACGGAACACTCACTGGTTTCTCAAGTTTGGACTTCAGCTGAATAGTACTCTGGTTTGTCATTGGTGCCCTATAAAAAGGGGTAGATGTTTATTCACATCTCCAAGACAAAAAAGAGTTCCCATAATACCCTATGACTACTATGTGCTCACCCCAATAATCTTCCTGCCATCTGTGTGCAACCCTAATTGCCCTTTGCATGTAACCTGACTTATTCACAGATTCTAAGGGTTGCCTGGGGGCCTCTTTGGTAACTATCATTGTACCTACCACGGATCCCAATTGTGGTAATCCTTCTACTGTCTGGGACCAAAAATCTACTCTTCTTATGTCATAGTTAGCTTTAGCTATCAACTTGACAGTCCCAGGAAAAGGGCAACTCAACTGAATAATTGCCTCCATCAGATCTGGCTGTGGGCATCTTGCATGTTAACTGATACAGGAGGGCCCAGCCCACTGTAGGCAATACCACCCTAGACAGGTAGGACTGGACTGTATGAGAACACAGCTGTACCCCCAGCTCCAGGTGATCTCTGGCCTTTGTATGAGCACACGCACACACACAGAGACACACAAGCACACACACACACAAATTTTTTTTTAAAGGCTGACTCTCTGAGTCTACTCTGAACCTGCACACACGCCTCTTGGAAAATGGTCAGAGAACATACCATTACACACAACCTTCATGTTGCCCTCCAGGTGGACAGCACTCCCTTCACCAGTCATTCTGCTGATACCTGCATTCTCCTACATGACAATTGCTGTTCTCAGTCTTCCACACCCTCCTTCCCTATCCACACCTTCAGCCAATGGTCTAGTTCACAGGGAAAACAGAAGTGACCAGAAAAGATGCTTCTGCGAACTCCTTCAAGCAAGTGTCCATGGACACTGTCTCCCACTTGATACTCTGTGAATGGTGCTACCTTTGTCCACAGACAGTTCTTCCTCTTCTGTTCCAGCCCTTACATTCTTGGCTTGTTCTTGTGTTGGTCAGTCCTTTTGTGGCTAGGGCAAACTACCCAACAGAAAGAACTTAAGGGAGGAACTCCTTTGTTTTGTTTTGTTGCTCCTGGCTTCAATCCATGGGCAGCTGGTTCCATATTTCTGGGCCTGTGGAGAGGCCGAATATCATGGAAGAAAGCTCCAGTGGAGGAGAGCTCCAGTTGAGGAACAGCCAGTTGACACGGGAGCCAGGAACCAGAAAGTCTATACCTGAATGAACCAGCTCCCTACATCCTCTCTTTCAACTGGGACCCACAGCCCATTGAGTGGCACCCACACCCAGGGAGTCATGCCCTCTTAACTCACCCTCTCTGAAGTCATCATCACAGACAGCCCATTGAGTGGCACCCACACCCAGGAGTCATGCCCTCTTAACTCACCCTCTCTGAAGTCATCATCACAGACAGGCACAGAGCTTCACTTCACTAGTCTCTTAGGTGCTTCTTAATCCAATCACATTGACAAGCAAGCTCAACCTCACAATTTCCATTGAAAAACTATGGGCTGTCTTACACAAACAAATACCTCTGTTGACCCCACTGTCAGAGCTAGCACCCCACTTTCTCCTATTCTTTAGGGAAGAGCTCCCCAAAAGAACATTTCCCATCTCCTATCCCTCTTTTTCAATTCTCCATCGATGTACTGTGAAACAGACAGCTTTTGTTCAAGTTGGCAGTGGCTGTTGGTCCTGATGTCTTTACATATTGGTGGCTCCGTGCACTTGTGACATGTTCTCCTTTTGGCTTTCAGGAATCTGGGCTCTGCTGACCATTCATCAATCTTCTCACTGTTTCCCCTGGAATGAAGAATCGCGTGGATCCTCGTGCATGGATTCTCATGCTTCGTATCTTCTCTATCCACATACACTTCCTAGTAAACCCACCCATTTTCACGACTTTAGATTCATCCGTATTCTGGTACCCCAAAATGTAATGTTTCCCCAGACCCCAGACTCATAGCCAGTCATTTATTTCACTTGGAAACTCCAATGTCTGCTAGATTTCTCAAAATGCAGCACGTCCCAAACTAGCTAGTGATGTCACTAAAACTTCATCAGTCAAATCATGTTCCCTGTAAAATTGTTTTACTTACAATAAAAGCCAGAGTCTTGGGGGACAGTGAGATGGCCCGACAGTTAAGAGCATTTGCTGCTCTTCCAGGGGACCCACATTTGATTCTCAGCACTTATGTCAAGTGGTTCCCAACGGCCTACAGCTCCAGCTCCAGGGATCCGATGCTCCGGCTTCCAGGGACCGCACATACACGCACATAGCCACACACAGATACACAGACATAATTAAAAATAAAATAAATGTTTACAAAGATCCTGGCCCCCTTATCTATGGTCCCTGCCCCCTTCCATGCTTGCTCTACTCCAACCACATCGAGCTCCTTCATGCCTTCTGGACCCACTAGGCACTGCTGCTTAGAGTCTGGATTTGCTCACCTCTCTGCATGTAACCAAACGATTGCTCCCTTGTTAACATCATTTCCCAGAGAAACTAGCTCTAGGCCTCTGGGCAGCTCTGAACGACAAGTAAAACTCAAACTCCCCGAGCTTTCGGCTCCCTCCCCAGTCAGCAGCCTCACCGCCTGTCTTCTCTCTGGACTCCAGCGACTCTCATTTCTTCAGCTTTCTGAAGGCAAAAGTTCCGACCTCTGCTTCGAAGGCTCTCCATGTGCATCTCACATGCCAGCTCGAATCTTCCTACAGGCGTTAGAGTCGACGTCACTTTCTGAGGAAGCATCCCTCACCACCCTTATCATCTGTATTCTGCCTCTCACAGGACTGACCATAAACTGCTCCTTCACAGAACTTGATGCTACTTGTAACTTCCCACTAAGATTTGTTTATTTATGTATTTGTTTATGTGAGCACTCTGGCTGCATGTCTGTCTGCACACCAGAAGAGGGCGTCGGATCCCAGCGTAGACAGTTGTGAGCCACCACGCTGGGAACTGAACTCAGGACCTCTGGAAGAACAGCCAGTTCTCTTCACCGCTGAGCCATCCCGCCAGCCCTGTAACTTCCCATTTTTGTATGGTTAGTGCTGTGGTGAACATTTCTCCTATTCTACCATAAGCTCCATGAGGGCAGACAGACTGTATCTGGATGATGTCAGATACCCATGCCAGGTACAGTGTCAGGCTCACGACACAGTGCAATGAGTAGACATGATTTCATCACATTTCAATCTCACCATTACTAAGTTTTTAAGGAAAATTATTTATTTGTACTTCTACCAGAAAATAAAGGCTTTGGTCCTAGCTGATGAGTACATAAAGCATTACATTTTTCCAGTTTTCCTAGAACTAGAGAATGAGCGAGCAGCAAATAGTAATTATTGGCTCACAGTGTATGATATATTTCTATGGGAATCATTTTTGGAAAAATACAATAAAATATGTTCAAAGGTTTTGAGAACAGCCTGTAGCTATTCTCAAGGCTTAACTTTTCAGCACAGCCATAAAATCCCGGCTGGTGTAAAGGCTCTGCAGCCCTGCCCTCAATTCAGAAAGGCTGCAGAAACCACAACAGCACCGAGGTCAGAGTCTGTGTTTCCACAGGCGGAGTGCCGAGGGCCCAGCCCTCAGCAGGTCAGAGAAACTGGAGAGGTGATGTAGAGTAGGTAAACTACTGGACAGACACACAGACACGCACGGGAACTTGATCTGAGGGCCAAAGTTTAATGCTTCATTTTGTTTCTCTCTCTGCTGCTTGTTCTTTCTCTGTTCTGTTCTTTCACCCTCTGTTCTCCTCCACTGATGTATTTCCCTCCACATCTTCCCCTCTCTGTCTCCTACTTTTCTCCTATCCCTTCTATACCTCCGAAGACAAACATTTCTATGCAAAAAAAGATTACCTCACAATCACAAGTTACATATTCTCACTTAGGTCAGCTTCAAGCATTCCGATGGCTCTCACTGTCCCTCTCCCAACAGGAGGATCTCATCAGGGTGTCAGGAAAGGAGAGATGGCGATAGTGAGGGACTTAAGATAGACTTAAGTGAGGGACTTTTTGTTACAAATATATGATGGAAAGTAACAAAATGGTCAGGAGATCCCAGAAGATTCAACCGGATCTAAGGGAGTTGCCAACCAGGGTCTACCCAGAGAAGTAGAACCACAAAACAGAGCTACAACAATGGAAGGTTTGTTTGATTAGACCTTTCCAATCATGGGTTCTGTTGTGTCTCCATAGACTCTGCGTCTAGTGTTAGAGCCTGAAGCCTTAGGTAGGTGGTTGGAAAAGGAAGATGCTTTATAGCCAGGGTTGATCTTTCACCCACAAGAGACATTCAGTAATCCCTGGAGACACTGTGGCTTGTCATATTGTGGTTGGGGGGCACTGACATGTGGTGAGTACTTAGGCTGGATTGATGACAGCCCACAGTGCACAGGGAAGTCCTCACAATGAAGAACTAGCAAATCTAAAAAAAGTTAATAATGCTGAGGCAGAGAGACGTCATATAAAATGAGGACTACACAGGAACTCCAAGCAGAGGTTGGAGCCCACCGCAGTCAACTAGATGGCTCTTCCTGCTTCTCAAGTTCGGGTAGGCAGCTGTCGAAGCAAATGTCTTTGTCACAGTTGGCCATGCAGCTGATTCTTATTGGAAACATTGAAGAAGGATCCAGGAACAGTGGAAAACTGCAGGCATTTCTAGTCACTCAGTTCATGTCAGAGAAGACAGGAACAGAGAACAAAGGGATGTTGGCATGTTCTGTCTCATCTTTACCTCTTTATTCTGTTGAGATCTCAGCCTATGGGATGTACTGCTCACATTCAGTGGGTCTTCCTCCATCAGCTAATGCTCTGGAAATGACCTCACAGACACAGCAACAGGTGGGCCCAATCTCCTAGGGGACTCTAAATCCAATGACGCTAACAGAGATGATTAAATATCATAAGGCCTAGGTGGATTTAATGCCCTTGTGAGAAGAGACATCAATTAGCTTGGAACATCACTGAGCTTAAACAACCCCACCCTCCTCACCCCAGTCATGTGAAACACTGGAGCATATATGAGACCTCAAAGCCCATCCCCACAGTGACACACTTCCTCCAACAAGGCCACACCCACTCAAACAAAACCACAGCTCCTAATAGTACCACTCCTTATGAGTTTATGGGGGCCAGTTACATTAAAACTACCACACTATAATAATCTCAACGATCAGAGGACTCAACAAACGTTTGTGGAACAAATGAATGAGCCCCAGTTCTGTCTTATCAATGCTCTTTACAGGGATCTGAGCTGGGCCAGCGCTGTGGTTCCCGCAATAATTACAGCCTCCGCAGTACACACACCCCATGTGCTAAGCCAACCCAGGCACAGCGAGGAATTAGAACGAGAAAGCAGCTACATTTTGCTGCACAAGGTCATGATCATCCTTTATAAGCAGGCTTTTTTCTGTACACAGATTAGACATCTTCAGCCCTCAATAGCATTTCATAGCTTTTTCCTGTCTTTATCTCCTAGTTTCAGAAAATGCCAGATGGTTTTCATTGCAGATTAAAAGAAGGGGATAGAGAAACCTAAAGACCCTTTCATTTCCAGAGGAGACTCTTGAAGTGTGCCGAAACCACGTCTCTCACAGCACACCTAGCAGAGGTCTCTTCCTTATGTCTTTCAAAATTAAAATTTCACTGAAGGTAGAGTAAAATGTAATGACAATTTAGGAAAGAGTTCCACTCTTTTTAGTGAAAAAAGAAAATAGAATCTAGAACTGGATTGTGGCTGATGGCTGTACAACTCCATGAATTTGTTTTTTTTTTTTTTTTTTTTTTCTTTTTTAAATCATTGAGTGGTACATTTACAGCATGTGACCCTCATAGCATAGAGATGTCATTACATTAATGATGCTGGAGGAAAGTGTTCATCAGTGAGAGCAGAGGTGGGAGGAGTCCGTGAGGGAATCTGACACTTTCCTGGTGATTGTCGAGGATGACGGCGGGCAAAGGGGCTCATAATTTTTTTATATATATAATAAAATGCTTTAAAGAGACGATGGCCAGGCAGTGGAGGCTCACACCTTTAATCCCAGCACTCGGGAGGCAGATGCAGGCGGATCTCTGTGAGTTCAAGGCCAGCCTGGTCTACAGAGCGAGTTCTAGGACAGCCAGGGTTACACAGAAAAACACTGTCTCAAAAAACCAAAAAAGGGGGCTGGAGAGATGGCTCAGCGGTTAAGTACATTGACTGTTCTTCCAGAGGTCCTGAGTTCAATTCCCAGCAACCACATGGTGGCTCACAACCATCTGTGATGAGATCTGGTGCCCTCTTCTGGTCTGCAGGTATACATGCATATAGAATACTGTATACATAATAAATAAATAAATCAAAAAAAAAAAAAAAAAACAAAAAACAAAAAAGCTCTATCGTCAGTCAAGATAGCTTAGTGAGTAAAGGCGCTTGCTGCCAAGCTTGATAAATGGAATTCAATCCCCAGGACTCCCATGGAGGAAGTACAGAGACTCAAATCCCTGAAGTTGTCCTCCACATGAACATCATGTGAGTGAGCATGTACACAAACAAACAAATAAATAAATAAATAATGCCAACAAGGAAGTAGAACAAAAAGAGACTACGACTTCAGTCCTCATATTAAATATTGGCAAGTAGTTGGTATTTTACCACTGTTCTATATCATGAATAATTATTAAAATTACAATAATAATGACATGTCATCGATTGAGTTCTTACCTTGTTCCTAGCACTACGCTAAGCAAGAGCTTAATAAATCTTCTCTCTCTGTCTCTCTCTCTCTCTCAGACAGGGTCCCACTACATAGCACTGTAGTTACTGGCTGACCTGGAACTCATTATGGAGACCACACTGACCTCTAACCAACAGAGACCCACCTGACTCTGCCTCTGCCTTTGCCTCTGGAGTGCTAGTAGCTAGTATTAAATTCCTGTGCCACCAACACCCAGCTAAGTGTTACGTCTTTGCAGTGATCCTGTAGGGAAGGACTGGTTTTATTTACACCCTGCAGATGATGAAGCTGCAAGCTTCAGAAAGCTTAAGAAACTCTCATGAGGCCCCTTGGCACAGTGAAGCTGTGTGGTAAGTGCTGTGCCAGGAAGAGAAGCGGGAGGCTTTGAAAGTGAAGGGAGATGGAGGTGGCAGTTACTTTGGGCCAGAATGATCAGGATGGAGAGGGGGGTTAGAAAAAGGTCACAAGAAAGAAATCAAACCATGCCTTGAGTCCTGTAGGAAAGCAAGGAAAGATGGAGTGAAAGGTGATTTCAATCCCAGAGAACATCCAGAATGGCATGGTAGGTATAAGGAGACATGCAGCATGTCCAGGGATGCTACAGGCTGTAAAAGGTGGGCGTGATTACTGAAACAGCGACAGGATAGATGGGAAAAGCTGACAGTGGCTGAGAGCCCATAGTGATCTAAAGAGGGACTCCAGACAGAGAGGCCATGCCCAGGGCCAAAATAATCTTAGTGACCTTGGTCTGCTGTCTATTTGAAGAGGCTCTAACACATGCTCCATATAAGAGTATCCAAGCATGATGAAGCAAGAAGAATGTGTTAGCTTGCTGTCACCCACACATCTGACAGCACAGCTTGAGGAAGGAAGGCTTCATTTCCTCTCACAGTTTCAGGAGGTTTTGTCCATGACAGGCTGACTCCATGTTTCTGGGCCTGTGCTGAGGCAAGGCATCATGGCAAGGGCATTCTAGAAGAAAAAGCTCACAGGGGCATTTTAGAAGAGTCTTCCCTTCCTTGAACACTTCCACAGCTAGTTCACTGGGAGATATTCTCCACAAATCTCCTAGGCATCTCTCTATCCTGTTGAGATGGCAAACAGGATTAACCATGGCAAATGAGATCTGGTCACCAGGCCTCAATGCTCAATCTAGTAACAGTCTGACACTCAGAATCAGAACAAGTGCCTAACTGCAGCAGAACAAAAGTGCAGATAGTCGACAGCACCACTGGACCTCGCCCGAACCCACATTCCACGGTTCGCTTTGTCTTGCTCGTCATGAGTGGAGGAATTTACTGATAAGACATCTCAGTCAGGAGGAAAGCTAAAGTGTGTGCATAACTTGGAGAGAAAAAACAAAAAACAAAAAACCCAAACCCACAACCCACGAGGGCCTTTGTTAAGGGAAAACTCAAGCTGGGTAAGAATGCATGCCCAAAGAGTAAGAAAACATTCAAGGTTAGAGTGTTTCTGTGAAAAAGAGAAAAACAAATCAATGACCTAGCTCAGATTCTAGAATCAAAATAATACTGTTTATGTAGAAAGTTTTAAAGCCTTTCACTTTCTTGAGCTTTCATAAGAGCCCCAAGGTTTACATCGGAAATTCTCATAAAATGCCCCAAGAGAGGCTGTGGGGCTGAGGACATGGCCCATTCGCTGCTTTCCCAGAGGACCTGGGTCAGGGCCCCAGCACAGTAGCTCATTTCCATGCGTAACTCCAGCTCCCGGGGACCTGACACTCTCTGCTGGCTTCCATGGGCAACAGACACATACCTGGTATACATACATACACGCAGGAAACACTCATACATATAAAATGAAAATAAATCTTAAAAAATACTCCAAGTACTATTTATATGGGTTTAGAATAAGAGATTAGAATATTCTACACACTCTAATGTATGCTCAAGAGCCATTATTAGTATTGCTAAATAGACCATGTTGCCCTGCACATTCATGATGAATTACATTCATGTAGTCACTTGGTGTTAAGGTCTTTCTTCGTGTGTAAGGATGACATAAATGAACTCTGCTAATTATCTCTGGTGCCTTGTCTGAGAGGTAATTTTTAAATAACCAGCCCAAATGAAGTTTTCCTTGTGAATGTGTGGAGTAGCCCACAGGAAGACACTTCTGTTTCCATTGCTGCTGCTCTAAAATCGATAGGCACAAAGGAGAGCGGCTGAGGCACCCATGACTGCAGAATGCTGGGGTGGGCAGCTGAGACCCTGGGGCCCTTTGGGCGGAAGCCTCTCTGCGCCCAGTCCACTGAAGCCACAACCACACCACCACCGTCAACGGCTCCTCGGAGATGCAGAAGCACCGCCGCCAGGTACTTCACTGACCACTGGGTAAAAGCAAGAAGATTTCATTCGCTTCCTCTTCTCCTGTCAAATAATTACTCTGAACTCTGAAGGGCCCTAAGGCTCATTCACAGGTGGGGAACACTGGACTTTGTCCCTGCCTTGAGGTAAACCACCCAGTTTCAGAAATGGCGAAGAGGACCAATCCTCTTCACAGATAGCCATCGCCAGCAAGTTCTTGACTTGAGGTGTCTACCACTCAGGCCACCCTTCCAGCAGGCAGGCTGCGGGCCTCTTAGAAGCCACAGTGCAGCTCAGCCCGGGGATACCTTACGCCAGTTGCTGCTGCCTAGTCATAATGGAGTGTCTGCATTCTAGCCTGTGGCAAACACCAGGAGAACCCCGGGAGAAAAGGGTTTCTTTGATTTACAGGTCTGATGCCCTGAGGGAAGTCAGGGCAGGAACTCAAGCAGGAACTGTGGAGGAATACTGCTTACCGACTTGCTCTCAGGCTCAGCTGCTTTCCTTACACCTCCCAGAACCACATGCCCAGGTGTGGCACAGCCCATAGCGAGCTGGGCCCTCCCACACCAGTCATCAATCAAGAGAATGCCCAAAAGACACTCGTACAGGTCGCTTAGATGGAGACATTTCCACAGAAGTTTCCTCTTCCCGATGACTCTACTTTGTGTCAAACTGACAAAAACCAGCACAGGGAGTTTAGATTGGCTAGCCACGGGGAAAGGTGTGAGGGGCGGGGAGCACTATGCTCTGCCTTGGAAAAAGTGGCTTTAAACATTTGGCAGGTTATTTGACAGTTACTCACACAAAAGGTCACCTTTTCTTAACTGAGGTGGCTCAGTAAGTAAAGACACTTGCTACCGAGCCTGACGGGCTGAATGTCATCCCCTGATCCCACAGGTAGGAGAGAAATTACACACACACACACACACACACACACACACACACACACACACACACACACACACGCTTTAAAAATGACAATAACAAAGTTGAGCCCTAGTCCTAGTAAAAGAAAACTCATTTTAACTAGAGTCTCAGAACTCCGGGCCTTCAAAGGTACTTTAGAGAGTGTCCCATCTATGGAATTTGAGGCTCAGCCAAAACACAGGACCTACAAGTTTCTGACTCATCACTCTCTCCCGAAGCTTACATAGAACTTTCCAGGTCCTGGCTCAGTTCTTCTGGGGTTAAAGATAACATTTTAGCAAGAAACAGAGCCACGGGGCTAACATGATTACTTTTCCAAAGAAGGAAATAATTAATACAGTAATAACTAATTTTCTAGGGGAGGAAATAATTAATACAGTAATGACTAATTATAATTAATACAGTAATAACTAATTTTCTAGAGGAGGAAATAATTAATGCAGTAAGAATGTAAACATCACTTTACACTAAATTATAAATAAAATCCTTAAAAATTAAAACAAATCTTTTCAAGGAGATTTCACACCTGTGATAGTGTGCTGAACCACATTACTAAACCATAAACACTAGGGTCCCACTACCAATACCATGACCACCGGCCGCTGTGGCTACTGAGTACTTAACATGGCTAGTTCTTAACATGGCTAGTTCAGAATTATCTATGCAGGAAGTATAAAATATATACAGAAGAACTAAGTACCTAAGTATTTTTATGGCTCCACGTTGAACTAATATTTTAGATAAGTTGATTTAAATAAAATGCATTACTAAAATTAATTCTACATGCTTCTCTCTTGCTGTTTTAGTGGTGATTCAAACACTAAAGAATATACTTTCTTAGCAGCAGCCCACAAAACTCTCTAAAATTGATCAGAACTTTGGAGCAGAAGGGAAAAGATCAAGAGAGCACCTGCTGAAATGTGCAGTGTTGCGCATGGAGTAGTCTCAGTTGGTTTAGAGGGCCTTGTTCTTCTGATGTCCTCCATCTCCTCTGCCTCTTACAATCTTCCCTCCTCCTCTTCTGCAGGGTCCCCAGGCTCTGAGGGGAGGGATTGGAGGGGACATCCCATTAGAGCTGTGTGTTCTCCTTCCGCATGAGGTCTGGGTGTCTGTGTCTGCTCACATCTACTATAGGAGCAAGGCATTGATCTATGGCTGTAGCAGAAAATCATTAGGAGTCATTTTTCGTTAACTTTTTATTTTTTAGACTAGTAGTATTTGGTTTTGCCCTAGGTCTCTGGACTATCTAACCTAGTTCTTGGTCATCCAAGCAGTGTCAGGTATGGGTTCCATCTCAGGGAATGGGCCATAAGTCAAATCAGATATGTCCTTACAATTCTCTGAATTTCCTGGGTGTCTGTTGTTATATCCCCCTTTTAATTTCTGATTTTATTAATTTCCTTTCAGTTATTTTGCATAAGGGTTTGTCAATCTTGTTGATTTTCTCAAAGAACCAACTCTTTGTTTCATTGATTCTTTATATTGTCCTCTTTGTTTCTATTTTATTGGTTTCAGCCCTGACTTTATTTCTTGCCATCTATTCCTTTTGGGTGCGACTTCTTTTTATTCTAGAGCCTTCAGGTGTGCTGTTGCTAGTATGAGATCTCACCAGCTTTTTGTTTTATTTTGTTTTTTATGTAAGTACTTAGTGCTATGAACTTGACTCTTAGAAACTCTTTATGTCCCATAAGTTTGGTATACTGTACATTAATTTTCATTCAATTCTAAAAAGTGTTTAATTTCTGTAACTGAAGTTTCCTCTGTCCTGCCTGGCCCACAGTCAGGACAAATTTCTCTCACCTGCCAGTCCCACAGCCAAGTAAACACACAGAGACTTATATTACTTATAAACTATATGGCTGTGGCAGGCTTCTTGCTATCTAGTTCTTATGTCTTAAATTAATGCATTTCTATAAATCTATACCTTGCCATGTGGATCTTGGCTTACCAGTATCTTACATGTTGGTGCTGTGGATATCGCTCTGTATAAATAAAATGCTGATTGGCCAGTAACCAGGCAGGAAGAATAGAGGGGACAAGCAGAGAAGAGAATTCTGGGAAGTGGAAGGCTGAGTCAGAGAGATGCTGCCAACCACCCGCCATGAAAAGCAAGATGTAAGGTGCCGGTCAGCCACGAGCCACATGGCAACTTATAGACTAATAGATATAGGTTAATTTAAGATATAAGAACTAGATAACAAGAAGCCTGCTACAACCATACAGTTTGTAAGCTATATAAGTCTCTGTGTGTTTACTTGGTTGGGTCTCAGTGGCTGCGGGTGAGAGAGATTTGTCCTGACCATGGGCCAGGCAGGACTGGAGAAAACTTCAGCTACATGTTGGTACTCATGGTGGCAACTGGCAATGTCTCCTGACTCAGCCTTTCTGTTCCCAGAATTCTCTTCTCTGCTTGTCCCGCCTATACTTCCTGCCTGGCTACTGGCCAATCAGTGTTTTATTTATCAACCAATCATAGCAACATATTTTTTCAGCATACAGGACAGCCCACAGCAAATTTCTCTATTTCTGTCTTGACCTGTTTTTCATTCTTGAGAGTTGTTCAGTTTCCCTAAGTTTGTAAACATTCTGTTGTTGTCAGTTTCCAGCTTTAATATGTGGTGATCTGATAGAATGTAGGAAGTTATTTCAATTTCCTTGTATCTGTTAACACTTGCTTTGTGTCAGAGTATGTGGTCAATTTTGGAGAAAGTTCAATGAGGTGAAGAGAAGAAGGTGTATTCTTTTGTGTCTGGGTGAAATGTTCTGCAAATGTGTTAGGTCCATCTGGTTTATAACAGCTGTTAGCCCCAGTATTTCTTAGTTTTGTTTTTATCTCTATGACCCGTCTATTGGTAAGAATGCAGTATTGACATCTCCCACTATCAGTGTGTGAGGGTAAATGTGTGATTTAAGCTAGTGTTCCTTTTATAAAGTGGGTGCCCTTGTGTTTGGAGAACAGATGCTAAAAATTGAAATGTCCTCTTGGTGAATTTTTCCTTTGATGAGGATGTAGTATTCATCCCCATCTCTTTAGGTTACTTTTGGTTTGAGATCTGTTTTGTTGGATACTAAAACAGCAATCTAGCTAGCTTCTTAGGTCCATTTTCTTGGAATATCTTTTTCCAACCCTTTACCCTGAGGTAATGTCTATTCTTGGTGTTGAGGTATGTTTCTTGTGTGTAGCAGAAGCATGGGTCCTGTTTTCCCATCCATTCTGTTAGTCTGTGACTGTTTATTGGGGAATTACGACCATTGATATTGAGAGATATCAATGACCAATGATTGTTGATTTTGGTTATTTTGTTGATTGTTGATTCCTGTTAGTTTGTTGTTGTTATTGGTGGTGGTGGTGGTAGTATGTGTGTGTCTGTGTATTTCCCTTCTTTTGATTTTGCTGGTCTGCAATTATTTATTCCCTGTTTTTTCATGGTTATAGTTAAACTCTAAAGTTGGAGATTTTTCTTTTAGCACTTTCTGTAGGGCTGGATTTGTAAATAGATATTATTTAAGTTTGGCTTTATCATAGAATGTCTTATTTTCTCCATCTATGGTGATTGAAAGTTTTGCTAGGCATAGTAAAGTGGGCTGGCATCTGTGGTCTCTTAGAGTCTGCAGCATGGTTTCTAGAGTCTCCACTGAGAAATCAGGTATAATTCTAATAGGTCTGCCTTTATATGTTTGTTACTTGCTCCTGGGGCTAGGCTATGGGTCTGAAAGGGTTCACAGGAGAGAGGAGAGCAGAGTGTTCAGCCAGGATCTGCTTGTTTAGTCTCCTTGGAATGTGAGGAGACAGTGAAGAGAGGTCATCCCTGAGGGCCTGCTGTAGTAGAGGAACGAGACTGGGGACTGGATCTGGAGGAAAAGAAGGAGAGGGGAAGATCTTCAGTCAGCCTACCTGCTTCCCTGGCAGGGGTGGCCTGTGGACTAGCGGGGTGCCCGCAGGAGTTGGGGTAGGATTAGGCAATGAGTTGGGGGGTGGGGTTAGGAGTTGGGATGAGAAGGTCTGTGGGATCCACAGGCGATGTGGCTGGAGGTGGGGAAGGAAGGCTGCAGCAGGTGTTCTGTTGCAGAGCTAGGGATGAGACTGGGGACTGGATCTGAAGGAGAGCGGGGAGTTGTGAGACTCTTCAGTTAGCTTACCTGTTTCCCTGGCCTGCTCAGCTGGGTTTCCCTCCATCTTTAAGGTGGTGGTTTTCATGCCGTGCTTGTCCGTCCGTTCCAGCTCTTGCCCCTTTCTCGTCTCACTCCCAGGTCCAAGGTCACAAGGAGGGGAGAGGGAGAGGAGTACTCTCCATAAGTTTTACATTTTCATGCAGGAAGTGACATTCTGGAGATGCCCCCACCCCAAGGGCTTCTTCTGTAGAATTGAATGAAGCATGAGTTTAGGTCAGGCAGAATGCAGTGTTTTCCACAAGCCCTTTTTGGATGAGTTTTACCCAGCATCCCTTTGCCTGGGGTGTATAGTTCTATGATGTCCTCTAATCATGTACCTAAATTAAACATTCACATCTACCTCCTCATAACCCATGAGACTATACTATGGGAGTAGTTGTTATCCTGATCATCCTTGCTTGATGCCTTACATTCCTGGTGAGCAGCCTGACTGCCAGAGGGTTTTGTTCTGAATGTACAGAAGCCATATTATTCTTGATGTTCAAAACTGTGCAACAGAATTATCTGCTACATCTGGAAATATTGTTAACAAAAACCCATCTGACTTCTCAATGTCCTTATTATGTTTGAAGACTCAGTCTTCTTGTGTAGCAGGTTGTACTTGAACTTGTACTGTTCTTACTTCAGCTATTGGGGGGCTGGGATTATAGGTGTTGTCTTAGGGTTTCTATTGCTGTGAAGAGACATCATGACCACGGCAACTCTTATAAAGGGAAACATTTCACTGAGGCTGGCTTACAGTTCAGAAGTTTAGTCTATTATCATCATGGTGGGAAATTTGGAGGCATGCAGGTAGACGTGGTGATGGAGAGGTAGCTGAGAGTTCTACATCCAGATCCAAAGGCAGCAGGAAGAGAGAATGACACTGGGCCTGGCTTGAGCATCTAAAACCTCAAAGCCCACCCTCAGAGACACACTTCCTGAGAGTGCTGCTCCCTACCAGCCTATGGAACCACTTTCGTTCAAACCACGGCAGGTGTAGACCATCTGGCCTTCTACGTTTAAGCTTGTTTTTTATTCAAGTTCATTTTTCTCTGCCTGCTAATTTATGAAAGTATGAATTCATCCTCTGATCACACTCAAAGGTTTTATTTCTATTGATCTTCTGTCACCTACCCATGTAGCCTGTGTAAAGGACCTGCCCCTAACAGGGCCTAGGGGTTCCACGGCTCCTTTCCCATAGGAAAATACCTACCTCTCGAGTAGGGGTTCTCAGCCTTCCTAACACTGCAACCCTTAACACAATCCCCCATGTGGTGGGGACCCCAGCCATAAAATTATTTCATTTCTACTTCATAACTATGATTTTGCTATTGTTACAAATCATAATGTAAACATCTAAAACCAAAAAAAAAAAAAAAAAAAAAAAAGTAAAGCCAGGCGGTGGTGGTGCACGCCTTCGCCTTTAATCCCAGCACTCGGGAGGCAGAGCCAGGCGGATCTCTGTGAGTTCGAGGCCAGCTTGGGCTACCAAGTGAGTCCCAGGAAAGACACAAAGCTACACAGAGAAACCCTGTCTCGAAAAAACAAAAACAAAAACAAAAAAACAAAAAACAAAACAACAACAAAAAAACAAAAAACAAAACAACAACAAAAAAACAAAAACAAAAAAACATCTGACATGTAAGGTATCTGATATGTGACCCCAAGGAGTCATGTCTCACAGATTGAAACCACTGTTCTAGATAATCAAGGAGGACCATCTTAGGGGTTCATCTCTAAAGGGAAAAAAAATCTGTTTCCAAGTAATTAGCTATTTTTCTTGGAAAATTCTCCCTGTGCGAGGAATAATAAAAATGCAGTTATAAATACATTGTCACACTTTCAAAAGTGGGTGAGGAAATAAGGATATTTGCAGCAGTCTGTGTGCTGGAGCCAATCGTAAACAAAGGGGCAAGGGAAAAAGAAAACACAGAGATAACAGTTTCAAGGTGCATGTGATCAGCATCCTTTTGGTTTAGTGGGATGCAGACAACAGAGAAAGAAGAAATGGATTCATATCTCAGTCTCAAAATTCGCCACCGTATATAAATCTAAAGATTCGGCCTCTTTAAGGCAGCTTCTTGAAGCAGCATTGTGCCTCCGACCCGGGCAGCTGTCAACAGTCAGCACCCTGGGCGCGGTGCTCAGGACTCCGCAGGAGGGGGTGGCCTCAGACCCTTCATTAACTGCTCAGAGAAGAAATTCCAGGAACAGGAGACAAGAAATGGCTGCTTCATTTGCCTTCGAAACTCTAGATGATTCTCAACACTGACAACTTCTAGAGGTTTCTTCCTGCCCTCTTCTCTACCAATTCTTCCTGCGTGGAAAAAACCACACAGTACAAAGTAGAAAAATGCACGTGAGAAAAACCTGTACAACAGAAGACGTTCTCCACAAGACCCCGAAGAAGGACTGACAGGGAGGGACGTGCAACGCCGCCCTGCACTGAGGATGCAGGAGCCCAAGGGCATCCGCCAGTCCTGACGCCAGCGTTTAGTCGGAGGTTTAATTCCTAAGAACACAAAAACACTGTTCAGGGCTGAACACTGGTTTCATTAGTCAGTTGTCTTGTCCTCGGAAACACAGACTTTTTCTAGGGAAGCCTAGTTATGCTACATGACCTCACATGATCCCTGTCTCTCCGTCTCTGTCTGTCTGTCTGTCTGTCTCATTATTTCTGGTTTGGTTTGGTTTTCTTGACTTTGCACTGAATGGAAAGAAGAACTAGGGCTGTGAGATGGAAAGAAGGTGGGGTACCAGGACCTCAGTATTTCTGGTTCAGGCCCTCAGGGTCAGGAGGACAGACACGGGAAGGAAAAGCCAAAGGTAGAGTGGCCTCCTAGGTAGACGGGAGACCGGGCAGAGGGAGCAGGGCAGCGCTGGGGAGGAGCTGGGCCAATCAGAGGTCCTTGCTGTGTTGAGATGGGGCTCATACAAGGTACAGGGTTGGCACTCTGGACCTGCCAGGACACACAGCTTGACGCAGGCCTACCTGAGACAAGACAGCTGCTCAAGGGCCGAGCCAGGGGAGTCTCTTCAAAGCCATCAGGAGTGCAGGCTCACCTGGCCGCCCTGCTGCTGTAGCCAGAGGACCCAGAAGGGAGTTACTGTAGCCTCCACTATCACGAGGCCTCTTACAATGTCCACCTAGATAAATGAACTTAAAATACATAAATAAAATGTCCACCTATGCTGGAGAGATGGCTCAGTGATTAAGAGCATTGGCTGCTCTTCCAGAGGACCCTGGTTCAATTCCTAGCACCCACATGGAGGCTCACAACTGTCTGTTCCAGGGGATCGGACACCTTCATAACAACGCTGCTGTGTGGATATTGCTCTATATAAATAAAACACTGATGGCCAGTGACCAGGCAGGAAGTAGGTTGCCAGGCAGGAAGTAGGTGGGACAAGGAGAGAGGAGAATTCTGGGAAGCGGAAGGCTGAGAGGGGAGACACTGCAGCCACCACCAGGACAAGCAGCATGTGAAGACGCCGGTAAGCCACCAGCCACGTGGCAAGGTATAGATTTATAAAAATGGGTTAATTTAAGATATAAGAACAGTTAGCAAGAAGCCTGCCATGGCCATACAGTTTATAAGTGATATAAGCGTCTGAGTGATTATTTTATACGTGGATTGTGGGACTGCGGGGCTTGGGGAACCTGAAGAGAAGCCCTCCAGCAACACAACGCACATAAAATAAAGTTAAAATGTCCATCTACTAGGCACCATTTTCCATTTTCAGGATTATCAGGGTACAAACCTTTGAGCTGATCCTAAGACGCACTGACTGGATCCAGAGGGTAACTCCAAAAGAGGCTGAATATTCCAAGAGGCTGGCGAGCCTGTCCCTCAGCCTGACTCACACCTGTTCTTTTCATCTGAAAGTAGCGTGGATATTTGTCACTGGCGGTCCTGACAACATCAACAGCTGTGGATTTTAAAAACGAGAAGTCTGGGTTCCTGCTGCCAATCCTGTGACAGCATGCCTGAAGCACTGGACAAAAACAATGGTGTTTCCTTACTATAGACTGTATGTGAGTGTGTGCGAATATGCCTGTGAGAATGTATGTGTGTGAGTGTACATTTGCAAGAATGTGCATGTGTGTGTGAGTGTGCACGTGTGTGAGTGTGTATGTGTGTGAGTGTCTGGAGTATATACTGTGAATTCCTAAGTGCCAACTCTTTCTGCTTGGAATCAATACAGAACAAAGTCTCCTTTCTGTTGTTTTGGATTCAGCTGGGGTCTATTTGCAACATCAAGTACCTATTGCTTCTAGATCATTCTATAAACAAAAAAGCTTTTTAATATGAATTTTGTTTCTCCTAGACATGGGTAGTCCCTTAAACTTCAGTCAGTTTGTGTGACATAAAGTTCAATGTTTGGCATGAAAGGAAAACTCAGATTTGACTAATTTGTGACTTAGAACAAAAGGTTTGGCCAGGCGGCTGTGGCGCATGCCTTTAATCCCAGCACTCGGGAGGCAGAGGCAAGCGGGTCTCTGTGAGTTTGAGGCCAGCCTGGTCTACAGAGTGAGATCCAGGACAGGCTCCAAAGCTACACAGAGAAACTCTGTCTCGAAAAACCTAAAAAACAAACAAACAAACAAAAAAACCCACACACAAAAGGTCTGGTGATACTGCATTTCTTTTTTAAACAATGAGCAGAAATGTAAAGACGACTGAAATGACTTCACACACACACACACACACACACACACACACACACACACACACACAGTCAGTCTTTGGTCTAGTTTTTTGACAGGGTCATACTCTGTAGCCATGGCTGGTCTGGGACTTACTATGTAGATCAAGTTGACCTAAAACTCACAGAGATCCACCTGCCTCTGCCTCCTGAGTGCTAGGATTAAAGGTGTGTGTCACCATGTCTGGCTCTCTTTGTTCATTTTAAAATCCTGTTTTAAGTTAAATAAGACTGTCTAGAGTTCTTTAAGGAAATATTTGCACTTTAATATCATTGTGCTCAAAATTGTGTCAAGCTTTCCTATGTGCTTAACATCACCCTAAGATAAAGGAAACAGAAGCTGGCTGGTGCACTGCTCAGTAAAGGCCACACTGGCTTTCTAAGGTGAATGTTTATTTGAAACAAATATTTAAAACAAAAAGAAGGGAATTAAGAAACACATACTAAGGCCAGGTGGTGGTGGCGCACAGCTTTAATCCCAGCACTCGTGAGGCAGAGGCAGGCGGATCTCTGTGAGTTTGAGGCCAGCCTGGTCCACAATCACACACCGCAAACCACAGTACTGAAGGGCTCCAAGCTAAAGGCAGAAGAGACAGATTCAGTGGACTGGACCTCCCAGAACAGGTCAGAGAGTGAACAGGAAGCAAACAGAACTCAAAGAGTGAACTAAAAATGAAAGAGCATCATCGTGCATGGAGGAGGCCCCGGAGGCTGAGTGAGGTACAGGATGGACTCAAAAGAAGTTGTCTTCATGAAACCGAAACTGTGGACATGACTCTATATCCCAAAAAAACTTTTTATTTTTAAAAAAATAAAAAAGGGGATGCCCAGACAATCTGATGAGTGCTTCACCCCAGGTAAAGGCACACATCAAAGATATCTGAGAGCCAGCAAAGGACTTAAATTTAATACAATAAAAGTTGTGGTTGGGAACCCTGGTCGATTTACGGGCAGAGAAAAAGAGCAACATTGTTGGCTGCAGAAGCGGATGGAGATTTACAGCAGGGCCACAATATGAAGAGAACATGGCCTGACGTTTTTAAAGCCAAGGATGTGTCTTACAGTCTGAAGGCGAGTTGTGGGGCTAGAAAGGAAGACCCATCAGGAAGTAAGTTTAAAGGAAAACCATAAAAGTTGTTGACTGGCAGGATACGAGAAATGCCAAGAGCATGCTTCCTTCCACAGCCTCCCCTTCACTCTGAGGCTCACGGACTCTGTGTGCCATCTTGTCTTTTAGCACACTGTGCTCTTCTTTTGGCCAGTGTGCTGTTCTTCTGTCTGTTGCTTCCTCTTCCTCAGTGCTGACTGAAATGCTCCGCTGCAGCTACACAAAACAAAACTTCTGCCAAGTGTTCTGAGATGAACTCCATACAGGATGTGGGGAAACTCTTTTGAGGAGGAAGGAGAAATCTGAGCTTACCCATCTTTAGGAAATCAGGTTACTCTAGATCCCACAGCGTAGGACCTTTCCCGCTAACCTCTGAACGCGGAGCCTGAGTGCTGTGTGGACTTGCCATAGATACCCTCACTCTAAACTCAGGGCTGGCTGCAGGGACAGAAAAGGTTGTCAGTACATTATCGCTCTGAGCAAACTTCTTTGGGTTGTCAGGTGGCTTTTGAAAGGCCACATACAGGGGCTGGACCACGGTGGCTCCGCGGGAAGAGCACTGGCTGCTCTTGCAGAGGACGGGGGGTGGGGGGGGGGGGGGGTGGGTGGGGTTTGTTTGCAGCACCTGCCTGGCTGCTCAAAACCCTGCCAGTGTACCTGGTGCCCTCGACTGACCTCTGACGAGGTCCACAGACATGCATGCCCACAAAACACCCATATGCACAGAAAGTGTTCTTACTGAAAAATAAAATAATAAAGTGAAATAGAGCATCTCTCTGGAAATCACATCCTCTCTTCAAAAGCCCCTGGCATTTCCAAAGCATGCCTGAAAGTGAGGGACATGATGGTCTGTTAGGAGGATGCCCAGAAAGAGACTCAAAGGCACAGAAGATTCAACAGTTGGTGCTTACACCCAGAGATTTCTTCTCCTCTCTTGTTTGTGGTTTAGAGCTCTTTAATTTAGGAACAAAAGAATTCTTAGACATGAATATAACTCTGCTTCACTGTGTTAGACCAGAACTTCGGAGGGGCCTACAGAATATATCAGGAAATACAGAAGGAAGTCAGACTCCTCCACACAATATGGCAGAGACAACAGCTTCAAGGAAACATAAACAGAGACTAGGAACCAGCATTTTCACACGAGAAGCCTGCACGGGAGACAAACAGCAGGAGAAGCTTCGGTTCCACTACCAACCAGGGAACTCATAGCTGAGGTGCCCCCCCCCCCCCCGCCATCGGTTTAGCAGATAACAAGCCCTCTATCAACATTGGCTAGTAGACAGATAATCGATGACATCTACCTACACACATACTCAGCTAGAGGAACGTGAGTTGATATTTATAGCACTTTAAAGGGCAGTTTCTTGTGATTACAATTTGTGATGAAGTTAAGAATAGAAGAATTTTCTCTTTCCCTTTCTAATCCCTGAACATTTGATAATTTTAGTCTATAAAACAAACTGATAATGTACTAACTGAAGAAGGAAAAGAACACAAATTAATTAATATCCAAGCACATGGGAGTCTAAGTATGAAACCATAGATAGCTGAAGCCCAAACAGCATTCTGAGCTAAAGGAAGAAGTGGTCTGAGGTTTTTGGTGGTGGTTGCCAAGGTCATAAGAAGGAACAGGGGGCTAGCTCCTTTAGAGGGAGAAGCAGACCACAGGCCAGTGCTGCAGCCTGGGTACTGATGGCCTCGAAGGCTTCTCCCCGGAATGGTACCATGGGGGCTGCTATGGACGTCCAGGAGCGGAGTTATAGTGGGAAGTCCTTGGGTTCCTGGGGGCATGCCTCCAAGTGGGACTATGTGCTCTCAACCTGTCTTCTTTCTCTTAGTTCCTGGCTCATGATACAACTGTTTTTGCTCTGCCATGATGCATCACCCTTGCCAGAATCCCAAAGCAAAGATGTCAAGTGACCTTAGAATAGCACAGTGGTTCTCAACATATGGGTCGTGACCCCTTTGGGGTTGCATAACAGAGGCAAAATTACAGTTATGAAGTAGCAACAAAAATCATTTTGTGGTTGGGGGGTCCCCACAACATGAGGAACTATATTAAAGGGTCACAGTATTAGGAAGGTTTAGAACCACCTGACTAGAGCCTCAAGAATCTGAGTCAACCTAAGTCTTTTCTCATTGTAAGTCTGTTGCTTCATGTGTTTTACCACAGAGAACTACTGAGCTAGTGAGCGGAAGGAATGCTTGGTGAAGAAAGTCGTTCTTGCTATGTTGGGTCAGAACCCACGGAAGAATGGATGAAGGCTTCTGGTAGTCTCTCAGAGCCAGATGTTACACCCTTAGCCATCCTCTTCCTGTGAGCCAATTGTTCGTTTTAATAAGACTTAAGTGGGGAGGAAGGAGGTGAGACAATTACATTCCTCCTGAAGGAACTCCCCCACCACCACCCACCACCACCCACCCCTGCCAGATCAAAGAATGTCACATGAATCTCCTCCTGGAACTTCTGGAGGAAAAGAGGATATGGGAGAACAGGGTGGGAAGTCAGAGGATGTCCTCTGAGTTGAAAGCACTTGGCATTCCAATGGCCATAGTCTGGGAAGTGCTTGCATTTTCTGAAATAAAATCTATATCTATATCATCTACCTCTACATCATACCTATATCGTACCTATACCTATATCTATAAATATCCCATGGCCCCAACAGTTATACCTTTTTGGTGTTTACCCCAAGAAAATGTTCATGTGACTCCAATGAAATAATTCATTATGTATTATTTGTAACAATGAAAAAAATAGAAATAACCTAAATGTCCATTAACAGAGAGTGACTACTAACGATGGCAGCATCACACTGTGTAAAGGCATGCCACATACAAAAGTGCTTTAGTAAATGTAAATACTAACATTAAATATTACTGAGTTATAGTATTAAGAGCAAAATGTCAGGCTGTGGAGATATGTGTGATGGCGCATGCCTGTATTCCCAGTACATGGGAGGCAGAGGTAGCCTGGGCTACATAGTGGATTTCAGTGAGACCTTGTCTCACAAAACAGGCAGCTGAGTTTTGACACAATGGAGGGTCACCATTTGTACATTACAACTCCACTTGCATTTAAAAACCCTGCTGTGGAATGCTGCCCTGACACGGCATGGCTGTTGCCATCTGGACATTGTAGCCACTGTGATTACCCACATAAAAGACCCTCACAGTATTGGGATTCCCTCTCAGAGGGGAGGGAAAGCTCCCAAGGCAATAAGGCAGTGAATGGGATTACCAAGGAGACTACCCTGGAGGCAGTGCCTGCATCCTGCCCTCCCCTGAGGATACCATCAGCATTGGCAGCTGCTGAGGGAAAGTCAGCCTCCTTCGGCACAGCGTTGCCCTGCTCCTGTCGGAAATCCCTCATCCACGCTCTCAGAAATTCCATATAGACCCACTGGCTCACCAAGGCAGTCTCGGATGGGGTCATTTCTTTGGCCTGTCACTGGTATACTATCTTGGGCATTTGTTCATGTTTCTCCAGGGAAAGTTAATAAGAATAATATATTCTCTCTAAGGACAATATAAAGCATAACTGTATATATTCTACAAGTATAGAATATCATATATCCTCTACTTAAATGAGTATTTTCTACAAGTACAGATGCCAAATATTTTATCTAAATGAAGAGACTATCCATAAAAAAAGAGCAGAAAGAATCCATGCCAAGCTACCAACAGTCACTCTCCCCGGGGAAACAAGGCTGCGGAGTTAGTGACCCAGGGAACAGAAGCCTTCATCTTAGTGCTCTGAGTATGTTTTAAGAAAGAGAAACAGAATAAATGTATAGAACTAAAGATGGGAGAGGCTAGGGATAAGGAAAAGAGAATGTGTTCTGCCTTACTTCTCCTTAATGTTTTTACAGCTAACAAATGCTTCTCTGGCATTGCTCAGTGATGCCTCCAAGCAGAGACTGTGGCCTCGAAGTGACTGGAAGATGTATGTGAACTAGGGAGTCAGTGGTGTGGCCAAAGCTAGAGGTGAGATTGTCAAACATTTCATCCCAACGCTTGGGGAAGGTACCAGGAAGGTTACCAACCGACAGTACCAAAGAAGCTGGGAGATTTTCCTCTCTATTAAGTAGGTAACCTCGATTCACTGGCATAGGTTGGCATCTGTTGTATTGAATGTGTCCCTCAAAGTCTGTGTATTAGAAACTTAATCCCCAACACAACAGTGCTGGGACCTTTAAGAGGTGTGTGATTCTTGGAGGAGGATGACTGTCGTTATCACAGGAGTCAGTGAGTGATCAAGGCATCGAGCACATAAGGAAAGGATGTGTCTGTGGCTCTAACCCACTCATTTCCCACTCTTTCTCTTCTCGCATGCGCTCTCCTTCTGCTTTGGCCTGGGTTGTAACAGCAAGAAAGTCTTTATTGGGTGTTGGCACTTTGATATCAGATGTCCCAGACTATAACAGTGTCCAGTACTATAAAAAACATTCTTTTATTTTGAAACAAATTATTCAGTCTCAGATATTTTAATACAGTGCCTCAAAATGGACTAGGAGTGTCCTTCTCTGTTCAGGCCACAAAATACTAGGACATGAACATGATTCATCCAAGCTCTGTGATGCTTTATAACAAAAATCACCACTTTTCAAAGCTTCAATAAAACGTCCCTCATTTCCACCTGTGAACCCATGAGAATGGGCTTTACTATCCTCATGGCTTCTCAACATTCTGCTCACAGACACCGGGGTATTTTCTGCAGACTCTCCAGCATGCTCCCTCTTCCACTGGACACTCACCAATATGCAGCCAGCTTCCTCCTGGCGATGTACCCGAAGCTTCCAGTCTCCCCATTATTCAAAGGTATTTCCACATTGTCAGGTATTTCTATGGTAACAGCTTTCTCCCCATAGCAACTTTCTTTGTCCATCTGGGTTGCTCTAATAAAAGTGCCTTAAAGTGAGTGGCATATAAACAGAAATTTCCTTGTCAGTGTTCTGGAGGAGACAGAGTCTCGAGTAAGGGCACCAGCAGGGTCGGTACCCAGTGATGGCCCTGCTGGTTTGTGGGCTGCCACTTTTTGCTGTGTCAAATCAGGGGACAACCGAACTCCCTTGGGCTCAGCCCTCATGACCTAAATATCCCCTAAAGGCATCATCTCCTGGTACCACCTTCTCAGGCTGGGGCTAGCATGGTCAGAAGAGAGCAGTTGATGGGCTGAAACTTGGGGCTTTCTTCTCTTTGGTGGGTTGTCTGGAAGCCTGAGCCTAATCCTACTTAGCATCGTAGACAGGGCGAAAATAACCAACACTGTTAAAGGAGAAAAGACCTCAAGGCCTCCTCCTTGGTGTACTGCCAGGACAGGAAGGACTTAGGCATAATTCTGTCTGTCGGCCCTTTCTTCCTCTCCAGAGTTGGCAACGATCTCACAAGTGAGACTGGGTTTAACATGAAGCTCTGAAACTTACCAATGGCGTGATCTTCGCTTCCATCTACTTTCTCCTCTGTAAAATGAGGATAATAACAGCAGCTATGGGGCGAGAGAAACAGCTTGGTGTATAAAGAGCATTTACCGTGGAAACACAATGATCTGAGTTCAAATCCCTAGCATCCACATAGAAGCAGGACATGACCACAAATGCCTGTGCCCAGAACTGGATGGCAGAGACAGATGGATCCAGCTCTAGGGTCAAACAGCCTAACTGAAACAGCAAGCCTCAGAGAGACCCTGCCTTAAAAAATAAGGTGATCCATCCTCCTCAGGCCTTCATATGCCAGAGGTGCATACACATCCATGTGTGCATACACCACAGTGCACACACACACACACACAATGTCGACGATGGTGATGTTAGCTGTTACTATGTGGGGATCACGTAAAGGGATCCGGTGCCCAGCTATAGTAACGCCTGGCGCAGGCGAGCAGCATATCGGCCGGTGTCCGATGTCTATTGTTACTTCCCACAAGTCAGTCACTTTTTGGAGTTGTATCATGTCTAGACAAGTTCTGTGAGGCACTCTGGAGCTTAGGTCAGCTTGGTTCAGAATGGCAGCAAAATTCAGACAGCTTGCTCAGGAACCTGAACGCTGAATGCACAAACCTCTGTGCAAGTGCCTGGTGCATTTAATGTCGTGTGCCATTAGTGGGAGCGAAGACTGCTGGCCTGCTCCTTCACTACGTTTTGAGGTTTTGTGGGGTAGCTATCCAGTACATTTTGTTTGTATATTCATTTTTTTACTTTAATTATGTGCAGATGTGTCTGAGTGGGACTCTGTGCACATGGGTGTGAGTGCCTTTGGAGGCCTAGTCTTAGAGTCTTTGGAGGCACAGGCCTCCCTGGGTGCTGGGGACCAAACTCAGTTCCTCTGCAAGAACAGTAACTCTTAACCTCCAAGCCACCTCTCCAGCCCCAACTACCCAATAAATTTTAATGTGTTTCCTTCCCGCACAAGTCGGCCAAAACTTCTGGGCCAACTGTTTTACCGAAATAGGTGATGAGTAAGGTCAGCCAAAGTACTTTTTAAGAAGGAAACTCACAGCTGAAACCTTTACAGCTCTTGGATTATGTAGCATCACATCCCTCTCTTGTTCCCAAATGCCGGTAAGAGTCCACCGGCCGTTTCACAGGCCCCGCCCATCACTGCCCTGTGAGGCATGTCAAGGAAAGGCCTTCCTTCCCTCTGTGATGCACTGTGACACAGACAAGGACGGTGTGCTGGGCAGCGAGATGATCCAGGGATGAAATCATTCAGCAGGAATGGAGGCTTGGAAATAAATCTTACTCTCAGGATTCCCAGGGAGATGGAGGAGATCTGAGCTGTTGACCCTGCATGTGAGCGAGGTGGAGCCAATCCCCTTCAGCCTCGGGGTTTGCTGCCTCCCCGGCTTGGTTTCTACCCCACGCCCTGCTCGGTCACCTTTAGCGCTGGCACCTGCATGGTAGTTTACACATTCAGCACTTAATTTCCTAAGCAAACAGTCTGGATTTCGATGTCAGTCTGAACCAAGCTGAGTGGCCTCAAAAGATTTGTTTAGACATACAACTTTGAGAAGTGATTGACTTGCATTGCTTGAAAGTCTGATTTAACCAACATTGTTTAAGATAACAAACCAATTAAAAATATTAATATTTATGTAGAGATTCAGGATAGCCATAACAAAAATCATGGTCTACAGATGACATTCCCAAGAGCCTACATCAGGGTAAATTTTCTGTCCAAAGTTCCAGACTTTAAGAACACTGAACTGGCAGAGGCTGTAAAAGCACCTTGGAATACAGCTCAGTGGGTAAAGTTGCCTACTGCCACGCCTGACAGCCTGAGTTCAACTCCTCGTGGTAGGAGAATTGATTCATGCAAGCTGTCCTCTGATCTCCATAAGCATGCCATCCTGTACACACACACACACACACACACACACACACACACACACACACACATGCCACATGGGCAAGGAAATATCTGGGTCTAGCTGTAGCCCACAGACTGCTATAAGGCACACAATATCTGCAATGGGAAGAACACACAGGACCGGCCTGAGGACGAGCCATAGCAAGTGCTGGAAGCCCGGGACAAGTACTTTGTGACTGAGTCCTTCTGCATCAGAGCAGAGGCAGCACACTGGTTGACCATAGGTAGCTGACTGCACTTAGAGGCCCCTGCTGGAGGTTCCGTGCCTGGACCACTCCCACCACGCCTCCCTGCTGCCAGTGTGCCAAGCCTGGCCTGCGGAACCCCCTGCTACACCTGGCAGTCTGACCTTTGATGCAAGTACCAATGTCTGTAAACTGTTCTGTCCATCTCTGTACTCGCTCACCCCCTTGCCCTGCGCAGAAAGACTGCACAACGCAGCAACCCCGCGTTGCCCCGGTTTACAGTATAAAGACTCCACCCCACATGGCTGCAGGAGAGTGGCCCACAGAGCAGACGCCAGCGTGGCCCACAGCGCTGAGAGAATCAGAAGTACTGCAGCAACACTTGGGGCTCTTTTGTGGCGCAGCGGTGTCTGTGAAGGTGTTGGGCTTAATGCTAATCATTTTTCGAGGGTATGTACCAGGGACTTACTCAGTTCTTATGGACCCTGAGGTGTCAATTTTATAATCTCAGAGTGAGGAAGAGGAGGTCTGACTGGGCAGTAGAATGTGGATGGAAGCCAATGCCACTTTTGAGGGGTATGAATATTTCAGAGTGTGTGTTGTACCATTCAAAAGCTAACCAGAAGCTACTGGAGACTAAAATTGTGCTCATTTCAGTATTTACATATAGTGAAAATTGTAAATTAAAGTGTCAGCCTTATTCCTTCTGTTAATAGTCTCTGGCAGGTAAGAAAGCAGTATTTGTTTCTGAGCAGATATGAATTATGCTAACCTTGCCACACTGAAATGTTTATGGTCAATTTTGATCTTAACAGTTATTTTCCTTGGTTTAATTAAAGTTTTTGTAAGATTTCAAGAAAGTATCACCAACCTTGGGATGTTAATGCTCCCCTAAGAGCCACAGAGTATCTAACAACAACAACAACAACAACAACAACAACAAAAAACCCAGTACCATGCATAAGAAACCCCCTCTCCAGTTTTTGGTCAGAGGAGACCAAGACACTTCCAAAACAATATAGACTCTTGGCCCCACCCTTGGCTGCCTCCCAGAGTTTGAAGATAAGGCACCACACACTTGGGACACAGGACTTGGAGGAACTGAGCTGGGAAGGATCCAGAAGCTTCATCCCTGACAGGTGGCTCATCGTACCAGAAGGCACCTGGAAAGCTGCCAAGAGCAGGTTTGGTAGTCCTTTTGGACTGCAAAGCCCACACACCACCACAGCGACTGCACTGGCAACATTGTCACAATGGAGAAATGGTGGCACTTTTCATCTTCGGTGTCACCGAAGGGTTAATGACCTAAAAGCCTCAGATGAGCTGAGAAACTCCAGACAGGCAAGTTGACATGCTGGTAACATCTGCAGGCAGTTATGATCCTGGAAGCTCCTGACAAGAAGGTCACATATCCCCCTTCACTGGCATTTACAACTTCCAGACTGCAGAGGAACAGATCTGCAGATGGAATCTTCCATCCCGGAAGTTCCTTTTCTGTCCTATAAAACCCTCTCTAAGTCTCTCCTCCCATGGAAAGACTGCTGCCCTCTATTGTTCTGGTAAATGGCCGTCTGCTTCCGAGATTAGCCTCTTTCTTTTCACATTGCCTCCATCAAATCCCAATCTAACATTTGGTCCTGAAACCCAAGAGGGGTTGGGGCTGCTGTGCCCCCCCTCCCTGGTGATCTCTCTCCTCCCCCGTCTCCCTCCCTTTTCTGATGTCCGTCCCATTGAGACTGTGATTCACTTGGTTTACTACAGATTGAACAGCTGCCAGTTGCAACTTGAAACCTCTGGGGTTTGGGGGCCTTCGCCTACATGAGCTCCACTCTGGAGTGTTCTTGGCATGCCACATTAACTCAGCTTGGATGGCTTTCCTATCTGTCTTCCTGTCTCTCCCGCCACCGTCTACTGAGCTCCAGAACAGAGGTTCTTGACTGTTCCCTAGACCACACCCACTACTACATACTCACTGCTAAGGTAGGTCTCTGCCAGCGTCAGGAGGGGCCCCAGATCTAGGCCTTGGCCAGAACTCCAGGAGTGCCTTGGCTTTGGCCACCTGATTTCCACAGGCAGGGGACACCCTCTTCTGCAAATCACACTTGTTCCTCCAGCTGCCGTCTGGACTCAGGGGACAACCTGGGAAATGACTGTAGTTTCCTTCTCCTTTGCCTTCTGAGATGAGTTCCAAATTGTCTGTGCCCAAGGACACCCCTAAAATCCAACCTTGAAACTCCAGGTCTAGCCAGCCTCAGACCCACCACTCTAATATGGCTCTCGGCTCAGATGTGGCCCCAAGATCAATTATACGACAGCCATGCCTGGCCAGGATTTGGGACTTTTGATTTCCAAATTCTCTCTGACTTTAGAGGAGTTCATCAGACAAAACGTCAAATGCTGAAGTTCCTGCCTTCACACCCCACCTTCCCTCTGTTCCTCCATTTCCACAGAGCAGCTCAAGCTTCTAAACTGAATCCCTGAGCTCTCTCTCAGGTGTTACTCGCTGCTGAACCTGCCCCCCATCAAACCTGCCTCCCACAGATCTCTTTCTGACACCAAAGGTCCAGTTGAGACCTGAGACCTCTCCCCTCTTAGGGACCCCTAAATCCTGCCCAGAACAAATGGACAGTCTGGTCCATATGGCTGCTGATGGTTTTTATTGTCCTGGTGTGGCACAATAGAATTGTATCTGCTATGGCACCAAACAGGAGCTGCTAAAATGAAAGTGGTGGGGGCCGGAGCAGAGTAGCCCCTGTGTATCGGTGACTTTGACAAAGTGTCCTGTGCTGTTTAAGCTGTCAGGAGTGGACATTTGGCCCTCCCATTTCAGACTCAAGCATGTGTCTTACAATGTCCACCAAACCTGTCTTGGGTCAGGCTGGCCTCCTGACGCTGTGACAAGGAAGAGAACAGGACAGCCTGAATGGTAAAGGTCCTGGCCTACAGACAGCTAAGCGTGAACTATTTTCAGCATCCGTTACTGTTATTTATCTCACAACACAGAGATGTCTTTAGGATAAATGACTACCACAGAAGGTACAAAAAACCAAAGCTAGTCCCCCGACTGTGGCTGGGAAAGCACAGTGACTGATGAGCTGCCGGCACCTCTCCCATCCTGGAACTGGGCTGCCAACAGTCCGTAGAGAAATTCTGGAAGTTACTCTCCACCTGGAAGCAAAGCAGAGTTTTTAAAAGCGCCTTTCTCTCTTTCTCCTTCCCTTGTCTCTCCTGCAGCTCTGAGAGAGACCTCACAGTGTGATTCTGGAGACGCTAACAGCAACACATGAACTCTGCTTCCTTGAGCTGAGACCATGGAATTCCTTCCTCTGTTTCTTATTTGGTTATTTTGGGCCTACCTGCCAAGGCCATGGGTACAGTCTCCTGTCTGTGGCACGTTTCCACAGAGCACCGAGCAGATGGTAGGGGGTCTGTGCTGCAGCCTGGGGCCATTTTGAGGCCCGTGGCCAGGCTGCCTCCAGGGGCCACATTGATATGTGAGGCCTGAACTGCCATCTGAGAACATAATGAGGTCTTGGTCCTTGCTGCCACCAAAGGCCACATCTGGGTCCAAGGCCCTGCTGTAGCTCGGGTCTGTGTTGATGCCCATGGTCCGGATTGCCACGAGGGCCCATGTGGAAGTCAGTAGTCTATGCTGCCACCAGAGACCACACTGGTCTGAGTGGCCTGTGTGCCTGCCACCTGATGTACATGCTGATGATGTACAGGCCTGAGCTGCCACTCAGGGCCATGTCTGGGTCTGTGGTCCTACTGCAGCCAGGGTCTGTGTTGATGTCATGGTCGAGTGACCACCAAAGGCCATGGGGATGTCCACGGTATGTGGTACTGCCAAAGCCATGCAGCCACTGTGGGCCATGCAGCCACTGGGAGCCATACTGATCTGCGTGGCCTGTACTGCCACCTGAGGCCATCTTGATGACCGGGGCCCAGGCAGCTTCTGAGAGGCCTTGTCTGGGTCTGTGGTCCTGCTTTAGCAGGTGCCATGTTTGTGGTCTGTGCTACTCCAGATACCAAGTGGAGCCCCATGGTCCGTGCTCCCACTGACTGCAAAGAGCAAGAAGGCTGCTTTTGCCATGGCATGGATGACTGCGAGAGCACCGTTGAGGAGAGACATGGAGGCCCTGTGACAGCCCCTACCCCTACCCCTACCCGCCCCCTCCAAAGAGTAAAGGGACAGCCTAGACAGGAAGCCACCAGAGAGAACTTTTAGAAAGGGTGACAGAGATGCTCTCCACAACTCATGGCTTCCGATGCAGGTGTGGGAGGAGGACTCAGCTCTATCTCAAGGGGCGGGCCACCAAGAAGCTGACCATGCTCTAGAAGGTATATAGATAACACAAAGTGGACTTGTTTTTCTTACCTTTTACTTCATTTGCAGGGAGGTCGCAAGGGGAGGGAGGCGGACATGAAAGGACTGGGAAGGGATTGTGATGGAGTGCATGGTGTGAAACTCCCGTAGAATCAATAAAAACGTTATATGGGGAGAAAAAAGTCTATGCATGAGGAAAAAAAGGAAACATCCATAAAACTTTCCAATCCCACTGAACCCTCAAGGTATTGCACCCCTTTTAGCCAAGGTGGTTTTTGTTTTTTGTAATTTTAATGCTTTGTGACTCAAGGATAAATTGCCAATTGCAAGATCCACTGCTGCAGTGAGGGTCTGCTGTAGATATAGCTCTGCTGGGTCCCAATGCCTGCTGCAGTGAGGGTCTGCTGCAGCCGGCTCTGCTGGGTCCCAATGCCTGCTGCAGTGAGGGTCTGCTGTAGATATAGCTCTGCTGGGTCCCAATGCCTGCTGCAGTGAGGGTCTGCTGTATATAGCTCTGCTGGGTCCCAATGCCTGCTGCAGTGAGGGTCTGCTGCAGCCGGCTCTGCTGGGTCCCAATGCCTGCTGCAGTGAGGGTCTGCTGCAGCCAGCTGTGCTGGGTCCCAATGCCTGCTGCAGTGAGGGTCTGTTGCAGCCAGCTCTGCTGGGTCCCATGCCTGCTGTCTGTTCCTGCCTAGTCTCTCCAGGCCCATTTTACTCTGCAATAGAATCCCTCCCCACCCTCAAACTCCACATTCCTCTACTTTTGTTTCTGTATGACCCAGATCTAACAATTTATCTCCTAGAGATCCCTATGTTACATTTCCTTTTCACAATAAAAATTACAAATTAGATTAATAAATTATAGAAAACCTCAATAATAACAGTCAAAATTTGGTTTATTATGTATCTTATGCATGACTGTGTTTATATAGACTGACTGCATGTGATCACGGTTTGGAATCATGTACTTAATACCACATTGACTTATAAATAAGTGCTCAGGTAAAATGAAGTTGTTAACTTGGCCCAACTTCATTTTGTTCATGGTAAAACTAAAGTTTTAAGAAAAAAAACATTATGATTAAACACAAAAAAATACATTTAAAAGCTGTGATCACACAGGTTAAACAAACAGAGGTGGCTAATGGTCCTGAACCTTTCTTTGGAACAATTAACATGAGTTTTAAAAACTGAAAATTTTTAATTTATATATATATATATATATATATATATATATATATATATATAATAAACCAAGGGGGATAAAAAGAGGGAGATATACCATATGACTATAAAAATACTCTCCTACATACTGAGAAAAACTTTTCAGTGGGGAATAAGCTTGATTCATTGGCACAAGAAAGGGCTTTCTGAATAGGACACTGATAGCAAGGGCATGAAGACCAAAAACTAATAAGTGAGCCCTCCTCAAGGTAAAAACCTTCTGTGTGGCAAAGGACAGCGTCATCTGGCAAATCAGCAGCCTACAGAGTGGGATATAGGGTTAATATTTAGAATATGGAAAGAACCAAAAAACCTAAACATCAAGAAGCAAAGCCCAACTAAAAAATGGGATGTAGAACTAAGTGGGGTTCTCAAAAGATCAAACACACATGTCTGAGAAGCACGATGGAATATTAGTCACCTATTAAGAAAAATGAAAATTGAAGGTAAATAAATAGAACTATAAAAATTACTGAGATAACCCCCAAACTAAACATTGCATGTTTTCTCTTCTATGTAGACATCAGCTTTTAATATGTGTGCTACAAGTCAAATTACCAGAGATTATGTACCTCGTAAGGGACCAGGTGGAGCAGGGGTCTTTCAAGGACAAGGAATTAGAATTTACTGTTACGGAGTGACAATGGACAAACTAGACGAGCAGGATTACACAGGGAGGGGGCTGGGAGAGCAGGGCAGAGGAGGAGCAGATATGGGCGGGACACTAACACTGAAGGCATTTTGAAAGTCATACAGAAAGGTCCTACTGTAGAGGCTTCCTAAAGCATAGACAGACAGGAGAGGAATCTAACGAAGTCATCGTGTACGGTGAGACACTGCCCCAACTGCTCACCACATGCTACCATGTAAAACCTCTCGTGCCAGGAACGCAGCACGTCGAGTCACTGGTCAGAGGGCTCCATGGAACCCCCGCCACACCCCAAACATCACAGGCCATTGCCAAAGCTCTTAGCTGCTCTCCACAACCTGCTGGTAATTGAACAGAGAGAAGCTGAGCCGGTCCCTCACCAGAACTTCACCCCATCTTAGTCAGTGTTCTGTTGCTGTGAAGAGACCCGGCCACGACAAGTCTCACAAAAAGAAAGCATTTAACTGGGCTTGCTTACATTTTCAGCAGTTTAGTCTACTGCCATCACGGTGGGGAGAATAGAGGCACGCAAGCAGCCTGAGAGTTCTACTTCCAGATCTAAAGGCAACAGGAAGAAAGAGTTACTAGGCTCACTTGGGCTTTTGAAATCCCAAAGCCCACCCCAGTGACATCCTTCCTTTAACAAGGCCACACCCACTCCAACAAGGCCACACCTCCTCCTTCTCACATAGTCACTCCCTAATAACCAAGTATTCAGATACATTAGCCCGTGGGCGTCATTCCTATCCCAACACCGCACACCCTACTAACTAGTGTTTATGGTGCTGGACGGTACTCTGAAGGCTACTGGAAGACAAAGGTGATTATCAGTATCGCCCAGCTACAAACCCTGTGACCTAAGACTGTGACCTGCTACAAAATATACTAGTGCAGTTCTGGCACAAATGTCATGGGTATGAGTAACCAACCGCTTTTTAAATTGGATTTAAAGTCCACTCCCTTACCTGACACTGCTAAAGTGGACAAGAACCTGAGACTAGTCAGGTCATAGGCATGGGGGGATATATCACTACCATCTTGCTAAAGAAACATATCAATAGAATGACTTCTAGTGACATATTGTTACAGCCATAGATCAATGCCTCACTCAGTGCTCATCAGTGAAGCTGCTTCTTGCAGTAGATGGAAATTAGCACAGAGACCCACAACTGGACAGTGTGCACAGAGTGAGAGACTTTGGAGCTGTCAGTCCGAAGTAGGTTGCCTTCATCAAAGCCCTCCTGTTCAGGCTCAGGGATCTATGCAAAAGAGGAGATTGCAAGAGCTAGAGGTGGTGGATGACTCCAACTAAACAGATAATCCAGATAAGACAGAACTGATACACATGTGGACAAAAGAGACTTTGGCATGCATGGTGGCATGCACAGCGCCTGCACAGGTTCAAGGAGAAGCGATCCTGTCACCCAGCAGGGGGAAATGGACACGATTTCCCGTCCCTAACCAAGAAGCTGTTTTCTTGTTTTGGTTTTTAGAGACAGGGTTTCTCTGTGTCACCCTGGCTGTAGACCACGTTAGCCTTGAACTCAGATCTGCCTCCTTCTCTGCCTCCTGAGTGCAGGGCTTGAAGGTATGGGCCGACACCACCCTGCTTGCTATTTTCAACTGACACCTGCTGACAAAGGGAAGCTCTGTTTTCTGCAATGGAGCATGATTGGGTATATCCGCCACACTTGAGGGCAGGCCCCATGCCTGGGAGTAGTTGGCCAATACAAAAAGGAACTCCGTGGTTTTTGTTATTGTTGTTGTTGTTTGTTTGTTTGATGTGTGTGTGTGTGTGTGTGTGTGTGTGTGTGTGTGTGTGTGTTTTACAGGGAATTAAACCCAGAACATCCTTCATGTATGTTAAGCAAGTGCTCTGCCCTGTGCTGTATCAACCTTTTCTTTCCTTTTCTTTTGAAACAGTGCCACTAAATCAGCAGGGCAGGCCCTGAACTTTTGATTTCCTTCCTAAGCCTCTCCTCCCAAGCAGCAGGATTAGGAGACCACATCACTAGGCCCCACTTCCTGTAGGCTTATCTCTGAAAAGTCCTTTTCTATGAGGATCCCCTATTATCTCTCAAATTGGCTCCACCCCCCCCCCCCCCCCCCCCCCCCCCCGCACACCATGCTTGCAGAGCAGGGGAGAGTGAAGTGGGAAGAACAGTTTAATTTTTAAGATTCTACTAACACACATGTCATAAATGTAAATGCCAAACTTGGGAGACGCAGGTATCAGAGTTAAACGGTTTTTGTTTTTCTTGTTGTCTTCACGGTGCTTTCTCTAAGTCCACCCTTTTCCTTAGCACGATGCCTTTCAAGGGTGCTGGTGTGTGGCAGGGTGTTCAGTTCCAGAGAGCACTCTGCACCATTTCAACTTCGTCCGTCCACGCCTGCGCATCTGGGCCCGGAGCTACAGAGTGTAGTACCCGCTAATCCAGTCATTAACTAACCATGCCAGATCGTTTGTGCTGTTTATTTCTCTGTACTAAAATTAGGACAGTCCAGGCACTTTGTGTGACTGTTCACATTACAACCTAGCCACCTATCAAAAGCCAGAGGAGAGTGGTGCACGCCTTTAATCACAGCCCTCCAGAGCCAGAGCCAGGCGGATCTCTGTGAGTTCGAGGCCACCCTGGTCTACAGAGCAAGATCCAGGGCAGGCACCAAAACTACACAGAGAAACCCTGTCTCAAAAAAACAAAAACAAACAAACAAAAGTCAGAGGAGACTCAGATAGCCATGCTCTAGTTTCTAGCTTATTTTCATTTTCAGTACCCTGTTATTTCCCCATTTTAAATGGATGCCTCAGTAAAACCATATTATAAATATGGCTAGTTATTTTTTTATACACCCTTGTCCCGCTAATGAAAATTTCAAGTCTATCATTTTGCCGGCTTAAAAAAAAATGTTTAAATACTTTATTTTTATATTTATTTATTTTTGTTTAAATACTTTTTATCTGCACAAAAGGCAAGTTTGAGGATTAAAAAAAAAAAACAATAGTAACCCATGCCCCTGTAAGGTGCTGAGGCGGTTCTGCAACGCATGTCTGTCTCCATGCTACAGCTCGGCTTTGCTGTGGGGAGGCCCTGGTTCTCTACCCAGAATGTTCTAGAACTCTCTCGGCGGGCCTAGCCTGTTTCTGTAAGGCCTGCAGGGGAAACGCTCCGTTACAACGTCAGCTCCCCGCAGGAAGAAATGTCCTCACGTGTTCACTGCTGTGTCTGTGGTACCTGGTAATCCAGGAACTCGGTTTATCTCAAAGGGGGAATAAACGGCGGGAAAAAGGACACGTGGCGGAGGGCGTCAAGGGCGACGCCGGGACAGGAGCAGAGCCGTGCCGACGCGGACAACCCCGTGCACTCCGCACTCGAGGCGCCCTTTTGTGGCCGTCTCCTAAACAAACGTTTTCCGAACACAACTCCGACCGCCACCCCGCACAGGGCACACTTTGGGGGGCTTCCCACACGTGTGGGGGGCCGTGAGTCTGTCCGTCCCTGCGTCGGCTAGGACGCGAGGACGTGGCGCAAGGCCGCGGTGGCGCAAGGCCGCGCTGGCGCTGTCCCTCGCGCATGCCCCGTGCGCCCCCTCACGCACGCACGCACGCACCCGCGTGGGCGACGTGGCCCCGGCCCCCCGCCGCGGCCCAGCGCCGCCGCCCATTGGCTGAGGCCCACCACGCGGCCGGCCACGCACAGCCACCCCGGGCCCCCGCCCGCCACGCCTCAGTGACTCGGCGACCCAGGCCCGGCTCGCTTCGGGGCTCCCGGTCTCCGCGGCCTTCGGCTCTCCTTCCACCGCCGCCCCGGCTCCTCGCCCGTTGGAGGCCAGGCGGCCACCGCAGCGCCCTCCACAGCCGCCGCCCGGTCGCAGCCGCTGCCCGCCGCGCAGCTCCTGCTCCTCCTCGGGGTTTTCACCCCAACTCCGGCCGCCATCATGGTGAGTCGAGGGCAGGCCGGGGTGAGGGCGGCCGGAGGCCACGCTCCTCAGACGGGGTGGAGATGAGGCGTGTTCTGGGTAACGCTACGAGGAGCGGTGGGCGAAAGGGGGGTTCCCTCAGGTTCCCGGTTCCGGCCCCCCCTCAGCCCCCCACGCCCGGGCACGGCCCTGCTGGCTCCGCGGCCTACAAGCACCGAGGGGCCCGGCGTGGCCGGAAGCGGGTGGCTGCGGCCGCCTGGGGACCTCGGCTGCTCCTGGGTGGGCCTCGTGCACGGCCTGGGCGTCGCGCGACGACGTCGCTTTCCCGCCTTTGGGCCGCCGGGCCAGCAGGGGCCGGCCTGGGGTTGGGCGAGGCCGCCGCGGCCCGGCCCGCCCGCCACGGCCCTGCCCGGGTCCGCGCCCCAGTTCCCCACCGCGCCCTGGCCTCCCCCCAACAACCCTGGCCGCGCCCCGGCCCCCTCCAGCGTGCCCGGCTTCTCCGGCCCCCCGCCGCCGCGCCCTGGCCTGTCCTGGTCCCCTCCAGCGCGCCCGGCCCTTCCTGGCACCCCCCCCCACGACGCGGCCCAGCCTGTCCCAGTCTCCTCCAGCGTGCCCGCGCCCCCGGCCCCCCGCCGCGTCCCCGCCCCTCCTGGTGCCCTGGCCCCCGCCGCGCCCCCCCAACCCCCGCCGCGTCCCCGCCCTCGTGCCCCAGCCCCCGCCGCGCCCCCCAGCCCCCTGCCGCGTCTCCGCCCCTCCTGGTGCCCCGGCCCCTGCCGCGCCCCCAGGCCCCCGCCGCGCGCCCCGCCCTGCGTCCCCCCGGCCCCCCGCCGCGCGCCCCGCCCTGCGCCCCCCCCGGCCCCTCCGCCGCGCCCCCAGCCCCCGCCGCGCCCCCCAGCCCCCCGCCGCGCGTCCCCCCCGCCGCGCGCCCCGCCCCGCGTCCCCCCCCCCCGACCCCCCGCCGCGTCCCCGCCCCTCCTGGCGTCCCCGGCCCTCCCGCCGCGCCCCGGCTGCGCCATGGGGCCTGGCGCGAGCTCCTCCGCCAGGGGGCGCTCGGAGGCCCGGTGGCCGCCGGCCTGTGGAGTCCTGCCCGGCAAACCCTGCAGGCCGCCGCCATTGGCGAGGCCCTGTCGGGAGTGGCGCCTCGGGCGGGTGGCGGCCTTGCGTAAGCGTACGTGGTAGCGGCCTGCGTGCACGCGTGCGTGCGAGCATGCATGCGTGGGCGGGAGAGGAGCGGGCGGCAGGCCACCCGAAGGGGAAAGCCATCCGGTTGTAATCCCAGCGTTGAGGAGGCTGGCTGAGGAGATTGAGTTCCAGGCTCGCTTGGGCGGCCTACAGAGCGGGGAGCCTGCCCCCGGAACAGTACCGACCGCGTTAGTAGCCGTTAAGTCACAAGCCTGTTACACGTTGTATATTTATTTATACAATTTTTTTCCATTTTAGAAGTAAAGGAAGAAAATCTATATTTTGACGAACGTTAAAATTAATTTGGACAATTTCATGTAAACATTTGTAATTGTGAAATTAGTAGTTGTCCGTCTCAGTAATTAAAATCACATAAGTAATACTCTGACAGTTTTCTCACTCCGTTAGAAATTTGATGACTGCAGACTTTATCTTGGCCAATATTTGTAACATACGTGGCAATTTGCTTGCCATGGTGATTTAATTAAATTTCTGAGACATCCTAGAATTTTTAATAGTATTTTCAGCATCTAGCTATTTTTTATATGTGGACATTCAAATATAATGTACTGTGGAGAGCTTGTAAATGATAGCCTTTAAGTTCATTGTTAGTATCCTAATATTTCTCAATTCAAAATCCACAATTCATTTGGAGATAGAATTGATAAGTTGTTCTACTTTTAATAGCTTATTTTCAGTATGCTACTATATTCTATTGACGGATAAGATAACATTTTTCTACCAGGCTCAGTATATTTTCTGGATAATTTCAAGTACTGGAGGCAGTGGGGGTGAGGTGCTGAAGCAAGAGGATCACTTGAGCCCCTCAGAAGTTTCAGGCTAACCTTCGAGGCCAACCTTGGCAACTTGAAACACTGTCATTAAAAGTAATCATACTGAGGAGGCAGAGGCAGGTGGAACTCCATGAGTGAGGGCAGCCTAGTCTACATAGCAAGCTTCAGGCCAGCCAGAGTTACTTACATATAAGACCTTGTCTCTAAATGAAGTTTAAAAATTACCCTGTTTTGAACATTAAATTTTGACTTAATGATTATTTGGTTGTAGAGTGGTTTGGGTTATGTTTAAAAAGTAATAAAAACATCTGTAGGTTATGGATATTTGAGATCATCTATTGGTTATGGGTGTTTGAGATAACACTATGTGAAGCATACAGTAAGCACTCTACCTGTGATTCAGGGCTTGTCAAAATGGAGTACTTTGCTTTGTTAGCTTTGAGTGCCACCTACTGGATAAGGACCAGGATATGGTGTGCCTTCTTTAATATATTATTACACTATTAAGATGAGACAGATTTTATATGTATCCTTATTAAGTAGGAAGCCTAAGCCCAAATCAAGTATCCTATAATATTTGATGCTTTATTTTTTCCTTATTAAATTGTCCTCAAACATCCATTTTACTTTTGTATAAAGAAAACAGTTATAGAAGACATTTGAGATCTTTTCTAATTACTTTTCAAGCAAGGAAATCAAGCTCCTGAAAACAGTTACTTTAGTGGACAAGGAAAAAAATCAAGTTTTCCCCCAAAAGTTATTTTCCTCTTCAATTCTAGTGATACCATACATAACAGGATTTTTCAGCACATCCTTATATAGGTTTTGGTCCCAGCAATCCTTTGTTTGGGAGGCTATTGTTGGCATTATGGGGTAATTGAAGTAATATCCCTGGCTGCCTACCTACCATATGTCAGAAGTTTACCAAATGTCTCTAGATACTAAGTGCCATTGTAGCACTGAGAATCAGTTCATTTATAACTTCTTAGACTCTGACACAGGTGAAATATTACATACTCCTCTAAATTAAAAAGCATCCATACATTGTGGTACAAACACCAGTAATAAAAATTATTTATCAAATAAACATATACTGTATTCATTTGTAAAAGAATGGAAAATTGAGAAAGGAAGTTCTATAAAAATACAGAACCACTGTTTTATGTTTTGAATTTATTTCTGAATGAAAAAAATTGAGAAGAGATGGACAGATTGTCTGCTAGCAAAGCATATCTAGTCAAGTTCTAAATAGTTGAAGATATATAGCATATGTAGTAGTCCCATTTAGAAAAAAAATAAAATTGTAAGACATTAAAAGAAGGAAATAACTTTTAAAACAATCTTTTTACTCCCTGCCATATCACTGTTGAAGGGAATTTACAAAGGAATAAAGTTGTTAAGTAGGAACACAAAATAGAAAATAATAGCTTAAGTGGTTAGAAAAAAAACAAAGGTGATTTTTATTTCATTTCATTTTTTTTTTTTTTTTTTTTTTTTTTTTTTTTTTTTTTTTTTTTTTTTTTGGTTTTTCGAGACAGGGTTTCTCTATGTAGCTTTGCGCCTTTCCTGGAACTCACTTGGTAGACCAGGCTGGCCTCGAACTCACAGAGATCCACCTGCCTTTGCCTCCCGAGTGCTGGGATTAAAGGCGTGCGCCACCACCGCCCGGCACATTTCAAAAATTTTTACAAAAACCTTCTAAAAACAAATTGGCACCTTTAGCTTTTTACTATATAATATTTTCACTTATGTTATTTAATGAATTTAAAATTCACGTTAATTTGATAATAGGAAGGCAAAGGAAAACGATTTATCTAAAAGTTAGTTACTTTTTGTTTGGGATTTTAAACAGTTTTGTATATTTTGAGTTACATGCTTTTGATTTAACATACCCAGTAAAATGAAAATTTATTAGTATATCCATAATGATTTTAGTAGTTTTAGTCTTCATAGGTCTGAACTTTACACACAGCTCATCAAATACAATATTTTCATACATCGTATGAAATAAAGTTGGTATTGTTTCACGATATAGTATGAAAGATAATGGGCTGGAATGGGGGAGATGACTCAGTGGTTAACAGCACTTTTATTATTCTTGAAGAAGGACCCACATGACAGCTCAAAATTGTAACTTCAGTTCCAGGAAATTTAGCTCCCTCTCTGGCTTCTGCAGGCATTAGACATGCACATAGTGCACATACGTGCAAGCAGGCAAAACACACACATAGAGTAAAATATAGAATGAGGACTGTTGTCTTAGTCGGTTTACCATTGCTGTGAAGAGTCCTCGTGACCATGGCAACTCTCCTAAAAGAAAGCATTTAACTGGGCCTTGCTTAACAGTTTCAGAGGATTAGTCCACATCATGGCAGGAACCATGGCAACATATAGGCAGAAGTTCTGGAGAAATGTACATTTGGATCCGCAGGCACAAGAGAGAGAGAGAGCCTCTGGGCCTGGTTGAGCTTTTGAAATCTCAAAGCCCATCTCTTAGAGACACTTCCTCCAACAAGGCCACCTCCTCTAATCTTTTCAAATGGTGACCAAGCATTGAAATCTATGAGCCTATGGGGACCATTTTAAAAAAAGATGATAGTGAGAAGCATCGTATTTCAGAAAGTACTACATCCTTTTGTTTAATTTTCACACCAGTTTTTTGTTGATTGCTTTAAGTCCTGAAGCTAAGCTGTATTGGTAGGTAATTTAGAGTAACACTAGTTTATGTTAAATACAAAAGGTATGTTTCACGTAGTTTGTCCTGTGTGTGTATTTAGTTGTCTATTTTCTAAATTACAGTCTGCCACAACTTCTGAGACTCCAAATTCAGCTGTCTCCAGGGAGGCCAGCATCCAGTCTTCAGCAGCAGCCACCAGTCAAGGATATGTTTTGCCAGAAGGCAAAATTATGCCAAACACCGTTTTTGTTGGTGGAATTGATGTTAGGGTATTGTATTCATATTTTGTTTTACTTTAAATACATTGTGAAGCCACATAGTGTTTGGATGGGAAGAGGTGGGAGGAGTGCTTGAGCCAAGAGGAGCCCTGGCAACATAGTTGAGAGTTCAATAAATTTTAATTATCCTAAAATGTGGTGGATGATGGGATTCGATGTGTAGACCTAAAAGGGTTTTTCATTGTTTTAAATTTTATGCAGGTTTGGTTTTAACCCATAGAATCTAAAAATAGACTCAACGAAGTGGAATAATTTTGTGACACCAGAGATTGTCTTGCACATAATCAAATCTCTTCACAATTCAATTAGAAGTCTTGAATGCTTAATTTTTACTCTTGAAGTTCATTTCTTTTCATAGATGGATGAAACTGAAATCAGGAGTTTCTTTGCCAGATATGGCTCAGTAAAAGAAGTGAAGATAATCACTGATCGAACTGGTGTGTCAAAGGGGTATGTAAACATACTTGCTATAGCTATTGTTTATAGAACTAAGCATGCTGGAGAGACACCCGATATCAGACAAGACTCAAAGTGGGCATTCATTCTAACATTAGTGAATTTCTTGCTTTTGATAATTTATTTTATGGATAAAAGGTTTTTTAATCAGTTCTTTTACTTAGTCATTTTCCTTGTATTTGTATTTTAATACTTTCTATTATTTCACACAAATGGGTTATCAAATAATTATTTTCTTGGCACATTTCACAGTGTCTTAAATTTTAGCTGTCTTGCCTTAGATAATCTTTGTTAATGAATGTTAACATTAGCACATTCTGACATAATAGACTAAGGAAACAGTGGTATTTATAGAGGAAATGTTACCTATGTATTAGCATATCTATCACAGTATATTCATCTACCATTACCACTTCTGCTATTTTATAGACTGTTAGAAGGTGTAACCATGGTACTATGTAGTTATAATTTTGTATTTCATTTATCTGCCTTTCTAGCTATGGATTTGTTTCATTTTATAATGACGTGGATGTGCAGAAGATAGTAGAAGTAAGTAATAGTCTTACAGAAAATTCTTTAGCAATGCTTTAAGAGTTGAAAAGTGCTGAATGTTCAGTCTTATGTAAAATACAGAGAAAAATAGGCTTCCTTTCTGTTTAAAATAAAAATGTAATCTTATGTAACTTGACAGAACCTACTTGCTTGGGGGCTTCTAGTTTTATCAACTAGAGACAGAGTTAGAAATGGGATGAATGGCTTTACTAAATTTAACTTGATGCTTTGGGATACTTTGATTAGAGTTGTAAGGCTGAGCACAGTAGTATTTGGCCAAGTCTTGGAAATGAAGTATTACCTTATCGTTTGTTACTGTTTTTAGTCACAGATAAATTTCCATGGTAAAAAGCTGAAACTGGGCCCTGCAATCAGGAAACAAAATTTATGTGAGTAAAAACAGAAATTGTTCTTGATGAAACTGCTCAGGTTTTTCAGAGGACTTGACATAATAAGTGTTGCTCTTTTTATTATTTTTTTTAAAGGTACTTATCATGTGCAGCCACGTCCTTTGATTTTTAATCCTCCTCCTCCACCGCAGTTTCAGAGTGTTTGGAGTAGTCCAAATGCTGAGACATACATGCAGCCTCCAACCATGATGAATCCTATAACTCAGTATGTTCAGGTAACAATGGCTTGCATTCTTCTTAGGTTTGTTAGTAGTCTTCCTGAGCTCTGCAATCATATGTATGGTTTGGATGGTAAGTGTAATACAGTTCAGTCCTTGTTAGAATACTTCAAATATGAGGAATTTGTTCTTTTTGTTCATACTCTCTCATTCTTAGTGCTTTTTTCCCTATGCTAAGCCGAAACCTGCCTCTGTGTAGTTTGTAAGCCTTTATCCTAGAGCCTCGGTAGCCACATTACATATATTCCTTTTTTTCCACGGGTCTATATTTCAGACATATACAAATAGTATATATAGAAGAATTTTACTATAACCTTTTCCTTTTCTGGAAAAACTGTCTTTCAAATTGAAGTTCTTTGACTGCTCAGAAACAGCTTTGTATGTTGATTGTTCCTAAAGATGATCAGCTCTTCTGTGATTTCCAAATGCCTCCTCGTGTAGGTTGTTGATACCTGGGTTCATTTTAGTTTGGGAATTGATAGGTTTTATCTATAAATCATAAGGTTCTTGAATTTAATTTGAGCTGGGTTAATATTTAAATTTTCATGCTTACTATGCCTATTGATGCTTAATAACATTCTTGGTACATTTTACTTTTTCAATTTGAGGGACCTTTTTTGGCCAGAAAAGAATAATAAAAACCTATATCTTTTTTTTCTGTGTGTATGAAATATAGACTGTCTCTTTTCCTTATTTTTCTTGCTCCAAATATGACTTAGAAGAAAATCCATACTTACTCCTAATATTTACTGTGATTCATTACTGATACAAGGCATTCATGTGTGCTACTACTTGCTTTCAGTCAATAAATACTGAAGTATAGAAAACATTGATTAAATTACTTAATTTAAAGTAATTCTCTTAACTTTTAGAAATTAAACACAGAAAAATCATAAGGCTGTAGGAAAATTAGTGATTATCTGTTCTGTTAACATTGCTACAAGTATATCGTGAAAATATTTTCATAGAGAAACAGAAGATAGATTTATTTAACTCCCCTTCTAGAACTATATGTATAGTCTGTGTACGGTGACTTCCTAAGGTGAATATTGGTTTAGAAAAGCAGTCATTTATTGTCTTTTCCTCTTTCCTGTGTAATAGGTTATCATTTGACAAGGAATATTTTCTTCATAAAGCCGATCATTTAGACTCCTGAATTGCTATATAGAGAAAAAGGAAAAAAAAACTACATTTTCTTGTTGTATTGTGAATGATACTCTTTCTCATTTTCTCAAATTTATTAATCCAATTTTTTTGTAAATTTTATTATCAGGCGTACCCTCCTTATCCAAGTTCACCAGTTCAGGTCATCACTGGATATCAGCTGCCTGTTTATAATTATCAGGTATTTTTTTTCTTCCTTTAATTGAAAATGGATTTATTCCTCACATAATATATCCTGATTATAGTTTCCCCTTTCTGTACTCCTCATAGCCCCTGTCTGCTTTCATCCTATACAAATTGACTCCCTATAAACAGGTTTCTAAGGTGTCTTTAGTGAAGAAACACCATGACCACAGCAATTCTTATAAAAGAAAACATTTTATTGGAACTGGCTTCCAGTTTCAGAAGTTTAGTCCATTATCAGCATGGCAACATGTAGGCAGACATGGTGCTGGAGCATGGCAGCATGCAGGCAGACATAGTCCTGGAGAGGTAGCTGAGAATTCTACATCTCGATCCATAGCCAGCAGGAAGAGAAAGCCCCTGGGCCTGGCTTGGGTTTTTGAAAACCTCAAAGCCCATCCCCAGTGACAGACTAGTTTCAACAAGGCTATGTCTTTTAATCCTTTCAAGTGCCATTCCTTGGGAACCAAGCATTCAAGTATATGAACCTATGGGGTCATTCTCATTCAATCCACCACAAAAGGGATAGTAACAAAATATAATGAGAAAAACTACCATAGCAAATTGAACGGGGGGGGGGGGGGGACATGGGAAAAGCTCAAGAGAAGTCACAAGATTTAGAGATCCATTTGTTTGCACTCTCAGGAATACCATAAAAACTAGACTACACTGGAAGCCATAATATATAGGCAGAGGACCTGGTGCAGCCCCTGTGCATGCTACCTCAGTCCCTGTGTGTTCATGTGAGCTTTGATCTTGCTGATTAGAGAGCCTTGTTCTCCTGGTGTCCTCCATCCCCTCTGGCTCTTAGACTCATTCTGCCACCTCTTCCTAGGGTTCTCTGAGCCCTGAGGGGAGGGATTTGAATGATCAGATAATTTAAGGAAATGTAAATTAACTTGGGGATATTACTATGGTCTTTCTTTATATAAAATTGCTGTATAGTGTGATTATTTAAACTATCTAAAATGAAAGGAAAGTAGAATTACTCTATAATTCAGGCATCAGTATTATTTAGAGATAAGTATTTTGACAAGGAAAAACATTTGTTCAGACTGTTTACAAAATTCAGTATCTTCTGTTCTTTTTTCAACAAGCATTCTTTCATTTCTGTCAAATACCTGAAAAGTCTAGGCTGAAATGAAATGAAATGATTGATAGTGTATAATTTTGCTAGATGGTACAAAATAGTAGTTCCATGAATTTCTCCCAATAGATGTGACCATATTTATGACCCATGACCATAGCTGTAGTAATAATTTCAAAGAACCACTGTCTTTTTTAATTTCTCTGAATGCCAGCTTTCAATTGAGAAAATGTAAGGTTTATATATTGCCGGAACTGAAAAATGCACAGATATTAGAAGCATAAAGGTACCTATCTTTGGTTCTGTTTTAGGATAAGAAATTGAGTTCGCATGGTTAAATACCTTAACATTGTCTTAGCACCTCTTTTGTAAAAATGTGTAGGTGTTTAAATAATCTTTGTTTCCTTTTCTTAAGATGCCACCGCAGTGGCCGGCTGGGGAACAGAGGAGTTATGTTATACCTCCGGTAAAATGAATTAGCTCAACATACTCTGCTTAGTCTGACAGTTTTTTCCTAATATATTTCTTTTGCCATATTGTGTATATTTATAAATATTTTAATTGCCTTTTTATAGCATGTATTTTACTCTGTTGTTATCTCAGTTATATACTCACATGAGAGAGAAACTGATTGTTTTTTTCACATGGTTTGTGTATGCCCAGTCAATGGCTGCTTCATATACGATAGGTTTTTGGTTACTTGTTGGCATGATCCAAGGAAAGGAGTAAAAAAACTAGATTTCAGAGTTAGCATTTGCTCTTCCTAGAATCTGCCTCTGAGTTTGCAATGAAAATAGGAGAGAAACAAATACTTTACCATTAACATTACTGTATAAAAGAAGATGATGTTACCTGTGAAACACCTGAGCTTCTGTTAACTAACTTTCATAAAGATAAAGATTGGATATTTGAAAAGTATACCAAGAGAAATCTCGGGTACTCCATTATTACTACATAGTATAGTTAATTCTCTTCACCTCCTACTGACTTTGATGTTGACAGAAGACATTTTTAAAATAAAAGACTTAATTTCAGCCATTTAGTTGAAAACAGTTTCTGAAATAGCAGCTTAGCTTTTGATGAATGACTTAGAAATGTATCATGTTTCTTGTTAATTACACTTTTTTTATTGTTTTAAATATAGGCGTATACAACTGTTAACTACCATTGCAGCGAAGTTGATTCAGGAGCTGAAGTTTTGCCAAATGAATGCTCAGTTCATGAAGCTACTCCAAACTCTGGAAGTGGCCCACAAAAGGCAAACATCTAATTTTGTTTACTGGTTTTTATATTTACTTTTATATGTTTTATATTATATTAGTAATGATTCTTTGAGTAGACCTATTTGCCCAGATTTAAAAATTTAAAGAGCTTAGGAAATTTAACGTACAAGATAATGATATCTCAGAGACTCCAAACATTGAGAGTTTCTGATTTCTTTGTCATATCCTCTCTTCTAATTGATTGCATTTTTTAAGTCATATTTTAGTTACTGTTCTGTAATATGACTTGGTAGAATTCAGTGGCTAGGTGTCTACAATTAGTATGAATTATATTTACCATGTCTTTTATAGTTTAAAATTTTTATTTATATAGTAATATGTATTATTATTGTTGTTACTAGTTTTTGGTTTTTCGAGACAGGGTTTCTCTATGTAGTTTTGGTGCCTGTTCTGAATCTCACTCTGTAGACCAGGCTGACCTCAAACTCAACAGAGATCCGCCTGCCTCTGCCTCCGCCTCCCGAGTGCTGGGATTAAAGGCGTGTGTCACCGCTGCCCAGCTGTAATACGTATTATTTATAGTATTCTGTGACATTATAAATATGACATTAGCTTTTAAAATGGTGACTATTTGATACTGAACTAGTCATTTCTTTAATCATATCCTCACCCCAAGATTCTAATTTATATTGTTGAATGAATAAAGTAATTGATAAGTTGGGAATGTGTGTAATGCAAGATTTCACTGTGGACAGATTCCTTATTTATGTGTTAGTGAAAAAAAAAAGAAAACTACTAAACAATAGGATGATAACAAATTGCCTGATTTGTTGCACAATCTTAAAATTTGAAAAAAAGGGCACAGTGATGTATAGCTGTAATCTCAGCACTTTGGAATAGAAGAATAAGGAGTTCAAAACTAGCCTTGGTTACATAGCTGGTGTGAGGCAAGCTTAGGGTTGCATAAGACTGAGCCTCAAAAAAAAAATAAATAAAAACTTCACACACATAAATACACATATAAAATTAAAATAGCCAGCCTGTACTATTATTCTAACATGTCACTCTAAATACTTTCAAATATTAAAACTCTTGATTCCTTCTGTAATAGGAAAAATAAATGCTGTAAGCAAAATACCATAGTCTTAATAAATACAGCCTTTTAAATTTGCTAAGACACTAGATTTAGGAGAACTATATATAAAATAAACAATGATAAGAATTTGACATTATGAATGAATTTCTTAGAAGTGTATATGTTCAGTATACTTTAAAAAATCCATTAGCAGTAAATAAAAGATGTAGTCTTTAAACTTCTGTGTTTCAGAAGTCTGTGGACCGAAGCATACAGACAGTGGTCTCTTGTCTATTTAACCCTGAGAACAGACTGAGAAATTCTCTTGTTACTCAAGATGATTACTTCAAGGTAGGACAAGAATAGTATTCAGAACAAAATGTGTATGTGTTAACATTGAAACATTTTTCCTGTGGGATACATACATACATACATACATACATATTTTTTAAAGATTTATTTATTATGTATACAATGTTCTTCCTGCATGCCAGAAGAGGCACCAGATCTCATTACAAATGGTTGTGAACCACCATGTGGTTGCTGGGAATTGAACTCAGGACCTCTGAAAGAACAGCCATTGCTCTTAACCACTGAGCCATTTCTCCAGCCCCTGCATATATTTTTATACTGATGAAGTTGCTACAAACTATGGTAACCATTATGGTGGTTGAGTTTTACCCAGAAGTGTGTTGGATGCTGTGTAAGCCTTAGAATAATAGTTTATCTTTAGGGAAGAAAAGTTTTTAGAAGGTAAACATTTCATGAACTGTTGGGCACATAGCTCAGTGAGTCAAGTGCTTACTGAGCAAATGTGAATTTGGACTCAGAATTACACAAATGCCAGGTAGGTTTTAGCAGCCTTCCTAAAGATCTGCAGTCCTCAGATGCAAAAACAGGATCCTGAGCAAGCTGTGTAGCCAGGTCAACCCATATCAGTGACCTGACTTCTGTGAAAAAAGGTAGAGAGCAATCAGAAAGACTCAAGATGTTAACCTCAGACCTACACAAGAATGCACACACACAGGGAACACACAAGCATACACACAGAGAAATGGGAAGGTATTATAAAAGGGTCATGAGTTGGCAGATAAAATAACTTGACCACACAGTAAAAGAAAAATTTGATAGCGGAATGTAATTCATGGGTATTGTACTAAAGAGAACAAAAGAACTACTTGGTTAATATATTTGAACATTGTGGGGAATGAAGAGATAAAACTGAGGAGGTTGGAAATAATCAAGTGAGAATGAATTTAGCAAAGATTGAGTTTCTAATCTTCTGTCCACATTGTACAGATGACTTACACTTTAGGACTACAGTTTTGCCTGCCATCTCTGTGGAGGTTTAGTTTGGGGGTTAGAACTCGGGGACTTAGACATGCTGTAAGCACATACTTTACTCCTGAGCTGTTCTTTAGTCCCAAGACATTTTACAAATATAAAATGAGGATGAATAGAACACAGAGTCTTAGGTCCCTTTACTTTTGAGTCTGACTCTGAAGTCTTCACTGGTTAGTCCAGTGGAGAGAATATTGCATTTGAGGAAGATTTTTTTTTGAAATAATAGATAAATGATAGGTGTATAATATGGATATCCTACAACTCATTTAAAGTACATAATTCAGTGGCTTTTTAGTATATTTACTTAATTATACAACCGTAAGTCAAATTTAAAAATGTCTTAGCCATCCCAGAAACGAACCCTTTCCTATTAGTACTCAATCTCCGTTTCTAACCTCTAGCCTTAGACAGCCAGTGAAAGTTATTACCCACTTTCACTAAGTTTTACCTGCTTTTGTGTGTGTGTGTGTGTGTATGTGTAGCATAATGAGTAAAAGATACTCATTTAAAATTGTTTCATTTTTTTTCTACACAGTGCAATATATAACTGCAGTAGTCACCTTGCCCCAAAGTTCTAAAGGTATTAAATGACTTGTTTGAAAGCAAAACGTCTTCAAAATTGAGTTTTTACCTGGTGTTAGAAAGAAAACTTACCTTTGAACTCTAGAGCTTTCTTCCCCTCTAGTTAGGAATCAGAAATTAGTGGAGTGGTCTGCTGTTGTTTGTTATACCACCACCCCTGCCTCCCCCCTTTCTTTCTGTCTCTGTCTGTCTGTCTCTCTCTCTGTCTCTGTGTGTGTGTGTAAGTGCACGTGCACATGTTCACAGGTAAGTCAGCATATGTGTATGGAGGCCCACAGTCAATGTTGGGGTTCTTGGAATCCCAAGGACTTGTCCTGATTACATAGAGCAAGCACATGGGGCCCCAGACCTATTGTTATAAGCAACTAAATGCTGTTTTTGAAATTGAATGCTCTGTTTATTTCCATCATAAATCCCATTTTTTGTTTTAACTTCAGCCCCATAATTTTAATTTATTACTACCTAACTTCTAAAAACATATACATTTGTGACCACTTTTCTAGACCCTAACCTTAATGGGATGTTACCTTATTGTGTGTACACATGAAGGTGCTTGTGGCAGTCAGAGGTGGACTTTGGGTGTCTCACCACCTTACTGTTTTAAACTGATCTTCCACTGAATCTGGAGCTTGTCCATTTGGCTGGGCTGGGTGACCTATGCTATAAGGATTTGCCTGTCTCTTGTTCTACTCTTCCAGGACTGTAATTAGATAGTAGTGCACCTCTAATACCAGCCTTTTAAAGGGGGTACCAGGGACCTGAACTCATGTTCTCAGGCTTGTACAATAGGTACTTTACCAAAGAAGCCACCTTTCCAGCCACACACTCTTTACATAATGGAATCTGGTCCCCAGGAAAAGGGCAAGATTAAACTAGTTGTGTAGAAAAGAAAATACTATTTTATTAACCCCCTTTCTCTTTTAAGGCTTCACTTCCCTGTATCTACATCTCTGTAAGCAACAGAGTAAAGGAAATATTTCTGAAAACATTAGTCTTCTGTATGCATGTGCCCTAAATTGAACCAATTATATGCACATATTTTAAATTATACTGAACACATGTGCAGACTTTTTTGTTTTTATTCTTCACAATGCATTAAACTACATTATTAGGTAGAAGAATGAGAAATTTAAAGTATACAGAAAGATCCCCAGTGTATAATGCAACCACACCATTTTATATAAGAGATTTGAGCAAACCTTAGGTTTTCATATCTATGGGGGAGAATGTTCCTAGGACCAATCCCCTTGAGAAAACATTTTAAATTTTCTTATCTTTGCCTCATAAAGAATGGTACATTTTCATAGATTGAAGCTAAGCCTTAAGTATGCAAGATTTAGAGCTTTTAATCAAAATAAAGGATTTCAAGTTGAAATAGAGTACTGTTCTCAAATACGGTTTCTTTCAGATGCAATTGTTAATAAAAACAATAGGTAGGGATTTGTTTTGTTGTTTGGGGAGGATTTTAGTTTTCTCTTTCTTTCTTAATTGTATACTGGTGCTTTGCCTGTGTATATGTCTGCACTACATACTATGTTTGCCTGGTGCCCACAGAAGCCAGATAAGATTCTGATTCTCTGGAACTAGAGTTAACAGTTTGTGAGCTGAAACGTGACTGGAAATCCAGCCCACATCCTCTGGAAGAATAAGTGCTCTTAACCACCAAAACGTTTTTCCAGACCTTTGGGGTTATTTTGTTGTTTTGTTGGATGGCTTTTGTTTTGTTGGCTGGCAAGATGGCTCAGCAGGTAAAGACATTTGCCACCAAGCCTGATGACCTTTGTTTAATCCCTGAAACCTACATATGTTGTAGGAGAGAAACTGGACCAGCAAATTGTCCTCTTGACCTCTCCATATGGACCATGGCACATATGCATGCATGCATGCTTGTACACACAAAATAAATTCTAGTGAAAAAAATTTTAAAGAATAGTTTTAAGAATCACATAAATTTTCCACTGTCTGTCTTTGGTTCACCTGCCAAATCATTTAATTATCTAAAAAGTACTAATTATAACTCATTTCTGAGTTTACTGGGATTCCTTTTTAATTTTGTCATTTAATAAAGCCTTAACAGTTGGTGCATTTATTGTTGCAGAGATCCTCCAAATGCTCTCCCTTTCTCCATTTACTGTATTTAAATGTAAACCAACACATTGGTTATTTTGTAATAGATGAGTAGTGGTAGTGTGGAATTTTCAGTGATTTAAAATGACTTTCTGTCTCTTCTAGGATAAAAGAGTGCATCACTTCAGAAGAAGCCGGGCAGTGCTTAAGTCTGACCACCTTTGCTAATTTAGTAGTCAAGGCTGCTTGTTGTTGACTACTAAAAGAGATGGAATGGTTTTCACTATTACAGAGGGGTTGACAAATCACACTCAGACTTTGTATAAGAGTTCTATTAGATTACCTAGTTTTGTGTTGAATCTGTTCATTAGATGTTTATGTAGAAACTGGTTTTGTGTTCACTATATAGTTGAAAGAAAAATAATTGCAAGTAAAAAGGATAAAAAATAATTTTCAAATAATTGAAAAATAGCTGAAAGGAATAACTTTTAAGACTTAAAGGACTTTTAATTGAAATTGGCATTTTAAGAGTTCAAAAACATACTAGTTTTCAAGAAAAATTTTATAAACCTATTTTGAAAGGTCAGAATTTTGATAGACTACAAGCATTTCACTTCTCTACAGGTACCTGAACAGTACAGTATTTACAGTATTGTACTTTACATTTATTATTTGTCTAAACATTTGCCACAAGAGCATAATTTTTAGAACTGCATTTTTAATCAGTGGAACTCAATATATAGTAGCTTTATTGAAGTCTTCCTTATCTAAACCCAGGAAAACAGATTCTTAACAGTCCAATCAGTGGGTCTTACATTTATACAAAATATTTTACCCTGTATTTAATCCACACACATGCACATATCCTATTTATTTGGTTGGGATGGTAATGAGGATATCTAAAATTCTGGGTATAATTTTGTTTAACGAATCCAAGACAAAAACTAAACTTTGCTAGGTGTATAAGCTATTCTCAGTGAGTTAATACTCGTTTTTCTTAAAATGCTGAACTGAATGGCTGTCTTAAAATTGTGCAAAATACTGATATTAAAGAGTGCTGAAAATTTTTTATGTCACTTAAAAGTTAATCAGAGTATCTGAAAGAAATTTTTATAAAAACATTCAAAATAGAAGTTGTTACAGAGTAAACAGATTTTTAGTTTTGTTAGTCTGTTGTATTTCCTTTTGTAAAGTAAAATATGTCCAAAACAGTCAAAGTAGGTAATTTTGACATTTCTAAACCACAAAATTTGTTTCATAATTGTATCCCAAGAAAGTGGTAGTTTATTTGTTTTTAGATTGATGGTCTCTATTGGACATTATGCATGGTGACAGCAGAGACCCTTTGTGCCCACAGTCGTTTGCAATCTGTACTCCCATTCTGTCAGGATTTGTTCCATGGTATAAAGTAAGCAAGTAACCGATAGGAGCAGTTCAGGGGCTAAGCCTTAGAATGTAGCATGGGATGACAGTACCTTTCTAAAGGACTCAATTAGATGGACACCATCTGACCTGCCGTGGACATGAGTTTTAAAATGCCTTGTCGGCCTGCCTTGTATTAGCCCTTCCCTCAAACACGGAGATTCCACTTAACCCTAACATAATGGAACCACCATGGGTCATGTCACAAGTGTCCATAATGATCTTCAACTCTTAATTTTATTCTGTATCTGAAGGACAAAAATCTTTTTAAGTCACCAAGAGGTCAATATACCAGAAAAGTAGAAAGTGTCCCGAACTTTGTTCTTTTATTTGTCCCTTGTTTATTTCAGTGTATTTGTATTTTTGTGTGAGATTCTTAACACGTATCACTCTGATTAAATCTCCAGCTTACTGTGAATGATACCCTAAATTCTAAAGAACAATTGTAATTGTTGCCGTATGACTTTAAGGAAAAGTAAGGGAATAAACTTTCATCTGCTGTTCTGTTGGAGTCAAGTATTTAAGAGAAGGGAGAAAAAAACTGAACCTTTCAAAATGGAAGATTAATTTTAAACTTAAAAGTATGTTCCTATTACCTATTGCTGATACTATCTTTGCATAAATGAATAAAGCTTTTTTTCAAAAATAGCATTGACTTATTGTCATCTAGAAATGATGGGAAATTTTGGTGAACAATGTGAGACAATGTATAAATCCTTGTGCTTAAAAATTGTAAATACGCTGCATTTGCTAAGCTGGCAGCTAATTTATAAAATTTTGGGATTTTCTTGCTTTCTGTAAGAAATTATGTGTGTGTATATATATATGTATGTATATATACACACACACACACACACACACACTTTCACACATATGTACATGCTTTAGTCCCTGTTTTATTCCTGTGAAGAGGCACCGTGACCAAGGCAACTTTTTTTTTTTCTCTTTTTTTATTTTATTTTATAATACCATTCAGTTCCACATGTCAGCCACGGGTTCCCCTATTCTCCCCCCTCCCACACCCTCCCCTTACCCCCAGCTTACCCCCCATTCCCACCTCCTCCAGGGCAAATCCTCCCCCGAGGACTGTAATCAACCTGGTAGAATCAGTCCAGGCAGGTCCAGTCCCTTCCTCCCAGACTGAGCCAAGTGTCCCTGCATAAGCTCCAGGTTTCAAACAGCCAACTCATGCAATGAGCACAGGACTTGGTCCCACTACCTAGTTGCCAAGGCAACTTTTTTAAACATTTTATTTGTGGATTTCACATCATGCATCCTGGTCCCGTCCACCTCCCCATCCTTTCATACCTTCCCTCTGCCCTTGCAACCTCCCCACCTTCAAAAGAAAAAAGATCAAGCCGGGCGGTGGTGGCGCACGCCTTCGCCTTTAATCCCAGCACTCGGGAGGCAGAGGCAGGCGGATTTCTGTGAGTTCAAGGCCAGCCTGGGCTACCAAGGGAGTCCCAGGAAAGGCGCAAAGCTATACAGAGAAACCCTGTCTCGAAAAATCAAAAAAAAAAGATCTTGTCATAGAAGCTGTGGTGTGACACAGTGATCCAAACAGTGTACCCTTTATTCCATACATCTTTACTTGGAAGTGTTCATTGCAATGAGTCATTGCTCTGGTTCAAGGCCTCTGGAGTGTGTTCGGCCCTCACTGGGACTCCTTGGATATCTTGTTGCCCAGTGTCGTGGAGATCTTGCAGCTTTGGATCTCTAGGACAGGCCTCTACTCTCTTTACATGCTTTGGCATGTAGAGGTGGGGTGGGCAAACTCAGCCCTGGTTCAGGTCCTGGATAGTAGCTAGGTTGTTCCGTCTGCCAGCTTTCATCAATAGGCAGGCTTTCCAGCACTTCCCTGGCTAGCTCACTGCAGCAAGGGGCAGGGCTGCTCTTGCTCTTATGCCTTGAGGGCCAACTATTATGTTGCCCAGGTGAGGTGCAAGGGCCACTCTAGAGTACCACAGTTGGTGAGGGGCAAGGGCATTTTTCCCACTCATGCCCCCACCCCAGGCCCGTTCCTGCTGCTGCAGGTGGTTAGGGACAAGGGAGGGGGAAGGCATGTTTCCTTCGCCCATACCACCACCTGGCAGGTGAGGGGGTGTGGGGTCAGCTCTTCTGCTTTCACACCTGGACTGGCTTACCCCGTACCACACCCCGACAACAGGGTCAACTCTACTGTGCTGCCCAGGTGAGGTGCAGAGCCTGCTCTACCGAGTACCACAGTTGGTGAGGGGCAGGGTCAGCTCTCCCAATTGCCGCAGGGATAAGGGGGAGGGCAACTTTCCCTCACCCATGCCACCACATGGCAGGCAAGAGGGCAGAGCCAGCTCACCCACACCCTGGCCAGTCCCAGGCAGGTGTTAATGGTGCTGAGAAGGCTCTGACCAAGCCAACTCTTAATAAGAAAAAGCATTTAATGGGGCCTTAGTTTTCAGAGGCTTAGTGGTGTGGATGACTGATTGATAAAACACTGATTGGCCAGTAGCCAGGAAGTGTAGGTGGGACTAACAGCAGAATTGAGAGAATAGGAAGGCAGATGCTACCAGCCGCCGCCATGACAAGTGAGATGGAAGGTACCAGTAAGCCACAAGCCACGTGGCAACTTACAGACTAATAGAAATGGGTTGATTTAAGCTGTAGAACAGTTAGCAAGAAGCCTGCCACGGCCATACAGTTTGTAAGCAATATAAGTCTGTGTGTTTACTTGGTTGGGTCTGAGTGGCTGTGGGACTGGTGGGTGAGAGAGATTTGTCCTGACCATGGGCCAGGCAGGGAAACTAGCTACAAAATGGCACCCAACAGGTTGGCAAAGAGTTTCCACCTAAAACCTGAGAAAAAAAGATTCTAAAACGGAGCTAAAAACAGCTTCCTAGTTGTCTCTCTCAAGTTAGCAGCAGTCTGGATTTGAGCTACACTATGGCGGGTTTGTGTCGTGCATTCGAGCTTGACCCGAATGTTATGCAGAGGTGTCTCCAAGCTGCGCACTATGGTGTGTGTTGGATATAGTTTTTACTAGTTTTTAAAAAAAGTTACTGGGCTACACGATGCTTTGATAATGCATAGACCCACTGTTTCTAAGAGTTATGGCTCCCAGAGCTGGTGGTAAACTGTACCACTGCCATGATGGGAAGCTGAGGTGGGCGGAGCCACCAGCCACAGCGGGGCCGTTTCAGTCTTAGAAATGCTGCAGTTTAAAGAAGTAGGTTCACAATAAGGCAGATTCAGATGAAACAAGACTTTAAATGCTTTTACAATGTATGTAAAAATGAATGTAGGCTTAAAAGAGAAAAGGGAATATATGCGGTAATATAAACAAATAGTTTTTTAAAAAATCTTTAAAGAGACAGTAAAGACAGTATAAAAATAAGCCACGTAAAGATGGGTATTACACAGAGAATCTAGATTGTGTTATCCTTGGGATTTTTAACTACAGAAAAACATTTGATTGTAAAAGCTGTTGAATTAAGCCAATTTGTATATTTTAAAGATACCTTGACTTCAAAATTTGAATGGAAGGATATGTTGCTTTGGAAAAGAAGCTCTGCTTTTGTTTCCACAGAAAGCAAGAGGCTATGGATTTGTTCCAGATTAAAATACAGCAGTTTTGACCAGCCAAGATACCCTGAAAGGTCTCCAATGACCATGGCTCAGATGATCCAACATCCAAAATGGTTTCAAGGCAACTGGCTCAAATGATACACCCTCACGGACTACTCCATAACCCTAAAAATTTCTTTGTGTCCCCATAAGATACAGCACTCCCCTCCAGCAGGAAGTAGTAAGAGAAGCTATGCTCAATTCCCAAATATACCAAGCTGGCTTTGGAGATGGAATTTGCTCACTCCTTCTCTAAACCCAAACATATTGCTAAAAAAAAAAAAAGTTGAGTAATTCTTTTGTTCCATATCAGAAGAGCCAGCCCTCTGTTGTGGGACAGATAAAAACCAATATTTTTATTTAAAACAGGTTGATTATAAATGTGACCTCTTTCTAAAGAAAAAAAAGGGTGGAGAGTATAGATATAAAATAAAAGGATAGATTAATGAACCTACTTTTGTTTAAAATGTTTTACATTGCTATGGATTTTAGTTTATTGATACAAATTTAAAGTTAATTTTGTTACACTGTGTGTATATTTTTACTCTTGTTTAAGGTATTATGCTTGTACAGCTCATTTAAAATTGTAATGGATAATTAAGAAATAGATTAATAATTAGTCATTTATGATAATCATGCTTGTAGCCATGTTAAGTTTTATAGGTATACATAGATATAGTTCAGATAGATAAGTAATCTTCAAACACTTCAAAGACCTACAAAATATGACATTTAAAATGTTTTTAAAAATTTAGACTTTCTAGACAGTGAGACATGTCTGCTCCTGGCAGCACCGATTTACTTAGAGAAGGATGGGCATTGAAGACACTTTCTGTGGAGTTTATCTTCTTCTTGGCAAAAATAGCCATTTGGGCAAGAAACTGTTCTTTCCTGAACTGCTTGAAAAAATGTATTGACTGGACATGCAGGACCCATACAGCATTAGTCCATTATCTTGGCAGAAAGCATGGCATCATGCAGTTAGGTATGGTCCTGGAGAGGTACCTGAGAGCTCCATCCTAATCTGCTAGCAGAGAAAAAGAAAGCTTTGAGGCTTCAAAATCCCACCATCCCATGACCCTTTCTCCAACAGGGCCACACCTAAATCCTGCTAAAACTTTACACCAGCTAGGAGCTAGACATTCAAATATGGGGTCCTTCTTGGTTTTTTTTGTTTGTTTGTTTTTGTTTTTGTTTTGTTTTGTTTTGTTTTGATTTTGTTCTAGTTTTTTGAGACAGGGTTTCTTTGGCTGTTCTGAAACTAGCTCTATAGACCAAGCTGGTCTTGAATTCACAGAGATATGCCTGCCTTAAAGGCATGTGCCACCACAGCCTGGCTATGGGGTGCATTCTTAAACAACCACAGTACCTTTTTATGAGAAAAATACTATGTGGAGCTAAAAATAATTCATAGTAGTTTTCATTGCAGTGTGTGAACAGTGGTCTCTGTTGGGAATGCTGGAGCACACAACTGGCTTCAGTTGCTTGGGCAAGGCCCCTCTCATTTTACATGCAATGGAATGCTTTGCTGCCCACTTTTGGGACTGAGCTCTTTGACTCTGTTTATGTTTGCAGGTATCCTATAGATTCACATCTCATTTGCTTCACATAAGAGTGCGTCCAGAGTAATTTTTCTCAGTATCACTGCTCTGGAAGTTTGAAAAAAATTTTTAAAGTACATTGAGAAGATCAGTACCCAACATGGTCTCCATTTCTAGTCCCAGCCCTTGGAGTTCTGTAAAAGGAAGGTGTAGGTTCAGGAATTCTTGCAGATAACTGGTATATTTTAATAGTTGATAAACTGAATAGCTGACTCTAACAGAAAATTATGATTCTATAATATTTTAGAATATTTAGAATATATAATAATATAAGGCTATATAGGATACAAAGGAGTGGCTTTGGGGATCATCAAAGATTAAAATTGATACTTAGTATGTAATTGCTGAAATTAGAGTTCATTTTAAATATGCATTTTATGCATTTGTATGGGTATACATCCATGCATATATTCCTGTGCATGTATGTATACCAACTATAGCCACTAATTTAACTGTCATAACTAATGGCTTCTCTGGTTCAAGACACACACATACCCTTGGCTTAAGACCTGTGCCCTCTTGTTGGTGACCCAAGTTATGGTGCAGCTAAGTGGCCAAGAGAAACCCAAAACTTCTGCCTGTTCTCAGTCTTGCTGCAGGGAGGAGAAAATAGTTACCTGATCCACCACCAGAGGGAAAGTAGAAGTTCAACTCCTTTCCTGTTCACAGTTTATATATTCTCTACCAGTAATGAATGTAGTTGGAAGACCCCCAAACCCTCCATCTTTGGAGAAGCTGCAGGCCCTTAAGAGCCTGTTGGAAACAGCCCAATGGAAACTTTTAAGATAGGAGGGCATTGGACAATTTTCTTCAAGAAACGTTATTGGGAGGATTAAAAGTGGCAGCCAGAAAACCAGCTAATTTAAGGTAAGTCAGGTTATTCAAGGACCTGATGAATTGCCTTCTGGGTTTCTGGAAAGACTCTGTGACACAAATTGGGTATTTACCCAGTGAACCACTAATATTTCCTTTGTCATGCAGTTAGCTCCAGACATAAGGAGAAAGCTCCAGAAATTAGAGATATTTGAAGGAATAAATAGATCTCAACTTTTGGAAATTGCTCAGAACGTTCACAACAGTCGAGATTCAGTTGAAGACAGGGAAGGACAATCTGCTATGTGGAGACTTCTGCCCTTGAAGAAACACAAAGAGAAATGAGGGGAATAGACAATGGGAAGGGATTCAGGGACTGACTCACCAGCATTGTTGGTTGGGGCCCTGAGTGCAGATCTGTTGGAATTCAGACCAAACATGTCCACAAAGCCTGCTGCTCCAGTGTGTATAGATGGCCCCATAGCTCTGAACAATGAGGAGGAATGTGGACAGACAACAGAGGGCATTTTAGTAGTCCTCCAATCCCTGGGGTACAGAATATCAGCCAAGAAGATTCAGTTGTTCATCCTTCAGGTCACATACCTAGGCTACAACCTAGAAGAAGGAAAGCAGACACTTTCCCGATACCATGTTTCAGCTTTCAGCCATCCTGCAAATCCCCATCCCACATCAAAAAAACAAAACAAAATAACAAGTGTGGGCATTCCTGGGGATGTTGAAGGCTGTAGACCATTTGCTGAGTGGCCAAGCCCAGGGGTATGTAGCCTTTGGAATGGACTGAGACTGAACAGAGGGCCTTTGAAGCCTTAAAAAATATCCTGCCCCAGCTTTGGACCTCACAGACATTACTAAGAAATTTCACTTGTATGTGGATAAGACCAGAGGCATAGCCTAGAGGGGTCCTCATGCAAACCCTGGGATCCTGGAAAAGACCAATGGCATATCTGTCCAGTCTCAGCTGGATGGCCAGCATGTATAAAGACCATAGTTGCTACTGCCCTGCCAGTAAAAACAAAGAAAAAAACTACCCTGACAAATTTAACTTTAGGGCACGAACTGTTCCAAACAGCCCTACACTGTTGAGACCCTCTTTAGAAGGGAACCTGGGAGATGGATATCTAATCCCTGGATAACCCAATACTAAGCCCTGCTTCTGGATCAACCCCTCATTTGGTTCCACAAGACATCAGCCCTCAACCCTACCAGTCTCCTGCCTTGAGGTGACTGGCATGATCCAGTCTATCAGGCATGATCTGACTGATGTCCTGTTGGTGATACCAGACTCAGATGGGAGAAATTTCAACCCAAATGGGATCAGGTATGCAAGGACAGAAGTGGTGACCCAAGATAGGTCTTTCTAGGCACACTCTTTAAGCAGGGTAGCCTCAGTTCAGAGAGTTGAGCTTTTACCTTTGACTTCAGCACTCCATTGGTAAAAACCAAGGCTATTATCACATACACTGATAACTAATATGCTTTCACCACAGCCCATGTCCATGGGGTTCTACAGGGAAAGAAGACTGCTAACCTCAGCAGGAAAAGATATCAAAAATAGAAAAGAAAGCTGTATTAGAAGCTATCTGGTTACCCAAAAGGTTGGCCATTGTCTATTGCAGAGGACTCCAAAGAGATTTCCCGGAAGGGAAACAGGACAGCTGACTTGGCCTCATGGAAAATAGCCCTAGAATCACTGGGGCCTCTCCTTGAGTCCTGGTAGGTCTGCAGGAGCCCAGTTTTCAGACTGGACCACCTGAAATATACCCAGAGGTGAGACTGCCTGGGTGAGACAAGGACTGGTCAGCAGGATAAATAAGGATGATGGACAGACCCATCCTTCCCGGGAATTTGGAAAGGCCACTGGCTATGGATCTCTACCAAGGCCCCACCTAGGGACCACAAAAGTTGCTGAACTCCTCAGACCCAGTCCTTGAAGGCTTTGCAGGAAGCTCACCAGGCTAGGGACCAGACTGTGAAGGGAATCCTGTTGTCTCTCACCTCTGAACTTGCCCAACAGTTCCAATCAGGAAACTTGGTTTGTAAAGAGGATCCCTGCCCAGCCCCCGGAACCTGTCTCAAAGGGACCCTACCCAGTCATTCTCACCACTCCAACTGCTGTCAAAGTAGCTGATGTCGTCACTTGAAGAAGGAAAAAAAAGGCCACTGAGGACAACAGATGGATTCTCAGTTGGATCTCAGACCCTGTAAAGATAAGACTGAGCAGAGTTTATAACCTGGGATGCATAATCCCCACCAGCCCCAAACCTGGACATGGGAATTCAGAAAAATCAGGCATGGGAAACTCTTTCAGGTAGACCTCTGCTCTCTTTTGTCCCCTCCAGGGGTAGAACAATATGGATCTAGGGGAAGAATGGGGACCAGTAAATCAGTTGTGAAGACTGGCTATACTAAAGGCCTCAGGGACTACAATTTTATACATGCTCTGCCAAGGACTGTTACCTGCATCATGTCCTCAAATTACCTGGCTTGCTTGTACTAATGGTTTGACTAAATGTGCCTCCTCTGATCATGGGAAAGTCACAGCTCCACTTTGTTTATACCGGTCTATGCTATCACCTAGGCATAGCCTATAATGGAGAAGACAGGGTGGTAGCACATATTGGTTGACTTGACTCAATGTTAACGAAGGTCAAACAGGCCCTAGCCAATTCTGGTCTGTATTCTAGCAAGGACAGGAATAGTTAGTGCAACTACCATAGGTATCTCAGCCTTATTTGTTGGGAACCAAAGCTTTATGGAACTCAATTCCCAGGCAGACTTAGACCTAGGCCATTTGGAGAATTTTATTCCAGACTGGAAAGCCAAACTGACTCCTTCACAGAAGCAGTTTTACAGAACTGAAGGAAACTAGACCTCTGTTTTATGAAACAGGGAAGCTGACTCTACATGGCTTTGGGAGAAATTTGCTGTTTTATGCCAACCAATTAGTGGTAATTAGGGAAAACCTTGTCATGACACAGAAAGAAAGGAGACACAGATCAGGTCATTGGTATCAGTTTCTGTTTACCTGGTCCCAATGGCTGACCACCTTACTGTCAGCATTAGCTAGACCATTGATTCTTATTCTGATCAGACTAGTTGTGGGACCCTGCATCCTCAACTGCATGACCAACTAAGTAAGCTACTGGTCATTAGGACCATGTATTCCCCCTAGAACAGGACATATCACTAATTTGACTCAGGCCCATAGAACCAGTGGGGAATGTGACAGAGTAAGACAGTGCAGAAGTTCCTCCATCTTGTATCCCTGTTGAGACCATTTTAGATTTAACTTGATGGAGAATGCCATAGAAAATTCAACTCTATTCTAGGAATCTGAGGCCAGGATGCCCCAGCTAGCTTAGCTTAGCTTCTGTCAAACTGCCCACTGTGCAGACCTCCCCCACCAGCTGAATGCTTACCTTAGCTTCTGTCAAACTGCTTGCTTGTGCAACCCCTCCCTACCCCTCCACCCTCCATCTCCACATGAAGCTGCAGAGCAAAATACCAGAATGTGATTTTTGCCTGTGAAAGCCCCTTACAATAAATGCTTGGGTTACACTTAGGTTCTGAATACATGAGTATAGTGCCAGCCAGTTGAAATAAAGACTTTCAATTGGCTCTAAATTGTATCTGAGTGGCCATCTCTGGTGAACTCCCCATAAGCTATTACCTAGAGTATTCGGTCATCTCTGATCAAGCTGAGTAGGTTTTAATAGTATGAAACTCCTAAACTACACCACATATATCTTCAAATTTTATTTTAAGCCAGCTTTACGGCATCTGAAGTAGAATAGTTGAAGATTACTGAGATTTTCAACACGATTAAAACTTTGACAAGTCCTTTGTAATCGCTTATTCAGTGTTAAGTACCCTTACTGCAGGAAAGTTGTTGAGTTCCAAAAATAAGTCCTCTGCCACAGTTCCCTATAGTTGTAAGGTCCCACAGTCTCAAATTTTCTTGGTTGCTTCTAAAGGTGACCTAAAAATAGGACGCCACATTGCTTAGTTTCCGGGCCTGCTCTTCTCGCTGCTGTTTTGAGTGTAATAAGGAACTCTGCTTTCACAGAGATGGCCATAGAGGGAGGGGAGGAGCCATCAAGGGGAGAAAAGCAGCAGCATTTCCCATTGACCAAATCTTACAGCAGGACCAGCTGCTGAGGACTACCGTCTAGAATCCCTAAAATGCTTCTCTGAGATGAGGTTTCCTCCCAAACATAGCTGGCAAACTGTAATCTAGGCTTTCCTGACATTATGTATAATATGTGTCTCTGTGTGTAATGGATTCTTTTGAGCAATTCCTCACCACCCATCAAAGGCTTGAGTTTTCCATCTGTAGACAGTACATTTGCTGGTGGAAAAACAATAAACTTAAAAAGTTAAAACTATAAACATGCGTTTTTGAATGCTCATGCAAAATATTCAATCTGCATAGCAAAGAAATGATAGGTAATTCTGCATTGCATTTAGAGTTAAAGACATCTGTCCAATATGGCTGTAGCTGTAGGCCAATCCCACAAAAGTGCAAAATATTGTCTCCTGATGACAGAAGTTGAAAATACCATCACACAATTAAGCTCTATGGTAGCTATATTTTACATTTTTAACTGGTCTGCAGCAAGCTTTTCTAGTTGGGTCTCTAGCCTGTGTTCCCAAGGCAAGTCTTTTTGTCTTCTATGCACCTCCATTAAGGCGGCGTGCTAGGAATGTGCCTCCCCCACCCATATAAAACTCTTAGATACCGGTTCACTGGGTCTTTAACAGTAGAACAAATGCCTGAATAACTGGGATCGTCAGGTCATGAAAGCTGTTTATAAATTTAAGCAATAGAAGCAATTCAGGAAGTTGGAAGTTTTATAACCCTTAATTGGTTCCTTTTTACAGAAAACAAAGTTACCAAAACTACATTAAGAGTATAATCACATGTATTGTCTTCCCTCAGAATCAAGAGGATAGAGACACACTCTCGTTGATCTTGAGTGAAATATTTATTGTATGAAGAAAGCAAGCTGCACCGATAAGAGCCAGCCAGGCCAGCTCTTTGCAGTTCTGCCCTCTCTGCCCTTGTACAATTTGCCTGCAAAAATTGGCATTGCCGCTTTCCACAGTAAATCTGGCTGGGCATCGAGGAGAAGGGCAACTGAAAATACAAGACCTTTTCCTCTGTGTTTGTCAGTACTATCTGCCTGTTAGGACGGCTCACTGTGTGTCAAACCCGCCCAGCACTGACCAGCTTGGTAAGAGAGTTTAACTTCGCTCTTCTCGTCCTCCAAAATGGACTTTGTTATCGCTCATCGCTTTGCTTACTGTGTGTCTGTTTTGAGCACGATGAAATCTACCTAGGGTTACATCCACAGTTAGATCAAAGCAGTGTTTGGTAGGCAAGGCGCTCAGTGATAGCAGCCCAACAGGAAGGTGGGAACAATCCTCAGAACTGCAGAGCTGCAGGCCCGAGCTCTGGTCTCAGGGACAGGTTCTGAAAGTCAGGCAGGCCTAAAGTTCTGTAATGTGTCTCGGGTCCATGCAGCACGCAGCTACAGCTGTGGATCAAGTTCAGGTGTATTATGCTGTCATTAACAGGGCTTCCCTGATGAGACTGCACTGCCCAGGGCCAGTAAAGAGCACAGAGATGAACCACTCAGGGAACAGCGCCTGCTGTATTACACATGCGCAACCACCTATCTACTGGAAGCCTATAGACTGTGATTGGTTAGCACTTTACCTCGGATTGGACGGTGAGTGCTCATACCACCAGACTCTCTGTGCGGAGGAAGAAGCTCATAAAAGGAGACAGGGAAGCCTGCCGGTGGTGGTGCACGCCTTTAACCCCAGTACTCGGATGGCGGAGGCAGGCGGATCTCTGTGAGTTCGAGGCCAGCCTGGGCTACAGAGCAAGATCCAGAACAGGCACCAAAACTACACAGAGAAACCCTGTCTGGAAAAACCAAAAAGAAAGAAAAAAAAAAAGGAGACATGGAGAGTACAGTGCAGACTCGTCGACGGCCATACCGGCTTTTCACGCTACTTCAGAATTCCGTGTTCTGATTTCTGGAGACATTCAGGAACATGGTGTGCCAGACTTCTTATTTAGAAGCATGTAGGTTGGCCATTGGATCATGCCTACATTTTCTGCTACAGTGTTATCATGATTTTAGGCTAATCCTACATTTAGGATAGCTGGATTAAAAAAAAAAAATCCTGTTGAAGGAGACCCCCTGAACAGTGGGGGCTTCCTCCTGGACCCAAATTAGACACAAACCACACCCAAACACCGGTTTTCACAGAGAGATCCTTATTAAGTGGGGAAGAAAAGTTAAAGTGGCTGCTTTTTGACTCTGACAGAAAAACAGCAGCAAATGACCTTGCAGGTGTGATTTAAGAGAAGAAGGGGGGTCTGTGCTAGAACGGGCTGGGATGAGGTGGTAAAGGAGATGGGGAGCGAGGGAGAGGGGAAGGGGACAAGGGAGGGGGAGGGGGGTTTGTCCCAGAAGGACAAAGGACTGCCTCTGAATTGAGGGGGGACCGATGTGGCCCGTAAGCAGATGACAGTGTATAAAGGTAAAATGGGAACCCCTGTGTTAGGGTGAGGTGTTAATTGGGCATGTTAATTAGGTGAGCCAAAGGGGGCTTCTGATTACTGGACTTTAGTTCTTTGATAGCTGGACCTTGGTGGCCAACCTCAGGAGGAGGAAGTGGCCAAATAAGGGAAGAGACCTTGGGGGCTGGCTTTAGGGATACAAATCAAACCGTTTAGCAAGACAGAGGGAATGAGAAGGGCAAGGCCTGCCAGAGCCACATGTTCAAGTGGCTAGTGTCCTGCCACCTGTCACACCCAATGAGACTGGGGAACTTCTGATTCTTTCCTGCCAAGCCTGCCTAGGACTGCCACTTGTCCATAGACAAGTATGACTCATGAGCAGGCTGATAGATGGATTGAGTGAAATCTGAAATAATGTAACTGCTGAGACCTACTTGAAAAAATGTAAAGTTGTACTACTTAGGTTTTTTGAAAGGGCTGACCTAATATTGCTGCTCCTCCTGTCTTGGAAATAACCAGTATTTCTTCTATCCTTAACAATTAAATTAGCATATAAATTAAAGACCTAGACAGTCCTGGACACATGTCTGTGATATTTTTATGTATATATTGTGTTTTTAAATTTCACCTGTAATTCACACAAATGTGTACAAAAATACACCTTTAAAGAATAATAAACTAAACTATCCAAGGTCACATAAGAACTAGCCAATAATTAGAAAACCACGAGCATAATGTGATTGCTCCTCTTCCATCAAAAGATAGCTTCCCGGGGCGCTGGAGAGACGGCTCAATGGTTAAGAGCACTGACTGCTCCTTCCTGAGGACCGAGGCTTGGTCCCTAGCACCCCCACAGCTGCTGACAGCCATCTGGAATCTAAGTTACGGGAATCCAAGGCCTTCATCCGGCCTCTGGGCACTGTGCACACAATGTGTATAAATATACATGAAGGCAAAATACCCATAAACATAAATTTGAAAAAAAACCTACAAAGTGCTTAATTTTCTGCTGATAATTTGTTTCTTTTCATATGACTTTGCACTTTAAATGACTTTGTGCTGACTTCATCTTTCTTATTTGTATATTGAACTTGCTGATATTGTTTAGAAAAAATATTTTCCCTTTTTTAAGTAGTTGAATAGTTATGGTTCATCCTTCCTCAGCACAATGGGCTTTCTTGATTTTATTTTTAATGTTTGAACATTCTAGATTGCTGTTTGGATGCAGCTCCAATGGACATTTTAATGATATTTATTTAGTGTAGTGAATGACATTTATTTAGCATTTGTGTGTACATGTTTAGGATAGTGTGTCCCATGGCATGTGTGGACATACATTATTTTCAGAAACATCTCTTTGGTCTTTTACTCATTTTTTGATTAGGTTATCTTTTATACATGTATTCTAGATATTATATCCTATAGATACAATTTGGAACATTTCCCTTTATTTCTGGAGTTTTCTCTCTTTTGTGATAATATATATGCAAGTGTATTACATATTGGTATAATAATACATTGGTACCAATTGTTGGTAATAATTATTGGTATAATAAACTCATTGATTTTTTGAATGTGCGTGTATGTGAGTGCACTCCCCCATGTGGATGTGCACACCGGAGGGTGACAGGATGTCACTTGCTAAAGACAGTCTCTCCTGCAGACTCCCCTTGCCATTTGGACTAGACTGTCTGGACAGTGAGCTCCAGAAAGCTTCCTGCCTCTGACTGTGCTCCCACCCCAGTGTTCGCATGCCTGGCATTTACCTGGCACTAGGCATCTGCATGCAGATCCCATGATTGCACAACAGGCACCCATTACCCACGGAGCTGTTTCCTCAGCCTGAATGCATTGCTTTTGTCTAAAAAGACAACCCTCCTAGGTAGTCAAAAGTTTTTCTGGTCCCACCCAGCCCCATGGTCCCATAGCCATTTATAAATAATCATTCAGAGGCTTAATATTATTTATAAATTGTATGGCCTTTAGCAGGCCTCTTGCTAGCTAGCTCTTATTATCTTAAATTAACCCATAATTATTAATCTATATATCACCATGTGTTCCGTGGCTTTACCTGTGTCCCATTACATGTTGTTCCTTTGGCGGCTAACTCATGTCTCTTCAGATTCTGCCTTTCTCTTTCCTGTCTCTCTCCTTGGAGTTTTTTGCCTGTCTATAAGCTGCCTTGCCATAGGCCAAAGCACCTTATTTATTAACCAATGGGAACAACATATATCCATAACATACAGAAAGACATCCCCCAGCATTTCCCCTTTTCTATCTAATCAAAAAGGAAGGTTTTAGCTTTAATATAGTAAAATTATATATATATACATATATATATATATGTATATATATATATCAAACAGTTATCAAGTAAGAATTACAGTTACAACATCTAGTCTATTAGTATTTGCCAAATTAAAGAAAGTATTTTATCTTTTATCCTATATTTGTGAGTCTAAAGTTTTATATCTGATTTATTTTTTATCATAACAAAGGAAAATTATAATTATCTAGTCTTTAACTATATCAAAGACCCCAGAAGGATATACTATTACCTAAGTAAACAGAAAGAGCACTGTAAGCAACTTCCAAAAATCTAGAAGGATAGAGACATCTGCCTGCCTGGACAGTCACCCAAAGTTTCTCTGTAATGTTGGGGCATCCTTCTTCAGCCTATAGGCTGAGAGTTTCTCCTTGTGTCCTGCAGAACATCTGGCAGTCTCCTCTGGGAAGCAGGAGCCTGAAGGACCATCTTATCTTGTTTTGGCAAAATTTAATGGTCATTTTTTTATGGATCCTACACATCCAGTCGATACAACATTTTTTCAAGCAGTCCAGGCAAGAACAGTTTCTTGCCCAAATGACTAACTTTTGCTATAAAGAAAGCAAACTCCATATGGAGTCTCTTTGATGCCCATCATCCTCTTTGAAGTAAATTGGTGCTGCCAGGAGAAGACATGTCTCACTGTTCAGAAAGTCTAAGTTTTTAAAACATTTTAAATGCCATATTCTGTAGGTCTTTGAAGTGTTTGAAGATTACCTACCTAATCAAAATATAACTATGTATACCTAGAAAACTTAACTAACATTACTATAAGTTTGATTATCATAGATGATTATTAATCTGTATTTCTTAATGATACATTACAATTTTAAATGAGTTGCATAAACATAATACTGCAAACAAGAGTAAAAATATACATACAGTATAATGAAATTAACTTTAAATTTGTATCAATAAACTAAAATCCATAGTAATGTAAAACCAGTTACTCTGAATCTGATAGAAGAGAAAGTAGGAAGTAGTCTTGAATGCATTGGCACTGGAGATCACTTTCTAAATATAACACCAATAGCACAGACACTGAGAACAATAATTAATAAATGGGACCTCTCAAAACTGAGAAGCTTTTGCAGGGTAAAGGACACAGTCAATAAGACAAAACGACAGCCTACAGAATGGGAAAAGATCTTCACCAACTACACATCTGACAGAGGGATGATCTCCAGAATATATAAAGAACTCAAGAAACTAGACATGAAAATACCTAACAGTCCAATTAAAAAATTGGCTCTAGAGCTAAACAGAGAATTCTCAACAGAAGAATCTCAAATGACTGAAAGACATTTAAGGAATTGCTCAACATCCTTAGTCATCAGGGAAATGCAAATTAAAGTGACTCTGAGATACCATCTTATACCTGTCAGAATGGCTAAGATCAAAAACACTGAAGACAGCTTATGTTGGAGAGGATGTGGAGCAAGGGGAACACTCCTCCACTGTTGGTGGGAATGCAAACTGGTACAGTCACTTTGGTATTCGATATGGCACTTTTTCAGAAAATTGGGAATCAATGTCCTCAAGACCCAGCTATACCACTCTTGGGCATATACCCAAGGAATGCTCAATCATACCACAAGGACACATGCTCAACTATGTTCATAGCAGCACTATTTGTAATAGCCAGAACCTGGAAACAACCTAGGTGCCCTTCAACTGAAGAATGGATTAAGAAAATGTGGTACATAAACACAATGGAGTACTACTCAGCAGAGAAAAACAATGACATCATGAGGTTTGTAGGCAAATGGGTGGAACTAGATAATATCATCCTGAGTGAGGTAACCCAGACTCAGAAAGACAAACATGGTATGTACTTACTTATAAGTGGATACTAGATGTAAAGCAAAGGATAACCAGACTCCAACTCACAGCTCCAGGGAGGCTAGCTAGTAAAAAGGACCCTAGGAAAGACACAGGGACCACCCAGTGATGAAGAAATGGATGAGATCTATATGAGCAAACTGGGGATGAGGGGAGGTAATGGAGGGCGAGGGTTGGGGGAAAGAGAGCTTAAGGGAGTGGGAGGTCATAGCTGGATCAGGAACAGAGTGGGAGAACAAAGAAAGAGATACCATGATAAATGAAGAGCCCATGGGAACAGGAAGAATCAGAGTGCTAGAGAGGTCCCCAGGAATCTACAAAGATACCTCCACTGTAGATTACTGGCAATGGTCGAGAGAAAGCCTGAGCTGACCCATTCTGGTGACTGGATGGCCGAACACCCTAACTGTCGTGATAGAACCCTCATCCAGTGACTGATGGAAGCAGATGCAGAGATCAATGGCCAGGCCCCAGGTGGAGCTCCAGGAGTCCAATCGACAAGAGAGAGGAAGGAATCATATGAGCAAGAGATATTGAGACCATGATTGGAAAAAGCACAGGGACAAATAGCCAAACTAGTGGAAACACATGAACTATGAACCAATAGCTGAGGAGCCCCCATGGAACTGTACTAGGCCCTCTGGATAAGTGAGACAGTTGTTTAGCTTAAACTATTTAGGAGGCCCCCAGGCAGTGAGACCAGGACCTGTCCTTAGTGAGTGAGCTGGCTTTTTGGAACCTAGTGCCTATGCTGAGACACTTTGCTCAGCCTTGGTACAGAGAGGAGGGGATTGGACCTGCCTTAACTGAAGGTACCAGGCTCTGCTAACCCCCCAGGGGAGACCTTGCCTTGGAGGAGGTGGGAATGGAGGGTGGGTTGGGGGGGAAGGCTGGGGGGTGGGAGGAGGGAGGACAAGGGAATCCATTATTGATATGTAAAATGAATAGAAAATCTCTAATAAAAAGAAAAAAATTCAAACAAGTTGTTGCTCTTTAAAAATAGATTCAATAATCTACCCTTGTATCCTGTCGTATCTATAATATCCTCTTTTTTTTTCTTTATAAAGAGATTGCATTCATAATCAACCCATTTTAAATAAAAATAAATATTTATAAACAATATTTTGGGAATTTGGGCATAGCTTCTTCTACTACTTTCTGCTGATTGAGGGTACTGGCAATTTTATGGGGATCCTGAGAAAATTAAGAATTATGTTTAAGTCCCAACTGAGTAGCCTGTGAGGATGGATTGTCTCAGCCAGTTACTTTGAAGCTGATTTTGGATGTTGGATCATCTGAGCCTCTCAAGGGTTCTTCCTTGATCAAACCATTTTAGCTTGGAAGCAATCCATAGGTTCTTATCTTCTGTGGAAACAAAAGCAGAATGTCTTTTCCAAATCAACATGTCCTTAGACATAAATTTTGAAGTCAAGCAAGGTACCTTTAAAATATACATATTGGTTTAACTGAGAAGCCTTTACTGTCAAAGTCTTTCTGTAGTTAAAAATCCCAAAGACAATATAATCCAGACTCTCTGTGTGATTTTCATCTTTATGTGGTTTATTTTTTTATATTATTTTATTGTCTCTTTACAGACTTTATTTTTAAAAATTATCTATTTCTTTATATAACTCCTTTCCCCCTCTCTCTCAAAGCCTACATACATTTTTTATATATTATAAGTGGTTTAGGGTTTATCCCACTTGAATCTGTCTCATTGTGAATCTCTAATCCTTCTCTGACCGGGAGAGACTTTAAACTGCTAAACTTCATGGCCAGGACAAAAAGTGGCAGCCCTGGCTGCTGACTCCACCCACCTCAGTTTCCCAACGTGGTGGAGGTACCCAGGAGAGCCATGCTTACCTTGCCAACTCTGGGGTCCGTGCTGCCTCCAGGTAACATGCAGCTGGCCCAGAAACATTTTTTTCTGTATGAGTAAGGCTAAATCCACCATGCAGTGCACTGCAGTTTCAAGACATCTCTGTGTGCCAAGGTGGGAATCCGCCATGCATCCTACAGGTCAAGCCTGAATGTTGCAAACTCACCATACCGTACGTAGCTCAAGCCCATACTACAGCTTGCCAGAGAGACCGAACTAGGAAGCTGCTTTTAGCTCCATTTTAAAATCCTTTTTCAAAGCTTTCTCAGGTTTTGGGTGGAAATTCTTGCTACCATGTTTGGGCGCCAAATGTAGTGGGAAGTTTCTCGGGTCCAGCCCTAGCTCAGCAGCCTGCTTCTGAGCTCCAACAAAGCTTGCCTTATTTGAGCTACCTGATCTTTCTTCTGGGCAAGTGGCATTTTGGGATGGTTCTACCTCTGTAAATTTCTTTTGGGCTTCTCTCTGACTGGATTTCCTTGTATATGAGCATGAGCTTTCCTATACATCTCTATCACATGTGGACTCACACTGTTCTTCAAATACTAAGACTTTTTTCTTATAAGCATTTTCATCTGCCATTAGGTAATGTATATAATCTGCAAGCTTCTGACCCATAGGGTACTTGTAATGAACTTCTGCATTATACTCCTTGCTTTCAGAATTATAACTCTGGCTCCTTAGGCACTGTAAGGAATAGAAAAGCCTCCAACTATGACTTTCTTCAGCCCCACAAACTTCACTGGCAGCTGCATAATAGCTATGTCGAGGCTTGCTCTAATATAACAGGTAGAGGCACCAAATTGGCCATCAATGCTTTCCACGTTTCGTCCATCTGTAGTTACCTCCACTTGGCCTCTGTAGATCTTCTCCATGCCACACTACAGAGAAGACAGAGAGTCAGCCATGGGTCAGATGTAAACTGGTGCATAGCTCTTGGTTCATCTGCAGAAGCTGCACTAGCTTGCTTATAGAGGCGTAAGCAATCTATTAGTTACTGCCCTCCTGTGTGTTGGGTGTGTTGTACGTATTTTTGTCCTGGATCACCATAGTAATCAGTTTCATCCTCAACATCACTAAGTAGCACGTGAAGCAGGCTTTATTCTTGACCACTTTACCAGGCCCAGTTTCTGCACCTGCTTGCTTACAGGTCTGCAGCACTTAGTTCTTAGTCATAACTTTCCATTTCACACCTAGGAATTAAATGGTTAGGTTCTATGACAGATCATTTTAACTTTAAAAACACATTTACAAGTTGTTTTCTGGAAATCTCTTGTCATCTTTGGCTACTACACAAAGTAGCACAAAGAACACTTGAAGGCACCTATAAAATCATGGATCTGGGCCAGCAGGATGGCTCCGTAGGAAAAGGCCAGTAAGTGCCACTAAGCCCAGTTCCATTTGGTGGAAGGAAACACTGAGTAACCAGCAAGTTCTCCTCTGGCCAAATGCACACCAAGGCAGGTGCGCACAGGCTGTACACAGAGGCAGGTGCACCCAGAGTGCACACAGAGGCAGGTGCACCCAGATTGCACACAGAGGCAGGTGAGCTCAGCCTGCACACAGAGGCAGGTGCACCCAGAGTGCACACAGAGGCAGGTGCACCCAGGCCGCACATCCAGGCGGTTGCACCTGGGCATGCACATCGACGTGAACTCACACATAAGAAACTAGCTAAAAGTGTAAGTTTCACAACCTTGAGCCTCTACTTCACCTGTGCCTTTAATTTCCTGGAGAAAAAGATGAGTGATTTTGTTCCTTGTCCTAAAACAGTCCTCTGCACAGGGGAGATGGTTACTCAGCTGGGGATGTTGAGTTTACCAGCAAGCACATGATGATGGCATAACAAATAAATGAAGAGTGGTACTAATGTAAAGCTGAGAGAAATAGAATCGGTTAAAAATGCTGTCTTAATAAAGTCATTTATACTGAAAGATCTTCAAATATAGAGGTGGAACATAGAGGAAAATAAAATCATCTGTGATCATACTCTTAAAAACTGTTTTATGGGCCAGGCGGTGGTGGCGCACACCTTTAATCCCAGCACTCGGGAGGCAGAGCAGGTGGATCTCTGTGAGTTCTAGGCCAGCCTGGTCTTCCAGAACAGCCAGGGCTACACAGAGAGACCCTGTCTCAAATAAAATAAAATAAAATGTTTTATTTTGCCACCAATGTGTAAGGAATGGATACAATAGGGTTCCAATACAATTCTTATTTATGAAAGCCCACCAGGTTGGTTTGGCTTAGGGACTTTGGTTTGCAGGCTGCCCTAAGGAGATAGGGGTTTGCACAGGTTAACATGGAGAACTCATCATATATACTAAGGGAAAAGGCGTGTATTAGTGTGGCAGGGATAGTGAGCTGCCACTTGGTAAAATGAATATTCATATGCACATGTCCCAACAGAGAGGAGCCTGGAGGGCTGTTCAGCAAACACCACTAGACTGCAGGTCTGCAGAGGGCTTTTTTCTCTATGTTTTCATGTAATGTTCTGCAGACTTAAAGCATCTAGCCTTGTGAGTCTTTCAAACTGAGAGCAAGCCTGGCCTTGTTCTAGCTCCTTCTCTCTGTATCTTCCATCTGCCTCTGTCTCCTGTCTATTGTGTGTCCCCAACAAGGCATCTGCTCTTTCTTTATTCAACAGCACATGAAATACAGTATGGAGAGAGGAATACAGAACCATCCTCAAGAAACTTTTACCAAAGTTTTACAAAGTGAAAAAACCCTGTGAAGTGTCAGTACCCCTTACAGACGCAGAACAGCACTCAAAACCATAAACAGGCAGGATCAACCTAAACTCCTATGTTGCTTCCAGGTTGCTTTCAATCTTGCGGCTTCCAGTGAGTGACATGCTTGACTACCGTATTACACACATAGATTATTCTGAGTCGAGGTATAAAAGGGTCGCAAAAGAGAGACAGAAATTTATTTTATGATTGAAACTATGGGTTCAGTGTACCTTGTAAAAATTGGACACATGGGGAGTCCAAGGTTCAGTAAGGTTGGTTATATTGTTTCCTTAAAGACAAGTTAACCTTAAGTAAGCTAAGTTCACAGCAGGGCGACAGGTTGGGTCCAGAGTTTTCAGTGGTCCCAAAGCATACAATCAGCTTGGTTTCAAGGTCGGGCAAAAGTTCAGCTCTTCCTTCCTTCCTTCCTTCCTTCCTTCCTTCCTTCCTTCCTTCCTTCCTTCCTCCCTCCCTCCCTCCCTCCCTCCCTCCCTTCCTTCCTTTCCTTTCTGTCTGTCTTTTTAACATTTTATTGATTCTTTGTGGATTTCACATCATGCACCCTGACTCCACTCATCTCCTGTCCTCTCACTTCTGCCCTCTGCTCTTGCAACCTCACCGCCCCCAACAAACAAAATTTAAAAGTATAGGAGAGAGAGAGAACAGAAAAGAGAAAAGAAAGAAAAATCTTGGCATGGAAGCTGTAATGTGGCCCAGTGAGTCACACAATTTAGTCAACACATCTTTACTTGTAAGAGTTCAATGCAATGGATCCTTGGTCTGGCTCAAGGACTCTGGCTTCTGCTACCCTATCGATACTGGGCCCTCCTGGGTATCCTGTTGTTGCCCTGTGTTGTGGAGAGCCTGTAGCTTTGGATCTGCAGGTCCAGCCCCTTCACATGCTCCAGAAGTTCAAAGATGAGGTGGATGTTAGGGTGGGCTAACTCATAGCCCTGGTTCTGGGCCTGGATGGTAGCTGGGTTGGTCAGCCTGCCAGCTTTCCCTCATCATCACCACCAGGGTGAGCTCTAGAGCACTGTCCTGGCCAGCTCACCCAGTGCAGCAGGCAGCAAGGGGCAGGGCCAGCTCTCTTGCTCTCAGCCTCAGGTCTACCTCGCCCACACTCACACCACCAGGGCCTACTTGTTCCCCAACTGCAGCCTCCTGAAGCTGAGTCATGGCTTGTTGTCTGCCCTGTTCTGGCATATTTTCTGGCTGAAGGAACAGTGATTTCTTCAGAAAATCCTTAGCTTCCTTTACTGGGGGGAGGAAGAAGGCAGGGCAATGTTTCCATAGTGCAGAAAAGAAAACTTAGAACTTAGGGAGCCTTACATGGTGGTCAGGATCAGAAATGCATCAGCTCTAAAACAGACCATTTTAATGCCAAGGTCACAAGATTCCTTCCACTCTGGAGCAAAAAGCAAATCGTACCTATAAGATAGGAGGGAAATGAGGGCTGGAAGATGGCCCCATTGGTAAAGTGCCTGCTGCCCTAGGATCTGCAAGTGTCTCTTAGTAGTCCTTACTTTTACACGTGTGTCATGAAGAAGGAGGTCTATGAATCTGGTCAGTTTCAGGGATGTCCTGAAGCTACTTTGTTTACTTTCTGAGCTTAATTAGCTTCCCACAGAATGGAATGTTTCACCTCCCCTTGGACTCTGTTGTCTCACTTCCCTTTTAACATCTGTATTAAAAATATCCTGCTGTTTCATCCCCACTTTAACATCCTGTTTCTTAGTGAGCTTCCCTCAAAGATGGAGCACAATGCAGAAGACATGTAATCATATTAACTTTAGCTAAAGCTGAACATGAACTTCTCATGCTAGAGCTGCCCATGAACATCTCAAGAGATCCATTGCATACTGCATGCTGCTTAGGAAATAAGGCAGGAACAGCTGTTAAGAGCACAACTCCTCTGTGCTTAGAATGTGAACCCAAAGGAAGGATTATCCCCAAATGGTAATTATGCTTATTTCTTGATAGCAGTATTTCAGGGAGGTTTTTTGTTCCTTCTTTTCTGAATTGTTTGCATTTTTCTACAATGAAAATATAAAAATGGAAGAAAAACTCTTAGTGCTTGCTCTTAAAAAGATGCCATCAGGCGGTGTTTGCCTGCTATCCGCAGTCCCACAGCACGGGGAGGGAGGTGGGGGGGGGTAGGGGGCTTCCCTGGTTCTTCGTAAATGCTTCCACGATAGTGACTCATTTGTACATTGTTATCTGCCCAGCATGTGGAATCTACCACAAAGAAAGTGTTGGGCACGCTTTGCGAACAGAATGCCAAGTGTCCTGTAGACTCAACAGACACCAGAGGCTTCAGAAATGACATGAACGTGGGTTCAGCTGAAAGCGTTTCAGCTCTTGCATGGCTAGAGTTCCCATGGCTCAGGAGCCCAGGGATCCCTGATAAATAAAGTTTAGTGCAACCTGTCTGGGGATCCTGGGTCGCTGGCACCTAGTCTTGGGTCACACTTTCAGCACTTCGCACAAAAAAGGTGTTTCCAGAGAAGAGTTTTAGAGAAAGGTCAATGAAACAGCAATCTTGATAATACAGCAGTCTAGGATTGAGGGGCTTTAGAGGTTTATTTATTTCTAGTTTATGTGTATGAGTATTTACCTTCGGAGGCTAGAGGGGAGGGTGTTGGGTCCTCTAGAACTGGAGTTACAGGTGGTTATGAACGGCTCCATGTAGGTGCTGGGAACTGAGCCCTGGTTCCCTGAAAGAGCAATAAGTACTCTCATTATTATTATCATTATAAAGAATTTTTTATTCATTTTACATACCAATCACAGATCCCCCTCTTCCCAACTCCAACCCCTCCAGCCTCCCTCTACCCAACCCACCACCCATTATCTCCTACGAGAAGGTAAAGCTTCCCATGGGGAGTCAGCAGAACCTGGTACACTCAGCTGAGGCAGGTGCAAGCCCCTCCCCCTGCACCAAGGCTGTGCAAGGTATCCCACCATAGGCACTGGGCTCCAGAAAAACAGCTCATGCACCAGGGATGGATCCTGATCCTGCTGCCAGGGGGCCTCTCAAGCAGCTCAAGCTACACAACTGTCTCACTATGCAGAGGGCCTAGTCCAGTCCCATGAAGATGCCACTGGTGTTGGTCTAAATTTTATGAGTTCCCACTAGTTTGGTTTGGTTGTCTCTGTAGATTTCCCCATCATGATCTTAACACCCCACCCCACCCCCACGCCCCCTCATAGAATCCCTCTTCCCTCTCTTCAACTGGACTCCTGGAGCTCAGCCTGGTGCTTGGTTGTGGATCTCTGCATCTGCTTCCATCAGTTACTGGATGAAGGCTCTATGATGACAGGTAGGGTATTCACTGATCTGATTACTGGGGTAGGTCAGTTCAAGTACTCTCTCCACTATTGCTAGTAGTCTAAGCTGGGGTCATCCTTGTGGATTCCTGGGAACTTCCCTAGCACCCAGTTTCTCCCTATCCCCATGATGTCTCCCTCTATCATGGTATCTCTTCCATTGCTCTCCCACTCCATTCCTGTTACAGCTGGGCCATCCCGTTCCCTTATGTTCTCATCCCCAACCCCTTACCCTCCATTGCTCACCCATCCCCAGTTTACTCATGGAGATCTCATCTATTTCCCCTTCCCAGGGCAATCCTTGTGTCCCTCTTAGGGTCCTCCTTGTTAGCTAGCTTCTCTGGAGCTATAGGTTGTAGCCTGGTTATTCTTTGCTTTACATCTAGTACTCTGAACTAGTGACTTCCAGCTCCTAGCTTTTGGGTTTCGAGCACAGTAGCCACACTAGTGGGTGTCCCTGCAGTGTACCCTCCCTGTCTCAAAGGGCACTCTACCGCTGAGCTCGGCCTCAGTCTTTCTTTTTTAATTTTTCTTTCCAAAAAGGGTCTCACTACGTTGCCCAGACTAGCCTCGGACTCACTCATTCTGCACTAAGCAGACCTTCAAGTTAGGATCCCCCTGCCTCAGACTCCCAGGTACCCTGGATTACAGTCTGTTCCATCAGAGACAGCAGCCTTTCACAGTCAGTATCTAGTCCATTTGCCCAATGTGTCCGGTAGCCGGGTGGTTCAAACTCCTGGGAAAGCACGCACAAGTTTCTTCCATCCATCATCTACTTAGCTCCCGAATCATTGCATAAAAATAATTAGAACTAGCTGGCCTGAAGCCACCAAATGTAAAATCAATAACTTTAAAAATATTTACCATTTCTGTTTTTTACTAGTGTGCTTAAATCAAGCTCTGTCTAAGAGGAGGAAATTAATCACCCTTAGTTTTAGGGATAATTTCCCATCTTTATTCACTTAACATTAGACCACAATTTTACGCTATGCATTTTAATGTGCTTGGACAGTGTTTGAGTTTGCAGGTTACCACGCTGACAACCATTGCCTGACATTTGAGTTGATTCCAGTTTTTCAATAGCATTTAATTGAACAAAACATTTTTGCCTGTTGGACTCCATTCTGTCACTACAAGAAAACTTGCTGCTTCTCTCAGACTTGATTAGGTTATCTGCCGTCTTCTTGATAATAGCCATCTCACTACAGATGAGAACCTGTTGTGATTCTTGACTTTTATCTCCGCAGTGATTTACGTGCTAAGCATCTGTTGTAGAATGCAGTCCTCCAAGCAAAATGCCACAGCTTCATCAGATGTGCCTGCTTGCAAGAGGCCATGGCAATCACCACAAGCTGGTTGACTGTTCATATTCCCTCATTGATGGAAGGGGTAGGGAGGGTCGTTGAAGTTCTAGCCACTCTTTCCAGCCATTGGTGTCCAGTTCTGCCCCGACTGCACATGACTTTGGTCCTTGGAGGTGCTGGCGTATATATGTGGGGAATATTAGCCTAATGGAGCTCTGTCTAGTTCCCCGTCGTCTGTGCTGGGTGAAGACTTTCCAGTGTGGCTGCTTTGGGGTCACCCATGTGTCCCTCTTGTCCTAGTTTCCACTTGTCTCTCCAAAACAATATATTCTACTTCCCCTTCCCTGGAAGACTCCCTTATTCCTTACTAGGTACCTAACCTCTGTGGTAATTCAGACTGAAACACTCATATTGAAAGATTAAGAGCTAACATCCACATTGTAGAGAAAACATGAAATATTTGACTTTTGAGGTCTGGGTTATTTCACTCAGGATGATTATTTCTGGCTCCATCCGTTTATCTGCAAATTTCATAATTTCACTTTTAGTAGCAGCTGAATAATGTTCCATTGGGTAAACGTGCCACATTTTCATTATCTGCCAATCAGCTGATGAACATCTAGGCTGCTCCCAGTTTCTGGTTATTATAAATACAGCAGTAATAACATGGATGACCAGGTGTCTCTATACTAAGAGGTGGATTCCTTTGGTTATATGCCCAAGAGTGGAATAGCTGGATCTTGAGGTAAACTAATTCCCAGCTTCCTGAGGAAACACCTCACTGATTTCCATACTGACTGTACCAATTTGTGTAACACATGAATGTTCCTCTTTCCCAGCATCCTTGCTAGCATGAACTGTCGTCATTTGTTTTGTTAATCCTAGCCATTCTGACTCCTGTAAGATGAAATATCAAAGTGGTTTTTAATTTGTGTTTCCCTGGTGGCTGAGGATGTTGAAAATTCAGCCATTTGTGTTTCATCTTTTGGGAACACTGTACCCCATTTTTATTGGGCTATTTGTTTCCTTGATGTTCATTTTTTTAAAAGGTGTACACACCACTGCCCGGCATTGGTGGTATTTTATTTTATGTACATTGGTATTTTACCTGCATGTATGTCTGAGGATATCGGGTCTCCTAGAACTGAAGTTACAGACAGTTGTGAGCCACCATGTGGTTGCTGGGAATTGAACCTGGGTCCTCTGGAAGAGCAGTCAGAGCTCTTAACCACTGAGCTATCTCTGCAGCCTCCAATGTTCATTCTTAAAGTTCTTTATGTATTCTAGACACTAACCCTCTGTGAGATTTATATTTGGTATAGATTTTTCCCATTCCATAGACTGTTATTTTGCTTGAATGATGGTGTCCTTCGTTGTACAGCTTTTTAACTTCATGAGATGCCATTTGTTACATTTTTCTTTGTAGTAGAATATTGCTTTAAGGCGTGTTACTTTTGTTTATGTTGCGTTTGTTTAACTCTGTGGAGCTATGTTACTGTACCTGTCTAATAAAAATCTGAGCTGCCAATAGCAAGGCAGGAGAGAGGATAGGTGGGGCTGGCAGGCAGAGAGAATACATAGAAGGAGAAATCTGGGAGGAGAGATCAAGGAGCCAGAGCATCAGGAGGACTCCAGGGGCAGCCACCCTGCTCTACAGCAAGCCACCAAGTGAGAGTTAAGATTTACAGAAGTAAGAGAATGGAAAAGCCAGAGGCAGAAAGATAAACAAGTCAATTTAGAGTTAAGAAAAGCTGGCTAGAAGCTAAGGCCAGGCATTCATAATTAAGAATAGACCTCTGTGTGTGTTTATTTGGGAGCTGGGCTGCAGGTCCCCCAAAAAGAGAAAAACAGCAACAACAACAGGTCCTAATGTCTGTGCTGCCGGAGTTCTGTTCAGAAAGTCCTTTCCTATTCCAGTAAGTTCAAGCCTCGTCCTTTCTTTCTCTTCTACCAGATCAGGGGGTCTGATCTAATGTTGAAGATCTTGCTCTATCTGGAATTGAGTTTTGTGCAGGGTGACAGATGTGGATCTATTTCAGTCTTCTACAGCAGCCATCCAGTCTGCAAAGCACTGTTAGGTGAAGATTATGTTTTCTCCAGTGTGTCTTCTGGGGGTCTTTGTCAAAAATCAGGTGTCTGTAGGTATGTGGAATTATGTCTGGATTTTCATTTCTGTTCTATTGATCAACATATCTGTTTCCATGCCCATTCCAGGCTGTTTTTATTACTATAACTCTGTCATACAAGTTGAAATTTGGGATGGTGATATATAACCCAGTTCTTTTATTATTCAGTATTGTTTTAGCTATCCTGGGATTTTTGTGTTTACATAGGAAGGTGAAGACTGACTTTTCAATTTCTGTGAAGAATTGTGTTGGGATTTGGATGGTGACTGCATTGAATCTGTAGGTTATTTTTGGTAGGAGGGCCATTTTTACTATATCAGTCCTACCAATCCATGAGCATGGAAGATTTTTCCATCTTCTGGTGTCTATACAATTTTTTCACCTTTTTAGTTAAGTTACCCCAAGATTTTTTTTAAGGATCTTTTATGTATAAAATCATATCATGTGCTAATAGGTCATATCATGTGTCCCATAGTTTTGGCTATGTTGTGTTTTTATTTTTATTCAGTTACAAAAAGTTATAAATCCCTTCTTGATTTCTGTCTTGAGCCAGTTTTCATTCAGTAGTGAGCTGTTTACCTTCCATGAGTTAGCAGCTTTAATCTATGGTAGTCAGATAGGTTGTTATTTCAATTTTCTATCTATTGAGACTTGCTTTGTGTCCAAGTCTGATGTCAATTTTGGAGAAAGTTCCAAAAAGAACTTATGAGAAGAAATTATATCCATAGTGTTTCAGTGGAATGTTCTGTAGATATTTGTTAGGTCCCATTCATTGATGATGTTATTTAACGTCAGCATTTCTATGTTTATTTTTTTGTGTGGCTGATCATATTAAAGTCACCCACTATGACTGCATGAGAGTCAGTATGTGATTTTAGTTGTGGTAGAATTTCTCTTCTAAACTTGGATGCCCTTGTGTTTGGTTATAAATGTTTAGAATTGTAACATCCTTTTGGTGATTTTTTTAATTATTGCTGAGTATGTAGTATCCTTCCCTGTCTCCTCTGATTAGTTTTGGTTTAACATCTGTTTTGTCAAATATTAAAATAATTATACCTGCTTGCTTGCTTGGTCCATTTGCTTGGCATAAATTTTTTCAACCTGTCTGTCCTTGATGGTGAGGTGTGTTTCTTGGATGCAGTAGAAAGATAGATCCTGTTTTATAATCCAGTCTGTTAGTCTCCTTTGTTTTATTGGGGAATTAAGACCATTAATGTTGAGGGTTATAATGAGCAGTGTTTTTCTTGTGGTGGTACAGGGCTTTCCCTTTCTCTTTTGATTTTCTGTTCTGAGATTATTTATTCCTTGTGTCCTCTTGGGTGTAGTTAATCTCTTCAGACTGAAGTTTTACTTTAAGTGCTTTCTGTAGAGCTGGATTTGTGATAGAAAATGCTTAAATTTAGCATTATTGTGTTTTTCTTTCTCCTTTGATTGTGATTGGTGGTTTTGCTGGGTATAGAAGTCTGGGTTGGTGTCTGTGATCTCTTAGAGTTTGTAGAACATATATTCAAGCATTTCTGGCTTTCAGAGCCTCCATTGAAAAGTAAGGTGTTATTCTAATGGGACTACCTTTAGATGTGACTTGGTATTTTTCCCTTGCAGCTTTTAATGTCCTGTTTCTGTTCTGTGCATTTAGTGTTTTGATTAGTATATATCATGGGTGATTTCTCTTCTGATCCTGTTTATTTGGTATTCTGTATTTTCGTGTACCTTGATAGACATCTAAGATTGAGAAAATTATTTTCTATTATTTTGTTAAAAATATTTTCTGTGTCTATGACCTGGGTTTACTTGCTTTCCTCTATACCTATCATTCATAGATGTGATCTGTTCATAGTGTCTTTGATTTCCTAGATGTTTTGTATCTGGATTTTTTTTAGATATAACATTTTCTTTGGCTGAGCTGTCCATTTTTTCTAGCTTGTGTTCAAGACCTTAAATTCTTTCTTTTGTGCCTTTTAATCTCCCGGCTCACCTCTGAGGTTTTGTTTGGCATCCTGAGGTTTTCATTTCCAGTTTTATTTCAGTTTGGGTCTTCCTTGATGATTCTATTTTGTTGTTTTTGTTATTATTAAAGTCTACTTTCATGTCTTGAAATGTTTTCACTATTTCATTCAACTGTTTGTATTTTCACGCTCTTTATTAAGGCATTTATTCACATCATCTTTAAGGTCCTTGAACATATTCATAATTGCTATTTTGAAGTCCTTATCTTATGCTTCAGTTTTTCTCAAGGCCAATTGCAATAGGGTTGTTGGCTTCTAGAGGAGGCATATTGTCTTGGCTGTTCATTTTTGAGACTTTGCACTGGGATCTAGGCATCTAAAGTTATGGCATTTTAACTGTTTCTTGGAGTAGAAATATGGTTCTTGCCTTTGCTGGATAGGTGGTCCATTTTTGGGTTGCTGTTGCCTACTCAGGTTCCTAGCCTAGTGTGGCAGCTGTAGGGTCGGTCACTGGTTGGGAGTGGTTCTGTGGGTCAGCAGGTATCACAAAGGAACTAGAAGGAAAGGCTAAGGGGGGCAGTGAGAAAGACCTAGAGAGAACCTGGTCCGCACCAAGTGGTGGAGTCCCTCCCTGGGTGATGAGGGTGGGCTGGGAGGAGGGGCTTCTGCAGGCAGGCTATGGCAGGACCAAGAGGAAGTCTGGAGAGACTGGAGTGAAGGACAAGGAGGACCATAAATGGCCACTGGGAGTCCCTGGTAGAGAGTGGTCTGCAGGTTTGTGGGTATCACAAAGGGACCAAGATGGGCTGGAAGAAAGGAACTTAATTTCTTGAGAAGTGTCCTAAAGTGATTCCCTTGAGTCCCTTTTTCTAATGCAGACACATGGTGCCATAGACCTCCCCTGGCACTGTGTGAGTAACGGCTCACACATCCTTACATGTTGTTTTCATTTTCACTCAGTTCAAAATACTTGTTACTTTCCCCCCTTTGTCTTTTGGCCTCTGGCTTATTTAGAAGCATGTTATTTCAGTTCCAATTTGAGTATTTCCCAGGTATCTCTCTGTAACTGACTTCCAAGTTAATTCCTTTGTGGCCAAAGAACATTTTACATCACCTGGATCGCTATCCCATGTTGAGGCTGTTTTCAGACTCAGAGCATAGCTTGTACTTGAAAATAATCTACATCCTGCTGTTGTGTGGGGGTATTTCATGTTCACTGAGTAAGTGTGGGACAGTCAATGTAGCCTCACTGGAACTGTGTATGCTAAGGAGGAAAAGTCCCAGCTCTCAAAGTCTGCTCCACGACTCCTGCCCCAACCCGTGTACTGACAGAAGTGGGCATTATTTCCTGCTAAGGGAGAGCGGGTGTGTTGTTCCATGCATGTAAATCTTAGCACTTGGGGGACAGGGGCAGGAGGATCACAAGTCTGAGCCCAATCTGGGCTAGGTTATGGATCCTATGGTAGAGAATAGGGGAGGGTCAAGGGTCAAGGGGCAAGGGAGGGGTTAAAATGGGGAAATCACAATAAACACTGATTTATAATGCAAAAAAGGTGATTTTGAGGCCCTGAAAATGCACTTTTAGTTGAGGTACCTGCAAAAGGCTCTGTAGATGGAGGAGCCTGGGCCAGGAATATAGACGGGAGGAAGAGTGTGGTGAGAGGCATCCTTGACTGTGACTCCCGCAGGGACTGGGTGCACTAGCTGTGTCCAGGTCTGGGGTGGGAAGGCATCTGTCCCCGAGAGTTCAGATTTCCTGGTGGCCAGGCATGCAGGGTTATATCTCTGCAATACCCTGTGACTGGCTCTAAACTTTACCTGTACGGTTTGTACCAGAGCCAAGTCCTCAGCCATGGCCACATCCTCTCGACTCGTGCCTGAGGGCACATCCTTGTGACAGTGTGAGGCAGTGAAGAGGCCCCTCCACCTTGTATTCTTGCTGAGGCCATTTCAGGTGTAAGTAGAATCTGATCTCCTTGATGGGGACTCCCGTGGAAAACATCTCTTCTAGGAAGCTGAGGTGAGGATGTCCTCGCTAACTTCCCTCAGCGCTGTTAGACTACCTGCTTGTGCAAGCCTCGCCCTCCAGCTAACCACTTGCCTTGGCTTCTGTCAAACTGTTTGCTTACATGAAGGCTATCCCCTCCCTCACGCTGTCCAGCAAGGTACCAGGACATGGTTTCTGCCCTCAGAAACCTCATGTTTTAGACACATGGGGCTAAACCTGGGTCCCCAAATACCTTAGCATAGTCCCAACCAACTGGAATAAAGACTTTTAATTGCTATTAACTGCATCTGGGTGGTCATCTCTGGTGGGCTCCCTGTAACACCCTTACCAATATTCTCTCTTTTGAACTACATAGGTCCACATATCTAAAATGCATTTCTTGAGGCATGGAGACATGAATCACTGGTAAGATCTCTTATGGTTCTTGCAGAGGTTTGGTTCACAGTGCCGCGTGGTGGCTCACAAATATATGTAACTCCAGTTCTAGGGATCCGGTGACACCTCTGGTGACCTCCATAGGCTCCTCATACACATGGTGCACATATAACTCAGGCACATAACAGATATAATATATTTTTATATATTTAATAAATAAATAATAAATATAATAAATACATTAAAAATGAAACGTTTCTTCTAAATACTGCCAGGTTGCATTTTTATGTGTTTTAACTGGTATGTGTGGAGTACCTACTGATTTGTTTTCACCCAGTGACAAGCACTTGGGGGAAACAGTTTAAAGGTAGAGATATTTATTTAAGGTCAGTCTCAGAGCTTTCACTCCACTGCTGGCTCTATTGTTTTTAGGCTGTGGATGGCAACGCCCCAGGATAGAAGAAGCCTACATGGGCCTAGGCTGTTCCCATGATGGCAGCCAGGAAGGAGAGAGAGAGACAGACAGAGACAGACAGACAGAGAGACAGAAGGGTGTCGGTGATGGATGTGCCTGCCACAGAAGAGTGAGAAGGGAATGAAACCTGTATAGAACTTGCACCAAGCCTTATGAAATTAGCATATGGGAAACCAGGTTGTCAAAGAGGATGCTGGAATACCTCCTACACTGCCCCACCAGGCCAACGAAAGCCAGCTGTGCCCTGGCACAGGCGCAGGCACTCCGGAGTTTCTGACAGCAACCTTCGGCTCATCATAATACTCCAACATCCATCTCCAGGTTAAGATGCTTGTGAGGTGTGTGCAGATGGAGTGGGATGGGGAGCAACATGGTACAGATGCATAACCAGAGAAGCCCACATCATGCAAATGAGACAAAAAGCCTGTACTGTGGTAACAGCAATAGCTAAGAGCCCAGCTCCGTGCGCAGGGGGGCCTTTGAGTTCCTAAACTTGGTCTCTTCGTTCCAGCTGCTCCTCCTCATCTGCATTGGCAGTGTTCTGTCTCTTAGCAAACTATCTCTGCTCTTGCTGTCACTGCGTGTGTCTGTTCAAGTCTTTGTTGAGGGTGGGGATACAAGAACCTGGAACCCCTCTGCTTGTGCCCTCCAAACCCAGATATCTGCAGGTATCACATCCTTCAAAATCACAGCCATGGTGATCCGCTTCCTCCTAGTAACTCAGCTGTAACAGCTCCTCTGTTACATAGGTCAGAGCCCTCGCGATCCAACCCCTTCCTCAGAGAACCACCTCTAAATGCAGGATATCAAGTCAGCACATGGACTTCTAAGGGGTACTTTGGTAAGCATTTACATCTGTGAAGGAACATTCCAGAAAAGAAGGACTGTCTTGTTGTGATGAAGCTCCTGGAAAGAGTCTGTGTCTGCAGAGACCTGTTGGAATCTCAGTACTGTGGAGACACTGGAGTTTTGCAGGTTCAGAGGCTAATTGCTTATCTTGGGCTAGTTTAGCTTTCTGGAACAACCATTCCTTGTCCAATTCTGTAACTGAACTAACACCTGGATAGTAAACAAAAACCTCTCAGAAGCTATTAACTCAGCAGAACACTAGCTTCTACCATTCCAAAAGTCATGAATGCCATCAGATAGCACCTTAGGTCTAATGAAGAGCTACCCCATCTCATTGTATCTGCCTCGCTGGTGTGCCTACCAACGTATTTTAAATTAGTCTGGATTTATGACTTTCTTTGTTTTATTAAACTATAACTGCTTCCATGTTGGAACATGGAGTTTGGAGTAACTTAAATCTGTGTTCCTGGGCCACAGTCACTCGAAATAGCTCCAGAATAAACTATTTGTTAATTCAAGATGAGCGCTATGGTTTTGACATCAGTGTATCTAGTGACTGACTTAACTCTTCAGATTTCATACTCGTTCCCTGTTCTTTGTCCCGATTTGTCTCTTTCAGTTTTCTTCTGAGTCATTTAGATTAATTAAATTAATTAAATGTTTAGTATTTCATAAAAACTTGCCCTAAACTTGGGTGATAGCGTTTTGTCCAAAGCGAACTTTGTAGAGTTAAGTGCGCCTTAGCTGGTGTAGTGAGTGTGTTATGCCACAAACACAGATGTTTGAGGTTTTCTACAAGGTCAGGTTTATTGAATAACAACAAATTCACAAGGTTGAGCAATTTCAGTGGCAGGGGTTTGCTAGATAATCCCACCTACCTTGGGGGACATTTGTGGCTATTGTGATTCTTTGTTTTTTAAAGTCAGGGTCTCACCATGTAGCCATGGCCATCCTGGAACTTGCTGTATAGATCAGGCTGGCCCCAAACTCACAGAGATCCACTTGCCTTTGACTCCTGCGTCCTCTAACCACAGGTGTGTTCTCACCATGGTGAGAACCCTCTTCTTGATCAATTAAGCATTGTTATATTTAACTGGACTTAGTTTTTCTCCAAACACATCTTTATCTTTCCACATCATATTAGGCCACTGCTCATATCCTTCATTTCTCCCCTTCCTCTGTCTTTGAGTTTTTAAATTTAAGCTCGTGACAATGTTGTAGTAGGCTTTCCCCTATGGGAATAACAAGATCATTTCCATTGACATCTTAAAGCTGAGATTACAGTGACATGGTAACCATGGCAACAAGTCATTCACTACCATGCTAGACAGGCCTGGGTGATGGTGATGCTGTTACAGGCCCTAGGAGAATGGGCAGGGTATTTTAGGCTGCAGGACCCTCACCTGGGATTCCAGCCATTGTTCTCTCCTGATCCATTCCCCAGGCTACAAGTGACCTTTGCGGACGCTAGAGTTCGCAGAGAGTGGGCGGTTAACAGGGTGGGGGTGATGTCTACAATGCACCTTTCACCAAGTCATCATCTGATGTGGGCGGGGCACGTGGTGGTGCAGCTGTTTGGGGGTCACCGTGCTCCTGTAAGGAACCCTTCACTGTGTTCCTATAAGGAAGCCCAATAAACTCATCCATTCACCAAGTTGGACTTGGACATGGTCTTTGCTTTAGTCTGTTATTGGTGCTCCGTTATGGTGAGTGGACATTTGTTCACATCTCCCGAGGAAATGTTACTACATTAGATGACCACTGCAATATGTTGTTTTATTGTTGTTGTTCAATAAGCCAATGGTCTCTTCTGCAGTGACTTTATAATAAAACTTGCCATGTTAGCTTTTGTTCTGTTTTTGGTTTTGGAGAGAGCCTCACTGCTGAGCTCAGGTTGGCCTTGAACTTAAGGTCCTCCTGCTTTAGCATCCCAGAAGCTTGGATTGCAGATGTGCACCACCACGCTGGCCCATCTTAACCATTTGAAGTGTACAGCTCAATGGTCTAGACTGTGCTCACAGTGTTACGCACCACACTCGACAGAAACTCGCACTCATCAAGTGAGGAGGATGCAGGTGCTGGTCCCTCAGGGGAGCCTGTCTCTGCCCTGCTGACTCCGCACACGTGTGCCCATCAGCCTCTGCTGGATCCCTGGAGGATCCTTTTCCTATACTTAGGGAGCTCTCTGGTGTCACCAGCCTTCTGTCACGAGCTCCCTGGACTCATGGCTTGCCTCTTTAATCCAGGGAGTTCCTGTGCTCTACCTCAGTTTCCCCTTCCCCATGCTGCAGCCTAGAAAGTCTGTCAGGACAGCTGGCTCACCTTGTTGGCAGTTTCCCAGGCACTGCTGTTCCTTACTACAGTTGTTAGTGTTTTCAAAGCTGTTGTGCCATTTATTTTGTGTTTTATTGTGGCCATTTCAAATGGAAACATTCACATAGTTTCCATTATTCCACCTCGTGGGCAAATGGAAGTCTATGTATGTGATGGGAAGAAAAGATGCTTTCAGTGTGCTAACAAATCTTATAGCAAAATCCCACTCCAGTCAGCAGTCAATTTCCTAGTTTGTTCTTGCAGTTGCCCAGCAGGGGGCGGTAGAGTGCTCTGAGCCCTGTGAGGGGTAGAGCGGTTATGTTCCTGGCCTGCTCCCAAGAACTCTGATTTTGTCAGACAATAGGAATTGACAACTAGGAAACAATCCCAAATTCCAAAAGAAAAGTCCACTATAATTTAAGACTCCTGTCTTAGTTACTGTCTTACTGCTGTGGAGAGACACCATGACCGTGGCCACGCTTGTAAGAGAAAGCATTTAACTGGGGCTCGCTTACAGTTTCAGAGATTAAAGTTCATTATCATCATGGCAGGAGCATGGTGACATGCAGGCAGATGTGGTGCTGAGAAGGAGCTGAGAATTCTACATCCTGATCTGCAAGTGTGGCAGAGGAGGACACAGAGCCAGAGATACAACCCCCCCACACACAGACAGAGAGAGAGAAAGACAGAGAGACAGAGACACAGAGAGAGAGAGAGACAGACAGAGACAGAGACAGAGACAGAGAGAAAGAAGAGGGGAGCTTTTGAAGGCCCCAGTGACACACTCCCTCCAACAAGGCCACACCTCCTCATCCCTCTAAGTAGTGGCACTTTCTGGTTACTAAACATGGAGCTCTGTGAGCCTATGGGGTCCATTCTTATTCAAACCTCCACACCTGCTGAACTGCAGAGACATCATCTCCAAGTATCTTAGCATTTGCTACAAACAAGGACTTGCTTCTGTGTGGCCACAGCACTGACGAGAAAACCAGATCACACTGGCCCGGTTTGGCAGGCTAATCCTCAAACTTGGTTAAGGTTTCCTCTCAGTCTCAGTGATTCTCTCTCTGTGTGTTAATACCCATGTGTTCAGGTGTGTTTGGATGCTGAGGTCTTCCTCTGTCTCTCTCTTCTGTTCTGAGACAAGGACGGTCACAGAACTCGGAGCTTGATTCCACAGGACCAGCTGGCCAGTGTGTTACGGGGACCTTCCTCTCTCTACCTCTTTAGGACTGGGATTACAGATGTGCATCTCCACACCTGCCTTTTTACATGGGAGCTGGGGATCTGAACTCGGGTCCTGGTGCTTCCACAGCAAGCACTCCGTGATCCACCTCTCTAGCTCCTCCGCACTGCCCTAAAGCCAGAGCACACCCCATCTGTTCTGAGTGTCTTTATCTCTTTCAGTCTGGACAACCTCCTTTGTCTCCTGGCCTTTTGTTGAATTCAACACTGAAACAGTATAAATACCTTTCCTCATGAAACTTCCAATAACTCATTCACTCATTCACCTTTCTGAGGACTTGAGATCTCCTATTACGATCTCAACATAAAAAAAAAAAAAGGCTGAGAGCAATACGGCCCATCAGTTAGAGGAACTTGCTGCCCAGCCAGACACCTGAGTTTGATGCTCAGAACCCCCTGGTGGAAGAAGAGCTGACTCCAGACAGCTGTCCACTGATCTTTGCACATGATATGCACAGCTCTCCCTCCTCACAAAATACACACTTGTGTTTTAAAACATTACTAGAAACCTTTTTAGATCTTCCATACCTGTTGCCACTCTGTCCCTGGTACAAACGGGCTCCTCAGCCAGGTCTAACACTGTACTGGGACACATCTCTCCTGTGCGCCTGACTCCCTTGCTCTACCTGAACCCACACACTGGGTCTATCTCACCATACCGGCAGGCGCACTCCGCTGGGCTTTGGAGGCCTGTGTCCTGCTGCTTCCCGGATGCTGGTCGTTTGTGGCACTGCCTCTTCCTCCCGTCGGCACCTCACTCTGACTGACCCCTGCACAGTGCTGACCCCCGCCAGCCCAGCTGTGGGCATGGCTGCTGGCCTGGCTCTGCCCTGTCTGCATTATTAAAGGATGATAAAAGAGCATTTATATTGCTATCCCCAGGTGATTCTCAGGCTGGTGTTATTTATAACTGATCAACAGACACTGTTTCAAACAAATGCCGTGAGAGGAATACAACTCAAGTCCTGTCATGTTAAAAATAATCTGAGGGTGTGATTCAAAATGTGTGTTGACACACTCGTGAGAAACAGCTATTAATGTCTTATAAGATGGTTATTAGAATAAGAATAGCAGGCTACATGAGATTCATAAATAGGGTCTCAGACGTGAGTAAAGCAAATCATTATATAAAAGAGCAGTATTTTCTATTAGATTTCCTCACAGTTTCTCCTCGATGAGCTTCATAAAAACGATAGTAAGGTGGGAAGGTGATGGTAGGTAGCTGACCTCAGAAAACACTTCCAGAGCCTGGAGATGGCTCAGAGGTTAACCGTGAGCACTGCTCTTGCAGAGGATCCAAGTTTTGTTCCCGTCACCCATACCAGTGGTTCCCACCTGTGTTAACTCCAGCTCAAAGGGAATCCCTTTGATGCCAACATACCTACACCCAGATACAGACATACACTTTTAAACATAAAAATTAGAGCCATTCTGAATGCATGGGGCCACCTACAAGCCACTGTGTGGAAAGCATTACAAGTCACCCAGTTTCTATTCCAGCATTATGAAGAAGGGTCTGCATGGGGAATTACACTGTAGGGGACAAAGGGAAGCTGTGTGGGTCATCACTTCACGTGGAGCAAACCTCCCTACACGTGGCTGGCAGAGCAACACCTGTCTACTGTGCTGACCTGACGTAAACAGTCATCTGGGAAGAGGGAACCTCCACTGAGAAAATGTTCCCCGCAGACTGGACAAGACTGTGGTGCATTTTCTTGGTTGATGATTGATATGGGAGGGTCCAGATCACTGTGCTGATCATGTCCAGATCATGGGCTGATGGTCCTGGATGCTGTAAGTGCACAAAATGCATAAGCCATGAGGAGCAAGCAAGTAAGCAGCACTCCTCCATGGCTTCTGCTTCAGTTCCTGCCTCCAGGTTCCTGCCTTGAGCTTCTGCCCTGACTCCCTGGACTATAATCTGTAAAATGAGATAAGCCCTTTCCTCCCCAGGTTGCTTTTGATGTTTTGTCTAAGACATCTACTATAGTTCACGTGGCTGCAGGCCTACCCCCTTTTGCTTCCTTAGGGAGGGTTCTATGGCTTTGCTGCATGCATCCCCCAGCATCTGACTAGGCTAGGCTTCATCCAGAAGCTGTGGTCAAGAGCTGAGGGGTCTGATTCGGTGGCCACACCTTCTACTGGGGACTTGGGGGGTCCAGGCCCTTGATAGTCCCTTCCCAGGGTCAGGGAAGAATCTACAACCAGCTGATAATTTAATCTTTGATGATAGGAAATGAATCTATGTACAGGAAACTCCTTAGTCCATACATTTTATTCTTCCGAGTAGTTCTCCCTCTACACAGCTTCTACTCTGCTCTCATGCCTAGTTCCTTTCTTGGCTGATTTCTCTCTACATTTATCTGCTGTCTCCTCTAGGTTCTATCTAAATTCCTTCATCTTGGTTCTGCCCCATCTAGGTTCTCATCCATCTAGTTCTTTCCCATATCAGCTCCTCTCCCATCTCCTTCTTCCTCATCTTGTTCTTCCCCATCTGGCTCTTCTTCATCTTCCATCTCGTTCCTCTAGTACTCTCTTTTAGCCCTTCAATCTAGTTCTTCCCATCTAGTCTGTTCCTTTCCAGTTCTTACCCATCTAGTTCTTCTGTTCTCTTTTTTCCTCTCTCTTTCCTCCTCTCTGTCTCCTTATTCTCTCTGTTCCCCCAAGTCTCTCAGGAATCCAGTTATAAACCCAAGCAATAGCAATCCTCTGGCAGAGCAAGGTCACCAGGCTTGAATTCTATGGGGTCATAAAGGTAGGTAAGAATTTCCCTCAGGCAGTGACTGTCAGGCTTTTACAACCCAAAATGGGAGTGGTTAAAGGAGGAGGTTTACTGAGTGCTAATGACTGGCTAGTATATCAAAAAGGGGATCAGTTTACATTCCTAGAAGTGGTTAGGTAAGAAGTTAGGGGTCATTAGTAAGGTTGTATAAGAAAGGAGGGTCTCACACTAAACTGCACAAGAAATAAAGCTATCCTCCTGACCTAGGAGACAGCTGTTGTTTCCTTTGGCCTTGGATGCTTGATAGGTATTTTAGATAAATACACTGTTAGGAGTTCTTGGAAGCACACAAGAAAATCATTTTAGGAACTAGCTAATACATATACAAAAGCTAAAATATCACCAAGACTTCTTAAGTTATTGTCTTGACCTTCGGAAAAGTCCTTGACCTTTCCAAGTAGTAGCTTTTGTGAGCGTAGCTGGATTCCATTACATTTTCCCGAGGCTTGCAGCAGCCTTCATCTTTCCCCACCGTTGCATCTGTGTCTTTCTCCACAGCTGATCTATGAGCGCAAGCTGCCCTCATCCCCACACCTCCCGTGGCACGGCGGCCGTAGAAGGGAGCAGGTTGTAGAAGGGAGCAGGTTGTATGGCGTCTCCCAGCCACCACCGGGTGCTAAAACACTGGGCAGAGCCCAAGGAGTGTGGGGCCCTTGTGGTCAGTCAGATTCCTCAACAGGACTGAATGATCACACTCCCGGCTACTGGGAGCTGAAGGACACCCTGAAAGGAGATAAGCGCTGTCTGTTGTACCACAATCCCCAAGTTCCCCATCATCAGTCCAGCTTCAAGGCACCCCCCCCCCCCCCCCGCCCTGCTGCAGCGTTCCAAAGCGCTGGGAGGCATACCTCCCAGCCCAGGACTGTCCCAAAAGGCAATGCTCATCTTCCCCCTTCTCACTCTGAACCATCTCACAGGGCACAAGAGGCTGTGCATGTGGCCTGCTAGGCAGACGGCTTGCCTGATCCAAAGGAAGCCTGGACTTGATCCCCAGGATGGCATAAACAGGATGTGGTGGCACACACCTCTAATCCCAGCACTGGGGAGGTGGAGGCAGAAGGGTCAGAAGTTCAAGGCCATTTTCAGCTACACAAGGATTTCAAGGTCAACCTGGGCTACTAAGATTTTTGTCTCAAAAAATAACAAATTTTGGTGAGATGATTAGGAGGTGAATGTGCTACCCTCTGCCAAGTCAGATGACCTGAGTTAGATCTCTGGCACCCAAGTGGTGGAAGCAGAGAGCCAACTCCAACAAGTTGTCTTCTAACATCCACATGCTCTCTCCCTCTCTCTCCCCCCCCCCCCCCCCCCCCCCCCCCCTCTCTCTCTCTCTCACACACACACACACACACACACACACACACACACACACACACACACACACGGCTGTTAAAAAAATCAGAAAGAAAAAAAAAAACCAAGACATTCCATTTAGCCGAAGATCCTGTTGAGAGCGGGTGACCTCCTGCACCAGGTTATATAACTAGCAAGTAGCCTCCCAGAGCCTGGACTCATCCCTCAGGAAACAGCCTTAGGACCATGCGCCTGGGGAATACAGCAGCCCCGTGTAATCTACCTCATCTCCGTTAGGTGGCGCCGTAAGCCAAGCCGTCCAGTTTAAACCAACAAAGCTGGCCAGGACAATGCCTCTCAACACTTTCTTCTGTTATTACAGGATTCTTAGTCAAAATGGTTCCCCCACTTCCTTTGCTTCTTTCTTCTCTGGCAGAAAAGGTCTTTCAATATACAATATAATGTGGCTTCGGTGCCAGGTGGAAAATGAAATTTGTCTTAATCCCTCGCCTAGGGAGAAAGTGTTTGCGTGTCACAATTGACATCTGTTAAATTTTCAATTAAGTAAGCAAGCAATAAGGACGTCTGCGACGCTTCATTTGTTCCAGGAGCCAAGCGGGCACCAATCAGCTGCTCTATACAATTAGGAATTGAACAGGCACCCTCTGCCCCAGCCAACAGAAAAGCAAAGGGGGCTGAAGGACCCTTCCAGGAGGAACGCTTCTGCTTCAAATTCGAGCAAATTGGCTGGGCACAGCGGGGAGGACCGCGCTGACGGCTCCATTGTCCCGCTCTGGCCTGGGACTGCCCCGTCACCCCTACTGTTCTGTGTGCGGACGTGTGGGGAGCTTGACTCCAGAGGGAGAGTTTTAACCATCCGAGTGCTGTGGGCGAATCTCTTCTTAAATCAAAATGCCGTTTTTATTTTGTATTTCCCACTGGCGAGGAATATTGAACCAATCTTTACAGCGTTGTCGTTTGCAATCTCTTCAAGCCTGGCTATTACAGAACACGAGAACACACAGCTTGAGCACAGACCACCAAATGAGAAAGGGAAGGCTGGCCGGCGAAGCCAGACAACCCAGCTGGCCCGGGTGCCTATGGTGTTGTGATCTCTGGGTAAACAGACACTGGCAGATAGGCCTTCAGGGCCAGCCCATGCGGACTCCCAGACAGAGGCTAGGCAGTGAGGTCAGTGATACCAAGAGATGTCCCAGAGCACCCAGCCTCCCCAGCCTCTCCCGGAGCTAAGCTGAGCCTTATGCATGCAGTGGAGAGCAGCAGACTGCGTGCATGGAAGGGACGCACTGCACCTGAGACACTCTTCAGGCCTCAGATCCCGGAGGCCGAGGGTCTCCAGTGGGCTCATCCTAGACGGCACAGTGGCTGCACCCTGTGAGCAGGACAGTTGAACTCTCTCAGGTTCGCTGCGTGCTGGGCCTTCCCATCACTGCAGCCATGAGCAGCAGGGACCTGGTCCGGGGCCACTGAACCACATGGCTGCCCTGTGCCCAGGACATCAGAAAACTCAGGGCAGCTGCTGACCGCCGGCTCCCTCGGCACTGGCTGTTTTGATGACTTGGGAGACTTGGCTGTGCGCATATTTTGTCAGGGTAATTTGAGTTCTAGCTTGCTGTTGTTAGCTTAGACTTTTGTTTATCACAGAGCAGCCAAGAAATGATTACACGGCTCGTCTCTCTTACTCGGGAGTCGTCTTCCATATGCTGAAAAATCTTTTCAATGTTTCTTTCTTCTGTCATATAACATACTAATTGGTCAAATGTGCGATTGAGATAGAAACATATATTTTTTTGTTCATAGGCTGAAAGCACCATTCTTATTTCCAAAGCATGTTTTATTTATAAAATAATAGTCATAAATTTAAGGCCAGTGGGATTAAAAAATCAGACCCTTTCTTAGAACAAAAACAAAGACTAGTCAGGAAACACACAAGAGCCAAAGGAAGCTGGCTGGGAGGTGAGACGCTGAGGGAGGGCTGCAGTCCCACATGTCCAAAGGTTTGTTTGGTTTGGTTTTTCCGAGGCAGGGCTTCTCTGTGTAGTTTTGGTGCCTGTCCTGGATCTCGCCCTGTAGACCAGGCTGGCCTCGAACTCACAGAGATCCACCTGACTCACAAGTGCTGGGATTAATGGCGTGTGCCACCACTGCTCGTCTTGGTTTGGTTTTTTTGTCACACCGTAGGATCTTTACAAAGTGATGTCATACGCATCACTTTTTAATCCTTATGTCATTTTCTTCTGAATAAATAAAAACTATTTCCCCATTAGAAAATCTCTTTCTTTTTTCTATTTATTTATTTACTTAGAGACAGGGTTTCATTTGCACCCCTGGTTCTGTAGACCAGGATGGCCTTGAACTCACATAGATCCACGTGCCTCTGCCTTCTGAGTGCTCCCAGAGGTCACAGGCCTGCACCACTGTGCCCTGCTTCAGGAAACACATTTCAATACTGCTCTTCAGTGGTTGCATGGTGTTATTCCATTCGGTAACCACATAATTAAATTTCTTCGATGTATATTTGTTCAAATCATAAACATCTGTACAACTTTTGCCCATATATTTTCTTGAGATAAATTGCCAAATTCGGAATTTCTGTATCGACTCACAGAAACATGAGACTTTAATACCTGTTGCCAAAGCAACTTCTAGAAAAGTTCTACCAAATTGGAGTGACAAGTACCCATTCTCCTGGATTCTCTCTGAGTTCTCTAACTTTTAGTGTATTTAATTTGATACAAATCATCATTATAATGTACATTTTTAATCACCAGGAAAGTTACTGGTAAGTTGCATGTGTTTGTTTTGGATAGTTTTCTCTGGCTGGGTGTCAGGGGACAGCAGTCTTTTGTGAAGGAAAGCATGGCAACTGGGTAGCTCTGTTCTTGGTGGCAGTAGCTTGAGTCACGGCTTCACATCCTGAAGGATTAGGAAGCAGAGAACTCAGGTTGGAAATGGTGGCAGGTGTAACCTTTAGAGCCTACTTCTAGGGGCCTACATCTATCAGTTACGCCATGCACTCAAAAGATTTCATGATCTCCCAAACAGTGCGACCACCTAGTGGATGTATATTTTTCACTCTTTGCTCTTTGAGGACCCACCACCCAGCTCCCAAATAATCACATGAAGACTTATTCTTACTTATGAATGCCTGGCCTTAGCTTGGCTTGTTTCTAGCAAGCTTTTCTTAAATTATCTGGTCTATCTTTTGCCTCTGGGCTGTGGCGATACATTTGTAATCTAAGAAATAAAGCTTGCCTGAATATCAGAGGACAAAGCCAATCACAGAGCTAGCCACAGAGGTCAGGCAGTGGTGTCACACACCTTTAATCCTAGCACTTGGGAGGCAGAGATTTGTCTGGATCTCTGTGAGTTCAAAGCCACCCTCTACTACACAAGATTAATCCAGTTTAAAAGAGAAACAGCCAAGCAGTGGTGGCACACACCTTTAATTCCAGGACTTGGGAGACACATCCCTTTAATCGCAGCACTAAGAAGGTTGAGACGGGAAGTGATATGGCTGGGCAGAGAAAGGAACATAAAGTGGGAGGAGACAGAAACGAGCCCCCTTTTGGCTGAGAACTCAGAGGCATTCAGTCTGAAGATTCATGGAGACAGGATCTTCTCTTTTCGGCTGAGGAGTTGGAGAGGTGAAAGTTGGCTGTGGCTTGTTCCTTTGTCTCTCTGATCTTTCAGCATTTACCTCAATATCTGGCTCCAGGTTTTTATTATAAGAACATCTAGAGAACTTGTTTGGAGGTTCTAGCAGGGGAGTGTAGCTACTCATATACCCTTGACCGAAGACCGGTCCTCCTCTATTTGGGGAAGGTTGTCCTCTTCGATGCAGCACGCAGCTTCTGAAAGGATGCACATGGAGCCGTGAGGGAGGAAGGAGACACCGCCTAGCCAGCCAGATCAGCCAAGTCAACTCTGGTGATCAATGGGGTGACAGATGTCGCAGCCAGACCGCCCTCAATCTGCAGGCATAAAGAAATAAGTGAGGCAAGTACCAAGTAATCTCATATGACATTGTCCAGAAAGGAATTATATTAATAATCCATTAGCATGAGTTGGGATTTGTACGATCCTTTTCTTTTCCTAGGGTCCCCTGAAAATCAGCATCTGAGATGAAGTTTGCCTTCACCTTGAAGGTTAACTGCTGCCATTGGCCTCTAACATACCGAACTCTCATCTGGGCTCTATTGATACTGTAAAGCCAAATTCCACAGCAACCTTCTGGCAAGCCTTCAGAGGATACCACCAAACTGCCCATCACAAGGACATTTGTCATACTCTAGTAAAAGGATTGTTCTGCATCCAATCTCAGGACCAATGTCTGGTGATATATCCAATAGTAGTGCAAAATGAGACTATTCTCATTCCAGTTATTTAAGATTTCCTTAGCAGACAGACATTATGGGACTACCACATTTGCTGAAGGTCATTACTGTATCAACATTTCAGATAACTACCTCAGGATATATGAGTATAAAATAGATTAGTGCTTGCTAACATTTGGAACTAAAAATCACAAATGATTAAATATGAATAAAATTAAAATATACCTAACATTTTTGTATATGTATTATAAGTATTAATACAAGTATATATGTATATACTCATTAGAGTGAAGATTATAAAGTAATTCATTCTTCTGAAGTGGCCACATATTCTTGGATAAAATATTCCTCATTGGTCATGGTATTTGTAAATGTTTATGAAATATTGTTTTGGCATTATTGCCAAAATTGATATTTTTAAAAGAAACCACATGTAAATACATCTGAAATTATTGCTAGAATTATGTTGAGACAAATATGTTTCATATTTTACATCAATCCCTTTATTAAGATGTTCATGAGAGATATTTTTGATTTTTCCAGGCCCAAATTTCAAAAGCTATGGTAACATTATATATTTTACAAAAAATATGCTGTTATTTTGCTTTGCCTTCTCAGAATCTCAGGGCCAAATCTGTGTTCTACTTGTAGTGATTTATGGTATTTTATAATTGGCATTTCTGTATATAAATTGTATCTTCTGGTTTTATTTTGTAGTTCATTGTTATGTCCTTTTTATTAATCTGTTTATTAATTCATATTTTTATTGTTATCATAAAAACCACTTCAAATCCTTATTATCACTGAAATGGTTAATTTCCCCATTTAAAAAAAATTTGTGTGAAAAAAAGAACATTTAGGATTTGTGCAACACTGGGTTTTGACCTTTCTCTATTTCTGTATATCTTGATTTACTTCTTACCCTGTGGCTTGTTGTGTAGCTGGGTGGCTGGCCCCTGATGTCCTCCTCTCCTTCTTTCCTGGCTCCTAGATCTTTTCTTCTCTCTTTTTCTCCTTCTATTTATTCCTTCTGCCTGCCAGCCTCACCTATCCTTTCTCCTGCCTTGTTATTGGCTGTTTATCTTTTTATTAGACAAATTAGGTGTTTTAGACAGGCAAAGTAACACAGCTTCACAGAGCTAAACAAATGCAACATAAAATAATGCAATACTTCTTTGCCATCATTAAACAAATGTTCCACAGCACATCTCAAAATAATATTCCACAACAACCCAGTACCAGGTACTCAAATCTATAGTCCTGTAGGGAGATGATGCTTTACTTGAAACTTTAACATTGTTCTTCTAACATTGTTCTAGTTTTCTGTTCATGTATTTGTATTAAGATATTATTACATTGTTATTGGTTTAAAAGGCTCTTTACATATTCAGATACTATTCTTGTCTGTTTTCTGTTGGTACAACAAAATATTAGACCATGTAGTTTAAAAAGAATAGAAGTTTATTGGCTTGGATTCTAGAGGCTGAGAAGCCCGAGAGCATGGTGCCAGCCTCTGCTCACTCTCTTGGGGCCTGACGGCCTGTCCACTGCAACATAGCCTGACAGGCAGCAATGAGCACACAGTGGAACTGCAGGCTGGCCTCAGTCTCCTCTTCCCATAGAGTTCAATGCCATCATGGAGTCCTCTCCTCACGTCCTTGTCCTCACCAGTCACCATCACAGGCCCCACTTCAAATATGACTGAAGTGCCAGTGGGAACTTGGAGATGTGTTTGAGCCCGAGCAGATATTAACCTTTTATTGTCTCATGTACATTGTAAAGATTTCTCCATTTTTTTATTTAACTTCAAATTTCTTAAGCGCAGACATTTCATTTTAAACTTTTGTATGTAGCAATGAATACCTTGTAATTTCTGTCTTTGGAGTCACATTTTCCACACCCCGTTATGAAAATAATTACTTGGAGTTTCATCTAGTCTGTAGTGGTTTCAGTTTTTCATGTCTGCCTTGAACTACTTGCAACCCTTTTGAGCACAGTGTTGCTTCTCACAGGTTCACCGTGCTCTCCACCGGTCTGTTCTTCCCCTTCACATTGCAAATGCCAGTCTTTGTGTTGGGTCCAATCCTTTTTTTTTTTTTTTTTTTTTTTTTTTTTTTTTTTTTTTTTTTTTTTTTTACTCCTAGATTGGTTACACAGTTTCTAAAGTTTAATAATTTTGAAATGTATTTCAGCACCTGTAGGTCTGTCCTGAATTTTTTAAAGGTCCTCCTTGTTACTCACAAACACACTCTTCGTTGGACCTTCACAGTTCAGTTGCTGCACCAGAGACTTCCACATAGATGAGCCCCACAGCTAGATTCACAAGTGGTGGCTGCCCCGACATCACCAAGCCTCCTCATTAAGGCACACGGTGTCTTCCTTCCTCCTTCTCAAGTTCTCATTTCTTCTGCATTGGTCCAACCATCATGTGATTATTTTGTGACTTTCCTAGATGGGATATTGTCTTCCTTTTTTTTTTTTTTTTAAACTTCTTCAAGCTGCCTGTTACTCCAGTGTGTGTCATTTTCCTTGACCCATTCATCTGTGCATGGACTTAAATTACTGCCCCCTGGTGGCTGTTTGTGAATAGTACTGCTGTAAGCATCTGTGTGCATTCATGGGCTATTGAGTCCCGGCTTCCATTTCTTTGAGGTATGCACTGCACTTGGACTCGCTGGACCATACCAGAATTCTGTGCTCAATCATCTGAGGGACCATCAATGGTTTCCTGTAGCAACCAAGTCACATCACATGCTCACCAGCCTCTTGCAAGGTGTGGGCTCTTTACATCTCATTAGTATATGTTATTCGCTGGGTTTTAAAAGAAAACAAAAAAAATTTTAAATATAATTTTTATTGATTCTTTGACAATTTCACATGAGGTATCCTGATCCTGCTCATTTTCACCCTTCACCCTTTGGGCATCCTCCCCCAAAGGGAAATTTAGAAAGAAATAAACAAAAAACATAAATTCATGGATCAGCAGGAATAACACAGTAAAAATGGCCATCTTACCAAAAGTAATCTACATATTCAATTCAATCCCCATCAAAAATCCAAACACAATTCTTTACAGACCTTGAAAGAACAATACTCAACTTCATATGGAAAAACAAAAAACCCAGAACAGCGAAAACAGTCCTGTATGATAAAAGAACTTCTGGGATATCACCATTCCTGATTTCAAACTGTACTACAGAACCATAGTAATAAAAATCACATGGTATGGGCATAAAAACAGACAGATTCAATGGAATCAAAGACCCAGATGTAAATTCACACACCTGTGGACACCTGATTTTTGACAAAGAAGACAAAATTATACAATGGAAAAAAGCATTTTTAACAAATGGCGCTAGTCTGACTGGATATCTGTATGTAGAAGAATGCAAATAGATCCATATCTATCACCCTGCACAAAACTCAAATCCAAGTGGATCAAAGATCTCAATATAACATTAGATATGCTGAACCTGATAGAAGAGAAAGTGGGAAGTAGCCTTGAACACATTGGCATAGGAAACCACTTCCTGAAGAGAACACCAAGAGCACAGACACTGAGATTGACAATTAACAAACGGGACCCTATAAAACTGAGAAGCTTTTGTGAAGCAAAGGACACCATCAAAGGACAAAATGGGGCAGCCTACAGAATGGGAAAAGATCTTCACCAAACAAACCCATATCTATCAGAGGGCTAATATCCAAAATATATAAAGAACTCAAGAAATTAGACGTTAAAAAACTAATAATCCAATTAAAAATGGGGCACAGATTTAAACAGAGAATTCTTAATAGAGGAATATCAAACAGCTGAGAATCATTTGAAGAAATGTTCAACAGCCTTAGCCATCAGGGAAATGCAAATCAAAATGACACTGAGATTCCATCTCATACCTGTCAGAATGGCTAAGATCAAAAACACAAGTGACAGCTTATGCTGGAGAGGATGTGGAGCAAGGGGAACACTCCTTCTCTGCTGCTGGGAGTGCAAACTTGTACAGCCACTTGGTGAGTCAATATGGTAGTTTCTCAAAAAATTGCAAATTGATCTACCTCAAGATCCAGCTGTATCACTCTTATATACCCAAAGGAAGCTCCACCATGTTGAGCACTTGCTTACTATGTTCATAGCAGCTTTATTCATAATAGACAGAACCTGGAAACAGCCCAGATGCCCCTGAACCAAAGAATGGATAAGGAATACGTGGTACATTTACACGATGGAGTATTACTCAGTTGTTAAAAATGATAACATCAAGAAATTTGCTGCCAAATGGGTGGAACAGGAAAAGATCATCCTGAGTGAGCTAATCCAGACTCAGAAACATAAACATGGCATTTACTCACTCATAGTGAATATTGGCTGTAAAGTAAAGAGAACCGTGCTACAACCCACAGACCCAGAAACGCTAACTAACAAGGAGGGCCCAAGAGGGGAATGCATGAATCTCACTGTGAAGGGAAAGTAGAATGGACATTGCCAGTGGATGGGGGGAGGGGTCTGGAATGGGCAATGGGGGTGGGAACAGGAGGGATCAGGTCGGGGCAGGATGGAGGGAGAGAGTACTGGGAGAGACAACTGAAATCTTTGGGATGAACTAGAAGCCTAGAGCAATGGAAACTCCCAGGAATCTATGAGGGTGACCCCTGGCTAAGACTCGTAGCAATGGGGGATACAGAGCCCGAACTGGCCATCTCCTGTAACCAGGCAAGACTTCCAGGGGAGGAACTGGGACCCCAACCCAGCCACAGACCCTTTGACATACAATTTGTCCTCCCTACACAATGTGCTGGGGTAAAGATGGTACAGAAATTGTTGGGGTGACCAACTAGTGACTGGCACAGCTGGAGACCCGTACCCTGAGAGGGAGCTCACCCCTGGGGGTCAAGACCAGAGGTGGGATACCCCAGAGACCTAGGATAGAACCAAACATGAATGCAAAAAAAGTCAATGAAATGATTCCTAATGATATTCTGCTATCATAGATTGGTGTCTAACCTAACTGTCAGCAGAGAGGCTTCATCCAGCAATTGATGGAAACAGGTGCAAAGACCCACAGTCAAACCTTAGGCAGATCTCAGAATCCTGTGGAGGAGAGGAGGAAGGATCGTAGGACCCAGTGTTGTCAAGGGCACCACAAGAAAAACTGCAGAACCAACTAACCTGGGCTCCTAGGGGCTCATGGAGACTAAACTGACAACAGGGAGCCTGCGTGGGACTGAGCTAGACTTTCTGCATATGTGTTACAGTTGTGTAACTTGGTCTTCCTGTAGCACTCCTAACAGTGCTTGCGGGGGATGTCTCTGAGTCTCTGATTGTGTTGCCTGATTTTGGTACCTGTTCCTTCTACTGGATTTCTTCATCCAGCCTTAATAGAGGAGAAGGTGCCTAGTCTCACTGCAGCTTGACATACCTTGGCTGATATCCACAGGAGGCTCGCCTGTATCTGAAACAGTGGAGGAGGAGTGGATGGGACAGGGGGGAAGGAGAGGAGGAACTGGGAAGAGGGGTGGGAGGGGAAACTTTGGAATGTAAAAACAAAAGTAAATAAACAAAAAAGAGAAAAGGTTTGTTTACAATGATGAAAAAAGTTAAAATTAAAATTAAAAATACAAATTGTAGCGCCTGTGCTACCACCTGTTCACCATGTCTGAGCGAGAGGCTGAGGATTAAAAACAGAGACAAGACAGTGGGCCATTCATCTCAGCAGAATGCCAAATGTCATTTATTAAAGGAGGGAGGAGGCCTTAAATACAGGCTTACAGCACAATGGGAGAACCTTGGAGGGCAGAAGTTTGCTACAGATGTTTTACATATTTGCATCCTAGCTGTTTACACCAAAAGCCGGATACACAAACAAGGAACCTCTGGTAAGCTGTTTTAGGAGGAAGGAAAACGGCAGGGAATCAGCATAGGGAGGACATCTGATCAAGGTCAGCAAGCAAAGGAACGGTGGAGGGGGGCAGGGCCCAATGGATTCCCCCCTTACTAAAAAGAAAAATGAGCTTCTGTCTTAGGTTACACGGGATGTCAGCACATCACCTTACCTGTCATGGGGACACCTGCCCAGGCCAAACAGGCTCTCTGTCTTAGGTTGGTGAGTGCCCCCCAGGAATTGCCCATCACTGAATACTCATTATCATACAGGCTCAACCAAGTGTGAGCTGTAGGGTTAACGACTGCCAAAGATCTCAAAGTGGTGTTGGGCTTTCAATCTGTGTGTTCGACACAAAAAAGACCAACAGAGGTCCTAACCCACCCAAAGCCAGTAGGCTAAGGGCAATTGAGCCATTCTCTTCCTTAACGAACCTTACAGCAAATTGGAGTCCTTGTAAGGTGGAACTCCAAAAAATAAGTGGAACTTGAGTTTTGTAAATTTTATAACATTCAAAGTCAATCAAAATGTATAATCCTGCTGAATTAAATTTATCATAATTAACTGTGGTAGCTACTTTTGTTTTCAGGGTCTCCACTATACCAGCTGTAGTAACCAACTGTGAAATAGCAGTACCAGAAACAGTAGCAGTGGTAGCCGCTACCGCTGTAGTAGCAACAACAGCCGCAGTGAAGTCAAATTCTCTTCTGGAACATGTGAGCACCATCTGTGTCTTACTGCCATGGTCCACTGGCAGGGACACAACTCCAGGCACACAAACCACCAAGGCCCATTTTTTTTGATCCCAGCACTACTTAAGCTGGCAGCTCTGAAAAACAACAATTAAGAGCCACAAAAAAAAAAAAAAACCAGACAGCAAACAAGGAGCAGAACTAATGGTCTCATAATGGCTACATTTCAGGCTCACAAATTCTAAGGTATCTTTAAAGGAGACTAGATGAATTTCAGGAGGCCAATAGATGTTGTACAGAGTCATTCCTGAAAAGTAGGTACTACACCAGCTTGAAGAGGATTGTGAAAATGAAAAGGCTTAGCTGGCATGCTACTGTTAACAAATGGAGGTCAGTGACCATACTACCAAATAATGGGGTTACCCTTTAATCTCCAAGGTGCCTGGGTGACACGTTCTCAAGCATTCTTGAAAAAGCAGTTACCATACATTTCCTTCTGAAGAATCCAACCACATGGCTACAGTTCCTAGGCTTACGTTAATGCTTGCCAAGGCTGACTGTACTGGGCTCTCAATCTCTACTGGCATCAGAAGGGGAGAGTTTTTCACAAAGGCCCAATAGGTCTCTGCAATGTTGGGATTCGGCAGTAGCCACAGGGCGCACACAGCACTCAGGAACCCAAAGAGGGACCTCATTGTCCTGTGGAAAGACACAAACAGACCCCCAGGGCCCACACCAACACCAGATCGGGTCCCCTCCAAGTGCCAGTAGAAAGATCCTTCCATCGCACCAGAGGATGATTTGCAACAGGAGCCCTCCAGTGCTTATCTGCAGCGGATACTCCAGCAGAATCCACCAATAAAAAATTTAAAATATATAAAACAAGGGAAAGAATAGAATGTGGAGAGGAGAGATGAACCCCTAGCTCCCTCTTTTACTTTAGCAATATAAGTTTTTAAGGTACGATGGCAGCATTCTACTATAGCCTGTCCTTGAGGATTATAGGGGATACCAGTCTTATTAACAATAGAAAAGTCTTGGCAAACCCCCCAAACCAACCAATCAACCAAACAAAACCCACTTCTCTCCCCTGTCCTTCCCACCTCTTCATTGCCTCTTCATTCATCTTAGTGGACTGGGAGCTGCTGTGTATTGCAGTAGAGCCTTTTGTCCAAACAGTTTTACATGCAAATGTTTAGTGTGTAATGTGCTGTTAGTCAGTTTCAAGGCCTCTGGCTTCTGGCACACCACCAATCTCGGGCTCTCACAGAATCTCCTCTGATATCCTACTGTTGCCCAGAGCCATGGAGATCCTGTGGCTATGTTTCTAGTCCTTTCGCGCACTCCAGTGGATCATAGATGGGGTAGATGTTGGAGATTGCCCACTCAAAGCCCTGGATATGTCTGGTTGGTAGCTGATTTGGTCAGTCCAGGCCACTGGGACACCCCCACCCCCGCCCAGGTGAGGGGCAGAGCCAGCTCTCCCACACTTGTGGTGAGGTCTGGGCAGCTTTCCCAAGTGTGGACAGAGGGGGCAGTTATCCTATGAGGGGTGGGGTCAGCTCTCCACTGAGTGGGGACCAGCTCAGCAAGTCCCTTGTACTTCAACATGTGGTTCACACATAGTTCTCATGGCCCCTGTGGTAACACAGGCCGCAGACATCAACACAGACCCCAGCTGCCGCATGACCCTGGACCCAGACATGGCGATCAGCAGCAGCTTGGGCATGGATGTCACTATGGCCCCAGGTGGCAACTGCAGGCCTCTCAGATTGGCATGGGCCCAGGAGCAACATGATCCCTGCACTCCAACCTGGCCCCAGGTGGCAGCCCAGACCCTGGACATCCTCACAGCCTACAGTGGTAAAAGGAGCCATCAACACAGACCCAGGCATGGCCTCGGGCAGCAGCTCAGCCAGAATGACACCATGGTCCTGGGTGGCAGGGCAGGACACTCAGATTGGCATGATCCCAGCAGCTGGCGTATCCCTCAGACCCCCAACACGGCCACAGGTGGTGGCCTAGAACCTGGGCAACCTTTGTGGCCTTTGGTGGCAACATGGGCCATGGACATCAACACAGACCCTGGGTACACATGGCCCTGGGATGGCAAGCCTGTTCCTCAATGCTGTCACCTCTTCATATCTGCCTCTCTCCACAGGACGCAAACCACCCTCTCTCTCTCTCTCTCTCTCTCTCTCTCTCTCTCTCTCTCTCTCCCCCCCCCCATACCCCACTATATATAGCTCACCATAGTTGGCCCGGTGGGCCTGTGGTTTCTTCTACACAGGGCAATGAAGAAATGGTTTATTCTGGTGTACACTTGGGGGATAGTCCACCATGGTGGGAAGGCCCGGCAGGCAGAAGTGGAGGGCAGCTGTCATACTGCGTCTACAGTCAGGGATGGGCAGAGACAATGCTGTGCCTGGCTTGGTTTCTCCTTTTCTTGTCATCAGAGATCCCAGCCATAAAAAGAGCCACTTATGTTAAAGGTGGGTCTTCTACTTCCTAATAATCAAAAGCAGCCATCACACCAAGCTGAGTTTTGTGTGTGTGTGTGTGAGAGAGAGAGAGGGGGGGTGTCATGTAGCCCAGGCTTGCCTCAGTCTCCTTTTGTAGCTTAGGATGGCCTTGTGACCTTGACTTCTGCGTCAAACTCACAGAGACCTCCTGCCTCTGCGTCGAAAGTTCTGGGATTGTGTACCTGTGCCATGGGACTAGCCTGGCCTCACATTTTTTATCTTAGGCTATTTTTCTTCACATAGTTCCATAGGGACCCAGAACTGGTACATAACGAGGACTAAGGGGGGTCCAGGCCCTCAATAGTCCCCTCCCAGGGTCCGGGAAGAATCTACAACCAGCTGATAATTTAATTTTTGATGATATTAAATGAATCTACATACACGATACTCTTTAATCCATACACTTTATTAGTCTGAGTAGTTCTTTCTTTACACAGTTTATATTCTGCTCTCATGTCTAGCTCCTTTCTTGCCTGATTTCTCCCTACATTAATCTGCTGTCCCCTCTAAGTTCTATCTTAATTCCTTCATCTTAGTTCTGCCCCTTCTAGGTTCTCTTCCATCTAGTTCCTTCCCATCTTAGCTCCTCTCCCATCTCCTTCTCTCTCATCTTGTTCTTCCCCATCTGGCTCTTCCTCATCTTCCATCTCATTCCTCTAGTCCTCTCTTCTAGCCCTTCAATCTAGTTCTTCCCCATCTCAGCACTTCTCCAGTTCTTACCCATCTAGTTTTCCATTCTCCTTTATCTTCTCCATCTTGTCCTCAAGTTCCACATCTCAAATCCTCCCCTTGCTTCCCTATACCTTTCCGTTCCTCCAAGTCTCTCTGGTATTCAGTTAGAAACCAAGCCACAGCAATCCTCTGGCAGAGCAAGGTCACCAGACTTGAATTCTTACAGGGGTCATAAAGGCAGGTAAGAATTTTCCTCAGGCAGTGGCCATCAGGCTTTCCTTTACAACCCAAATGAGTGCTAAATGATTGGTTAGTCAAGAAGGGAATTTGTGTGCTCAATCTACATCCCTAGAAGTGGTTAGGTAAGAAATTAGGAGTCTATTAGTAAGACTGTAAGGAAGGAGGGTCTCACCCTAAATTGTACAAGAAATAAAGCTGTCCTCCTGACCTAGGAGTCAGGTGTTGTTTTGTTAGGAACTTTGAGTAGGTGGCTACAGTGTAGTGGGGTGTGTCCACCATGGTGAAAATTAGGGTTTTGCTAAGTTAGTACATTCTGAGAGGGTTTTATCTGTCGGTCACAGGGTGTTAGGTCAACCATAGGTGGGCAAGAAGAGACTCCTTGGGGCTGCAGATGCCCGAGGTGAATTGAAATCATGAAATTGTAATTAGTCAATGAGGCTTTCTGGCCATTGCTTCTCTCCAGGAATTCTTGTTCAGAGACCCCAGCAGAGGGAGATCCCGGCATGCCTAGGGGCTGGACTGGACCTGGTGAAGGTTTCTTCCAGGAGTCCAAGGTAAATCAGGAAAAAATACAATGTTTATATATGCACATGCTTTATAAATCATAAACCACCAGACCTACATTTTATCTCACTGAATCTGAAAAACCACCCATGAGGGGAGTGAGTGAGCTGGCTTATTAGTCCTGTTTCATACACGAAGAGGTTGACGTCTGGATAGAGGCTAGGTAACATATTCTGGGTCACACTTCTAAGGAGTGGTGAGCACAGAGCGAAGACACAGAGTGGAGAAAATTACAACCCCCCCCCCCCCCTCAGCGGGCAAGGAGCGTGGGAGTCACGTGGGCAACAGAGCCCTGAACACCGAGTTTATGTAGGAAAACTGAGCACCTCATTTGGGGACAGGTTGCAAGGTTAAAATGGCAGGCAGGACTGCCTCTGGGCATGCTCGGTTCCCACATCAAGTTTTGGTTGAAAATAAAGGGGATATCAGGTGGACGTTTACACAGGAGTTTGCCTAGGGTCAGGGCACACGCCGGGGCACCTCAGAAGATCAGGTCAGGGCAGAAGAGGCACACGCCGCTCCCGTGTCCTCCAAAGAGCCCTCTGTCTTGGGGTTCTAGTTTGGTTTCTGTTGCTGTGATAAAACACTGGCCAAAAGCAACTTGGAGAGGGAAAAGTTTACGTCATCTTACAGCTCCCAAGTCACAGGCCGTCATGGAGGAAAGCAAGGGTGGGAACCTGGCGGCAGGATCTGAACCAGAGACTGCGGGAGAGCGCTGCTTACCGGCTTGCTCCCAGGCTCCGGTTGAGGCACGTTTCTCATGCCAGGCTCATCTGCCCAGGGATGGCACCACCCACCATGGGACAGGCCCTCCTGCAGCAATCATTACCCAAGAAAATGCCCCACTGGGGCATGCCGGCAGGCAAGTCTGATGGAAGCAAACCTCCACCGAGGTCTCCTCTGCCCACGCCTGTCAAGCCGACAACCAAGATCAGCCCGGACACTCTGGGAACTTCGCTTGGTTTCCAGAGATTAAAAGGGAAACTCTCCTGGTAGCTAAGGATGCGGAATACTTAAAATATATATATTTCTCAGACATTCCTATTTTTCTTTTAGTTTATTTCCATGCCACTCTTTTTTAACTGGATTATTTTTGTTGCTATTCAATTCTTTTTTTAGTTAATTTATATTCTAGACCCTCTATCAAAGGCGTAGCAAGTAAAGACTTCTCCTCATTCTGTAGGCTGCTTCTTCATTCAAGTGTGGTGTCCTTTGCTGTCCTGAAGTTGGGCAATGTCATCTTACTCCAGCTAAGGTTTAAAAAGAAAGACAACAAATGCTGATGTGGATCGGGGGACAGGAAACCCCTCGTTCCTTGTTGGTGGAATGGAAATGGTGCAGCCCCGTGGAAATCAAATGTAGGGTTCCTTTAAAAGCTAGAAACAGGTCTACCATATGAACCAGCTGGAGCCTCCCTCCCGGGCTCAGTCCCAAAGGATTCTGTATTCTACTACAGAGATACTTGCTCGTCCACATTCATTGCTGCTGTGTTCAAAATGCCAGAAGATTGAAACAGCCTAATGAAAATGTGGTTCAGTGAAACGTGCAGGAGAATGGATGGAGCCAGAAATAACCAGCCTGAGTGAGGCAACCCAGATCCAGAAAGACAGACGCTGCATATTCCTCTCATATATGGGTGATAGGTTTGAACTTCAGATATATGTGTTTCAATAGAGGAAGCTGGTAAGGGCTACAGGGGGCATTCAAGGGAAGGAGGGCAGGACACAGATGGTATGTGGGGGAGGGGAACAATGGACCAGGAAGGGATAAATGAGCTGGGGGATGGGACAACAGGATGAGGGAATATGGGGAGACATGACTAACAATAATGACCTCTTTTGAAAAAGCAATATAGGAATTACTACATAGAAGATTTTTAAAGCACACACACACACACACACACACACACACACACACTCATGGAGTTTAAATGGAGTTATGCTATCGTGGGGGGCAATTTCCCACTAGACACCATATGCTACCAAAATATATTTTTAAAAAAACAGCCAGTACCAGGACTGAGTTATGTCTTTTTTGAATTGTTGGCCAATGGTGTTCAATATTCCAACATCACAGGCCATCGAGATCACTTTGGTTCCCCTCCAAAACTTTATGGTATGATGCTGCTGCTGAAGACACCATGTGTTCACAGGACACAGGGAAATCAGGCTGGTGGCAGCCTGGAAGCCTCGTCCCTACTGATTAGCTTTCACAGTTCTGGAAGATTCTATGTGCACTACCAGGGGAAAAGATTATTCAACAACCTTACCCAGTGGTGAGCCCCGGGACCTAGGATAACAAATGTCGAGATGTGCCCAGTGCAACAAATGTTATAGGAGCAGCCACATTACTTTCTGGTTGGATTTAAAGCTGACCGGACATGATGGAACTCATGACTGATATGTTTTAACTGGACCAAAACCCTGTGATTGGCTAGGCCAGAGGCCACAAGGGAGAACGTGTTACTATTATTTTGCTAAGTGGACAGAGTATTAAACTGAATTCTCATGACTCATATCTGTGCATCTCTCAATTTTCATCAGAGAAACTCCTGTTTTAGTAAATGGTGATTAATACGGAGACCCATAATGGTCAATGTATAAACAGGAGCCTGTGGAGTGCTCAGCCCTAAGTGAGACAGCCTTCCCTGGTTTCAGGGTCATCGAAGAAGGGAGTAGAAGGCATGTAAGAGCAAGAAGCAGTGGCAACTCCAGCAAAACATCGTTTGCCAGGTGTGACAGGGCCCTTGTACACATGAGCTCACCACAGCTGGGCCTGTATGCACAAGACCTATGCAAGATCAAGCCAGTGGAAAATCCCAATGTGGATGGGGAATGGCTCATGAAGTCCCACCCTGAACTGAGGCGCTATTAGCAGCTGATGGCCGCTGAGGCAGGACAGTCAGGATGTGGCCCCTGAGAGGCTGCCCGTGCTCCGGTGGGTGGTCCCACGTCCACATGCATATAGACAGCACTTAGGGGACTCTGGGTTTAAGACAAAGGAGCACATGAAATGGGGAGGGAATGGATGATGGTTTGCATGGTGCTATTCTCAATTTACAAAGGAAAAAAAAAAGAAAGAAAGCTTACCTCCCTACAATGTCTTCCCTAAAAAAGCCTCAGTCGGAGACACTTCAAAAACGGGGTTTGTTTCCCCCAGCAGTGCAGGGCGAAAAGGCAACATTTCTGTACAGCAGGTCTCCCCAGCCTGCCTGCAGCCACCCCAGCTGGCGTGAATTGTCTGAAAGAAGGAAGACTGGTGAGTCAGGCAGGAAGGCTGGTGGAGGGGAGCGGGCGCCCCCTCTGCTCCCTGACAGCCCAGGCTGAGGTGCACAAGGACCGGCCCCCTTGGGTAGGGCCTGGGAAACACACATTCTCTGCTGCTGCTCTCCGTATCAGGTCTGCCCTGTTCTGGCAACTACAGGGGAAAGCGTTCACCCTGGAGTCTGGCCGGCTTTGGGAGGAAGGTGAATGAACAAAGGGAAACTCATTGCCAATTCCTGAGGCCCTGTGCTCACAGGAATAAATAGCGATACAGTGGAAAGCAGACCTTGTCACCACACCCTCCATCTAAGCAGGGGAGGGCGTGACAGAAGGCGGCTGAGTCTTTTGTTCATCTAGATGAGTGAGCAGGACATGGCCCAGATGAAGGACACACAGGATGCTTCAAACGCAGTGTGTGTGTGTGTGGGGGGGGGCACACAGGCAGTCTTGCGTTTTCACTGCAGCAGAGGGAAGGTACATTTTTATGAACTTGGTCTCTTTGACGGTGTCCGATGATCTGTAGGACCCCAGGAAGCTGATATTCAGAGAAGTCGAGTGACTTGGCCAGGAGTGCACAGCTTGGAACCAGGCAGTCAGGACTCTGACCTGGTTGGACTCCCTGCTTCCCTGTTCAGTGCCCTTTCCAGGTTCCTGGATAATACCTAGGCAAAGAGGGCAGACAGACACCTTGCCATTCAAGGGACAACAGGCAGATACTAATTCCCATAGTTATTTCCCTCAAAGGCTTTCTTCATCTCGGACTTTAATGGAGATATCACCTGCTGTCTCCAAGGAGGGGGGCCAAAGCCCAGGAATGGAGACAACGCACCTGTCACATCCCAGGTCCTCAAGAGTGACAGGTGCAAGCTTCTACCAGGGAAGCCCGTGTGGGAGGATGAGGGTTACAGAAGCTGGGTCCTCTCGCCCTCAAATGTAGCCGGAAGTTTTCCGGTGTCCCGAAGCTGCTCAGTCCCAAGTAAACACAGAGACTTGTATTAATTACAAACTGTTTGGTCTATGGCTCAGGCTTCTTGCTAGCTAGCTCTTACATCTTAAATGAACCCATTTCTATTAACCTATGTTTTGCCATGTGGCTGTGGCGTTGCCAATCTGCTGACATGTTGCTCCCTGGGCTGTGGGCTCCCGTGTCCTCTGACTCTGCCCTCTTTTCCCTGTGTCTCTCTTGGATTTCCCACCTGGCTCTTATCCTACCTTACCATAAGCCAAAACAGCTTCTTTATTAACCAATCACAGAGTACACAAAGACCGTCCCACAGCACTCAAATGTGGGGGCAGTAGCACCCAAGAGACTACGTGTTCATAAACTTCACCGAGAAAGGAAGCTGTGTTCTGCTCCCCAATGTGATCACAGCCCAGGGGTTTGTGGAACTTGGTGTGGAGAAGAGGCAACCTCAGGGCGGCCCTGCAGAAGCAAGGACAGAAAGATCTTTATGGACCAATAGTAAAACTCAAAAGAAAAGCATAGCATCTTCAGGACACGACTGAGTGAAACCTGGCAACCCCCCAGAGAGTATGATACTTTCTCTGCTGACCCATCACCACTCCAACTCAAGTCCTGGAACTGAGATCAGCACCCAACAACAGAGCCACGTTCTCTCTCTCTCTCTCTCTCTCTCTCTCTCTCTCTCTCTCTCTCTCTCTCTCTCTCTCTCTCTCTGGGTGTGTGTGTGTGTGTGTGTGTGTGTGTGTGTGTGTGTGTGTGTGTGTGTGTGCTGTGTACAATATCAGCAGTGTACACAACCTCAGAGTCTTTGCTGGATTGCTCCTTTTATTTTTTGCAAGTGTTTCCTACTCAACCTGAAGCTCTGCTGTTTTATGCAGAGTGGCTGGCTTCAAGGATCCTTCCATTTCTGTGCCCATCTCCCCAGGCTGTGGTTACAGGTCCACACAGGCAATGATACCTCCTAGCCTTGTTTGTTTGTTTATGTTTGAACAGGGTCTCACTATGCAGCCCTGGCTGGCCTGGGGCTCACTATGCTGATCTCTGTATCCCAAGTGCTGAGACCAAAGATGTGTACCACCACACCTGGCAGCTGTGGGTCCTCAGGGTTTGTGGCAAGAATTTTACTCAGAGTCATATCCCAAGCTCCTAAATGATCTTTTGGGCCATATGTCTATATATCATATCCATAGCTACATATATTTCAGAAAGGATCAAATCACAGCGATGCCATTGCTCAGTGTGACGTCAGCAGCTCACAAAGCTGTGACCCAGTGTCTGTCATCCAGGGAAGAAGGGATGGAAGTGGAAACAAAACTCAGTACTAGTTAGACAGGAATTCTCCCCATCTGCTCCGAGTCACATGCTGGGTGTGTCCCCTAGCTAGGCTGTCTTCAGGGGAGGGTGCATGGTCCTGTCTTAGCCAAGGAGAGTCTGGGGTGACCCACAGCATGCTGCTCCCCTCCCTGTGATAGCTTTGCTGCTGTGGCAAAGGCTCTGAGGTCATTCCACTCAAAAGGGGGAAAGCCGGGCTGAGGGATGGCTCAGCAGGCAAAGTGCTGTGGCAGCACAGTGGTCAGACTTCAGGTTTCCAGAGCCCACGTGGGAAGCTGGCTGTGGTGGGTGGACCTGTAATTCCAATGCTGGGGGAGAAAAACAGGAAACCCTGGGGCTCACTCGCCAGTCAATCCAGTTCAGAGAGAGTCCCGTTCTCAGAAAAATAATGTAAAAAGCAATAGAGGAAAATACTGGACAACTTCTGGACTTTGAATGTGCACAAACATGTGAGTGTACCTACACACACACACACACACACACACACACACACACACACACACACACACTAAATGTTCTTTTGAGAGAGGAAGATTTACTTTGGCTCATGGTTTTGTGGGCTTCTATCCTTGGTCAGTTGGTGCTTTTGATCCTGCAAGGGGACAGCACACTGTGACAAGAACATGAAATGGAGCAGCTACTCACTTTATGGTGGCCAGAGTGCAAATAGAAAGGCATTCCACACTCCTTATTGAGGACATGCCCCTAGAGGTCCAAGACCTCCCTGTGAGTCCCTCCTCTAGAAGGTTTCACCATCTGTGGTGGTGTGAAAGAAAATGGCCCCCCAGAGGGAGTGGCACTGTTAGGAGGTGTGGCCTTGTTGGAGGAAGTGTGTCACTGTGGGGGTGGGCTTTGAGGTCTTTTGCTCAAGCTTCACTCAGTGTGACAGTCAGTTGACTTCCTGCTGCCTCTGAGTCAAGATGTAGCCAGTACCATATCTGCTTGCCTGCCGCCATGCTCCTTTCATGATGATAACGACTGAACTCTGAAACTGTAAGGGAGTCACCCCAATGACATGGTTTCCTTTATAAGAGTTGCCATGTTCATGGTGTCTCTTCACAGAAATAAAACCCTCCCAGCAGTAATGAGCTGGCATCTAGACCTTTGACACATGGGTCTTTGCGGGATAACTAAGGCCCACCAAAGCATCCTCAGTTTGGGGATGGAGCATGCTTGAATGTAAGGAAGCTTGTTCTCCCCTTGAGGGTGACCCAGTTAAAGTCATAAGCCATCTGCCACTGAGCACACACAGAGTCCAAGGAGTCCACACCTTGGCCTTTAGGATGGGAACGTGACGCTCTAGGCTTCTCACTGGTGGAAAGCAAGCAGGATGGGAAGTCTGGCCACTGGTCACTGAGAGGAAGCCAGGAACTCTCTGGTAAAGAGATTCAGGCTCCCTGCTCTTGCGTGATACCTGAGGTATGATGATAGGCGCCTAGAGAGGAAAGGTGACTTGGCTTGTGAAGCCTCAGGACAAATCAGTTCCTGAAACTGTGCTGAGGCCTCACAAGGTGCTAGATGGATCCATGAGCACAGTGGGGTGATTTAGATACTTAAGGGAAATCAGAAAACTCTCTCAAATGTGATATAAATGTATTCACTTAAAATAGGACATGGTGCCAGCATGAGAATGTGACCTTGTATCTTTGTGAAGCTGGGTTTCAGATTTGTCACTACGATAAAAAACAAAAGGTGTTCCAAAGAAGATCAATGTGGAATAAAAACAGCGAAGGCTGTGAAGGACTTAGCGTTTGTGCCCCACCCCCAGCTGCACACACTCCCCTGCTAAGAAACTGTGGCCACTGCAGGATGGTTGTTTGTTTAGATATAAACATGTGCTTGATGCAGTTTGTGAAATCACTGACTTGGACTGTAGGCTGACTCTGGGTACAAAGTTCTGCAAACACCATGAAAGCAGAGGGGGGGGGGGAAGTCATGCAATGGAGACTCCGAGGACGCGCCTTTCTCCCCCCAAACCCCTAAGAGAGAGCACCCGGCCCAGGGCTGCAGGAAGCTGTGGCCACAGCAGGCGGGAGATCAGGTGGAGTCCAGAAATGATCAAGTTTAGATTTACAAAGGAAACAGCAGCCCCAAGCTTAGGGTGCAGAACAAAGTGTGAGGAGAGCGACTCCTCAGGTTCCTGGGCACCATCGTTTCCATCACGTCACCCTGATGCACCCTAGACCCCATTAAAATGTGAGGGTCCGACTTTCTCCAAATACTCATTTATTCCTGCATCACCAGGAGGAGGCTAAAAGGAGCTGATGTCGCTGAAGCGAGGAGGGACACGCTCCCTGGAGGAAAATGACCGGCAGCAACTAAGAACTTCCATCTCTCCTCTCCATCCAGGGGCAGCTTGCTGAGGGTGGCCCACACCACAGAGTGTGTCTTTTGTCCCTTCATGGACGCCTTATTATTACTGGACTGAGGGGTCACAGCCTGTGTCCCCAGGGGTGGCCACCTGGTCCCAATAAGCCAAAGAAACTAATTTAATAGTGAAAAGCAGGAAAAGAGTTATGCAATGTGGCCACATTGGGAAGAGGGACAAGCAGCTCCTGTCACCTGCCCCTAGTCCGACTTCCTTATGTGCTGTGTTTAAAAAAACTGAATAGCTTCTAGGACATTGGTGAATAAATACGAGTCTCAGACTCAGATGGTCACAAGCATTTCCCTGACTGAGCTATCACCCCAGCACTCTTTAAAACAAAAGGCTAGACTTGACTTCCTACTTACAGTTCAGAGATGACAGAGCAGGCTGGCACTTCAAAGCAAGCTTTAGCTAAAGCTGTCAGAGCTGCCAAGTGTGGTGCACACTACAAGCCCAGCACTCACGTGACCATGATCCGAGTCTTCCCTGGGCTGCACAGAAAGACCCTGTCTCACACAAAGCAACCAACCAAAGTCAAATTCGAGCCTTAGCAGCTTACCTGTTTACATGGTTTGAGTATTAATATGTCAATCAGGGTCCCCAAACATTTAATTATGTGAAGGTAGAACAATCTCCCATTCTATTTTGTGGGTTTGAATGAGATGTTCCCTGCCGAGTCTCACACTCTTGAGTATTTGGTCCCCAGTTGGCGGCTGTTTGAGGAGGATTAAGAGCCGTGGCCTTGCTGGAAGAAGAGGTTTTAAAGGGCTCATGCCATTCCCAGTGTGCTCTTGACTTCCTGCTTGCAGTTTGAGATGTGAGCTCTCCGCTGTGCCTGCCACCAACGCCTTCCTCCCAGCATCACGGACTCTAACCCTGTGGAACCATAAACCAGTAAGTGTTTTCTCTTTAAGCTGCCTCGTCACGGTGCTTTACCACAGCAATGGAAAGGTAACCAATACACACTAGTGTCCTTTGTTAAATCACTCTGCGTGTCTTTGCCAGTGTCCCCGTCATAGTCCCTCCTGTCCTTTCTGCAAACCCTTACAAACAACGCTGCTGGACTCCCACTGGCCTAGGGGGCGCTGGCTCCCACCGGCAGAGCTGCTTTGGAAGCTGTGGCACTGTTAGGAGTGGAGCAGCATGGGAGGTCACGGGTCACTGGAGGAAGCGAGCCGCTTCCTGTCAGGTCTCTACTTTCTGTTCCTTAGCAAGGTAAGGTGCCTCAGCTGCATGTGCATGTCTGCTGCCGCGGCCCCCTGCTTGGCCTACCCACCCCACCATGGGTGGGTACAGATGGACTGGATCTTCTCAAACCAACTCCTTCTCCCTTACGATGCTTTGTCAGGTGTTGGTTCCCAGCAAGAAGAAAAGTAAACAATACAAATATCAAATCTGGCTGGGTGGTGGTGCACGCCTTTCATCCCAGCACTTGGGAGGCAGAGCCAGGCGGATCTTTGTGAGTTCGAGGCCAGGCCAGCCTGGTCTATACTACAGAGTGAGATCCAGGAAAGGCACAAAGCTACACAGAGAAACCCTGTCTCGAAAAACCAAAAAACAACAACAACAACAAAAAAAAAACCAACAAAAACAAACAAACAAAAAAACAAACCAAAACCAAAACCAACCAACCAAACAAACAAACAAAAAACACCCCAAATATCAAATCTGTAGGTTCTGAATGAATAACTATTTTGGATAGGTCTGTCAAACTCAAGGAACCTCCAGTAGGTCCCCTGAGCTAAAGAGTTCTTTGAGAAGTGGCCTTTGGTGAACATTGGTCATTCAGAGGCTTCATTCCACTTCCCTGACACTGTTTCCTCTGGGAGGGGTTTCATTGTGCAGGGCCTTGGGAGGTGGGGGACACAGCTGTGCCACTTGGATGGTATTCCCTGGAGACTCAGGGCCTTGAGAACCATGGGACAGCAGTGGGTAGGTTAAGCTGGAGCATCATGTATTTCTTGTAAAACAGTCCTTTTCAGAAGCCCCTTGGCTCTGGGATCCCATCCTAAGACCCTGTATGTGAACCCTGGATGTCCCTCTAGCATGGTCTGAGTGTGCGCCCCAAACACGGTGTATTGGAAACTTAATCTCCAAATCGTATGGTGATGCATTTGGAGGCACACCATTGGGAGGTGACTGGGTGGGATCACGAGGGTGATCATGATCATGAGGTGGCATTTGTGGCTTTATAAGAAGAGGAAGCGAAGGCTCGGGCAGGAAATGATCACTTGGTAGTGGTCCTTCCACCCCAGCATGTGGATCTGAGGTTGGATCCCTAGAATCCACTGGGAACCTTGGGAGCAACAGCGTGCAGCACTGAGGAGGCAGAGACAGAGGATCTCTGGGATTGGCCAGCTGACCTAGATTCAGTGAGAGTCCCTGCTCAGAAAACAAGACAGAAAATAACCAAGAAATACACCTGAGGTCACCTTCCGACCGCCAGGGCACACACACACACACACACACACACACACACACGCACACGAGTTGAGCAGAGAAGGCAGTGCAGGAGGAAGAGAGACCTACCGCACCGCATTCTTACCCTGCCCCACAGACCCTGAGCTCACACTGATCCAGAAATAACGCGCACGCTCACAGATGCCCAGTCTCGGATGTGCCGTCACCGCAACAGCAAACGGGTTCAAACCCATTCGCTGCTCTTTTCCCTCGCTACATCCAGAAACCAACTGTGTTTGTGAGCAGACGGTCTGAGTTAGGTGGCGCTTGGCCCAGCGGTTCCTCCTCAGGGCCCCTCCTCTGGGGGCTGATCTGCAGAGATGCTGCCATGGTGTGTAGAACAGGAAGGAAACAGGAGGGGCTTTAGGATGGGGGGGGCATCACGGCTCCTTCCACCCAGACTCCAGAGTTGAAGATTTAAGATGTATCAGGGAATGAAGCCGTATTTTCACAGCTGACACGTTATGCCATCTTTTCATATCCTGCATCTGTGTGTGGTTGCAAAAATTATACGGAAAACTTTCCACCCCTAAAGGGGAGCTCTTCTGTGAAAAGAAGACCTTTTTGAGGATGCAGATTTGTTTCTGAGAAGGTTTGTCCCTTTACTAAAGCATCTCGCAACCTCATGACATTTTTTCTAACCCAGAATGTCTAGTTGAGGAAGGGTGCCACCCACCCCGGAGGATGGAGCAGAAGCTGGCTGCTTCCTCCATGTTATGTTTGATGTCAACTTTGAATATATCTGCCACGGAGAAGGGGGAGAATGGGTTCTTTTTCAATTTTTGGAAGACTCACCACTGTGTGCTTTAGACAAACTCTTTTGTCTAAAGTATCAAGAATTTGGGCCATAGTCTGTAGACTTTCTGGACTGTGCAGGTAACTGCAGAGGGAGTGGAGTAAGCTACTGACTACAGTTAGCTACAAAGTTCATGCTGCAGGAGACCCTAATCATCTAATTAGGATTGCGGCTCTGCCCTTTGGTCGTGGGCTATTAGCCCCCCCTCTAGTGTTTGATTTGGCTTTATCTGTGCTAATCACAGTTTAATCAACTTGACTGCTGCCATGTCAGTGTGTTACCAATGACCTTAATCTGACACGGTGACTTTGAGGCCCCCCCTCTGTGTCATCCCATTCCCAAGTCCATTTCAACAGCTCCAGAAATCTGTGAAAAGCATGGACTCAGCCACTTTATCCTCTGCCAAAGATTACTCAATGGCTTCCATTGTTCTTAGGGGGAAACCCAGCCAGCCACAGGTTAAGATTGGGCAGAATTATTGAAAAGAATTACCGCGAAGGTGAAAATGCTCCATAGTTCACTATTTTAGCCAAGTCACCAGAGCCAGCATTGGAAGCTCCCCGTCTGCGATGGCATCATCTTCTAATAACTGCATCAGTATTTCATCAAATGCTATAAGCTTGCCGGGAGGGAGAGTGAACCAACATAGTAAAGCCACAGAAACATCTGGTTTGGTGGAAAGCTATCGAAACATCAAAAATATGTAAGTTGGCAAAAATTTGAGCCAAGAAAAGATGAAGAAAACCTGCCAACTCCATCCATCAGGCAGGGCCGGTAATGTGCCCACATCCGGACGGGAAGATGTGGTCCTCGGATTGGATATTGTGTGGATCAAGTGTAACTTTCACCAGTAGTCATCATTTTTCGTTTTTAAAGGAAAGCGGATATAAAAACAACCCTGATCTTAGGATAAGATTGTTGGGCCTGCCCTAGCTCCCTCGGCAGGCCGTCACCATGCAGCAGAAAGGCGTCCTCGGAGGGCTGACCACTGGGTCGACTTCCTCCCCACCAGACTACAGGAAGGGGTTTACTCCAAACTCGGCTCTCCTTTTGAGTATAGCAGAGAGAAACGTATCCCACTTACAGGAAGCCATATTTGCAGGACTGAGGTCATGCTCAGGCCTGACAGTGCTGGCCACAGAGGCAGGAGGGCCCGAGTGTGCTCCCCAGAACCGGCACTTTAAAGAGTGCTCGGTGGCGCATTCTTGCAGTTCTGGCACCGGATGGGCAGAGACAACCACACACATCTCCTCAGAAAGTCCTTTCCCAGCATTCGGAGCTGTTCCTCACAGGATCTTCCCTGGTGTGGACCCAGGGCGGAGCAGGTCTGGCCGAGGTGCTCCAGTTCTATCTCTGCTGTCACTGTGCCGGGCCTCGCTTTCTTGTCTGCTTCCTGGTGACAGGAGGAGGCCCGGGACCCCAGCAGCACTTCCTCCTCCCCAGGACAGAAGGGCAACCCCCACATGGCCCCCGCTCAACCCTGCACATCACTGCACACAGCTGCACGCTTAAACACCTCGCAGATACCCAAACACCCCCTTGCACTACCTGCACATGTCTGCAGCCCTCTCACCCACACACACTTCTGCTCACAACTGTACACACTCTCACTCACTGTAGACCCTTTTACACAGCCACACAACTTCATCCTTTTTAAAAGATGTTTTATTTATTTATTTATTTATTTATTTATTTATTTATTTATTTATTTTAATGTGGGTATGTGTGTGTGTGCCTATCTGTATGTGCACCACATTGCATGCAGGTGCCCAAGGAGGCTAAACGAGGGAAATTGATCCCTTGTAACTGCAGTTACAGACAGCTGTGAGCCACTCAATGTGAGTGCTAAGAAGCAAACACAGTCCTCCGTAAGAGAAGCAAATGGTCTTAATTACTGAGCTGTTGCTCCAGCCGGGTCCAGATGTCCCACCTGCACACACACATACACACACACACACACACACACACACACACACACACACACCCTCACAGACCTGTGTGCCTTTGCACATACCCAGTCATAGCTGCTCACCTCCACACACCCTTGTACCCACCCACACCCTTGTACCCCCACACACCTATATAAGCCCCATACACTCACATGCCCCTCTATATTTCTATGGACCATGCAAACACCCGCAAAACCTTACACATCTCTGAACACACCATACCTACACACTCCTGGGCACCCCTGCACACTTCTGCACACCCTCCTCTCCCTACATACTCCCACAGGCCCCTACCCCCACAGAGAAAACAAAAGACTGGACCCACAGCTGCAGGGAGTCTAAGAAGCAAGCTGAGATCCAGGGCCTTCAGAGTGTGGCTCTCTGCCTCTTGATTTCACATGAGAATCGGAAGGTGCATCTCACAGGTTGCAAACATCACACCCCTCCTGAAGAGTTGGGTCAAATCTGTGTCCTCTATGTCTGCTTTCCTGTTGTCCATATGGCCACATTTGTATCAGGTCATAGTGAAAACAGTTCTTCCTGGGGGGTCATGGTCTACAGTGCTAGGAAACTGAGGCCACGGGATCCTGGAGCTACACAACTCTAGCTCACATGCTCTATCTGAGTCTCCTTCCAGGTAACATCTTACTAGACTGCAGCCTGATACTGAGTGACAGGTTCCCACAGACGACTGTCCATGTTCTCGGGGCCTGTAGACCCTTGTTAAGGGCATCTACAGGCTCCATCTGTTAGACAGAGACACCCCAAATTCCTTAACTTGTGGGAACTTTGCCTGTTACTATTGGCCACTGGAACACAGTGGTTCTCCCTGGCCATGGCTGTGGAGACAAAATGGCCAGACTTAGTCTGCTCCGTGGCTTCCTCACCACCCTGATCCTATTGGTAGCAGGGCAGGGTGAGGAAGGTGGCCATCATGCCTTGTCTGATCACCCAATCACATGGTCACTTTGTGTGCTCCTTCCTGGTGAACTTGGACATAGACATCACGTTTTATTCCACATCACTCCATCCTCTCAGTGGATCTCCAGGATATATTTACACGCTTCCCCTTGTGCCTCTGTGTTCAGGAGACTGCAACTGGCCATTTGGGTGGCCCTGGGTGTGCAGAAAAGTGGTCTGTATGGGGACTGGAGTAGTGATTGGATTCATTCTTCTTGATTGGAAAACAGTCTCAGCAACCACAGATGGGAATACCCCCTTTCCTGTGTGGGCAAGGACATCTAGAAGGCAGTCAGGAGGTGTTGCCTGGAGTCTTTGTCCAGACTGTCTGAACTCAGAAGTCCCCAGGCCTCCTGGAAAAGTCATGGTCAGGCCCAAGTGATCAACTGCACTGGAGTGAGGGTCCTCAGAAGCTTGGGAATCCTGTTTCTGAAGGAGCAGATGTAAAACTGTAACCCAGAGGGGCCAACCAACTCAAACTTGTCCACAGTCCTCACACAGTGCCACACAGATAAGAGCTGCTTCCTGGGTCCATTCCAGACACTGGACCAGGATGTTGTATGAAATCCCTGCTTCCCTGTGACAATCTTTCCCCTCATTCTCACATCAGTAACATTGATATTTGGAGTGTTTGTACACATTCTGACATAATCATGACACTTATTACCCACAGCGGGCAGCAATTTAATACCAGCTGGGCAAAAGGAGGAATCAGGACTTGCAAGGGTCCATGCACAATCGGAGTCAAGGTCGCCCTTTGCGCTTTGTCCATGGTTCCCGTAGACTCTCCAGTCTGTAAGGAGCTTCTCTCGTGTGGTTATTTCCTCTGGGTCGGACACAAATGCTGCCATCTGAAGACACAGCAGTGGTGTTAACCTAAAAAGGAAATCCTCAGAAGACCAGATCTGTTTCACTGTTCTCCTGAGGAGAGAGGAGAGCCCCGTGGAGCCCCTCCTCCACTGAGGTCATAGAAAAGGCAAACGACTGCTGGGGGAATGGACTGGGGCCTTCTTCAGGGTCTAACTGCCTGCATGACACCCAGGGAGACTTCCTGTAGCTGCCTGTGCATCCTCCACGCGCCCATATGTAACCACAGGAAGCTCACTGAACCACCACTCTGGCCTGGGTGGTCTGCCATTGGCTGTCCTCCACATGGGCATTTCTTTACACACCCCCTCCTCAACTTTCCCTGCTAAGGATTCAGTTTCTCCACCAGTGGGCGCCCACCAGCACACCCTGTTTCCATCCCCTTCTGCCCCAAATGGGGAGATCTTTCTCTGTGGCCAATGCCTTGTGGAGGGATGCTGATTGGCCTGCTCAGACCACCTGACTTCCTGCTGATTGGCCTGCTCAGACCGCCTGACTTCCTGCTGATTGGCCTGCTCAGATCACCTGACTTCCTGCTGATTGGCCTGCTCAGATCACCTGACTTCCTGCTGATTGGCCTGCTCAGACAGCCTGACTTCCTGCTGATTGGCCTGCTCAGATCACCTGACTTCCTGCTGATTGGCCCACCCAGACCACCTGACTTCCTGCTGATTGGCCTGCTCAGATCACCTGACTTCCTGTTGATTGGCCTGCCCAGACCGCCTGACTTCCTGCTGATTGGCCTGCCCAGACCGCCTGACTTCCTGCTGATTGGCCTGCTCAGATCACCTGACTTCCTGCTGATTGGCCCACCCAGACCACCTGACTTCCTGCTGATTGGCCTGCTCAGAACACCTGACTTCCTGCTGATTGGCCTGCTCAGACCACCTGACCTCCTGCTGATTGGCCTGCCCAGAACACCTGACTTCCTGCTGATTGGCCTGCCCAGACCGCCTGACTTCCTGCTGATTGGCTTGCCCAGACCGCCTGACTCCTGCTGATTGGCCTGCCCAGACTGCCTGACTTCCTGCTGATTGGCCTGCTCAGACCGCCTGACTTCCTGCTGATTGGCCTGCTCAGATCACCTGACTTCCTGCTGATTGGCCTGCTCAGACCACCTGACTTCCTGCTGGTTGGTGTGCCCAGACCACCTGACTTCCTGGAGGCTCACCAGCAGGACCAGGTTGTTGGGTTACCAGAGCTTCCAGGTCATGTGTCCAGCCCTGTGGATGTCTCTTCCCTGGGTAAAACAGTGCCACCATGATTTTGTGGTTAAGCATCCCCAAGCTAACAGCAGAGCTGTGAAGGCTTGGCCCTCAACCTTCTGGGATTGAGTGTTAGGATGGGGAGCACACACTTGTGTGTTTGTGGGGGAATTTCCAGAGAGGGTTGGCATGTGGGACGGTGGCTGGAGGAAGAAGATCCACACTGATTGTGAATGGTGCCATCCAAAGTGCTGGGAGCCCGGGGGGGGGGGAAGGGGGAGATTAGGGAGCAGGAAGACTTGGGTGTGCCAGCCCCTTCTTTTGCTGTGGAATTCACCCATTGTAGCAATCATCCACTGACAACTCCTTCTGCCTTCAGTGTGGACTCAGTGCTAGGGAGTGTCTGCATCTTCAGTGTGGACTCAGTGCTAGGGAGTGTCTGCATCTTCAGTGCGGACTCAGTGTTAGGGAGTGTCTGCATCTTCAGTGCAGACTCAGTGCTAGGGAGTGTCTGCATCTTCAGCAGTGGCTGGAATACTGAGGCATCCAGCCTCTGGACTGGACGTGTAGGTCGCCACTGCTGGACTATGCCAGCCCTTGTGTTAACCAGTCCAATAAATCTTCTAGGGCCAGTGAGATGGCTCATCGGGTAGATGTGCTTGCCACCAAGCCTGAGACCTAGGTTTAATCTCCAGAACCTACACACACGAATAAAATACTAATCTCAATTAAAATATTGTATAAAATATTAATAATAGCATTTACTTAACCGTAAGTTAAGTGAATCTTCTATGACTGGCTGTTCCTCTGGATAACACTGACAATCATAACAGCCAACTCTGAATGGTTAATTGGCTGGGAAAACTGAAATTGAGAGAGACAAGTGGTCTAGATATTCCTGGAATGAGAGCATTAACTATGGAAAAAATATGTGTCCACACCTTGTTCACAGGTGGGCATTTGAAAAAATGATGCAGCTACAGTGTTTTGGACTACTGTAGCCCTCGTTCCCACACCTTCCCCTTAGTCACACTGAAGACGGAGGTGACCAGTGAAGTGTAAGCTCATGTTGACAGGTAGTGTCCTGAAGTGTCTGTTTCCTCTTCCTGCCCCCTACTTCTTTGCTTCTTAGTATTGTGTGTGTGTGTGTGTGTGTGTGTGTGTGTGTGTGAGACAGACACGACACACACACAGAATATGTGTGTGGAATATGTGTGACTATTAGGGCTGTGTGTGCCACAGCACACATCTGGAGGTCAGAGGGCAACCTTGAGTGTTAGTCCCTGACCTCCACCTCTTTAAGACAGGGTCTCACGGCCACTGTCTATACAGGTTAGTGGTCTGTGAGCTCCTGGGGACTCTCCTGTCTCTACTCATCATCTTCCTGTAGGAGTGCTAGGATCACAGATGCTCAAACCAGTGTATTTGACATTACATTGGTGTTGAGGACTTGAACTCAGGTCCACAAGCTGTCACAGAACCACCTTCCCACTTCCTTCTGTGTGCGAGCCCACAAAGATTCCAACTTGTGGTTTGACTCAAGGCCAGAGAGTCAGAGTTTTTGTTGCTCTCCAAGGCTGCATAGTAGGGTACAAAGGCATGGTTGCCAGGTGTCTTATACTTCAAAACCTCATTACAAGATGCTTTGCTCTGGGGTGTGGGCACTTGTTTGTGCTTTGATTTTGAAAGGGGGAGGTCTTTTGCCTCTCCCCTTGGTAGTGTATAAAAAACCCATTAGAATAAAACTCTGGGCGACTGGGTATTGACCCAGGGCCCTCCCGAAGCTATCCTGTTTCTCTGCCTTTCTTGTTGTCTCTGCCTATATTTCTATCTAATATTTCTTCATTCCTCTCTTCTCCCCCCAAGAATTCTTCAAAAGGCTGGAGCTGGACTTCAACACCTCCCTCTGGCCAACCATCTTCCACAAAGTCAGCAGCCCCTAGAGGCATAAGCACCACCCGCATCATCTGGAGGAAGAGCAGCCTCCAGTGGACATCCCTCTCCAGCATCAGCAGATCCTCTAGGCACAAGCACCATACACCCCAGTTGGAAGAACACAGCCCGAGTAAAGTCCACACTGTTAGGATTCCAGCCACTCCTCCAGCTATATGACCACACATGTGCAGTTCAGTAGCCAAGTAAGGGGTCTTATGTCCTACATAATCTGTGTGCTGTGTGATTGTGCAATGCACAGTGTGGTCACACAATCTGCACATGTGTGGTGTAGCTCCATAAGCCCACATGCACATGTGCAAGGGAATCCTTAAGAAGCCAGTCACAGACTCCGACCCCCCTCTTGCTCTCTCCTCCTGCCCGTCTCCTCTTTCTCCTCCCCACTCTTTCTCTCTCTCTGCACATGCCTTCCACAGGCCTGGTCACTCTCTTCTGTCTCTCCCCCGTCCTTCTAATAAAACTCTGCTCTGATAATGGGATTCGTCGTGCCTTGTGACCTTTTAGCATGGTAACAGCGCCACTTATTAAAACCAGCATTGGTGCCGTGCAAAGCAGGCTCTCCCAGCACTCTGTGTCTGGACCCTGTACCAAGGTTTTACTCCACCTACGGCTGCCCGCTTCTTTCGTTTGCCCAGCCACCAGACTGCTAAGCACAACACATTGGCTGCTCAGATTGATGAGTTTTCCCTTTCTGATCCCTCGCCATTTTCCACTACTGTAGCTTGAGATCTATTTCTCTCATCGGATCCCTGGGGGTCCTCAGGCTGTGCAAGCTAGGGCACATTCTCTCTTGGTAAAGCATTGAATGCTGTCAGACTCCCAGGGGTCCTCATGCTGCATACACTCCCAGCCCTTACCCCTCCCTTGACGAAGGGCCAGGTAACTTGTGCTGGTCCACAGATCTTTACCTATTCTCAGGGACACCCAAGATGGGAGTCTTGGATCTTGTTTGTTATTTTAATTTTTTCTCTTGGCTGTAGTCATGGGACATAAAGGCTTCCTTTTCTCTTGGTCCTGCTCCTCCTCTGAGAAATGCCTTAAATATTCCTAGAAATATGGCTACATAATGGCTTCTTGAACCCCAATATTTCATGGAAATTATCTAACTTCTGCCACCGAACAGGCAAATGAAAAGAGTTACCTTATCCTCACACTTTTACTAAGCTCTGAACTCTCCCTTTCTGAGTCTTTCTCTCCTGCCCACGTGCAACCTGAACTTGAGGAATCTCTGACACTAAAGAACCTCCACTTTTCTGACCTCTGCTCTGTTTCTCCGGTACTGGGTAGTCTGCTCCTGCCCGACTCTGGCTCCCACTTTCACTCTGACTGTCACCCGTTCTCAGCTGCCCTGAGAAGCACAGACAGGTCTGGAAGCAGGCTAGGATGCATGCAAATAAGTTTATGATCAAGACCCACATTGGGATCATAATAATCCAGATGGCTCTCTAGCCAGAGATCAGTTTACAACCTGCCTCCTGGCGGGTCTTCCTAAAGCTGTCCTCACACCAGCAAACTATGACAACAAACAAACAAATAAACAAACAAAACTTAATTCAAGATATGGAATAAAATCTGTCTCATGTCTCCCAGAGCTTCCTGACATCAGGAGAGAAGACTCCTAACCCCAAAGGTGGAAGTTTCAGCTGTGGCATTTAAGGAACCATGGGAGAGATGAGAAAACCCATGAACAGAATTGCCAAATGCTGGAACATGCTATCCAAGCAGCTGCATAAGGGCTTCCAGATCCTTGTGCTTAAAAAGGCCACACAGGCTAGTGGGTGCCCTGATCAACTGAGCCTTGTTCAAAGTGCCACCTAGAGAGATGCTGGTCAACTGATTGCCCTGGTGCACCTCGTGGAATGGGGACATCAAAGACCTCCAGCAGACCTCCTGGGCTTGTCCACACACTCACAGGGAACTCAGGATGCACCATGGGGCGATCTGTTTCCTCCTTTTGGACACTAAGCCACTTACTCAACCCTGAGGGAGTTTTGGGATCCCACCTCTCCTCGTTTCCCTATTGTCAGGGTAGGGGGACAGCCTTACCCACCCACCACTTAATTCCCCCCACCACTCAATTGTATTTTCAGGGGTACCTAATGGGAGGAGATTTTCCAGCTAAGGTAGGAGTTTTCATTTCATTGCTCCCTCCATGTGCCTCACTCCAGACTGTCAGCAGCGTTTCTCCTCCCCATGCACAGTGACACAGACAGGGCCCTGCTCTCTCTCAGGTTCTAGAGGACATCAGGATCCACTGCCTTGTCCCCAATTCCAGAAGAATGAGTGCTCACATCACAAGGTTTTGCTTTTTGGTTCCATCTTCTAATGAACTACTCAGCTAATTGTTACAGGATTACCATAGAGCTGGAGTCCAAGGACCATCAGATATACCCAGGTGGTAAGGAACAGTACCAGTCAAAAGGTATTTACACCCCCAGACCAAAAAGGGTCTGGGCCCTGCAAAAAACAGACTTTAATATAACAATCTATTACTGTTAAATGCTCTTAGCAATTAATCACCTGTGTCTACTGGATGCTAAACTAATAAAGGAAACAGGTACCTTAAGATAATCTGTCTTTGATAGTGCTTATCTCAAGTAAAAATTAAAAACATGTTCCAAATTTCTCTAGTACTAAACATTACAATGTCATGGTCACGAGCCCAAGACTTTAATTTTCTCGTGGCTGCTTCTTAATATATTTAAAATTTCTTCTAAGCTCCAGAAACCAGCTTGAATCCATCTGGACAGGTAAGATCTGCTTCAGATAGGTGCAGCCCAAACTTTCCTGGTCTTGGGACCCCCTCTCTCACCCTGGGATGCTTCCAGAAGGAAAAAATAAAAAAATAATAATTGTTTTCTAAGATTTTCTCTGTCTCACCAACATCCTGTCAGACACAAGCAGCCGGAGTTCCAGGCCCACAGGGATGATGGACAGGTCCAAGGCATGAGACGACAGCCCATAATCTTAGGACGCCTATCTACCTCAGAAGCCTCCTTCCTTACTCCGCCCAAGAGCCAACGGATGCCACCAAGTCAGATGGAAGCAGTTTTTTGGGAGAAATAACACCCCTATTCCTGTTCACCCATCTTTTTTATACTAAGCAAAAAGTTTGGAATGTTAGGATTCCGGCCACTCCTCCAGCTATATGACCATACATGTGCAGTTCAGTAGCCAAGTAAGGGGTCTTACATCCTGCATAATCTGTGCGCTGTGTGATTGCACAATGTGCACAGTGTGGTCACACAATCTGCACATGCGTGGTGTAGCTCCATAAGCCCACATGTGCTTGTGCGGGGGAAATCCTTAAAAAGCCAGTCACAGACTCCTCCCCTCTCTTCTCCTCCTCCTCCTCCTCCTCCTCCTCCTTTTTCTTCTCTCTCTCTCTCTCTCTCTCTCTCTCTCTCTCTCTCTCTCTCTCTCTCCCCCTCTCTCTGCAAATGACTTCCACAGGCCTGGTCACTCTCTTCTGTCCCTCCCCTCTCCCTTCTAATAAAACTCTGCTCTGATAATGGGTTTTGTCATGCCTCATGACTTTCTTGTACGATAACAGCGCTGCTTCTTAAAACCAACACACAACAGCCAGAACTGGATGATATGCTGGATCTAGGCACTCACCCCCCACAAACCTCAGCTGAGACAACCATACTTGACCTGACAACCAGAACCCTTGGCCATTCAGGGCAAGAGATGATAAAGGAACAAAAGGCTCACCAAACAAAGACATCACAAGAATCAACACCTGCTCCTATAATTATCCAAAACCCAGATGGGTAAATGGCAGTGCAAGAACACACCCAACAACATAAAGAGCAATATGGCACCACCAGAACCTAGTGATCCTACAACAGCAAGACCTGAACATTCCAATGCAGCTGAAGCACAAGAAAATGACTTTAAAAATAACTTTATGATGATGACAGAGGCCCTTAAAGAGGAAATGAAAAACTCCCTTAAAGAAATGTAGGAAAGACAAACAAAAAATTGGAAGAAGTCAATAAATTCCTTAAAGAAAACCAAGAAAAAAACAATCAAGTAGGTAAAGGAAACAGTTCGATATTTGAAAATTGAAATAGAGGCAATAAAGACAACACAAACTGAGGGAATGCTGGAAATGGAAAGTCTGGGTAAATGAACAGGAACTACAGATGTAAGCATAACCAACAGAATACAAGAGATGGAAGAGAGACTCTCAGGCATTGAAGATAAGATAAAGGAAATAGATTCATTGGTCAAAGAAAATGTTAAATCCAACAAGTTCTTAACACAAAACATCCAGGAAATCTGGGACACCATGAAAAGACCAAACCTAGGAATAACAAGAATAGAAGAAGGAAAAGAATTCCAGCTCAAGGGCACATAAAATATATTCAACAAAATCATAGAAGAAAACTTTCCCAACCTAAAGAAGGACATGCCTATGAAGGTACAAAAAGCTGACAGAATACCAGATAGACTGGACCAAAAAAAAAATCCCCTCACCACATAATAACCAAAACACTAAACATACAGAACAAAGAAAGAATATTAAGAGCTGCAAATGAAAAAGGCAGACCCATAAAAATTACACCCGACTTCTCAATGGAAACTCTAAAAGCCAGAGGATCTGGACAGAACTTTTGGAGACACTAAGGCACCATGGATGTCAGTCCAGACTGCTATACCCAGAAAAGATTTAAATCATTATAGACAGAGAAAACAAGATATTTTATGACAAACCAGATTTAAACAATACCTATCCACAAATCCAGACATACAGAAAGTACTAGAAGGAAAATTCCAATCAAAGAAAGGTAGATGAATCTAAGAAAACACGGGCAATAGATAATCTCACACAAGTAAATCAAAGAAGGGAAACACACACACACACACACACACACACTACTACCACCACCACCAAAATAAAATAATAACAGGAATTAACAATCACTGGTCATTAATATCTCTTAATATCAATGGACTCAATTTGCCTATAAAAAGACACAGCTAACTGAATGGATATGAAAACAGGATCCATCCTTCTGTTGCATATAAGAAACACATCTCAACTTCAAAGACAGGCATTACCTCAGAGTAAAGGGTTGGGAAAAGATTTTCCAATCAAGTGGACTTAAGGAACAAGCTGGTGTAGCTATCCTAATATCTAAGAAAATAGACTCCAAACTAAAAACAATCAACGGAGATGGAGAAGGACATTTCATATTCATCACAGGAAAAATACATCAAGATGAAGTCTCAATTCTGAACAGTTATGCCCCAAATACAAGGACACCCACACTTGTAAAAGAGACATTACTAAAGCTTAAATCACGAATCAAACCCCACACACTAATAGTGGGAGACTTAACTCCCCAGTCTCACCAATGGACAGGTCTGCCAGACAGAAACTTAACAGAGAAATAAGGGATCTAACAGATGCTATGACTCAAATGGACCTAGCAGACATCTATAGAACATTTTATCCAAGCACAAAAGAATATACCTTTTTCTCAGCATCTTATGGAACCTTCTCTAAAACTGACAACATACTTGCTCACAAAACAAATCTCAACAGGTACAAAAAAATGTAACCTCCTGTATTTTATTGGATTGCCATGGGTTAAAGTTAGGATTCAATAACAACACACATTAGAGAAAGGCTATAAATTCATGGAAACTGAACAGCTCTCAACTGAATCACCACTAGGTCAAGGAAGAAATAAAGAAATTAAAGACTTCCTAGAATTCAATGAAAATGAATTCATAACATACCCAAACTTATGAAACACTATGAAAGCAGTGCTAAGAGGAAAGTTCAAAGCACTAAATACCTACAAAAAGAATTTGGAGAAATCTCACACTAGAGACTTAACAGCACACTTGAAAGCTCTAGAACAAAAAGAAGCAAACTGACTCAGGAAGAGTAGACAACAGGAAATAAACTGTAGGCTGAAATTAATAAAATAGAAACAAAGAGAACAATACAAAGAATCAATGAACAAAAAAAAGAGTTGGTTCATTGATAAGATCAACAAATAGACAAATCCTTATCCAAACTAACTAAAAGGCAGAGAGATAGAGAGCATACAAATTAACAAAATCAGAAATTAAAAGTGGGTGTAACAATAAACACTGAGGAAATCCAGAGAATCATTAGGACATACTTCAAAGACCTATATGCCACACAATTGGAAAATCTAAAAGAAATGGACAATTTTCTGGATAGATACCACATACCAAAATTAAATCAGGACCAGATAAACAATTAAATAGACCTATAACACTTAAGGAAATAGAAGCAGTCATTAAAAGTCTCCCAACCAAAGCCCAGGGCCAGATGGTTTCAGCACAGAACTCTAGCAGACTTTCAAAGAATAGCTAATACCAGTACTCCTCAAATTGTTCCATACAATAGAAACAGAAGGAACATTCCCAAACTCTTTTTATGAGGCTACAGTTACCCTGATATCCAAACCACATAAAGATACAACAAAGAAAGAGAATTACAGACCAATATCCCTCATGAACATTGATGCAAAAATACTCCATAAAATACTAGCAAAGAGATATCTGGATAGAGGGGCCATTGTGGGGTTAGGGAGAAACCTGGTACTAGGGAAACTCCCAGGAATCTGCAAGCATGACCCCAGTGAAGACTCTTAGCAATAGTGGAGAGGGTGCCTGAACTGGTCTTCTCCTGCAATCAGATTGGTGACTATCCTAATTGTCATCATAGAAACTTCACCCAGTAACTGATGGAAGCAGATGCAGAGATCCACAGCCAAGCCCTGGGCTGAGCTCTGAGAGTCCAGTTGAAGAGAGGGAGGAGGGATTATGTAAGCATGAGGGGTCAAGATCATGAAGGGCAAACCCACAAAGACAGATGACCCGAGCTCGGGGGAGCTCATGGACTCTAGACGGATAGCATAAAGCCTGCATGGGACTGAACTAAGCCCCACTGCTAGGCTGCCCTGGAGCCATCATCCCACCCAGTCCTCCTCACCAAGAAACAGCTGAAGAAGGAAATGGAGAGGCTGACCACAGAGCTGCAGCTGGTGACCAGCAAAAGAAGTGACCTGTGAGATCACCTGATCTTCATCACTGAAGGAACTGTGGACCATAGGCCTTACCACAGCCAAATCCTTCCTATCAAAAACTGAAGTTGGAGCATAACCAGGTCATGTCAGAACTAAAGAGCTTGGAGAATGAGAACACGGAGGCGTCAGAGAAGTTCAGTGAGCTGACCAAGGAGACAGTCTTCTATCACAGTCTGCACAGGCAGCTCCTGGTGGAACAGACTCAGCTGGAGAAGAAGGTGGACACGCTGAGGCAGGAGAACAAGGAACTGCTGGAGGATTGGGTCCTGCTCCACTTGAAGGACCTGAAAGTGATTTGTAAGGACCAGGAGGAAGAAGACCAGTGATCTCAAACCCCAGTAACAACAGGAGCTCAGAAGATTGAAGGAAAGACTTCAGTTCCTGCTAAAGCAGAAGGAGGTGGTCACCAAAGAGAAGGACTTGGCAGAAAAGCTGCAACATCACTTTGAAGTCTCCCAGATGAACTACCAAAGAAAGGAGACCTCAGGGAAACGTGCTGGCCCAGTCAACAAGAACTACTGTCCAGGAAACAATACATTTGTTACTCAGTCCAAATACTTCAGCCTGAGCTGGAACAGGCCACAGCCCAGGATGAGATCCACTTGCCGAAGGAGGCTCTACAGCCACCTGCTGATCCCCATTCCCAGCAATTACTGAATTACTGAATGCATTTTCTTCTTCAAATGTGGTTTCCATTGTGAAATAGGCCTTGAGTATTCCTAGCTAGTGACCCATCATGGCTGCTTCCGGGGCTCGATTCTCTTTCCTTCTTGACACCTTTTGTGAGAACGGAGGAAGCCAAAGGAAGCTACAGGCAACTAGAGAGCATGGCATTCATCACCCTAAGATCTAGGCATCATCAGAAAAAGACACCACTTTGTAGCTCTGAACTCATAAGGAGGAAAATACCTCACCCTTGGGGAGAACATGGCAAATAAAGCCCCAAAGAGGGATGGCCATACTCTTGAAAATGCTGTTACAATTGGTGACTGTCTTCCTACCATGTCTCCAAGGCCAGCCACAGGGTGTAGATCTGTGCTGTTCAATCTGCGGCTAGAGAATGCTGCTTCTCTTAATCTTTCTTTGGTTTTTGGTTTAGGGTTTGTTGTTGCTGTTCCGGTTTTGGCTTTGTTATTTTGATATTTGTTCTTGTTGCTGTTTTTCATAATTTTATAAGGCTATTCACTTGTTTAAATTCACTGCCCTTTTAGAGCCCCTTTCAAGAAAAATGCATTTTTTATTAATTAAAAAAAAGCAACTTCCAAATTCACCAAAAAAGAGACAGATATGCTAAAAAAAAAAAGGAAAAGAAAAGAAATCCCTTCTCACTCCATTCATTTCAACCATTAAAGTCCGTGTGTGGTACGTGCATCCCAAATATTCCTAACGGTGGGAGAGAGAGATCGGAGCCGCTTTGAGCCGTAGATAAGGTCCCGAAGGCTTTGGAGGCTGGTTCTTGGAGTCCTGGACCGGCAATTTTGTGGTCTCCATCCGTTCTGCCGTCAGAAGATGAAGACCGCACTATCCGGCTACCCAGAGGAGCCTCACAATTAAATAGAGATGAAAATGTAGGCCATTGTTGAACAAAGATTTCTTTTCATGTTTGATTCCCTGATGGTTCAATTAAGCTGGTTTTCTTTTTATTTCATCCTCAGCAGAGCTCAGGAATGGCTGCCACCATTTCCCCCCTTTTCTTGGGAGATGGCTTCATTAAGGGCCGCTTGCATTTCTATCGTGGTTTAGCCTACTCATCCGGGCCCATTAACATCTATCTATTCCTTTTACTTTCTTCGCAGATCTGATTTCACAAACCTCTAATCTTTACAAGAGATTTGATCAAATAAAAACTACGGGTAGTTATTAAACCACGTGTGGTCACTAAGGACCCCCTCCGGCTTAGCTAGAGAACAAAACTGTGATAACCGTGGCCTGCTTTCAAATCCTCCAGCTCAAGGCAGAGCCACGAGCACATTCTGGAAGCCAGGTTCCACCCGGGGCCACTGAGATGGATTGATGGGTATACATGATTGCTGCCAAGTGTGAAGACCTGAGTTCGATCCCTAGTCCCACAGGGCAGGAGCGAACTGACTCTCTGTTATCCCGTGACCTCCACACATGTGAAATTAGATTTTCAAAAATAAATGGATAAATTTATGTTTTCTCTGGGCAGAGGGACTGGAAGCAGCTTGGGTCAGTCTCCCACTGGCGTTGGTGTGAACAGCATGACCACTCAGTCTGTCCTTCTGTCCCCGTGACTGGTGTGCTGAGGTCGCTTTCGTCTTTAGCAGAAAGCTGGTCTGCTCCCACATCTGATGATGGCCATTCTTTTCCTGTCACTTGCTTGACCTTTACTCTCAACCTTTGAGGTTCTAAATAAATTAATTTCATCTTCAGGATGCACATGTGACTGGTGTCTGGCCAATCAGAACATCACATTTTATTGGATACAGTGATCGGCTCAGGAACAGCCACGTGACTTGTCTATCCAATTGGAGTTGAAGATATTCAGTGACAGGACTTTTCTAAGGTTGGCTGGGACTAAATAGCCTCTTCTCGCCCGATGCGTGAGAGGAAAGAGTCTGTCCTTGCTGCCTGTGCTTTTACTATCGAACCAGGAGAAGTCTGAGAGGGTGAGCTCCTGTGAGCAGAGTCCACACACACACACACACACACACACACACACACACACACACACACACATTAAAAAAAGGGGGGGAGGAAGGGGAGGAGAATTTGAAGGAAAATTGAGCCATGACCAGCCTGGACCAGGAGCTTCTCCTGACTCATTTATGGATCAATGCATTTAGTTTTTACTTATGTTCACTTAAGTGGATTCTCTGCTCTGCCTTGCTCCCTTCCAGGATCTTTCCTTCCTCTTTACCTTCCTCTCCCTCTCTCACCTCTTCTCTCCCTCCTCTCTCTTTCACTCCTCCCCCTCCCTCCTGTCCTTGACAGGGTCTTACTTAGTTCAGGCTGGCCCCAGGCTCACTATGTAGCCCTCAGGATCACAGCAATCCTCCGCAGCTCCCAAGGACTGGGATCACAGGCATGAGCCTCTAGATCTAGCTCTAAGTGTCCTCTACTTGGGTTTCCATGAGAGTTAGTCCTTGTCACCTTGTCTGGATTTAGAATCACCTAGGAAACTGGTGAGGGACACCACTGGTATGTCTGTGAAGAAAGTCAGGGAAGAGCCACCCTGAATTTGAATGGCACCATTCCATGGGTTGAGAACCTGGATGGAATACAAGGAGAAGGAGCTGAATGGGATGCCTGCTCTCTGCTTCCTGTCTGCCTAAGGATTGTCCTCTGATACATGATCCTGCTGTCATGATGTTATGTGGAAGTACTCAAACCTTCTCAAACTCTGAGGCAGAATGAGCACGTTGTTCCTCTATACGGTCACAGTGGTGAGGAGGCTAACTAATACAGTTCCCAGATCTATAGGAATAGTCACTTTGGATGCATCAGGCATGTGATTTCAGCTCATGTCTTCAACATCTCACAGTCTGAGGACTGACCTCCCTTGCTTACGATGGACCTTGTCTTTCCTCTTGGTCAAGAGCTTGTGAGTTTGACCTATTTCCGACTGTAGTAGAGGCTTTGGGGTCACACTCAGCCTTCCGGGGCCTTTTCCACCTACCGCTGCTGAAGACCCACGCTGCAAACCTTGCTTGAGTAATGCTCTCAAGGAATTGGACTTAACTCTCTGTGAGGTACCTGGGGCTTCCCTAGCTGGAAGTTGGCTGATGTGGGCCTCCTGGAGGGCCAGATGCAGTGGGCAAAGGGGACTCCCACAGAGGAGGCTCCCTCTCTTATCCAGGATTAGGTTCAAACCACAACCAAACTCTGGTTTTCACAGAGAGATCCCTTCTTAAGCAGCGAAGAAAAGTTAAAGTGGCTGCTTTCTGACTCTGGCAGAAAACAGCAGCAAATGACCTTGCAGGTGTAGTTTTTAAGAGGAGGAGGTGGGGGTGGGGTCTGTGTAGAATGGGCTGGGATGCTGTGGTAAGGGAGATAGGGGATGAGGGAGAAGGGGGAGGGTAAAAGGGAGAGGGGGCTGTAACTAGAGTTTTCCTGCCTGGCCCATGGTCAGGACAAATCTCTCTAAGCCGCCAGTCCCACAGCTGCTCAGACCCAACCAAGTAAACACAGAGACTTATGTTGCTTACAAACTGCATGGCCATGGCAGGCTTCTTGCTAACTGTTCTTATATCTTAAATTAATCCATTTCCATAAATCTATACCTTGCCATGTGGCTCGTGGCTTACTGGCATCTTCACATGCTGTTTGTCATGGTGGTGGCTGGCAGTGACTCCTTCCACCTTCCTGTTCTTTCTTTTCTCCTCTCTGTTAGTCCCGCCTATACTTCCTGCCTAGCCACTGGCCAATCAGTGTTTTATTTATTGACCAATCAGAGCAATTTGACATACAGACCACCCACAGCAGGGGGCAGGGGTATTTGTCTTGCAGGGACAAAGGACTGCATTTGGATAGAGGGGGGACCAAAGGGGCACACAGGAAAATGGCGGTTAAAGGTAAAATGGGAAACCCCATGTTAGGATGAGGTGTTTAACTTTAATTGGGCATGTTGATTAGGTGAGCCAAAGGGGACTTTTGATTGCTGGACTTTGGTGGTCAGCCTCAGGAGGAGAAAGTGGCCAAATGAGGGAATAGACCTTGGTGGCCAGCTTTAGGGATGTAACCTAACAGTTTTTAGCAAGGCAGAGGGCTGGGGGAGAATGGCAAGGCTTTCCAGAGCCATGTTTGCCATGCTTGGGCTGGCCAGGGTCCCTTCATTTGTTTTATTATTGAGTAGCTGGGTTTTGGGTAAATGGGTGTCATTCTCTTTGGCTGCTTCCTGCTGACACTGGGGTGTCATTATTAGGGACCCAAGGAAGCTGTGTTGTGGGTCAAGGTCAGGAAGAGCAGGCTGTGTCAGTGGATGTCCAGGTTCTGAGGGGACCTTCAGAGGCTAGGGAATTCTGTGAGGCTGGACCAGGACGTAGATTCCCAGGAAATAGCTGGGCCGGCACTGGCATTGCTTGAGCCGTTGATTTGAAATCTGTTGGAAGAGATAGACTAGGGACGGAGGTGAAGCTAAGGAGTTTAGAAAAAAGTTCCCTTCTCTTGGATGTACACTTGAAATGGTTAGGTTCATGGATCTGGTAGTTGGGAAGAGGAGTCCTAAGATTAGGGAAACGCGGAGAGCACCAGGGGAGTGGGAAGAGATCCCACCCTTAGGAATAGGAATAGGCAGCAACCCCAGGCTGCTGGTTGACAGGAGTACCTATGTGGAGTTTGGTTGAGAGTTCTTAAGAGAAGCCAGGAGAATTTAGATGGGCTGTATAAGGTTAATTGGGGAACAGCTGTCACCTGAAAGCAGGGTCTGGTGGTGTAGGGGAGAATACAATTTGAGAGGCTTTCGTTACATCACAATAGCTTTTCCTGGGGGGTTCGGGGGGTCTGAAGTTGAAATACTTTAGGAATACGGGCAGTAGAGAGGTGTGTGTTAAATGGTGATGGGGATGGTCTGTGGCAGATTTTTGGGATTAGGGTGGAGATGTTGAGAGAATCCATCTTTGGCTCTCAAAGAGGCATGCGTTCTGATGGCTGGGGAGAAGCCATCTTTAGTGGGGTGTTGGGCCTTGGTGACTGGAGGAGCATCACCAGCGAGAGGAACCACTGCCAGGGGAGGGTGTTGAAAGGAGACACAGAGAAGCCAGGGGAAGACATTGGAGGAGGGATCAGTGAAGTTGAGGAGTTTGTTGGATGACCTTGACCCAAGTGAGGGATTGGCCATGAGAGTGTGTGTAGGGGGAGATGGCTTAGGTTTAGCCATGGTTTGTAATTGCGAATGTAGGATTTGTTTAGAGTATGCGATGTCTCAGGGCCTCTGGACAGTTAGGAAAATTAGGGGAGTCAGTTGGTAGTTGGTGTTTGACCATCACTTGGATAGAGGGAGAGTAGGAGTGTGAGGAGAGGGATGAGGTTTGTGGGGGAATGGGTGATCTGGAGGGAAGAGGAACCAGAGGGTGAGGATGAACATGATAATAGAGGGGTCAGTCCGGTGTGACCATCTGACAGGAAGGAGCTGCCATCCTTATAAAAAGTGTAGGCAGAGATAGCTAAAGGAACCTCTTGTGTATTAGAGGGATGGGGTAGGAGGTCTTAGAGAGTTTTGGGGAGGTAGGCAACAGGGGCAAAGGTTGATCCTTGAAAATGTTTATGTATTTTGGAAGTGTAAGGATGGGAAAGTTTGTATGGTTCTGGGTGGTAGAGGGCTGGAGCTGAAAGGGCAATGTTTTAAGCTGAAGGAATTGCTTGTGGATGGGAGGAAGGGGGAGGTCTAGGAGTGGCCTTGGTATAGGGAATGTATCAGGGGCAGAGATTGGTCATCCCCAAAGGAAAGCAGTTCAGTTTTGTGGAGGGTAGAGATAAGGAGCAGAGATAGGCAAGGCGGTCTAAAGTAAGGGTGTCTGTAGGTTGGCATGAGACAGTCCAAGATAGATGACTTGGGGAGAGGAGAGTTGAGCTTTGGAAGGGATGACCCGGTACCTTCTGGAACTGAGGAAAGTGAGGAGTGAGGTGGTGTCCGATTGGCCAGCAGAGAAGAGGACTGTAAAGGAGGAGGTAAGGGAGAAGGCAGGCCGGGTCTGAATCAAATGTCTTGCCAAAACTGTGGGGACAGTCTCTGAATCCTGGGGAAGGACAGTCTAGGTCAGTTGTGGGAATTGTTGAGTATCAGGATCCTTCTATATGAAGGCAAGAAAGTCTTGGGAGAGAACATCCAGGAGTACTGGGAAGAAAGTGTTTATAAGATTTAGGACCGAGAAGTGAGTGGTGGTGTCTGGGATAAGAGAGGGGACAGCCTAAGGGTTAGAGACTTAACAGGGTGTAAAGGGACAACAGTTAATGGAGTGAAGGTCCTGGAGTATGTGGAAGGGAGTGTTGTCGGGTGAGGAGGTATGGCTTGGCCTAGATGATGGCTTTGAGGCCTAGGCAGAGGCTGGTGAAGGGTAGGGAGTATTTGGAGATGTAGGCAGAAGGGCCTTTGAGTTCAGTAGAGGGGTTTATGGTGCAGCAAGGAGAGGTGGACCCCACACAGTGGGAAGGGCTGGAGAAGGGGGCAGAGGGCCAGAGAGGTTTGGGAATTTTAGAGGACAGGAAGAGGAGGGATGCAGGAGTGTCCTGGAGCTGTTGTCAGGGGCAATGGGGGAGGCAAAATTTATGTCACTTCTGGAGAGGACATTCTTTCCTAGTGAGGAAATGAGGAATGGGGAGAAAAAACTTGAAAGAAGCAAGTTAAGGTAGGAGGCTGGAGGGGTCTGATTATGTGTTCTTACTATGAGTGAGGGTGGTAGGACCCAACAGTAGCATAGAGAGAAGGAAAGAAATCTGAAACTACTTTTTATATACCTTAAATTACTGTCTCGGACCCATTAGATGGCTTATTTAAGCTTTCACATCTTTAACACAGTTTTTGTAACTTGTATCATTTGTTTTCCTTGACCTTTATAACTTACATTTAGAAACTCAGATCTGTTAGTGCGAAGCCTGTCAGCAAGGCAAACTGTACACATGAAATGGACCAGACAGATGCATGTTGGCTGTGGTTAAAGCCACAATTAGTCATCAATATCCTCAGAGACCTGTGAAGGATACATTTTAGTAGGAAGTATAACTTAAATGGTTGTCATATCAATTAAATGGCAGACTTACTTAGACATTCCTTTGGGACTTACATGGTCCATTGCCCAAGCAGTAGTCCACTTTCAGTTGTCAGACGAGAGCAGCTTTTAATCTTCAGTTTTCCCACAGAGCAGGGGGCCTTCAGGTGGTCAGACTCAGGTCTGAATTCTCCCTGGAAACGAAGAACTTGGGGAAATTGACCTTATTTTGATGAGGCAGGGTACAGCAGAGCAGTCAACCCAAGAGTGTCCACAGTCTGCGTAGGGTTCTGGCAGCAGGCACGGGACAGTTTTCCCCAGTGGTTAGCATTACCACAGTCCAGGGGGAGTTGTTGGTGTGATGGTGGTTTGTCTTCTTTGGAGACCTTAAGAGACCTTAAAGTGTTTTTTTTTTTGACGGGGGTGGAGGGGAGGTCTCTGTTTATTGTGGAAGGTTTTTATTGAACATCTTAAATGTCTTATTCTTTGGGTCTCTGAGAAGTTTGAGAACCATTATCTATTAAGTGTACCTGGACTAGACAAATTTTATTCCTAGTTATTTGTTTTCAACGGCTAAATGAAGCTCATTTCTGTAATTAATCATGACTGTAAGTATAGTTATGAATGTATTAAAGAATGATTATTTATGAGGCAATTGATAATTAACTTGCGTGTTTTAATCATCTTTAGCATTTTATGTCGTAGGCAGTGTTGGGCTAGGAAAGGGTTAAGGTGGGGAAAGCCATGGCAAGGACCTTGATGGAGGGCGGTATTGTCCCAAGGCCATAACTGGTACGGTATTACCGGTACTTGACTATCAACAGTGAAGAATTTGGCTTTAGGAAGGGAGGGGGAGCTGTGTTGGGCTGAAAGGAGGGGGCTTTTGGGGTGAGGAGTGGGGGCGCTGTGGGAGCAGTATAGGTGGAACAAGTGGCTGAGGAGGCAGGGGAGGAGGCTTGGGGGACTCTGAGTAGCCTGGGGACCTGGGGATGCTGCAGAGCTCCAGGAGAGGAATGACTAGTTTTTAAGGAGGGTTAGAGAGGCTGATGTGCTTTGGGCGTGAACACTGATGTTGCCCTGCCAGGCTGGGGTGTGCAGAGTGGGTGGCCCATGTGCAAGGAGAGCGGTTACCAAGAGAAGAGGGTCTTCTGGAGCATTACCAGAGCTCCCGGAGGCTGGAAGTCGTGGGGATTGTAGCAGCTGCTGAAGTTTGGGCCTGAGGGGCGTGGCCTGGAAGCTATGGGCTCTGGTGGGCAAGGGCTGGACTGAGCAGAGGAAGTGTGTGTGGGGGGCAGTGGGAACCAGGGACGTGGAGACTGGCCTGTCTGGCCTTAGTGAGACAGGTGGATGGAGGAGTTGTCATAGCTGAATGGTGGAAGGTGACCTTGGCGGGTTGGAACCAAGGGGCACCACAAAGCACACTGTGCAGCAGAGCTCACGTGGGAGGTTTATTGGGGAGGAGGGGTGGGTGGGTGGGTGGGATGCAGAAGTGGCTACTGAGTGAGAGCAGAAGGAAGAGAGAGAGGGTCCAGGGCCTTGGCTTTTGATAAGGGATGTAGCGCATGTGCATAGGGAGAGTGCTCTTCAGTGGTGGCCGCAGTCACAGTGTCACATCTTGGCTGCTGCTGCTGACATGTCCTGTGAGGTCCCTGAGGGCAGGTCAGTATAAATGCCTGAATGACACCATTCCTCCCTTTGGTTTATCAACAAGATGAGAGAAACTAGGAAGGGGAACGGTGAGGCAGGGATGGGGGCATTGTGCTCTTTTAGACTGCTTCCTGTTGTCTGGGGTGAAGGAAACTCTGGGGTGCTGTTGGTTCTCATCATCTGGGCAAATTTGGTGGTCATGTACTTCCATCTCTGTGGCTAACTGTAGCGTGAATTCTAATTGGTTTTAATATTAAAAACCCGGAGTCAGGTATCAGGGTGAAAGCTGAAAGATCAGAGAAGCAGCAGCCACTAGAAAGACTTCTTACTTCTAGGAATCCTCAAACTGAAGGGGGTGAGATCCTGTCTTCACCGACCTTATATTCCTGTTCCACCTCCCTAGTGCTAGGATCAAAGGCATGCGCTTCTCAAGTACTGAGTTCAAAGGCATGAGATCCCAAATGCTAGGATCAAAGGTGTGTGCCACCACTGCCTGGCCTCTGTGGTTAACTAGTGGCTAGCTCCACCCTCTGATCTTCAGGCAAGCTTTATTTGTTAGAGCACAAACAGAATATCACCACAGTTAACAGTTGGTAGTCTTGAAAAAAAATAGCTGATTAATTGTTTGATTAGAGATTTTTGAATATGTCACTGGAGAAATGTAGAGAAGAAATTGATAAAACAGAATGTGATTAGTAGAGACAGGAGAATGAGAAGGAGAGAGATCAAGAAAGAGAAGTATCCACTTCCATATGGGGTTTTGGCTAATTTGTAGGGATGGACTGCAGAGGAGAAGGTCACCTACATACTATATGAGTTTAGATTTGGGAAAAGATAGAAAGTAGATCAGAGGCTAAAGCCTGGCCAAATAGGTGTGGGCTATCTGGGAACCTCTGGGGTAGGACAGTCCAAGTGAGCAGTGGAGAGGTGGGTGTCAGGGTCAGTCCAGGTGAAAGTAAAAATGTTTTGTAACTGAGTGTCAAGAGGGATAGAAAAGAAGGCATCCTTGAGACCCAGGACTGAGAAATGGGAGGTCCCTGAGGGGGTAGTGGAAAGGAGTGTGTAAGGGTAGGCACACGGTGGAGCAGGACCACTGCAGAATTAATGAGCTGGGGGTCTTGAACCAGGCAGTAGGTCCCATTGGGCTTTTTAACTTCAAGTATAAGAGCGTTAAAGGGGGAAAATGTGGGACGAAGCAGTTTTTTTCTTAGGAGGTCAGAGATGACAGGCTCAAGTCCTCTGAGACTCTGGAGTGAGAGTTGGTACTAGGCTTGAGTGATACACCAGCTAGGGTCCTGTAACTGGATGATGATGCGGGAATGGTGATTAGCAATAGAGGGGTATTGGGTATCCCAGACTTGGGGGTCCCCCTGGGAGGCTGGCCAAGGAAATGATGTGTTGTAACTAGTAGGGTGGGTGGCTAGGAGGAGGAGGAGGAAAGAGGCTGCTGGCCAGCTTGGGGTCAGGCAAAAGAGGGAGCAAAAGAAATAGATGCTCCCACTTTAGCTAGGAGATCCCTTCTCAGTAAGGGGACAGGACAAGATGGCACACCAGGAAGGAATGAGTGAGAAAAAAGCCCCTGAAAATGTAATTGAGTAGTGGGGTCTGGTGGGTAGGTAAGGCTGTCCCCCTACCCCGACAATAGGGAAACAAGGAGAGGTGAGTCCCCAAAACTCCCTCAGAATTGAGTAAGTGGCCCCAGTGTCCAAGAGGAAGGAGACGGACCACCCTGAGACCGTAATGACTACCTGGGGTTCCCTGCAGGAGATGACAGCGGTCAGGCCAAGAGCCTGGGCCCTTCTGTTGTCCATGCCAGACCTAAAAGGTCAGCTGAAGCACTCTGGGCCTAAGGTCTCCACTACACGAGAGACATGGGGATGGTCATCAGCCCAGTGTCCCTCTTGATGGCACTTTGGATGTGGCCAGGGTGGCCTGTGGGCATCAGGGCAAGCCTGGACCCTGTGACCCGCCTGACCACACTTGAGGCAAGGACCCAGTGGTCCTCAAGGCTTAGGAGGCAAGGGAGCCTGGGCAGTTGCAGAAGCTTGTTGAATGGCCTTGGCCAACATGTGGTATCTGTTTATGAGCTTTTTCATTTCTCTAATGGTTCACCTTAAAGGCCAGCACTAAGGCTTAAGGCCTAAGTCTGTGGGGTTAGGGGTCCTCTCTCCAGATGCTTAAGTTTGGCCCTAATGTCAGGGAAAAGGTTATAAGGAATTGTTTACCTTCTGGGTTTGGGGGGGGTTAGATTGCTATACTGGAAAAGGGCCTCTGCGAGGCATTCTAGGAACTGAGACAGGTTTTCATGTTTGTCCCGGATGACCTCTTGGAGTTTCTCATAGTTTACTTGTTTAAGGACAGTCTTATGGAGACTGGCCATGAGGCAAGCTGTGAACTGATCTCTAGCTAGAATGCCACCTGGAGTTGCAGTCCCACTGCGGTCCCAGTTGGGGACCATCTCAGCCCCGACTGCGTGTGCTATGAGGTTGGTAAGATGGAGGCTCGTTAGCAAGGTCAAGATTAGTGGAGGGTTCCTCTAGTTCAGACTTCATACAGGAGCTGAGTGGGGGGACAGGAAGAACAGAGGGAGGGCTTGGAGCGAAGAAGAGAAAGCTTGGACATAGGGAACCCCCTTCTATCTCCCCAATCACTGGCAAAAGTTGCAAAGGTCCGGTATAATATTGAGATCTAGGGTGTTGGTAGACGGCCACTTGGATTGATTATCTAAGGGGTATTGGGACCAGATTGGACTGCAAAGGCAGATACATTTAGAAGCCCTGAAGTTGGGTGAAGAACCAAAGCACCCCCCATTTCAAGCAAGCCCCTCACCCCAGCTTGAAACAGGCCTGAGTTCCAAGATTCTCAGAACTGCTGACATAGGTCCCAGGACAAAGTCAGGATGTTTGAAGAGCCATCTGGTAACAATTGATTAACCATAGAATGCCGGAGATGGTCAAAGTACAAAGTCAGGATGTTTGAAGGACTATCTGGTAGCAATTGACTAACCGCAGAATGTCCCAATGCCGGAGGTAATCTATAAAGTTTGACAAACAACGGTTAAAACTACAAAGTAAGACGACACAGAAATTCTGGAAAGCCCCTAAAACTTGAGCCAACCAGAATTGTGCCTGTACTCGCACCCCTAAATGGTGTAACCTTATGGTTTTTGCCTTTAAAAACTGAGCTTGCAGAGGGGCTGGCACCTCCTCCAGCCTCTGCTGTGTCGGGGTGCTCGACCAAGGTCCCTGCTGCGGCTTGAATTGAAATAAACCTTGCTTTTGCATTTCAGTGAGTTTGTGTCTCTGGTGGTCTCTTCGGGGGTCTCGCGCTCAGGGCACAACATTGGGTGCTAGATGTAGAGGTCTGAGGTTTTCCAAAAGGTGTCCTCGGGGGAGCTTGGAGGTATGGTCGAGGATTCAGTTCCCATGAGTGAGGTAGAGGAAGAAGATCCAAAGCCTGAGTGTCTTGGAATCCCAGGCATCCAGGGAGGATCAGATTACGTGGGTACAAGCTGTCCACTGAGTCATCATGAACTGAGCAGGGCCCAAGGGCTAAGAGCCCAAGCAAGACATGGCCACCTGGTACCAGGGCTTGTGAATAAGGCAAAAGGGAGAAAGACCATGTTCAAGAGATTAAGCCTTACTCATGGGAAATGTCCAGAGGTGGGTGTCGACCCGAGGTGGGTCAGCGAGGAGGGTCAACCCGAGCCTTAAAGACCATGGTGGGGGGTTCCTCTGCCCCTAAGATACCAGAGGGGTGCCAGATGCTCAGCAGTCACTCCCTCAGATCCGGGGAAGCATTTTTGCCTACTGGGAGAAGGAGGACTTACCAGTTGCTGCTGGTGTTGGGTGAAGTGTCCAGCGATTGGTTAGTTGGAAAGCGAGCCTGTTGTAGGTGAGCTGGGTACAGGGTCCTGGTGTGCCTCAGACTGCCAGTGGGCAGCAGTAGCCACCACTGAACTATGCTCCCTGAACTTTCCCTGAACTCCACCTTAAGCCTTTGGGCCGGTTCATGTCCTATTTAACTCTCTGCGTGCTGCAGGAACTCTGTGTCCTGCCAGCTCTGCTTTGCCCATGCAGCCAGCACCCGCGCCTCCATCCTACTCAAGGTTAGCTGCCTTCCAAACAATCTCCTTTGTCAGTCACCCTCCCCAACCCTGTTAGCATTCAGGCATTTACAGGGGCCTGCCCTGGGGACCTGGCAGGACGCAGCAGCAGCAGCTAAGATGTGACACTGTGACTACTACAGCCACTGAGTAGAGCACTCTCCCTAAGTGCACACACTATGTCCCCTTATAAAAAGGAGCGTAGGAGTCACACAGAGGGCTTGGGGCAGACAGAAGGAAAGCAGAGGCATGATCTCTTTCCATGTTCTTGTGCACTCACAAAAGGTGTAAAGACCCTGAATAATGTTAGGATCCAATCTAGATGGTAGGGGACATTTAGATTGGTTATCTAGTGCATATAGAGGCCAGGCTTATGTACTACAGGGAATGAGCTTAGGAGATTTGATGTCTGAGTCTTGTCGCCGTTTGATACTCTGGAGGAGACATCCCAAAGGCGAGTGAGTGAGTTGGAATGGAGGGTGAGGAACCCATCACCAATGGTGGATGACCAGTCGGCCAAGGTAGAGAGGCAAGGTGTCCGCTGTATTTTGAGAGGCCTGGGACAGAATCTCTGGGAGAGAGGGGGTCCTCATCCAGGCTCTGTTACCAGCAGAGGGACCCGAGTGGGTCCAGACTGCGCGGGTCAGGGAAGTCCGGGACCTGTCGACAGGATTTCCAGACGGTACAGAGCAGACACCGGATTCCAGCAGTACAGCCACCAAAAGTAAAGGGAGAAGCCCCTTCAGGACCAGACTGGACGGATTGTGCCCAGCTATCAGCCAGTCTAGGGAGTCCGCTGCTGAAGGAGTGGAGGCTGTGGAGGGGTGCAGTCTCCCCAATCCCACAGGACAGAGTGAGCACTGGCCATCCCACCGCTGTCACCCGGTAATCTGGGGACTGTTCAGGACAGCCAGGGATGGGGACTTACCAATCAGCCACTGCTGCTGAGGGGATCAGGCACCAGGAGGACTGGAACATGTGAAAAAGGGTTGGGGGTTATTGGCCAATCCTCGGTTTGGCACCAATGAAGGGGCTCCAGCACGGCGGGCGATCCCTCCCAGATCCTGGGTTAGGCGCACCCAAACACCTGCTTTCACAGAGAGATCCTTTCTTAAGCAGGGAAGGAACGCTAAAGTGGCTGCTTTCTGACTCACACAGAAAACAGCAGCAAATGACCTTGCAGGTGCAGTTTTTAAGAGGAGGAGAAGGCAGGGTGGGGTGGGGTCTGTGTAGAATGGGCTGGGATGCTGTGGTAAGGGGGATAGGGGATGAGGGAGAAGGGGAAGGGTAAAAGGGAGAGGGGCAGGTGTATTTGACCTGCAGGGACAGAGGACTGTCTCTGGATAGAGGGTGGACAGAAGGGGCACACAGGAAAATGGAGGTTAAAGATAAAATGGGAAACCCCATGTTAGGATGAGGTGTTTAACTTTAGTTGGGCACATTGATTAGGTGAGCTAAAGGGGACTTTTGATTGCTGGACTTTGGTGGTTAGCCTCAGGAGGAGAAAGTGGCCAAATGAGGGAATAGACCTTGGTGGCCGGCTTTAGGGATGTAACCTAACAGTTTTTAGCAAGGCAGAGGACTCAGGGAGAAGGGCAAGGCCTGCCAGAGCCATGCTGGCCATGCTTGAGCTGGCCAGGGTCCCTTGGACAGGCTCCCAGTGAAGACCTGAGCTGGGGAGATGTCACCTCAAGTCACACCCTCCTCCCTCTTCCCTCTTCCTTCTCAAATGACTCCCCAGTTCAACTTTAGCTTCTGAGGAGGTCAGCCTGTGGCAACTCAAATATGGTCGCCGCAATTCCTCCATATTCTTCTCCTAATGCTGCTCCTCCTGACGGGTGGGTGTCTCTGTCGTTGAATCTGGGTGGCCTTGGGACTCTGCCAGCAGAGTGAGGTCCAGGGGTTACTATGGTAGTCCAAGGATAGGTTGTAAGAAGGAATGGGATGTTTTCTGTGAGGTATTTATGGAGCACAAAGCCTCTTTGTGCTTTATTAATACAGTAAAGACTGTTTGGAGGGCTGGCCAGGTGGCTCAGTGGGTACAGGCTCTTACTACCAATCTAACGACCTGAGTTTGGTCTCTGGCACCCACGTGGTGGAAGGAGAGAACTGACTACCACAAGCTTCCTCTGACCCCAGCACTCCTGCTGTGCCCCCCACCCCAATGAGTAAACAGTAATTTTTAAAAAAGGGAAGGACTGCCCAGAGGGGCCTGGAGGGAATAGGTAGTAGGTATGTAGATAGATAGTATTATGGGTTGCATATGAAATTTCCCCTATAGGCTCTTGTCCCTGGCTGGCAGGGCTGTTTGGGGAGGTGTTGGAGACCTTAGGTTGTGGGGCCACCCTGGAAGCAGACCCCATAGTAACATGTTGTTATGTGGAATCTCCACTTTCCTCCTGTTTCCCAGCTTTGTGTCAGTGAAGAAATGAACAGCAACCTCTACCACACATTCCTGCCACCATCTAAGTTCATGGCCCTTGTGAAACCGTGAGCCAAGACATCCCTCCTCCCTGAGGTTGTGTCTGGTCACAGAGACACAGATGTAACTAATATGGATGGATGGATGGATGGATAGATGGATGGATGGATGGACGAACAGACAGACGGGTGGATGAATGGACGGAGAGACAGATAGATGAATCTCAGCTGAACTGTGCTGTTCAAAGCCTAAAAGATTAACCAGGCCAAATGCCTCTAGTTTCTGGTCCTTACGCCTTATATAACTTTCTGCTTTCTGCCATCACTCCCTGGGATTAAAGGCTCACTTTCTGGGATTAAAGGTGTAAGTCATCATGCCTGGCTGTTTCCAATGTGGCCTTGAACTCACAGAGATCCAGAGGGATTTCTGCCTCTGGAATGCTAGGATTAAAGGCGTGTGCTACCACTGCCTATCCTCTATGTTTAATATTGTGGTTGTTATGTTCTCTGACTCCAGATAAGTTTATTTGGGTGCACAATATTTCAGGGAACACAATACCACCACACTCTACAGTTGGAGTGACCTACTAGTCAGTGATAACATCTGAAACATGACTTAAGAAAAGAATCCTGAGCCTTAATCACCTTCCATGTTCCTGTCTGGCACCCCTTGTGGTTTGAATAGGAATGGCCCCCATAGGTTCACGGATTTGAATGCTTGGTCATTAGGAGGTGGTGTTCCTTGACAGGGATTAGGAGGTGTGACCTTGTTGGAGGAAGTGTGTCACTGGAGGTGGCCTTTGGGTTCCAAATGCTCAACAGGCCCAGTGTCTCTCTCTTCTCCTGCTGCCTGTGGATTCTTATTTTTCTTGCATAATTCTACCAACATTTTGATTAATTTAAAACTGTGTGTGTGTGTGTGTGTGTGTGTGTGTGTGTGTTTGGTAGTGGAGGTAAACAAGCAAGCAAAAATGTCCTATTTTAACAATCCACTTCTCTCTCTCTTTCTGTCTCTCTTTTACAATAGATTAAAATAGATTCTTCTCTCATATAGTACATCCCAACCACAGTTCCTCTTCCTCCACTCCTCCTAGCTCCCCCACAGACCCTCCCCTCCCCCAGATCCACTCTCCCTCCATTCCACTTCAGAAAAGAGCAAGCCTCTAAGAGATGACAGCCAAACAGGATAAAACCAGATACAACATGACAAGGCAAAAACTCCTCATATCAAGGCTTGTCAGGACAACCCAATAGGAGGGAAAGAGTCCCAAGAGCAGTATAAAGAGTCAGAGATACATCCTCTCCCACCGTCTTACAAAACACCAAGCTAACAGCTGTAACATTCGCGGAGGATCTGGAGCAGAGCCATGCAGGGTCCATGATTGCTGTTTCAGTCTCTGTGAGCCCTGCTTCGTTGATTGAGTGGGTCATGCTCTCCTGGGGTCCTCCATCCCCTCTGACTCCTGCAGTCTTTCCTCCCCCTCTTCGGTGGGGTTCCCCGATTGCTGAAGGGAGGGACCCAATGGAGACCTCCAATTTAGAATCACTCTTGGAATAGTGCCTGGCTGTGGGTCTCTGCAGTCACTCCCATCTGCTGCAGAAGGAATCCTCTCTGATAACGACTGGACAAGGCTCCCATCTGAGTATAGCAGGATATTAGGAATTAGGAATCATATCATTGATTTTTTTGCCAGTTGTCTATGTCTCTGGGCTGTCCAGTCTCTGCTCCTGGCCATTCAGGCAGAGTCCCTACTCTTGTGGTGTGGGCCCCAAGACAGACCAGTCATTGGTTGGCCATTCCCACAAGTCCTGTGCCTCCACTGCTCCAGCACATCCTGAGGGCAGGACAGGTTGTGGGCTGAGGGTTTTTGACTGGGTTGGTGTCCAGGTTTCTCTTTCCACAGCAGTAGGGCAGTTGTTCCAAAGACACTAGAACGTAGGGGTGGAGGCTCCGAGTCCTCATCAGTTAAAAACTCTCTACATTCAATGACCTGTGTGGAAGTGTCCTTGGCAATGGGGCCCCACTGTCAGTTTTCAGAGGGTGACCTTCTGTCCTAGCATCAGCCTGGGTTGTTTAGAGATATCCATGGACAACAACTCATTGGAACGTAACCCAGTCCCACCACTGGAGGAACCCTTGCCTGGCTACAAAAGATGGCCAGTTCAGACTCTATTATCCTCCATTACTGGGAGTCCTCACTATGGTCACCCTCATAGGTCCCAGGGAGTTTCCAGTGCACTAGGTTTCTACTGCCCACCTCCCCCCGCCCCAGATTTCCATCAATTCCAGGTATCTCTCCCTGAACTCTCTTCCTTCATTCCCCAACCTCCTGGTCTCATCCCCACCCAACTCTAATCTACTCACAGAATCTATTCTATTTCCCCTTTCTAGGGAGACCCATGCTTCCCCCATATAGCCCTCCTCTTTTCCTAACCTCTCTGTGTCTGTAAATTGTAGATTATCATTTACTTAACAGCTAATATCCACTTGTAAGTGAATAATACCATATTTGTCTTTCTGAGTCTGGGTATACTGCACTTGGGATGATTTTTTTCTAGTTCTGTTCATTTGTCTAAAAATCTCAGCACCTCTCTCTCTCTCTCTCTCTCTCTCTCTCTCTCTCTCTCACACACACACACACACACACACACACACATACACACACACACACACCACTGAGTAATACTCCATTGTGTAAATGTACCACGTTTTCTTTATCCATTCTTTGGTTCAGGGACATCTAGGTTCTTTCCAGTTTCTGGCTATTATGAATAAAACTGCATTGAACATAGTTGAGCAAGTGTCCTTGTGGGAGAATGGAGTGTCTTTTGCATATATTCCCAAGAATGGTATAGCTGGGTCTTGAGATAGATCCGTTCCCAATTTTCTGAGGAACCACCATATTGATTTCCAAAGGGGCTGTACAAGTTTGCACTCCCACTAGCAATGGAGGAGTATTTCTCTTGCTCCACACTATTGCCAGCATGAGCTGTCACTTGTGATATTGATCTTAGCCATTCTGATAGGTATAAGATGGAATCTCAGAGTTGTTTTGATTTGCATTTTTTTATGGCTAAGGATGTTGAACATTTTTTGAATGTTTCTCAGCCATTTGAGATTCCTCTATTGAGAATTCTCTGTTTAGATTTGTACCCCATTTTAAAATTGGATTGTTTGGTTTGTTGATGTTTAATTTCTTGAGTTCTTTATATATTTTGGATACTAACCCGCAGTCAGATGTGGAGTTGGTGAAAATCTTTTCCCATTCTGTAGGCTGCCATTTTATCCTATTGACAGTGTCCTTTGTCTTACAGAAACTTCTCAGTTTCATGAGGTCCCATTTATTAATTGTTGATCTTAGTGCCTGTACTATCAGTGTTCTATTCAGGAAGTTGTCTTCTGTGGCAATGTGTTCAAGGTTATTCTCACTTTATCTTCTGTTAGGTTCAGTGTGTCTGGTTTAATGTTGAGGTCTTTGATCCACGTGGACTTGAGTTTTGTGCAGGGTGATAAATAGGGATCTATTTGCATTCTTCTACATGCTGACATCCAGTTTGACCAGCACCATTTGTTGAAGATGCTTTCTTTTTTCCATTGTGTATTTCTGGCTTTTTTTTTAAATTAAAAATCAAGTGTCCATAAGTATGTGGATTTATGTCTGGGTCTTCAATTCCAATCCATTTATTCACCTATCTGCTTTTATGCCAATACCATGTGGTTTTTATTACTACAGTTCTGTAGTATAGCTTGAAATCAGGGACTTCTGACAGTTCCTTTATTGCACAGGATTGTCCTAGCTATCCTGGGTTTTTTTTTTTTTCATATGAAGTTGAGTATTATTCTTTCAAAGTCTATAAAGAATTGTGTTGGAACTTTGATTGTGATTACATTGAATCTGTAGATTGCTTTTGGTAAGATGGCCATTTTAACTATGTTAATCTTATTGATTCATGAGCATGGGAGATCTTTCCATCTTCTGATATCTTCTTCAGTTTCTTTCCTCAAAGACTTGAAGTTTTTAATCATGCAAGTCTTTCACTTGCTTGGTTAGAATTACCCCAAAAGATTGTATATTATTTGAGGCTATTGTGAGGGTGCTGTTTCCCTGATTTCTTCCTCAGTCCATTTGTCTTTTGTGCATAGGAGCACTATGTAGGCAGAAGTTTCTGTCCTGCCAGCCTGCTTCCAAATAACCACATTGAGTTTAATATTAATTATAAATGCTCAGCCAATAGCTCAGGCTTGTTACTAACTAGCTCTTCCAAGTTAAATTAACTCATTTCTGTTAATCTATGTGGCTTATGGCTTTACCTGTCCTTCAGCGTGTCTTGCTCCCTCTTCACCTGTTGGTGTCTTCTCTGATTCTGCCCTTCTCCTTTCCATCATTCTCAGTTTGGCTTTCCCACCTAACTTCCTGCCTGGCTATCAGCCTGTCAGCTTTTTATGAACAAATGAGAGTAATACATATTCACAGTATACAGAAGGATTATTCCATAGCAGGGCTACTAATTTTTTTGAGTTAATCTTGTATCTAGCCACTTTGCTGAAAGTGTTTATCAACTGTAGAAGTTTCCTAGGAGAATATTAAGGGTCACTTATGCATATTATATCATCTGTAAACAGAGATACTTTGACTTCTTCCTTTCCAATTTTATCTCCTTCAGCTGTCTTATTGCTCTAGCTAAAACTTCAAATACTATATTGAATAGATATGGAGAGAGTGGACAGCCTTGTCTTATTCCTGCTTTTAGTGGAATTGCTTTAATTTTTCTCTTCATTTAATTTGGTGTTTGCTATAGGTTTTCTATAAATTGCCTTTGTTATGATTAGGTATGTCCGTAGTTTCCCTAATCTCTCCAGGACTTTAATCATGAGGTGGTGTTGGATTTTGTCAAAGGCTTTCTTGGCATCTAATGAGATGATCATGTGTTTTTTTTCTTCCTATGGTGGATTACATTTACTGATTTTTGTATGTTGAACCATCCCTACATTTCTGGGATGAAACTTTGATTATGATGGATGATTTTTTTATGTGTTCTTGGATTCAGTTTGCAAGTATTTTATTGAGTAATTTTACATCTTTTTTTTAAGGGAAATTGGTATGTAATTCTCTTCCTTTGTTGAGTCTTTATGTAGTTTGGGTATCAGGGTAAGTGGCATCAAAAAGTTAATTGGGCAACATTCCTTCTGTTTTTGTTTTGTGAATAATTTGAGGAGTATTGGTGTTAATTCTTCTTTGAAAGTTGGGTAGAATTCTTTGCTAAAACCATCTAGCCTTGGGGTTTTTTAAATTTTTTTGGGACACTTTTAATGACTGCTTCTATTTCACTAGGGGCTATAGTTCTTTTCAAGTTGTTTATCTGGTCTTGATTTAATTTTGGTATGTGGCACCTGTCCAGAATATTGTCTATTTCTTTTAGATTTTCCAATCGGGTGGAGTACAAGTTTTAAAAAGTATGTCCTTATGATTATTTAGATTTCTTCAGTGTCTGTTGTTATGTCCCCCTTTTCTTTTCCAATTTTAATAATTTGGATATTCTCCTTTGTCTTTTAGTTAGTTTGGATAAGGGTTTATCTATCTTGTTGATTTTCTCAAAGAACCAACTCTTTGCTTCATTGGTTCTTGGTATTCTGTTTGTTTTTATTTGTTCTGTTTATTGATTTCAGCCCTGACTTGCCACCTACTCATTTTGGATATGCTTACTTCTTTTTGTTCTAGAGCTTTCAGGTGTGCTGTTAAGTTGATAGTATGAGAATTTGCCATTTTTTTTTTTTATGTAGGCACTTAGTGCCATGAACTTTCCTTTTAGGACTGCTTTCATTGTGTCTCATAAGTTTGAGTATCTTGTATATTCACTTTCATTGAATTCTAGAAAGTCTTGATTTTTTTAAAATTCTACCTTAATCCATTTTTTTATTGAGTAGAGACTTGTTCAGTTTCTATGAGTTTGTAAGCTTTTTGTTGCTTCTGTTATTGTTGATGTCCAGCTGCACATTGGGGTCAGATAGGATACAGGGGATTATTTCAATTTTCTTGTATCAATTGAGACTTGCTTTGTGTCCCAGTATGTTATCAATTTTAGAGAAAGTTCCATGAGGTACTGAGAAGTTATATTCTTTTGTTTTGGGGTAGAGTATTATGTAAATATTTTAGGTTCATTTGATTTATAATGTCTGTTAGCTCCAGTATTTCCCTGTTTAGTTATTGTCTGGATGACCTGTTCATTGGTGAGAGTGGGATATTGTAGTCTCCCACTATCAGTGTGTGAGAGTCAGTGTGTGAGTTAAGCTGTGTAGTGTTTCTTTTACAAAGTGGGTGCCCTTGTGTTTGGGGCATAGATTAAGAATTTGAAATATCATCTTGGTGGATTTTTCCTTTGATTAATATGTAGCATCCTTCCCCATCTCTTTTGATTAATTGTGGTTTGAAGTCTATTTTGTTAGATATTAAAATGGCTACACCAGCTTGCTTCTTATGGCCATTTGCTTGAAATATATTTTTCCAGCTCTGTACACTAAGGTAATGCCTATCCTTGATGTTGAGGTGTGTTTCTTATATGCAGCAGAAGGATAGGTCCTGTTTTCATATCCATTATTTTAATCTTATTTTTTAATTGGGGAATTGAGGCCATTGATATTGAGAGAAATCAGTGAACAATGATTGTTGTTCCTGTTGTGTTGTCATTGTTATTAGTGGTGGTGGTGGTGGTGATGGTGGTGGTGATGGTGGTGTGTGTGTGTGTGGGGTTCCCTTCTTTTGGTGTTGCTGGTGTGAGATTATTTATTACTTGTGTTTTCATGTGTGTAGTCAACATTGGTTTGGATTACATTCCTTCTAGCACTTTCTATAGGGCTGGATGTGTAGATAGAGATTGCCTAAATTTGTCTTTATCATGGATTATCTTATTTTCTTCATCTAGGGTGACTGAAAGTTTTGCTGGGTATGGTAGTCTGGGTGACATCTGTGTTCTCTTAGAGTCTGCAGCATGTCTGTCCAGTACCTTCTGGTTTTTGGAGTCTCTATTGAAAAGTCAGGTGTAATTCTAATAGGTCTGCCTTTATATGTTACTTGGTCTTTTTCCTTTTCAGCATTTAATATTCTTTCTTTACACTATATGTAAGTGTTTTGATTATTATGTGACGAGGGGACTTTTTCTGGTCCAATCTATTTGGTGTTTTGCATGCTTCTTGTACCTTTTCTTATAGTCATCTTCTTCTTTAGGTTAGGCAATTTTTCTTCTATGATTTTGTTGAAAATATTTTCTGGACCTTTGATCTGTTGTTCCTCTTTCTCTATTCCTAATATTCTTGGATTTGACCTTTTCATAATACCCCAGATTTCCTGGATGTTTTATGTTGGGATCTTTTAGATTTAACATTTTCTTTGACTGATGTATCCATTTCTTCTACATATCTTCAGTGCCCAAGATTCTCTTTTCCATCTCTTGTAATCTGTTGGTGAAGCTTGTCTTACTTCCTGTTCTCATTCCTTAATTTTTCATTCCCGGATTCCCTCATTTTGTGTTTTCTTTATTGCTTCTACTTCCGTTTTCAGATCTTGAACAGTTTTATGTGTTTCCTTCATTTGTTTGTTTGTTCTTGGCTGTCTTTAAGGGATTTATTCATTTCCTCCAATTGTTTGTGTTTTCCTGGATTTCTTTGAGAATTTATTCATTTCCCCTTTAAGGACTTCAACCATCTTCATATAGTTGGTATAAGGTATTTTTCTTGCACTCTAGCTATGTTCAATATTCAGAGCCTGTTGTGGTAGGACAGCTGAGCTCTAGTGGAGACACAGTTCCCTGACTGTTGTTGTTATATTCTTATGTTGGCATCCAGGCATCTGGGTTTGGGGTGATTATAGTTCTAGGGCCAATTTCTGGGTTTGTCTCGGTTGGGTGGGAGTTTTATTCCTTGTTTTCTGTTTCCTCTCTGGATTTTCAGCATGTTTGGATGTGTGTTGCTCGTTTTACTGGTCTGCTTGGCTGGTGTGTTCGTGGGGGTGGGGCTGTGGGGATGCTTGCTGATGTTAGAGGCTGGGGGAAGTGGAGGCCAGGGGGAGTTGGTCTGAGGGGCTCCCAGGAGGTGTGCACAGCAGAGGAGGGGAAGCTGTAGCTTGTGCAAAGTGTGACCCTGAGAGTTGGGTGCAGTGTGACAAACGAACAATCCACTTTTTTAGGTAGTCTGAGCTGGCACTGAAATTATATGTAGCCCAAGCTAGCCTTGACCCTCCAGACTCTGTCTCCTTAGTGCTGGGGCTGTTGGCTTGAACTGTGTGAGAGGAAGGACATGGGGACATATGGGGTTTGAACGTAAAGAAAATTAGTCTGGTGACCTTGAGAGGAAAGAGGAGGTGAGAGTGAGCCCTTGCTGTGTTATGTCCTGAGCACTGAGGTCCTGTACTGTGCGACTTAATCAGGTATCGCCTCCATCCCCTGGAAGTGGTAACACTTGTAGGATATTGATAATCCTCATACCAGCATCAGGCCAAGCTTGATGCCAATGGCTGGAGATGGCCCACTGCTGTCCAGCTGTTTCTCAGCTGAGAGTGGGAGCCAAAACCAGGAAATAAGGTCTGGGAAGAAGTTGTTCATGTGTGTTCCCTGACTCCGGGGCTGTCGGCATCCTCTGCATGTGGGCCTGGTGATTGACAGAGTCCTCTCTTCCAAGATCCCTACTTCAGCTGAGCAGAAAGCAAGGTGAGGGAAGAGACGAGGGTGGGCTGATGGCCATGATGGTGCTACCTGCTATCTGCCTTCAGAGGGCTGGTTGAAGGAGTGGGGAGGATGCAGAGCAGGCCAGATCTCAGTTAATAAAGCCTGCCTGTGAGCCGCTGGCAGCGGGGAGGACTCTGCTCACAGGTGGAGCCTGAGCTGCACATTGAGAGTTCAGAGAAGATTCTAGGTTGAGTCCCTAGGTCCTCCCAGGAGGGCAGGGAGGAGGCACTTAGAGTTGCTCCTTATCCCAGTCAACCTGCAACTGCCTGACCTCGACTTGGTCCATCCCCAGCTGCTGCCCGGTCAGGTCTCCGCTGAGTCACTTGCTGCTTGCAGGAAATAAGAGCATCTTATGCCTTTGGTCCTTTCAAAGATGGAGAGGATCTCTGTGGGCTGTTCACAGCACTCTGCCACCTCCGTGCTCCCTTCAGTTGCGTGGGCTGGGGTCACTCTGTCTTCCATGTGTGCCACAGCTTAGGGAACTTGGGCTTTCTTGGACACTTGCCTCACCCACCTGGCTCTGTTGGAGCTCTGTCTTGATTCTTCGGCTCAGAGGACTGTGTGCTTCTGTCCTGGCTTAGGTGCCATGTGGGGGTCTAAGAAGGCTCATTCAGAAGAAAAGCAAGAAAAAGTGGGCGGTGCTCCAACCAATGCCTGTTTTCCAAGCTTTGCCTCTGCTTTTCACATCCACATTGTTTCCACAGTCTTTAGAACTGGGCCAAACTTGAGTGACAGAAACATTTTCTGAAGGTGAGGGGTAGATAGGAACTTGCTGTGTAGCCCAGGCAGATGGCCTGGAACTGGCAATTCTCCTGCCTTAGCCTTTTGGGTGCTGGAATTGTGGGCATGCACCACTGTACCGGCTTCTGTCTTTCTTTCTGAATAAACACAGGGACAGTATTGGCTCCCCTTTCCTCAGGGGCTCAGTGTGTCCTTACGTCTGCGTCCCTCCAGTCTTTCCCCACTCCCTGTAGTCTGGAATGTGCTGTTGCACTCTTTGAGATATTTGAAACTTTCGTGGCCTCCAAGATTTTTCTTGGCCTTTCTACTAAAAAAGTAACTCCTGGAATATGTAGCTGAATAGTTTTAGCTGGGGGGGAGGGGAAGGAGAGTAACAGGAAATAATAGGGAATACTGAGTGCACAGTAGCCATATTTCAAAAGTAGTTTGGATCAGGCATAACAGTTAGGGACTTCTTTTTGGTCCTGGGGATGAAACCCAGGGTCTCATGCATGCTGTGCAGGTGTGCTCACTGAAGTCCGTCCACAGCCCTGACTGATAGTTTAGTGTGAGTGAGTTTGAGTTTATCTACCATTTCAGTCAGTAGCTGCAGCTGAGTCTTCTCATTGTACTTACACACTCATTCAACACATGTTTAGAGAGTGCCTATCACGGTCAGGCCTTGTTCTGGGTGCTAATTATGGAATGAGAGCATTAAGGAAGCGTCAAGGAAGGAGGCAAGGCAGTCTGGAAGGAAATTGCACCTACTCTGTAAACTGGGAGTTACTCTGCTGCTTGAAGGTGGCGAGGAAGAATGAAGGAAGCTTGGACTTCAGTCCCAGCTGACATTGACTGTCCCCTTGGCTGAGTCAATGTCTCTAGGACACACTTCATTTGTAGTGAGCAGATACCCATGAAATGTGTCAGACTGACCGCTGTCTGAGCATAGGAAAGGTACCTGCTGTTCACAGCTGCTCCTCACGCAGCACTGGCCCATGGAACCTCAGAGCATTTTGTGTTGTTGTTTGGCTTTGCTCTTTCTGGGGGCCTGCCACCCAGCTCCCAAATAAATCACACACGGAGACTTATTCTTAATTATAAATGCCTAGCCTTAGCTTGGCTTATTTCTAGCCAGCTTTTCCTTACTTCAAATTATCCCATCCATCTTTGACCTTGGGGCTTTTCCAGTCCTCTTACTTCTGTAAATCTTACTCTTACTTCGTGGCTTACTGTGTAGCTGGGTGGCTGGCTCCTGGAGTCCCCATCCTTTTCTTGCTCCTTGATCTTTTCTCCTCCCAGATTTCTCCTTCTATATATTCTCTCTGCCTGCCAGTCCTTCCTATCCTTTATCCTGCCTTGCTATTGGCCGTTCATTTCTTCTTTAGAGCATCAGGTGTTTTAGACAGGCACAGTAACACAGTTTCACAGAGTTAAGCAAATGCAACATAAACAAAAGTAACTCTTCTTAAAAAATATTCTACAGAATTTCTTCCCTTTTGTCTAAATAAAAATAATATTTTAACTTTAACACAAAAAGTTATTAAGTAAGAATTAATTTACAATATTCTGTCCATTTGTAGTTAGCATATTCAGAGAAAATACTGTGTTATCTATTCTATCTTAGTGAATACAGAATTTTACCTAATTTACTTTTCTGTCATAGCTAAGGAAAACTGCAACTGTAATTAGTTAGTTTTCAACTCCATCAAAGACCCAGAAGGATAATATTATTTGATTAAACAAAAAGTGCATTGCAAACAACTTCCAAAACTCTAGAAATGACAGAGACATCTGACTACCTGGACAGTCACCCAAAGTTCATCTGCAACATTGGGGCATCCATCTTCAGCCTTACAGGCCTAGAGTACCTGGCAGACTTTTCTATGAAGCAGGAATTTTTGGATTGTCCTGCCTTGTCTTGGCAAAGTTTGTCAGTCACTTTCCTCTGTGTCCTGCATAATATCTGGCAGACTCTTCTGTAAAGCAGGAACCCTGAAGGACCATCCCACCTTGTTTGGACAAAGTTCAACAGTCACTTTCCTGTGGGTCCTGCATGTCCAGTCTGCATAGCATGTAGTCAAGCAGTCAAGGCAAAATCAGTTTCTTGCCCAGTGGCTAACCTTGCCACACTGAAATCAAACTCCATAAGGAGTTTCTTTGATGCCCATTATCTTCTCTGAAGTAAATTGGTGCTGCCAGGAGCAGAGTTGTCTCATTGTCATGAAAAACTTTAAGTTACCATTTTAAATGTCATATTCTATAGGTCTTTAAAAGGTTTGAAGACCATCTATCTGTCTAAAATATATTTCTATATGATCTGGAAAGCATACCTAACATATCTATAAGTTTGATTGTTATAAATAACTAACCACTATCCTAGGTTTTCTGATTATCCTGTGTAGTTTATAATAATAGCTTTAAAAAGCTAGATCTTCACCCTTCGTTTCCAAGTGAACTGCATACGCACAATAGCTCAAACAAAAAGAGAAACATACATACAATATGTTGTAACAAAAATAACCTTAAATTTTTATCAATATACAAAAAAATTACCCAAACAAGAACAGAAATATACATATAGTCTGTTGCAACAAAAATTACCTTAAATTTGTATCAATACACAAAAGCCCTTACAAATACAAAATATTTGAGATCAATAGTTGTCCCTTAGTTTATAGTAGATTCAATAATCTACTCTATTTTTATAACCAACCCCCTTTAGATGAAAACAAATATTCATAACTAATAATTTGGGAATTTGAGCATAGTTCTTTAGACTACTTCCTGCTGAATGTAGATGAAGTATCTTTTGGGTCTTTGAGAAAATTTTGAGATAATCACCAAGTTCTGGGAAGACCAGCAGTAACCTTTGCTGATAGATATCACCTGTCAAAGTTCAGAAGGTCTCCCTTGATCACACCTGATCCATATTAACCCTGAAAGAATCCATAGCCTCTCATCTCCTGTGGGAGCAAAACTCTAAAGCATTTTTTATTTCCATTTGAAAAATACATTTTTTGAATTCTTTTTTAAAGTACGGTAGCCCTAAAGTATCTCGGTTGGTTCAATTTTGCAGTCCTGTTCACAAGCTCATGTCTGCCAGTAGCTGTCATTTGGTCATTACCATTCAAAAAATTTGAAATCAACATAACATACAGGATCCACACTCCCTGTGTATTTCCCATCTCTATATGGCTTCTTCTTCTTTTTTATTTATTACTTTTACTATCTTTTTAAAGAATTCATTTTTAAACCATTTCTTTCTATGACTACACCCTTTTTCTTTTCTTAAGCCTACACACGTTGTTAAACACACTGTAACCTGTTTAGAGGTTTTTCCATCTGCACCTCTTTTATTCCGTATTTTCAGCCTTTTTTTTTTTTTTTTTTTTTTTGACTGTATGAGCAAACCTTTAAACTGCTAACCTGCACCTGGATCCTCTGCACACAGCTCTCAGCTGGCTTTGCCTGTTTCTCGGGTTGTGAAAACCAAGCATGAAACTAGCCGCTGGTCAGAGGTTTGTCTGACCAGGAACTGCATTCGACCTTCCTAGAGTTCTTGAATGCCGATGCTTGCACTGTGCCAGGCATTTTTACTTAGTTTTGTGTTCCTACTTAATGTACTGGCTGCTCAAGGACTCAGTGGTTGGCAAAAACTGTCTGACTGAAGCTCTTAAAGGAGCCATACCCCTTTTTATTGTTCTTGTTCAGCTTCCTCAGGCTCTAGATGGATATTTGAGCCCCATGTTGGGTGCCAATATGATGTTGTTTGGCTTTACTCTTCTGGGTGGCAACCACCCAGCTCCCAAATAAATCACACATGGAGACTTATTCTTAATTATGAATGCCTGGCCTTAGCTTGGCTTATTCCTTTACAGCTTTTCTTAACTTTTAATCATCTGACCTATCTTTGGCCTCAGGGCTTTTCCCATTCTCTTACTTCTGTAAATCTTACTCTTACTTCATGGCTTATTGTGTAGTTGGGTGATTGGCCCCTGGAGTCCTCTTCCTTTTCTGGCTCCTTGATCTCTCCTCCCAGATTTCTCCTTCTATATATTCTCTCTGCCTGCCAGCCCCACCTATCCTTTCTCCTGCCTTGCTATTGGCCCTTAAGATTTTTTTGTTTTTGTTTTATTTTTTTCAAGACAAGGTTTCTCTGTGTAGTTTTGGTGCCTGTCCTGGATCTCGCTCTGTAGACCAGGTTGATCTAGAACTCACAGAGATCCGTCTGGCTCTGCCTCCCAAGTGCTGGGATTAAAGGCGTATACCACCACCGCCTGGCCCCGTTCAGATCTTTATTAGACCATTAGGTGTTTTAGACAGGCAAAGTAACACAGCTTCACAGAGTTAAACAAATGCAACATAAACAAAAGCAACACATTTTAAAATAATATTCTACAACACCTTCTATGTTCTTACTGTGCTTCAGGTTATGGGACACTGAGAAGAATGGAGGATAATGTGGATCCCAGGCTCATGTGGGAGATGCTCTTCTCAGACCCCTGCCGTTGGCTTTCCAGCCCTCACGTATGTCCACAATGCCTTTTGTGGTTTGAGGATGAAGTTTCCCACGGGTGCCTGTGTTTGAACACTGGTGGCTCCGTGTGGGAGGTTATGGGACCTTTGGGGGGTGGAGCCTTGCTGAAGTCACTGGGCTTTGTGATTTTATTGTCCCAGTTTGTGGTCTCTGTCTCTGTCATCCCCCAACGCCCCTGATTTCTGAGTGTGGATGTGATATGTTGGGCCAGCTTCCCTCTGCCACCATGCTGCCATGCCTTTCCAGCCTGCTGCCTGTCTTCTCTTTGTGGCGGACTCCATCCCTCTGGATCTGTAAGCTAAAACAAATCTGCTCTTTAAGTTGTTTTATCTGGATATTTTATCATAGCAACTGAAAATGGAACTAGATCACCTTCCATAACGTGTGATGGGTTTCTAGCTGGTTGTGCCAGTCAGGAAAATGTGGGGAGCAGATGAAGTCCTGAGTGTATATGTACTGTTGACATGAGCACAGCTGTGTGAAGGACCCCAATGCCTCAGACCCATGGGATTGGCAAGGCCTTCCTCAGGTCAGACCTGTATCCCCGATCAGAGTATAGATGTGGCAAAGGGCTGACCTTTAGCTAGCACCAGTGTGTGCAGAAACTACCAACCCCAGCTTCCCCCTCCCCCAGATGATTGTAGCCTCAGACTGAGGCAGCTCCCCTACAAAGACCTGCCACTGGGGTTGGCTACAACAACCCCTCCTCCTTACTGGTGCTGTCTGTAGCAAATGCTCTGAGTTTCCAGGTGCTGCTGCTGAATCTCCATCGAGTGCACAGCCTATCTCATCTCACCTTTTCTGTACTTGTGTCTGTCATTTCTTCATTTCCCACTGTCCCGGTTCGGTCAGTCTCTAAGCTGTGCAGATTTGGGCAGGATGGACAAGGTTATATCGGAGAAACCAGCAGCATGTAGTCTCGGTGTCTTCAGAGCAAGCCATTTCTTTTTTTAAAATTAATTAAAATTTTCTCATTTATTTTACATACTGGCCACAGTTTCTTCTCCATCCTCCTATTCCCCCCACCTTCCATCTACACCCCCCCATCCACTTCTCATTCTCAGTTTAGAAAGGGGCAGGCCTACTATAGGCATCAACAAAGCATGGCACACCAAACTGAGGCAGGACCAAACTCCTCTCCTGCATCAATGCTGGACGAGGCATCCCAGCACAGGAATAGGTTCCCAAAAGCCAGTTCAGGCACCAGGGATGGGTCCTGATCCTACGCCTGGGAGCCCGACAAACAGACCAATTGTCACACACATGCAGAGGGCACAGGTCAGCTGTCTCAGTGGGTTCCCCTGCCATGACCTTGACCTCCCTGGCTCACTTCAACAGGATTCCCTGAGCTCGGTCCAGTACTTGGCTGTGGATCTCTGCATCTGCTTCCATCAGTTGCTGGATGAAGGCTCTGTGATGACAATTAGGATAGTCACCAGTCTGATTACAGGAGAAGGCCAGTTCAGGCACCCTCTCCACTATTGCTAGGAATCTTAGCTAATGTCATCCTAGTGCATTTCTGGGAGTTTCCCTGGTGCTAGGTTTCTCCCTAACCTAGAAATGCCCCCGATCAAGAAAACTTTCATTACTCCCCCTCTCCATCCTGCCCCCAGCCCACCCAACCCAACCCCTCATGTTCTGATCCCCCCCATGCCCTCCACCCCCAGTTTACCCAGTGGCTCTCTTCTACTTTCCATCCCCAGGGAAATCCATGCATCTTCTTTGGGCTCTCCTTGTTACTTAGCCTATCTGGGGCTGTGGATTGTAGCCTGTTCTTTTACTTCACACCTAATATCCACTTATAAGTGAGTACATACCGTATTTGTTTTTCTGAGTCTGGGTTATCACACTCAGGATGATATTTTCTAGTTCCATCCATTTGCCTGCAGATTTCATGATGTCATTGTTTTTTTACTGCTGAGCAATACTCCATTGTGTATATGTATTACATTTTCCTTATCCATTCTTTGGTTGAGGGACATCTAGATTGATTCTAGGTTCTGACTATTATGACTAATGCTACTATGAACATAGTTGAGCAAATGTCCTTGGGTATATGCCTAAGAGTGGTATAGCTGGGTCTTGAGGAAGCTCCATTATTGTAAAGAATTGTTTTAGTTATCTTGGGTTTTTTGTTTTTCCATATGAAGTTGAGTATCATTCTTTCGAGGTCTGTGAAGAATTTTCTTGGGGTTTTGATGGGGATTGTATTGAATCTGTAGATTGCTCTTAGTAACATTGCCATTTTTACTATGTTAATCCTACTGATCCAAGATCATGGGCAATCTTTCCATTTTCTGATATCTTCTCCAATTTCTTTCTTCAAAGACTTCAGGTTCTGTGGTGGTATTCTAATTGTACTGAAATGTGATTTTGATTGTATGTTAATAAATAAAGTTACCCAGGGGTCAGAGCTATTAGAGCCATAGATAGAGCATGGCAGTGGTGGCACACACCTTTAATCCCATAGATCTCTGTGTGTTCAGGGGTACAGCCAGCATTAGAGACATATGCCTTTAAGACCTGGAGGGCTGTACATACAGACAGTGATGAGGCAGTCACATGTTTGGGTTTACAACCAATGAGAAGGCAGAACAAAAGACTATAAAATGACTTACACATAGGAAATTGCTCTCTTTCAGGAAGCTAGGACCACGGCAGGAGGAAGGGTGAGATTTTAGCTCTGAGCTCTGATCTCTTGGCTTTCTCTTTTACATTGGTTCTGTGTTTCTTATTTAATAAGACAGTTGGTTACATCTACATCTGGCGCCCAATGTGACAAGAATCCATTAAAAACCGCTCGGCTTGGCGGCAGGTCTGCTTTCCCGCAAGGGCGGCAGGCCAGGCGGCTGGCTTCCTAGCCCGGGCCTAGGTCTGCTTGGCCTCAGGCTGGACTAACTGTGAGCTGCTTGCTTAAAGCCTGCTTGCTTAAAGCTGGTGCTACAAACAACTCAGGCCTGCCCTGCCGAACAGAGCCCCGCCTGTAAAGCCAACTCATGTGATCGGAGCTTAAGGAAGCCAGAGCCAAGCCTTGACTCAGCTCAAGAGGGAACACATGGCTGGATTTAAGCTTTAGCCAGCTACACTTTCTTGCGTGCTTTCTCTCTCTCTCTCTCTCTCTCTCTCTCTCTCTCTCTCTCTCTCTCTGGATTCACACCTCGGACACTAGGTGGCTGTTACGAAATTTCCTCAGATTTCTACTGTTCTATGCAGATTTGGTAAGTCATAACATATCAGATATTTTAAAGGAAACTATTTAAAAGAGAAATTTTTTCCACATTAAAAAAAAATGGGTTTTATGTGTACATTGGAAGAAAATTGGGTTTTGTTTGAAATTTTAGGCAGTCTGACAATGGAAAAACTATATGAGAAGATTAGTACTGTTGGAATTATGCAGTTTATCACTATGCTTATCCTCATTTTAATATTTAAAAAGATAGTCAATTTAAGTGCCAGGATAACAGCTTTAGAAAAACTTGTTAAACCTGTAAAAATTCAGACAGGAGAAATTAACAGCGAAGTTGTTTCAAATTTGGATCATAAGGTTACAGAAAGAAAGCCTGTTTTCACACAGTCACCCTTAATTTATCCTGTAACCGTACAGCAAATGCCTGATCAAATGCTACACAAAATATTTGGGCTCCAATTGAAATGTTGGGTTTAAAAAGGTTTAAGGAGGCAATAGTATCTTATGGCATGCATTCCCCATATGTAAAGCAAATGTTAAACTCTTGGTCAACATATAATATGATTGTACCACAGGACTGGCGGGACCTTGCACAAGCTGTTCTGGAACCCAGCCAGAGACTTCAATTTCTAACATGGTTCAAGGATGAGGTTAAAAACATAGAAAAACAATGGAGGGATAAAGGAATACAAGTTTGCCAGGATCAGCTTATTGGAGAAGGCCAATATGCTTCAGTACAAACACAATGTTTATATGATGTCCAAACCCTAATTTTGTGTCGAACGGCAGCCTTGAATGCATGGGACAGAGTTGAGGAACCAGGAAAAAAATCTGAGTCATTTACAAAGGTTATGCAAGGCCCAAAAGAATCTTTTACAGATTTTTTTTTTTTTTTTTTTTTTTTTTACAAAGACTGGCTTCAGCAGTAAAGAGAATGGTCTCAGATTCAGAAGCTAGTAAGGCAATAATTGAATCTTTGGCCTTTGAGAATGCGAATGCAGCATGCAAAAGAATAATCAGGCCATTAAGGGCAAGATCTGCACCTTTGGAAGATTGGATTAGAGACACAGTTAATGTTGAGGTTGATGATCATGATGATATGTGGGTAGGAGAAGCAATTTCAAAAGGTTTGAGGAATGTTAGATGTTTTGGATGTGGAAAGCAAGGACATTTGAAAAGGGACTGTAGACAGGTCATTCCCAGAAACAATGTTTCTTCAAGGAACAATGGCAACAGAATGCCCCTTCCTTCTGGAGTATGCAGAAGGTGTGGTAAGGGAAAACACTGGACCAACGAATGTAGATCAACAAAGGACAGACAGGGTAATCCTTTGCCTCAGTATTCGGGAAACTCCCAGAGGGTCCTCATGCAGGGCCCCATAGCAAATCCAGTTCAAACCTTTCCTGCAGCCATAGAGGAAATCCCTGCTCAGAGCAATTAAATAACCAAATGCCTATTGGAATAAATCATGCTGGTCAGGATGATGAAACAGAGAGAATAGAACATCCAGGAGAAAACATAAAGAAAATTTTTTGGCAAACTTCTATTAATGAACAAAGACCAAAATTAACAATAAAAATAAATGGTGTTTTGTTGTCTGGTCTGGTAGACACAGGTGCATATGTTACCATAATTGCACCAGAATTTTGGCATCCAACTTGGCCTCTTCAGGAGGTAAATGTTCAACTGTTAGGAATTGGGACATTATCTCAGGTGAAACAGAGTGCAAAATGGCTCGAATGTATAGGTCCAGAAGGACAGAGAGGAAAATTAAAACCATATGTGGCTAACTTAACTATGAACCTGTGGGGTCGAGACTTGTTGCAATAATGGAATACTCAGATTAACATCCCTCCAATCTCAGAAACAAATCATAAACTAGCACATGTTACTGAGAGAAATATTAGAAGATATTGTTCTAATGAGTGGTCACCAGCCATCCATATTATACAAGAACAGGGCACAACAACTGATGATCTTCCAAAGACACCAACAGCTCTACCTTTAAAATGGTTAACAGACAAGCCTGTATGGGTCCAGCAATGGCCTTTAACAACAGAGAAACTCCAGGCTTTAGAAGAGCTGGTTGAAGAATCAACCAGCCCTTGGAATTCTCCTGTATTTGTTATTAAAAAGAAATCTGGTAAATGGAGAATGGTAACAGACCTTAGAGCAATTAACAAAGTAATTCAGCCAATGGGCTCTCTACAATCTGGGATGCCTTTGTCTACTCTGTTACCAAAAGGATGGCCTCTCATAGTTATTGATTTAAAAGACTGTTTCTTTTCAATACCCTTACAAGAAAAAGACAGAGAAAGATTTGCTTTTACAGTGCCTATTTATAATAATTCTCAACCGCTTAAAAGATTTCAATGGAGGGTCCTCCCACAGGGAATGTTGAATAGCCCAACTCTGTACCAATATTTTGTACAACAGCCATTGGAAGTGATAAGTAAAAAATTTCCTAAATCTATAATTTATCATTATATGAATGATATTTTACTAGCTGACTCGAATGTAGATACTTTAAAAAGAATGTTTGAAGAAGTAAAGAAAATTTTGCCTTGCTGGGAATTACAAATTGCTCCTGAAAAGATACAAAGAGGAAATTCTATTAATTATTTAGAATATAAAATAGAGCTACAAAAAATTAGACCCCAAAAGGTGCAAATTAGGAGAGATAGACTACAGACTCTTAATGACTTTCAAAGATTATTTGGAGATATTTCTCATCTACGAACTATTGTTGGGGTAAAAAATGATGAACTGACCAATTTGTTCAAAACCTTAGAAGGTGACAAGGACTTAAATAGTCCAAGAGAATTATCACCTGAAGCTGAGAAAGAATTGGCCTTGGTAGAAAAGAAAGTACATGAAGGGCACGGGGATCGTATTGATCCAAAGCTGTATTGCATTTTGGTTATTTTACCTTCTAGGTGTTCTCCTACTGGAATATTAATGCAGAGGGAAGATATTTTATTGGAATGGATATTTTTACCAAATAAACCAAATAAAAAATTAAAAACTTATGTGGAAAAAATCTCTGACTTGATTTGCAACGGAAAGTCGAGACTTCGTCAATTAGCAGGAATAGACCCAGCAGAAATTGTCGTACCATTAACTAAGGAGGACATTGAAAAATTATGGACAGAAAGTGAACCTTGGAGCTTGCAGTAATTTTTTGGGAGAAATTAGCAGCAAATATCCCAAAAGTGATAGAATTGATCTTATAAAGAGAGCTGATTGGATCTTGCCTCCAATTGTACGGCAAAAACCCATATCTGGAGTTCGTACATTTTATACAGATGCCAACAAAGAAGGAAAGGCAGGTTATAAATCAGAAAATTTAAGTAAAGTGGTTCAAAGTCTGTATAATTCAGTTCAAAAATCAGAATTGTATGCTATTCTGTTGATATTAATGGATTTTTCAGAACCTCTCAGCATAGTAACTGACTCTCAGTATGCTGAAAGAGTGGTGTTACATATTGAGACTGCAGAATTTATCCCTGATGCTTCAGAATTAACTTCACTATTTATTCAATTACAAGATACAATCAGGAAAAGGAATCATCCTTTATATATAACTCACATTCGATCCCATACTGGTCTGCCAGGCCCTTTAGCACAAGGCAATGATGAGATTGATAAATTATTGATACAAAATATGCTGGAGGCCTCAGAATTTCATAAAAAACATCATGTCAATAGTAAAGGTTTAAAAAAGGATTTTTCCATAACCTGGCAACAAGCTAAAGAAATAGTAAAGAAATGCCTTACTTGTTCCTTCTACAATCAAACGCCATTACCAGCAGGATGTAACCCAAAGGGTACTCAGAGAAATGAAATCTGGCAGATGGACGTGTTTCACTTTGCAGAATTTGGAAAATTGAAATATGTACACCACACCATCGATACTTATTCAGGATTTCAATGGGCAACTGCTTTGAGTTCTGAAAAAGCTGATTCTGTAATCACTCATTTGCTAGAAGTTATGGCCATCATGGGTATACCTGCACAAATCAAAACTGACAATGCTCTATCATATGTCTCTGTTAAAAGGAAACAGTTTTTTGCTTATTACTATATAAAGCATATTACAGGCATTCAACATAATCCTACAGGTCAAGCAGTTATCGAAAGTTATCGAAACAGAACTCTAAAGGATATGCTAAATAAACAGAAAGGGGTAACAAAACCCCCAGAAATAGACTGCATAATGCTCTATTAACTTTGAATTTTCTCAATGCCAATGAGAAAGGAACAACAGCTGCAGAGAGACATTGGATAATAGAAAACACTACAGAATTAAATCAGCCTATATACTTTAAGGATGTGCTGACCTCAGAATGGAAACCAGGGTATGTATTACATTGGGGACGAGGTTTTGCTTTTGTTTCTACCGGAGAAGATAAGCTGTGGGTACCATCAAAATTGATAAAGGTTCGATTTGAACAAGAGAAACCTCTTATTTAGAGGAGGTGATAGTTCATCAACCAGCATGAGCATCCAATTTAAACTAACTTGTATCAGTAACACATGCCTTTTCATTTAATCAGATAATAACTTGCCAAAAAGGAACATCCCCAAAGTTAGTCTTGGGGAAAGGTTTTTGTTTTTGTCTTTTAGGATAATGAAGGTTAAAGAATCTGAAGAACACTGGACAAATGAGACAACTGAAGAAAAGGGACAAATCATCTATCCCAAGAAACAGAGTGAAACGGTGTATGGGTATATATTATCTGAAAAATTTTATGTCTTCCTAAATGTTTGTTTCTGCTTTTCTCTAAAGATTTAACACTATTTGTCTTCTAATAGTCCCAGTTCAATTAAAATTTAAAGCTGACTTTGGAGTTGGAGAATGGCTCTCTCCTTCTTTAAACTCAAGCATGTTGTTAAAAGGAAAATGCAAACTCCCTGTATCATGCCAGAATAAAAGAGCCATCTTCTGCTATGGGACAGGACAAAAGCCAAATTAATTAAGGGACTATTCTATTACTAATCTCAACTCTTTTGATTCTATTCTGATTCTTTAAACTTTTCTTAAAGTATGAATTTTATATCAAAATTTACAAGATTAACATATATAGATATATATACATTTTAAACTTTGTTAAGATATGAATGGTCATATAGAGTACTAACTAATTCTAGAAAAAAAGGCTTCAATTAGCTGCATATATATGTCTTTGTGTTCGAGTCTCTTATCAGTTTTCTGCAGGAAATCACGGCCAGGCCTAACATCAACTGAAGTCTCCAGAAAGAAGATGGGGCCCCACAACAACAACAATTCCACGTGGACAATAATAATATCATTAAGCTTACAAACATCATCCACAGATCAGCTTTGAACTACAAGGTGCTCAGAGCAATTTTGAGATGACTAGCTGAGATGATCCAGTCTCAAAGACTACTTGAATAAGGACTTGAGATAAACCCTGAACTTTGGCATTATACACAGACTGGATAATGAAAGATATAGTTACCTTTCCTAGAATTTGACAATTAACCTAAAATTTTTCTTTCAGGATAAAGAAAACTTCACCCATACCCAGCAGGAAGCAATTTTAAGAATACGATGCCCACATTCCCAAAGAGGTGGTGTGGGGCAGGTGGTTTTTTTGTCTTTTTAATGGGTTTTGGGTCTGGGATAATTTTCAATGTTTAGGGTGGTTGGTTACAAGTTGTTGTCAAGGGTTAAGAAAAAGGCTAAGTAAAGGAGATTAGATTTAAGGTTCTTGTTTAAAAAAAAAGAAAAGAAAGAAAGAAAGAAAAGAAAAAGACAATTACTAGTTTTAAATACTTTACATTGGATTGGATTGTTTTATATTGTAGACAAATTTGAAACTGATATTGTTAGAAAATGTTATATGTATATTTCTAATTGTATTCATACCATTCATTTAACAGTGTAATACAATTTTCTGATCCTTCAATGTTATTATTACCAACTATCAGGATATAAAGAAATGAAAGTTAGTAGTTAGACACTACAATAGAACTTGTAGTCATATTAGATATGTTTTAAAAATTGAGCAGAGATGTTTTAGACAGGTCATCTTCAAACCCTTCAGAGATCTACAGAATATGGCATTTAAAATGTTTTAATAACTTAGAAAATTTTTCTTTTTTGAGACATGTCGGCTCCTGGCAGTACCAATCTATTTCAGAGAAAATATGGGCATTGAAGAAACTGCATATGGAGTCAACTTTCATTGTGGCAAAAGTTAGCCACTGGACAACAAAGTATCCTCGAATCAACAGGACAAAATGGACAGACAGAACACGAAACAAAGGACTACTGATTCTTGCCAAAACAAGTGTGGTTATGGCTTTATCAAAAGGCATCTTCTGAGGCCAGGACAATATGGCCCCATCTCTGAAGTGGCCCTCGCAATCCGGAAAAGGTACAGTGCCCTTTTCTTCAAAGGCAGCTTAACAGGCAGAGGGCCGATGGCTTCTGTTGTGCAATGGAACAGCAGCTGAAAGCTCACACCTCTCGATAGTAGACTGGCATTTAATAGAGGGATGTGGAGAAGAAGGGGATGCTGAGATGAAGCCATATATATACACAGCCAAGAAGAATGGACAGTTGAATTAAAAAACCTTCAACAATTTCCAGAATTTAAAATCCTGAATCATGACATGACACTAGTGGAATTCAGGTGTTTCTGGTACATGGACTGCTCTCACCCAATGTGAGGTTGAACTGTTGACCTTGTGTACATCCTACTTCACAAATGAGTCTGTCAGAAACACTAAGCCTATAGGCTGAAGATGATGCCCCAACACTGCGGAAACCTCTGGTGACTGTCCAGGCAGCTGGCTGTTTCTGTCAACTCACAAATTTTTTGGAAGTTGCTTGCATGCACTTCCTGTTTTTATTTTTGTTAGCTAATATTATTTCCTTCTTGGGTCTCTGAGGGAGTTGAAGATTAGTTAGTTATAGTTGAAGATTAGTTAGTTATAATTGAAGATTAGTTAGTTATAGTTGAAGATTTATTAGGATATAAAGTGAATTAGATACATTTTGGACTTACCAAAATAGGATAGATAATGGAATTATTTTCTCTGATTTGTCAAATACAAATGGATTAGACATTGTTTAGGCATTTATTACTTATATATATTGTATATAGTTATTGTACTTTTGTATATAGTTTTTCTTATGTTAGTTATAACCTTTTGCTTTTTTTCGTTTTATTAAAATAGAAAAGGGGAAATGTGGTATTCTAATTGTACTGAAATGTGATTTTGATTGTATGTTAATAAATAAAGTTACCCAGGGGTCAGAGCTATTAGAGCCATAGACAGAGCATGGCAGTGGTGGCACAAACCTTTAATCCCATAGATCTCTGTGTGTTCAGGGATACAGTCAGCATTGGAGACATATGCCTTTAAGACCTGGGGGGCTGTACATACAGACAGTGATGAGGCAGTCACATGTTTGGGTTTACAACCAATGAGAAGGCAGAACAAAAGACTATAAAATGACTTACACATAGGAAATTGCTCTCTTTCAGGAAGCTAGGACCACGGCAGGAGGAAGGGTGAGATTTTAGCTCTGAGCTCTGATCTCTTGGCTTTCTCTTTTACATTGGTTCTGTGTTTCTTTTTTAATAAGACTATTGGTTACATCAACAAGGTTCTTGTCATACAAGTCTTTCACTTGTTTGGCTAGAGTTACCCCAAGATATTTTATATTATTTGTGGCTATTGTGAAGGGTATTGTTTCTTTGATTTCTTTCTCAGCCCATTTATCAGTGTATATAGGATGGCTACTGATTTTTTTTTTAGTTAATCTTGTATCCAGCCACATTACTGAAAAAGTTATCAGCTGTAGGAGTTCCCTGGTAGAATTTGGGGTCACTTACATATACTATCATATCATTTGCAAATAGTGAAAGTTTGACTTCTTTTTTTCCAATTTGTATCCCCTTGATCTCCTTTTGTTGTCTTTTAGTTGTCTAGCTAGAACCTTGAGTATTATAATAAATAGATATAGAGTAGAGTGGACAGCCTTATCTTGTTCCTGATTTTAGTGGAATTTCTTTGAGTTTCTCTCCATTTAATTTGATGTTGGCTGTAGGCTTGCTGTATATTGCTTTTTATTATGTTTAGGTATGTTCCTTGTATCCCTGATCTCTCCAAGACCTTTATCATGAAGGAGTGTTGGATTTTGTCAAAGATTTTTTTTAGGATCTAATGAGATGTTCATGTGTTTGTTTGTTTTTTTCTTTCAGTTTGTTTTTATTGTGGATTACATTGAAAAAAGTTTTGTATGTAGAACCATCCTTGAATCTCTGGTGTGAAGCCTACTTGATCATGGTGGATGATTTTTTGATGTGTTCTTGTGTAGAAGTAACTGTTTCATTAAATAAGAAACACAGAGCCAATGCAGAGATGAAAGCCCAAAAGGTCAGAGCTAAAAGCCTTATCTGTCACTGCTGCAGCTAGACTCTTCAGCCAAGAGACCTACTTCCTGTGTGTTTGTCTTTACATAGACTTCCTGTCCTGCCTTCTCATTGGTTGTATTCTTGTATTCAGTTTGCTAGTATTTTATTGAATATTTTTGCATCAATGTTTATGAGGGAGATTGGTCTATAATTCTTTTTCTTAGTTGTGTATTTGTGTGGTTTGAGTATCAGGCTAACCATAGCCTCATAAAAAGAACTTGGCAATGTTCCTTCTGTTTCTATTGTGTGGAACAATTTGAGGAGTATTGGTATTAACTCTTCTTTGAAGGTCTGGTAGAATTCTGTGCTGAAACCATCTGGCCCTGGGCTTTTTTTGGTTGGGAGACTTTTAATAATTGCTTCTATTTCCTTACTGGTTATAGGTCTATTTAAATTGTTTATCTGGTCTTGATTTAATTTCAGTATGTGGTACTTATCAAGAAAATTGTCCATTTCTTTTAGATTTTCCAATTTTGTAGAATACAGGTCTTTGAAATATGACTTAATGTTTCTCTGGATTTCCTCAGTGTCTGCTGTTATGTGCCCCTTTTTGTGTCTGATTTTGTAAATTTGGATATTCTCTCTCTGTTTTTTGGATAGTTTGGATAATGGTTTGTCTGTCTTGCTGATTTTCTCAAAGAAACAACTCTTTGTTTCATTGATTCTTTGTATTGTTCTCTTGATTTTTCTTTTATTGATTTCAGCCTAGAGTTAGATTATTTCTAGCCATCGACTCCTAGGTGAATTTGCTTCATTGTTCCAGAGCTTTCAGGTGTGCTGTTAAGTTGCTAGTATGGGACCTCCCTAATTTCCTTATGTAGGTATTCAGTGTTGTGAACTTTCCACTTAGCACTGCTTTCATTGTGTCTCATAAATTTGAGTATGTTGTGCATTCATTTTCATTGAATTCTTGAAAGTCTTTCATTTCTGTCTTTATTTCTTCTTTGACCCACTGGTTATTCAGTAGAGAGTTGTTCAGTTTCCATGGGTTTGTAGGTTTTCTGTTGTTGTTGAAATTCGGTTTTAATTCATGATGATCTGATAAGATACAAGGGGTTATTCCATTTTTTATATCTACTGTGACTTGCTTTGTGACCAAGTGTGTGGTCAGTTTTAGAGAAGGTTCTGTCAGATGCTGAGAAGGTATCTTTTTTGTGTGTTTGGGTGAAATGTTCTGTAGATATCTTACAGGTCCATTTGAATCATGTCTGTTAGCTCCATTATTTCTCTGTTTAGTTTCTATCTGGATGACCTGTCCGTGGATGAGAGTGATGTGTTAAGGTCTTGCACTATTAATGTATGAGGTTCAATGTGTGGTTTAAGCTTTAGTAATGCTTCTTTTACAAATGTGGGTCCGCTTGCATTTGGAATATAGATGTTCAGAACTTAAATGTCATCTTGATCTGTTTTTCCTTTGATTGAGTATGAAATGTCCTGATTTTGGTTGGAAGTCTATTTTGTTAAATATTACAATGGCTACACCAGCTTGCTTCTTGGGTCATTTGCTGGAAAATCTTTTTCCAACCCTTTACTCTGAGGTAATGTCCATCTCTGATGTTGAGGTGTGTTTCTTGTATGCAGCAAAAGGATGGATCCTGTTTTTGCATCCATTCTGTTAGCCTGTGTCTTTTTTTTATTGGGGATTGAGTCTATTGATATTGAGGGATATTAGTGACCAATGATTCTTATTTTCTGTTATTTTGGTGGTGGTGGTGGTGGTGGTGGTGGTGGCGGCAACGTGTGTGTGTGTGTGTGTGTGTGTGTGTGTGTGTGTGTGTGTGTGTGTGTGTGTGTATGTGTTCCTTCTTTTGATTTTGCTGGTGTGAGATTATTTCCTGTGTATGGGGATAGTTAACCTCTTAGGTTGGAGTTTTCCTTTTAGCACCTTCTCTAGGGCTGTATTTGTAGACAGGTACTGTTTAAATTTGACTTTATTGTGGAATATCTTATTTTCTCCATCTACAGTGATTGAAAGTTTTGCTGGGTGTAGTAGTCTGGGCTGGCATCTGTGGTCTCTGAGAGTCTGCAAGACATCTATCCAGGCCCTTCTGGCTTTTAGAGTCTCCATTAAGAAGTTGGATGTAATTCTAATAAGTCTGTCTTCAAATGTTAGTTGGCCTTTTACCTTGCAACTTTTAATATTTTTTCTTTATTCTGCATGTTTAGTATTTTGATTATTATGTGGTTGTACTTGTCTATTAAGTCCATTTGAGTCATAATATCTAATAGTTCTCTTATTTCTCTGTTAAGTTTCTGTCTGACAGACCTGTCTGGTGGTGAGAGTGGGGTGTTGAAGTCTCCCACTATTAATGTGTGATTTAAACTTTAGTAATGTTTATTTTACAAACGTGGGTACAAATGTTATGATCCTTGTATTTGGGTCATAAATGTTCAGAACTGAGACTTCATCTTAATGGATTTTTTCTTTGATGATTATGAAATGTTCTTCTCTATCTCTTATTGTGGAGATTTATCAAGGCAACTCCACGTAGGTCATAGGTAGGCATGGCAGTTACCAGAAGCCTCACTAGGGGAAGTACTTCCAGGTCAAAGCTGGAACAGCTACCCACTACATCTCCCCCTTTTGTCTAAATAAGAATGTTCTAATCTAATATAAAACTATATACAATAGGAATGATTATCAAATATTGTCCAGGAGGAATAAGGGGTAATGACCTAGACAAAATGGAACTACAACCCACAAGAACAACACCAAAGAAGAGACACATACTGAAATACTAAAATTCAGAGATGTCTGGAGCATAGGTAAATGGCACATTACAGAGATCATTCCAAAAGGTGTCCTATCCTAAAGAACTTAAATCTAATACATAATATGTTCTAGCTAAGATACAGGAAGATTATAACTATAACTGTTAGTCTTCAATCCCATCAAAGACCTGAGAAGGAATAGGAATATAATAATACTTGAGAAATGGGAGGAGGATGCAAGCAACTTTCAGGAGTCTTGCAAGAGTAGACAGAGACAGCTGACAGCCTGGACAGTCACCTAAAGTTTCTCAGTATCGTTGATGCATTCAAATTGGCTATAGGTCTAGAGTATCTGTCTGACCATTTTACTCTCAGCAGTCCAGGCAAGGTCAGTTCTTTGCCCAGTAGGCCATTTTGTGCCAAGGTGAACACAAACTTCCAAATGGAAATGTCCCAGAAGCCCCACATTCTCTTGGGATCAGATCGGTGCTGCCAGGAGTAATCATGTCTCATATCAACAGAATTCCGAGTTATCAAAACATTTAAATGCCATATTCTCCAGGTCTATGAAGTGTTTGAAGATTGCCTGTCCATCTGACATATGTTTCTGTAAATCTGGAGAACCTAACTAACATAACTATAGAGATGACAAGCATAGGTGACTATAAATCTATGTCTTATCTATCTAGATAATCCTAAATATGTATCAATATACCAAATATCCTAAGCAGAGGTAGAACATACGTACAGTATGGCAAATGTAATTTTCCATTTGTATCAATATACAAACATTTCAAATAAGAGTAGAAATATATGTACATTATAACAAACATGGTTCTCTATTAGCATTGTCAAACACCAAGGACTCAGTCTGGTCTTAATCCTTTATCTGACACAGCTTTCCTTATAACTGTGGTCAGCCTTCGTAAAAAAAAATGCGTGAAAGGTTCTTGCAGTCCCTGAAATATCTTTGTGTATACCTCAGTTGGTTTCCCAGGTTCTGGAATTTTTTCCCAAGCATTTAGAGCTGCTGTACGGCATAGGGATATTGTATGCTCATCATAAGTGGCTTGTACATTCCTGTCACCAAAACATCTCTCACCAAGAATTTGATCTTGGGAGATCTCAAAACCTCTGAGTTTACCTTGTTGCTCTAAATTTCTTGCCTCTTCGCTCAAGCAGATTTTCCACTGTAACTGCTGGCTATATTCTAGAACAGTTGAAATTAACTGATTCTAGTCATCTGGAATGATTCTATGTGAGGTAGACCACAAATTTAACATCTGTCTTACATGTGTTGAGTGTATTCCATATGTGACTATTGCTTGCTTCATATTTTTAGAAATCTCTTATCAAAATAGGTTGTAATGTATATTTCACATATGGCTCAGTGTGTGTATCATCTGCTGGCCTCTCATGGATGATGACAGGATAAGCCATTGTATGAGAGCCATCTGGAGATGTTACGACCTGTATGGTCTTGCCCTTCTGCTTATTAGGTCCCTTGTCATGTTTACTGAGAGTTTCTTCCAGGGCTTACAAACGAGCACCTAGTGTCTGTTCTAGGGAGTGAACCTCCTTTCTTGCAGGGGATTCCAGATTTCTTATGGAATCATGCAACCTTTTATGTTCCTCTGAAATACATGATTCCATAGACCTTATTTTATCCATTAATAATAATCTTTCTTCTTTATACTTTATACTATAAAGTGTCTGAGTAGACAACTTTATAGTATAACAACTTCACCTTGGAGAGTTATTGTTCTATCCATATTCATATTTATTATCAATAAAATCAAATCTGGCTATACATTTATTATTAATGGACTGCATTTCTTATAATAAGTTAGCAGATTCCAAACTAAGGAGCCTGTTTTGTAAATCTTTATTACTATCTTGTAAATCCTGGTTAGCAGATTGCAGAGAAAGAATCTTTTTATGTATGCCTTCATTGCTATCTTTTAAAGCCTGTATCAGTCCCAATAATGACTCATCTTTGCTATTATTATTGAACCAGTATTTGAATGCTGTGTGAATTATTATGGTAAATGCCAAAGTGGTACAGGTCAGATATACCTTAGGAAGGCTGTATATTTCCAGGAAAATGTCATTCATCATACAGGCAAAAAAGTTTTAAAATTCTTGTGAAGTAATGTATTCAGCCATATTATAATTAATATTCAAAATTTGTTAGTTAGTTTCAAGGTGTAAAATTATCAAGTCCTCTTACCTGAAATAAAACACTGGTTTGCTTGTCTTACCGTCCTTGCAAGGTTTTTTGGGTGTAGTAGTGCATTTCTGCCAGCAGGTGTCGCTGGTGTAACACCAAAGCAGGTCCCACTGGCGGCTTTGGCTGGCTGCAGCTACAGGCAGGAGTGGAGTGTGCATGTGTGAAGGAGCTGGGGGTAGCCGTGGCTCTTCCTGCGACTCCCTGGAGTTTCAGGGCCCAGCTTGGCTTTCATGGCCTGCTTGGCCCATCAGTGCCCTCCCCTCAGGGCATGGAGAGCTCCAGGCGGCAGGATGGTGGCCAGCGGCCACAGCCCCGAGCCCCTCTCAGGGTCTCTGTAGCCACGGGAGCAGCACCCTTGGGGAGCCAGCCCAGGGGCATCTTTTTTTAACCAGGCAGCCTCTCAGCAGCTTCTGAGAGAGCCAACGAGAAGCCTTGGGCTCTGTTGGGAGCTCAGGCGGGAGCCAGCACAGGGGGGGGTGGGGGTGGGGGGGGGTGGGGGGGGTGGGTGGGGTGGGTGGGGGTGGGTGGGGGGTGGGTGGGGGGGAGGGGCGGCGGCAGGGGCTCACTCTTGGCGGCTCTCACCAGTCTGGGGGCTAAACTTGCTGGGGGAACAGGAACTGGATTCAGCTGCTCCCTTGGGTCAGGAATGGAACCAGACTCTCCCAGAGGTGCTCCCTGGCTCTGGAGAACCCTGACTTGGTCTGTCTTCCAGCATTCAGGATCTCGAGGAACCATGAGGGTTGGCACATCTGGATCTTGGGTCTTAAAGGCTCCTATCTCGGTCCCACCCTGGGGTAGGTCATAGGTAGGCATGGCGGTTACCAGAAGCCTCACTAGGGCTTCCAGGTCAAAGCTGGAACACTAACCACTACAATCTCTTTTGATTAATTTTAGTTTGAAGTCTCTTTTGTTGGATATTAGTGTTGTGTGATATTTTGATTGTGTTCTGACAAATAAAGCTTGCTTGGAGTCAGAAGGCAGAACTATCCACTAGCTGACCATAGAGGTTTGGAGGACTGTAGACAGAGAGGAGACAGGAAGTAGTAAAGCAGGGCTGAGAGGGGATCTTGCCCCTTTTGAATGGAGGAACAGAAGAGGTAGGAAGCAACTGGCAGCTGCTGCCTGTTCTCTGATCTTCTGGGTTCTTATCCTAATATCTGACTCCTGATTTTTTATTGATAAAGATTAATTAGATTAACGCTTCATCTGGCATCCAGCATTTGGGGCACGCATTCGCAAAATAACTGCTGCAAGCCACAGGCACCCGCCAGAGCTGCACACGGGAGCTGCACCCCACCCCTCCAAGTCCCTGTGCCACAGGCTGACCCTCCGGGTGAGTCTGGCATTTACTTGTTGCAGCCTCTCTACAGCGATCTCCACAAGCCCCAAACTCCACAGGTACCTGGGCTCCAAATGCCACTGGAGTTGGCTCCTCACCACTGGCCAGTCTGCCTCAGGCAGCTCTGTGCGTTCACTTCCCGCCCGTCACAGGTACAAAAACATTTGCACATTCCCCGGTGTCCGCCTTTCAGACAGCTGGCTCTTTGGCTCCTTTTCCCCATGGGTTGTGGGCTTCCCCTGGACCCCCTCCTCAGCTGCTGACACGAGATCAGCAGCAGCTGTCCTCAGCCAGGCCGTGCACCGCCTGTGTTCTCTGCCCAGACATGTCACACAGCGGCAGCCAGCCTCACACTTCCCTGTCATCGTCAGCAGATCTGGGGAGACAACTGGGAATTCTTAAAGGGGGAATTAGTTGAGAGAGAGAGAGAGAGAGAGAGAGAGAGAGAGAGAGAGAGAGAGAGAGAGAGAGAGAGAGAGAGAAGAGAGGATTTCCCACGTTAAAAAATGGGAAACCATATTATGATGGAGGGAGTTAGGTCTCTGTATGATTCCACAGTGGATGGTTTAAAAATGGAACAATTAAATTAGGGGATAATTAACTTAACTGTGATTTACATAAGGCTAATTATAATCATTATCAGTTCGGTAATTCTTGTTTTATCTCTAAAAAAGTTGATTGATACCAATGCCAAATATGAGAAATTGATAATTTGCAATCCCTACAACTAATTATTAAAGAAAATAATGCAATTTTGACTGATAAGTTTGAAGCCCGAGGAAAACTTATTAAAATAAATAATGGAAATATTCAGACAAAGACAGAGGAATTTAAGGGAGAACCAACCTCACATCATGAAATTAGAAAGGAATAGCCCAAGGTTATCAAACAATCAACCTTAATTTATCCAGTCATACAGGGACAACTGCCACATGACAGGTAACCCTAAGGCTGTGTAAGAGCTGACTGGATTCCTGTGGAAATGTTAGATTTGAGGAGATTTAAGGAAGTAATAGTCTCATATGGTATGCATTCATCTTTTGTGGGGCAGATATTAAATTCATGGTCAACTAGTAACAGAATTATTACACAAGACTGGAGAGACTTGGTTACAGCAGTATTGGAACCTGGTCCTCAATGGAAAGATGAGGCTAGGAACATTGAACAATGAAGGATGGCTAGAGGTATTGAAATTTCCCAAGATGAACTTTTTGGAGAGGGCGATTATGCTGACGTACAAAGACAGTCTGTATAAAATGACCACACCTTGTTCTATGCCATGCAGCAGCTTTGAATGCTTGGGACAGAGTTGAAGAAGTTGGAAAAGAGAACCGAGTCATTTACTACAGTTATACATGGCCCAAAAGAAACCTTCCCTGACTTTTTATATAAAAAGATAGTTTGGGGTTGGTAATGCAAGTTAAGATAGAAAGTGAATTAGGTACAACTCTTTGGACTCACCAAGATAGGATAGATAATGGAGTATTTTCTCTGAATATGTCAAATGCAAATGGACTAGACATTATTAATGTAATTTTTGCTTATATATATTTATATATAGTTATTGTACTTACTGTATATAATTTTACTATGTTAGCTAAAACCTTTGCTTTTTATTTGGACAAAAAGGGGGAAATGTATGATATTTTGATTGTGTTTTGACAAATAAACTTGCTTGGAGTCAGAGGGCAGAGCTAGCCACTAGCTGACCATAGAGGTTTGTAGAATTGCAGATAGAGAAGAGACAGGAAGTAGTAAGGAAAGGCTGAAAGGATCTCAGCCCTTTGGGACAGAGGAACGAAAGATACAGGAAGCAGTTGACGGCTGCTCCATGTTCTCTGATCTTTCAGGTTCTTTCCCCAATATTTGACTCCCAAATTTTTATTGGTAAAGATGAATTGGCTTAATGCTTTGTATTAGGATAGCTATACTGGCTTGCTTCTTAGGTGTATTTGATTGGAAAATCTTTTCCCCATTTTTAACTCTGAGGTAATGTCTGTCTTTGAAGCTGAGATGTTTCTTGTATGCTGCAGCAGAAGTATGGATCCTGTTTTTGTATCCATTCTGTTAGCTTGTGTCTTTTTATTGGCAAATTGAGTCCATTGATATTAAGAGATGTTAATGACCAGTGATTGTTAATATCTGTAATTTTTTGTTTTTGGTGGTGGTGGTGGTGGTGGTGGTGGTGGTGGTGGTGGTGGTGGTGGTGGTGATGGTGGTGGTGTGTGTGTGTCCGTCCCTTCTTAGGGTTTTGCTGGTGTGAGATTATTTATTGCCTGTGTTTTTGTGGGTGCAGCTAACCCTTGGGTTGGACTAGTACTTTCTGTAGGACTGAATTTGTGGACAGGTGTTTAAATCTGGTTTTGTCACAGAATATCTTGTTTTCTCCATCTATAGTGATTGAAAGTTTTACTGAGTATAGTAGTCTGGGCTGGCATCTGTGGTCTCTTAATGTCTGTGGAACGTCTGTCCAGAACCTTCTGGCTTTTAGAGTCTCCATTGAGAAGTTGGGTATAATTCTGATGGGTCTGCCTTTATATGTTACTTGGCTTTTTTCCTTTGCAGCTCTTAATATTCTTTTTTTGTTTTGTACGATTTTGATTATTATGTGTTGAGGGGACTTTATTTTTGGTCCAGCCTATTTGGTGTTCTGTAAGCTTCTTGTACCTTTATAGACATATCCTTCTTTAGGTTAGGAAAGTTTCCTTCTATGATTTTGTTTAATATATTTTCTGTATGTTTTGGGCTGGGATTTTTCTCCTCCTTCTAGACCTATTATTCTTGTGTTTGGTGATTGTGATGTCCCAGATTTCCTGAATGTTTTGTGTTAGGAATTTTTTGTTTGCTTGTTTTTTTCTAGACAGGGTTTCTCCGTGTAGTTTTGTTGCCTGTGCTGGATCTCGCTCTGTAGACGAGGCTGGCCTCAAACTCACAGAGATCTGCCTGACTCTGCCTCCCAAGTGCTGGGATTAAAGGTTTGCACCACCGCCGCCCAGCCTAGGAATTTTTTGGATTGAACATTTCCTTTGACTGATGAATTGATTTCTTCTATCGTATCTTCAGTGCCTGAGAGTCTCTCTTCCATTTCTTGTATTCTGTTGGTTAATGCTTGCATCTGTAGCTTCTGTTCATGTTCCCAGCTTTTCCATTTCCAGAATTACTTCAGTTTGTATTTTATTGTCTCTATTTCAAGTTTCAAGTCTTGAACTGTTTCCTTCACCTGTTTGATTGTTTTTTCTTGGCTTTCTTTAAGGGATTTATTGATTCCCCCCCCCCCAATTTTTTGTTTGTCTTTTCCTTGATTTCTTTAGGGGAGTTTTTTTATTCCTCTTTAAGGGCCTCTATCATCTTCAAAAAGTTATTATTAAGGTCTTTTTTTTCTTGCTTTGTCTGTGTTGGGATGTTCAGGTCTTGCTGTTGTAGAACCACTAGGTTCTGGTGGTGTCGTATTGCTCTTTATGGTGTTGAATGTATTCTTACACTGGCATTTACACATCTGGGGTTAGGATGATTATAGGTATGGGTGTTGATTCTTGTGTTGTCTTTTTTGGATGAGTGTTTTATTCCTTTATTATCTTTTTTTAAAAATTGTCTTTTGGCCCGAATGGCCAAGGGTTCTGGTGGTTGACTGGTCCTCGGGTCCAGTAGGGCTGTCTCAGGTGAGGTTTGTGGGGGTTTGGGTGACTAGATCTAGGGTACCCTCTGGTTCTTCTGACTGATGTGGACTGTGCCTGTGCCTATGGAGTCTGCTGGAGTTGCGGGGAGGGCTGGCTGTGGGGAGGATGATGAGGTGAGTAGGTTTGGGAGGTGGAGTGGGTCTTGGGGGAACAGAATCCAGTGGGTGGCGGCAGTGGTGGTGCAGCCTGCAGCCAGGTCTCTCACCTGCTGACCAGAAAGCCGTTTCTTAGTCGTAGTCAGTACAGGCCAGTTAAGGGCAGTGCCTCAGTCAGTCAGGAAGCCGAGACTGACCAGCGGCTATTGTTTAGAATGTCACCAGTGGCCCTGCTTCAGCATGAGAGAAGCGGGAGGATTTTACCTCAGTACTAATCGCACTTGTGTTCATAATTCACCACGGCCTCTCCCAACACCGTGGGCCAGAATGGGACAAACAGGAACACGATGTCTACAATGCTGCCTTGTAACAGGGACTCTGCGCTGGTCCCCAAAGGCTCTTCTAGGTGCAGACTGTGGACAGAGATGTGAGCAACTTTCCCGAGGCTGCTCGGAGGGAGATCACTCCTTACTCTCTACTCCAAGGTCTTCTGCCACCACAGGCCAAATGAAGACTGTGACAGTTCATCTTCATCCTACCGTGACTGGACTTGGAAGCATCCAGGAGACACACCTCTGGATGTTTCCAGTGAGGACTGACTGAGGAGGGAAGACTCATGCTGTGGGCGGGAGTCCTGGAATTGATGAAAGGAGAAAAGCAAAGCAAACCGAGCCCAGGCGTTCCTCCCTCCTGCTTCCTGACTTGGGACCCAGTGTGGCCGGTGGTCACCTCATTCTCCTGCCACCCGTGACACATGCCTCCCATGCCATGGTGTCCGTGTTCTCAGACTCCCAGCCAGCACAAACTCTTCCTTCCTGAGGTGCTTTAGTCGGGTTGTACTGGTTCGTCAACTTGACAGGGCCCTGGGCACGTCTGGTGGCGGTTTGAATGAGGATGGCCCTGTAGGCTCACACAGTTTGACTCTTTGGTCCAGAGTCGGTGGAGCTGTTGGGAAAGGATTGTGAAGTGTGGCCTTGCTGGAGGAGGTGTGCCTCTGGGGAACGGCTTTGAGGTCTCAAAAGCCCATGCCATTCCCAGATGGCTTTCTCTGCCTTGTGCGTGTGGACCGAGATATAAACTCTCAGTTACTGCTCAGCACGGGTGGTTCTGAGTTGTATAAGAAAGCAGGCTGAGCAAGCCGTGAGGAGCAAGGCCTCTTCCTTGACTTTTGCATCAGCTCCTGCCTCCAGGTTCCTGCCTTGGGTTCCTTTCCAGACTTCCTTTCATGCTGGACTACATCTGTGAGCTGACTGAACTGTTTCTTCCCCGAGTTGCTTTTGGTCATGGTTTTTTATCACAGCCACAGAAACCCCAAGACGAGTTGACGGAAGCAATGAAGTTGTGAAGGCTGAATCTGCAGTGGCCGTTAGTCTCTGGTGCTGCCCGGGTTGCTGTCCCGTTGCTGATGGAGTTCACTGTCAGTGCCACTGGGGGATGGACAACTCATAGCCTGCCACCCAGCTCCCAAATAAATCACACACGGAGGCTTAGTCTTAATTATGAACTCCTGGCCTTAGCTTGGCTTGTTTCTAGCCAGCTTTCCTTAAGTCAAAATTATCCCACCTATCTTTGGCCTTGGGGCTTTTATCTTTCTCTATTCCTGTATGCTTTTTCTTTCCTTCTTACTCCATGTCTGGCTGTGTGGCTGTGTGGCTGTGTGGTTTTGTGGCTGGCCCCTGAAGTCCTCCTCCTTCCTCTCATTCCTCCTTCTCTGGCTACTTCTTTCTACTTTTCCTCCCAGAATTCTCCTTCTATTTATTCTCTCTGCCTGCCAGCCCTGTCTATCCTTTCTCCTGCCTCACTATTTTTGGCAGTTCAGCTCTTTATTAGACCATTGGGTGTTTTAGAGAGACACAGTAACACAGCTTCCCAGAGTAAAACAAATGCAACATAAACAAAAGTAAGACACCTTAAAATAATATTCCCTAACACAGAGCAGCAGTGCAGAGTTCCCAAGCATTTGCCAGCAGGCCATGCACTGTGAATTCTGCCTCCAGTCAGACCTGGAGCTGTACCTCCCCCCTTGTGACATACCCTCTTCCCTGGTTCCCCTTTCTGTGTGTATGGCAGGGATAGCGGGAGCGAGGACTAGGCGTTTGACAGATCCCTGACAGGCAGACGGATGAGAAAAGGGGCCACAGCTAGATAATAATGATGGAAAACTTCTGCCTTCTCCCTTCCCTCCTGACCAGAGACAAAGGCCTTGTGGGCATTTCCTCCAGCCAATACAACAGGCGGGTCTGTCCTGACAAGTTCAAGGCCTATCCATTTCCCTGTCTTTGTACAAACTGACCAACCCTAAATTAGGGAATGAAGCCCCCCTGCCTCAAAAGACCCTTATAATCTCAGCCTTTCGGGGTGGGCTGCCTTCCTGAGGGCCTTTCTGTGGTGTTTCCTCATCCTTAATGGATGTCTTTCTTCACTGGCTGGCTGCTTCTGTCTGCTGCGTCTGAGATTTTTCCCTGCTGCTACCTTTGTGCTCAGACTTTTCTTGTTGTTTAATTCTTTAACTGGAGAAAAAACAAACCTGATCCAGACCCCCAGGCAGTAACAATAGTGTAGAAATAAGATAAGACACTGGGTGATGGTTCTGTATGATTTCCTTTTTTTTCCCTACCTTTTCATTTTATATTTAGACCTTGTCTTTGGAAACTAAAAAAAAAAAAAAAACCTAACATTTTTTTTGGTTGTTATTGTACTAACTCTCCCTTGTAAAAGCTATGTTTTTCTTTACGTCTAAACTGATGGCAAGAGTTAGTTCCATGTAGCCAAGAACAGCGGGGATGGAGAGGGAAGGGGATGGAAGGAAAACTGTAGCAATTGCTGTATACAGATAATTTCTTAACGTCCACGTACTGTTATGGTTCAATGTGAGATACCCCCCACAGACCCATGCCTTTTGGTCTCCTGCTGATAGTAATTTTTTTTTTGGTGGGGGTGGAACTTTAGGGGTGGGGCCTATGTGGAAGAAGTGGGCCACAGGGTGGGCCTTGAAATTTGTAATCAGCTCCTGCTTCACGCCTTCTCTCAGCTCTCTGTCGGCCTCAGATGTGAGCAGGCTCCCTTCACCATGGCTTCCCCACCTAGATGGACCGCATCTCCTGAACCTGCTCTAATTCCTCCTTCCCTTAGGTGGCGGCCACCTTCAGGCACTCCATCAGTGATGAGAGGTGCTGATGCTGGCACTGGTGATGATTCCCACACCCTCTTTATATCTGGGGAACGTAGGGGACACACACACACACACACACACACACACACACACACACACACACATACGCTGGCCATCATGCATATATATCGAATCTCTGGCAATATAACTTATTCACTAATATAAACCAACAAACATGCCTCACTAACAGACTAACCCCTGAAGGGAGTGGATGTTTCTGCTGTCATCTCTGGGATGTGGATGGTACTGGCAAAGCCAGGCAGTTCCTCAGGCTGTGTGAGGGAACAAGATGTAAATAGCAGAGTGTTTCACATTATTCCTGAGATCCAGTCTCTAATGGCTCTTTGCTCTAGGGAGCAAATTCTGTTTCAGCCACAGGAGGGCCTCTGTCCCCTCAACTGCCTGTCACACAGACTGGGAATTCAGAGATAAAAGGGGAGCAGACTCAGGTCAGAATAACAGTACTTTGTCTTCTGCGTGGGGGTGAATGGGGTATTTGGCGCTCATCCAACGCTTCCTCCAGTTGGTGACGCCTGTGTTGGTGATGGCTTTTTCAAAAATACTGGTTTGACTCCTTTGGACAAACGTTGCTGGCCTATGCAGATCACTGCATATGCAGAGATACAAACTCCCTGGCCCCACCTGGTTCACATTCTCACACCCAAGACAGACTCAGGTTTGCCACACCGTCTGAAGCGTGATCTGTTCCAGCATCACCGGTTTGCCATAGCCACTCCATTACGGGGAACAAAGGGCAGGGACTGCACAGGAGCCATAGCCCTGGGGCCTCTACCACCTTGTCTATGGCAGGACTCAACAGCCACCGTGCATGGAACCGTCTTCCCACAACCACGGACTATGGAGCCCCTGCCAGAGTGACCCCACTGTGGCTGCAAAGCTATGTCCAGCAGTCACTGTAGTGATGACTGTCTTGTAACACGAATCCTAACTGGTCTTAATAAAAACCCACAGCGAGATATCAGGGTACATGTTGAAAGATCAGAGAGACAAAGGAACAAGCCATAGCCACTTCTCACCTCACCAACTCCTCAGCTGAAAAGAAAAGAGCTCCTGTCTCCTCTCGCCTTATATTCCTTTCTCTGCCCAGCCATGTAACTTCCTGTCTTAACCTCCCTAGTGCTGGGATTAAAAGCACGTGTGCCCCCCAAGTACTGGGAGCAAAGGCATGAGATCCCAAGTTCTGGGTTTAAAGGTGTGTGCCACCACTGCCTGCCTCTGTGGCTAACTAGTGGCTGGCTCTGTCCTATTGGAGAAATTATTTTGGCCACTCCACGTAGTTAAAAGGATATTTATTTAATGGCGTAACTCACAAATTAAGTGAAAGGTAGGTCGCAGGGTCTGGGGAAGGTGTATCGCAGTCCAGTGGTGTTCTCTGGAGCTCTGCACAGTCCACCTTCACAATTCACCGTCCCGGCACAGAGAGCAAGCACAGAGAGAGCGCTGGCCCATCCAGCTCTCAGGTCTCCTGGCGCCTCCCCTGGCCCCGCCTCGTAGGCGTGACAGTTGCCAGAGTCTCAATGGGGGTTGGAACTTCCAGATCCAAGCTGGAATGGCTACCCACTACACTGTCCTCTAATCTTCAGGCAGGCTTTATTTGTTAGAGTACACACAAAACATCACCACACTATCTCACGGGTCATAGGTGACTTATGTCTCCCTCCAGCCCCGAGTGGCATTCACGGGGTAGGCATAAGCTCTGGGTTTCCAGGTCTTTATGAATAAACAACTGAGGCAACAGTCCTTCATGTCCCGTGCTTTCTCCAGGCCTACCTTCTGTCCCAGGTTGTTACTTCTGTCTTCGGAGTCATGGGAAGTAGAGTTAGTCGGGGATAAGTTAGGAACAGGGTGGGCTTGACTCGGGTGGAATTGTGGTTTGGGGGCTGTGTGGGAAAAGGTGGGCAGGGTAGGAGGCTGTCCTGGGATACCTGGGATGCCTTGGGATCAGCATAGATAGAGGGCTGCAGAATTGCTCCAGCTGCTGGTACCCGCAGCTGGATTATCACCAGATGAGGAGCGCATCTAGGCAGGGTGAAACTGCTCCAGCTAGGACACTCCTCCCTGAGCTGAGGTGGGTTTACCTTCCTATACTTGCCTAGCCTGGGTTGTTTCCTCCTTTTCCCAGAGGATGTGAGGAGAACCAGCTTCCCCATTAACTCAGGCCTGTGTTATAGCAGCTTCCAGCAGGCAGGATCCCAGGTCGGGGAGCATCTGTGACCTGTTGTGCGGTAATAGCTTGGTTTTTCTCGTGTTCGGCTCCCTTCACAAGTACTTAGTGTGAAATCATAGGGGAAGGAAGTGTGAGCAGAAGAAAAACAGCACTATTACACAACCCCCTGAAGAGACTGCTGTGATAGAATTAAGAGCTGCCGCCCTAGGACATTCTAACAGACGACACTGTGAGGTTGCCAAGGTAACCCACCAGGATACAGCTCCAGCATCTCTGGGGTTGAGGCTGGGTAGATGAGGTCAGTTAGAGGTAAGGCCCAGCTGCCCAGGGTCTGTCCCCTAACCAGCAGGCCCACAGCAGCCCAGGCTGATTTCTCTACGACATAAGTGAACCCAAGGCTCGGCTGCTTATCAGGCATCACAGGCGAAAGAGAATCAGAACACCGTCCATCGGTAATTGTTGAATGTAGGCCACTCGGAGCTTTCAAAGAGCTGGGTACAAAGAGCTCAGTTCATTACATACATGTTTATCGAAAACTGTGTACCAGGCAGGAAGCATCAGGGTGTATAGAAAGACAGGTGAAGAGTTCCAGGGAAAAGCATAACAAAACAAAACTAAAACTAAAAGATGAAGAACCAGGCGGTGAAAGAATTCATTGAAGACATTTAAATACAAAACACAAAGGACAATGCTGAGTGGAGGAAAATGGAAAAATGCCAGACTATCTTATTAACCCCAAGGACCCAGTGTTTACAAAACAAAAAACCCAAACCACATACTAAAATAAAATTACACAAGATTAATAATCAGAAAGAATTTGCTTAAAAATAGTCTGTCTTCTCCGCCCCTCCTGTCAGTGCCCTGTGATTTCCTGCTGACCACTGTCGGGTGCTGCTTTCCATACGTCGTGGGCATCAAGGGCTCTGGACAGTGAGAGCCCCGATTTTCAGGTCTCAGGCAGCTCTTCAGCAGAAACCTGCCTTTGACTTCACAAAGAAGCGTTCAGTAGGGGGGCCCGGACCCTTGTCCTGGCTTACTGTTTTCTCCCAGTCGGCAGTGGGGATGGGAAGTGGGGTGGGGAAATGTGGGCAGAGGTGAGGAGGTGTGCTAGGAAGTGGGAGCAGAGAGGCGAAGGTGGAGAAGAACACGAGTCGGGTCGAATGGTGGTGGGAAGTGGAAGACAGATGGCTACAGGAAAGAAAATCCCGGAGACGCTCACAAGAGGAGTCCCTGCAAATAAGACAGTGTTTCCTCCCCCTGGCGGGTGTTATTAGTACCAGACGGACCTCATTAAATCACAGGGCCTAGATCAGCCCTCCACCGCGCTGCTCCACTGCCTAAGGACCCTTCTTTGCCCAACCAGAACAGGGTAATCAATTAGATCTCAGCCCCTTATGGTAATGATGATAATAACGATAATAGCCGAGTTACAGAGTGCTCCCAAGCATTTCCCACTTAATAATGCACGAGGAAGTGCCACTTGGAGAGTAAGGACAGAAGGCAGGAATCCGTCCTGACCATTTGTCTCTAGGGTTCCTGCTCTCAAACCCTGCATGGCCATTCTGTTTTGTTTTACTGGCCTCAAGGAGACACTATTCACATCTTCACTTTGGTTTATGGAATTTTCTCCTTGAGGAACCCATCTTGCTAGGCTAAGATAACCCAGTCCCCTCAAGATCTTAAACCTTTGGATGCCTAGATAAGGTGGGGGAAGAGAAGCTGAGGCCAGTGGCACTATTTCTGTCCCTGAGCACTACTTGCCTAGAGATAAACCCGGCAGCACGCGCGCTACTTGGGGACGTTCCCACCTGTGGAATGGGTCGAGAATGGACCTTTATCCAGCTTTCACCCCACCCTGGCCATCAGCATGTTGATGGCGGTCGCCTTCCCAGAATCTTGGCTGGAATCTCGGCGCTCTCCTAAGCGGGTTCCAGAGCCCGAGACTGGGAAAAGGAGACTGGGGGAGGGCCGGGGGTTGCGGAGCACTGGCGGCACACGGGGCTGACCGATCTCTCGCGCCCGACTGCCAGGGGCCGCTGGGCTTCCCCCAAGAAGATGCAGCGCAGCATATTTTGCACATGAGTTCAGAGGAAGAGGAAGTGTAGCAGGCGGACGCGCGGCGGCGGCGGCGGCGGCGGCGGCGGCGGCGCGGGGTGGGGTGGGTGGGGTGGGGGCGGCGGGGCTGGAGTCGGAGCGCGCAGGGCGCAGGGCGCAGCGAGCGGGAGCGCGGCGGCGGCCACTGGCTCCGGGGAGGTACCCGCGCGGCCAGCGCCCGAGGGACCCACGACAGGCGAGCGGCCGCGCCCCGCGCTCTGCCCCCACCCCCGGGGCCCCGTCCTCCGCGCGCCGCCCTGCTCTGCATGGCACAAACTTTCATCCCGGGACGCAGCACGCTGTCTCCGGGAGCCCGCGCCACGGTCGCCGCCACTGGTCCCCAGAGGTAGGTGGGCGTGCGGCGAGGTGGCGCGCAGAGGCCGCTGGCTCCGCCGCTCCTGATCCTGGTGAGCAGGGCGACAGCTCCTCTTGGCACCTCAGGGCTCCGGAGCTGCCAGGCGAGCCCCCTGGTCCAGGTCGTGTGGGGTTGGGGATCGATCGATAGGACGCCAGGTTCTGGGCCAACTTTTTTTTTTAGGATAAAGAGAAAAAACAAAAAACACGCGAGTGCGTTGGGGAGACCGAGAGTCAGGTCGTCTGCGCGGGGGCGGGGGTAGGGGTCATGGGCTCCGCGGGCGCAGGAACTACGGGGAGGACGCGGAGGGAAGCTCGGAGGCTACAGGTGGGTTAGGACCAGAGACTAGTGGGTACCCGGCCCGGAACAGATGGGAGCTGCTACCACCCACGTGCTCCCGGAGAGGGGGGCTGACCCAGGGCAGAGGTGTGCGCGACTCTTGAAAGCAGAAGGGCCATGCGCGGAGACTCGGTGGAGATTCCCGGAGCCGAGTCCCTGGCACCAGAAACGTCCCCCGTCCCCCCCCACTGAAATGGATTTTTCTTGCCTTGTCGTAACACACTTTCCAGGGCACGGGACAGGTCAGGATGGGCATGGGTTCTGGGCTGAGAGGAAGCCTGACTGTCAGGCTAGTGCTCCAGGTCCGCTGTGGCACCGCTATCTTTGGAGGCCAGAATCGCGCAAGGGCAAGGTTAGCCCCGCGCGTGCTCCCTGCTGCCTCTTGGCTGCCGGCTCTCAGCTGCCCCCTGTGGGCGGTGGGTGGTGCCAGTGAGTTTGTTTAGGGGTTTACAGACAAAAACTATTTGTTTTTTTAAAGAGTCTGGCACAGATCTTTGTAAGTGAGTGGCTGCCCAGATGCCCAGCAGCAGCCCCTTCTTCTCCACACAGCCGCTTTCAGGCTTTCAGATGCTGGGCGAGTGGTCAGAACAGGTGTCTCCCACCCCCTACCATGGGGTGTCATCTCAGGATAAGCCTTTTCCAGGAAGGAAGCCCGGGTGTAATGTGAGTGGCCTGCAAGTCTGTGGGTAGAGCCACTGAACCCAATAGACCCGTGGCAGCCAGGATCCCTAATTTGTCTTCAGATCAGCTGAATTCTGGGAAGTTCAGGTGACACACGCTTCAACAGCCACCCACTCTCAGAGGTTAAGCAACAAGCTGTATGACGTGTGCTCGCTAACCTCAGTGAATCCGCGTAACCCTAGAGTGAGCTGGCATACTCTTCTGCCATCTGTAGGGGTTCCATGAGGCCTGAGCGATTCCAGCCCCGAGCTGGGAACCTCCCTGTGCCCGCATTTGTGGGGCAGGCCACCGGCTTGTTTTGTCTTTGTCTTTCTGACATCGTGGACAAGGGGCAAATGAAGTGGACTGTGTGGTCAGCCGATGGATTTGGTGCAGGAATTGAAATAAAATAAATTGGGGCGACAAGTCAGTTCTTTCTCTCCCTCTGAAATGGGAATTTTTGGCTTGATTTCAAGTAATTGCTTTGTCTGCAGGGAAACAGTTCTCTAAAGCTGCTTGTGTCCCTCCACGCTTCACTTACATCAGAGCTGAAGCTGTGTGGTCCCATGGCTTGGTGGCCATGGCTGCCTTACCAAGGATTCCCTGAGTAGCCCTAGCTGGTCTGGATCTCTCACTATGTAGACCAGGCTGGCCTCACACTTGCAGCGATCCTTCTTCCAAGTGCTGGAATTATGACATGCACCAGCACAGCCAGACCCCACTAAAACAGACAAACAAACAAAAATTACCATTTAGTAAAGTTGCCACAGGGACCATACAGATACCTAGCTGGGCCCAGTGGCATGCTTGTGTAATCTCAGAATTCAGAAGGGAGAGGAGGCTGTTGGAGTTGGAGGCCAGCCTGGGCTACAAAAACAAAGACCCATATGTAGATTTTCTAATGTTTTGCTCTATTGCCTTTCTTATACGTCTAGCCATCTGTCTATCTAGTGTGTTGCTTCACATGTTTTAAATTAAGTTACAGTTTTAGTACAGGGTCACTTGTAGACTTTTCAACTCACATTCATTAGTGTTCAACATGTGTTCTTAGGGTAACACATACATGACAGTGAAATACGCCTGCACATTGTTTTGACATTTGCACTGGGTAACAGTCTTTATCAAGACGGATAATATAGCATCAACCTGGGTTTCTTCATGGCCACCACTAGTCAGTTCCAGCCCCTGACTTCCCAGGGGCATCCACTGCTCTGTTTCACCATAGGTCAGTTTAGCCTGTTTTCTGAACGTCTTATACATGGATTTCTACAGTTCTGAATAAAGTTTCTTTTTCACTCAGTAATTCCATTTTGTTACTGATGAGTTATGTTCAGGAGGCGTGTGTGTGTGTGTGTGTGTGTGTGTGTGTGTGTGTGTGTGTGTGTATGCACCAGTTTGTTTGTGTATCCCCCTGTTCCTGGGTATGTGGGTTACAGCCCAGCTTTTTTGTTAGTTGCTGGTTATTGTGAAAGACAGTGCTATGAATATTTGTGCATTTGCTCACAAAGTTCCTAGGGACACAGTCCCCACTCTCATGAATAAATACTGTGTCACAGAAGGGCTGTGTATAGTGGATAGGGGAGATTGCGAGTGTGGAGATTCCATTTCTCACTCCTAGAAAGAGTACAAATGTGATTCTGGAGATCACATCCCAATCCCATTTTCCTAGCTCTAAATCAGGATGATTAGTTAGATCAGTGTTCTGGGGCCAGCTGTGACACTCATGGACATGTTTTCAAAGGTAGAAGGGACTATAAGAAGCAGACCTTGGCGCTGTCACTTAATGGGTTTAATTTTTATTTTTTGTGTGTATGGTGTGTGTGTGTGTGTGTGTGTGAGAGAGAGAGAGAGAGAGAGAGAGAGACACGTGTGGTGTGTGTGATGTGTGTGTGTATGTGATGTGTGTGTGTGATGTGTGTGTGTGTATGTGGTGTGTGTGTGATGTGTGTGTGTATGTGATGTGTGTGTGATGTGTGTGTATGTGATGTGTGTGTGTGATGTGTGTGTGTATGTGATGTGTGTGTGTATGTGGTGTGTGTGTGATGTGTGTGTATGTGATGTGTGTGTGTATGATGTGTGTGTGTGATGTGTGTGTGTGTGAGAGAGAGAGAGAGAGAGAGAGACACGTGTGGTGTGTGTGATGTGTATGTGTATGTGATGTGTGTGTGTGATGTGTGTGTGTGTATGATGTGTGTGTGTATGATGTGTGTGTGTGTGATGTGTGTGTGTGTGAGAGAGAGACACATGTGGTGTGTGTGATGTGTGTGTGTGATGTGTGTGTGTGTGTGTGTGTGTGAGAGAGAGAGAGAGAGAGAGAGAGAGACGTGTGTGGTGTGTGTGATGTGTGCGTGTGTATGTGATGTGTGTGTATGTGATGTGTGTGTGTGTATGTGGTGTGTGTATGATGTGTGTGTGTGTGTGATGTGTTGTCCTCACTCGTGCCCAGCAAATGCTTTTCTCACTGAGCCATCTCTCCAGCCCGTAGGTGGATTTAGACTTAGATTCCTGCCAATGCTGAGATGGATGCCATGTCTTCAGAGATTCACAGGAGGGGTTTCCATAGGGAATAGACCCTAGGTTGTGAAAGATTGGGTGAGTGCTTGCTATAAAAGGAAAAAACAACCCCCAAGTTCCGCAGAACCCCACTGAACTTCTGCCTGGGGGATTCTGGGCCATTGGTGTGCTGATGTGAACTTGGTGGAGGTGCCCTTTGGATTTCGAGAATGTGGGCATTGTCTTCGGGAGGCAGGGCAGCGTTGGAGTGGTGAGTGCCGAGCAGCTTTTCTGAGAATGTGATTTACCTTTTTGTGAGAAACACAGTCTTGCACACCCATCTTACTGCTGAGAAAAGGGCTGCGGCCTCTCCGAGGCCCTTCCACCGCGGCCCCTCTGTGGGACCCGAAGCAGGGCCTGACCTCGTGCGATCCAGCAGAGAGAAAGGAAGTATGGCTGTCTCAGGGGACAGATGACTCAGGTGCAGTCTTGAGACGTTGAAAAGGGTCTGGGTCTCTGTCGTGTCTGGAACTACAGTAAACATCGTGTGGTGCAGGCCACAAGGAAAGGATACAGCAAACATCCACGAGAGGACTGAGCTGCCCGTCTGCCTGGTTGTGTCTTGGGAGGGTGACCGTGGGTGCTAAGAGGTCACGGTCCCAACTGTCAGCTGGTGGTTCACCCCCGCGTGGGGGGTGGGTATTAACTATTTGGACCCAGAGCAGCTTTGCCGACACAAACTTCATTGTAGTAGCATCATTCTATCTCATCACCGATTTTACCGTCAGCATTTACCGTCAAAATACTAGGTGTTACACTCGTTGCTAGGTCCCGCTTGGCACCTTACCTGTGTTCCCTGAGTCATCAGCCTGGGGGACAGTGGAGCTCGGCCCCGGGTTTACCTTGCAGTGTTTCTGAAACCTTTAGGGGAGAGACTGTGGCACTCAGGTTTAGTGGCTGCAGAATCTTCTGGAAGCACAGTTCGTAATACGTGAAGACAGAGAATAATGGAAGTGTCACTGGGGTAGTCAGAACAGAATGAGAGGAAATGACACTCTGGAGTCACTTCCTCTCGTAGTCTGTGTACTGTTGTCTCACAGGCATCGAGTTTTGGCACAGTTGGGGTTTGTAGAGCTCTGACTTTGAAGGTCGGTGTGGTGACACATATCTGTAATCTTAGCATTTAGGAGCTGTAGGCTCGAAGAAGGACAGTTCAAGACCAGCCTGGGCTAGAGAAAAGAGCGCCTGACTCAAAAGGTAAAATAAGGGCCAGCAAGATGGCTCAGCAGGAACAGGGGCTTGTCTCGAAAGCCTTTTGACATGAGTTCAGTTCCCTAAGCTCAGGGCAGGGGAGAACTGACGCCTGAAAATTGTCCTCTGACCTGAGCATACCCTGGCTTAAGTAGTGTACATGTGGCTAAAACACACACATACACACACACACACACACACACACACACACACACACACATGCACACACACATGCACACACACACATGCACACACGCACACATGCACTCACGCACTCACGCACGCACGCACTCATGCACGCACACTTTTTTGTTGTTGTTTTGTTTTTTGGAGACAGGGTAACTCTGTAGACCAGGCTGTCCTTGTACTCAGAGATCACCTGCCTCTGCCTCCTGAGTACTGGAGTAAAAGGTGTGCGCCACCACACCCGGCTTTTGTTTTTAAAAAGTGAAAGGTACCGGTCAGTTGGGGTTGTGATTTTATTGAGTGACTGAAATACAGTAGCCACTAGCCACATGTAGCTGTCAGAATGTGTGTTTAAATGAGCCAAAGTTGGATAAAATTAAATGCTAGCCACAGTTCAAGTATCTCGAGCCATGTGTGGCCACTGGAGCCATGTCTGCCACTGCTGTGAGCGCTGTGGGGCAGTCACGTGGTGGTGTGCATATTTCCTTACCCTTCAGTCGAAAACTGGATCCAGGGGTGGTAACTGCCGGGGCGCTTTCCTTTCCACTGACAGAGATGCATTGTGGCAGGCGTTCCTTTTATGTTTACCCTTTGGAGGATTTTTTGGGGATATGCGTGATAACTTTCCTCCCAGTCACATTCATTTTTTGACATAGATTCCAGTTTCTCTTTTCTCCTGGGCCCCCAAAGGGGCTCTTCATTATTATCATTGCATATTTTATCAAGATGTATTTTCGTGAAGGATCAGTACGGCAGGCAGTTCAGAATCCCTGCTTGAGTCTCTAAATTCCCTGCTCTCCAAATAAGAATCTGGTCCAGCTTTTAAATATGCATTTGTGTGAATTATGCCTTACCTGGGCTGAATTCAGAGAGGGAAATCACTCTCAGTGGACCAGACCAAAGAGCTAGGAAATCAGGTCACACTCTCTGGGGATGGCTACCCGCCAGGGCTGAGGCAGAGACGTTGTCTGGGAGGGCTTCCCTTGAGTCTGAGCTGCCTCGGAGAGCAGGGGTGATGGAGAGGGCAGGGGACTCCGGCTGTCCCCACCGTTCAGCGGCTCTTACCTCTTACTCAGGCATCAAAGGAGAAGGGAAGACAGTCCCCGCTGCTCATGGCCAGATTCAAACAAACTGTGCTTGTCACTGTGTAAGAAGCTGACCAGCTCATCTGCTTCATAATCCTAGATCAAAGGTTTCCACACTTTCAGTCAGGAACTGACAGCTTTCTCTGGCTTTCACATGAAATGTCCCATTTTGTTGCCCTAAATCTCCTCAGAGTCAGCATGGGAGCTTTGCAGAGGGTGCTCAGCTGTTTTTGTTGTGCATGTGTGTGGAAAGCACCTGCTTCCTACCTCACCTTGTGCTGAGGAACCCGTCACACTTTGTAGACTAGCTCTCAGTGTTCGGATGTGAGGGTGCTGTGATCGCTGTTGCCCATGAAGTTGGGTGTGAAGAGATTTGGGTGGTCACAGAATGGTTAATGGAATGTGTCAACTCCACATGTTTTCACATTTCAGAAATGTAAAGTACAGATCTATTCATTTTAATCCTTTCTCAATTTAGAAAGGGTTTGTGTTGCAGTTGGTACAAATCTTTGATCCTAGGACTTGGGAGTCAGAGAGGCAGGTGGGTCTCTGAGTTCGAGGCCAGCCTGGTCTCCAGAGTGAGACCAGGGCAGCCTGTTCTACAGAGTGAGTTCCAGGGCAGCCAGGACTACACAGAGAGACCATGTCTTGAAAAAAAAGAGGGTGTGGGTTATGTGTGTGCACATATCTTCTGACACCTTATAAGTCCCCTTTTCAATGTGCTATGACAACCCATGCCAGGTTACAAGGACTCTTTTTTTTTTAATCTTTTTTTAATTTTATTTCATTTTATTTTACAATACTATTCAGTTCTACATAACAGCCACAGATTCCCTTGTTCTCCCCCTTCCTGTCCCCTCTCCTTCCCCCAGCCCACCCCCCCCCATTCCCACAAGGATTCTTTATAATGGATCACAAACAGTAGTACTGAATGGTTAACTCGTGTCTGTCTACCTCATGGTGTTGGGTACTCAGGGCCTTCCGTATGAGAGGCCAGTGCTCTGCCACTGAGCCATGGCCCCAGTGCCCAGGGTGATGTACGCTCCTCGTTCTGCATGCTGAGGCATCCTGACCTGTGTTCAACACTGCCTGACTTTATGTAGCTGTCACTGTACAGGTAGGGGCTGCATTTGCTCTATTTACAGATTTAAAAAACGGGTTCCAGGGCTTCCTTGGAGGCATACCTGGGAAGCAGGGGGCACCTGGGCCTGCGTACCCAAGCCCTGGGCTAGACTGTTCAGGAATTGAACTTAGGCCTGTTTGTAAGCCTGATGGCCTGGGTTAGACTCCCAGGACTAATGCATTTGCCTTAATTGTTCAAGTGTTAGTAAATCGAGAGTCAGAAACTGAGACAAAACCCTGAGAAATCCAAAGAACAGTGGAAGAATGATTGGCTGACTACGTTTCCAAGATCGAGACGCCTGCGGTGAATCTCTCCAAGCCCTTCCTTCTTCCTCTCTGTGTCCCTCTATCCTCCTCTGAGTCTGCCAGAAAACTCTGTGGTCCATTCTTGCCAGCTGAACGTGAACTCTGCCCTCCACACCAAGGTCCCCCTCCATTGGTGTTCTCGGAGGGACAGCACAAACACATATCCTGTAACATTTCCCCCCTTTTGTCTAAATAAAAGGAAAGGTTTTAGCTCTGACATAGTAAAACTGTACACAACAAGAACAATTATCAGGTATTGTCTAAATAAAAAGGAAAGGTGTTAACTTTAACAAAACGAAACTACATACAATAAGAACAATTATCAAGTAAGAAATACACTCACAATGCCCAGTCCATTTGTATTTGGAAAATTTAAAGAAAATACTCCATTATCTATCCTCTCTTGGTGGGTCCAAAGTTTTGTACAAAATTTACTTTCTATCATAGCTAAGGAAATCTGTAACTATTAACTATCTAATCTTCAACCCCATCAGAGACCTGAGAAGGATATAATATTATTTGGATAAACAGAGCAAGCAATTCCCAAAACTATAGAAATGACAGAGATAGCTGGCTGCCTGGACAGTCACCCCAAGATTCCTCTGCAACATTGGGGCATCCATCTTTGGCCTATAGGCCTAGAGTATCTGGGAGGTTTTTCTGTGAAGTAGGAAATTTTGAAGGACTGGCCTACCTTGTCTTGGCAAAGTTTGGCAGTTGCCTTCTTTTGTGTCCTGCTTGTCCAATTTGTACAGCATGCTGTCAGCAGTCGAGGCAAGGGAAGTTTCTTGCCCAGTGGCTAACTTTGTCACAAATGAAAGCAAACTCCATATGGAAGTTCTTTGATGCCCATCATCCTTTTTTTTTGAAATAGATTGGTGCTGCCGTGAGCAGACGTGTCTCACTGTCTTGAAAAGTCTTATGTTATTAAAACATTTTAAATGCCATATTCTGCAGGTTTGAAGAAATGCATATTCTGAAGTGTTTGAAGACCATTTGTCTATTTAAAATATATCTCTGTTTGACCTTGAAAAGATACCTAACATGACTAAAAGTTTGATTATTATATATGACTAACTACTAACCCATATTTCTTTATTATCCTAATTAGCTTTCAAGGACTAGAACTTTACATTAAATTTTCAAATGAGCTGCATAGGTACAATACTTAAGAATAGAAACATATATACGATATAACAAAAATAACCTCATATTTGTATCAATATATGTGGGAGTCCAGCTCTGACCGGCTCCCACCTTTTGAAGGTTTCTTGGGTGGAGGAAAGAGGAATTAGGAAATAGTGGGTAGAAAGATAGACCTAGACAATGAGGAGAAAGACAGACACACAGGATAGCTTCAGGAGGGCCCTGGATCAATACCCAGTCACTGCCTCATTTATTCAAAAGGGCTTTTTAAACAACACCAAGGGGAGAAGCAAAAGACCTCTCCTTGCAAGATCAAAGCAATAAGGTACAGCCAAGTGTAGACCCTTCCAAACACCTGGTAACCACACCCATGGTCAGATAATCCCATTATGCAGCCTTGCTGGATAAAGCAAGCTCAGATTCTCTGACCCTGAGTAAGATCTCACTAAGCCTCTGTGGGCTCCCTCAAGTATACAAAAATATCTTAAACAAGAGTAGAAGCATATATGCAGTATAACAAAAATAACCTGAATTTGTATCAATATACAAAAATCCATACCAATGTAAAATATCTGAGACTAGTAGTTGCTTTTTAGTTTAAAAGAAGATTCAATAATCTACCCTTTTATCCTATCATTCCTATACCATCCCCTTTTTCTTTTTAGAATGAAATCCCTGAAACTAATCTCCTTTGCTTAGTTTCCTGCCTGACTATGACCAGTAACAACTTGCAACCAACCCCTCAAAATGATGATAAACATCCATAATCCACTGAATGACCAAAAACCACCCACCCCCACCTCTTGGGAAGATGGGCGGTGTGTTCTTGAAATTACTTCCTGTTGTCTGGGGTTGATGGCATCTTTAGGGGACCCTCAGAAAATGGAGGTAGTGGTCAACTCCTGGGAGAACTAGCTGTTGTCCAGTCTTGGTGTGATGGGAAATTGCAGAGCTTATCTGAAGCTCCAGTTGGAGTAGTCTATGAGGCTGGACCATCTCAGCTAACCACCTTGAAATTCTCCTGAGCAGTTTGTAGTCCAAAGCTGATCTTTAGTTGGTGTTTGTCATCTTAGTAGCATTACCACAATTTAGGTAAAACCATCATTGTGGGGCCCCATCATCCTTTTGTAGACTTCAGAGGTCACTGTTAGGAATGGTCATGGTTCACTGCAGAAAACTGACATTTTAAATGTCATATGCAACAGATCTTGGAGAGGTTTAAGGACCACAATCTATTAAATACACCCAAGGTACACAAATTTAGTTCCTAATTATCTGCTTTAGACTCAAGTCCGAAATCACATATAGGAAGCTAGAAGAAGCCTATTTCTAGAATTAGGTAGTACTCTATATGACCATTAATATCATGGCAGAAAGTTTATATATATACATTTCCTGCCAATAGCTGATCAATTGCATCATTACCTTGTGCCAAAGGGCTTGGTAGACCTGTGTGGGATCTGATCTGTGTTACATATAAGGGATGATTTCTCTTTCTGATTATTTCTTGTAATTGAATAAATAATGAAGTTAATTCTGAATTATCTGGAATAAGTTCAGTAGTTTTAATATGTAGAACAACTAACTCTTTCTGCATATTGAGAGTCAGTAACCATATTAAGAGTTTCTGGAAAAACTAATGATACCATGAGAATAGCATATAATTCTGACTTTTGGACAGAATCATAAGGGCTTTGGGCCACTTTACTTAAAATTCCTGACATAACTTTCCTTCCCTGATTTATTTGCATCAGTATGGAATGTAGAGCCTCCAGAAATTGGTGTTCCCCATACAGTGTGAGGAAGGATCCAATTAATTCTCCTTATAAACTGAAGTCTCTTGCTTTTGGGATATTTGTTGCTAATAACTTCCAAAAATATTACTGCAAGCTCTTTGCTAGTTCATTTCCTGTCCATAATGGGGCAGTTTCAGCATTAGTAAAAGGTACTACAATTTCTGCTGGGTCTATCCCTGCTAATGGACAAAGTCCTGATTTTCCTTTCAGAATCAGTTCAGAAACCTTTTTTACATAGGTCTTTAATTTTTTTGTTCTGTGTGGCAAAAATATCCATTCTAAAATATTTTCTTCTCTCTGCATAATAATTCCTGTGGGAGAATGCAGAGAAGGTAAAATAGTCAGAATATGGTCAAGCTCTGGACCCAAAATGATCCACATGTGCATTCTGCAATTTCTTTTCTACCAAAGCCAATTCTCTCTTATCTGTCCAAGGCCAACTCTAGAAGATCACAGTTAACAGCAGCTCAGCCATGATAAAACCACAGCGATACCAAAGGACAGAAAGAAACTTTGAAATATGGCCCTGTGGCTCTCAAGTTCACTTTACTTTTTATATTATCATCATCATTATTATTATTATTATTATTATTATTATTATTATTACATTTTATTCACTGGAGGGTGGCATATGCCACAGTGTGCATGTGGGGGTCAAAGGATAATTGCAGGAACTGGTTCTCTTTCCACCATGTGGGTCCTTTGTAGTAGGATATGTGTTTGTGCTGTCCCTCTGAGACCACCAATGGAGTTGGACCTTGGTTTGGAGGGCAGAGTTCACATTCAGCTGGCCAGAATGAACCACAGAGTTTTCTGGCAGACTCAGAGGAAGATAGAGGGACACAGAGAGGAAGAAGGAAGGGCTTGGAGAGATTCACTGCAGGCTTTTCAGTCTTGGAAACGTGGAGAGTAGGGTCAGCAGAACGGTCCTCCACTGTTCTTTGGATTTATCAGGGTTTTATCTCAATTTCTGACTCCCGAGTTTTTATTAATACTAGAACAGTTAAGGTAAATGCTTTATCTGGCATCCGGCATGTAGCTGTGGCTTTTAAAGCTGCCACTCTCCCACCGTTGCGGGTCACCCACAGGGGCTGTTCCTGTTGCGATCTCCCCACAACTGCTCACCCATCCCCCAAACGTGCAGCTGCAGCCGCCAGAGTCAGTCACTCACCTCTGGCTCTGTCATTCAGGCAGCGGTGCCCTCCCACGCCAGGTCCTATCCGCCCGGGCTTTTCCTGCTGTTTCCCCTTGCATCTACTTCTCAGGCCTCTCCTTCCCTCTGGTAAGGCAAAAGCACCAGGACTGGCCAGGACTGTGGAATGGCTACTTGGGTCCGTTGTCAGCGCCCTGTCTGAGAGGAACAGTGAGACCGTATCTCAAAGTTAAAAGTGGAAAGAGGGCTGGGGACGTTCTGATGGCTTATGTTAGGGATGGAGGGCAGCAACATTAGCTCTTTTCGGAGCTCTGGCCTCCTAGCTTATCCTGGAATGTTTGGACTTGTTGGCTTCCACAAGCCAATGAGCCAACTCCTTAAAATGAGTCTCTCTCTCTCTCTCTCTCTCTCTCTCTCTCTCTCTCTCTCTCTCTCTCTTTCTACACACACACACACACACACACACACACACACACACACACACACACACACACGTCTCCACATCCCATAGACTACTGATTTTCCCTCTGAGAATGTTGGCTCTGTCTGAAGATCCCGATGGAAGGGAAGCGTTACAAGTGATGTTTCAGGGCACAAAGGATCTGCGGTGGGAGGGCTCTGGTGTGTACACCAGCAAGCCGTGGCTTAACCTAACTTACCTTGAGGTCATGGTCCACAGTGAGAGGTGGGACTGGAGCGGGGAAGGCCTCCAGGCCGGGTCTGATCAATTCCGAGTCTCCTCTCTGGTGCTAGAGCACGGTCTACAGAGCCTGGTGATGAAGGCTGCTTCCCACCAAGTTCTGGCTGTTTGTGTAATGGTAGGGGGCTTGCCTGGTGAGTTAGTGAGATGGAGCACCATCCAGTTCTGGCCCCAAGGTCAGATGTGATTGAGCATGGTGCAAGACAGGTGGGCGCTGTGGGTTGAGCCTGGCTGCTTCCGGGCCAGTGGGGCCACCACAGATGCTGAGGAAGGGGCAGGCCGAGCCGGCAAGCTGTCTCTTCCTCTTTGGAGTGCATTCTACAGTGTAGGAGTGCTCCAGGTCACAGAGTGTCTTCTGGAATTGGAGACAACTGTCTGGGAGTCACAGGTGAGATTTCCCCAAGCAGGTTCATTTATGGCAAGAAGGTATGGTTGCTAAGAGGGAAATGGTGGTATGCATGTATATTTTTGGTCACATGCAGCAGAACCATTTATTGGAACTCAAGATTTTATGCCCCAGCAACAGTGAAGTTACTCACAGGGTGGGAGGACAAAGTATAGTTTTACATTTTTTAAGGGAACCTAACAATATCTGTGAGATAACCTTCCTGGCTTGAGGCAGGAACATTGAACTCTGGGGCGGTTGTTAAGACAGTCACTGTGGAGCAGAAAATTAGGATGGTGATCTTCAGTGTGGCTTTGATGTTTGGGAAGCTGGGTGGTGTCTAGCTTTTAGGAAGAGTCAGTAAGTAATTGGCATTACTTAGGAAGGGACAGATTTCTTTTCTTCCAGTACAGATGTACTGTATTCCCAAAGGGTCTAGTTATGAGGCTAGACACATTAAGTTGTTTGAGTTTCTAGCAGTTAGCAAATGGTACTGTTAGGAATGCTCTAGCCTCGGGCTGCCACTCAAAACACTAAGGACACTCCCGACCTGCACCGAGGAAGCTGGAATCTCTGCTGTCTGCTGCTGTGGGTGTGACATGGAGGGTGAATGGAAGGCAGGGGGCACAGGACAGAGAGATGGCGGGACAGAGAGGCTGCGTCCCAAAATTCTCTGCAGAAAATGAAACGTGGGAGGCAAGTGAGGTGAAAGGCCTGCCCTTGTGAGCCCAGGTGGGGGCACAGGGGAGCTGTCTGTGCCTCCCATATGTTCCAAGTGGTGTATAATTAGAGTAATTCGGGGCGAGTAAGACAGGAGGCGGGCCCAGAATAGCAATTCCTGGATGGGGGTGCGATACGTTTGGGAGGGTGGCAGAAGAGGCCAGGAAGGGTGTCTGAGGCAGGGAGGTTCAAGAGATTGGAAGTGGAGAGCAAGAGCTGTCCTCTGCGCTGCCTCTCAGGCCTGGGCGGAAGGCTCAGGAGAGACCTGGGCCTCCTGGGTCCCACTGTTAAGGAGTTAGAGTGGGTTGCAAGGTGGCTGAGGACTCACTTTGCCCCCACAGTATTGATTTCTAACCTGGAGGCATGCTAAATCAACAGCTGGCCCTTGGAGCCCATCAGGTGCTGCAGGAACAACAGCTTGTGCATTGTGAGGTTGGGATGTGGGCACCACTGGGGTCCATCTTGCTCTCAAGTCATTCACTCTGAGCACAGAGAGCCGTAAAGACACACCCTGAGCCCTGTAGCATGTCCCCATGGCCGCCGGGAACTGGGCCCCTCCCCACAGCCAGCATCAGCTCTGTGTCATGTAGAGGGACGGTCCCTTTCAGTACTGGCTGGTTTTGTGTGAACTTGACACAAGCTAGAGTCATCAGAGAGGAAGGAGCCTCAGTTGAGGAAACGCCTCCAGAATATTCAGCTGTAAGGCATTTTCTTAATTAGTGATTGATGGGGGAGGGCCCAGTCCATGGTGGGTGGTTCCATCCCTGGACAGATGGTCCTGGGTTCTATAAGAAAGCAGGCTGAGCAGGCCAGGGGAAGCAAACTGGTAAGCAGCTCCCCTCCATGGCCTCTGCATCAGCTCCTGCCTCCAGGATCCTGCCCTGTTTGAGTTCCTGTCCTGACTTCCTTCAATAACGAACAGCGGTATGGAAGTGCAAGCCAAATAAACCCTTTCCTCCCCAAACTGGTGTTTGCTCAGGCATGGTGTTTCATCACAGCAGTAGAAACCCCACCTAAGACAGAACACAATCACCTTCTGCCTAGCCAACATCTATTTTGTTGTTTTTCTTGGGGTGCTGGGGATGGAACCACTCCTAGACCTCTGGATGCCAGCATTTAACAGGTTTCTCTTGATTCCAAAGGACAACCAAGGTTGAGAGCCTTGTTGCAGCTGGAGCTTCACAAATGTCACTGTATCTCTGGTCTTTAGGACCCTGACTCTGATTCACAGGCCCTGAATGGGGCTTGCAGTGCTGCATTTCTGGAGTGCTCCCTGGGGATGCTGGCGTGCTGTTTGAGTAGTGAGCTCTTCCCAGAGGGGCTGTTCGTGCTGGGCCTGGGTGAGGTGGAGACAGCCGCAGGACTGAGATGGTAGGTGACACATTGGCATGGCGAAAGGCCAGAAACATGGTTTTCTTTTTTAATAGAAACACCCTGGCATTAGTTAACTTTTGTTGTGCAACCAGTTGCTCACAAACCTTGGCAGCCCTGGTGCTCACTGGGCAGCCTGTCATACAGGAGCGGGGCTTTCCATTAAACTTCCTGGATCAGCCATCTAGGAATGTGCAGCAGATTGTTCTCAAACTCAGGCTTGAAAAACGAACACTATTATCTCACAGGGTCTATGAACGGACTCCAGAAGGGACTTACCAGGTGACTGACTCAGGGTCTGTCATGAGGTTGGGGACAGGGAGCTAGAGTGTAGCTCAGTGGTAGAGTACTTCCTGGATGGCAGAGTATCCTGGTTTCACCCCCAGCATCCAAGAGCATGCCTCTGCATGACACTGAGCTGATGCTGGCTGTGGAGAGGGGTCTCTCAGTTCCCTGTCATGGGGACATTCTACATGGCAGCATGATGGCTGGGCTATACTCATAGTGAATGACTAGAGCAAGATGCCGCCCAGGTTCCACAGCCCAGCTTCACAATGCATGTGCTGTTATAGCCGCATTACCCAATGGGCTCAAGGGGGCAGCTGTATGCCAGGTGAGAAGGGAACCAACAGGAGAGTCACTGAGGGCTGACTTGGAGGCTGGTTGTGATGTCCTTATTGTTGGGAAGAAAAATGTATGCTCAATACAGACCTGAAATCTCACTCATGATTGAATGCCCCAAAGGAATGTCCTAATAACGTGATCTACATAGAGAGAGAATGTGGATCTTATGTACAAATAAACATGGAGGTACCTCAAGTACTGGCGCCACATAAGCATACCGTCATGATTGTTTTTGCCTTTGGCCGTGGATCATGAGTGCCCACAGTAGGTAAAGTTCCATCTTCCTTTGCTCTCTTAGACTGTGTTTGCCAGGCACCAACAATCACACCATTGGGACAGGTGACTGAGGTTTCAAGTTTTCATTGCTATTCCTTGGTTGAAAGAGATGCTATCCTGCAAGGGTTTCTTCTTTAGGATCCTCTGTGTTTACCTTGAGTGACTGAAGGATGCCATGGGCGCTCAAGTCTCAGCAGCAGCAGCAGCAGCCTGGAATGGCCCACCTCTGTCAGTGTGTCATTTGTTAAAGTTAGCTTTGTAAGTTGTCTTGGATTGGTAGCAACTTGGCAAGTGAGAATTCGCTGTTAATGATTCTGGTTTGTATTTGAAAATGTAACTGCAATGATTGTTCCATTCTTTAAGTGTGGGCATGCGTAGTGATAGTTAATAGGAGCAGCAAGCCTGGCTGGCAGCAGCTGGAAGACTTTTAAGAAGGCCATCCTTCTGAAATGGGCTCTAGTGTCCCCCAGGCATCTTGGGAACACATCAGAAGCCAGTCAGACATGCTTGTAAAGTAGCGATTCCAACACTGAATAACAAGCGTCATTCCGCCCTATTGCGGCTGGGTGTCACCTCGAGTCAGTCTGTGGCACATGCTCTGGTTACTCCAGTGCCCCGTGTTCTTTACATGCCTGTCTCTCTGCCTGGCTCCTCCTTTCATAGATGACCTCTGAAAGAGCAGGCCTGGCCCCTCTAGTTCGGTGTGTGCTAGTTGACTGACCTAACGTGAAAGGTGTGTTGGGCTGGTGGGAGGTTGGACAGAATTAGAACCTGGATTCCTTCCTTCAGGAGCCCATAGCTCTTGGGCAAAGCTGGTCCATTGGTTATCACAGTAACCCTGATGTAGCCTTGATCACAAAAGAGTTGACTTTGTAGAGTGTCATCACCTGAGGTCCCCGGTATCCCCCTGTAGTAAGGGGCACAGAGCCTCTTTGCTCCCAGCAAGCTTCTGGCTCGTTTAGGGAACCCCATCAATTTGGACTGTTTTCCTTGTTTCACCACAGGAGTGGCGAGAGCCCCCTGCCCCCCTTGCTTAGAAGGCCTCATGGAAAGTCTTCTTGGCCCCACTGCTAGGGAGAGCTGTACACGTAGTCACAGGGATGCCTTCTGAGACGTGGACAAGGAGGCAGACCCCTGAATGACTGTTCAAGGAACCCGGAAGGGCAAAGCTCGGGGATTCCCTGAGCCAGGAAGCTCTGAAGAGTCCTCCTCAGAAACAAGTGATTTGTAGCTGTGTGGCTCTGGATCCTCTGGTACCCACTTTCTAGTCCAGGCTGGCCTTGAGCATATAGCAATCCTCCTGCCTCAGCCTTTCAAGTGCTGGGATTCCACCTGGCTAGCCTGTGTCCTCTTTGGAAACCAGGAGAGTCAGCCACTCCTGAGCCACCTGGTGTGACAGGGCTCCCCAGTGGTGGGTCTGGCTGCTGGTGTCCCAGGGGTTGCTCTGTGAGCTGGCCTCCCTGCTTGTGTAAGGAAAGCTTTGGCCATCAACATGGCTGTCCGCCACCCACAGCTGCTCCAGAGGTGTCAGTCCTAGGCAGATGAAGACTCACTTCACAGCAGGCCTCTCATTACTGTTTAAAATCAGCTACCCCTGGAAACATGGTCGCTTTTCTTCAAGCATGATCTGTGACTTCTGATTTCTGGCCACAGCTCACAGGTTAACTCCAGACAGACATGCCTGCTGTAAATACTGCCTTTGTTTTCAATCTAGAAAGCTTGGATGTGGCCGTGGCGTGGCCTGGGCTCACAGGTACTGTGAGATGAAATCTATGCTCCCGGTGTCTTAAGGTGTGGGTCTGCGAATTGGTGCCCACGCTGTGGATGGGTCAAGCAGTCACAGAGCTAGGACTCAGGGAGGCAGCAGACACCCCACTGTCCATTTCAGGTGTGTCTTCGGACTCTGGAGTCAGGCTTCCTGGAGATCTTACCCCATGGGTGACAGGTTTCAAGTGAGCCTCCCTACCCAGTCCCACAGAGGAGTGTGGTCACAGCATGCAGGCATGGAGGCTTTTGTTTGAATTTGTACCACTCCCCAGACTTCCCCTGTGCCCCTGCTGTCCCTCGAGGATTCTGGTGGGAACACCTTTGGCTGTCTGTAAAGTTCACAACGCTCTGAGCTGTCTGGGTCATGGCTGACCTTCCTCCCACTCCTTGAAAGGGAGGCTCTTCTGAGCTGCTTGGGCACAGCGGGAAGAGAGGGAAGCCTGCCTTGTTTTGACAGAGGTGGGAGTTGTGAGTGCAGGAAGGAGACAGAAAACACAGAGCTGTGCCCTGAGGGACAAGTAAGGGCCCTGAATACAGAGAGAAGGAGAGTTGTTCCTCAAAAGCCGGTGCACACACTCCAAGAAGTGAATCTTCTAGGTTTGAGACTCCAAAGCTCCAGAAATGACAGGTTTGCTGCTGGCCGGGACGCTATCCTTTCTGTGTTTAAAAAGGTGAATGATTTAGCCAGAGTCACCTGACCCCAAACACAGTCCTTTGGGTTAAGTTTTGTTCAGAGACTTCAAGTTAGCAACCATCAGATAGAAACCTTAAAATCAGTTGTGATTTGGAAGTTGAATAGAAAATTATAGGTGAAACTAAGTCATAATAAATGATAGTGGCTGCCAGGAATTTCATTCAGGATCCTTCCCATGAAGATGCATTTGTAGTTTTCTAGATCGTTCTGGAGCTGGGGAGTAAGTCAGTAAAGTGTCTGTCGTGCAAGCGAGAGGACCTGAGTCCACATCCCTAGCGCACATGCGGAAACTTGGCTGAGGGACAGGTAGAGACAGGCAGATCCCTGCTGCTCATTGGCCAGCCGTTCTAGCCAATCACCATTCTAGCCAACTAGAGAGCTCCAGGTTCAGTGAGAGATCTTGTCACAGAAAATAACATGCAGGGTGGTAGAGAGCTCCTGTCACCTGATGGTAACCTCTGGCCTCTGCATGTACATGTGACATGTCTATACACCCACATTGACACACAGGCACACACTTGCACAGGAGTTCTGGTATCCGAGGAGGAGCCTGCTGGGGATTCAGTGGTTGGTAGAGAGCACTGGATGGCACAGAGAGCCCTACTTCATGTCTTGTTATTGGGTGACTTTTCTTTGCTGGCCTTCTGTGTTCTCATCCTGTGCCCATAAGTCCTGGGCTGTGCCCAGAAGGACACAGCTGTGGAGAGCAGCCCTTCCTGTTCTGTGCTCTGTTGTACACATGGTGCCCTGAGGGAGACGCTGGCACCTGATGACCAGGCCTGCTCTAAACACTGCTTTTGCTCTTCATCCTGGAAGACTTGGCATCACTGGGGAGCAACACCGTGTTTTGCCTAATGTTGTGGGGATGTTGCATGTGTTGTGTACATTTAAAAAATCATTTTATGTAGTTTTGAACTTTTAGTGAAATTTAGGCAGGGGAAGCAACACAATTTAATGAACAGACTGCTGACTGACCACACCCAGAAGCCCTTCATGCTCCTAGGATGGACAGTTCCAGCTTGTGACACCAGAGAATGGCTTTTCTGTCGAGGGACTCTGTGTTCTTTTGTTTGTTTGTTTTTGGTGTGTGTGTGTGTGTGTGTGTGTGCACATGCATGCATGTGTGTATGTATGTGTGTGCACACGTGCGCGTGCATGCGTGTGTGTGTGTGTGTGTGTGTGTGTGTGTGTGTGTTTATTTGTCACCCACTTTCTTGCCTTGTTTCTTTTGTTTCCATCACTGTGGTGGGTTGAGTAAGAATGGCCCTGTAGGCTCATATATTTGAATGCTGAGTCATTGGGGAGTGGCACTACTTGAGAAGGACCAGAAGGTGTGGCCTTGTTGGAGGAAGTGTCCCGGGGGAAGGCTTTGAGGTTTCAGAAGCCCAAGCCAGGCCCACTGTCACTCTCTATTCCTCTGCCTGCGGATCGAGATGCAGGACTCTTAGCTACTTCTTGAGCACTATGTCTGCTTGTGTGCCACCACGCTCCCTGCCATGATACTAACAGACTAACCCTCTGAAACTGTAAGCAAGCCCCCAGTTAAGTGCTTTCTTTTATAGGAGTTGCTGTGATCGTGCTGTCTCTTCACAGCATCAGAGCAGTGACTAAGACAGTCACCATGCTGTCATACACACTCTTTAGTTCCGCCTTTCCCTTGCTTTCTGATTCTTCAATGCACGAGTATATTCCAGTGTACAGAACCCCCAGCAAGGTCATCAGGTGGTTCTGAGTAGCGGGACCATGGGCATTCCTGTGCCTTGTGATGCCCACATGTATACATTTTTGTTGGTACATGTGTAGAGAGGATTTACTAGATCCCAAGACAATGTGCATGCAGCCTCCTCACACATTGCCATATTCCCAGACTATCTCACTGACAGGATGAGCAGGAGAACTCCATTTGCTCTGGTTTTAGTTTTTACAATTTGAAGATGTGAAAACATTGGTGACCTGATTTGGTAGCATTTATTAATATAAGAGATATTTATTAGGGAAATTTTATGCAAACACTAGCATATTCTGAATTATAAACCAGATAATTAAAACATAACATTGGGGGCTGGAGAGATGGTTCAGCAGTTCAGAGCACTTGCTACTCTTGCAGAGGACTCGGCACCCACATGACAGCTCACAACTGCTTATAACCCAAGTTCCAGAGGGTCTCAGCCTTCTTCTGGCCTCCATGGGACCAGGCATGCACATGGTGCACAGACATGCATGCAGGCAAATACTTACACTCACAAAATTCAAAATAAGTAAATATTTAAAGCAAACAGAAAGGTTGAATCAAATCTTGAGCAGCTCTGTACCCTCACCAGAACTTGGCACGGACTGAAGATCCCTTCTGCTTCGAGACAGAAGCATTTCAGATTTCAGAGTCTTGGATTTGGAGATATTTGCATAGACTTTACCAGTTGAGCCCCTCATCTGAAATTCCAAAGTCCTAAATGCTCTGAAATCCAAACTTTTTCAACATCAACTCTCAAAAGGTTTCAGGGGATGGCTAACCTGTACAGGTGGCTGGTCTAGCCTCCACTCTCTCCCTGTGGCCCTCTGCCATTTCCCTGGTGAGAAGGAGACTGGAGTTTTTTCATTGGTTCCTTGATCATCTGTGTGTATCCACACTGCACCATGCTCATTAAGGGCGTCTGAAGATCACTGCTGCATTCTGTCTTTTCCTTGCGGTAGAGTTTGGATGAATTCACTCTGCAGAGCGTGGTGGTGTAAGAACTGACTCCCTTTAGCTGGAGACAGACGATAGCAGCATCCCCTCCCAGCTCTGCTTTGGTGAGCATGGTGGTAGCATAAGCTTTGTTCAGTGCAGTCCAAGAGTCTACACAGTGAGAGTCGGAGCTGCTTGGCCTGCACAGCGTACCAGTGCTCTGCAGGCAGCTCGGCCAGGCTCTGGACCCCTCCACACTCTGAATGTGCTGTGAGGAACAGACAGCTTTAACCTGAATCTGTGCCCTCTCTCCTGACTCCTTTTGTGTTTAGGTCTTCTCTTGCCTCCCCCCTCCACGCTTCTCTGCAGGACTCTGTAGGCCAGTCATGGCCAATTGGGACGCCATCCACCTGGCCTGTCTTCCCCACTGATGCAGCGCAGCCATGCCCAGTTGTGACGGCTGCTCACAGGGGTTAAGTGGGGGCTGAGGTCTGGCTCTACTCCCTAAGCCACAGCTCGGGCAGGACTGCATCCCTTGGAGGACGAGGCACCCGCTGTCTTGTACATCTCACCAAGGCACTCTGGGCAAGTGCTGACTCTGGTTTTCCAACCTGTTAGGCCTAGTATGACAGGTTCCACAGTCCGCCCCTCCCCTTCTACCTCATCCTTTACTCTTGCAGGCTCTCTGTCAACTCTGCATGCCCAAATCTGTGTAGCAGAGCTCACTCTAGCTCCTTCAAGTTCCTGCGAGCCTCGTGCTGGGACCTCACAGGCCCTCCTTTCCCACCAGACTTGACTCTTGGAAATGGGCAGTAGTGAAGGACGCTGTGCACTCATGGGCTCTTGTAGTCCTGTTCTGGTGCTCCCAGGATCCACCTCGCCAGGGTGCTGGTCCCAGCACTCAGGAGCCTCCTTCCATTGCTTTCTGCCCCCCCGCCCCCCACACATGGCAGGATCTTGCTTTGCACGGTTTCTCCAGCAGCCCCCTCACACATCAGCTGTTTCGTGTGCGGAATGACCGAGTAGTTTCCAGGTTATCAGTTCACACAGACTGCACATAAATCATGTGTGCTCCGGTTCTTGGACACTAATGCTCCCTTATTAAGGCATAAGTCAGCCTTCCGGCTCCTATCCATTCTCTCGGACTTCTTTTTTAATTACTACAAAGTAGAGGCTGGTCACGGCTGTGCCACTTGTCTGCTTCCATTCTCCCGTCCATGCCCTTACTGCTTTTTTTGAAGTTCAGTTTGTTTTTCTGGAACTTGCCAAATTGCTTTAGGAAGCTGGGAACCCTGTGAATGGATCAGTGAAGGAAATCCTTGTCTTTGGAGGAAGCAGTCCGTGTGTGTGCATGTGTGTGTGTGTGTGTGTGTGTGTGTGTGTGTGTGTGTGTGTGTTACTCTTGGCCAGTTTGTATTTTAGGGAAACATTTTTCCTGGCAGGTGAGTGTTCCAGAGAGGAGGAGCAGTTAGTACCTAGGGTGTGAAAGGAACCTACCTTCCCACAAAGTCGCTGTGTGCATGCCATTCTGTCCAGATGAACAGAACCTTCGCTGGCCTCAGAGAATGAGGGATCCCCACTCTCTGTTCATTGTTCCCCATTTCCCTGCTGCCCTGCGAGCTGCGGCCAATGATTTTCTGACATGTGCGGCTGCTGTTTGATGTCTCACTGGCCCTATTATGCCCGTCACTTTTCATTTTAGTCTGAAATGACTGGAGGTGGGGGAGACTACGGTTATTTCTGCTGTTTGTGCTGAAAAAGAAGAGAAGGGACTATCAGACAAGGCCCATGAAAACACCAGCATCCACTTTTTGAGATGTTTGAATATCAATTCCTGTCTAAATAATGACTGTTGAGGGGAGAAAGGATGCCAGAGTTTAGAGACTGTAACAACAACTTATTATTCTCCCTTAGCAACCGTGTGGAAGGTGACATGTGTCTTGTATTTCAGCAGATGGCCTGACAACATAATGCACACTATTGCTTTTTAGGCCCTATTTTTTAATCATGTGTACAGATGACAGTGAGGAAGCTACTCTGAGGTATTATTTTCCTCAGATAGAGGAGGAAAGATACAAAGCAGGGACACTTGGGGGTCACCCGGATCTCCCAGGATGGCTGGTAATGGCTTCCTCATAGGAAGAGGGGTGGCTTGGCCCCCTGTGTTCAGGGCTGTAGTAAATCACGTGTGATTTCCTGGGCACTGAGGTCTTTGATGTACTCCTCCAGAAAATTGGGGGTCTTTTATGCTGTTGTGTTTCAAAATGATTGATAAAACACTGTCTCCCCTCTGGTTTTCTTTGGTGGCCAGCTGTCGAAATGGGTTGTAGTCTGAACAAGCTGGAGAAACAGGAAGAGAAGCGGCCCGGGAACATTTACTCAACTCTGAAGAGACCTCAGGTGGAGACGAAGATAGATGTGACCTATGAATACCGCTTCCTGGAGTTCACCACGCTGACTGCAGGTGAGTACGAGGCCCAGGAGGGTGGCTGGCTGGGACACAGTGTAGGATGAGGCCTGTCCCACAGCCTAAAAGAGGACAGTTTAGAGATCTGGGCTTCTAGATCTGTCTTTACCAGAGAGTGGCTGGTTAAAATAACACCAGAGTGAGGTGGTCCACACCACTCATTTAGTATTTGGGAGGCTGAGACAGAAGGATCTGGACCACATGACAAGACATGATAGCAAAGAAATAAACCAGTCAGTCAATTACAAAGTAAAGCTATGAGTCAGCAAGCAGTCCACATGGATGGGCCCGGGACTGCGTGGACTGCGTTAGCCACCCCTGTAGAAGAACAGTTTCCTCTATGTTAATCTGTGTGTCCTGCACCTCCTCCAAGTTCATGTCACCACCCTTTCTCTCATGTCAGTCTGGGCCAAACTTTGCCCTGGCTGACAGAGTGGGGCTGGGTCGTCTCCCACAACCAGTGCCCCAGGTCTGGGAGGACAGACTCTGGCCCTGGGATGACAGGTAAAGGATGCTCAGGTTACCACGGCAGAGTGCATCGTGAGCCACCCAGTGTTCAGCACCTGCTGTGTGCAGTCAGTCTGCGGCCCGGGAATGCAGGAGGTTATTCTGGTAGAATGAGTACTTGTATGAAGAGCTCAGTTGGTCCACTTGCGAATTGAATGGTGTGTAAAATGGACGAGACTCGCTCTTCCTTTGGGGTCTCAGAAAATTAGGAGCATGGGCCAGCACTTTCCCTGAATGTGTCTTAAGATATTGTTTCCTTGGGTGCCTGAGGAATACTTTAAGCTTCTGTGCATAGGAAGGAGACGGGAAGAGCCCTCCCTTGGGAAGGCTGATCCAAGGGCTGTTTAGAGTGGTGAATCTCCAGGCCTCTTCGTCTGTAGGGTCGGTCCCAGTTCATAAAACGGACTTCACTGGGTGGCGTGTCCCTCTCACAGGACTGGGCAGTGTGTCCCTCTCACAGGACGGTGTGTCCCTGTCACAGGACGGTGTGTCCCTGTCACAGGACGGTGTGATGATTAGAATGAAGTGTTCTCACTTTCTGCATAAACTCTGGTGCACAGTGAGGGCTGTTTGGTGTCTTCCTCACCCTGTCCTTCTCCTCTCTCCTTCTCTTCCCTTCCTCCTCACATCTCTTCTTGCTGCTGCTGCCTGGTCTAAGGCCCAGCGCTTCTGGATCTTCAAGGGACGTAGACAGCTAGGCTTCTTCACAGGGGCACCTGTGCCCCTTCCACATCACCAAACCCAAACCCAGGGTCTTCTGCCTCCACTTGCTTCCTTCTCATGCCCTTTAAACTAATGTTGGCACCGCCACCTCGCACAGGTAGACCAACCTTGGTAACTTGTGCCAATGGCTTCTTCTCACCCAGTTCCCATTCATCCTCGTCCTGTTCAGACCCATCTGATATTCTCGTTGTCGGGGTTCAGACTTGCAGTGCCCATCCCCACTTGTACACTGTAGGGCCCTGGTTCCCCGTTTTGGGTAGCTGTTGCCTTGCTTGCTGACCTTGACCAGATGTCCTCCCTATGCTGATTCCCTGCTGGTTTCCTTCCTCCTGAACGCTCACCAGAGGTTCCTTGTTTGTGTATCCTGCATTTGGTGTAAACAGCTTAGATGCAAGAATATAAAACACCAGTAGCGAACATCTGCCCTCCAGGGTTCTCCCACTGTGCTGTGAGCCTGTATGTAAAGTCTCTTCCCTCCTTCAATAAACGGCATTCGGGATTCTGCTGAGGCGAATGGCGCGCTGTGCTGTCTCTTGTTTCTGTTTTTTGATCCACAGCCCCTGGCTCGGACATGGTGAAAGGGTGGTGGTAGTGTGGGCGTTACTGCTACAGTACACTTGGTCCCCAGCTGGTGGCACTGTGTGGGGAGGTGCTGGGGACAGCAGGAAGTGGGGCCTGACTGGAGAGAGTGGTCAATGGGAGCATGCCTCGAAAGGTCACACCTGGTTCCATCCCTGCGCAGAGTCCTGACCACCGTGAGATGAGCAACCTCTGCCGCTGACTTTGTCTGAGGGAAATGCCTTGATTGTGGGGACACTGAGGCTGTGGGAGATTCTTTTCCCTCTCTTTGGTAGTTTTTACACACACACACACACACACACACACACACACTGTCATAGTTGTTGATCTGATGAATTTTGATCATCAATCAAAAGATAAAGAAAGCTGGATTTGGAAAGACTTTTCTGAATTTAGATGGAAGAGTGGAAGGGAAACATTAAGGGAAAGAACACTATTTGGAAGTTGTTGTGGTCACCAGGTGGCATCAGCCAGGAAGGGGCCATGGGGACAAGAGAAGTACGGGGACACGTAAGAAGTCAGGAACAGTCCTGGGATTGCCAGGCACCTGGGCAATGGCATGAGGTTACACAGTGGGCGCTCTGACCATGCCTTAGGCATCCATCATCTGGAGCACCAAGAGTTGGGAAAGGGATGACTTCTCCTTACATCCATCTTTATTGGCTCGTTTTTTTCAGAAGTTGTGATTGCCTTGACAGGCAGTAAGTAGGACGTGAGAGCTGAAGCACGTGGCTCAGCTATTGTGTGGGCCTTGCCCGTGGCCGGGGAGAGGGGGCACACGACCAGCCTGGGAGCCCTATTGTACACTGTGCATTGTAGCTAGAATTTTCCTGGTCCTGCCTGGCCCACAGTCAGGACAAATCTCTCTCACCCGCCAGTCCCGCCAGACTCAACCGAGTAAACACACAGAGACTTATATTACTTATAAACTGTATGGCCTTGGCAGGCTTCTTGTTATCTGTTCTTCTATCTTAAATTAACCCATTTCTATTAGTCTATAATTGCCATGTGGTTCGTGGCTTACAGGTACCTTACATCTCACTTGTCATGGCGGCTGGCAGTGTCTCTGCCTCAGCCTTCCACTTCCCAGAATTCTCCTCTCTCCTTGTCCCGCCTGTACTTCCTGCCTGGCTACTGGCCAATCAGCATTTTATTTTTACAGAGCGATATCCACAGCAGTGCATACTGTTTCAGTGACTTGAGCAATCTCGTTGGAACTCATCTGTATACAACAAAACATGCCCACATTAGGCATGCAGTGTTGATAAATGGAAACATCTTCAAAACACATTCAGGACAGAGAACTTCCCACAGGTGTGGCGGTCCTTATACTCTGGCATGCCACCAGTGATGCAGGAGAGTTCTGGGTTCGAGGCCCCAGACAGCTATGACCTTCTTTTGCCCCTTGTATTTGCTCTGAGTGACATGTAATGGTACTCTCCAGTGTGCCAGCTTTGGGGTCTGCTCCTTTCATCTGGTCCTCTGAGACCCCCATGCTGCTGTTATGTGAGAGCCTGGTCCTTTGCTACCCAGCATGCACTGTCATCCCTCGATCCTTCTGTCGAACCCTGGACGAGGTCCATTTGGGGGCTGTTAGAGGAAAATGTTGCTGTGAACATACGTGAACAGGTCTAGTGTGTGTATGTGTGTGAGTGTGTGAGTGACAGTGCGTGTATGTGTGAGAGTGTGTAGATTATGAAACAAGTATGCCAGGTGTGGAGTTGTTAGGATGTTAACATGTACGAGCTCTCTAGATGCTGCCTCGCTGCTTCCCGGAGGGTTTGGACCTTTGCGCACTCCCAGCAGTGACGTGGGAATGGCTGGCTTACTTCTTTACATCAGTTAGACACTGACTCTGGGTCTGGTGGTGTGTTAGTCTGTCTCTCTGTTCCTGTCTGTCTCTGTCTCTCTGTCTCTGTCTCTTTTTCTCTCTCTAAGACAGTGTCGCCCCAGCTGGCCTGGAGTTTGCTAGGTCTCCTGGGCTGGGCTCATCCGTGTAGCAGCCCTTCAGCCCTAGCTTCCTGAGTTCCGGGATTACAGGCACGTGTCACCCCATCATGCCTGTGTGATCCCGGAGGGGGAGCCCAGGGCTTTGTGCGTGCTAGGTGAGCCCTCGGCCAGCTGAGCTGCCTCTCTAATTCGTGTTTTTGTTATTGTAATTGTGACTCTTTTGAACAGAGAAACAGCACCCATGTAAGGCAGGCTTAGCTTATTTCATCAAATTGAAAAGTAGACAGAAATGGAGCTAGCAGAGGCAATGAAAGTAATCGGCTGTTGGTCCCCAGGCTGTCGCAGGTGCTGGAATGGTGCCACAGTCCCCCACCCCACTCTGGGCTTCCTGGATCCCCGACTCTCTGGCCCTCTATGGCAAGTGTGAACTAAATCGAGAGCTCCGACCAACGGCTCTGACGTCCTTTCTGACCCAGGGCCTGCACCTTCAAGCTTGCCTCCTTTCCCCTTCTGTTCCTGTAAATCGTCCCCATGACACACAGCACAATTCCCACAGCAGGCCCCATGACCACATTTTAAAATTCCCCTGCCTGTGCTCTTCCTGCCAAGGGCTCCATAAGAGCTGGCTTTGGGAATTTTCCTCTCACTTTATGCTGACCAGACTTATACTTGATGGTTGCTGTCTCCCGTCCTTAAATGCTGTGTGTGAATTTTGTTTGGTTGTGATAAGAACACAGGGGACATTTGTTGTTCAAAGCATGCGTGCTGTGTGATGAATCATGGACGGGTCCTCTGGCATTTAGCTTCTGCTGTGGCCAGCTTTAACCCAGACACCAAGGCCCTGGAATTTGTGCTCTCACCAGACTGCGTTCCCCTCACAGTTTGGAGGAAGACTGATCCTGGGGGATGCGCCACAGGTTTGTTTTTTTTTTTTTTTCACACTCTGGAAATTAGTTTATCGTTAGTATTGTTGTTGCTTGGCCTTGAGTTTTCATGTGACTGGTGAGTTTAAAAGCCCTGGTGCTGTCGCCCAGGGGTGGAGGTGCAAAGCCGTGCTCTCCACACAAGGCTGCATGGGAACTGTCCAGGGCTTGTTGGGCCCCCATCCCCAGGCTCTGCCCTGGGGCCTCTGACTCAGTAGGTCTGAGGCAAGACCTTCAGACCTTCATTTAACGAGTTTCAGGTAGGGAAAGGCTACTGGCCAAGGACCCCAGTGGAGAACTTTCTGAGTGGAGGTGGTGCCTGTGGCAGTGTTGGTGAGAATTGTTAAGATAAAATGTGTTCAGTAATTACCAACCCGCCTAGACATAAGCCATCATCTACCTTATTTCCTTAAGTGACTTATATTTGGGAGGACAAAAGACAATCAATGCAATTATTCTTTTAAAATGTTTTTATTCCATTTATTAGTGAGTGTGTGGGTGTGGGTGCACACAGGCCATGGTGTGTGTGTTGGAGTTCAGAGACAACAGTGGGAGCTGGTTTTTTTTTTCTCTCTCTCACCACATGGGTCCCAGGGATTAAACTTGGGTCACTGGGTCAGCAAACACCCTTATCTGCTGAGTTTATTGACTCCAATTAATTTATTTCTTTATTTTTGAGACAAAGCCACGTGATGTAGTCCTGGTTGGCCTGTAACTCACTATGTAGACCAGAAATCTACCTGCCTCTGCCTCTTGAGTGCTGGGATTCAAGACATGCCATACCATCCCCAACCCAGTACAATTATTTTTAAACTTGGTTTACCAACTTGCCATACCCCTACTGTGTGCCAGATCTACTCAGTTCATCCTGGAAAGGGCCCAGGCCTTGGCCCCACTGAAGCTGCAAGGGATGCAGCTGAGGCTGGAGTTGAGCAGGAAGGCACACCTAGCGATATGTGTGGACATCCTAACAGATGATGCATCAGTGGGTGACTGTGCAAAGTCTTTCTTTCCTCGGCCCCAGGGCTGCTTGAGTCTCCTGCAGTTGTCTCTGTTTCCAGTCTTTTCCTGAGCCACCGTGTGTCACATACGCTGGGGCTTTCTAGTAAGCAGGTAGTGCTGTGGAGGTACAAGTTCACCATCGTTACAAGGAGTCTCCCTCGGGGCTGGGCTTTCAGGAAGCCCCTCAGAAAGGAGGAAGCTTGTGCTGAGTTGAGGGAGTGAGTGGACCCAGATATGCCTTGATGTGGTATGCAGGGCTGGTTCCATGATGGGAAGGAGCAGGGGTGTAAAGAGTCAGGAAGAAAGTTCTGTTTTCTGGCCCTGGGGTGCGACTGGGAGAAGAGGGTGAGTGAACTGAGGGGTGCTGGCTTTCCTGGTGCCAAGGCCACTTCAGACCCTAAGGTGCCTTGGGGAGATGGAGTATGCACAGGGAACAGCTGGGTTTCACATGCAGCCGGAATGGGGGCCCAGCAGTTCTCCAGGTCTGATCCCTCAGCTTGTAGAAATGCAAAGTCTTGGTCCCCGCTCCAGATGCCGTGAGACATAAAATAGTCCCTATATGACAATCCAATGGATGCTGCTGAGGTTTGAGAACAACTGGGCCAGGGGTTCTTCCAACTGTCGTGGAGGGGTACACTGTGGAACTGCACAGGAGAGTGATTTGAGCTGTGTGCACCAGGGTGGATGAGGCTAAGGACTGGCAAGGAGGCTGTGGGGTCCAGCTGAAGGAAGAGCATGGGACATGCAAGGAACAGGTTTCTGTTGACCTTTTAGCTAATGTGCTGGGTTTTCTGACAGCTTGCTCTTGACTCAGGAGCCTTGGAGAAAGTGGATATCTGAACCGTCACCCTCATCCAGGGCTGGGGTCCAGTGCTCAGGGCCCTGCTCAGCATGGGTGGCCTCCTGCCGGTCACATCTGACATCTAGCCAGGCCTCCTTTTACAGTACTGTGGCTTTCACATTTCAAACTAATTGCTCACTTAGAGGCAGCCTGGGGGCCATGGCCTCAGATCATCTCTGGGAGCCTTTGCCTAGATAGGTATCAACTGCCTCTGTTCCCTCACCTCCTTCTTTATTCCCTGACAGGCTAAGAACCACAGAAATTGCCTGGGATCCACAATTAGCATTAATGGACTTGACTTGTCCCATCAGGCATTTCTGGGGTTAATGTCTGGCAAGATGTATGAGGCTGCCCCTGACCTGGAAGCTGTGGAAAGGAAGGGCGACCATGGTGAGACTTATGTGCATTACCTGAGGATTCTTAGAGAGGCTTTCACTGCGGGGTTCCTTTAGCTGGAGCCTGGAGGACCCTGAAGTGTTTGTTTTCACACTCATGAATGAGGCATTTACCTAGCTCTAAACATGATGCCTACAGCTTTGTAAGGGAACAGACTCTGTAATCCTTGCTGCTTTTCAGAGGAGCTGAGCAGTCACTGATGCACATTTTTACAGGTAGAAACAAACCTCGAAACAAAACATCAGTGGCCGTGGGTGGGGGAAGGTGGATCGATACAGGAGGCCAGAGCATCCTTTGAGAGGAAAGCTTGGAGCCTGGCATTTGAGCTGGGGTTTCACTTTTTACATCCTTCAGATGTAACATGAATCTTAAACAGTCTTATTAATAATAATAATAATAAAATGGAGCCAAATATTGGGGTGAAAGCTGAAGATCAGAGAAAACAGAACAAGCCAGCCACTTTCTTACCTCTGAGAAATCCTCAACCTCAAGAGCATGAATTCCTGTTTCCTCAGGCCTTATAAACCTTTCTGCTTCCTGCCATCACTTCCTGGGATTAAAGGTGTGTATCTTTCCCAAGCAAAGACGTGAGATCTCAAGTGCTGGGGTTAAAGGTGTGTGTCACCACACCTGGCTCTGTTCCCAGTGTGGCCTTGAACTCAGAGATCCAGACTGATCTCTGCCTCCTAGTGATAGGATTAAGGGTGTGTGCCACCACTGCCTGACCTCTATGTCTAATTTGGTGGCTGGCTCTGTCCTCTGATCCTCAAGGCAAGCTTTATTAGGGTACAAAATATATCACCACATCCAGACCTAGAGCTGATTCTCCTGTTCGCAGCCCATAATGGCACACAGCTGTCAGTCCTCTGCATTTTGGCTTTCCTGGTAAATCCTTGTGGATCACCCACTGTGACAAGAGCCACAGGTGGGGGTGACAAGGACAGTGATGATGATGTTAACAGCAGTGACAGGCAAGGCACCACACACCCTGCTTTATGTGGCTTTATCCAGCATGCACTGGGAATTGTCCTTGGTCTTAAGCAATGTGAGTGGAGTGAAAGTGTAGCCCAGCCTTGAGGTTTGGGCTGGCTCAGACCTGGCATCGCAGACCAGTGCAGGCAGCCATCCCTTTATTGTGTCCTGCTCTCTGGAGAAGTCACCATGTGCTCTGGTGAGTCACAGCTAGTGGGGATGTGAGCAGCTACTGAGGGCTGTCCTAGGTTGTGTTTCAGCAGGGTCCCCTGTGGAGAGCAGTTCATCTCTGCAGCTCTGAGGAGGCTGTTTCACTCTATGGTGATGGTCTCTTAGGGCTGGAAGGTGCTTCAGTGCACACTGCTCATCACCTGTTGGAGATCGTGCACAAGCGTGTGTGTGTGTGTGTGTGTGTGTGTGTGTGTGTGTGTGCGCACGCGCGCGCGCGCATAAATCAGAGGACAGACAATCTCTGGTGGTGGTCCTCAGGAATTGTTGTTGTTGTTTTGTTTTGTTTTTGACAAGGTCTCTTTCTGGCCAAGAACTCAAGGGTTGACCAGTGAGCCTGGAGCCTTCATTCTGCCTCCTCAGGGCCAGGATTACAGCCGTACAGTACACCACTCTCTGCTTTGGGAGAACAATTTTCTTACAGAGAATGTGAATGTTAGCTGAGAGGCCCCTGGCGCGGAGCTCTGGCTTTCCTTTGCTACTCGTTTTAAAGTAGGGCTAAGTGTGACCCTAGCTCAGCTTCAGGAGGCCTGGCCTGAACTTTGGAAACACACCAAGCTCATAGAAAATAGACTCCTCCTTTGCAGAGAGGTGCACACAGGAGTCCAGAGAGACATTTTCTTTGCTAGAAATCTGCTGTGCCGTTCTAGGGAGCACCGGCCTCTGAAACCATCTGTTCCCAACGGTGCAGTTTTCAGATCAGTTTTCTGACCCATTTTTAGGTTCTGTTTCATCAATAAAGGGTTAGGTGGAGTGTGTGTAAATATTTCATTTCAGTTTGGCGAAAAGCAGATGTTGGGCATTGTGAAGTTATTTATTCCTACCTGGTTTGGGGTCTGGTCTGGTTTCTGTAATTGCTAAGGGTTGGTTTCTATTTTGAAGACTCACGTGAGGAGGTCAGTGGCGTGACTAGCGAGCATAGGTCCCAGCTGGGAGGTGTGCTAGAAACAGACCCTGTTTTTAAACAGAATATGCAAAATGTGCTCCCATAAGGAAGCTGGTTAACATCACACCCACCTCGCAGTTTGAGATCTTCTTGGTACTGATGTGTTGTTCCGCTCATACTAATAAGGGTGATAAAGTTAGGCCAAAGCAGACTGGGCATTCTCAACATTCCTTTCCTAAAGTAAAACTCTAGGTACTCTAGTCCCAGCCACTCTAAATCTGGATCAAGACACAACACGCAGTCTTGTGTGCTCATGGACTGAGGGGTGAGTGTGACCCAAGCAGTCAGATTCAGGAACTCAGGACTCTTCTCACTAGGATGAAATGCCTTAGTGATGACTGTTATCTGTTAAAGCAAAACCAAATTGTTATTTTTTTCTGTAGGAGTTCATAATAATAGCAGCCTGTCCTAATTTTTATTTATTTTAACTAAAATGGAACAGAAGGACCAGCAGGATGGCTCAGTAGGTAGAGGCACTTGCTGCTGAGCCGTGTGGTGCAAGTTCAATCCCCAGGACCTGTGTATTAGTAGGAGAAAACCTACTCTTGCAAGTTGTCTTCTGACCTCCGTGTATACGTCATGCCATGCATGCACCCACACATCATAAGTAAACAGAAAATAAATGTAAAAAATTTAATAAACTATATATGTATGTGTGTGTATATATACATTACAAAAAAATAAAAATAAAGTGGAACAGAAAGCAAGTTAATGTTTTATGTAGCCTACTGTCTTAGTTTGGGTTTCTCGTGCTGTGAAGAGACGCCTTGACCACGGCAACTCTTATAAAGGAAAATATTTAATTTGTACTGGCTTATAGTTCAGAGGTGTAGTTCATTGTCATCATGGAGGGAAACATGGAGGGAGACAGGCAGACATGGTGCTGGAGAAGGAGCTGAGAGTTCTACATCTTGATCTCAGGCAGCAGGAGGATATACTGTGTCTCACTGGGTCTAGCTTGAGCACATATGAGACCTCAAAGCCCGCCTCCACAGTGACACACTTCCTCCAACAAGGCCACACCTACTCCAACAAGGCCACACCTCCTAACAGTGCCACTCCCTATGGGCCAAGCACTCAAACACAAGTCTGTGGGGACCATTCCCATTCAAACCACCACATGTACCAATTCTTATCAATACGACTTTAAAGGATTCAAGAGGCTTTACCCAGTTTTACTGTGGTCCTGTCTAATTTTGGTAGTTTATATTAACTATGCAAAATGATGGTTTTGATCATCACATTGTCCTACAGGTAGACCATGCCTTTCCACCCTATTCTTCCCCCTATCTCAGTATTATCCTAAGTTTAGTCAGATTTCACATTTTCTAGAAGAAAAGAGACCTGTAGATTTTATCTGTGAGATCTTTTTCATTGGCATGAGAAGGTGAGTGAGTGACTTCCAGGTTCATGTCCCTGTGACTAAGCCTAGAAAGTCACTTTCTTTGCAGTGTGTTTCAGATACCTGCCCTTGAGTCATAGGTCATATATCCGGATAAGTAAAGTGAGATAGGCAAGGTATGCTTTTTGAGCTGACTCTAGCCTAGCTTCTCTCCCATCTTGTGGTAGGAGCATGGTCTTGGGGGCATGCATGGATTTGTGGGGTGTCAGTTGTTGACTGGTTCATCAGCTCCTGTTAAGAGGAGGGGACTATTTCGGGAGACTCTCATGGGTATAAATTCAACATTAGTCTAGAAGCGTGGAACTCATGGGGCTTGAAGAATGAATGCTGCGTGTGACAGGAGACTTATCACATATTTCTGCTTGTTGGGTAAGGGTAGGGTTGGCGGCTTTCCTTAAAGATAGAAGCAGTCCGCGTCCTTTTGGAGAAGTACCAGACTTTACTTATTGTGACCTGGTCAATCCCTGATTGCTTGGATATTTGTCTGCTGTTGGTAACTACAAAAAGACCCTGTTAATCCTACACCAAGTGGAATCTTTGGGCCCATTCAACTTCAGCTTAGAATACCCCAGGGCTTCACTCAAGCCAGCGATCTGTGCTTCTAAGCTGGGCTTAATGGGGTGTGCAGAATGTACTCTGGGGACATACTTCTGGGTCTTCAGTCTGCTAGGGCTTTCTGGTGAGAAGCAATCTGGTTAGCCAGAGCCAGATGAAGCTTGTGAAAGAAAAGTTATTGCTGCTGTGTCTACTAGCCTGGGAGGATAAGAAGGCCAGAAGGATGCTGGGAGTTGATGGAAGGACGGGGGCTTCCTGGATGCTTTGCTTTATCCTCAAAATGGCTTTCCTAACTGCTTTCCTTCTTGTTACCGATTCTTGCTAATCTTTAAATAATGACAAAGGTTTATTCCTATTCCACTATGGTTTCTTTTTTGTGGTAATTTTTATTGTTTTAAGAATTTCCTAATACATATAAGGTGTTTTGATTGAGCCCACCTACCCACAGTCCCTTCCCTCTGCCATGACCATTTTTCCCTCCCAACTTCATGTGCTACTTTTTTAATATCCTGCCGAGGCTACCGTCTACTAAAGCAAGGGTAACCCCTCAGGGTCCCATATCCCTGAAGAAAACTGATTCTCCTTCAGGAGCCATCAGCTGTCAGTAGTTAGGGGTGGTACTTCATGAGCCCTTCCCATCCATGCTGGGGGTCACCTGTCCTGACTATTCGGGTCTTGTCATGCTGTCGCCGCTGTTGTAAGTTGATGTGTGCAATAGTCCTGCTGTGTCGAGCAAATAATGTTTCTCTACAGACACCTCCTTACCTCTGACTCTCAGAGTTTTTCTCCACCTGAGCCCTGGGGTAGGAGGGTGAGATTCAGATGTCTCATATAGAGCTGAATAGTTTATAGTATCTTCTCTGCCATGTCAACGTGTGCCATCTACTACAGAAGGTAGCTTCTCCAGTGAGGGTTGAGAGAGGCACTAATCAGTATTTAAAGATGAGACCTTGCGGGCAGCTTACTACTTTGTCCACTTAACGGATGACAGTATTAGGCTCTTCCTTAGCACCTATAACCTAGCCAGTCATAGATTTTTTTTGGGGGGGTGGGGGCTCAATACTCTTAATTTAAGCAGAAAGTGGTTGGTCACCCCCAATACGTTTGTGCCACTGTGTCTGCAGAGGCACATATCCCCAGGTCAGCTGCTGTGTAGCTTCAGGGTGCACCCCTGAGTACGGTTGTTGAGTATCTTTCTCTCTTGATACTGTGCATAGAAACTTCTAGTGCTGTGGAAGCTGTCACATAGGGATGAAGCTTCCAGGTTGGTACTAGTTCTTTTTCCGTGTCCTGTACCTCAAGTATGTGAGTTTCTTCAGCAATATGATCTTACCAGAAACTGCTGGCAGTTTGCAGTGTTTGGGGGTCTATGGAATGTCTTACCGTGGTTTCTTACTGTGGAATTCAGTCAACAAGTTAGATCAAAACAACTCAAATCCAAGAGAACTTATCTTTGAGGTAAGTGCTAGAAGCCACTATGCCAGAAAGGTAACCCCACCATGTTTTATAAACCTTCTAACTGAGAGGAATGTCAAGGACTAGACTGAACTTGGACATGGGAACAAAGGAACTGAGGAAAAGGCAGCTTTAAAGTTAGCATCTCTGTTTATTATTGTGTGACCTTAGTGGCTCCATTAAGAGACACGTCCTTCAATTGCTTTCCCTGGCATATGAATGGGACCTGCTGACCTGCTTCTTGTAAATAGGCTGCAGGAAAGCAATGGCTTCCATTTCTGAGACTGAGTTATAAAAGGACTGGCTGCTGTTGAACTCTCTCACATATTCCCTCCGAGGGAAGACATGCTGTGAGCTGTCCTGTTGAAAGACTCACATGGCAAGGACCTGAGGGAGGCCCACAGAAGAGGAAGTGGGCCTGCAGACCGACAGTGCATAGGAACTAACTCCTGCCGCCAACCACGTGTGTGATTTGGGAAGTGAACTTTCTTTGGTGAGCCTTAAGGTGGCTTGAGCCATGGTGGCCACCTGAGGCAGCCTCCTGGGGGAGTGAACCCAAGGTTCCCAGCTAAGCTGCAGCTGGGCTCCTGACCCACTGAAACTGGCAGGCTGTAGATGTGAGCTTGGTGATAACTCGTTGTATCTCACTCTATATATCACATGCAGTTTAGTTAAATGGATCTCTCTCCCTGGCAGAGGCTGCTCATGGAGTAGTGAGAATACAGGGTCTTGAACCAAACCTGTCTGGCTTTTCCACTTACTGGTTGTGTGGTCTTGGGAAAGTCACCTGACTACTGTGTGCCTGTTTCCCCACAGTGGATGGGAAATGGAGTTTTTAGCTTTCAACTTCTGTGTTCTGGGAAGACTAGCTAAAAAGGGGGAGGGTGTGGGTTCCAACTGCCATAGTCCACACTCTTTGCTACTGTGAGCAGAAAGAAAGGGCATCACTAGTGACCTTTTGAGATTCCAATGAACTGCATAAATACCCCACCAGGTGGTTTCTGTCTGTCTGAGGGCAGGTGTGCAGTTGGAGGGGCAGCTGTGAGGCCTGTGCAGCCAATACCTTGGGGGGTGGCTGCCCTGATTCTTAAAGGCTGTTACTAAGAGTGATCTCAACAGTGTTGTGAGCTAGCCCAGAAGCAAATGATCATGGTGTGCATTTTTCTATCTTTATTGTTTCCTCGGGGCCAAACCCATTGCATCTGTAACTCATGCCACAGACTTGGAGAGCAGAACTCATCTCTAAACTCAATCATATGTTTAAGAAAAGACTTCTGCTTGGATTGTGGCTTTCATCAGCTGGCTTCTGAGTTACTGGGCCTGATTTCTAGCCAGAGGAGTCAAGACTTGTGACATTTAAGCTTATTGACAAAATGCAAATGCCCTGCTAGGGGCTAGCTTTCTAGAAGACTCAGCATTAAAAAACAAATGACTCCGGGAGTGGATGGGGGTCTTCCAGTCCTCAGCTGGGCTCCGTGTGGATTGTGAATTGTGTACATGTCTCACATACAGCTAGGCCTTTTCTCCTGTCCTCTTCCCTCCCTCCCTTCCAGTTCCCCCTTCCCTCTCCTCCTTTTCCCTTGCATCCCCTCGTTCCTCTCTTCAGTTCTGCTCTAGAGAAAGCCTTTTCCCCCCATGCTAAAATAAACACCCTCCCCCAAAGCAACAGCCGGTCTCCTCAGCTTCTGAGTCACTCGAGTCTTTCTGTCTTCACTTCATCAGCTCTCCAGCAGAAAAATAAGATTGTGTTCGATTGACATGCCGTCCTGCTGGGTGCCAAGCCACATCACACAGTTTCTGTGTGTTCCTTGTGATGACATGGTGGAAAACCCCCAGCAGACCTCTAACAAGCTAGGTGCTGGCGATTCATCTAGAATCAGCGAGGACTATAATAATTTACCCATTTTCCCTATTAGAGCAACACGACACACGTGGAGGCAGCCGGCCCTGCACGAACACAAGCATGCGTTAATGGGGACGCCATTAATAATTCACCTTAATAGTGTAATAGTTGCCATTTTTGTGACCAAAAATTTGCTTCAAGCCCTGCTTTATGGATGAAAAGTAGGATCAATTAATATTGAGTGATGACAGCCTCCCTGCTGAGAGAAAATGGGACATCTTCCTGTCCTCCACTGCCTTGTGACTAAGAAATAGCTTTTCTTAATTGTATGGAACAGAGGAACCCGGGGGATGTAATTCATTTCTCTCCAGCTTGCAATGCAAATTGAAAGTAAAGAAAAATAATCTTGTAGGGAGCAGCAGGGCCAGGGCTAACTGGAGGATTTCTGGGAATAAGCAGGGCTTCCCTGAGACGGGTTCACCGCTGACTAGCACTGCCCCAAGCACATCTATGTCGGAAATCCCCCGGTGCCTCTCTGGAGCGCTGTTTGCCTGGAATCCCTGACCCAGGCCTTCCCATGGCCCTTCCCTGTCCAGCCTCAGAATGTGCTCCAGCCATGGTCTCTTCCCACCTGCTTGGAGCATGCTCAGAGCCCTCACCCGCCTTCACATCCTGCTTTGTCTGATGCGTGGAGCCTCATCCTCTTCAGTCTTACTGTTTCATCCTCCAGCTGTTATGGGGTCTCCCATCCATAAATAAACTCCATGACTGCCAAGGTCCTGGCCAAGTCCTTAGGGCCTCAGTGTTGAGACTCTGAGTGACTGAATGAGTGATTAATACAAAATATCCGTAATGGCGATAAATTTTAAAGCCTTCTTTGAAAGTATGTCACTGCCAAGTAGGTAACATGGTCTCAATCGACCGTCCAACTCTTGTTTGGTGACATTATTCTGATATGTTTGTGCCAGTGGCCAGAGGTCTCAGATTGAAACCACCCCACTGACTGAGTCCCAGGCTGAGGCTTTGGATTGGGCCCTCAAGCCCAGGATGAACAGTTCCTTATATATTCAGCATTGTTTCCCTTCTTGGACTCAAAGTACCTGGCACCAGGAACCTTTTCTGTCTCACTGACTGCTCCGTCTTCAGCATCTCTAATATCATGGAGCTGGTTCTAGAGTACCTGTAAACACCAGGGTGACGTCTGAAACAGAGGATGAAGACCTTCTTCTATCTCCCCCTCCCCTATTTTAAGAGCCTCAGGGCTCAGCTGGCAAAGGAAAGATGTAGGTAGCATGGCCCCCACCTACTTGCATATGAGAACCAGGAGTGGCATCTGGAGCTGGAGCTTGGCCCTCCTAGCTGGCCCCCAGACCCGCATCCTCTACCCTCCCTTTGTTAGCATCTTGGAGAAGTCCCACAAAAGACCACCATCCATATATGCAATCAACAAGAGCATTTATTATCTCCAGAAAGCTTCCAGCATGCTAGGGCCATCCATCCCACACAAAGGCAAATGGCCATGACCCTGAGGGGGATGTGTGGGCTCCTTTTGAGCATAGCCAAGGGGAGGTCCTAAGGCAGTTAGGTCATTTTAGATATGATTGGCTCAAGTAAGTGGCAATCATATTAGTGCGTTCTAATTGGCCAGGGCTAGTTGGGCTGGGGAGGGATACAGGTTTCCATTTTTTGGCAGGCCTGGACAAGTCCCAGGCTTCGTCCTTATTTGGTTATCACTTTGAGCTGTTTATGGCTCAGGCTTGGACTGTATGTAACAGGCCTCCTGGTCCTTGCTGTTGGGGGTGTTGGAGTTTAAGGTTGTCCTTTGTTTGTGGCTCCTCCTTAGAAATTGCCTGCTCAGTTCCAAAAAGCAGGGACCGAGGCCTAGTTCTTACTGAGTTACAAAGCTGTCATGATACTGGCCGGGCCCTCTCACCTCCTGCAGAGGCTTTAAACACTGTCATTCTCATGAGTGAGAACAAAGTCCCAGCCAGTGTGGTTCCTGGGTGGCCTGGATCATCTTCCTGGCTTAGTCTGAAGCAGGTTTCAGATGGATTGGGAGGTGGCAGGGTGATTGGCCTTGCTCAGATGGATCGGGCTTGCCATCTAGCTCTTTCACTCTTAGATACAACAGAAGTAAGGAGACACTTGGGAAACTCCTGGGACAGCCAGGCCTTTCCCTGCTCCCCAACCCATGGCAGGGATCCAGTTTCCCCTTGGACATTGGGATCAGCTTCTTCCCCTCAACCAGTGTGACAGCCACTCTCTTTATGTTCCTGCAGCATTGGCAACACAGAATGCTCACAGGTCAGTCTGTCTCCTGGACCCTAAAACCATTGCTGTGTCTGGTGTACACACACACACACACACACACACACACACACACACACACACACACGACACAGCACAACAGACAGATGCCTCCCAACTGGCAGGTTCCAAACTCATGGGGCCAAGAAGAAGCATCCTAAGTGCCCAGTGCTTGGAGGAGGGGCCGAGCTGACCCCTCTGCCCCACTGCGGTGTTGACTTGCATATATTGGCTGCAGGAGATATAGTCAGTGTGGTTTATGCTCCTGTCCTGAATGTGTACGCTCCACCTGCTTGGGACATGGCTGCATAACTGGCTTCCCAGGCAATGTCGCATTGATGCGTGGTTCTTTAGTAAACAACGGCAAACACGCAGAATTTGGGGAACATGGTGGTGGCTGAGGCACTATTGACTTCAGCACCACGCTGCATGAGAAGCAGTTTAAGGTCATTGGTGGAAGCCTGGGTTGTTTTTTGTTTTTGTTTGTTTGGTTGGTTGGTTGGTTTTAGGTTTTTAAGACAGGGTTTCTCTGTGTAATAGCCTGTCCTGGATCTCTGTCTGTAGACCAGGCTGGCCTCAAACTCACAGAGATCCATCTGCCTCTGCCTCCTGAGTGCTGGGATTAAAGGCGTGCGGCCTGTTTTGTTTGTTAGCTTTTCATTTGCCTCCTCGAGTGGTTTCCAGACACCCATCGACCGCAGTCCCTTGTTCGCAGCACCACCTGTCACCAGAGGCTGGGCAGAGTCAGCCTGTGCTTCTCCTATGGGAGGGAGGTGAACAGCAGCCTGGACGGCTTAGTCAGCACGTTATTAGTCGTCCGTGCTGTGTCGGAGTAGAGCTGGTATCGTGATGGAAGCCATAGCCTGGTGTGGCACAGGCCTGGTGAGGTCCTGGCTCGTCTGTCTGTGACCTTCTCTCCGGAGAGCTACCTGGCTCCTCTGTGTTACCTTTGGTGGAGTCTGGGCCCTGAGGTGATGCTCAGTGAAGGTGCTGTTTTGTTATCTCACATCTAGGACGTGCAGCACTGAGCACACAATTTCCTGCCCTAACAGAAAGGATGGCGATGGTTCTCCAGCTCTTTCTTCCTTTCCCAAAACAAGGGTGTCTGAATCTGCTCTTCCTGGGGCCCTGTTTACCTTTAGGATGGCGCTGTATCATTGGTGCAGCAGGGCAATGTGGAAGGTGTGGTGATGGGCACTGGCAGAACAGAAGACAGGCGTGACCAGGTGGTGTGAGACAAAACTTTTCCTGGGGAGACACAACACACACATCTACTCACCCCAGAGAGGGGGCCCACGACAGACCGAAGTCCAGCTTTGTGAACCAGTGGGATTTATTGGGATATGGGCGAGGGTCACTTACAGGGGCAGAGATGACTCACAGGCAGCCGCATCACCAGGGCCACCCCAGCATGGTGACAGCTCACAAAGGTGAGGACCCTGGAGCACACTGCACAGCCTGCAGCCAGCTCAGCAGGTTGTGGAGTGTCCTTTCCAAGTGACTGTTCTAAACCTCTCCAGGCAGCGTAGCTGGTTTCTGTTTCTCCTAGGCAGCTGGTCTGAGAGTCTTCTTGGTAGCTTGGCTTCACTTTTCTGAGAGGTTCTCCAAGGTTTTATTGTTTACTCTGGCAAGGAGGGGCCTCGTGGATCTGGTCAGTTTCAGGGACTTCCTGAAGCTATTTTGAGTTGTTCACCTCCTTCTTAAAGAGCTTCCCTCTACATGGAATGTTTCAGTTTCTGAGGGAACTATTAAAACCTGGTTAGTCAAGAGTGATTGACAGGTGTCTACCAGGGGAGCTGGGCAGGGCAGCTTGGGGAGAAGCTCACTGTCTGAGGGGAAAGCCATAGGGAAACTCAGTCACCGAGTGCTCAGAGTGCTCAGGGATCCAGAGTACTCTGGCCAGCCTCATCTCATTTAATTATGCAATTATAAGAAACTTTGACGCTCGCTGTATTTATCAGTGTATATGATAGGAAGCAGATGAGTTCTGGAATTTTGGCCCTGGATGGCGTTCCCCAGGGACCTAGTATTATGATGTCTTGCCAGACTTGGGGATGGAGGTCGTATGCTTTGGCCAACTGTGTTGCATTGTGCTAAAGAAAGCGGCAGCAGGGGATGGTAGTCTGAGATTGTCATTTGTGTGTGTACACGTGGATGTTTTGATGGGTGTTCACACCACTTCCTCAGGAAATCCAAATGGAAGATGGGTTGTTCTTGATGAGGACATTTATGGATAGGAGCGATTTCCAGGAAAGGACCCTGTAACTCCCCTCCTCCCAGCCAAGTCGGATACTTGGCCCTGTGCAGATGAAGGCACTGAGGCCATTGGTAGAAAAAGAACTTGATAAGGCGTGTCTTTCTGGCCGGACTGCCAGAAGACTCTAGACTGCACGCCCTGAGTAGACTGTCTCCCTAGCTTTTGATCATTTAGCCTGGGAATACCCTGCCTCAGTTTCCAGAGCTGTCATGCTTGTGTGAGGAGACCAGAATGCAGGCCTGTGTAAACCATCATGTGCTAGGACAAAGCCTACCTCTAGTTCCCACAAGGAGCCATGCTCTCTGGAGTTCCCATATCTCTTGTGTTTGAGAATGTTCCAGCTGAGTTCTCACATGCGCTTCTTGGCCCGGCACATACCAGCCAGAAATTCCTGGAATGCTGGTGGTTTCTCCGTTTCTCTCTGCTTCCTGGCCTCAATCGTTGAAATGGGGTCTCGTTGTGAGGAGGCATTTTGAAGGTTCAAAGGATGACTGGACCAGAGGCTCCTGGCTCTGACTTGTACACACTTATTTAGACATTTCTCCTGCTTCCTCACATTCAATGCTTAATTAGCAGAAATGTTTCATTCCTGAGGCTGGGTTTCAGGGAGGAAGAGCTATGTGGGGAAGGACACGTTGCCTCTCTTGATGGCTTCCTGTCCTAACATCTGTTTGTTTGTTTTTTTTTAAGGCAAGTCCCAAATTTTATAAACAGTGACACCCCTGCCCACAGTGTGACTTTCTCTCCATACTTCTCAGGCAAGTTTTAAGTTTTAACCTGCCGCTTAAACTTCATTCGTGCCAGATCTGTAAAGAAGAAGAGCGGGGACCGCAGGAGTCTTGTTCAGGAGGCTCATGGCCCTGTCTCCGTGCACAGAGCTCTGTGATTGTGAGGTTTGTGTGTGGAGTAAGTTCCCAGGCCCTGTGTGGGTGCCCAGAAAGTCGACGACGATGACGATGGTGTGGTGGTGCTTCTCACGTTCTAGGCAGGTGCTCTAACCCTGCCAGCAATTTAAGAAGGAGTAATGGACCGTTTCTGCTCTTGGCTTCCTCCTCTCCTCCGCCCCCTTTCTAGTGGCTTCCGATTTGCTTGCACATGCACTGCTTCCCAGGCCCTGTGAACTGTCACAGCAATCCGGAGGAATGAATGGGTCCTGTGCCTCTTGGCATTTTCTGTACGGCAGCCGAGGTGCAAAGGGGGGCAGAATAACTCACTGGGATTTGAGCCTTGGGTGCCTGACCTCAAGGCCTGTGATGGTAAGTGTAGTGCGTATTCCCCTTGCCAGGACAGACACCTGGTTTAGCCTTGTGGCTCTTTTTTTTTTTTTTTTTTTTTTTTTTTGCTTTAAGAAAAAAAAAGACTTGTGGTGCTATATAAGTATTATCAGCTTTGATTTGCAATAACACACTATTATGTGTCTTTGTGACTTATTTAAAAATGGAGTTTTGATCAGAAACTTGGTCCTTGAGTTTCACTTGTTCCTAGAAGAAGACGTATATATTTAAAAAATCTACTGTATTGAGCAACTTCGAGAACACATGTAGAAAGTAGTGACCATTCACATTTCAAAAATCCTTTATTCATTTTTACTTTATGTGTGTGAGTGTTTTGCCTGCATGTATGTATATGTGCTATGTGTAGACCTTGTGCCCGTGGAGTTCAGAAGGTGTTAGAGTCCCTGGAACTGGAACAGGTAGCTGTGAGCCACCATGAGGGAGCTGGGTACTGAATCTCGATCCTCTGCATGGGCGGCAGGTGCTCTTAACAGCAGGGCCTCGTCTCCAGCCCCGACTTGGATTTTAATTCGGCAGCTGGAGTATATGTGAAACTTTGCTTGCTTGAGTGTATTTTAGCTTTGAATAACTTCATGTTACATGTTGAATGAATGCTATTTTAGTTTGGTTTCTGTTTCTGTGATAAAACATTGACCAAAGATGTTTTGGAGAGGAAAAGATTTATTTCAGCTTGCAAATTTTGTCCATCTTTGATGGAAGCTTAGGCAGGAACTGAAGCAGAAATCGTGCAGAAGCACTGCTTACTGGCTTGCTCTCCATGACATGCTCAGTTTGCTTTCTTATACATATACCCTAGGACCACCTGCCCAAGGGTGGCACCACCCACAGTGGCCTGGCCACTCCCACACTCATCTTTAACCAAGAAAATGTTCCACAGACTTGCCTACAGGCCAGACTTACAGAGACAGTTCCTGAATTGAGGTTCCTTCTTCCCAAATGACTCCAGCTTGTGTCAAGTTGACAAAACATTCATAATTAAGCCCTTTTCAGTGTGGTGTACAAATATATCACTGTTAAACCACAACCTTTCCTTTTGTATTGATTTCCAAGATCTCCTATTAATATAATATAAAAATACTACAACTTTGTAAGTCCCACAGACTTTAAAATATCCACACTTTAAAAGTTCAAATTCTCTTTAACATATCCAACATGTCTTTAAAAGTCTGAAATCTCCCTACTGTGATCTGTAAAATAAAATCAAGTTACTTACTTCTCATTCCGAAAGGGAAGAACCAGAACATAGTTGCCATTAGATCAAAGCAAACCCATCACCCAGCTGTGTAAGTCAAGTCCCACAATTCCCAGCGTTAGACTTCACTCAGGACCGTCAGGGCTGCTGGGCAGCTTCACCTTTCCAGCTCTGCTGTCCATAGCACACATAGCTTGTCTTGGAGTCTCAGGCGGCTCCACTCTGTGTCTGCTGCTGGCCTTGGGGATGCCCTACGGCCCTTGCATCTCCTCAGGTCTCCACTGCAACTGAGGCTACACCTTCACCAATGGCTTCCTGGCGGCTCCTTCGGAACCCTGACCCCCCTCATGGTACCACGCCTCAGTTCCTCTCCATGACCCCTTAAATCTTGGGGTTTCCAATGCAGTTGAGGCTGCACTTTCGTCAGCGGCCTCTCTCCACAGAGACAAACCCTGCCACATAGCGCCAAGACTCAGCTGCTCCCTAGGATCCATCCCTTCATGCTTTCACAACCAGTATCACGTGGCAGTGTCTCACACACGACACAGTTTGGCTCCCAGCTGGAGATGCAGACTCGGCCCAGCTCTGGACGACAGCTGCTGTGTGCTGACTAAGGAAATGCTTTCCAGAAGATTCCACTTCAGCGGTGCTGGTCTCTTACTAACCACGGCTCGTTCTTCAGCCCCAGATGATCAGCAACCACAGACTTTTTAATTAGAAGTATTACACGCAGGACCCTGATAGAACCTCCTCTCTCCTCTGAAGTTCACAGGCCTCTGTTGTCTGCATGTCCCTCCACACTCCTGTCTTCCATGCTTTCATAACAGTGGCTCCTTAACCTCTGAGCATTTTCAGACCAGAGTTCCAAATACTTCCCCAGTCATTTCCCCCCAAGTAACATGATTGGTCCATTCCAGTAAACCTCACACCCCCAGTAGAAACTTCTGTAAAATACCAAGACCAAAATAAATCTGAGGAGGAAAAGGGCTTAGTACCCCTACCTCTCTCAGGTCACACTGCCACCCTGAGAACTCAGGCCAGGAACCTAGAGGCCATGGTGGATCGCTGGCTGCTTCCTGGCCTGTTCGATCTGCTTTCTTATACAACCCAGGAAACCTGCCCAGGGGTGGCAACTGTCCACACTGGGCTGGGCCTGCACACATAAAACATTAATCAAGAAAATGCCTCATAGGCTCACCTAAAGGCCAGTCTGATGGAGGCAGTTCTTTGGGTGAAGTTCCTTCTTTCTGAATGGCTTTGACTTATGTCACTGACAGAAAAACTAATTAGCAATGGTAAAGGGATCAGTTACAACTGCTTTAAAATCGGTGTTTGAAAATTATCTTCACGGTGACTTGGGGTGGATCCTCATGAGCCGTCATTTTTCTTGAGAGACAGCCACGGTTTCTGCAATCATTTGGATTGTACAATGGACATTGTGATTATGTTGTGGACAGTCTAGCTTCTGTTATATTCTTCTCATGAGTGCTGGTTTTGTTTTTTGCCAAGAAGCAGTTGGATCCCTGCTGCAAACTCTGCTTTTGAGAGGGAGTAGCAGCCTGTGTGTCCTCTCAGCCTTGGGCGGGCAGCTTGGACAGTGCCCTGTGTATGTGACGTGCCTCATGTGGTGGTTTAGGGATTGGCCAGAACTTTGAGCAGAATTTCTACACAGAATTCAGGGGTTTCCCTTCTCTGGGTCTCTCCTTTCTCAGATTCCCTGTTTCAGTGTCTGAAACAACCAGAGCTGTATTCCCTCTCTGCCTCTCTCTCTCTCTCTCTCTCTCTCTCTCTCTCTCTCTCTCTCTCTCTCTCTCTCTCTCTCTCTCTTTGGTTTTTCGAGACAGGGTTTCTTTGTGTAGCTTTGCGCCTTTCCTGGAGCTCACTTGGTAGCCCAGGCTGGCCTCGAACTCACAGAGATCCGCTTGCCTCTGCCTCCCGAGTGCTGGGATTAAAGGCGTGCGCCACCAACGCCCGGCTCCCTCTCTGCCTCTTGAAGCCAGTGAAACTGTATGTTTGTCTGAATTTTGGCTTGGTTTTGTGGTCCACAGTCTGAGGTCCATCTTAGGCTAACAGCCGTCACCAAATCTCACCTGGTACAGCTTTCACTTCCCTCCCATGTCCTCTGCCCTCTGCCCCTCTGCCTTGCCACTCATGAGATTCTTTGATCTTTTTTCATCCAGAGTTATATTTCTATCTGTAGGAGAGTTGGTCTGAGAGGAACTTCCTTAGTCATCTGACTAAGGAACGATCTAGAAGCACAAATACCATCATCACCCGTGTGTGTGTGTGTGTGTGTGTGTGTGTGTGTGTGTGTGTGTGTGCCCACACATGTGTGGGTGTGGGGCAGAAGGGAAGCCTCTGGTGTTGTCCTATGGTTGCTGTCCACCTTCTTTTGGAGATAGGGTTCACCAGACTGGAGTTCACCAACTAGGCTAGGCTAGGCCAGCTGGCCAGTGAACCTGACCGTCTTTGCCAGACCTGGGATCACAAGTGCACAGCTCCGTGCCCAGCCCCTCTTAAAGTGGTCCAGGCACTCAGAGTCAGGTCCTCATGCTGGTGTGGCCAGCATTCACTCACATCTTCCTGGGCCTGCTGTAACTGTGCATTTGGGTGGATGTTCCAGGATGGCATCTCTGGGCTCTTAGTGATGGAAGGACCCATGTTCCTGATTTGTAGCTTGGTTCTTGCCCGTGTCCATCACTGTTGCTGCCCATCTGCTTCCCACTCTTGCAGGTTTTCATTAGTCGTTTCCAGGGGCAATTTCCTTCCCACTCAAAGGTTGCTAACAATACACCTGAGGTCCCTGTTCCTGAAAATTCTTAGGAAGACATCACAGGCCTCTCTTCCTGAATTAGTATTCCAGGTCAGGGTCCAATATCTGCTTATTGCTAATCCATGGTTTCCAGTGAGATATTTGACCTTTCTGGCCCTCTGTGTCATAGGGCAAAATGAGGTAACTAGGCAGGACCACCTCTGTCAACAGAAAGTCCCCGGGATATTTGGTCCTTTATCCTCTCTTCCCGTGACCTTGGTTGTATCTAGTAAGTTAAAAAGGGGAAATAGGAGAATCTTCATATTCATGGTGGGCAAGTATATGCAGGGCCATGGACCTCCTCCTGGGCCTTAGACCAGAGTATCTTCTGTCTTTCTAATTCTCCATGAAGTCACACCTTCCCATTCTACCTGCTGTGGCAACTCCAGTTCCACACCACACCTCCAGTCCCACACCACACCTCCAGTTCCACACCACACCTCCAGTCCCACACCACACCTCCAGTTCCACACCACACCTCCAGTCCCATGCCACACCTCCAGTTCACTGCCACACCTCCAGTTCACTGCCACACCTCCAGTCCCACGCCACACCTCCAGTTCTCACCTGCATGAGGCTCTTGTTGAAGGCCATATACCTCTCTCTGCAGTGGCTCTGGGAACTGGATTTTTCCTCTCATTCCTAATGTCAGTGCCCTAAATTTGTCTTGCTAGATAATTATCACAGTTTTGTAGCAGGCTACTGATTGTGATTCTTGTAAGTATAAACTTAATACTAAAGAGGAAATATGCTAATAATAATTTAAAATTGATAGTAATAACAGAAAGTCTAACTGGCTGCTGATGGTAATGTATACTATTGTGCAGTCTTTAAAAATAATGGCAGTATCGGAAAATAATAATAGTGTCTTAAAAAATGAGCAAGATGGCCACACAGGTAAAGGAGTCGCTAGCCCTGACAACCTAAGTGTGACCCTTGAAATCCACATGGTAGAAAGAGAACTGTATCCCCAGGTTGTCATGTGACTCTATACATGTACAGTATTAAACACACAGAGACACACACAGAGAAACACACACAGGGAGAGAAACAGACACACAGACAGAAATGAGCACACAGAGAGACACATTTGCAGAAACAGACACACAGACACGCATGCACAGACATAAGCACACATGCACGTTCATGTGCATGCAAACACACAGACACAGAATAAATAAATAAGTAAATAAATAATGCTAATTTTAAAAATCACCATCAACAACAGCTGACTTAGATTTGTTATGCTCAGTCATGGATTCTTAATCTGCCACTTAACACTTCGAGTCCCCAAGACAGTGGCCACACAACTCACATGCACTGCTTGGACAGTGTTCCAGATGTGAACACTGCTGACGCATAGGTGCGTAGCACAGCCCTGCCTTCTGCAGCCTCCTCAGACAGTTGCATCTGTTTCATTAGATAGGGTCATGCGTCCGGTGCTTACCTGTGGGGCAGGGACTGGTGTTCTTGTGCTTGTTTGGGCCCAAGGTTGATGAGGAACTCAAGGATTGTTGGTGGCCCGTTGCCAAAGGAAACTCCACCTCAGCGGCCGGTGCCGGATGTGGTTCAGGCACGGCGAGTGCTGGGGGCCCAGGAGGCCTTTTCCCAGCACAGAAATGGCTGCATGCCTGCCCTCGCGGGTCAGCCACCGGAAAGGGAAATGTGGGACCCTCTTGTGGCTTCACCTAATTATGTAGCCTATCTTGTTGCAGTTGTAAAGATTTAATTGCGCCATTGTCCTGGGGCGCAGGGCCTCTTCTAAGTCGTGTTTTATGATTGGTGATAATTGACTCAGTTCAGCTGGCTTCAGCCCGGCATAGTTTCCTCAGCACTTTTAATCTGTGATTTGATTTTAGCTTAACTTTTTTTCTAAATAAAGTGTTCCTATTTTTATTATTTAAAAACCCCGATCCTGACTTGTGTGTGAGGAAATGCCCTTCACTCTACTGACTTTTCTAAAGATAGGAAGAACATGGAAAAACATCCTCCAGTGTATCAGGGGCTTGGGAGAGACAATTCCAGCCACTTGTTCTGTGGGTCACGGGATGGAGACATGTCCGACAGTGCCGAGGGTGTGCCAGCCACTAAGGGAGCTCCCTCACACGCGAGGAACTCAAGATGGAATGAGGCATATAAAAAATTAACGAGAGTGAGGACTTGGACAATCCTAAAGATAAGTTTCCAAATGAAGAAGACAAAAAGCCTGTCACCCAGAAGGGAATGAGCCACATAAATTAAGCTGACAGGATTTCTGGAACATGGAGAGTGTGGGGAGGTGTCACCAACTGTGATAAATAAATACACATCACCCCATGACAGTCCCTGGTTCTCCATATTGATGCTGGTGACTTGAGTCAGCATTTTGTGGATGCCGCAGTTTTTGAGTTGGGAAGACTTGATTTATGGAAAAAAGATGACAATAATGAATAGGGAAAGGACTGCTTAGGGATGGTCAAGGGAGCCAGCCCATGTTTCCCAGCCTCTTTCCTTCAAGTGTGACGTGCCATAATGTGGCTGAGATGCACAGGGCGGGGTGAGAGACAAGCTGGCCCTCCTTCCCCTGGGGGTTCCCTCCCTCCTGGCTTCATCTGAATGAGGTTTTCATTCCCTCCGACCTAGCTGAGGCTTTGGTCTTCCCCAAGCTTCTGCCCCCTCGCCTGTACATCTTTCCTTCTGTGCCATCCTGTCCTGTGTCCTCTGTCTCTTAGTGATTCATCTTGGGGATTTCTTGGCCATGCCCTTAGTGCTGGGTGCTGCTGACACTTCGGGCTGCCCTAGAGAAGATCATCCTGGGGTGTGAGTTGCTCCCCACCTTGGGGATTAAGGAGTCAGGCATCTGGATCAGGTCGATAAGGGCAACAGTGGTGGCCTTGAGGTCAGAGGGGACAGACTCCATACTGTGTGTGCAGACAGGAGTGTGGCTTTATATTGAGTGACAGAGGGGACAGTGACATTCTGGGTGGCTGGACCTGTGAACTACGTAGCCATAAGGGAGCTGCCCCTGACCTATTTCTCCAGACTGAAAAAGCATTTCCATTCTTTCAAATGCTGTCATATCCACTAGGTTCTTTTTTCATAGGGCCTTTCTGTTCCCTCTTGGAGTTTACCTTCCCAACTCAAGCCGTTAGCCTCAGTGGATTGTACCAGTGACCTCCTTCTGCCTCAAGGTCTCTTCCCCTTTTCTTGCTTTATTCATCCCACACACACTGTTCCACTAAATGCCTCTTGAAATGTTCTTCTCCATGTCATCAAAAGTCAGAGTTGACCTTTAAGTCGGTCCCGTTGCTTTGCTCTGCCCAGCCTTGTGTCCAGGCTCCTATTGACATACGCCTTCGGTCTCTGACTCTTTGTGTTCTCTGAACCCCACCCCCTTTCCTGGAAGCATGATTCCTGTGTCTTTACTTTGTCAGACACTTATGATCTAGGAAGGATTGGCACATGCTTCGGTTACCTTTCTATGCCACAAGCCACCCGGAAGCTGGTGGCCTAAAACAGTGCCTTGCCGTGGTTCTGTTGCCTGGGCTCAGCAGGTTCTTCTGCTCCACGAGGTGTCAGTCCAGACCACTCGTGGAGCTGCATTAGCTGGTAGATGGGCTGAAAGATTCTAGGATCGCTCAGGGGACATGCAGCTGGTGCTGAGTGCTGACCAGTGCTCCTCCAGACGACTTCTCCCCTTGTTTCACATCTCATAATTTGTCTTGAGTCGGGTCCCAAACAGTAAAAGTAGATGCTGCCATGCTTCTGGGCCTGGAAATAATGCAACATCTCTTTGGCCACATCTCATTGGTTAAGAAAAGTCTCAGCCCATAGTCAACGGAAGGGACACAGGATCCCAGATGGGATGGGCACACAGGATCCCAGATGGGAGGCACACAGGATCCCAGATGGGAGGCACACAGGATCCCAGATGGGAGGGGCCACAGGATCCCAGAGGGAAGGGCCACAGGATCCCAGAGGGGAGGGGCCACAGGACCCCAGATGCTATTGACTAATTTTGCAGATAGATATGCCAACAATACTAGTTATTGCTACAGAAACAGAGATATGTTTTAATACTTCTTCCTGGAGTATTGATGGATGTTGTTATGTTCCAGAAAGACCCACTGGAAAGAGGAGGACAAGCCTGTTTCTGAGCTATCCTCCACAAAAGCGGGCATGCTAGAGATTAATCTTCCTTTCAGTAGGCCACAGAAGTCCCTGTGTCCCTGAACCATTTCCTCCCCAGGGGAGCTTTCTCTGTTAATTAGCAAGGTGGAACTTTAGTGTTTTAAAATTTGATTTCCAATAACTTTGTGTGTGAGTGTGGGTGTGCCTGCATGAATGTGCATGTGCGTGCAGGAAAGGTTGATTTGGGGTGTCTTCCTGTGATTCTCTCCACCTTAATTTTTGAGATGAATCTCTCATGAAACCTGAAACTCACTGATCGGCTAGACTGACTGCTCACTGAGCCTCTGGAGGTTTGCCTCACTGCCCCCGGCCTGAAGTTACACACAGCTCTTTATGTGGGTGCCAGGATCTGAACTCGGGTCCTTATGCTCAAGCACTCCACCCACTCAGCCACCGACTCGGCCCCTTAATAATAATGTTTGTTTAGTTAGTTAGTTAGTTAGTTAGTTAGTTAGTTAGTTAGTTAGTTATGTGTGTCAGTGTTTTGGAGGCACTGGAAGAGGGCACCTGAGAGTGCAGTTGCACACAGTTGTAAGCCCCTGGTAGGTGCCGGGAATCTCTGGAAGAGCAGCCAGTCCTGTTGCTCCAGGTAAAATTCTGAAGTACACATGTAGTCAGGTGCAGCCTTATTCTGTTGCAAGTTGGACTTTGAATGTTGCCTTTGAAAGTGTCTGTCATCACGGGCCAGGCCATCCAGGGTGGAGAGCGGCTGAGCAGAGTGTGATCATGGGAGCAAGATGTGGAATGCTATGTGTGTTGTGTTGGGGGGCCTGGATTCCAGGACTGGGTGCCAGGGAGCCACTGAAGGATTCAGAGGGTGAGGGGCATTGAATGGCTGGCTGCTGCACAGAACTGTGAGCTAGACTGTCCCTTTGTCTTTCTGTCCTCAGAGAAACAACCCGGGCTCTTGTCCTGGAGGTCTTGGGAGCCTTGTCTTGACTTGCTCCTAGGGGAGTTTGCTTCCTTCATTAGGTCACGACTCCTCCGCTCTATAACTTGGTCTTTGTAACCTTCCTTGGCCTCCAAGCAAGATGGGGCTCCATAGCGGGCAGGTGTAGATATGACCTGTGCGGCCTTCTGTGTAAGACTGCGGAGACTGGCTGCCCCAGGAAGTCGGTGTCTGCCCAGGTCTCTCTCTGTGTGTCTGTCAATCTCTATCTGTCTGTCTCTCTGTCTCTGTCTCTCTCTGCCTCTGTCTGTGTGTCTGTGCTTAAGTGCGTGGAGTAGCATCCACCATGTTACACGGACCGACCCTGGGTTGCAGCACTCCTTAGATAGAACGTCTTACTGAAAGAAGCAAATCATCACGTCCGTGTCTCGGGCAGAGGAGGGAAGAAGGAAGATGGAACAACTGGCCATTCTTTGAAGTCATTATTAACTTTGGAACTGTATCAGATTTAAGAAAACGCTTTGTTTAATTAATCAGCACAGAGGATGTGCATGTGTGCGTGTGCACACGTGCAGCTCTCTGGGCTGCTATTGTCCTTTTGTGGCTGCATTCCCTGCAGCTTGGAGAAGCGTCTTAATGGAGGCTTTTGGCAGTCAGATGGATGAAAATTAAACACGTTCTTAGGATGCTTTTCATTGTTTTTCCTTACATGCTCAGATTTTGAGCAACAGCAACAAAAACCCCCTGTGAAATATTAGGACTTTCTTAGCCTAGAGTGCAGCCTTGAATAGTTTTCAGTTACTGTTTTAGCAGATATCCAAGGTGAATGTCAAAATTCCCCCCAACCCTCCCACCCCCTGAAAAAGGAAAAAAAATCCCCAAACACAATGAAAGACCTTTAGCCGTGGCCTGACCTGCTTCCTCTTCCCTACCAAGACTCTCTGCTTCAGTTCTCGCCCCTCTCGCTGCTGTGTTCATCTTAAAAAATGATTATAATAAATCATCGTGATAAGAAAATTAAAAGTGGGAGCTAGCTACGAGTCAGGGGCTCTTGGATGCTGCCATCTTCCCTAAGTTATCGCACAGCTCACTGAATGTGCCCCAGCTCTAGTTTCTCTGATAATGAGATGGGTTGGCTTTGTTGCTTTTTTCCTGTAGAGAAAAAGAAAATGAAAACTGTGGGCTTTGTGGGCACTGTGAGCTCTGTAGCAACTACTGTATAAAAGCTTTCCTGGTGCCCATGCAGCCGTGGTCAATATAGAAATGAACAGATCTGCTGTGTTCTAATAAAACTTTATTTATAAACAACAGCAGTGGGCTGGACTCACTGTAGTTTGCCCATCCCTGATCTAAATTATCAGAGTGAAAACTACTGCTGTCTTGCTTTTCCTATAGGTTTAAAAGTGGAAATTAAATCTTATAATGAAAGTGCTTTAAAAATATAAGGAAGAGATTTGTGTTTTGGGGTTAGGATTCCACAGTTTGAAGCAAACTAATGATTCTCAAACATCAAGAAAGTACAAAACATACATACACAGACTTCAAAAGCATCTGAGAAATGCCGAAGGAATGAGGGCTTGGGAGTTGAGATTCTAGGGGGAGGAATGAGTTGATGGAAGACTGAGACTCTGAGTAGGGGAACTGGAGAGAGGTGAGTTGGAGGAAGACTGGGACTCTGAGTAGGGGAACTGGAGAGAGGTGAGTTGGAGGAAGACTGAGACTCTGAGTAGGGGAACTGGAGAGAGGTGAGTTGGAGGAAGACTGAGACTCTGAGTAGGGGAACTGGAGAGAGGTGAGTTGATGGAAGACTGAGACCGAGTAGGGGAACTGGAGAGAGGTGAGTTGATGGAAGACTGAGACTCTGAGTGGGGGGAACTGGAGAGAGGTGAGTTGGAGGAAGACTGAGACTCTGAGTAGGGGAACTGGAGAGAGGTGAGTTGGAGGAAGACTGAGACTCTGAGTAGGGGAACTGGAGAGAGGTGAGTTGGTGGTCCCAACTATTTCATCCCAAGACCTTTTAATTCCAGTGTTAGCACAAGCCTGGGCACCTTGGCCAGCCTTGGCCAGAACAATCAGCTTTGGTTGGTCTCACAGGAGTGTACTAGAGACACACTAAGAGATATAAATACACAAGGCACTATTAACATGCACAGCTGCATGAGACAGGAGATTCCGAGTTTTAGGGGAAGCCTAGAAAATGGAGTAGGCTTTCCAGGGGTCTAGTTTGCTGGAATACTAAGGATTCTAATTTAGGATCTTCCAGGAGGCAGGCAGGGAGTGGTTAGGGCTTGGTGCACACACCAGAAAGCTCCAAGTCCCACAGGGACAGGGATGAGTCCTAGCTGTAGGTGTGCCAGGAGTCTGTCTTGAAACATGACCCAGTGGGCCTGAGTAACCCCAGCTCTATCTGCCTGGAAGAAGAGAGGGAAAACCATTTCTGAGGAAGTAACATGATCCGAAATCTCTGTAGTTCTTTATATATGTCAGTGATTTCATCAAAAATGACTAGAATGCCAGAGAGACCCCTACAATGATAAAAGCCAAAATATAAACAGACTCATAGGTAATCTGGCTATAAAGAATTGGATCTAGCAATAAATAAATACATAAAGAAAGAAAGAAAAGAAAAAAGGGAGGGAACACCTAAAATAGCTATAATCAATATGTTTAAGACTAAAACTTAGGCTAGGCGGCGGTGGCGCACGCCTTTAATCCCAGCACTCGGGAGGCAGAGGCAGGTGGATCTCTGTGAGTTCGAGGTCAGCCTGGTCTACAGAGTGAGTTCCAGGAAAGACGCCAAAGCTACACAGAGAAACCCTGTCTCGAAAGAAAACAAAAAACAAAGAAATAAACAAAAAGAATAAAACTTAGAAGTAGAGAAAACAGACGCAAATATGAGAAATTTCAGCAGGGCATTCCAGTGAGCATTCTATTACTAAGAAGAAGAATCTGAAGTTAAGAATTCCGTAGGCAGTGAACTTTCAAGCTGAAGTTCGGAGGAGGAAATGGCACATAGAGAAGAGAATACGAGAAACAGACCCGATTGATGCTTTGATTACACATCACTGGGCTATCAGGGAAGAGGTGGGGACCTGAGGTGGAGTTTGAAGGAAGATGGCTAAGAATTTCCCAAAACTTATAAGAGTATTAACCCACAGATTCCAGAACTTATACAAGCTACACTCAAAGCACAAGAAAAACCAAGAAGTGCTGGATAGACAGTGTTCTCTGGAAACAGAGACTGTAGGTCCCTGTACTGGTGGCCAAAAGTCATTCCAGGAGGAGCCTCCCGCCTCAGGCTGACGACTGTCTCACAGGAGCTTTCCTCTAACCAGAGTCTGTCCTTGTCACCTCCTTGTCTGCCTCTTGAATTTCCCAGTTCAGGTTGTGACCCCAGCCTCCGGTGTCGCGGTTTCCAGACGCCTTCCCTTTGAGTCTAAGCTTTGCTCTTGCCGAGGTCATCAAGGCAGAGTTTCAGGCTTCAGGGCGCTCTGAGGCTGACAGGCTTGGCTGAGGGTGTAGCTCAGTCTGTCGTGCAGGAGGTCCTGGGTCCAGTCCCCAGCACTGCTTAGATCAGGTGGGACAGAGCATGACCGTAATGCAGTACTTGGGGGAGGGCAGGAGTTCACAGTCTTCCCCAGCTCCATTCAGAACTAGAAGTCATCTTGGAGGTCATCTCGGGCTACCTGAGACGCTTTCAAAGGACAAAACACATAATGACAGGTAGAGCTACGACTGTGTTGTGTCATGGCTCTGGAGGCCAGAGTCTGAAATCAAGGTTCTGCAGGAAGCTGCTCCTTCTGTGGCCTCAAGAAGATGAATCTACTCCGCTTCTTCCAGCATCGGCCCTGGGCCTGGGCTGTCTGTCCTGTGTGTGATGTTGCTGAGAGGCCATTTTCTCCTTCCTAAGGTCCTTCCTTTATCTACATTTTGTATCTGTAAGGTACCTATCACAGGTTCTGGGGATCAGGACATGGACATACATGTTTTGAGAGTTGACTAGTATTTTCGTTTGTCTGAATTTTTTTTTTTTTTTTTTTTGGTCGATTTGACACAAGCTAAAGATGTAAAGTGGACTTTCAATTAAGAAAACTCCCTCTTACCAGATTGACCTGTACATAACTCTGTGGTACATTTTCTTGATTGGTGATTGATGTGGGAGGGCCCAGCCCACTGTGGGTGGTGCCAGTCCTGGGTTGGTGGTCCAGGGTGCTGAAGTGTGGGTTCTGGGGAACTACAACTCTGGTCTGAATGCTTCTACAGTAAGTACTTTACCTGGAAGTCATCTCCCTAGTCCCTGTGGACAGGACTCTGCTTGGGCTCTGCTCAGTACTTTGTAGCGTGTAAATGCATCTTACAAGATTTCGTTAGAAACAAACAAACAAACAGAACAGAAGCCCTGACTTTAAACCTGGTTAATTTAGAGTCTGCTGCACCTTAGTCCGCCCGGCAACGGAGAGGCCTTGGTTCTACTGTCCATAGACTGGTGTCCTCCTGCTGTTGTGCGTCTTGATACTTGATGGTGGTGGGAGGAAAGATTACAGCTGGACATGCAGGCCAAAGCCCTACTGTCTGAGAGAGTTGAGGTAATTACTCAGATTGTTTAGACCCTGCCTGCCAGGTAATTGACATAAATGGGGTTATTAACTTGAAGTAGCTAGGTAATTTGGTCTGCCTCCCTTTGATAATGTAAACACGGCCATATTGTATCATTGTATAATTGTCTGGGAGGGCGCTGTCCTCTCTTCAGGTCTCTCCTGTGTCTGGGGTCTGGCCGTTGGGCAGTAGTGAGACAGCATGATAAGTCATCACTCAGACTCTGGGTGCCCGGCTTGGGTTTGTAGAGGGAGGTGCATTCTGACCTGGGAATTCGTGTAGGTGCATATTTCAGTGCAAAAGAGCTGGGTGCTCCCTCCTGGGGGCCCTGTCCCTGCAGTGCCCCCGGGCCTGTGGCCTCACCCTTCCTGGGGCCAGGCTTGCCTTGTTGTCTGGCTAGAGCAAGGGCCAGGGGAGTGGTGGGGGAGCCGCGGCAGCCAGCCACAGGTCTCAGAGTTTCTGGAACCGCCTGCCTCTGGAATGCCCTTCATGGGTTTTAGACCTTAAATCCTGAATTTCAGCTTGGAAAATGAGGCTCAAGAGATGCGTGCTCACATTAGTTATCTGTGTAATAGGCCTCTTCCATAGTTCTCCCCTAGCCAAAAAGGGAGAAAATTGAGAAGATAATTCAGGTTAAGAAAATATCCTCCCAACCCAGGCCCTGGCTCCACGGCACGGCTTTGGTCGTGGACCATGGGAGAGATGATTGACATTACTCATCTGATTAATCCCATCCCCACTTCCCTCACTTGTCCAGATGTGGTCCAGGGAGAATGAAGGATGCTCAGATAAACTGGGCATGGGAAACTGAGATGACCCGTCTACTTGCACTTTTCTCTGTCTCCTCTCCAGGCTCTGGCTTTATTTATGAGTCTCTTGGGCCTCAGGGGAAGGAAGGAAGAAGGGAAAGAGGAATTTGTTCTTCAAATGAAAGCCAAATTCAGTTAATAGACAAGCTCCCCACTGGCAGCTCATTCTGCCGGCCCTCATAAGTGTACAAACACCAGGACGACACCATAAATAAAAGCACCCTAGAAAGGAGAGAAGTGTGGTCATTTCACAGGCCAGGATTTTCCACAGCATTGACTCCTTCCGTGGTATCTTGTTCTGTCTAACTGATCTGATCTTACATCATGCTCACACGTTACTCTCTGATCCACCTGAAAACTCATCAGAACCCAGAACAAAGCATGTCCACACAAAATGTGGAACTAAGTCAGTCACTTGGAAAATGGGGGTTCTCAAGAGCCTCTTGAGTTCATTCGTTTAAGGGAAATTTTTTTCCCTCTAGTTTCTCTTTTTAGTCTGTAGCAATCAGATAACCAAAAGTTACAGAAACCAAACCATTAACCCTCATTCAAACCCGAGGCATGTAACTCTTGAGGGGCAATTTTCCCCAGCATGTCAACACATAGTAAAGCCAGCGGCATTCTAACAGGCACAGCCAGAGTTCAGTCCCCAGAACCCATGTGGTGAAGAGAGAGAACAAACTCACAGAACTTGTCCTTTGACCTCTACACATGTCCATGCCCCACCCCCCACACAAACACATACAAATGCACGCACACACACACACTCACACACACACACACACACACACACACACAAATACATGATAATAAATGTGGTTTTGAAGAAAGGGCTCTTCATGTAGGAGTTACGATGTTGGAAATACTTTCTGTATATAAATTAATCCTCTCTGGTTCTCTTAAGATTAATATCACTGAGAAAACCCTGGAGTTGTGGTTTGTGACTTTAAAGGACCTTGTGGAGCCAAGGATTGTGTTTTCAAAGCGCCCTTCTGATTATTATACTTCTAATCTGCCGGAGAAGCAGACAAAACAACTCATTTTATTATGTGTCCCGAACAGGAACAGCTATGGCCCGAGGGACTCTCGGAAGGGGACTGAAGTTTATAGAATGTGTTTGGGCTTTGAGAATTCTTTTGGCTTCTTATCCTGTGTGTCTCTGAGATCACAGTTTCTGAAATTTGACATCTAAATAAGAGGCGGTTGCTATGATGTGCACATAGAGTATGTTGGTTGAAGTGCTTGTCATTGTGGTTGAAAGGACAATTTATGGCTTACACAGAGAGGAAAGCTCAGGGAAGAGCCCATGATGGGAATGCCAAAAGGAAGCAGAGAAATGGGCTTCTTGTGGGGACTAGAATTAGTGGAAGGGGGAAGAAAGGTTGGCTTTGGCATCGGGGGAAACACTTTTCACATGACAACAAGTACATTGCTTTCTCCCCTTCTGCCTGCTGGAGCCTATGGGAAGGTCCACGCTGCCTGAGGCCCCGGGATCCTGAGCATACCTCAGCCTTATTAAACAGCCAGGCACATGCCAGGTCAGTCTAGCTCAAGTCTGCCCCTGTGACTCTTGGCTGGTTACCGTCTGTTTTCTTTTTATCACCCTTCAACCTGGCACTAGCTTGGCACATAGTTGGTACTCAAGAATGTCTTTCTGCTTTGTGATGCTGTAGCAAAGTATCAGAGGAGGTCATCTGTAAAGAGCGGAGATTGGTCTTAGGGAGGCTGGAGGCTGGACAGTCCAAGAACAAAGCACCTGAGACTGGATGTCTGATCACCACCTGTGTCTGGTCTGCGATTCCATGATGGTGTCCGATTGCTGTATCTCCACAGGGGAAACACTGCACCCTCACATGGCAGAAGGCAGAAGGGTAGACACCCCACAGTGAAGCCCCTTTCGTGGTGGCATTGACTCACTCATGAAAGCTGAATCCTTGTAACTTAATCACTTCTAAAAAGACTCGGCCTTCCAACACTGTCATGTGTAAGGTTGAGTTTCCAGCATGTGAATTTTGGGGCCCACACTTGGACCATGGCCTCACTTTTTGAACTGAGTCTTACTGGCAGCAAGTATTTTTCTGTGTAGGAATTATTTGTAGGCTCGTTACATTGGTCACTATTCTTGTTGCTGGACTAGAGCACTTGGCAGGAGCAGTTTGAGGAAGGAGAGTTTACTTGGCTCAGTTTGAGGATGTGGTCCATTAAGGCAGGGGAGTCATGGTAGCAGGTGTGTGAGGCGGCTGGCAGCCTTGAATCATTGTCAGACCACAGAAAAATGGATGCTAGCGCTCTGCTTGCTTTCTCCTTTTGATTCAGCCTGGGACTCCAGCCCACATTCAGGCTGCGTTTTCCATCTTCAGGAAACCTTTCTAGAAATGCCTTCATAAACATAGGTATGTTTCCATGGCAAGCCAGAGTCCGGTCAGGCCGACAGTAAGATTACCCATCCCGCTCGCGCTCCCCTCGTGTGAGACTGACTGTGGTCTTCTTTTCCTCAGATGGCGTGCGCCATAGTCAGTAAGGGTTGAAGCAGAACTGAAGTTCTGTTGTTTCTGTGTGCTGCACATTCATGATTTTGTCAACAGTGTACAGGATAGAGGACAGCCTTGTGAGCTGACTTTCCTGAGTGACGTGTGGTGCCTGTCTTGCTCTGTATTGGCTCACTCTGATGTCCACACAAGGCAGGGTCACCTGACACATTTCTCAGAATGTATATTTGTCATTAATTGATGCAGGGGTATGTTCAGATTCACTGAACTAGGGGCTGGGGAAATGGCTCCATGGATAAAGTGTTTGCCTCACAAATGTGTGTGGACTGCCATTCCAATCTCTAAAACCCACATGAAGGCTGGCCAGGTTTGGTAGACTAGCCTTGTTGTCCCACCACACAGAAGACAGAGGCAGGGCATCTCCAGGGAAAGCTAGATAGGTAGAATAGCTGAATTGCTGAGCTCCGGGTTCGGCAAGTAAATACAGTGGAGAAAGATGAAGGAAGATGCCTGGTACCCACCCCCACATGTGAACACGCAAACAGGCATGCAGGTATACACATAAAAAAAATAAGCAGATAAAATTTAAAGACAAATAACACAGAGTTCACCAACTGAAGTAAGTAGTTTCCTAAGTACAATGACAGTGATTATTCTGAAGTTTGGGCATAAAACTGTGTTGAGACTGTGGGTACATCACACAGTATGGACAGAGTACAATAGCTGCCCTTCCTGGGGACTCGGCGTTCCTAGGCATCTGTTCTGAGGCTTATAGGGGTGCTGCCAGGAAAGGACTGTTGTTCTCTTCTGACGAACTTGGGGTTAGCAACGCTATGAGAGACTAGGCAGCCTACCCAAGGCCGGTGAGCAAGTGTTCACCCGGGGCCTGAGCCACTGAGCTAAGCTGCAGCCCGTGTGGAAGGGAACACATCTATCCTTGGAATCTGTGTGTACGCTGGGCATGAGGCTGTAAAACAAGTATTTTTCTGTGTAGGCTGTAAAACAAGTGTGAGCCATAAAAGGTCAGAGCCAGTTTTCTGTCAGCTCCTAGAAAGCTTCACATACACTTGTTGAAATTTCTTGCAGAGCTGGCACCTGCCATTTTCAATTTTTTTTATCAACAAGTACTGCATGCAGAGGTCTTTCACATTTATCTGTTTTTATGTTATGTGTGTTAGTGTTTGTCTACAAACATGCATGTGCACCACACGAGTGCCTGGTCCCAGGGAAGGCTCCCGTGGACCTGGAGTCCCGGATGGTTGTGAGCACTGTGAGAAGTCAGGAATCAGGGACGGCTTCTCTGCAAGAGCAGCAAGTGCTGGTGACCACCGGGTCCTCTCCAGTTCCCACGGTGATTGTTAGAACAGAAACGGTTCTGGAGCCAGGTGTAGTGGCTGCAGTGCCAGCATTTTGGAAGCTGAGGCAGGATTGTGGATGTGAGGACAACCTGAGCTATAAAACAAAACACTCAACAAGAACGAGACCAACCAACTAAGTAACAACTCACACCAAGCGCATGCTTGAGTGCACGCGTGTGCACACACACACACACACACACACACACACGCCACCAGCCACATCTTTAGACCTGGGGTTCTTGGTGTGGTATGGGGGACAGTTAGAAGCACCCAAGGTCCGAATTGTTTTCAAGATGATACTAAAATCTTTGTTCCCCTTACACTGTTGCTCTGGACTTTTCCAGAGGATTCATGACGTATGACTGCTTTGCCACTAATTAATTCCTGCTTGAATATTCTTGTTTGAAAAAGGTTTAGGTTTTTCTAATATAAATACCGGAAGTTCTAACTCACACAAACAAACTCTTGGGGAATTGCCAAACCTTTGTTTTCTGTTTTGGGGTAAGTTGTCTTACATTGCAGGCTGTTCCCCAACTCCCTATTGGCTGAGGATGACTTTGAACTTCTAATCCTCCTGCCTCCACCTCCCAAGTGCTGGTTATGGCATGCTCCACGGCCCATGCTCTCTGCTTGCTGACAGTGGATGCAGGGCCGCCTCCACTCCCGCCTCTGAGGCTTCCCCACCGTGATGGACTGTCTGCTTGAACTGTGCGTTGATGGGAACCTTCCTCTCTGAAGTTGCTTTGGTCGGATATTTTGTCAGCAGAGAGACAAGTGACTAGTCCAGAAGGCATACCATTCCCTTTTGGGGCATCTTATATGATGACCCAAACCCTGTGTTCAGGGAGAGTGTAGCCGAAGAGCATCCATTAGAAAAGAGCAGCCGCGTCCCTGTAATGTCCCTGTAATTGTTAATGAGGCTGCCTGAGAATGAGTGCCGGGATCCATTTCTGTGTGCCTCACATCCACTCTGCTTCTCAGTCTTAGGAATTAGCTGGGTGTAGATTAAGTGTCCTTAATCAGGCTGTCTTGAATCACAATGTGGAGTTTCTGCCACATTCCACAGAGGACTTGATTTTCCATTTCCCGTCTCCGATCACAGAGTGGTAAGTGGCTTCCCAGGAACCATTGTGAAGAGGGCAGATAATGCAGAGACAGTGGAGGGGGTAAGGGGTGCTGGCTGATTGATTAGAATCTTGTTTCCCGGAGGGATGGGGAGCCCAGGCCATAGTGCGCCTTCTTGGCAACACAGTCTCACAAATTATTTCATCATTGATAGGATGGCTGCTGCCTAATTCTGTTGAACTATGGTGTTCTTGCTGTGGGCATTCATTACTCCAGGGTGAGATCATTTAACTCTCTCAGTTGATTATTGGAGAGCTGGAGCGGTGATTTCGGAGAAGGGTCCTCTGTGAGTCTTGAATTTTAGTGCTGGTGTTGTTTGCATGTGGCAGGCCCTGGACCTTCCCAGTGCTACCCTCCTGGGCTTCGGGAGCCGTAAGTGATGGGATTTCATGTTCTCTGCTACAGTGACTTTTGGGGAGCATGTTCATAATATCCCTAATCTCTGCTTAGGGCCAGCTCCATTGTTTCCTGTTTGTTAAGACCCTTCCTTTCCCACGTCCAGGGTTAATTTGTACACTTGTCATTCTGGGTCTGTGTTTTCCCGTCCCCATTGTGTTTGTGGAGTCTCTTCCCAGTGGATTTGAGAACTCGGGGTACCTAGGGTGAAGATTTTCACACATTTTTGCAAAGTAGAGGGGACTAGATTGAGTTCACTTGCCATGGAAGTCCTTGGTACCTGCTTGCTCCCAACACCATTTCTCCAAGTACGACTTAAAGAAAAACTCCACGGAACAAGACACTCTGACAAACACATACCACTAAATGAACTCAGAGATTCACAGGCAGCTGTCATTCTGCTGCTTGCTGATCCCAATGCTATCTGACTCCTTTCATGTCTGGAAGTCTTTATCAGATGTTAGCACAGATGCTGGGCTGGGGTGGAAGCCTTGGGCTTCCATCCTCAAAAAAATTGCGTGTTTATTATTTTGTGTGTGTGAGATGTTTGTAGGGGCATACCACAGTGTGTGTGTGTGTGTGTGTGTGTGAGAGAGAGAGAGAGAGAGAGAGAGAGAGAGAGAGAGAGAGAGAGAGAGAGAGAGAGAGAGAGAGAGAGAGAGAGAGAGAGAGAGAGAGCAGAGATGGCCCAAGCAGCAAAGCCAGCAGAGAACAAGGAGATTAGGAAGTAGGCTGGTTGGACTGTTGCCAGCTTGGGTTTCCTGGCACCCCGAGTCTGCACAACTGCATAGGAGACTGTCCCTTGGCTTCTGTCACTCAGTGCCCTGGGTTTTTGTCTTTCTTTTCCCCATTATGTGTGTATGTGGTGTGTGGTATGGGCACACGTGTGCCTTGGTATATGTATTAGTGACTTTTCTGTTGCTGTGATAAAATACCATGACCAAAGCAACTTATAAATGAGAAGAGGTTATTTTGACTTCTGGTTCTGGAAGGATAGGGTCCATAATGGCAGGGACATCATGGCAGCAGGTGACCATCATAGTGGGAACAGGAAGTTGAGAGCCTACTATTGATGAAATTATTAAGGCCACTCCACTTAGTTAAAAGGGAGATTTATTTAGTGGGTGACTTACAAAAAGGGAAAGGTAGGTTGCAGGGTCTGGAGAAGGTGTATCGCAGTCCAGCGGTGTTCTCTGGAGCTCTGCTCGGTCCACCTTCACCGTTCAGGATCCTGGCACAGAGAGAGCGCTCGCCCATCCAGCTCTCGGGTCCCCAGGCGCCTCCCCTGGCCCCGCCTCGTAGGCGTGACAGTTGCCAGAGTCTCAATGGGGGTTGGAACTTCCAGATCCAATCTGGAATGGCTACCCACTACAGCTTACATCTTAAACTGCTACCATGAAACAGAGAGATTGAACCAGAAGTGGTGGGAGGATTTTAGCTTTCATAGCCCACCGATGGTTTGCTTCCTCCAACAAGACTGTGTTTTCTGAACCTGTCCAAATAGTGCCACCAACTGGTGACCAAGTACTCAAATATGAGAGCCTGTGGGGGACATTCCCATTCAAACCATTGCACTCCCTCTCTCTCGCACCCCCCCTCCAGTTGACAACCTCGGATGTCAGTTCTCACATTCGGCCTGTTTGAGACAGGGTCTCTTGTTCACTGCCAGGCTGGCTGGCCTGTTACTCAATAGGGATTCTCCTGTGTCCACCTCTTGTCTTGCCTTAGGAATGCTGAAATGACAGATGTCTTTTGTGCCTGGCTTTTATGTGGGTTCTGGGCAATCAAATTCAGGTCCTCACATTTGGAGGCAAGCACAATAACCACTGAGCTATCTTCTAGTCCTCACTGTTAGGCTTGAGAACCTTGGTGCATGGGAGCCAAGGAATGCTTTGGAGATCACACAACAGATCTCACAGAGAATGCTGCAGAGATCACACCACACAACAGATCTCATGTGTGAGATTTGTGGGTCTCAGGAAGCAAAAGACCATCTTGGAGTGGGACAAGAGACAGAGAGAGAAAGAGAGAGAACAGTCTGTGATGGTGGGGACCTTTTAAGGGGTATGCATTTCAAACTTAGAGGCCCGTGATGATGCAGCTGCTGGTGCTGAGGCAGCTGGGGGAGAACCGAGTCTCTAACCTCACTTCGCAGCATTTGTCAAGACTCTGCTTTAATTCTGGGTTATGGTGCTTGTCCTGTCCCAGGAGCTGCTTGACACAAGTTAATGCCAGCCTGGCATTGTTTAACATTTAATGAAACTAGTCAGATGGAGGAGGTGACCGAGGCGACACGCGTATGGAGGGCGTCAGGCTGCATCGTGGTGCGGTGGCCAGCTCTGAGAAGGGCTCACCTGCACCCTGGGGAGTGGAGGATCAGGTCCCCAGACCCCTTCTGATGCCTTTCCACTTCACGCTGTGTGTGGCCAGGTGCGCTAGGCAAGCGTCCCCTCTGCCACAGCTGAAGACAGGCTTATTCTTTCACTCAAAACATTTGCATGAGGGCTCTCGGGAGATGCTGCCCGCGGTAGGCCTGAGGTGAGAGGACAACTTAGGAGGTGACCCGCCTCGGTGGTGGTCAGTAGATGAATGGAGTCACTGGGTGAGGGAGCAAACAGAACGGACTTGACATTTCCTCTTTGCATATTTAATTTTACAAATTTGAGCTGAGTTTGAGATAGACGTGGGGTAGTTTGAGATAGACATGGGGTGGTTTGAGATAGACATGGGGTGGTTTGAGATGGACATGGGGTGGTTTGAGATAGACATGGGGTGGTTTGAGATGGACATGGGGTGGTTTGAGATGGACATGGGGTGGTTTGAGATAGACATGGGATGGTATGAGATAGACATGGGGTGGTTTGAGATAGACATGGGGTGATTTGAGATAGACATGGGGTGGTTTGAGATGGACATGGGGTGGTTTGAGATAGACATGGGGTGGTTTGAGATAGACATGGGATGGTATGAGATAGACATGGGGTGGTTTGAGATAGACATGGGGTGGTTTGAGATAGACATGGGATGGTTTGAGATAGACGTGGGATGGTATGAGATAGACATGGGGTGGTTTGAGATAGACATGGGATGGTATGAGATAGACATGGGGTGGTTTGAGATGGACATGGGGTGGTTTGAGATAGACATGGGATGGTATGAGATAGACATGGGGTGGTTTGAGATAGACATGGGGTGGTTTGAGATGGACATGGGGTGGTTTGAGATAGACATGGGGTGGTTTGAGATGGACATGGGGTAGTTTGAGACAGACATAGGGTGGTTTGAGATGGACATGGGATGGTTTGAGATAGACGTGGGGTAGTTTGAGATAGACATGGGGTAGTTTGAGATAGACATGGGGTGGTTTGAGATAGACATGGGGTGGTTTGAGATAGACATGGGGTGGTTTGAGATGGACATGGGGTGGTTTGAGATAGACATGGGGTGGTTTGAGATGGACATGGGGTGGTTTGAGATGGACATGGGGTGGTTTGAGATAGACATGGGGTGGTTTGAGATGGACATGGGGTGGTTTGAGATGGACATGGGGTGGTTTGAGATAGACATGGGGTGGTTTGAGATGGACATGGGGTGGTTTGAGATGGACATGGGGTGGTTTGAGATAGACATGGGGTGGTTTGAGATGGACATGGGGTGGTTTGAGATAGACATGGGGTGGTTTGAGATGGACATGGGGTGGTTTGAGATGGACATGGGGTGGTTTGAGATGGACATGGGGTGGTTTGAGATAGACATGGGGTGGTTTGAGATGGACATGGGGTGGTTTGAGATGGACATGGGGTGGTTTGAGGTATAGACGTGAATGAGCCAGCCACCTGACACATCTGCCTGACACCCCCTTGTAGCTAGAGTTTTCCTGCCTTGCCCACAGTCAGGACAAATCTTTGTCACCCACCAGTCCCACAGCCGCTCAGACCCAACCAAGTAAACACAGAGACTTATATTGCTTACAAACTGTATGGCTGTGGCAGGCTTCTTGCTAACTGTTCTTATAGCTTAAATTAATCCATTTCCACAAATCTATACCTTGCCATGTGGCTGGTGGCTTACCGGCGTCTTCACATGCTGCTGGTCATGGCGGCGGCTGGCAGTGTCTCTCTACCTCAGCCTTCTGCTTCCTAGAATTCTCCTCTCTGCTTGTCCCACCTACTTCCTGCCTGGCCACTGGCCAATCAGTGTTTTATTTATTGACCAATCAGAGCAATTTGACATACAGACCATCCCACAGCACCCCCTCCTGGGCATCCTATCTCAACTGCGTTGTTCCTGTCTGTGGGGTCCTTAAGTGTATTTCCATCATGGTTTAACATCTTTATCCACTGGCCTCTCACTGCCACTTCTTGGGTTCCTCTGGGGGGACAGTACCGTTTTCTGGTCTAGCTCACTGTCTCCTGGATTCTGTTTGTAGAGGGCCGGTCATCTTCCTCTGCAAGCCCCTGTCCTAAGTATTGCAGAAGCCCAGAGTTAGCAGAGTCTGGTGTAGCTAGAGTTTTCCTGGTCCTGCCTGGCCCACGGTCAGGACAAATCTCTCTCACCCTCCAGTCTCGCAGCTGCTCAGACCCAACCAAGTAAACACAGAAACTTATATTACTTAAACTGTTAGGCCTATGGCTCAGACTTCTTGCTAGCTATTCTTATATCTTAAATTAACCCATTTCTATTAATCTGTAAGTTGCCACGTGGCCTGTGGCTTACCGGTATCTTAACATCTTCTTATGGCGGCAGCTGGCAGCGTCTCTGTGCCTCAGCCTTCCACTTCCCAGAATTCTCCTCTCTCCTTGTCCTGCCTACACTTCCTGTCTGGCTACTGGCCAATCAGCATTTTATTTATACAGAGCGATATCCACAGCAGTCTGGCACCTGGCAAAGGAGCTGCTACCCCTCAGCATGCCTTTTCAGGGTTTATTATTCAGTCCTGAAGATCTAGGCCCATTTTTGGTTCATCTTAGAGAGGAAGTTGCTTTAGCACTCAAAACATTTTAATTGCATTTATTTATTCATTTGCATGTGTGCACATTCACATCGTGGTTCTTGTGTGGAGGCCAGAGGACAACTTGAAGGAGTTTTCTCCTGCCGCCATGTGGCCCTGGGCTCAGGTCATCAGTCTTGGCAGCAAGCTCCTGGGCCTGCTGAGCCACCTCACTGGCCCTACTCCAGCATTAAAAAAAAAAGAGTTTCAGAGCAGACAGTTCAGGGCCTCAACTGAGGAGTGAACGGCCTGTGTGTGAACTGAACCTGTTGATTAGCTCTGGGCTGACATTAGGCAGAGGGAACAGCACGTGGACACAGGACTCTGTCTGACCTAGCGATAATTGGTGAAGCCGCTAGGGCTATTAATAGCAGCAACACGGATGACTTTGGTGGCGTCCACGCAGAGAGCAGACTCGGGCTTCAGGCCCAGTCCTGTGGGGCCGGGACCTCACTTGACTCTTTTAACACCTAGTGAGGAGTTACGCTTGTCCAAGAGACGACTGGAGCAGGCACGCCAGTCACTTCTCATGTCGTCAGATCTGCACCAGCGTATTCAAAATGCAGTCACTGCTCATGCGCGACCACAACACACGGGGTTCTTTATGGGCTGGCCAACTGCTTCTGATGTACTGTTCCGGGAAGATTTCTTTTTGGGTGCAGTTGACCTTATCTTCAGCCTGAAGGTTTGCTTCCAGGACCTTCTGTAGAGCTGGATTGGTGAACACAAACTGCATAACTTTGCTTTTTATCATGAACTGTCTGTCTTTCTCCTTTGCTTTTGTGACTGATAGTTTTCCTGGTGATGGTAGTCCGGGCTAGAATGTGTGTTCTTTTGGAGTTTGTAGAACGTCTGTGTAGGACCTTCTGGCTTTCAGGCCCTGTTGAGAAGTCAGGCGTTAGTCCAATGGATCTGCTTTGTATGTGACTTCGTCTTTCTCCCTTGCGGCTATTCGTATCCTTTGTTTATTCTGTCCATTTAGTGTTTTGATTATTATATGTTTTGGAGGGTCTATTTTGTAGGCCTCTTATAACTTGATAGGAATTAGGCATCTTTTTCCTTAGATTGGGGAAATTTTCCTCTAAGATTTTGTTTAAAATATTTTCTATGACTTGGACCTAGGTTTCTTCTTCTTCTCTTTACCTGTTCTTCATAGATGTGGTCTTGTCATAGTGCCCCAGGTTTCCTGGAAGCTTTGTGCCTGGATTTTATTTAGATTTTTTTTGACTGAGCTATCCATTTCTTCTACCTTGCTTCAGAGCGTGGAGTCTCTCTTCTACATCAGTCTGCTGGTGAGACTTTCCCTGACTTTTGTTTGACCTCGGATTCTCAGTCTTATTCCAGCATGGCTCTTCTTCAGTGACTCCATTTCTTCATTAAATTCTCCTTTCATGGCTTGAAATGTTTGCATTATTTCACTCAGCTGTTTGTATTTTCAAGGACTTCATTAAGGCATTTATTAATATCCTCCTTAAGGCCCTTGAACATATTTTATAATTGCTATTTTGAAGTCCTTGTCTTGTGCTTCAGCTAAATGGCTTTCCCTGGGGTCTGTTGTAGTGGTGGTTGCTGGTTTCTGGAGAAGGCATGTTGGTTGTTCATGTTTGTGTTTTCTATGGGACTAGTTATCTGGAGTTCGGCATTTGTGGTGTTTCTTGGAGTAAATATCTCTGTTGGGTGGGTGTTGGTTCTTTGGTGGTTGTCACCCCAGCCTGACAGGTTGTGGATGAGCAGAATGAGTTGCGGTCTTCAGTCTTGTAACCACTCTAGGTTTTAGGATTCAGATTCTGACTGGTCCCAAGTTGAAGTTCTGGTTGCAATTCTGAGTCCATACTCCCAGCAGTTCAGATTGTTGCAGTTGGGTGGGATTTAAGATAGTCTAGCTTGCGGTCAGTCAGGGGACTGACTCTGGAGGTCTAAGTAGTAGACCTATTCTACTATTCTACCTAGTCTACTAATAAGTAGACTTATTCCAGCTCCGTGAGGGTGGCAGGGGAAGAAGTAGTGGTACCCTGTGTCTGGCCATGAATGCCGGTGGAGTAGTCAGTGTTCTCTAGAGGAGCAGAACTGATAGAATGAATCTCTATATATTAACAGTGTTTGTTAGAACGACTTACAGGCTGTGGGCCAGCTAGTCCAACAATGGCTGTCTCCCAGTGGAAAGGCCGAGGATCCAACAGTTGTTCAGTCCACAGGGCTGGAAGTCTCAGGCTGGTCATCAATATACATTGGAATCCCTGATAAGTACGTTCTAATATCAACAGAGAAATACCTCAGAAGCAGGATAGATAAACCTGCCAGTAAGAATGCAGGTAAACAGGCAAAAACAAAAGTCCTTTTATGTAGGCCACCATCAGAAGGTGTGGCCTGGATTCAGGGTGGGTCTTCTGACATCAAAGGATCTTGATGGCGTTAGGACGGGCCTTCCAACCTCAGCTCAACTGATCCAGCCAAGACTTAACCCTGGCAGTCATGCCTAGCTACTTGGGTTTTAGTTGATTCCAGATGTGGTCGAGGTGACATCCGAGATTAGCCATTACAGCTGTTGAGGCCCTGGGGAATGAGATAGAGTGGAGGGGTGGGCTGAGGTGTGTAGCCATAGCTGGACTTAGGGGCTCATTCTACCTTCTTCCTGAGGAGAATGGAGGAGGGGAAGGAGGCGCAGGCAGCCTCCCTGGGTCCCATTCAAAGGCGGCTGCTCTGGGGTCCCTGATTGTGGGGAGTCACAAAGAAATGGAGATGGGCTGGGGGGTTGGCTGAGGAAGGCAGCAAAGAAGAATGGGGGACCCTGGGTCTGCACCAGGAGGCTGGGTCTCAGGGGATCAGGAGAGGCTGGAGGGGGGCTCTGTCAGCAATTCTCCAAGAGCAGATACTTACAGCGCTCATGGTGCACAACCATGAGAGTCCCTCGTGACTTTTCCCTTCCTCCCCCACTTGGGGATGGGACAGCTAGTGAGGAGCCAAGACTGAATACACTTGGGAGTTTCGGATTCTGGCCCATCCGGTGAAGATTTTGGCAGCTCTCCCCCATTCCATGGTGTTATGGGTTTATTTTGGGAAAAATGAGTGTGACCTTCCTTGAAGCTGTAGCTAAAGGATGCTTAATAAGGAATTAAATTGTTGCCATAAAAAAGTCAAAAAAGGCAATAGTGGTTTTTTTTTTTTTTTTTTTTTGGACCACGATTAAATACATCCATGTAAAACAAAACAGGACCCAGAAGAGACCTGTTCTGTGACCGTGAACCATGAATGCCAGTTCACATCTTCTGGTAGCTACATTAAAAAAGGAAAATATGCCATGTATGGTAGTGCACACTTGTAATTCCAGCACTCTATACTCAGAGGGAGGAGGTTCAGAAATTCAAGGCTAGCCTTGGTTACAGGGAAAATTCAAAGATAACCTGGGCTACATTAGCCCCTAACTTTAAAAAAGGAAAATATACAAATTAATGATATGTTTTATTTAACCCAGCACATTGAAACTTGTCATTTCATGTGTCCTGATATCAAATTAGACATTTTACAATTTATATATTTTTTTGTACTAAACTCTGAACTGCTGTTTGTATTTTGTGATTTTTGGCATCTCACGGTTCACGTAAGCCACACATGGCTGGTGAGCACTAGGATGTAGGGGAGGAGCAGAGGGCAGGCAATGCTGAGGAAGACCTCGGGATCCCTCGTAAGCAGAAGGACGCCTCGCCCAGTCACAGGCAGTCTCCAAGGTAGAACTCCCCACCAGGAGCAAGCGCTGCCTGCCAGCCAGCAGGCTCCCATCCTCTGCCCAGTGACAATGCAGCCTTCTCTTTCTGGGACAGGTGTTGATAGGTTGCATTTGGAGTGTGAATAGAAATGTTTTTCTGCAGCTATACATGTCTCAGCCATGCTCTGCTGCCCTTGTAGAGGACCCAATTCAGTCCCAGCCCCTGTATCAGGAAATTCAGAAATGGCTACACCAACTCCAGAGGATGCAACGCCCTCTTCTGGCTTCCATGGGCATCTACACACATGTCTTATACTCACATAGACACAGATACATTCACATAAATAAAACATTTTTTTTTTTTAAAAAAACCTTTTTGTTAGAGAATAAAATTTTTAAAAAGAGATTATTATTTTCACTGGGTTTCTTGCCTTATCACTATGAAAAGCATCTCTCTGGGCAATTCTTCTCACCACAGCATTCTACTTATTCTACTTGAGCTCATCTCACGGCTTCTTTTTTGATGAGGTCAAGGCATCAGGGAGGAACCTAGACCATTAAGGGCCCCTTTTAACAGAAGGCTGAAATGACTAATGAGCGGTCTGCTGAATCTTCCGAGATGCCACCTCTGCATCTGTGAAAAACAAATGGTCTATGTGTGCTGATGACAGTTTTTTGGTTAGTTACTCAGGTATGTACGGTCTGCTGTTTCTGTGCACTGAGTGAATCTGTATGTGAACATTCACGCAAAGCTGAAGGTGCCTTTTTTTGGATCATGATAACTCTGGTTCTGTTAACACTTGGCTGAGTTTGGCAGTGTCTTCAATGATATTTACATGGAAGCATGCTGTTTACATGTGAGGAGATGCACCACAGGACATAAGCTGTATCTTTACAGGGAGTAGAAGGAGGTCTGATGGGTAGATGTTTGCTGGGTGTCTGGAAAGCTCATCCAGACAACTGCCATTTGTTACTGTGATAAACGTCATGGCCAACACTAACTTGAGGAATAAAGGCTTTTTATTTCAGCTTACAGTTGCTGTCCACTATCCAGGGAAGCCAGGGCACAAGCTCGGGCCAGGGACCTGGAGACAGGAACTGAAGCAGAGACGAAGGAACGCTGCAGTCCAGGCCACCTGCCTAGAGACAGCACTGACCACAATGAACCCGGCCCTCTCACAATAAGCAACAGAGAAAATGCCCATAGACATCCCCACAGGCACTTCCTCGGCTGAGATTCCCTTTTCTCGTAGGCTAGGTGTGTGACGGATTGACAGAATTTACCAACGTAGTACGCGAACAGGCTTCATCTGCGGGTAGACGTTGTAATCCCACAGAGAATGGATTTTACTCTGTCATAAACCTCTTTAAACTAGCTGTGGACACAGTGAGATTTCACTTCCGTTGTTTATATTGTGTATATTTATATTCAGAAGTAAAAAACTCCCTGGAGACTTTTTAGAGACAATGGGCAGTTCCTCGCCGTACTGTGCTCCCGGTGCTGCGCTTGTGGAGACTGAGCCCCTGGGCACCTCTTCCTAGGACACATCCTGTTTCCATATTCTGCTGTGTGGTGTGAAGATTCCCAGCTACTGTGTGCAGCCCTGGTATTTCTATGGAGTTTTACACTCTTCCTCTACCTTTGTGGTGATAACCAGCCTCTGCTTTTCCCACGATGCTCTGTGAACGATTGCAATTCCCCACAGCTTCTCCGTTCTGACTCAGCGTTTGTTTTTGCTGCTGCTTCATTTCCATGTGGGGGTCCAGTGTGGGAGCGAGCGGAGCAGTGAGGGTGGTGGGGATGGAGAGGTTTCCTGAGATGGATGGTGGTGGCGGCTTCACGACAATGTGAAGGCTCTTAATGCCAACGTTAAAAATGGTAGTTTCTGTTAGTGCATATTTTACTACACATTATAAAGTTCCTAAGCTTCCTCCAAGTTGAATTGCTGATAGTGTTCCAAGACCAGTTATGGATTTTCCTTCTTGGCCTCATGGCTCATCTCCTTGGGGCCCCGAGTTCACGTCAGAGTGACTGCACGTGTGTGTCGTGACCTTACGGTAATGACAGCTGGCCGTGAGCCTGTTCAGCACTGTGGGTTGCCCTGCTTGTGGGTGAACTAGCCTGGCACGGCTCCTGGTGTGGTGGAATTTACTGGGTAGGAAAGTCAATGAATAATTTGTATTGTGACACATGCCACAAATAAATGGCTGGTGAGTCATGATGAGTACCCCACTGGGAACCACACAAGCTCATGTGCAAATTCAGGTTTTCATTTTAAAAAATAAAAGTCATCAAATAAATTAACATTTTATCTAATTGTAACATACTTAAAATATTATCATTTTAGTTATCTATATAAATATTTTTTACTTAAGTTTTCTCTCCTAATTTCATAGTAAGTCTTTGGAATCACATATCTTTAAAAATGTATTATTCCTTTTTATTATATTTTAATTAATGTATTTAATTTGTTTTTGTATGTGTATGGGCACGGCATGTTATGGTACCTGTGTGGCATGTTATGGTGCATGTGTGGCATGTTATGGTACACGTGTGGAGGTCAGGGGACAATTTGTGGGAATCGGTTCTCTTCTTCAACCATGTGGGTCCCAGGAATTGAACTCAGGTCACCAGGTTTGGCCGTGGGTACCTTTGTCCACAGAGAATCTTACAAGCCCAAATTTAATTTCTTTCTCCTTCTCTTTCCTCCTTCTCCCATCTCCTCTCCACCCACACCCCTTTTTTCTGCTGATGATTGAGCCTAGCATCCTGCAGATGGTGGGTGAGCACTCTGGAGTTCGGGTGTATCTTTATATCTTAGCTATACGGGGCTAATGGCTACTGTTTTGAACTCTACAGATAGAGAATGAGAAGAGAGAGAATGGATGAGGAGTTGCTGTATCTCATAATAATTCAGTGATGTAACTTGTGAGTCTCTTACCACTTTTTCAATCTCCCAAATTTCTTTTAAGCACATGAAATTTAAGAATATGTTCCTAGTCCTGATGCTAACCGGCAAAAACCTTAATAATGGTGTGTGTGTGTGTGTGTGTGTGTGTGTGTGTGTGTGTGTGTGTTGTATATGTGTGTGCCTGTGTGTATTTCATTAACATTATCTTTGTCACTTTGAAATGAAGCCTTGAAATGAATTTTAGGAGCAGTTGGTTGTCCCTGGCCCAGCCCAGCCTCTGAGGCTGACTTACTCCGAGTCTTCTGTACCATTTCTATGCTACTGGGGCCCGGATGTAGCAGTAGGGGTTTCTAGAACTGGACACACACGTATCACTCTGAGCCCTGACTTTCTCAGTCCTTATTAGATATCAGACGGAGCTATGGATCCAGCTTCTCAAACCTTTTGTGTAATGGTTAGTCTGCAATGTAAAACGCTTCTCTGGTCCCAGCCTTACTCATGTTGATGGGCCAGGTATTGTGAGGACGGGAGAATGAAGACCATGCTTGGGTAGTTCAGGCTTGGCTAGTGCACCACGCCTTCCCTCTCTCCCCTCCCTAACGCCTTCCCTCCCTCCCGCCTTCCCTCTCTTCATTTTTAGAAGCTTGGATTTTTAAGTGGTAAGATGATGGAAATCTGAATTTTAAAAACCCTCTAATGAAAGTTTTAACTTGCTCCAGAAATTTCAAAATGACACCTATTGCAGCCAAGGGCTGCAAACAATGTTAAAAAAATCGAATTCCTATTCCTTCTGTGTACACTGAAAAGCTTCACATTGAGAAATGATTGATTTTAGTGTTTCACTAAATTGGATCTACTACAAAGCTCGGCAGATTGATGTTATAGAAACAGCAGTCTTAAAGGAACTTATATATTTTAAAAAGCTTTGGGTGAGCACTGTGATTATCAGCTTCACCTGTGAGAGAACTTACCCAGGGAGGTGGCGTCTCCCTCACACCAGGCTCTTTGGTATTGACAGATCCATTAGCGAGTGTAATTAGAAAAGCAGAATCGGACTTGGAATAATTAGGTTAAAGTCACAAATGATTGCTGGACAGAATAATAGGTGTCGTTATTGCTGCTCTGTGATGGAGCTGAGGCAAGCGAGCATGGCTGTGTGCTGAGATGTCTCTTCTGTGTTGGGGGAGGTTAGTGGTTATCCAGAATAAAGTTCAGAACAGCCAGGCATTGCTTAAGTTCCTCTGAAAATGCCTGAAGAGCTTCATTTCCATGGGGGAAGTGTGCTGCAGAATGTTTGGCTAAACAAAAACATAGTCATAATAAAACCAGAACCAACTATGTCCCAGGAGTGTTGAGAAATATGTGGCTTTGTGGGTTAGGATTCCACATGTTTTCATTCTTTATCTTTCTCTTATTTCTTGGGACAATGGTAAATTTATTTATAAGGAAAACATTGCTTACTTTAAGAGATTTTCCGGCCATCGAGCAACTCCAAGTGCTTTTCGGCAGAGATGTGATGTTAGAAAAGACTACTGTTGGTAAATCAGTCAGGGAAACACCAGATTTCCAACGGGATTCAGGTGTAATTATGAGGTTCTAAACTCTCTTCCTCCTGATGCAGGAGCGGGGAGGGGGAGGGGAATCGGGGACAGATGTCATCAGTTCCACAGCAATGGCCTTAAAGCCCTGGGGGCTCAGGAAGATTACGCAGGTGGGCTCCCTGCTCAGCACCCTTGCCTCTCAGAGTCCTGGCTGATGCCCATGCTGAGTGACAGCAGGGTGAGGTCAGAGGCAGGAATAGAGGAGAGGGCCACATTCCACACCGTCAAATGCCCCAGCCCACTCGTAAGTCTACTAGGTCTTGGTTTGAGTTATAAGCGGTTGAAAACTCAAAGGTTAGGATTATGATTTCTGACTTCTCAAAACAATTAGAAGTTCTGGGGGAAATGGATGCAACTGGAACTCAGGCATCTTTATATTAATAAGCAAAACTTACCAGGACTCATACAAACATTATATATTTTCTCAGAAGTGGAATCTGGAAGTGTGTGTGTGTGTGTGTGTGTGTGTGTGTGTGTGTGTGTGTGTGTGTATGTGAATTTTTCATGAAAATAAAAAAGGGACCATGAGAGGAGGAGGAGGAAGAGTCCAAAGGAAGAGATCAGGAGGACTAGAGGGGCAGATAGAAGGAAATATTTGGGGAATGGAAGAGGACCAGGGAGAGGGGGAATGAAGGAGGGCAGTGTGGGGGTGATTAAGAGCCAAGTTGATGCACATATGTGAAAATGTCATGGTGAAACAGAGCTTTGTATGATAACCGACCAATTAACGTGGAAGCTTTTGTGCCACTGGGGCCACGTGCCCGTCGGGAGTGCCCAGGCCTGAAGGACAGGGCACAGTCCCCTGGGTCCAGACTCCATCACTCTTCTTCTGACCTCTGTTTACTGTCTGGCCCCCGAGGCCTCCTTGGGTTCTATACCAGACCGTCTATGTAATGGTGACTCACTTTTGCAACCCAGCACTTGAGAAACTGAGACAGGAGGATCACCATGAATTCACCATTAGCCCGGGCTACAGTTTGAGGCCAGCTTGGGTCACATAGCACAGGATTTTGGGAGTGCATGTTAAGATCCTGTAGCCGAGGCTCTGCCCCTGCAGACGGGAGAAGCCAGCAAGAGTCGGCTCTGCCATGTGTAGGACGGCCCAGAGGAGAGCGGCATCAGTGGCAGGCATGGTGTCCAGTCTAGGTGGGCCTGAGGTCTGACCCCTGTAGGAGTGACTGAGGAGTGAGGCGGATTAGAAAGAGGAAGGGGGCTGTGACCCTCCTCAGGGTGCTGCCCTCCCTGTGCAGGTGGCATGTCCTCTTGCTGGAGAGAAGCAGTGGTTGGCACAGCCTTATCAGCCCCTTGTCCTCAGCATGTGACAGACAGTGTACCAAGAAGTGCCACCTTGCAATGTAGTGGCCTATGAGTCCAGTTCCAGAGTTGGGGTCCTGATCAGAGGTCACATGGCAGCCTGACACACGTGGGATTTGTCATCCAGGGATCGTCCTCACCTTCCCTCCGGTGTTCTGCTCTGGTCTCTCTATTCCCTGGAACTCTCCTGTGCTCCCAGGTGTAAGTGAGAGCTTCAGAGTTCTCTGCAGGACCATGCTGTAAGCAGGATGTGGCCAGGTGAGCAGCGGTGGGCGGAGCCCCGCCCCTCTCCCGCTCTACCCACCATTTAGAGTCAGTCCTTGTTCCCAGGTTGGCTGTGGCTTTCTTCCTACTCACTTTGAAAACGTTTATTATTCTATCCGTTGCTACTTTTTAGTTAGGAAATATCCCTTAGTTTTCAGCTGGAGATAATAAAATCGCTTTATTAGAGTTAGAAATTCCTTTCCCAAATGCTTATCCAAGATCTTCATTTCATAGGAAAGTACCCATGAGATGAGGAGGGAGTTCTGTCATTTATCCAAGGTTATATAATCAGCAATAAAACCAGGCAGTTGTTACAAAACAGAATACTAGGGAGATTACTCTGATTGCCTGGGTAGAAACAGTCCAGCAGCTGTAATCCCTATGTTCATCTGAACAGATCAACCATTTCTTATTTTTCTAATAATATTTAATAGTTATATTTTTCCAGTTTTTCCAGTAATAACATTGGGGGACTGGCAGCTTTATAAGAACTAGGCTTTTTCAAAATTTATTTTATTATTTTTAATTATGTGTATGTGTGTAGGATTGTGTGTGTGTATGTGCCCTTGAGTGCAGGTACCCATGACACCCATAAGAGGACATCAGATCCTCTGGGGCTTCAGCCTCTTGATGTGGGAATTGAATTCCACTCCTCTGGGAGAGCAATATGGTCTCTTAACCAACGAGCCATCTCTCCAGCCATGAGAACCAAGAATTTTGCTTTTGTATTTGTAGGTTAAGGTTCAAATAGAAACATGAAATTGAGATCTTTAATCATATTTATAGTATAAGCCTTTTGTATTGCACTATGACTGTTGAGACTCATTTTTAACCACTTGTTTTTAAAGTAATAAATTAGAGGACTGGGCTGTTAAAAGTGCTAAAAAAGTGCACTCAGCTAAAAGTGCTTGCCTAGCGTGCACAAGGCCCTGGGTTCTAACCCTGGGTAACATAAAACATTAATGTAAAAAGTCATTAAAACTTTTAAAGTAGTATTTCATTTGTGTGTAAAGAGGACAGTGCAAATGCCTTATTAATCCTCCCTGAAATGGTCTGTGCTGATCACAGTAGTTCTGAAAGTGTCGTAAATATCCCAGCCCTGCTACCCTCTCTTATTATAATCTGTCTCCACTGTTAACGTCTGAAGAAATATTATTCATCTCTATCCATCCATCTATGTTTTTAATGTAAGAGTAACCACACAGTAACGGGCACCTTTGTTTTTTTAACATAGCAGTGCACTGTGGACACATTCTCATCAGCATGTGACAGACTTCTTCACCTTTGACTCCATATGGGCTTCATCACTCGGATGTCAGACATTAACTAGTCTTCAGTGAAAAACTCTTTGGCTCTAAGTTCTTGCTTTTAGAACAACATTATTGGAAATAGATTTGCCTATAAATCCACTTTTTAATGGTTAATTTTCTGCACTATTTCTCATTTTATTTAAAAAGTTCAATCCTTTATAAAAAAAAAAAAAAGGAAGAAAGCATGGCCTGGGGGCAATCATGTTTAGTTCTGTCACCAGGTCCAATAGGTTTAGCTGGGTTTCTGTGGGTTCCACTCCCAGCCTTGTTTGTGGATTTTAAAATAGCACTTTATTTGTGCGTATCTTGACATGTATTTTCCAAGGTGAGAGTGTTTGTTTTATACATTATCGTTGGTTGACTGAACTTCATCAGTATTTCTGTCTTTGTCTCGTCTTCCACTCTGCCTGCTCACACTCTGAGTTGCCGACTCCAGCCGGGGTCTTGTTGAAGATTAGGCTATGAGGGGAAGCCGCCGGCTGCTGTGGGCTGCTCAAGTTTGTCATGGTAGATTAGGAACCAAGAACATAAGTCAAGGGAGGTTGGTTGCTGGAGTAGGGATGCAAGGGTGTAAGGGATGTTGGTTGACTCATGCTGTTCAAGTGCCATGCCCTGGAGGTGCCATGCAGAGGGAGGAGGAAGCCGAGACATCCAGGATGTCCCTGAGGAGGAATCTGGAAAGTCAAAGATAGTATCTTACAGGGTATCCATGTCAGAACTCATGTAGATGCCTCTACAGTGAGAGGCTGGCCCCCCATTGAGGGTGGCTCTGTGCTACTTGCTGCTGGGATGACTTGGTGACCATCTTAGCCCCACTGTGTGGTTGTGGCTCCTCTGCTCCTTCTGTATGACCAGTCCTAGGAGTTATACTAGTGATGGAGGTCCTGGACCGAGTGTCTGTGCACTAGGGGATTAAAGGCACTCTACCCTCTTGTGAGAGTCACTCCATCAGCTGTGATAAGCCTGTCTGCTTCCACAGCAGGGGCATTATGGAAGTGAAACCAGACTCTATTACTCTAATAGAAGCAAAAATATAAAATGAATAGGAATAAACTTGATAAATATATAATATCCATGTGACAAAACTTTAATATGATCCAGAGGGACCAAAAATACAACTCAGTAAAGGTGGTGCTGAGCCGTGTGTGGATAGGAACCTGCAGCATGGTGAAAATGTCCCCTCTCAGCTAAGCTATATTTTGAATACAATTTAATAAAAATAGCAGTACTTTTTAGGGGGCTTAAGGGGAATTTGGTTAGCTGATTAAAAATGATTTTGAAAATGAAATTAAACAAGGTTTAGAAAATAAACAGTGAGACAGAAAAAATTCAGGAAACAGGGCCAAAATATACTTAAGAAACTAATGTGATGAAAAATAGTGCAGCACACAAATAAGTTAAATTATTATAGTAACAAACAAGTATATTCATTAATGACAAAAGTCACCTCTTAAATCAATGAGAAAAAAATAGGTAACTTTGGGGGGTCTTGAATTCATAGTGTATGTTTTGCATAAGATAAATCTGAAATATATTTAAGATTTTCAGCCAGGCGGTGATGGCGCACGCCTTTAATCCCAGCACTCGGGAGGCCGAGGCAGGCGGATCTCTGTGAGTTCGAGGCCAGCCTGGGCTACCAAGTGAGTTCCAGGAAAAGGCGCAAAGCTACACAGAGAAACCCTGTCTTGAAAAACCAAAAAAAAAAAAAAAAAAAAAGATTTGCATGCAAAAATGTGATGTATTATAAAGCATTAACAGAAAAGTTTTTATATATTCCAAGGCCTTTCTGCCATAGCAACATGAGGAACTGTGAAAACCCACTTTTGCAAAGTTAAAAGGCAAATGATGAATTGATGAGAGACACTTCCAACCTGTGTTGGTGACTAAGTCATCTAATATATAATAGTTTCCATGGTCCAGTAGGAAAATTGATCAGTAATCCACTAAAAACTGGGCAGAGTACCCACAGCTCATAGAAAAGGATATACACAATTTAAATAAGAAGTGTTTTGTAAGAGAAGCTACAGATGGCATAGTAAGAAGTACAGATTGCTACCACACAGGGACTTTTCCCCTTTTCCTTTTTTTATTATGACATTACCCAGGTATGGGAAAGAAACTGTTATATATTACCAATGAGAAGCACACCCGTACTTCTTTATAAAAGAAATCTGACAATATCTGAACACGTTATAGTCTGTAACTCAGGACTTCCTGTCTTTTGCTTGTTTATTTTGGGATATGGTCTCACTATGTACCCCATCTGGCCTTGAATTCACAACCCCTCTGCCTCAGCTTCCAGAGTGCAGGAATTGTAAGCATGCACTGTAACCCAGCTTTAGAAACATATTTTCTAAATGCATTATATGTATATACATGTTAAATCATGTAGGAATGATTTTTTATTAAAGCCATATGGAAACAAAAGCTTTTTATAATGAATGATGTAACACATAAGCAGATCTATAAGAAATAAACCAGGAAGTGCTCCATGCACTTGGGAAGCTGAGGCAGGAGGATCACTGAGTGTTTGAGGCCAACCTGGTCTGCGGAGTGAGCCCTCATGTCATTGAACCAAACCAAACCAATTGTGAACCCTGTGCCCAGCCTAACAAGGTACTTTTCTTATGGATCACTTGGTAGCAGCACAGAACAGTCTATGGCGGGTGTCTAAGGTTGTTCTGGTGTTTGTACTGAAGGGGATAGATAGGCAGGCCTATTGTGGACGAATTAGCAATTGTCAGTGCATATCTAATAATAATCATAGCCGCTGCCTCTATGGAAAAGGTGAGGCTTGGATGTAGACTTTCCACTGCGTACAAGTTCTCACCATTTGACTTTTAGACCTTGTCTACCTTGCTCATATTAATAAATGGGCTAGAGAGAAGGCTTGGCAGTTTAGAGGGCCTTCTTTTATTGATGTCTTCAGATGAGGTGGAGGAAGACGGCTGTTTATAAAGTCTGTGGAAGGCTTATCTGGGAAGAAGTGAGCCGGAAGGTCCTCAGCAGGGCAGAGGGAGAGGGACTTGGGGTTTGGAGGACGGGCCTCTGATCAGCCTCTTTTCTTCCCATTCCAGCGGAGCTGCCGCGGTCCTCGGCAGTGAGGTTAGCCTCTCTCCGGGACCTGCCTGCCCAGCTCCTGGAGCTGTACCAGCAAGGCTTCTCACTGGCTGCCCTGCACCCCTTCGTACAGCCAACGAACAGGCAAGAGAAGATATTCCTCGAGCACATCTTTAGGGCCATCCTGGTCAGGAAAACCAACAGGTAAGGACCCAGCACTTAGCACCATGTCCTGTGGAGACTAAGGCATCTGGATGTAGAGGAAAGGAGGATGGGATGGGTTTGTATGCTGTCCCCAAGGCCCTGCCTTCTGACAGGTAAGCCTAAACCATGGCACCCTGTGGCAAGAAACAAGTGCCATGTCTGACTGCAAGTAGAATTCAAGTTGTTATCTCCCTTAATTTATGGGTGAAACTCAGCTAGAACAATGTCTTCTCTGCAGAAGCATGCTCCCAGAATCACACAGCCAGCAAAAATATAATAAAACCATAAATCTGAAAAGCCACAGTTGGAAACAACATTTTATTCAAGGCTTTATACAGACTCAGTGTTTCCCTCCAAAGTTTAGAACTACTTCAAAAATTTGAATTCACCAAAAGTTCTGTTAATTACCTCTGAAGAATATATCTTCCCTCCCACCCCCACCTTCCACCCATGCACACTACCTCCCACCCCACACCCCTACCTTCTGCCTCACACCCCTACCTCCCGCCCCACACCCCCTACCTCCCGCCCCACACCCCCTACCTCCCACCTCCCACCCCATACCCCTACCTCCCAACCTCTACCTCCCACCCCCACACCTCCCACCCCACACCCCATTCAGTCGTTGGGCTGGTCCTGATTTTAACTTTCCAGATGTTTTGAGGATGTTTTCAGGTTGGTTTGTTTAGTTGAGTAATACTTTCTACGTTTGACTTGTGCCTGAGTGGGAAAAGGGATGGGCTTAGTCTTTCAAAAGGAGCAATACCCGTTTTAAATGCTTAAAAATAATGATAAAAGCAGAAAGTACAATAGGTCTAGCTGATTTTACCATAGTAAAATGTGGAGCTTTGTGTGCTGGTAGACACTGTGATCCCATCACTTAGAAGGTGAAAGCAGGAAGGTCAGGAGTTAAAGGTCTAGCCTCAGCTACACAGTGAGTCCCAGGCCAGTCTCTATTACAAGGAACTCCAGCTTAGTGAATACATAAGTAAATAAATTGAAGTTTGAGAAAGGAAATCTAATTTACCCTCTGGCTAACTGTTTTGGAAGGAATGGGCAACAAGGCTCGTGTTTTAAAGGAAAGGGTGTAGGTGAGTCACGTTTGTCCTTGTGAAAGTCACTTTGCGGCAGACGCCACATTGGCCTAGCGTAGTCACAAGGGAGCATGTGGGGTATGAGGTAACATGGACTTCTCTCTATTTCACGGCAGCTTATCAGGCTCTGGGCCCTGAGGTAGAGCTTGTTTTGTGACAGCCCTGGGTCACTGTGTCGTTTGGGAGGTGACACTTCAGTGTCTGTGTTTTACACCCGTTTCTTTGTGTCCGTTGGCCGTGGATCAATATCTGGTATAATCACTTGAGGAAATGATTCTGGGGGCCATGGTGGATTTAATTTACACAGACGCACAGGATGTGCATATAATGTCAACAGCTTATGTTAACTGAGCATTCGTTGTATATTACATGTGATAACTATAATTTTGTCTGCGTCACTGGCTCATGAAATGGGAACCCTGGCTTGCTCCTAGTTTCGTAGGGTAGAGACCCTGAGACCATGCAGCATGACCACAGTCCAAATTGAAAGTCCGTATTAAGCTGCCAGCAACTGCCTGGAGAGAAATTCTTCTCACACAGCAGCCTGACAGACTACTCGAGCAAGGACTTATGACAAGCCCTGAACTTTCCTTTTATGCAGGGACTGGACAAATGATACAGGACTTGACAATTAACCCAGAAATTTTCTTTTCAAGATTCCCTAAAGATATCTTCACCCCTAGAAAGCAAAAAGAAAAAGAGAATAAGATATGAGATAAATCATTGAATCTACTCTGAGAAAAAAGATAAAGAAATAATAGAATAAATAGGTAGATCACTGAGTCTACATTGAAGAAAAAGGGGAAGATATAAAAATGACAAAAGGTAGACTACTGAATGTATTATGAAAAGAAAAAAGAGAATATGGATATGATAAGATAAAAAGGGAGATTATGGAATCTACTTTTAAAAAGGATAAGTAATGAAAATTTTTTTGGTCTGAGTTTATCAGATGTTACTGGACTGGACATTGTTAATATATATAATGGAGTTTTTATCTGAATCTGTCAAATGTTAATGGGCTAGACATCGTTAATGTAATCTTGACTGTGTATATTGTATATACTTACTGGATATAATTTTTCTTGTATTAGTTATAAGCCTTTTTAAATTTTAGACAAAAAGAGAGGAAATGTGGTTTTGTATTCCCCCAAATATTGTGCATGCTAATAAACTTATCTGGGGTCAGAGACAGAACAGTGTAGTGGGTAGCCATTCCAGCTTGGATCTGGAAGTTCCAACCCCCATTGAGACTCTGGCAACTGTCACGCCTACGAGGCGGGGCGAGGGGAGGCGCCGGGGGACCCGAGAGCTGGATGGGCCAGCGCTCGCTCTGGGTGCTCTCTCGGTGCCGGGACTCTGACCAGTGCAGATTGACTGTGTAGAGCTCCGGAGAACACCGCTGGACTGCATTACACCTTCCCCAGACCCTGCGACCTACCCATTACTTAATTTGTGAGTTTCGCCATTAAATAAATATCCTTTTAACTACGTGGAGTGGCCAAAATAATTTCTCCAATATCTGGCGCCCAACGTGGGGCTCGAACCCACGACCCTGAGATTAAGAGTCTCATGCTCTACCGACAAGATATGATGGTAAATCATTGTATATACTAGTAAACAAACTTAGTAAAATAGCAACCTTAGATAATTTACACTGTAATTTGTACTGTTATAGAATCTTATATGTTGATACAAATGTAGACTATTTTTATACTCCTGTTTAAGATAATTTGTATATTGATACAAATACAGAACTATATTTGTTATAATGTACATATATTTCTACTCTTATTTGAAACATTTTTATATTGATACAAATGTAAATTTATATCTGTCATACTTTATATATGTTCTACTTCTGTTTAGGATATTCGGTATATTGATATATATTTAATATTATTGTCATATTGCATATCGCACTATATATTCCTACCTCTGTTATAAATATCTTGTGTATTGTCACAATTTTGAAGTCATCGTTCTTCACCATACATTTGCTTATAGACTGTTTACCTTATTTACGTGAAGCCTTAGTCCTTAGGTTATTTCGATAGATAAGATTTATAGATTTATAGTCGCCTATGCTTGTCATCTCTATAGTTACGTTAGTTAGGTTATCCAGATTTACAGATACATAGGTTAGATGGGCAGATAATCTTCAAACACTTCATAGACCTGGAGAATATGGCATTTAAATAACTTAGAACTCTGTTGACGTGAGACACAATTGCTCCTGGCTGCACCAATTGATCCCGAGAGAATGTTGGGCTTCTAAGACATTTCCATTTGGAAGTTTGTCTTTTGGCACAAAATGGCCTACTGGGCAAAGAACTGCCCTTGCCTTGATGGCTGACAGTACAAATGCAATGCTCTCCTTTCTGGACAAGCGGGACACAAGGAAAGCGACCACTGTACTCTGCCAAGACAGGGTAAGATGGTCTTTCAGAAATCCTGCTTCTGAAAATGGTCTGTCAGATACTCTAGGCCTGTAGCCAATTTGAATGCACCAACAATGCTGAGAAACATTAGGTGACTGTCCAGGCTGCCAGCTGTCTTGGTCTACTCTTGCAAGATTCCCGAAAGTTGCTTGCATCCATCTACCATTTCTCAGGTACCATTATGTTCCTTCTCAGGTCTTTGATGGGATTGAAGACTAGCAGTTATAGTTACAACTTGGTATATATAATATCTTAGATAGAACATATTAAGTATTAGATTCAGGTTCTTTAGGATAGGACACCTTTGAATGATCTTTATAACATGCTGTTTACCTATGCTCTATACTTCTCTGGATTTTAGTATGTGTTTCTTGCTTGATATTGTTTGCATTGGTTGTAGTTCCATCTTATCTAGGTCATTATCTCTCATTATTTCTGGACAATATTTGATAACCATTCCTTTGTATATAGTCTTGTATTAGTTTAGAACCTTCTTATTTAGACAAAAAGGGGGAGATGTAGTGGGTAGCCATTCCAGCTTGGATCTGGAAGTTCCAACCCCCATTGAGACTCTGGCAACTGTCACGCCTACGAGGCGGGGCGAGGGGAGGCGCCGGGGGACCCGAGAGCTGGATGGGCCAGCGCTCACTCTGGGTGCTCTCTCGGTGCCGGGACGCTGACCAGTGCAGATTGACTGTGTAGAGCTCCGGAGAACACCGCTGGACTGCATTACACCTTCCCCAGACCCTGCGACCTACCCATTACTTAATTTGTGAGTTTCGCCATTAAATAAATATCCTTTTAACTACGTGGAGAGGCCAAAATAATTTCTCCAATAGAACAGCCACAATATTAAACAGGGAGCTTTTAAAGGCAAAGAATGGAGAAAAATCTACATCCTGGCTGGCAGTTGGAGGGGGAAAGTAAAGCAAGCAAGCAAGCAGTTTAACAGAAGCCAAAATATGCAGTTAGCTGGGGCGTTTTGACCCGGAGTTTCTAGAACAACGTTGGTCACTTTCACAGCAAGGGTAAGAAAAGTGGGGAATTTTCACAGCAGGGGGTGGGTGGCGTAGAAAAAGGCTGGCTCCGTTTCAGCTTAAACCAAAGATCTTTCCAGCTGAGACAAGATAGAGCAAGCATTGCCTTGTCACATGAGGACACCAGCTCCCATGCCTACATTCTTGGCTCTAGACAATCTTAGGGGAGGGTCTTTCATCCCCACTACCTCCCATTTTACTCATCAGCCTTCAGAGAAAACAAAATTTTGAAAGAAAATAAAAAAAAACAGCCTCACTATGTGTTGCATAAAGCACTGCTCAAGGCTGCTGTTTATTAGGCTGGGTCTGTTTGTCTTGGTGTTTGGAGGAGACAAGACCCTGGGGTCTTCTGTGTGCTCTGCTGTAGGAAGTGATGATAGCCCAGGACCTGGATGAAGTATGTATATCACAAATGCACTGACGCAAACATAGCACTCCCAAGCTAATTTGTCTTCAGATCTCCTGGGGATGCTGCTAAATAACATTCTGGGTCAGCATGTCTGAAGTCAGGCCTGAGATGCTGCATTTTCCGTGTGGTCCCACTCCAGTGTGGTCCCAAATGATGCTGACATGGCTGCTCCATGGACCACACTTTGAGTAGCAAGGGTGGAGAGGACCTGACTCGTTCTTATCTATCACTCACACTGTTAGGGTTTACTGCCCTTCTCTCCAGGGCAGCTTTCGGTACAGAGAAAATTAAAGAAGGACCCAAGACTCCTGGTTAGAGGGCCCATATGGTTAGAGGGTTCCAGGTTGCATGGGGTTGCTGGGGAGTGTCCGTGGAATCACTGTATACTTAACACAGTGAAAGGTTTATAACAGATGATTTGCCAGGTGTGCTCAGTCATATGATCAGATGAGCTGGACTATGATGCCACTGTTTAAGAGCAAACCCCATCTCCATTTTGTCCCTTACAAGCCAGCCAGGACAGCCGGGGCCTAGACAGGGAAGAAGAAATAAAGTTCTTAAGATGAAGACACTGGTGTGTGGGAACGTTTTCCAGAGGTGCCGGTGTCCTCTCTTAGAGCTCATTCTCTGCCCCAGGATGCCCAGTCCACTGTCATTGGCTCTGATGCACAGTCCATCTCCTGGCTAAGCTGGTACAGAGAAACATTAACTTTGTGATGAATTTTTGGAACCGATTCTTTTTTTTTTTTTAAGAAAACTGCAAAAAATCTGACAATGCACCAAGAGAAACAATGGCCAGAGGGTTTCCCTGTTTCCATCCCGAATGGTGTTGGGCAGGAGGAGGTGATGGCTGAAGCAGGGTCCTAAGAAGTACTCTTAAAGGTGCTTTCCTCTCCTGGGCAATGCAATAATTGTATGTTTCTGCATCAGGGATCCACCGACACACCACCACCACACAACTGCAAGCAAGCAAACAAAAAACCCTCGAAGCTCTGTATCAGCAGGTCATTGAGGAAATAAAAACAGAAGAAAGCTTACATGATTAATTTTTAACATGAACAGATAAAGCAACACTTTTAGCAAAGACTGCCAATGTCTGACGCCATAAATACTGTTAAGTGAAATTATTTAGCTCTGGAAAAGGGAGTGAATGCCTAGTTAATATTTTCCAAGTAGGGCACACTGACAGATTTAAGGAAACTGTCTGCTTTACTCTGCATCCAAATAAAGTTTACTGGCAAAAATACCACTGAACAGCTATTTGAAAAATTGATAAACCTGAAGCATTTGAGAGGTGAATGCAAAGTTTTTGACAACTAACTGGACTTTAGGGGTGGGTACGCAACATTATAAACAAAACAGGACAAAACAAAACAAACAAAAACCCAAGCTTATATCCATCCATACCCCCATCTATACCCCATGCATATCCCCATCCACCCATCCATCCCCCATCCATTCATCTATCCATCCACCCATTCCTCTATGCATCTATCCATCCATCCATCTATCATCCATCCATTCATCCATCCATCCATTCCCCCATCTATCCATCCACCCATCCATCCATCCATCCATCCATTCCCCCATCCATCCATCCATCCATCCATCCATCCATCCATCCATCCATCCATTCCCCCATCCATCCATCCATCCATTCCCCCATCCATCCATCCATTCCCCCATCTATCCATCCATCCATTCCCCCATCTATCCATCCATCCATTCCCCCATCCATCCATCCATCCATCCATCCATCCATCCATCCATCCATCCATCCCCCATCCATCAACAAACACCTACTAAGGTTGTAAGAATATCATAGGTGTCATTTATTTCTAGACCATCATGACAAGCAGACATTACAAATAAAGCAAGTCAGAATTTTCTTTGTTTCCCAGTGCATATAGCAGCTATCTATACATAATACTATATCTTGTAAGTATGAAGTAGCATTATGTTTTTTTTAAATGCACACACTCAATTTAAAAAGTAGTTTATTGCAAAACAATGCTAATGATTAAATAAGCTGATAGGAAAATGATGTCAGTAGATGGGCTCGGTAGAGTTGCCACAAACCTCTGGATTTGTAAACCATGGATTACCTGCAAAGCATGATAAAACAAATGTCCCAGGGGCTTCTTGAGACATTGTTCCAGGATCTGTACCTGGGGGAAGGTAGAGGGCTCAGTTGGATATAGCACTTGCTTTCCAGGGAGCAACTGTCTGGTTGAGAAATTTTTCATGACATGTCTATCATATCACCCTTCTACTGAAAGAGAAGTTAGATTTTAACCTGGGCCTTATTTCCTTAGATGTTTTTAAATTTTGTCTTTATATTTTGTGTGCACATCTGTGAATATGCACATGTGGAGGCCAGAAGACGTTTGGAAGGAGTCGGTTCTGTCCTTCCACCATGTGAGTCCCAGGACTCAAATTCAGGCTATCACGCTCTGCAGTCTTTCCCTTCTGGGCCGTGTTACTGGGCTGGGCTTTACTTCTTTGGGCACACATAGGAACACTGAGCATGAGGTGGGAAGAGTTTGTGTAAGTCTTAGAAGGAAATGCTCTGCAGTGCTGTTTACCAGGTCCCCCAAAGGCAGTAGTCAGTAGTGACAATGCCTCTGGAGCTCACCATTTGACAAATTTCACTTAAGTCCACAAAACACTATCAGATCTTTCCTTTTGAAAGTCATGTTAACTGCTGTTACATTTCAAGGTGGCAGGGCAAACTGCCTGTATGTGCTGATTGTTCTTCAGCTAGTGTGAATTCAAAGTCAGTTCCTTGGAAAAGTGACTCCAGCAGGAATAGCTGAACATGTAATCTTGAGTAAATGGAAAGACTTACTTCTTTCTTAAGACCACTTAGTGGTTTTTAACACACAGTATAGTTGCATTTTGTCTGGCTTCTAAGTGTATTTAAATTACCTTTTTTTTCCTGTGCAGTTTTCTTTAGAATGAATCTTAAAATTGCCAAAAATCTTAAAATTTCAAGACCAAGAGAAGTCAGTTATTAAAATGTCATATCTGATGTTTCATGAGTGTGGATTTAATTCTAGGTGGTTTTACAGTTGTAGATGGAGAGATGCACTATGATGCCCTAGTTCCCCAGACCCTGAATTGTTCATAGCAGAGTGAGTTTTGAGCTAGGTCATTGTACTGAGAGGGTTTTCGTCACTGATGGGTGAAAGCTCCTTGGACCCAGGTCTCCTAGAGTGATGTCTGACCCGGCCAGGGACTGGTCCTGCTGGGTAGGTGTCTTTTGACCTAGGGAATGGGACTCAGAAATAAAGCTGCTGCAGACAACACAACATGCATCTAATCAAAGTTGCCCTTGGCAATCTTCTCAAGTCCCCATGAAATGCAATACTGCTGATGTTGGACGACTGTTTCCCTGCACTGAAGCCCTCAGTAAACCTGAAAGGTTTGGTTTACAGTGCAGTTCTCTCTAGGATGGAGAGATGCTTGTCAGTAGAAAGGTATCTGGGGACCAGGACTCCCTTCTTCCTTTTGGAGGTCTTCTGTGGCCCATCTGCCTATTGACTAAGACAATTGAGATTGCTTTATGTAACAAATGTCCTTAACAACTGAATTTCTAAGATAAATGTGTGTTGTGTAATTTTACTGTACAAAGATGACCACCTAGGTCTTAAGAAACTTCCCATTCACTGGCTGTGAACTGTGCAGACAGTTATGGTGATGTCAAACAAGTACTTGGGTCTTGGTTTGCATCTTTAGTGGAAGATTGTCAAGGGAGGAGCCTTTGAAATGGAGACCCAGAGCTCTTCATTAGCTCCATATCTAGAGAGATAGGTAGATTTGAACAGGGAGAGTCAAGTGGTTCGGGCCTTCCAGGCATGGAGTCTAGCCCAAGACAGCCTGAAGCCTGAGAAAGCAGAGTGTGGAGCACAGAGCAAAGGTGGGAGGGTCTGGAAACTGGAGCTGGCACAAGGCCGAGGGAGGCTCCTAGGAAGCTGCCCCCAGGGTCCCTGAGGACTGGGTCCTGCTCCATCTGCTGGCCCAGCCAAGGCCGCCATGCCCTCGCTCCACCAGATTGCTCCAACAAGCCTTTTGAAGAGGTGCGGTTGGTTGCTGAGATCTATAGCAAGCAATTTTATTTTAAATCAACCATGTAATGGAATCTAAGACATTTTTCCTCTCAGACTCTGTACTGGCGTGTGTGTGTGTGTGTGTGTGTGTGTGTGTGTGTGTGTGTGTGTGTGTGTGACTGTGTGAACTTGACACAAGCTAAGAGTCATCAGAGAGGAAGGAGCCTCAGTTGAGGAAACGCCTCCATAATATCCAGCTGTAAGGCATTTTCTTAATTAGTGATCAATGGGGGAGGGCCCAGCACATGGTGGGTGGGGCCATCCCTGACTGGTGGCCCTGGGTTCTATAAGAAAGCAGGCTGATCAAGCCAAGGGAAGCAAGCCCATAAGCAGCACCCCTCCACGGCCTCTGCATCAGCTCCTGCCTCCAGGATTCTATCCTGCTTGAGTTCCTGTCCTGACTTTGTTCAATAATCAACAGCAACATGGAAGTGTAAGCCAAGGAAACCCTTCCCTCCACAACTTGCTTTTTGGTCATGGTGTTTTGCTGTAGCAATAGAAACCCTAACTAAGACAGACCCCATCAGCAAGCTGTCCTTCCAAATACTTAAGAAGTAGCACACATTCCTGAATGAGTCAACTCTAGCCACCATGTCAAGTGACACTGAGAAAGACCTTTCCTTTGGCTTTTTGTTGCTCGGTTTCCAGGAAAGCTCATCTCAGCTTCGGCCTTACTCCCAGTTCCTCCTCTGGGCGGAGTCTGAGATCCTGGCAGCCCCTTCTTCCATCTAAGACAAGGCTTGCCCATGCAGATGCCTCTAGGGACCAGCTCCTCTGAGTGAAGACTAGAGGAACTAGAGACCTGGTGCCTTACTTTGCCATTTCTTGGGTACTTCCTTTTTCCAAGAAAATCCAGAAGTTTGGGGTTTTATGTGAAACCTTTCTTTTTCAAATGTTGCCTTTAACCCATGCTTCTGGCTGCCATCTTATGTCCACAGAGGTATTTGTGCTGTGTTACTGGGGTGTGTTTGTTGATCATGTACTTTCTGAGGGCCTGTTCTCTCTCACAGGTAGTGGACTTTGGGTTTCTCAGACTTCTGTGTTTCACCTGGTGGCCGCCTCCCTTCGTCCTTGCTGACTCTTACCCCATCTTTGGAGTCTCATCACATCTTGGAGTGCCAGCAAGCATTGCCCAGTGGCTTTCATTAAGTAGAGTCAAATAAAACTATGCCTGCAGGGCTAGTGAGATGGCTCAGTGGTTAGGACCATTTGGTGTTCTTCCCAGCACCCATGCTGAGTGATCTACAACCACCTGTAACTCCAGTTCCGGGGGATCCTGTCCGGTGTCCTCTTCTGACTTCCACTGGTACCTGCACACATGTGGCATACACTTACACACACACTTAAATAAAAATTGAAAGATAAATCTTTTTTGCTCTTGTTGTTTAAAGAACAACAGGGCTGGAGTGATGGCTCAGCAGCTAAAAGCACTTACTGCTCTTATAGGAGACCCAGGTTCGGTTCCCAGCTTCCCCTGGGATCCAGCATTCTCCTTTGGCACCGGGCTTGTGCATAGTGCGCTTACATACATGCAAGAAAAACACTCAACTACGTAAAATAAAAATATAATAAATCATTTTTAAAAGATTCTAATATTAAAATCATGCCCTGGAATTTAGTTATAATTACTCACTAAAGTATCATAAGTTCATTAGAAATGGCTTTATGGTTGGCTTATTAATTTACCAGTGGTTGACTTATTAATTTACCAATAGTGGGATGACATCTTGATATAAAGCCAGACAGCATGGACTGAAAATAATGGAATATACACTTGTACACACACACACACACACATACACACACACACACACCTTTCATGGGCAAGAATAACAGTGATTTGCCACAAGAGTGTTTGTATGTTATTTTTCTCTCTTTTAAAAGAAACATCTAAAGGATGCCCTTCAGTGGAAGGGAACTCTTTGTGGACCTTAAGTGAAGCATGAATGCATTACGTTGCCTTTTTTATGGCCCACAAGATAACAGGAACATTTTCTTTGGCATTTGAAAAGGGCAAAATTGGAAAAGTGCAGAATTATATTGGAACTAAAAGGAAAATTATTTTAAAAAATTATAGTTGCAAGTGTCCCCTTTAAGTAGACTCATATCTCTTCATCTCTAATTTTTACCAATTACTTTAACTCTTGGGAAAATTATAGGACTTCTAGAAAGAGGCTTCATAATTAAGGGAAATACACAGAGGGTGAAATCACCTACGAAGTGTGCCCTAGAAAATGTTCACACTTAATGCTGGGCATCAGCCTGGAGCTAGCTGATTGTTGGAATCACACAGGGAAGAAGGAGGAACAGTGGACTTGTGGGTGATTGACATGTGTTACTGTGATGGGGAGCCCCAGCAGCAGGCTTGTTTCCAGAGAGCAGAGACGCCCAGAAAGGTAGACCAGAAGCTTGCTGCTTGAATCTGAGCAGAGAATAACTAAGCAGCTGTCTGTTCAGTGTGGAGTTCATTATTGTGGATTCAGAAATAGGAAGGGTGCCCACTGCTTCCCCAGCTCCCCAAGGTGTGTGTCAGACCTGATTAACTCTCCATTGCCCCTTCACGACCCCCAGGAGCTGTTCAGTGTCACCCAGCCTACTCTAATTTATTCTTCTTATTTCCCGGTTCCCTCAGGGGCCGACACCCTTTCTGGTGTGTTGAAGTCACAGGATCCCTTGTTAATTATTGTGTTTGCACTTTCCCTAATATGCCAGCATCAAGCCATATTCTCCAGGGGAAAGAATTTTTTCCAATCCACACTCCTAAACATCTTGCCTCACTTTTTCATTCTCTTGCTCCGAAGTGGCGGCCTTTGTCCAAGTAGAGAAAATAGAAGAGACGTGCTTGGTATGTGTGGAGACTCATTTCCCCTGGTCCCTGAGCTGGCTCTGATCGCCTGTGTCTTTCCCAATATTTGTTATTTTTATTTTTGTCAAATTAACATTCGAGTGGTTTCCAGTCTTTCCCCACAAGTATTCCAGAACGGCAGAGGACAGTAGGCAGGTAGCTTCCTCACAGACACAGCAAGTGCTGCATTTCTTTGAGTTTCCTGTTGATGTTAAAATATATATGAATACCACAGTACCCTGAAGTATCTGTGTTTGCTGTTAAATAAAATAAGGCCTCTTCCTACACAGGCATGCACTCTTCAAACAATGGAGTCTCTAGGAGGAAGATTTATTCTGTGGCATCGTAATGGGTCCGGGGGGTGGAGGTGGGGATACTGAGACATCATTCTGAAGGCTGTATGCATACAGAACAGGCAATTCAGCTGCAGATAATTCTATTAAAGTGTTAGATTTGGGGATTTATATGTCTTATCTGTACTAAATATAAGAATTCAGATGGTCTTACTTTTAATCTTCCTGGCATATTTTTTTTCCTGAATCTTTCCTCCTCCTTGCCAGTCGGGTGGACATTACCAGCGGTATGACCTAGAAAACACCAGTACTAATTAAATTTTACATTTTCAATAAGAGTACAGTAAGATGCAGGTGAGAAATAACTTTCAGACGCATATGAGGACATTATTAGTGTTTCCATGTTCTGTAGATCTTGATGTAATGATTATCTCTCTAATCTGTGCAAGTGTTTTCGATAATACTTTCAATGGTTGAAAGATAAAACCATTTTTTTACATAGACATAAATGCTATAAATATGATCTAGTGAGGTTCATCATTTCATTTGCTTCCTATTCAACCACCATAAGCTGGAACTTAACACTGCTACAAAGACTTAAAATCCAAATTAGGAACTCGTATTCATACAGCACCTGTTTCTGAGTCTGCGAGTCCTCTGCTGCATTCCTGTATGTATTAAGTATCCTAATTAATTCTCACGATGTCCTCATGATGGTTGTTTTTGTTGTAGTATTGGTTGAAGACATTGTTATGTGTTCAGCTGAGGTTTCATACTTACACCATTTCTAGCAGAAAGACACTATCATTTTCTCTAATTACCAACTTCCCACTTTATATTCCAGAAAAGTGAAGCAGCACCTACTAATTCCTTGTAGAACTGAAGTGACGTGGGTGGAGGCCGTGCGGGGAGCACCTAAGACTCCTGGTGTAGAAATACACCTCCTTTTGGCCTCACAGGCCCTGGAGCTTCTGGGTGTGTCAGAGCATTTCGGGAACCCTCCCCGGTTTATAGCATCATTTGTCTCTGTGGAGGGGCTGCAAGAGCAGAGGTCACACTCGTCCCCAGGCTGGTACGCACACAGAACTATGGATACAGACTCTGTGGAGCTCTATGATGCTCTATTTTTCTGGCTGCCAGGATCTGGTCACTTTCTGCAGGAGATTGTTCTGAGGCCACAAGTACATCATTTTCTCTCCACTCTCTCAAAATGAAAATGTGTTCGTGAGGTGCCTTCTGTGGCTTCTGAAGCGGCAGCCTTCTTTTAGAGAGGAGGTGAGATCATCTCTGCAGAGGGAAGTTGACAACATACCCATGTCCTTGGTGTGGTCGTTCTTAAACCCAATATTGCTCAACTCCCCCAGTTGCTGTGCCCATTAACCTAGACCTTACTAGAAAAGAAAAACCTATTTGCCTAGTAAAGAACACCCATGTGTTTGGAGGAGCTTCTTGATATGACTTAACCGTCTTTGGCAATTATCACAATAGCAGTTTACCTATTATGGAGTCCTTGCACATTGCATGATGATGCCGACTGTCTTTATTTTTGAAGCCTGGGTGAAGCCTGTGAAGAGTACCTCCCTGCACCTTCTCGGTACTTACATACTAGTGATCACTTTCCCATCTCGTACTTGTGGAAATCACAAATGCCTCCTGGCACGGCCAAACGTCTACCAATGAGGAAAACTGCTTCCAGTCGAGACTGTCTGAATGAGAGTTAGTGTGCAAGGCAGGCCTCTAACTTTACTCTTTCCTAGGAAGCCAATGTTGCCAAAAACATTTATTATACTAACCTGATTTTGCCACCAAATGAAATGGCATGTTTATTATGACTAGGCTTTCCATATATGCCTTAATTTGTTCCTGATTTTTAAAAAAGATTCATGTTTAGGTGTGTGTGTGTGTGTGTGTGTGTGTGTGTGTGTGTGTGTGTGTATGTGTGTGTGTAGGCCAGAAGAGGGCGTCAGATTCCTTGGAACTGGCTCCAGGTGGCTGTGAGCTCCCCAACATGAGTACTGGGAACTGGAGTGCTGGAAACTGAACTCACGTCCTCTGAACGAGCAGCAAGTTCTCGTAACCCCTGAGCCATCTTTCTAGCTCTATGATTCTTTGGTTTTTTTGCTTTATTTATTGGGTTTTGCATTGTCTTTTTTCCTTTGCTGGGGATCAGACTGAGGGCCTCACACTTGCTAAACACATGCTGTACCAACTGACTTATGTCCCCAACCCCTATATCATATAAATTATTACAATAAATTTGTAGTGTGTATGGTAATAAGAAAACCATCCTTCAGGATCATGGTCACTTTTATACATTTATTTTTCTGTATGAAGCCTAAAGTAATTTTCTACAGTTCACCGTAAAACCTGTTGAAACTGTAATTACATTAACATAGTAATTTGAGATTAATTTTCACCTTGTATTTTCAAGAACACAGGGTTCAATATTATTGTTAGAAGTAAATTGCTTAGAACTTTGAAGTCATTTTGAGAAGTCTGTGTACTGTGCTGGGTTAGTAGTTAGTGACGTGTATGGAAGAGACACACCCAGAACAATGGGAGAATGGAGACTGTTTCTTACAGTTATTTTCAGTGAAACTTTAGGAGAGAAATGAAGTCACTAACCACTAATATTTGAGTAATATTTAGGTTGAAGGTGTCCTGGCTTGGTGTGCATGTCAGAGGCTACCTGCCTATCCTGTATGGAGCAGGAAGGGTCTCTGGAAATGGCTCAGTTCAGAGAAGATCGGCTAAGACCTCAACAAAGTGGATTTGTGAATTATTTACATTTTAACTAAAGTAGCTTTTTATAGTAAAGGGAGGGAAGGAAGACAAAATATCTCATTTTCTCTTTTTATAAAACATGTATTTTATTAAAATGTATAATTAATAGCAACAGTTTAATTGTGTGTGTATCTGTATTTGTGTGTGGTTTCATAGGTGTGGTTACCTATGTGTATCTAATTGTGTATGGGTGCATAGGTGTGGGTACCTGCGTGTATATGTATTTGTGTATGGGTGCATAAGTGTGGGTACCTGCTTGTATCTTTATTTGTGTATGGGTGTGTAGGATAGAGGTGTTAGAGTCCCTGAAGCTGGAGTTGTATCTGATGTGGATGTTGGGACCTGAACTTTGATCCTCTACAAGAGCAGTACATACTCTTAACCACTGAGCCATCTGTCCGGCTCCTTTGTGTTTTCTCTTGTGTAAAGAATGCGTGTGTATGTATGTGTGTATATATGTATGTATGTCAGTTGTGTGTGTGTGTGTGTGTGTGTGTGTGTGAGAGAGAGAGAGAGAGAGAGAGAGAGAGAGAGAGAGAGAGAGAGAGAGAGAGAGAGTAAAGGGACCAGCAGGAGGAAGTGGGGAAATAGATGGGGGAATGGAGGAGTATGGGGTAAAAATGAGCAAAGTACAGTGATACATAGGTATTAAAATGCCTGATAACTCATAGAATGTACAGGTCTTTAGAAACCCTGTGAAGTGATTTCAGACTCAGGATAACAGTACTGCTCACACCACCCATCCCCAGACACACTAGAAATAACTACCTCCGCTCTTACTGTTCAGAAGAACTTTGTTGGGCACAGAGTGAGGTTAAATTGCTGGATCTATTGAGATCTAACTTGAAGAAACTTGCAGTTACCAAAAAGACGATTTGAAACATACATGGCCTTTGGTTATATTTAACAAAAGGAGTCTCATTTCAAGTAGACCTTTCTGCCTTGAGATGCCAGCTTCTAATAATCCAGGCTTCCGGTGGTCATCCAAGGATGATGCTCATCTGCTTGTTTCTCATCTTCTCAGTGTTCTGACAACTTGTTTGTGTGCTTTATGGCATACATGAGACATTAGTGTAGTCACACAAGCTTTTCCGTAGAGGGAGATGTGGGTAAAATCATGTAGACAGTGAACCCAAAGGAAGCCCCAGTTTAGACTCATGGTTCCTGAGGAAGACGTTTGCTGCTCAAATGTGGTTCATGGACCAGTATGTTACCATCTCCTGGGAGTGCCTGAGAAATTTCAGGTTCTCAGGTCCCCTGCTCTGATGTAGAATCAGAATCTGCATTTTAGGAGATTCCAAATGGGCTCTGGGTACATTCAAGTGTAAGGACAGAGCTAAGTAAGCTGTGTCTTCGTAACACGGACACGTGTGAATCAAAGCTTAATTTTAGAAAACAATGTATCTTTATGTGTATGAGTGTTCAGCCTCCGTGTGTGTGTGTGTGTGTGTGTGTGTGTGTGTGTGTGTGTACTCTACATTTATATGCCGGGCCTGTGGAGTCCAGAGGAAGGTGCTGGATCCCCTGGAACTGGGGTTGTGGAAGGCTGAAAGCTACCATGTAAGTGTTGGGAATTGGGAACCCAGGTCCTCTGCAAGAGCAACAAGTGCTCTTAACACCTGAGCCATCCCTCCAGCCCTGGAGCTGATGGGAAACTTTAAAATGGAAGCCTCACTCTCTTGAGTCATGCTGGACACATTTCTGTGGTGACGTCATTGGATGCTGTGGATGTAGAGCATGGAAGTCCTATGCCCCATCCCAGGCAGGCAGAGTGCAGGTAGGAACTAGAGGAGCAGAAATAGCAGCAGACTTGAACTTGAAACCTGTAACTGTGTGCAAACCGAGACTTCCTGTCACTCGGCTGGCTGTGGCCCATACAACGCTCGAGAACCACTCATGGGTAGCTATCCTTGTTATTTCTGTGTGTAGATGTGGGACTTTTTCTGAACCAGCAAATGTCAGGAATATTTGATTTTACTCAGTGTTCTGTTCCTGATAAAAATGTTGTTAATTATGCATCATTATGAATATTAGCTTTTTCTATGATTGGTGTGCGTGTTTCATGAGAGTCTGCAGGAGTCCAAGAGAGCAGGGCTCTTCCTATGGCTGTTTTCCTCTTCCTGTAGCCCAGAGCACTAACAGAAAGGACCTTCCTTTACATTTGGCCTTCACGGCGAACAGAAAGGCCTTGTGTTAGGTGTTGGGTGGTGGTTTATCTTGACTGTAAGCTGAGACAGGATGTGACAAGATTGTCTCTAATATAAGTAACGGTGTAGTAAGTTGATGTTCCCCTGTAACAGGCACCCACTGGGCAGCACACAGCTCCTTGAGAGTATGTGGTGACAGTGTCATCATTTCCAGAATGTTCCTATAGATCGCAAACCCTTTTTGAGTAAGGTGGTGGCAGAGGCCTGGAAGTGCGGGGGTGGGGTGGGGGTGGGGAGATGGGGGGTGGAGGGAGGCAGAATCGGAAGGGGCAGTGGCTGGCAGGCTCGTCCTCCTTTTCTCTTCCTCCTGAGCTCTGCTGATAATCTGTATTATAGTAGCTGCATTCAGTAAAGATCCACAGGGATTTCTCCCTTTTTTTCCATTTTTCCCTCTCAGGCATTTTTAACCCTTCAGAATTTGGGGAAACTTTGGACTCCAGCACTCTCATTTCATTGTTGTCCATCTGTTTGTTTTGTGAAGATAGAGCATACAAATCGTAGAAAATCCCTTTTCCTGATTATTCTGGAAACACCATAGGAACATCATGGTTTATAAGGAGCAGGGATGCCCTCAACTACTGAGCCATCCAGATGTGGGTGCTGGGACTAAACCCAGGTCTCCTACGGAAGCAGGAATGCTCTCAACTGTGATCCATCCCTCCACCCTTCAGACTCCTTAAGGGCAGCATTTGACTTGGTGCCACCAATCACATGTTGCTTACTCAGCCTGTTTCTTATACAGTCCCAGCCCACAAACCCGTGGGTGGCACACTTCCCTCAGCTGGCTGAGTGCTCCCACCTCAATCATTAATCAAGAAAATGTCCCGGCCATGGCCATGCTGCCTGCAGGCCGATCTGCTGGAGGCTTTTTCTCAGTTGAGGTTCCCTCCTTAAGATGATCCTAGCTTGTGTCAAGTTGACAGACGGCCAACCAGCATACAGACTTACAGCTGGCTCAGTTCTTTCCCTACTATTTTTTAAAAACAAAAACAGCTATTCTGGTCATTCTCATTGAACCTGGTGTTGTTTTGGAAGAGGAAAAAAAAATAGGATTGGCTGGGCTGGGTGGGTCTTAACCTCTCTTCCTGTTTCCCAGAGTTAAGAATTTGTTTTTGACAACTGACATTTAGTAACTTTTTATCTGGCTGGAGAAGTGCCCCAATCTAAGTTGGTTCTTGTCTCTGCTTCTTACAATTATTTCTAAAAAGAGCAAAAAATGACCCTCCCTGCTGAGGAGCTGGCCACACCACCTCTCGTTCTTCTTTTGACTGAAATTTTAGCTCTGCCTCCTAGCTTAAGAAAGGAGAGTCACCTAAACTTTGAAATGACTTAGGTTATGTCTTCCATGACTTAGACCAAAGTGAAATCTGTTATGTGTTTATTACTTAAAAGTCACTGTGTCATAATTCTCTGCCATGTGCTTTTTACTTGAAGGAATGGTTGATAATTTTTAATGTTTTTAAAGTAGCTTTAAATTAAATCTGCCCCCAAAGACCCAAATGAGCTCAGCTCACAAGTTAGGAAGTTCAGGGATTCACTATTTTGCCTGAAATCATTTCAAATGTTTAATACAACATGTGGTGGCAGGATTTCTTAGAAGTGTGCATTTTTAATGGCTTAGAGAGGGTCATTCCCAGGCCATGGTGACTCCTTTGGAATGGCTGAGCTTAGCCTGTCCAGTGCCACAAACACAGGGGAGGCCCATGCAGTGAGAGACCAGAGCACTCCCTTCAATTTCCCCAGGGTTGCTTCTAGGAAGCAACTCAGAAGCATGGTATTTTCTCCAGAGGACCTCGGGTATCCTGAAGTGAGCCGGCTGAGTAACCTGACAGTCGGCCAGCTTCACAGAATGCTCAGATATTAAGGCACACAGATGCCTTCAGACCTGTTTCCTAGGATGGATCCCTCTTGGGATTTCAAAAGAATATGCAAATTAGCGAGAAGAAGATGAGCTTGCTCATGTAAGCCATTGGCAGGGTAGCTTCTACCATCCCCAGCGACAAGCTTCCTTAAGTGACTTCCGGAAACCCGTCTCCTCAGATGGCTGCTGCCTTAGAATTGCCATCATCTCCCCCTTGCCTCTCTGAGTTCTTAGAGTGAATGAAGAGACTTGAGGGTTTGGGAGGAGCTCAGCTGGCCCCAGGCTTTAAATACCGTGTGGATGCCAGTGATCTTTACATTACATCTCCAGCCTCCTGACTTGAGACTGTGTACTCCCTCCCTCCCTTCCCCCTCTCTCCTTCCCTCCCCCTCCCTCTCTTCCTTTTCTTTTCGAGACAGAGCCTTGTGTAGCCCAGGCTGTCCATGAATGTGTAACATAGTTGAGTATGGCCTTGAACATCTGTTTTCCTACCTCCACCTCCTGAGTGCTGGGAGTTCAGGTGTGGATCATGCCTGGTTCACGCAGCGGTGGGGGGGATGAAGCCGAGGGCTTTGCGAACGCTAGGCAGGCAGTCTACTGAGTTACAGCCCCACCTCAGATTTGAATGTATTTTCAGCTGTGTAACAGATATGTCTACATGGATGTCAGCTGGACATGCCACATTTAACATAGATGAAGCTGAATTGTCCGTTTCTCTTGCCCTGCCAAACCTGTGCCAACCGAACCATTCCCCATCATGACTGTGGCAATTCCATCCGTTCCCCTAGCTGCAGAGACAGTGATTCTTGGCGTCTTCTCGTCTGCTTCCTTCCTTTGGTGCCCTACAACCTGTCTCTGGGATACCATGAAGATTCTGCCTCGAAAACAGAACCCATCACTTCTCCCCATAGCTGCCCCTCTTGGAATACCAGCATCTGATCTGTTGTCTGGACCACGGAGACAGTCTCCCAGCTGCCCCTGAAGCTGGAAGGGAAGGATCCTTTTAAAATGATCACGCCACGTCACATCTGTGTTCAGTGCCCTTCAAGGACTGCCTCTGTGCTTTTGATTAAGGCTCTGTGTGCTCTGCTGGGAGGTCTGTATTATCCTGTCCCCACGGATTCTCCCATAGACAGATACTCACCACTCCCCTACCTGCCAGAAAGCACCGAGGCCTAAGAAGTTTGGGGACAGTATCTCACGGCTTATGTGAATGTGACACCTTTCCAGCTAGCTCTAGATTCCTCAGCCCATGAGCTTTGTGAAGCTTGGGGTGGAGGATAATAAGGGCATGTTGTAGTGCACCCCAATCCTCTGCAGGCTTTGAAGTACGTACTGTTAATTCACAAACAAGACAACCAGAGAGGTTTTTTTTTTTTTTTTTTTTCTGCTAGTCAGTTTCCCCCATCCCTAAAGGACCATGTTGTGACCCTCTGTTTTCCTTTGTTTAAATCCACATCTCTTCATCCGTTACAGAAGTAATGTCATCTGAGCTCAGGGAAGTTGATGTTCCCACGTCCCATTCTAAGGTCACACAATGGCATGGCCTTCTTCCTTAGCAGCTGACTGTAGCAAATACCTGTTCCCTTACCAGAACCTGGCTCTGGGAGGCTCTTACTAGGAGCTGTCCACTTCTCTACCCCTGTTTCCAGGGTCACCGTATACCTGCTGTCATCTGTCTCTGTGCTCTCAGCTGCCTTACTGGACCTAGGCCTGTCCTCTGAGAGGCCTTTCCTGAAAAGGCTGTTCCCATGTCTTCCTCTTTGGGGACTGAAATGGTTTTTGTGCTCTGTGATGACACACTTGGTGACTCACAGCAGCATGTACTCACGTGTGTGCGCACACACACACGTACACACATGAGGTCAACATTAGGTGTTGTTCAAAGTACTGTCTATCTTGCTTTTTGGCATAGGCCTCCTCTCACTGGGACCTGGAGTTCAATGATGATTAGGCTAGGCAGGATGGCCGGCCAGGGGTTCACCTGTGTCCCCTGCCAGGCCTGGATTTTTACAAGGGTCTTGGATTGAGCTCAGGGCCGTTCCTCAGGCTTCTCTCGGGGCTCTCCTCGCCATCTCAGTTTTGCCAGTTGAGATGTCGCGTACGACAGTACGTCCTGACCAAATCTCGTTCAAAGGTCTGGAGCCTTCTGCCATGGTTTTTCTAGGGGGAGAAGCAAGAACATGACTAACTCTCTGACCAAGCGTTGAAACAAGAAGGCTGGGTTCTGAGCCAGTTAATTATTAGAATTAGTGTATTCCAGATGGACTAATTTGGAGTCAGCTTATTCTTTGATGTCTCAAAGACTATGCTACCTCAGAAAGGATATGCTACAGGAAACAGAAAAATAAAAATAACCTGTTGAAGTTTGCTTAATGAGCCACAGTCTCACACCTGGGGAATACCAACTCCTCTTTAATTTTTTTCTCTTTTAAATTTTATGTAAATCATACCCAGATGGTTAATAGAAGCATAAATTGCTTTTCACTGTACGTGGAAACCTTGGAGATTCATTTTTACACTATCATAACAAATATGTATTCACATGTACTATACTATTTGTAGTGTGTGTGTGTGTGTGTGTGTGTGTGTGTGTGTGGTGTATGGGATGTGTGTGTGATATGTGTGTAGTGTTTGAGTGTGTGGGATGTGTGCATATATGGTATGTGATAGTGTAAGTGTGTGTGTGTGTGTATGTGTGTGTGTGTGTGTGGTGTATGGGATGTGTGTGTGATATGTGTGTAGTGTTTGAGTGTGTGGGATGTGTGCATATATGGTATGTGATAGTGTAAGTGTGTGTGGTATTTGAGGGGTGTCTGTGTGTGTGTGTTTAAAGAGTGCACTTCAGGGATTTTATGGCTAGGCCTCTTCATTGTGCCCAGGAGGGCCACCTCTCTCCTCAGCTGGTGCAGTGTCTGGGCATGTGGTAGGAGCCCTGTGACCAGCCACCTAGGATAGACAACATCCTGTGTTGATCATTCATGGTACCCACCTCAGGCCTGCTGGGCCTAGAAAACTCCCTCCACTTCTGGCACCTGCAGCTTCCAAGGGCTCTCCAGGCCCTTGCCGTTGCCACACGGAAGTCCACAGAGAGATGGCTGTGGACTTCCTCTCTGGTGGCCATTTGCTCACGCTTCTTCTGATGACCCAGCTGTGTGCAGTGTCAGAGTTGGTCTGTAAGGGAGGGGGCCACTCAGCCGTCAGTCAGTCAGTCGGTGGGGTGAACCGGGCGTGCTGGCAAACCTCTGTAGTCATGCCAGGACCCAAGACCTCTGACCACCCTTCATTATACTCTGCTTCTCCAGAACTTCTGCTCACAGTTTTTATTACGTGTGTGTGTGTGTGTGTGTGTGTGTGTGTGTGTATGTGTGTATGTATGTGTGTGTGTGTGTGTGTGTGCATGCTCTTGTATACATATGTAGAAATCAGAAGACAGCCCGTGGTAGTCTGTTTCCTTCTTCTGCCATGTGGGTCTCAGGGATGCCAAGCCATCAGGCATGGCAGCTGGCAGCACATGGTTACCCTCTCAGCCACTCACTGGCCCAACACAGACTGTCTTTGCTTTATCGTTCATTTTGGTAGATTTTTGCCAGCTTCTCCTCTGTAGGAGTTGAACCCTTTAAAGGCCTTACAAATTAATTTTCAAGGTCATATATGAATATTGTTTTCTTCATTAAAAATGGAAGCTTCAGAGTTACAGCTAGCATCACCTTTAATCATGCTCACACTGCTGCCCCAAGTCCCTGTTCCCCAGAGGCCACCACAGTGATTGGCTATGTGTGTCTCTTGCCAATGGAAACCAATGGATGCATGTTACCTAGAGCCCATGCCATGCACAGGTCTGTGTGTGGTCTACTGAATATGCCACATTGTCACACCTGCCGTTCTATAATGTCTCATTCAGAGACCGACTGAAGCTGATCCTTCTTTTCCTCTCTCCCTCATGGTCCCCTTCATCCTCCTCTCCTCTCCTTCTTCCTGGTCCCCCTTCCTCTCTCTGTCCTTTCTTTGAGATTCCAGGCTGGCTGCAAAGTCTCAGTCCTCCAGGGTTAACTTCCCAAGTGCTGAAAACATGCTCAACTTTCTTGGAGATCTTTCAGATGCATGGAGATACATACATATGTATGCACGTGAGCACACATGCACATGTGTGTGCATGTGTGTGTGAGAGAGAGTGCATGTGTGTGCATGTGTGTGTGTGTGTGTGTGTGTACATGCGTGTGCAGTTATTTACCATAAATTGTCTTTCAACAGTGTTATTTTGTCAGTTACATTCAGGAAAGATTTGGGGGCTTCATTAGCCGGTGATTAGGTTCGTTTTATAAAGGAAGACTGTAGAATTTCACTCTTTGATTCTCTCTTCAGGTCTCAGAAGACCGAGCTTCACAATGAAGACTACATCTTGGAATTGGATTACTGCTCCTCCTCAGAACACCTGGCAGACCAGAAGCTCGTCCCGGAGTTCATTAAGAAGGTAAGACCACAATGAAGTAAGAGAAACCGAGAAACAGAGCAGTCTCCTGAGTGTGGAGCGGCCTGGAGTGGACGGCCTGGAGAGCAGGGCGATGGGCCGGCCACATCACAGAGGACAGCTGGGGGGACTCTGGAACACTATGGCTCTTCTGCCTGGGCTGAGGCGACCTTGTGTCTTGTCTTGTAGGCCTGAGATACACTCAAACCCTCAAAGGGCCTGACTCCCAGATGCCACCTCCCCCTTGTCCTGGGAGGTCTGTGTTGCTACAAGCCCTGTTCTTTCCTGGCCTTCGAGCAGGCCAGAGTCCTGAGGTGACAGGCATGCTGTTGTACCAGGTGACACTCCCTACCTACAGGGACTGCCTACCACCAAGACTTGTGCTTGGCGTTGAACTTGTTCTGTGTTGGAGGTGGTCACAGGCACTATTTGAATTCTACATGGCGTTTGCAACAGAAGGAATGTCTGCACTCTAGACGGGGCTGAGTTCTGTCTTCATGTGCACCATGTTCTCTTGTATGTAGTCTCTCATGTATGTTCTCTGTGTGTAGTCTCCCATGTACTGCCATGAGCCCTGGGCAATATCCAGAGAGTACTGATCCTGACCTACATGCAGAGGCCGTCATGCAACATTCCAGTGCACTGTGGTGGTCCTGGAATAGCCTGCCTGTTTTGTTTGGGTTTGTTTGTGTGGTCTAAGCCAGCCTCAAAGTCACCATGTAGCCAAGAATGGCCCTGAACTTCTCATTCTCTTTGCCTTTGTTTCCAGAGTACTGGGATTATGGGTCTGTGTCACCATGTCTGGTTTATGTGGCACTGAGAATCTTGGTCATTTTAGGCAAGCACTTTGTCAAACTGAGTTACAGATCTTGCTGTCTTGTGTTTTATATTAGTGTGTGTGTGTGTGTGTGTGTGTGTGTGTGTGTGTGTGTGTGTACAGAGAGGGAGGGTAGATGGTACCTTCTAAATGAAAGATGAAAGAGCATGGTACAGTAGACATGTGGGCCAGTAACAGTTATGTCACGAGTCTTACTTTTGTGCACTTACAGGAGCTGCACTTTCTTGTGACTGGTTAAAAAAATGGTAAGTTTGCTTACACCACCGTAGGCCAGTGAGTGACGTGTTTTACAGTGACACTGTGGCGGCTTGGACATCACTGGGTAATAGGAATTTTAGTGCCTTTATCATCTCATGGCACCACTGAAGCCCATTTTGACATGTCACAAGGAACTTGACTGTAATTGACCTGCCCAGGTCCCAACAGCCAGTTATTGAACTTGCTAGTAAATCTTGTTGATTGTCAACTTTGAGCCAGGAATAGAACCAGTTTTGGGACACAGAACAGACTCACGGTGGTGCTGACCGATGGGTGGGCACAGTGGACAGACACTGCCAGGAGGGGGCAGCGGAGCTGACCCACAGGCTGCCTGTGTGGCACAGGGGTGGAGAGCTGAGGTGGGGGGGCAGTGTGCGGTGATATGGCCGTGCTGGTCCAGGTCGCAGAGTCTCCAAGCACAGGGACGAGCATCTGTGAGAGACCGAGGCAGAGGGGAGCAGTTGGGACCAAAATAATCATATACAGAGGCCCCGTGAAGCGGGGCGGGCATAGGAAAGCCGAGACTGCTGCAGGAGACATGGTGAGGGATTCTGCAGAAGGCCGGAGCAGGTCCGTTGAGGGGCGTCTGTTTTCTCCCCTCCTTTTGCTTTCAATGTTTGTTGAGCGTTCAGACTCCCAGGCCCCGGGATTAACCACTCACAGTGGGAGGAGCCAGGAGCCCTGGACCAGGAGTCAGATGAGCTTCCCGTCAGAGCCGGCTAATTTTACTAGCATTCTGGGGGTTTTTCGACTGTGGTGTAGGCGATTATTTAGAAATGGAGGTGGCTTTGTCTGTATTTACGTATGTATAGATGCAAGAACAGTGTTTTTCTAGGTCATGGAAGTGGCGTATATCAGCAGGACCATCATCTTTGCAAATAATGCTCTAATAAAATTGGATAAGACCATCCCAGAGGCTGAAATCATTTGATGACATATGATTGCGGCTCTGGTGCTTGGGCTAGCTGAGGAAGAGAGGCTCTGTATGCAATCTCCAGTGTGCTCATCCGAAAACTAGTTCTAGGTGCCTTGTCCCTGACCAGACCAGACCACTGGGTGGTAGACCCATTGCATCAATGTTCAGGCAGCGGAACTCTGTTTTGTGGGCTGCTTGGCTGCTGGGCTTTCTTGATGCAACATCTGTGTAGGGTCTAAGCCCTGGCGGACGTTAGCCATATCTTAGTTAACTTTTAACTTCTCTTATCCCAGCATTGCTTTCCCCACTCATTATAGGAGAGGGTATAGGCGCCACTGTCTGGGCACTCATTCAGTAATTGGGTGTAGTTGACACCTGCTCATTCTGTATGTTTAATAAGAATTCTGGGCCTTCTTGACAGTCAGTGACTGCTAGGGGAAGGGGACTGGTTTCCTTGTTCTTTGCCATTCAGGTAGGCTGAGATAAAGGCATGCATGCCCTGGCTCCCATGGCTGGCTGTCATTACTTTATGTCTGGGTCATCATTTCTGTGAAATAATGGCTCGTGCCAAGTAGATTTGTCTTCAGATAAGATGGTAATTAGCCCGTTTGTCGTTATCCTGCCTTGTGACGTAAGTTCATATTCTTCTCTGCATGTTAGGGTTGAATTCAAACCAAGCAGATTTTCTCCCTTAAGAACAATGTCCCAACATTATTTTCCCACCAAATGTTTTAAATTAGTGGAAGCTTTGGCTAGAAAGTGTGACCAGAAGGGGGACTAGACAATTGGGAAAATAAAGTCACAGTCTCTGTGTCATGTAGACTTTGCTGAAGACGCTCTAATTTATGTCCCCTCCACATAGTGATCCTTCTATAGGGGTCAGGAGAGCTGTGCAGAGAGGAACCTTCCCACCATGGGCCCCCTGACGTTCTCTGAGTGCCTTTATGGTGTGGTTAAATCTGGGTTCCCGCATTCCGATTTCCCCTCTCATATCCTGCAGGACGTCAGCCAGCTGGCCGGTATGTAAATTATTAACTGTGGACCTCAGAGCAGTTCAACTTCGAGTGTGGGGCGGCTTAGCAAGACTGCTTCCAGGGCCTAGAGCCAAGTGGGCGAAGCAGGCTGTGGGGGTGACAGTGTCCACTGCATTCCCCGCGGGCAAGGCCTCGGCTGTTGTCCCTAGGGTCCAGGGGGCTGTCTGTGAGGCCCTCTGGCACATCCTGTTCCCAGAGGAGAGTGAAGGAGGCCAAGCCTTATAGCGAAGGGCCTGAATGTTCATTCATAAGAATGTTCAGACCTCTTTACCCTCTCGGGACCTTTTGGGAAAGCCAGAGGAGCAGGACCATTATTGCTCCCAAAATACTGGCCCAGCTTTAAAATGATGACGCAGGAGGCTGGAGCCAGTGCCACGGCTTCCTCTTACCCTATGTGAACAGTAGTTCACAAGTGTCCTACGAGTGTCCCTGGCACACATGTATAAATGAGAAGTGAGTGTGGAAGGCTCTTTGAACCTTTCAGGGTCACTTCATGTGCCATCTGATACCTACTTCTAACAGATCTTCTGAGAAGACCCTGAGCTGGGAGGGCGAAGGCCTTGCCCAGACCTGGGATTGCTGAATGGGGCCCAGATCTATCCTTTCTGAGGCAAAGAGGCACCGGGGTTACGCGGGGAGGTCTTGGCAGGAGTGGTGTGCAGTGAAGCTCTGTCAGGTGAGATGGGCGGGGAAGGGGGACCATGCCGTTCCCGTGGGAACCAAAGATCCAAGGCCAGGTTCTGTCCTCTGTGTGGGGTAGAGATATAGAGAATGGTGTCTCTTCTTCGTGGGGCAGGGCTTTTTGTTGATCACATGGAAAAGTCTTGCTCTAGCCAGTTCAGCAGGGGCGGCAGGTGGGGGGGGGAGTGTGGGACTGTAAGGATGCTGGGAACGACAGGGAGCCTCAGCAGGAGTACCAAAAACAGTAGGGTGTCAGCGATGAGAACTGTAATCCCAGCACCCAGGAGGCAAAGGCAGGAGAATCAGTCTAGCCTGGGCTACATTGTGAGACTGTCTCAGTGGTAGAGCATTTTTTGCCTAGCACATTCAAGACCCTGAACCCAGTTCCCAGCAGCACAAGGAGAAAAAGAGAAACCAGTGTCTCGTCCTTCCTTCTCTCTCGCTCCTTCCCTTCCTCACAAGTCTGGTTTTGTGGATGGATAGGTTTGAGAGTGGCTAGGTGGGTGAAGCCACCACGCCCAGCCTCCCTGGTAAGAGCTCCCTCACCCTGTCTGTAGAGGGGGCCACACTCCCTTTCCCTGTTCAGGTGACCTTTGCCCTCAGACTCACTCCCAGATGATGGAGCCTGAGACCTACAGGACCATTCCATGAACTAGACATGTGTTACACCGAATGAGGAAAGATGGCGGGGAGAGACCAGGGCAGTCCTTGGGCTTCGCCCAGTGGAAGAGAACACATGATCAGACGTTCGTTGAACTACCTTTGACAAAGGCCACTGCTGATGCCTGCTAAGGGGGAAATGTGATAGTTTTGAAGATGTGGGGGAACACTGAACAGAACCCCAGGACTGACGCTTTGCCTGTGACAGGATGGCTCAGCATTTACTTCCCAAGGGCTTGTTGAATATTCAGGCCCCTCCTGCAAGCAGAGTCAGAGTCTAACTTTACTTTCTTAAAGATTTCTTTTGTGTTTGTGTCTGAGGAGATGTAGGCACACTGTGTGTAAGCAGGTACCCTCAGTGGCCAGAGAGGCTGTCTGGTCTCTTGTGGGCTGCCAGATGTGAGGCCTGGGAATCTGTTACCATTTCCCTCCTCAACTTGACACAAGCCTAGAGAGACCCAGGAAGAGGGAGCCTCAATTGGGGAATTTTCTAGATCAGGTTGGCCTGTGGCCACGTCTGTGAGGCATTTTCTTAGTTGTCCGGTGATGCAGGGGGGCCCAGCCCACGGTTGGCAGTTGCCATTCCTAGGCAGGTGGCCCAGACTGTATAAAATGTAGCTGAACAAGCCAGAGGACACAAGCCAGTAAGCAGATTTCTTCTGTGGGTCCTGGGGTTGAGTTCTGCCTTGACATCCTTCAATAGTTGACTATAATCAGGACATGTAGGCCAAATGAACCAGTGCCTCCCCAAGTTGTTTTTGGTGTGTATCACAGCAACAGAAAGTAAACACAACAAAAATAAATGCCAGCAGCCAGTACTCCTCACCACACAGCTTCTCCCCAGACCCCGAGTCTGACTTTAGTTGGCACAAGACTCAGAGTGAAAAGCGAATCTGTTAGAAAGGCTTCCCCGCCCCGACTGCGTGCCCTGTTGTTCCCAAACCATGAGATCTGTGGCATTTTTAAAAGGTGGAAAAAAGGAGGGTTTGGAGTTTGGGGGAGGAGAGAAAAAGATGGAATCCCAGAATGGAATCCTCTCCCACCCAGCCTCCCCTGCGACTCTGACCTCCTATTTTTATTGGCTGTGACCTCCCTGTTCTATCCAGAGGTCATTGCAGTCCCTTGGCACCCACAGTAGGGGAGGAGGTTATGAGCTTGCTCATTCCTCCAAAAGGGGGATCCAGTCCTCATCTAGCTTTCTTCCTCGGTATGGTGCAGAGTTGAGCAGGTCTGTGAGGGCCTGCTGGATGGCAGGGTCCACTCTCATCCCACAGAATCTCCAGTCTAACTGGGGATGCTGTGGCTGAAAGAGAGTGGGGGGGGGTGAGAGAGCATAGCAGGCCAGGGAGAAGTGGTCAGAGTCACTGGGACCAACCCAGACAACAAACAGATGCCATCTTGGTGTCACAGAGCCATACGCCCTAGTGTCTGCTGGGCAGTCAAGAGTGGCAGGTGCCCAGTACAAGCTGTGGCTGCCAATCAGATCCTCAGATACATCAGCTCTTCCAGCTTTGGTGCCCACCACTCCCTCAGGTCTCTGACAAGCAATGGCGTTCACTTCCTCAGCTAGTCCGCCCAATAGAAATGACAGCTGAACCACCAGTGCCTAATGGCCCTGTTCCAAAGTGTGGGCCAGCAAGCTGGCTCAGTGGGTAAAGGTGCTTGCTGCCAAGCTTGAGGATGTGTTTGATCTCTTGGTCCCATATTGTTCCTTGGAGTTCATACGCAGGCCATGGTTGTAAGCATGTGTGTGCATACACTCACATGCACAATAAATGTTAAAAGTGAAATTCTTTTGGTAATATATTTCATGTAACAGTATTGCCAAATATTATCTTTCCAACAAATAATGAGATCTTGTACATTCTTTTGTTTTAAACAAATGAACTCTTCAGGATCTGATATCTTACGTATTTCATGTCAGTTTAAATGCTAAATTTTTAGTAAAAATGAAATATCCCACAAAATACTGTGTTTAGCAGAAAAATACTTTTTACTACATCACCTAAATTAAATTAATAAATTAAAATTAAAATATTAAGAATTTAGCTCCTTGTACTCATGACCACATCTGTCATTGCTCTGTGAATTGCAATGGATTGTTGGTGGCTTTGAGTGTCTGTCATACAGGAGAGGAAGCTTAGAGCAGCCAGAGAATGTACATCCAGATCAACAATGAAGGAAGAAAGTTCACGCTTTTCCTCATGAAAATGAATTGATTTGGGGTCACCTTTGACATGTAACTTGAGGGTGTGGGCACAAGTGTCTGGGTGTGCACTCGTGGACGCTGGAGGTAGACATCAGATGTCTCCCTCTATGGCTCCACCTTACTTCTTGGGACAGGTTGCTCACTGAACAAGGAGCACACCATTTCATCCAGAATGGCTGCCCAGCCAGCCTGTGAGCCCTCCTGTCTCCTTTTCCCCCAGCTGTGGTGTGTGAAAGAAAATGGCCCCCAAAGGGAATGGCACTCTTAGGAGGTGTGGCTTTGTTGGAGGAAGTGTGTCACTGTGGAGATGGGCGTGGAGGACTCATATGTGCTCAAGATACTGCCCAGTGTCTCTGACCACCTCCTGTTGCCTGTAAGATGTAGGACTCTCAGCTACTTCTCCAGGACCATGTCTGCCTACACACTGCCATGTCCCCCCATGATGATAACGGACTGAACCTCTGAACTGTGAGCCACCCCCTTTAAATGTTTTCCTTTATAAGAGTTGCCGTGGTCATGTGTCTCTTTGCAGCAGCAGAACACTGATTAAGACACCAGCACTGGGATTATAGGTACACACTGCCATACCTGGCTTTTACAGAGCTTTAGAAGAACTGAGCTTAGGTCTTCATCCATGTGCAGCAAGCCATGGAACCAACTCTCATCCCATAACTAATTTTTTGAGACAGGATCTTGGTATGTGGTTTAGGCTGGCCTCAAACTCTTCATCCTCCTGCCTCATCCTTCTAACTACTGCGATTACAGGTGTGTGCCAACATACCCCATTTAACATATAGCCTTTTTAGGAATACGTTTTCAACAACTACATGTCTGCTTAATATTAGTTATTAGTCTAGCTACACCTAATTATATGAATTTGGAACTAGTGTTTTTCCCATGTTTACTTCACGATGCAGTTTTTTTCTGTGCCTCCTTAGTGCAACATTGTGTTTTGTGACTTTGTAATCCAAGAGATTTCAGGGACATCTAGTTCAGGCTTCACATTCATCTTGCTTACTGTCATCCAGATTATTGGAACTGTCATTTTTACAGTTCACGCATGACGGTGGCAGCAGGGACAGGCTAAGTCACATGTGCACATTCATTTAATACTCGCCTGATGTTTGTCCTCACCCGCTCTTACATGAATTTAAAATCTCCATAAGGAACCATGCGCTCTGTGTTGATCTTTACAGATAAGAAAAAGTGGAAAGTCCCTTTTATTGAGTCAATATAACTGTGGAAGAGTTCATGGAATAGTGTAACTGTGGAAGGGCGTGTGGAATAGTGTAACTGTGGAAGAGTTCATGGAATAGTGTAACTGTGGAGGAGTGTGTGGAATAGTGTAACTGTGGAAGGGCGTGTGGAATAGTGTAACTGTGGAAGAGTTCATGGAATAGTGTAACTGTGGAAGGGCGTGTGGAATAGTGTAACTGTGGAAGGACGTGTGGAATAGTTTAACTGTGGAAGGACGTGTGGAATAGTGTAACTGTGGAGGAGTGTGTGGAATAGTGTAACTGTGGAAGGGTGTGGAATAGTGTAACTGTGGAGGAGCGTGTGGAATAGTGTAACTGTGGAAGAGCGTGTGGAATAGTGTAACTGTGGAAGGGTGTGTGGAATAGTGTAACTGTGGAGGAGTGTGTGGATTAGTGTAACTGTGGAAGGGCGTGTGGAATAGTGTAACTGTGGAAGGGCGTGTGGAATAGTGTAACTGTGGAAGGGCGTGTGGAATAGTGTAACTGTGGAAGGGTGTGTGGAATAGTGTAACTGAAGGAGTGTGTGGATTAGTGTAACTGTGGAAGGGTGTGTGGAATAGTGTAACTGTGGAGGAGTGTGTGGAATAGTGTAACTGTGGAAGAGTGTGGAATAGTGTAACTGTGGAGGAGTGTGTGGAATAGTGTAACTGTGGAAGGGTGTGTGGAATAGTGTAACTGTGGAGGAGTGTGTGGAATAGTGTAACTGTGGAAGAGTGTGTGGAATAGTGTAACTGTGGAAGAGTTCATGGAATAGTGTAACTGTGGAGGAGTGTGTGGAATAGTGTAACTGTGGAAGGGTGTGTGGAATAGTGTAACTGTGGAAGGGTGTGGAATAGTGTAACTGTGGAGGAGTGTGTGGAATAGTGTAACTGTGGAAGGGCGTGTGGAATAGTGTAACTGTGGAAGGGTGTGGAATAGTGTAACTGTGGAGGAGTGTGTGGAATAGTGTAACTGTGGAGGAGTGTGTGGAATAGTGTAACTGTGGAGGAGTGTGTGGAATAGTGTAACTGTGGAGGAGTGTGTGGAATAGTGTAACTGTGGAAGGGTGTGTGGAATAGTGTAACTGTGGAGGAGTGTGTGGAATAGTGTAACTGTGGAAGGGTGTGGAATAGTGTAACTGTGGAGGAGTGTGTGGAATAGTGTAACTGTGGAGGAGTGTGTGGAATAGTGTAACTGTGGAGGAGTGTGTGGAATAGTGTAACTGTGGAAGGGTGTGGAATGGTGTAACTGTGGAGGAGTGTGTGGAATAGTGTAACTGTGGAAGGGCGTGTGGAATAGTGTAACTGTGGAAGGGTGTGTGGAATAGTGTAACTGTGGAGGAGTCAGCACAAACGATCTGGGCTGGCCATGGTGTGCACCTGCATTTCCTGCTCTCGCAAGGCTGAGGCTGGAGAATCCCCAGGCCAGCCTTGGTAATAGGGGGACTATGTTCAAAATGGACAAACAAAACACTGCACACAAAGAAGCGCATAGAAAGGACAACGCAGAACGGGATGGCCAGCTGGAGCCCTTGCCAAGGCCGCCTCCAGGTCCACACCAGCACCTCTGCCCTCTGTTGTGCATCCTCTGCCTGCCCGTGCCTGGCCGTCGCCAGGTCACAGTGGGTCCTTTGCATTTATTCTTTGTAAAAGCTAGCTGAAGAGAAAGGTCTGTTTAGCCTCCACTTGATGCTTTATGAATTTTATGCTGTAGGAATTTCTAACTTTTATTAAATGTATTCTCATATGTATTGTCTCTCAAACCACTCATTAAATTAAACAAACTCAAGCTTTCTTTGATTAACGTGTTCTTCCCAACAAGTGATTTGAGACTGCAGTTCAGGTAGCACAGAGCCCTTGTGCTGTGAGAGATGCTGGGAAGTCTGGTGGGTAAAGCCCATGCCACTCTCTGAGAGGTCAGATTCTGGAATCTCTGGGCTGAAACCAGCCAGGTCTGTTTAGGCTTTGGTGTGTGTGTGTGTGTGTGTGTGTGTGTGTGTGTGTGTGTGTGTACTATGTATATGCCTTCTTGCTCACAGTTAGTTGTGCCAGCCTGTGAGAGTTACTTGCTATTTGTCTTACTCTTGCCAGGGGAGGTCATTTTTATGGCCCCTCTCCGATACCTACTTGGCCGACTCTTACATTTCTTTCATGTCTTTGCTCACGTTCTCCTGGCCTCCTCTGTTTACTCATTTAGCCAAGGTCTGAGGCTGACCTTGAAGTCAGTGTACCTGTCTCTGCCTTCCGTGTGCGCGCATACACATATGTCCACTCTTTTTTTCTTCCTGTTACTGAGATTATAATTGGTTGCACTGGGAATCAGTGTACAGACATTTCAACTTGTTTGTAATAATTTGTAACACACCTCAAAAACTTAAGAAGGCCTGCGTTGTGTTTCTGGAAGACACAGTGGCACTCCTACTTCAAGAATGAGTCAGGGTTTCCCGAAGAGGATCGTGTGCCGATGTCTTCAGAGGCTGACAGCCCCCGGGAGGGGTGCTGTAATTCACGCCTGCATGTGTGGAGCCTGGAGGAGGACGCTGAGTGTTGTGCTCTATCACGTTCTGCCTCAGCCTGACTTCAGACAGGGTCTCCCAGTGAACCGGCCATCTCCAAAGTTCCCCATCTCTGCCCCCCGCCAAGCCTTGGGCTTATAGATGTGCAGTGCTGTGCCAGCGCTTATATGGTGCGGGGATTTGAACTCGGGTCCCCATGAGAGCACTCTCACTCACCGGGTCCTGGCCCCAGCTCTATTTTTTTTTTTTTTTTATCTTCACAGAACAGTGATAGGATTATTAGGGAAACCGAACCACCACAGGCAGAGGTGTTTGGGGGAACACCCAGTCCTGACAGGGTCGGGATCAAGGAGACATTTTGTTTAGGAAACAGTTCCACTGAACACCACATGGGCTGGAGGTAAATGAAAATATTAAAGACTATTAAATGAGTGTTCTGACTCTCCATTGCCACTTAGTACGTGTGTTAGTTAATTACCGTTCTGTTGCTGTGGTAAGAGGCCATGACCTGCGAAAGGAAGGGTTTATTTGGGCTTACAGTTCCAGAGGGACAGGAATCTGTCACCGTGACGGTGGGGATGTGTGGCAGCCGACAGGCAAGGTGGCCAGGACAGCTGAGAGCTCACCTCTCCAGTCACGGCAGCGAGCGGAGAGAGAGCTTGGCCTGTCTCGTCGCTTTTGCAGCCCCAAAGCCTGCCCCTACTGACTGACTTCCTCAGTGGAAACCGCATCTCCTAAACCTTCCCACACAGCCCCACAAGCTGGCGACCAAGCGTTCAGATCTGAGCCTGTGGGGTCACCTCACTCAGACCCCCACATCATACCAACACAAAAGCCAGCCTCCTGCTGTGGGATGTCCACAGCCACTACCCGCCACGACGCAATGGCTCACTATTTTCTGTTTATAAAAAGAAAATAAATAATGATTTCACCTCCTTAAAGAAATCATCATTCTCATTTCAAAAAGGGGACAAGGGTGAGATTTCCCTCTTTGAAAGAAATGTGTCTAGAGCTGTTAAAAACCCGAATTTACAAAAGGATCCACAGGTAATAACACCCTGGACTTCCCAGGAAGGGCAGCAGCCCTGTGGGTGCTTCTTTTCCAGTGTCCCTGAGTCCTGTGGTCCATCTCTGTCCCTAGGGCGGCCACTGTGGCCGTTGGCCCGGCCCCTTCCCTTTTATTTTCTCTTTCAGGACGAAGACTGATCCGTCCTGTCTTGCCTTCATTGGCAGCAGGAGACGTTTGACAACCTCTTTCTCTCATCCAAGGCTCCTCTTTTACCACGCTTGAGGCCAAGCAGACATCTTCCTTGGGCATCTTCATAGCTGGGGGCATGAACAGTGTTGGGTGGGGGAAGACTTTCATCTGCACGAACTGCTGGGGCCTCTCCGGAGGACCGAAGGGGTGCCAGCCCCACTCATCTCCTAGAGAGCAGCTTTTCCTGCCTCTGTTTACTCTAGTGTCTCTGATTGCTCTTTACTTTATGTCTCACTCATTCATTCATTCATTCATTCATTCATTCATTCATTCATCCATTTGAGACAGGTTCTCACTCTGTGTGGTTCAGGCCTCCTGGAACTGGCTCTGCAGACCAGGCTGGCTTTGAACTTGCCGTGATCCTCCTGCCTCAGCCTCCCAAGTGCTGGGATCCCGGGCGTATACATCACTCTGGGTAGCTCCTATTTCCCTGATGGCTCTTGAGACATTTTACTAGTTTTGCTGACTGGGCTCTCTTCCCTGTGCTGACAGCAAGGGACTCTGTGAGTGGGGGAGGGACAGAAGTGACAGCCATGCATTTCCTAGGCTGGCAGGGCCTCCTTGGTGGGTAGGGCTGAGTGGACGGTGACACAGAGAAGGCCCAGCAGGCAGATCGTGGGAACAGTCAGGATCTTTGTCTGTAACCCACAGCCTCTCTAGTCAGTGAACCCTCCCTGGAAGTGGCTGGGGGTTACAGGTCACACGTTTCCACTTGCTGCTTTGCAGCAGGCTGGTTACCAGTGTACACCACTGGGAGCAGGGAGGTGATAGTTACAGATCACTTACCTCAGTGTGTATGTGGACTTTTGATAAGATGGGTCCTGGGTTGAGCACTAATTATGCACCACCAGGGAGTACATGTGGGAGCTGAGGGTCCACTGTGGTGCTGACACCCACTCTGTGAAGCTCCCTCCCGTCTGCCAGGCATTGCCATCCGAGAGATACGTGGAGAAGTGAGTTGTGTAGGTGGCTGTCTGCCCTCCTGGGGGTTTGAAGGGCTTTGGCTCCTGCTGCTGCCTCCCAGCACTAGAAGCATGCATTCTTGTTACTGTTGACTCTGGGGGTTTTGAGAGCCTGAACAACAGGATTTCACCCAGGTTATCCCCTTCCTTCCTTCCTTCCTTCCTTCCTTCCTTCCTTCCTTCCTTCCTTCCTTCCTTCCTTCCTTCCTCCCTCCCTCCCTCCCTCCCCCCCTCCCTCCCTCCCTTCCTTCCTAGGCAAGAGTCCTATTAGTATCCAGTCTGGTGGTGGTGAAGATGGTCAGAAGGGCCAAGTGGGCGTGGGGAGAAAGTGTGAGCAGGAAACATGTTTTCTGAAGCCACCCAGCCTTCTCCAGAGGAAATCTGGGGTTTTGGAAGCTCAATTCTAGAATTTTCTCTTGATTCCCGTAAAGGAAATGTCTCTGCTAGTGACTTCCACAGCATCCACTGAGGTAAAGCCGTTCGTGGTCTCTGAGGTGATGGTTCCCAGGATTTCTGATAGTGCTAGTTCTACGATGCTGTGGTCTATCCAGCTTTTAAGTTGTCCCTCCTGTTATAAAGAGGTGGAGGATTGGGATGGTGGCCGGCTGGGTCTCCGTGCCATAGACACTCATCTTCATCTTCTTTCGGCTCTTCCTACAGCTCACCAGTATCTGTTGATTGGTTTTTTTTTTTTTTTTTTTTTTTTTTTAACTTACCCTTTTTCTTCATCTCCCCCCTTAACTAACAGAAACCATCAGATTTCAATGCATGGGTTATTACTTTATTTCCTATTTTTTTCTTTCCTTTTTTTTTTTTAAATTAAGGTTAAAAATAAGCACTGCCTTCTGTTGCCACAATGCAACAGATCTGTTGTGAGAAAAATCTAAACTTGGATCACTTTTGACTTCAGTGCTTGAAAGAATGAAAGCTAAGGAAGACTGTCACTGTGGGGGTGGCGCTGTGATGTGTGGAAGACCAAAGAGTCCAAATCACGGATATTATACATGTGCCTGAGGAACAGAAAACAGAATGAAGCTCTGTGTAACTCACGTCTCCCTTGAGTGGCAGCCTGAGGCTGCGTCCCACATTGCAGAGGTACTAGGAGATGGGTACTAGGTATGGTTTAGATGACAGGGGTGCTAGTCTAGGGCTGAAAAGATTTGATGCAGGCTATGGGAAGTAGAAGTCATAATTAAACTATGTAAAAAGGTAGAAAAACGTGAAAGGAAAATGTTTAGATGTGTTCCTGGTAGAAACGGTGTTTTGATGGAGCTGTCCTCGGCTTGGTTGCCGTAGCAACTTCACTTTCTGTGGCTTCCCATTTTGAATATGAGGTGGTAGCAGCTCTAACTTCTGAGACACTCCCCAGGAGTTGGTGGAAGTTTCTCTTTGTGCTGCTCTGTGACACTTTCTTTTCCTCTTATGCCTGGGAAGGTAGGTACAGTTGCATCATTCTGTCACTCTTGAATAGTACAAGATCGTCATTAATTCATGCTCTGCACATTTGTACCTTGTGATAAACAAGAAGCAAGCTGGAGTTTGCCTACAGATTTGCTGAGCCTGTTTATAGTGTAAGCCTCAGGGCAGCAAGTGTGTGTTTATCTCAAGAGCGTAGGCCTACGTCCGCAGTTTGGGTACACTATCACAACCTGGGAGGCTAAGGACTGTGGCTCTGACCCCTGCAGGTCCACTTCTGAGGAACGTTTGCATCCTTTTCTTTTAGATTTCTGCATATTTGGAGGTACAGCTAACTCAATCTTTTATGGAGAATTCGGGTGTTTACTCAAATAAGTCACTACAGTCTGGAATCACTTAGGGATATGAATTAGTGAGGATCATTATGTTTCAAAAGATGTTAAGTGGGGTATCATAACTCATGCCTGTGATCCCACCACTCAGGAGGCTGTCCTACCAGTGAGAAACTGCCTTAGAAAACCAGGGAGGGAAGGATGCAGGGGGAAGTAAGAGCGACACAGAGAACTCCATTATTATGTATCTGTCACCTGAGAATGTTGGCTTACCACAATAATAATCCTGTGTTCTGCCCCGAAGTCTTCAAGCAGGGCAGAACTTGGCAAAGGTGCCCCTGTGCTCCCACTGGGTGGTGTCGTGGCTATGGTCTCCTTTCGGGGCCTTGTCCTCTCATGACTGGAAGGTCCATGCTAGTTCTTGGCCTCTGCATGCTTGGACTTCCTGAAGTCATGACAGCCAGACTCTAAAGGAACAAGGTGGAAGTTCGTACAATCTGCCTCAAATGTCACATGATCCTCCACCTCACTCATGGAGAGAAGTATCCCAGACACCCACACTGACTCCAATACAGGACACCTCTGGAAGACTCCATCTCTTGGTGTGTGAATGACAGGATTCTGGTTCACCCCATGGGTTGAGAGAATAAGTGTGACCATCTTGGAGAAAACGGCTTGTCACACACGTGGGTTCAGAAGTAGTGAGTTCCTATTTGGTCCATTCTACTGGAAGAGAACTCTGAGGCCATGCAGGGTAAAATAGAGTACATAGAAGAACAAAATCAAAGTCAATAAATTGAGTTTTCTAACAACTTCTGAGCAAGGGTGTGGTGGTATTGTGTTCCCTGAAATATTGTGCACCCTAATAAATTTATCTGGGGTCAGAGACAGAACAGCCACAATATAGAGGATAGGTAGTGGTAGCACACGCCTTTAATCCCAGCACTTGGGAGGCAGAGCTAGACAGAAATCCATGTGTTCAAGGATACAGCCAAGCATGGTGACTCATGCCTTTAATCCCAGAAAGCGAGCCTTTAATCCCAGGGAGTGATGGTAGAAAGCAGAAAGGTATATAAGGCGTGAGGACCAGGAACTAGAAGCATTTAGCCCGGTTAAGCATTTGGCCTGGTTAAGCATTCAGGCTTTTGAGCAACAATTCAGCTGAGACCCATTCTGGATGAGGACTCAGAGGCCTCCAGTCTGAGGAAACAAGACCAGCTGAGGATCCGGCGAGGTGAGGTAGCTGTGGCTTGTTCTGGTTCTCTGATCTTCCAGTTCACCCCAATAACTGGCTCAGGTTTGATTTCATTAATAAGAACTTTTAAGATTCCTGCTACACAAGGGAGAAATAGTCACCCCATGGATGAGGCCCAGATTGGTTATCCAGTTCCAAGTGGTCACCCCTGGAATCATATACATACGAGCAACACTGAGTGGTTTAGCAAGTTGTATTTATGTATCTGTCATTCATACAAATATGGGATGATGGTAATTAGAGGAAAGGAATGTAAGAGGGAACAGAGGGGGTGACGTGAAAAGGTGGGGAGGGGACGGGAGGAAATGAAGTGATTGTATTTCAGTTTAAAAATAAGTTGAGTATTAAATGTAAATGCTGTTAGATATCAACAGTAATCTTTTATCTGTGTTCATCCCCAGATGTCCTCTCCTTCCCCAAATTACCTGTTGTTACACAAAGGGATCTCTATCTTCATGGTTTATAAAACTCTCCCAAGTCATTTCCATCTCCCACAAACCATCCCATGTTCCCTAGGGTATTTACAGAGGAAGAATAAAACATCCTTTTTTTTTTTTCAGCACATTGGAGTAGAAACCAGCTCCAAGTTCCTAATTTTAACAGTGGCATTTACCCTGGAACTTTGAAGCACAATTAAGGCCAGGTTATATTTTTATTAGTTTGGATTCAAGGAAACTCTTTTTTAATAGTTTTTTAAACCAAGGGTTAAACCAAGCATAATGGTGCCCAATTGCAGCGTCTCAACATTTTGTTAAAGTGCCGTTCAGTGTGTCAGGGAAGCCTGTGTAAATCAGGAGATGGTGGGAACGCTGGATAGTAAAGCAGTGAGGTGTAAAGGCAGACATCTGCTTCCGGTTACACTCTTAAAACTGGTTTCCTTGCCTCATTCATTTAACGTACTGCTGAGGCTTGAGTTCCATGAAGACTTTAAAGATAGATTTCTAGAAAATTCCCTGGAGTTCTAATAAGCCCCTGATGTTCAGAGTCCCCCCACCCCCAGCCTGTCATTTCAGAGTCACTGGTGTTACTAAAGTATAAAATTGGGGTTGTTGACTCAGCAGTTCCTGAAGCTGGGTGGATGGCTGTTGGAGGCAAGGATGGGGGTGGATTTGAGGAAATGTGTTACCTCATCTACAAAACCTCCCAGGCTGGGGCATTGCTTACCCTGACGATAAGTACTCAGGTTAACATTGCTGCCACTTTCTTCTTCTTGAAGGGAAGACTGACCTGAGTTGTTCAAAGATGATTAGAAACCCACATGGTGCAATTCATAGTAACGCTTTCTTGAGCTGTAACCCTGAGCCTGGAGATTTCTTCAATTACTCTAGGTCTGAGTTTCCTTTGCTATGAAGATGAAAGAGAGAGCCTGAGGTGGTGGTGCACACCTGTAAACCCAGCACTGGGGAAGCAGAGGCAGGAGGATTTTGAGTTCAAGCTTAGCTTGGACCACTTAGTAAAATCTAGGCCAGCCTGCCCTACAGAGAAAGACTTTGTTTACAGACAAACAAACAAGACAAGGAAGGATGTTAGGAATAACCAATAATATGTAGGTTTTCAAAATCTCAAATGAGCATGGTTTCAAAATGACTGGGCTATTCCGGGTTGACTCAGACCAGCGTAGGGGAGGAGAGGGTCTCTGTGATTTACATGTCCCAACCCCAGTCCATCACAAAGAGTTCTCAGGGCAGGGACTGAAGCAGAGGCCATGGAGGAACACTGCTTACTCCCCATGGCTCAGTCAGCTCGCTTTGTCATTGAGCCCAGGACCACCCTGCCCAGGGGTGCCACCACCCACTCCAGTCATTAATCAAGAAAATGTCTCCCAAAGACTTGCTTGCAGGCTTCTGATGGAAGCTATTTTCTCAGTTGAGGTTTTTTTTCTTCCCAGGTAACTCTAGCTGTGTCCAGTTGACAAAAATCGAACCAGCCAGTCCCTATGATGATTAGCTTTAATTGTCAACATCGGCACAACATGGAGTCACCTGGGAAGAGATCCTTCATTGGGAATTATCCAGATCAGGCTGGTTCCTGAGCTTGTCTGTAGAGGGTTGTCTTGAATGTTAATTGAAGACCCAGCCCACTGTGGGTGGCTCCAGTCCTTGGGTGGGGCCCATGAATACTCTAAGAGAGGAGAAAGCCAGTGAGAGCAAGTTAGCAGGTAGCCTACTTGCCTTATTTATCTCTGCTCCTGACCGTGCCTGTGATGTGACTGGCTGCTTAAGTTCCTGACTTGACTTCCCCTTACTGATGGGCTGTAATCTGGAATTGTGAGATAAAACTTTCTCCTCTATTCCTTGCACAAATGTACAAGTACTTGTTACATATGCACGCAAGTTCAGGTGCCGGAACATAGCAAAGAACAGAGCGGAGCAAGCTGCTTCCCCACAGGGATTTTATTCAGATGGACAAACAAACCATTGGAACCTTGAGGAACAGCATCCAAGATGGAGGGATCTTCAAGTGCTCAGCCTCCTCCAAGAGGAATAGGCTATGAAAGGCAGAAAAACTAGGGTTCATGAAGGTGATTAGGAGAGAACAAAGCTGGGACATGGCCTGAGAGAGGGACAAGCCCCAGTTCAGGAGGGTCCCAGGGATGGGGTCTGCAGAGTGGAGTTAAGAATTGGAGTTTGTTGGAGAGGTAATAGCAAGCCTCCCCCACCCCAGCAGACCAGGGTAGCTGGTGTGAGTACCATAAACAGATGGTTGTAGAGGAATAAACGAGCAGAGGTCTGTGGAGCTGGGGAGTACATAGGGGAAGTTGCATGTCAGAGAGGTGGTAGATGGGAATAGGACCCAAGAAGGCCCCTGGGGTTGGCAATGTGGAGGTCACAGGATGGCTGTGGGTAGGTTTCAGGCTTGGAAGCGAAGCCAGCCCAGTCAAGCCTTCAAGGGACACTCAGTGCGGGGTGAGGGAGGCCTACTTCTGGCTGCTGCCTTGGTTGGTTTCTTTTCTTCTGCCGGTTGTTATGTTCCTGTTTTGAGGATGGCGCCTGGGGCCTCATCAGTGTGAGGAATGCACTTGTCCTTTAACCGGACACTTTCAGTGATGGCCTGAACTTAACTGGACATTAGGTGGGAAGAGCTAGTTAAGAAAGAGAAAAGTGGCCATCGGGGAGGTGGGTTCACAAGTGGCCAAGGGTTAGCCTAGGCCAGGACACCCCGATGCAGGGAGCAGAGAAGAGGGAAGTCCTCAGGGATGACTAGATCACCGTGGCTGGCTTTGATGTCGTCTCCGGCTACTAGGATGGCAGACGAGTTGAGGAAAGAGGAACTCCAGTGCCTGTCTACAGACATGTCCATATCGTAGATGGAAGGCCTTGGCCTCTTATGGCCCTGGGTGGATGGAAGAGATGTGACCATTGTTGGAGGGACCCAGGGAAAAGAGAACAGGTGTCACAGCAGGAACATGGTGGTAGAAAAGGGCGGTGTGCTAGGCAGGGATGAGAAACTCAGTCATCCGCATGCCTTTCAAAACAGCTTCCCGGATCTTCCCTCCGGTGGTGTTTAACCCCATGGCAGTTTGCTTGGCTTTTTCCAGCACATTCCTGTCATCCTAGCATCATTAAAAAAATCTTTTTAGAGTGTTTTGCCTGCATATATATATACACACACATACACACACATATGCAGCACATGTGTGTCTAGTGCCCAGTGTGGTCAGAAAAAGGCTTCTGGGCTGGACTTACAGATGGTTGTGAGCCACCCTGTGAGTTCTGGGAACTGACCCCAGGTCCTCTGCAAGAGCAACAAGTGCTTTTACCTCCTCGGTCATCTCTCCAGTCTCAATCCTAGCAGATTAATTGCTTTAGGCGATAGTGAGCAGCTCTCTAACCTCTCAGAGTCCAGAGCTGTATCTCCTGGTTAGCAGACATCTGCCTCTCCTTCTGGTCCTCCACATAGTTCTTGCTCCTTTTCCCTTGATGAACGTGGCTCTAAGGAGAAGGTACTGAACTGTGACTTCTGGCCCCAGCCTCTCCCCGCCCCACCCCGTATATACCAGGATGTCACAAAGCCAGTGATCTTCTGTCAGTGGGAGGAGGCTTTTCCCTGCCCAGTGTTTTCCTAGGCGCTCTAATCTGAAGGACGGAGGTTTTTTTGAGCTGGGGTCTTTGCTTTGCTTCAGGATCCTGGTCTGAGCATATGCAGCACATGTGTGCTCAGGTGTGTGCTCAGGTGTGCGCTCATGCTGCAGATGGCAAGCTCTGAGGGGTGAGTCAGAGGTGGCTGCCGAGTAGCCTGGGAGGAGCTTGGCTCCAGACAGTGTTTCAATGGACAGTCTTGCGTAGATCTGGTGGGGGTCGCACCTTCTCTGGGAAGTGGATCAATGCTGTGTCTATGCCAGACAGAACTCCCTAGAGCAAGGGAGCAGAAACAGTTTTGACCAAAAATACATCAGTGTGCTGGATACAAATCTAACTGCGTAGCTTTGCTTGCCCGGATGTCACTCGTCTGCTGTAGCCTTTGCCTCGTCGTCGTTGTCGTCGTCCCTTATGTTCCTGTTGGTACAAGGAGGGCATGAACAAAAATGCAAGCTTTGCTTCCCATCATGTGATGTAATTTTCGAGCTTAGTTTGTCTGCCTTGAAACAATAATTCTTGAAAATCACATCATGCAGCTGTGTGATTTCCTTGGGAACCACCCTGATCTCAGGCCAGCACTGATTGGCTGAGAGGTGGACACCTGACCTAAGCTAAGCCAATCTAAAGTTGTTCCCTGAGATCTTTTGTTTAATTTAAAATTTTTATTTTCATAATTTCATTCATGAATACTGTATATCATTTATACTACCTTAACCCTCCTTCCCATGTTCCTCCTACTCTCTCAAGTTTAGGACTTCATCTATAATTATTGTTTCTCTCTCTGTCTCTCTATCTCTCTCCCTCTCCCTCCCCCCTCTCTCTCACACCCTAATGCACCTATTTAATGTTTCTCATACAAGCGTATACATTTAGGGCTGACCATTTGGGACTGGATGACCTGTCGGGGCACTCAACCTGGAGAAAACGGAGTCTCCTTCTCTCAGCAGCTCTTCATCCTGGGGTGGAGGCTTGTCAGATTTCCCCATCTACATCGCATGTTGACTAGTGTTGGCATTATGCAGGTCATGTTTAGGCAACCATGTTGCTGAGTTTATATGTGGCATCTCTGCCATGTTGAGAGGACACTGTCTAGTGGCAAGTGTCTTGATCTGACCCTTGCATGTTTCTTAGAACCTTGGGTGTAGGGGTTGTGTTGTAGATGTACCAAGTAGGCCCAGTCCCTGGAATATTTCCTTGTGGGTACCAGGAAGTTTACAGTTTCTGTCTCTGGTGTCTAAGCTATTGGCAGGAAAAGTGGCAAGTTGGCAATGGTCATGTTCTTGTGCTGTGTGAAGGAACTTCACCATAGATAAGAAGAATGATGCCAACAAATAGAAGTGGGTGGTGGGGTTGGGTGGAGGACATTTCCTGGCAAGGCTGGAGGTGCCAGGTCCAGCTCTGAGTCCAGCTCTTGCCCTGCCCCCTACATGGTGTGGAAGCTCTGACACCATCAGATCCTCCTCACAGGAATCCCTTTTTGTCTTCATCCTTTTTGCAATTTTCATTTAGACTTTTGAAATGGAGCTGGTGTCTTCTACTGGGTTTGGTTCCCCAGAAGCTGGTGGAAAATCTTTGATGGTTGGGAGTTCAATACCACTGCCCCTCAACGCATACTGACTTGTAGCCCCACATGCACTCCACTCTGTGTAGTGGGAAACTGGAGCTCTGGGCCTAGCTCTTCTTTTTTTATGTTTATTTTGCATGCGCGCGCGCGCGCGCGCACACACACACACACACACACACACTCATATATTTATGAATGTTTTGCCTGAATGCATGTATGTGCACCGCAAGCTTGCTTAGTGCCTATGGAAGCCAGAAGATGGTTTTGGATCTCCTGTAACTACTGTTACAGTTATGAGCTGCCTTGTGGGCATCGTGAACCAAACCTGGGTTCTAAGAGCACTAACTAAGCACTTTTGACTGCTAACCAATCTCTCTAGCCCTTCCGTTTGTTTTAGGGAGATTTGTCCTGATGAACTATACTACAGCACATCTCATGCTCTCTCCCAGCTCACCCTTAACAGCAGAGAATCAGAAGCTCCACCTCCCTTCATCTGCAGCCCACCAGAGCTCAGGACTAGCAGGAGGCATCTCAAATTGAGTTAGGTGGTTCAAGAAAAATGAAAAAGTTAACTCTTTGGGGCTTCTCAGATGATATGGCATTCAGGATGGCAGGGTGATGCCATTTTTCTGTTTCCCCAGAACCTCTTCCCCATCCATTGTAGAGGGCAGTTAGAAGATTCTTACCTGATGGCTAAATGAGTATTATAGTCCCAGGTTGTAGATGACGCTTTGACGAGTGAAGTAAGTAGCAAGATGCAGAGCTGGGTCCAAAGCTCTGGGTCTTCAGGCTGCTTGCCCAAGATTCATTCCTGAAAGCTGGGTCGCCAGAGAAAACACCAGCACCAGCACCAGCACCAGCACCACCACTGCCACCACTGCTCATGCACACGCAGTAATTGCCTAGCAAAGCACCCTGTTCCGGAAGCTAAGTGTTAACGCATCCCTACAGGCAGGCTTCACATGTGAGCACAGGAGCGTGTTATTTTGAGACTGTCTTTTCAGAAAGCTGCATCAGTCGAGGTGACAGAAATGGGGAGGGTTTTGCGGACGTGATAAAATATTCACCGTAAAGACTCATGTAAACCGTGCAACCCAGAACAGCAGTTTTTTGTGCCAGTCCTGACATACATAGTTCATAGTTCTGTTTGCAGACTTCTGGTGTGTGCCAAGGCCCCCACCAGGGGCCATGAATTACGAGGAGGGTTAGAGTGAACAATAGTTCTGACCTAAGGAGTATTTGGAGTGTATTATAGGCCTCAAACACTTTTCACCATTTGGTACTTTTAAATTTAAAAACTGTGTGTGTGGATATGTGTCTGTGTGGGGGTGTGTGCATGAGTGTGGGTACCTGCGGAAGCCAGAAGAGCACACTGCTCATCTGGAGCTGTAGTTTCAGGTGCGGGTTCTGGGAACCAAACTCCAGTCACCTCTAAGAGCATGCGTGCTCTTACCCACTGAGCCTTGTCTCCAGCCCCCATCATTTGCCATTTTACATGCTGTATCATGCTCCATAGCAGCTATACCAGATGGAACTTTTCATCACTACAGAAATCTTCTAGATATGCACTATCCAGTAGGGTAGTCACTAGTGATGACTGGGGAATTGAAGATTTTTATTTGAATTAATTTTACAGCCATGCATTGCTAGGAGCTATTATATTGGGTAAAACAACTCTTTTAAAATTTTTTAAGCAGTGAGTATTGATTTTCAGTGTTAATTAGCTGATGATTTCCAGGCATTCATCAAGCTTGTCATAAAGATAGATACTCCAATAATTTGTCGAAAGTAAGTCCACTAACTCTAGCTGTAACTTCCCTTGGTCTGTATGGAGACCTTCTCAGCACATGGTGGAGAATCTGTTAGCAAGGCAGAAGCAAGCACCAAATCCCTCTGGCCTCACCCAGCCCCTCCTAGGTCCTGGAGTCTGGATACAGCACATGGCCATCAGTCCTTCAGCTGATAGGTTGAGGCCCACTGCATTGTGGAACTGACTTACTTTATGGAAAGTCAGCTGATTGTAGGTGTCAATCATACCTTTAAATTACCCTTTTAGCAATATTTAAGTTAGCATAGTATTTTACCAAACAAGTGATCACCATAGTATAGACAGGGTGACACAAAATTAGCTATGGCACCTCCCTTGTTGGGTTCAGATGGCAGCCTTGAAACTGTCTGTTCCCATCTGTAACAGAGGCTTTGTGTCTCTCTCCCATGTTACCCATAGCTGTTAGGACTTAAGAAGTAAACCTGACCCGTGTCCCAGTTCTCAGTGGTTTCACTGTGGCTGGTATATGTACTCTAAAATACAGATACCCATTCTAAAATGGAAGTAACTAGTACATCTTAGATGTTTTGGGAATGTCGTGTGTGTATGCATGTGTGTATATGTGTGTAAGTGTGTAATAAAAGTGATTCCTTGACAATGTAACCAAAGTTGATTTTTTTTTACAATTGAGACTCTTACATAATTAAATTTCAAAAGACACCTTTTCTCTGGCATCCTGACTCCATTACCATGGAGTTTGTTCTAACATGATAGAAAGTGTTGGACTGAGTCTTGGCTCAGTCCAAATGGCAGTACTTAGCTTTCCATACCTACCTGGAAGTTCCTAGTGTGGTGTGAGTGTGCGTGGAGTTAGACTGGCATCACATGGGCATCTCAGTAGAGGCCCTGTGGTGTGAGGGGAAGACTTTTAGTCCAGGTCCAAGGTGTTCAGGATGAGTACGGCATTGCTTCTGAGCTCTGGGAAATTTGACAGGCTTCCTCTGCTATAAGCGGTTGTTTGGAGGCCTCTAATAAAATGCATGCAGACGCGCTTTGCAGACGAGTTATACAGTGTTAATTGCTGTTTTGCCTCATTACGGTTGTGATTGTGCATGTGATAGTCTGGAAACTCCACAGCTGAGGTGACCAGGTTACTTACGATTTTGTACTGGTTTGATCTTGGGTGCTTGGAGACGATAGCAAGGCATGAAGTTCTCATGATGCCCAGCTGTAGTTGGAGTAAGATGACTTTGGCTGTATGCAGCAGGGGAGGGACAGGTCTGGAGGAGGAAGGAGAGACCCATGTCTCCAGATTCAGAGGCACGGTGGGTGGTGGTCCGGCAGCTGTGCTCATCGGTCGTACTGCTCAGAACCTGAAAGGACAACCTGGACTAGACATACATGTGGGAATCATTAGCATGATCAGTGTTGAAACTACAGGCTAGAGTCACTCAGGAGAGAGTGAGGCCGAGGAGAGCTGGTGGCCCTGGATGAACCCAGATCAATCCCAACAATACCTGGCATTAGTATGCATTTGAGACTTGTTCTGTAAAGGTATTGAATAAACAAGTGAATGAGACACAGACAGGACCCTGATTAGCTGTAGACTTGGTCAGATGACTTTCTGAGAAAGAGAATTGAAAGTGTCTGCACCGGGGAGCTAGACACCAGGAGATGGGGGCTCCTAGGATCTAGACAAATACCATCTTTTTTAAATAAAATATTTTATTTTTAGTTGTGTGTCATGTGTGGGTATGTGTGGATGAGTGCAGGTGCCTGTGAAGGCCAGAAGAGGGCGTCAGATCCCTGAAGCTGGAGTTAGAGACTGTAATAAATTATCAGACGTGTGCTGGGAACTGAGCCTGGGTCCTCTGCAAGAGCAGTACATGCTCTTAACCACTGAGCCATCTCTCTGGTCCCCAAATATTGATCTTTATGGAAAAGAAATGCAGTCTTCGGGCTGATGAGATGGCTTGCTCTTTCTGGGCGGCCTGTGCTGAGTTCTTGAAAAGTCAGTACCCCTCAGCCTCATCATTCATTCCGCACTGAGCTGCAACAGTTACACGAAGAGATGCTTCATTGTTCAGGAGGTGAATTCCTGGAAGGCTTGGGATTGAGGGTGCATTTCACCTCAGCAGCTCTTGAAAGGGGCATGTGCTTGCAGTACCGTGAAATGGTATGTTAAATTCACACTGATGTTTGAAATAAAAGATGAATCTGAAGAAATCTTGTACTCCCTGCCCCCAGACTCTACCCTTTCCTTCCCAAGTTACCCAGGTGGGAGTGTCAGGGATGCACTACCACGTGGTGTGAGCCTCTGCTGAAGGCATATGGGCATACTGCCCTGTGGTTCTGGGTGCTCCTGGCTTCTCCTGTCATGTTTCAGAAAAAAATTTCTACAAGTTTCTGTAGCACATCAGGCTACTACCCATCTTCAGACTTTTGCTGTGTATAATTTTTTTCTTGCCTTTAATGTAGAATTTTCCACTTTCCTTCAAATATGTGGTAAACTTATATTCATTCTTCAAAGCCTCTTGCAAACTTGGCCCTCGAGTAGGTTATGTGAAGCATAATATTGTAAAAATTAAACCATATTTTAATGCTTTCAAGAATGAGTTCTTCAGTTCTACAGCAATCCATACCTCAGTCCTCTTCTATTATATAATGACAGCCTGATGCTTATAGTCCTGATTTCCCTCCCATGTAACCCAGGTTGGCCTCAAACTTGTAATCCTCCTGCCTCAGGCTCCCTAATGCTGATCACAGTGTGCTGATCTGGGCCAGTAGAGAGAACAAGTAGATGGGTTGTTGAATTCCAGAACAGGAAACGTAATCCACCACCATCTCACTCACAGAGAGCCCACTCCAGAAGGAAGGGCATGCACATGCATGCATTACAGGTGTTCACATACCTACAGGTACACGTTAAACATGGCTACCCATCAGACTGTCACTCCATCACTGTGAACACAACAGTACAGAATACCCCAAGGCTAGTGCAGAGGGCCTTACAGCATGCAGAGACAAGGCGATCCTGGGCCACGATTTGGGCTACAGGGCTCACCTCCAAACAGCTGACTCGTTATGTCTACAGTATCTGAGAATCCACATTGCTCACAAGTTCCCACTGGTGCTTAGGGACCTGGCTTTGAGAATACTGGCTGAGAGGGTAAGTTCAGCACAGAGTACTTCAGGGCACAGGAGTCTGGGGTGAGCAGGGACTGAGTACAGAACCCTCTCCCTTTCTGCCTGATGAGCCCAGCAGGGTCTGTATGGCCACCAAAGCCCCAGACTGACAGAAGACAGCCCGGCCGTCATGGTGGACACTAATGCTATGCCCTGATCTGTGCACGCACATATGCAGTCTGCCATGAGGAACTCCTGGTTCGCCCGTTCATAGACGCCACTGAGGCACTGCAAGTCTGCACCACCCCCCATTTCCCATGTCACTGAGGAACAGGTCCGGGGCTCCCTTTTCTCTGTGGCTGAGCAGTAGGCCCAGGAGCTGTTCGTTCACTTCCATGGGACGACTTCCTCATTTTGCCCATTTTGTTGGGAAACTCAGAGCTATGCTTTGTGAGCAGTCGCTTTTCTCAGCTGAAGGGCCTTTAATACAATTACCATCTCACTCTTTTCTTTTAAAACTTGGTTATCTGGAAGAATGGATGAAAAAAATGTGGTACATATACACAATGGAGTACTACTCAGCAGAGAAAAACAATGAAAGCATGAAATTTACAGGCAAATGGATGGAACTAGAAAAAATCATCCTGAGTGAGGTAACCCAAACCCAGAAAGACAGTCATGGTATGTACTCACTCATAAGTGGATTCTAGATATAAAATAAAGAACAATCAGACCACAACCCGTAGAACCATGGAGGCTATATATATAACATGGAGGTCCCTAGGACGACTGTGGCTTATAATAAATTTCGGTTTTAATCAATTATTGAAAAAAAAAAACTTGGTTATCTGTGTTATCTTTCAGAAGCTTTTTAAAATAATTTCAAAACCAGGTGAATGTCATGGATTAATGATTAAGAAGAGGGACTTTGGGGTGCCTCCCCCCCCCCCGCTTCTTCATGGCCTTTGAAGAGAATTTTGAGCCAGTCATGGGCCTGTGGGTGAACACATACCCAGCAATGATAATGAGGAGCTGATGGTAGAGTGCATCTCTCTCTCTCTCTCTCTCTCTCTCTCTCTCTCTCTCTCTCTCTCTCTCTCTCTCTGTGTGTGTGTGTGTGTGTGTGTGTGTGTGTGTAAAGGGGCATCTTTCCAGAACGGCTAACACTGAGTGTGGGTAGCACCACTGGATAGGCTGGGGCCTGGGTAGAATAAGGGGGGGATAAAGCTAATGAGTCCAGGTGCCCCTCCCGCCACGTCCTAGCCACTGTGATGTGGGCTGTCCTACCCTCCCACAAAGGACTAGAACCTCAGAGCCCGTCAGCCAGGATCAAGCTGCCTTTCTTCCTGGAGTTGGTCCCCTCAGGTTCTTGCTTCTAGTCACAAATTGATGAAGTGAGAACACAGAGCACCGACCTGTATGGATTGAAAGCCTGAGAGGCGCCCACTGGTCTCGGGTCTGCTCTGGCCCAGGTCTGGCCTTGAACCCTGGCTCCCCGCTGTGCACTTATGACTCCCTACCCCTCAGCCTCATTGCCCTCATCTAAAATGGAGACAGTGATTAACCAAAACAGCCATGTAAATGCCAGCGCAGTGCCCAGCACACAGCAGGTCCACAGTAGGCCCACTGCCGTTACTGCTCTCTCTGGCACAGGCCACACCTTAATCAAAACAAAACAGAAAACTGGCGTGCACATCTGCAACTGCTATAGAATTTTTCTAGACTTGTCTGTGTGGAACCAAGACGACCCCATGTAACCCAGGATTGCTGCACTGAGGAGGGCTGGGGAGGTCACTCCTCCAGGAGCTCCATGCCGGTACTTGTTGCTGATTCCAGATTATAGCTGATCACTGCAGAAGCCTCAGGATTTCTGAGATCATCCTTTTAGTGGTCAGAGACTAACACTTCAGTGGCTCCGAGGCAGTCCTCTCTGCTCATTGGTCCCTCTGCTTGAGCTTGGAGGGTGGGGGATCTCCAGACTGGCTGATTTGCTGATTTCATTATACTGTTACTTTCGGTTTCTCTTTCCGTGTTCTTACTACTAAATTCAACTGCTTGGGGCTGTTTTCATGGAGGTCACGTGGCATAAGACGCCCTGTAGATAGATGTTCGGGCTCCTCTTTTGGCCCTGGGGAGTGAGGGAGAATAGCTTCCTGGTTCCTTGCTTGAGATGGCATCTACTAGGGCTTGGGGAGCCACGGCTTGCTTTTAGCTGTGGGACTGGGGTGGCCTGGGGGTACCGTGGCTTCCTTCAGGCCTGAGGGCAGCACTGGGAAGGATGCCCATCAGATTCCCCATCTTGGTCCTCTGCTTAAACTACTGTCTGCAGAAGGAGGCTCTTCGGACCGTGTGCTGCCACAGGCAGGGAGGGGATGCAGTGCAGTGTGGGAGTTTGTGCTCCAGCCTCATGGGAGGGAAGCGGGTGATGGAGTAGAAAGATATAAACTGTCACATGAACTTCCTCTCTCACATTCTGTTTGTCTGAGCTTATTCAGCTTATTATCTGAAAGAATAAGATCCTTTTTCCAGCCTCTTAAAAAATGACAATGAAAGGTTCAGGGAGCTGATCAGCTGGCGCAGTGCCCCCCACAAAAGCATGAGGACCTGAGTTTGGCTCCTCTCAGAACTCAGGTTAAAAACTGAAAATGGTAACACACGCTGTCCTTCTACAGCTGGGCACAGGGGAGGGACGGGGTGGGTCTCTGGAGCGGTGGATCCCTGGTCAGTCAGTGGCCAGCTCCTTGGTCCGTCGGCCTGGACAGACAGATGAGTCTCATTGAGAGACTCCGTCTCAAAAAATAAAGGTGGCAAGCAATCAAGGAGGACAATCGATGCTGACCTCTGGCCTCTAGACTCACATGCTCACATGTGTATTGGCATTCACATGTTCATATGCGTCCACCAAATAAAGGGGGGCGGGGAGAGCCAGTGGCTCCTTCCTGTAATGCCAGTACTGGGGAGGCAGGCTCGGGGGGATCCGTAGCCCAAGGCCAGCCAAGACAGCATGGTGACACCCTGTCTCAAAAATAAAAACGTAAGAGAGGGCAGAGCAGCGAGACCACTTGTAGAAAACCCAGCACCTGTCTGTGCCAGGCAGCTCACAGCTATGTGTAACATGGCACACACACACAAACACACACACGAGAGAGAGAGAGAGAGAGAGAGAGAGAGAGAGAGAGAGAGAGAGAGAGAGGGAGTGTGTTTCAATAACCAAATGCTTAAGTTTTTCTAACAGTGAAACCCACCAGGCCTGACATGTCCCTCCAGCCTCTACAGCCCGATGTCCCTTGTGTTTACACAGGCATGCACAGAGGCCTCAGTGCCTGACCATGCCCATGCCTCATTTACAACACTTGCTTTTCTTTGTCTCCCAGGTACAGGAGGCTGCGAGTCGGGGCTTGAAGTTCGTCAGTGTGGTGCCTCAGTACCAGTCCTCTGTGCACTCGGCAGGCAGCAGCCACTCAGTGCCCGTTGCCGACAGTGCTGCGGATGCCAGGGATGTGAAACACACCTTTGGGGACCATGCATCCTTGGAAAACGATACCCCAAAGGCTGCAGATATGGATGCTGCCACTGCAGACCAGAACCGAAGACCAGAACCCAGCCAGGGCTCCACAGGGGAGCTGCCTACTGCTCAGCAGCCTGGCATTCCTGCTCCCTCGGAAGAGTCGGGGCCTGGCGAGCTTCCACAGCGGGAGTTGAGACCAACACTGGATGGGCCAGAGGATGACCCCTCAAATGGACATGAAGAGCTGCTCTCAAGGAGTAAGTGTCAGCACTAGGAGTTCTGAGCTGCTTAAAGAGAGGCTAACAGCTTTTTATTACCCCCCAGGGCCTCTTAGGAAAGAGAAACGGAATTAGTATGTAGACACAGCAGTACTTTGAACAAGCGAAAGTTTATCAAGCGGCTGTCTGGGCCTCACAGCTGTTTATTTACTTGCTGTGGTTGTGGATTGTGGCGGGGACAGAGCCCAGCGAAACGGACTTACGGGGAATCCCGAAGTGCTTCTAGATGAAACGGTCTCATTCCGAGCTCATGTGTTGCCAGGCACTTCTCTCCCCTCACAGAGGCAATGTCTGTGAGCCACTCTCCAGTGAGCTTGGGCGTTCCACTTCTGAATGTCTGCCTAAAACACGGGTGTCGGAAGGCTGTGGAGGGCATACCGTGCCAGGGCAGTGTTCTGCTTGTGAGGATGGGGACAGCTGAGAGCAGGGAGTGCATGCAGTGACAGTGAGCTCCATGGGGAAGGTGCCCCGCCAGGCAGAGGCTGCCAGGGTGGGGTTTCTTTCTCAGTGGTGATGGCCATTGTGTTGATGACATCACACAGCAGCACAGTTACAGCTGGCATTTACTAGGACTTCCTGATTCCCAGGCTCTGTGCCAGCCTTACGATTCAGATGAGTTCTCCTACCACTTCCGGTGGGGTTGACATCTGTCCGTGATACCTCTCTACTTGGTCTTTCCTGTGTAATAATAGAATGATAGGATTTCCTGAAGCTTTCTGTAGTTTTCGAAGTTTCCTTTTCTCCACTTTGCCTTGAAATCACATCCATTGAGTGAGGCCCTTCTGTTAGCAATGGGGGCCTCTTTGGCTTTTGGGAGGTGACCATGAATTGCCTGACAGGAGAATTCTCACAAAGCCTCGTGAGGGCATCTGTTTAGACCTTTCTGCATCATGTCCCCAGTGACCATGCTGCTGTATTGACTGGTGCTTGAAGTTGGCCTCTTACAAGTGCTGAGGGTGCTTGGAGAGTGGAAACAGGGGAATGGTTTCTTTGGCTGCATCAGAACTTCATGAGAAGAAAGTTACTGGACAGCCAGTTCTGAGATCTAATTGCAGGGCTGCTCCAAAGAAGAACTGGGGCTGCCTCAGTTCTGAGATGTGGTGGGGCTATCATTTATTCAAGACATTGATCCTTGGTTTAGAACGCTTCCTATGATTTTTCATCCCACTGAGGTAGACTTATCCCTCACCCTGATGGTAGCTCAGATTTAGATCTGATGTGAGGCTCCTGAGAAGCTCCATCTTGGGGCTGGAGACTGTGCATGCTGAATTCTGAGAGGGAGGAAGGGTGTCTGTGGAACCGTGGGGAACATGAAGGCCCAGGTCAGGCGTGACTTCCAGGAGCAAGAGACAGGAGGCACAGGAGGCCAACAGCACCGCTGATAAGAAACCGATGTCTGCGTGCCCCTTCTAGCTAGGACCAGACACATGCCCTACCCTGCTCTATAAAGGACTATACTTCCTGTGAAAAGGCTCAATGCATGTTTGGTGCTAAGGACTTCCTGTGTGAGCTGTTCTTCGGGGCCCTGGCTCCACAGTGCCACCTCTCACAGAATCTGACTTTAAGAAGAAAGGAGGCCATTAATCCCGGGAGTCTGTCCAGAGTGTGGATGTCCCATCTTTCTCCTAGATCTCAGGACATTTTGCTTTCTGGGTTTGACCCTTGACCCTGGGAGGCCTCTCCTAAGACTCTTCTCAGATACCCAATACCCTGTTTCTGCCCTGTGGCTCCTTGCCTCCCTCCGGGCCCAGGATCTCCTGTAGCTGAATGTTGGAACCTAACACCTAAAGCACCTTGGCCTACAGTCTCCATTTCCTCAGGACCATGTCCTCTTCTGCAAACTCAAGTCCTTTGGGAAATGGTGGGTTAATTAATGTGTCCTGGAAGCCTCAGCCCAACTGTGAGTGGGAAGTGGGATTTCCTGCTGGTGAGAGGCGGGGACTTTGGGCCTCACAGCCCCCCAGGTTATCTCCCCAGGTAGACAACTACCTCCCTCTGCACATACAGCCCAGGCCGTGGCTTGCAAACAGCTCAAGACCCTCTCGTCCCCTCACTGGCTTATTTTATTATCTGGTAAACATGAGTTATTAGTGGAGGGCACTGGTCCAGTTTTCCCCAGGAGTTATCTCAATTACTCCTCACCACAACTGTGACAGGAGATGTCACAGATAAGGCAAGTTGCCTTCTGAAGGCTGGACATCCGAGGACCCTTCTCCACAGGTCACAGCCCTCACTTGACCCCCAGCCTGTCTCCTAGCCTTTTCCTGTGGAGTTTAGCTGATTCCTTCCCTGAGGTATCTGCTCACTACCCTGCCCTGGAAACACCCAACCCCAGCCTGCCATCCATACCCCTCCTCAGCTCTCCTCTTGACTTTCTGTCAGCCCCGCCCCACAAACCTCCTAAGGAGGCTGAACTGTTGCTGCCAGGTGGACAACCACAGCAAGACAATTGAAAAAGAATCCAGAGGATGCCTCCCTCCTAGTCCCTCCTCTGTCAATCTGTTTCCTGTGTAGGAAACACTAGGAGTGGATCCGGTTGGGGACAGATCACAGTGGGTTTTCAGGGGCTGTAGGGAGAGCAGGTAGGCTGACCCCATCCCACATTGTGGTCCAGGAGTTATAGGGAGAGCAGGTAGGCTGACCCCATCCCACATTGTGGTCCAGGAGTTATAGGGAGAGCAGGTAGGCTGACCCCATCCCACATTGTGGTCCAGGAGTTATAGGGAGAGCAGGTAGGCTGACCCCATCCCACATTGTGGTCCAGGAGTTATAGGGAGAGCAGGTAGGCTGACCCCATCCCACATTGTGGTCCAGGAGTTATAGGGAGAGCAGGTAGGCTGACCCCATCCCTGCCTTGTGGTCCAGGAGTTATAGGGAGAGCAGGTAGGCTGACCCCATCCCACACTGTGGTCCAGGAGTTATAGGGAGAGCAGGTAGGCTGACCCCATCCCTGCCTTGTGGTCCAGGAGTTATAGGGAGAGCAGGTAGGCTGACCCCATCCCACATTGTGGTCCAGGAGTTATAGGGAGAGCAGGTAGGCTGACCCCATCCCACATTGTGGTCCAGGAGTTATAGGGAGAGCAGGTAGGCTGACCCCATCCCTGCCTTGTGGTCCAGGAGTTGTAGGGAGAGCAGGTAGGCTGACCCCATCCCTGCCTTGTGGTCCAGGAGTTGTAGGGAGAGCAGATAGGCTGACCCCATCCCTGCCTTGTGGTCCAGGAGTTATAGGGAGAGCAGGTAGGCTGACCCCATCCCTGCCTTGTGGTCCAGGAGTTACAGGGAGAGCAGGTAGGCTGACCCCATCCCTGCCTTGTGGTCCAGGAGTTATAGGGAGAGCAGGTAGACTGACCCCATCCCACATTGTGGTCCAGGAGTTATAGGGAGAGCAGGTAGGCTGACCCCATCCCACATTGTGGTCCAGGAGTTATAGGGAGAGCAGGTAGGCTGACCCCATCCCGCATTGTGGTCCAGGAGTTATAGGGAGAGCAGGTAGGCTGACCCCATCCTGCATTGTGGTCCAGGAGTTATAGGGAGAGCAGGTAGGCTGACCCCATCCCGCATTGTGGTCCAGGAGTTACAGGGAGAGCAGGTAGGCTGACCCCATCCCTGCCTTGTGGTCCAGGAGTTACAGGGAGAGCAGGTAGGCTGACCCCATCCCTGCCTTGTGGTCCAGGAGTTATAGGGAGAGCAGGTAGGCTGACCCCATCCCACATTGTGGTCCAGGAGTTATACCCTTCTTGCTCATTGACTTGGATTTCTCTTCTGGGAGCTTCCTGTTAATATGAGATCCCTGTGCAATACAGCTTCAATACCCCTTTGCTCAAGAAGCAAGAACTGCCTGGATGTGCCAGCCAGAGTGGGGTGAGGTGCCAGCCAGTGTGGGGGTGAGGTGTCAGCAAGAGTAGGGGGTGAGGTGCCAGCCAGAGTGGGGTGAGGTGCCAGCCAGTGTGGGGGTGAGGTGCCAGTCACCTCTCTGGCTGAGAGGGCTCTGTTCAGTGGCCTCTTAGGCACTCCTCCTGATGTCCCCACCTGCGGCCACCAGCTTCTACTTTGTTCTAGTAAACTAACCTCTTACTAGATTTGGGCATGAGACCAGGGTTTGAGAGGTGTGAGAACCTCTGGGCTCTGCTGCTCACTGGCTGGGATTCTGAGAGCTGCAGCCGGCCCTGTCAGGCATAGGACTTCCTGTGGAAGCTGAGGGAGTGGGTGTGGTGGGAGGTCACACCTTGCTGTGGTACCTATGTCTGGATCTGCCTCAGCGCTTGTGACTTCATTACCATTGGCTGTTCCTTTGTGTGCACTGGCCTCTGTCCTCTGCTGACATCTCAGGTGGCCTCACGCTGGCCCGGAAGTGTGACGCAGCCTTGGTGGGGTCCTCCCACCACACACAACAGCCCTGCCTCAGTAGAAGGTTTTCATCCTGGTTCCCCCTGCCCATGACCTAAGCAGCCCACAGTCCCCACCCAGCTGTGCCTGGTTCTTCCAGTTCAGCTGACTCCTCCAAGTCTGCCTTCTGATGACCACAATTCAGATTCAGTTCTCCATTCTATTTCCTCCAAACTAGAACTCTCCTTGGAAACTGAAATCCCACCAGTCCCTATGGCTCTTTCACGTGATCCGGCTCTCTGGTTCCATAACTGCAGACAAACAAGCTGCAGGCTTCCATCGGAACTCTGTAGCTCAGCCCTCAGGGCCAGGTGTGGGACCCGGAGCTGCGTGCCTTTCCTTTGCCCCCTTCCCACAGCATGGCGAGGACCATCCGCCTAGCTGTGCTTGGCCAATCCCAGCACGAGTCTCCATGTCCTCCACTTACCCTTTCAGGTCAGTCACAGGGGCCGTGGAGAGTGTAAGAATTCTAAATGAAACGTGGTGAGGCCCCACGGCACAGGAGCGCGGGAAGATGGTCTGCTGCTCTTTGGGTTCTTGGGACTCTCCCACATCTGGAAAAAGCTTCCAGCTGGGGTCATGATAGAGTTATAGAGCAGCTGAGAAAATTTAAACCAACTTGGGATTGCTCTTCAGAATCCTTGGTCCCTGTCCACATAAGAAGTGGGCTGGAGTTTGGGGGGCATGAGAACATGAAGCACATCAGTGTGGGACAGTTTGTCTTGACTGGTTTCCGTGGGATGGAGGGGCTGTGTATCTGAGATCAGGTCTCGCCCAGTCTCCTCACTGCAACACTTCTGTGGCTCCTCCTCACACGACATTTCCCTCTCCTTCCTGAAAAATGGATTTCCGTCTCTAGCTTCAGTCCTGCCTCCTGGGGAGGATGGAGCCTGGAAAGCTTAGATGCTACAGGCCTTTCCCACCTTGTCTGGAGTCCTCCCTCCTCCACCACCCTGGCCTTCACATGCCCACCTTGTCCAGAGTGCTCTTCCCCCTCCTCCACTACCCCACCCTTCTCACTTCTCATTTCAGCCTTGCTCCCTTTCTGTTTCCTTAAGCATTGGGAGAGTGGTATTTTTATTGCACCATGTGCGTGGGGACGATCCTTCTGTGTGTTCAAGTACTACCAGGTGTGGCCACAACCAAACTCCCACTCACCTCTCCCAGTGCAGCAGCTCTGAGTTCTTGCTCACACTGCATTGTGCTTACCGGTAACTACCTACAGGGTCTGTGCTCCGGACCAAACCTGTGCACGGTTCTGGCCAGTAGTGTTTCAGGAGTGACTTTCAGTCCAAGCAGATGGGTACCTTGGTTGTCTTAATGGATGTGTCTGAAGTGAGGTCTGCCAGTGGCCCTGGGTCCCTGATGAGGCCCCAGCTGCCCTGTGCTAACCCGCTCTTTAATATGGCCTCCACGTGTTCGTCTCGTTTCCGCCCTCCTTATCTCTTGCAGCGCTCCTTGTTCTATAGGGTGCAGAATGTCCTATGAGAGCCATATTTGGGGGTTTGAATGAGTGAATTATTAGGTATGCAGCAAGCCAAAGTAAAGTAATAAATAGCTAATGGAAGGTAGGTAGGTAGGTAAACAGACAGACAGACAACAAAACACCATTAAGCCAGGTGCTTCAACATGCAGCCAAAATCGGTGGAGGAAGTCGAGGCAGGCGGCTAGAGTTCTGCCTGAGCTTCCTCCCGTGGCTGAACTGGCCCTCATTCCTGCTGTGGGCATTTTCCTGTCACGGGATGGACATAGAACATCTGCTGAGTTTGCGTTCTGGCTCTCCTCAAGGACAGTGTTTCCACTCTCGAGCTGTATTCCTGTTCTCTCCTCCCTGTCACTCACTCAGTTGAAAGGAGAGCCCTTCCCAGACAAGTGTTCTTGGAGGACACCGGACACAGGCATGCTTGGGTTTGAAACAGGGGTAGGCAGACCCACCTCAAGAGCTGGCTTCTCTGTGAGCTCAAACAACCGGTGACAATACGTCACATATTACAGAGGAGATACATAACAATAGTATCAACTACTCCTACGGGGAAAGCTTGACCCGCCATATCAGGCTCTTCTTAGCAGCTGCTGCTTTTACTGAACTTCGGGTATGAAGGACTAGAAGACACCTGGTCACCCAGCTTATTCCTGCCTTAGCCTCAGTCCCCAGCTTCTTTTCTTACATCTCCAGCTGCCTTGTGTCACCCCATTCTTCCATCGTCCTTGCACAGTCTCGTGATTCGATCTGCATGCACCAGGACCTACTTTCCTGTTTGAAATCATTTCTAGGATAGATGCAGCACCTTGGGTCAGGCAGGTGGACTGAAAAGGTGCTTGGGTTGGTGACTGGTCTTGCAGTTGTTGCATCCAATCCAGGTGGCCGTTTCCAAAGATAGGCACTGGTTCTGTTGGATGGAATGGCTTGATGAAACTCTCGGTCACTTTAGCTGTTGGTGACAACAGGTCTCATGACTCAGGAACCTTACCAGTGCTTGACCAGATGGCGCTGGGCATTCCCTTTGTTCTAGAATGCATCTCCGACATGAGAAACTTTGGGGGTGTTACCTCCTGGCCCGGCATGGCCATATAGCAGGCAGGAGTGATTTGCCTCTGTGGTCAAGAATCAATCTCTCTTTTTAAATCCTTTTATTTAAATAAAGGAAAGTGATCCAGTTTAAAAAAAAATCAACGTATGTGGGGTTGGAACCCAGGGTAAGAGTGCTTGCTGTACAAGCGTGACAGCTTGAGTTTGGATCCTCAGAACCCAAGTAAAAAGCCGGGGTGGCTGCACATGCCTGTAAAGCCACCACCGCAGGGTGGAGGAGGCAGAGTCTGGGAGTGCACTGCTCATGCAGACTAGCCTGAGTGGCAGGCTTAGCGAGAGACAGCATCTCAAGGCAATCGGCAAAAGCACCAAAAGAGACACCTGACGTTATGCATGCACACGCATAATGCATGCAATGTGCATGTGAGTGTTCACACACACACACACACACACACACACACACACACACACACACACACACACACACACATACCAGCTAGTACTTTGATACCACCCAAATGTCAAATCCCCGAAATTTGAGAGCCTACATCCCAGAGTCGTGCAGGTGTCCCATGTCAGAACACATGTATGATTTGTCCTCCCTAACGCCTACCGTTCTTTATGACCTTTGTGTTTTCTGTGTGAAAGGTGGTGGGATTTCCATATCACCTCAAAGGATGTCTTTGGCAGCCAGTGCATATTCCCAGCCAGCCTGTGGAAGCAAAGCTTTCTAAGCTGGGCCAGCCTGAGTAAATGAATGGTACAAAAGCAGGCTCTCCAGTATAGATGGAAATCCCAGGGATCTGCTCCGGCCAGTGGTTCCCGCTAACCGTGGCTGGCAGCAGAAACAGCGGGTGCAAATCAGTAGCAGGGTTGGGGGGGGGGGAGCCGGGGAGTGATTATTGATTTCTGGGCTATAAATGAAAGAACAGAGAGCTTCTGGCTTCACACCCAGGGCCTGCCTGGCTGATTGAGCTGACCTGCTACTCCAGGCAGGAACCCCCATTTACAGGAACATATTTATTTTTACATATCAATGTACTTGATGCACTTGATTGAGTATTATGGGTTTGGCCCCAGGAAACTCTCCCGCAGTTTATAAATAGCAAGTCCAGGATGTAAAAAGATTCCTGGAATTAGAGAAGTGTTTTTCTTTTTATGAATCCTTTTTTGTTGTTGTTGTTTGCTTTTGTTTTTAAGACTATTTTACATTTACTTTGCAAAAACTTAAGTTTGCATTTCTAGAAATATACTTCTTCCAAATGCTTAACAATGCAAATTAATTCCAAGTAACAGTCATCTATTATATTCCAGATTCAAAACCTTGTCCCAGCTAGGGATGTAGAGTATTTGCCTAAGATGCATGAAGTGGGCTCAGTCTGCAGAACCACCAAACTGAGTGTAGTGACATACTCCTGTAATTCATGCACCTAGTAAGTAGAGGCAGGAGGATCCTAAATTCAGTTTGAGTCCAGCCTGGGTTGCATGAAACCCCATCTCAAAACAAAACACACTGCAGCCTCCATCCAAAGAGCAACTTTGGAGGCCTTCTTCTCTGGAAGCAACTTCAGTTGCTGCTGGAAATGGAGTATTATTATCTGGCAAGAGTGTGACCTCAGGAATCACAGCCGATACCATTTCTCGGGCTCCAGGGAGATTCCACTGAACCCGCTTTAGCAGACTTGTTCTGTGGGCTAACCTTTTCTCTCTCCATCCTTTTTACAAATTCCCACAGAAATGGAGATCTTCGCCTTTTTCAACAGACCGAAGAGCGAGCAGAAGCGTAGGCAGTACTATCCCGTCACCATCCCCCTCCAGGTCTCCAGGAACGGCCAGACAGTGAGCAGCCTGGACGCCAGCTGGCTGGAGCACATGAGTGACCACTTCCGGAAAGGCGGTGTGCTGGTGAACGCTGTCTTCCACCTCGGCATGGCCAATGGTACGGAATGCCTTACCACCCTCTTGTTCTGTGATCTTGGCTCTTTCCATCCTGAAAGCTGCACAGCCAATAAACCCACAGCATTTGATTTCTAATTAACATATCTCAAGCCGATCTCATAAAGGCTAGACCCTCTGGGAAGTGACCTGGTGTCTTCTCCGATGAAGGTGGTGGCTTCGCCTTACTGATGGTAGTTTCCATCTTTGTCACTTTGAGAATACAGCTGCCTGGGACTGTTAATTACCCCCCTCGGATCATGCCACTCCAGAAGTGCAAATTGTCTGTAGACACTATTATAGTCTGAGGTGGGAAATAATGGCAGCACCTGGCTCCCGTGAGCTGTTGCTGGGACACAAGCCTGCTGAATCTCAAGTGCCCAGCGCGCTGCCCCAGAAGTGGGCTGTCTATGGGGCTTTGCTGCATGAAATAGTACTATTGATGTCAGCTTTTGAGGCAGAGGGAAAGTCTGTCCACAGTAGGGAAAGGTTTTGAGCCAAGAAAGGATTTGGGGTTAACATAATGGTGAGTTGATCACCTTCGCGGACAAGGAAGCGGTTTGGGGTGTGGGGCTAGTGTGCCAGCATGGACAGGTCTGAGGGTTGTGAGTCAGCAGGACTCCTAAGGAAGTGAGATGTAACATAGAACTTGTGGATCCCAGCAGAGCCTGCCAGGGTACTGATAGCAGGTTTGATGGTGTGTAGCTTCTCGGGCATTAGCGGGGCAGGGAATGGAGTTTGGATCTGTATCATCTGGGCAGTGCCAAGCACGCATTCTTAGACTAGAGATCCTATGTTCTGAATGTGCAGGCTCTGGATGATTCAAAGCCTGGAACGATGATAAAGCACAGACAGCTCTTAGTTTTGGATGCAGGGTCCTTGCTTATTTCTATTTGACTATGAGAGATGTGGTCAACAGGTTGTTATAGCAACAGCAGGCATGGTGACTATGTGAATGATGTTAAATGACTGAGTGACTCAGGAAAGCATGAGAACAATGCTGTCCAGTAGAACTTTCTGTGATGGTAGAATGTTCTGTATTGTTCTATCCCACATGGTAGCCACCAGCCAACTTTGGCACCTATGACGTAGAAACTTAATTTTACAGTTTATTTCACTTTCATTAATTTCAATTTAAATAGCTATATGTCTCTAGTGGATTTGGGAATGCAGTTTTGAGGACACAGTTTTGCCGTTCCCCAGCGGCAGATCTAGTATCTCCTCGATACACCAGGAAGCCATCTTCAGGTGGCTCCAGTGTCCACTCTTAAGTGGCTTACCAGGGATTGTCACGGCTGTTTGGATGGGCACTATAACACCAGGGGGGCAGGTGGTACTTGAAGTAGGTGTTCCCAGTCCAGTTCATCGGTCCTGGGGCTGCCAGAGAGAACCCCATAAACTCCTGCTTTTTTAGGGACAGTGGCACTTAGGTCGGGGCAATAGCTGTTCTTTTCTGTTGTCTGGGTGGCCAGGCCAAGCTCTCCTCAGCAAACCTGTGGCTAATTTACTGACGTCTGAAGGATGCACAGCTGGTAGCAGCTACTCCGGAGGCGGCTGGGTAATTGTTCTTCTCATCCTAGCGAAAGCGGGGTGTTGAAAGGGGTGTAGTCGGCCCCATCGTCTGAGCCCTCCCAAAGCCACCGATTGTGCCATCATGACGGCTCAAAAGACAGAAGCCCAGCCAGCCTCTGGGCTCTTCCCTCACTTCACTGGCCAAGCCTGCATTGCAAAGCGCATGGATTTGCCGGGGCTTTAGATCGGCTTCAGCCATGTCAAATGCTGTCACAGCCTCCTCTGGCCTTAGCGGCATCAAACCAACTTTCCGTCTTTGAGGACGCGTTGTGAAGAATCCGCTGTGACCGCAGGGTCTGCAGCCCACACCACTGCAGTGGAGACTGCAGGCAGTGCCGTGAAAACCTGGGGGCAGGACTCTCTGCAGCGGAAGTCAGGTGTGAAATCTGTGCAGAGGGAGGCAGCAGAGCCGTGGGGCTCAGTGGTGAGGGTGGCCCTGCTCTAAGGGGGCTGAGGGTCCCCACTGGCCAGGGAAGAACCAGAATTCAAAAGGAAAGCCGTGCTGAGATCCTTGCCACTAGCCTGGTGGGGAGAACCGTCTATCTGTCATGACTTCTAACTGGGTATTTACATTGCTGTTCAAAAGTATTTTCCACAGAGCTATAAAATTAGTAAAAACTTTGTCCTACAAATAAGGTAAGGCCTTGGTCTGAGACACTCGGTGACTCCAGCATCTATTTTTACCTTCCCAGGATACAGAAGGCTTCACTCAATGCCAAAATTTGGGTTCCTGTCCTGGGTTTTTTTTATTAATACCCAAATGGGCATGATGCCACCTCGGATTTGATTGGGTTCCTCTTCTGGGTCACTTAAAGAATTAGAGGGAAGGAATTTAAGGCATAACAGGTAGCAGCAGGGGAAATCTCCTACACAGCTGACAGAATTAACTGTTGGAAAGGAGCGGGGAGGGGCTTTACTAGGGATGAGGAAACTCGCACAGAACAAGGCACACAGGAAGACCCTCCTGCAGAGCAGGAACCCAAGAGCTAGTCTTTCCTTGAGGGCTGGGGGTTTTGATGGTCTGTGAGATCTCCTCATCCCCTGATTGAAGGTCGGTCAGTTTGAACAAAGTCAGGGAAGCCGATGGCCCACAACTTTGAGGTAAGCATGGCCTTATGGGGCCTTGACCTTGTCAGGCTGGTCTTGGGGCAGGGCAGATAAGCTGGGCCTTTGTCTCAGGTCAGGGGTGTGGGGAAGAGGAACACTTGCTATCTATTAGGGACCTGTCTAACCTCAAGTCCCTTGGGCACGTGCCACAGGAGGGAAACCTGGGGGTGATGGCCCTTTCCAGTCCTGGAGGCAGCCCAAGGGCTGTTGTCCTCTTCATGGGACAGCCAGGAAGTGTCAAGGAGGTGGGAAGGAGAAAGATCGGGAGAGGAGCTGGAGGTGGTGGGGATCATGGTGGGAACTTGTCCTCCCAAATGCATTTTGGTGATTCTTGGGGTGTGGAGAGGAAGGCCCCAAAGTCACCAGAGGGAGCAGCAGAGAGGAGCCCGGGCTGCCTTGAAGTGCAGGCGGGGCACGGTGAGCCTGTTTCCAGAAGGGTGAGAAGGAAGGCCTGGTGCTGACTGGCTGGCTGCATGGGGAGCCAAGGGCAAGGTCGGGGGTAGCGGGACGTTTACACCTGAGGACACTCCAGATGGCCCGTCTCTTACCCATGACCCTGCCATCTCCCTGCCACCGTCAGTGGCCCCCACTCCGTACGTCACTGCTTTTGGGGCTCACTTTGCCTTCACGGTCCTGTGGTCCTTGCTGGCCTCCATTTGTCTTTCTTGTTTGTGGTGCTTTTCTCCTGTAAGCCCTGGCGCTCTCTCTGCGCCTCCCCCTCCTCCAGGTGCCCTGTGTTCCTCCCATCCCCACCTGACCTTGCCCTTCCCTCCCCGGCAGTCATTACTCCCTTTGTTTCAGAGACATCCTTACCGCTGGTTAGTGGAGCCAGAATCCAGTCCAGCAAGGCGCTGGCCCAGGCAACGGCATCTGCGCTTTTGCCTAGAGGAGCTTTTCTTCCCGCCTCCTGCCGGAAGGGGACACAGCTTCACAGCCACGGAAGGGCCGCAGTGTGACTCCCTCAGCATGCCTCCGTGTCTTTTTGCCTGTTTGTCTAGTCACTGTTTCCTATACATCTGAAGGTAGTTCTACAAGCTGGCTAAGGAAGACTTGACTACAATATGTTCTAAGTGACGTGTTCTGTCCATTGCATCACACAGGGGTCATCCTTTTTTGTTTTATTTTGGTTTTTTTGTTCATTTGTTTTTTCAAGACAGGGTCTCTCTGTGTAGCCCTGGCTGTGCTGGAACTCTCTCTCTAAACCAGGCTGGCCTTGAACTCAGAGATCTGCCTGCCTCTGCCTCGTGAGTGCTGGGATTAAAGGCATGCACCACCACTGCCTGGTGACAGGGGTCGTCTTAACTGAGTGTCTCTCTATTCCTGTTCCCCCAAGCCCTTTTGAAAATGGTTTGTTTATGTTTTGAGTGTTTAGCTGCATGTCTATATGTGCACCACATCCATGCCTGGTGCCTGTGGAAGCTAGAAGAGGGCACAGGATCCCCTGGCACTGGAGTTACAGAGGGTAGTGAGCCACCACGTGCAGCCAGGAATCAAATCCAGTTCCTCTGCAGGAACAGAAAGTGCTCCTAAGAGCTGAGCCATCCTTCTGAACCCCATTTCTGCTCTTTTGAAAAATTAAATCATCTTGAGACTCCTAGATACCTTTGCTGCACCCCAGTCTGAGTTAGCCAGGATTCTCTGATGGAACTGATCATTCGACCGGCTTGCAGGGCATGGTCAGTCTAGTCCGACCATGGCCATCTCACAGCAGAAAGACCGAGAATCTACTACCTGTCCTAGACTACAGGTCCAGGAAGCTGGCTGGATGTCTCCCCATTTGCCAGGTCTATGAGGCTGGGTGTCTCCCCATTCCTGATCTGGGGCTTGAGTCCTGGGAGACTACTGTAGAACTGCTGGTTTTCAATCACTGGTTGGGTTTAATGCAGGCTGCAGCAGCAGGGTAGATGAACTTGTCGGCAAGAGTAAGGGCAAGCAGGCACACGGCAAATGGGCTGCCACCAGGAAGTATAGCCTGCATTTAGGATCATCTTCCTGATTCAAATAATCTGATTAAGATAATGCCTCACAGGTGTGCCCAGCAGCTGGGGTTTTAGTTGATTCCAGATGTGAAGTTGATGACCAAGATTAGCCAGCACAAACAAACAAAGAAACAAACAAAGCCAAACTCAGGTCCTCTGGAAAAGTAGGACTTGTCATCTCAGCCCTCATTTAACTTCGCACACACCTTTAACCCCAGCACTCAGGAGGCGGATCTCTCTGGTCCATAGAGTCAGTTTCATGACAGCCAGGGCTACACAGAGAAACCCTGTCACAAACAAACATTAGCCACCAGTCAAAGCCGTGGTGAATCTGATGTCGTCTGTACAGATGCCTAGCTGATCCAACCCCCTGAGGCTGGCAGGCCACACATGTGAGGAATACGTACACTGCCTTAGAGAGCTGTCCATCACTGTCACACCCCTACGCAAAGCAGCATGAACAGGGAAGATTTGTACTTTTAGAGGTCTCAGTCTATGGTTGGCCCACTCCCAGGCATCATGACAGAAGTCATGACCGAAAACTGCTCACCTTATGCAGCTCAGAAGGTCTGGGGACAAGATCTGCATTTCTAGGCATGTCACCAGTGACCTACCTCCAGCTAGGCTCTACCTCTTCAGTCCCCCACCACCTCCCAGAAATGCCATGACATTATGACTTGACCGGGGGATCCATCGCTCCATAAGGCCTCAGCCTTTGGGACTTAGTTACTTCAAAAGGCCCACCAGATGGCAATCAGACCTTCAACATATGAGCCTTCAGTGGACATTTCATATCAAAACTTTGTATATCTATTCCAAATAAAATGTCTATGTGTCATAAATACTTCATACAGCTATCCTAGAAACCCTTACACAGGGGCCTGGTGGTATTGTGTTCCCCAAAATATTGTGTACTCTAATAAATTTATCTGGGGTCAGAGAACAGACAGCCACTAGATACAAAGGCTAGAAAATGGTGGCACTCACACCTTTAATCCTAGCATTCCAGAGATAGAAATCCCTCTGGACCTCTGTGAGTTCAAGGCCACATTGGAAATAGCCAAGCATGGTGACACGCCTTTAATCCCAGAAAGCCAGCCTTTAATTCCAGGGAGTGGTGGTAGAAAGCAAAAAGATATATAAGGCGTGAGGGCCAGAAACTAGAGATTTTGGCTGGTTAAGCATGTGGCTGGTTAAGCTTCAGGCTTTCCAGCAGCAGTTCAGCTGAGAGCCATTGGGATGAGGACATAGAAGCTTCCAGTCTGAGGAAACAAGACCAGCCGAGGATCCGGCAAGGTGAGATAGCTGTGGCTTGTTCTGTCTCTCAGATCTACCAGCATGGACCCCAATACCTCGCCTCAGGTTTGATTTTATTAATAAGAACTTTTAAGATTCCTGCTACAGGGGCCCACACCCTTTGTGTTTTAGTATCATAGTGCCTGAACCCTGGAAGTTCAAAGCAGAAGAGTATGGTACATAGTGTTAACATAGGGATCGTGTGAACCTGGTCTGTTTCATGACCTCACACCATTTGGCTCACTGTAGTGAACTACATTTCAGATGTAATTGGTCTTCCCAATACACATAAGCACAGACAGATCATTTCAAAAACAAGGTTTATTTTATTTTAAGTTATGCATATGTGTGTGGACATATGTGAGTGCAGATGCCTGTAGAGTCCAGAGGCATTGAATCCCCTGGAGCTGGAGTTACAGGTGGTTGTGAACCACCTGATGTGGGTGCTGGGAACCGAACTTGGGTCCTCAGGCAAAGTAGGAATTGCTTTTAACCGCTTGGCTATCTCAGTCCCTCATTTAACTCCTGTGGCCTTCGCTGTTGTGTGTGCTGGAAGAGTGATAGCTTACAGGCCCTGTGGGAGGATTCAGAGGGAAATTGTGACCCATGCTAACAGGGTACCTCACATGCAGTTCAGTTGTCAGCTTGATGTTAGCTAGAGTCCTCTGGGAGAAGTGGCTCTGGGCATGCCTGTGGGGGATGACCATGATTAGGTTAGCTGAGGTAGAAATCTGTCCGTTGTGAATGGCACCATTCACTGGGTTGAGATCCTTCCTAGACTGTATAAAATGAAAATGAGCTGAGCAGATGTCCGTTGTTCTTTGCTTGTTGACTATGGATGAAGTGCAAGCACCTGCCTCAGGCTCCCATGCTATGACTTCCTGGCCATTGGTAGACTGTAACCACCCTAAGCCAAGTAAGCCCTCTTCCTTAAACTGCTCTTGATGGTGTGTCTCATAGCAGGACAGGGATTCAGACACTTCCCCACCTGGACGGCAAGGCGTTGACCTTGCAAGGCTAATCCCTGCTGACAGAAGAGGAGTGATCCTTCACTAGAGGTCAGAAGAGGAATGCAGGGAGGTAGGCAGGCCCATGGCAGCAGGAAGGGCCCAGGGTGGAAGAGAAGGTGATCTGGGCTTGGTTAACCAGTGATTATGTTCTCAGGAGATTGCCTGACAGTATGACTACCCATGCAGTTATGGTTATTGAGTTAGTTATAGAGTTGGCTGGGGCTATTCCTGGAATCAAGATAAAGCTTCCAGTGGAGAATAAAGCCCTCTGAAAATCACAGAACTTAGCTGTCCACTTCAGTGTGGACAGTCAAGTCCTACCCTAGTTTGTTCAAAGAACCATCAAATAACATTCGTTTATAAACCTGCAGAGACTAGACAAGCTGATTGAATACTTGGCCTGGTATGTGCATTCCAGAAACTTTACCAGCCAGTACCACAGTCTGAGCCTGGAAGTGAACTCAACACTTAATATCTACAGAAGAGAATTGAGCATAGAATTTACCTCTTGAAATGGTGTGCTAGATTTTTTTCCCATGTCCTTCTTGTAAATCACAAGCTTGGAATGTTAAGGTGGCCTTTTGCCAAAAGACCAGCATCAAATATTTATGTAGCACCCCGGCACATAGCTCTTTGTGCACTGTAGGGAAGCATCTTTAATAAAAAATACAGTAACGACAGAATGCTTTCCATAAGTGGAGGATGGTTTAACCTTTTTACATCAGGAATCTTTACTCTGAAATGGACCTATTTACACCCAGGTTGTCACACACTTCAGGGAGGCTGAGCAGTAGAGGGAATGAGAAGGAGAGCAGACAAGTCCATCAAAGCAGCGGCTGCTTAAAAGCCCAGCCGTCTGTCCTCCGGAGCTCATTGACGTCTGCCGTTACAGACGACCAAGTTTTGACAGCTGTTCTGAAACTGCTTTGTTGTAGACAAGTAGGTGATTCAGCCTTCTGTACTCAGGAGGGCAAAGCAGAGCAGCGGGCATGGGCTGGGGAGACAGGCAGTGGCTGAGAGGAAGGGGCGGGAGACGGACACAGTGAGAAGGACATCAGGAGGGCCCACATTCGCCCCCTCTACCTGGGGGTCTCAACTCTGCCTCACCGCACTGTTGACAGACTGAAGCCGTCATATGTTTGTGTAGAGATGGGCATGTTAGTACTTACAGCCCAGCAGGTGCCTTTAGAGGGCTGGGGTTTTCCGTTGAGAAGATGTAGGGAGAGTCTTTGGAAGCTGGATGGCTGTCATCCCTCAGATCCAAAGGGTTTGGTCCAAGGAACCCAGGTGTTCGGATCTGCAGATGCTCATCCCCTTGTATAAAATGGCCTACTGACTATATATAGCCTCCTGTGCACTTTAAATCACCATCGGATGACCTATAATATTAAACTCAGAGGAGATGCTGAATAAATGGTTTGTCAGAGAATGATGGCAAAGAAAAGGGTATTCTTGGCCAACTCAGATTTTCATGTTTTCCTGTATGCTGTTGGTCGACTCCATAGAAATGGACCCTGTAGAGTAAGAGGGCCACTTCTGAATTTTCTAGAGGTCTAGAGGAACTGTGTACTGTGCTGTAAGATCCCTGAGGAGCTACTGTGTGTCTTCTAGTGTTGAACAGCCATGGGTCAGGACTGATTTTCTCCAGCATCTTAGGTGGCTCTCCTGTGGCAAAGGCTCTCCCCTGGCAGTGTTACTGAGCACTTAAAGCTGAGCCGGACTTTGGACTGTGCTTGTCCTGGGCCCCAGGTTGCACATGAAGCTGTTCAGCTGAGGGGCACTTCTCCCTGGTCATCTGTGTTACTTGTCCCTTGGAGATCAGCAAACTGACACTCGGGGCACTCTTACTGAACACTAGAGAGACACGAGCTTGCCGAGGCTGGTGCATGGTAGAGTCCAGACAGAGGGCGGGGGAGGTTAAAAAGAAGCCGAAGTGTGCAGTTGGCTCACTAGGGGGAACTTAATGAAAATGCAGTGAGGTCAAGGTTGCTGGTGCTCCAGGAATCACTGAGCAAGTACACTGGCTTCATGATGCATCTTTGAGGTTGAGCATTGTCAATCAATTTGTTATTGCCACAGGAATGCCATGTAACAAACCACCCCCAAACTCATTGGCTTAAGAGTAGCAGTTTATTCTGCTGGGTTTTCTGTTTGGCTGGAGCTCTGTGGTGATCCCCACCAAGCTCACGCACAGTCTGTAGGTGAGCTGGTCCCAGCTGGCTCAGTAGGGCAGCTCTGCTCCACGTGTCTTTCTTCTTCCTGGATCCAGCTGACTATATGGGGCATGTCCTTCCAAAGTGGTAACAGAGACATCGGAGGTCAGAGTCAACCCCACGCATGGTTTCAGGCTCTGCATCTTGCCTGCTGTTACCTTGGAGAAGTCTTCTTACTGTTCCTTTCCCCACGGGTCACCTGAGTCTCAGGTCTCTTCTTAGGACTCTGCAGTTCATGGGTCACTGGCTGCTCCGCCCCACTGCTCTTGCCTGCAGGCTGTCCCCCTTCCGCCTGGAACTCAAACCCTGTGAATCCACATCACCTGCCTGCTTGGTGCCCTCGTGTGTGTCTTCGCATCCTTTCCTGTAAGAAAACCCTCAACACATAGCACCTGCAGCGTTTGTGTTCTCCACAAATAGAATTAAAAAGACATCAACAGGAGGAAGTTATTCCAACATTAGCAATAAATAGAAGGCTACGCTTACTATTCTTTATGTATAAAAATTTCATAAATACCTAAAAAAATCTAAAATCCCAATAAAAATGAGCAAAAACCACAAACTAGACATTAATTCTCTATGGCTAATCAATGTTGAAAAACAATCTCTTGTTTATCAGATTGGCAAATTTTGAAAAGGAACTGTTCAGAGCCTACAGAGGTGTGGGATGGAGGAACACTGGCGGTGTTTGGAAGAATTTTAGCTGCACAACTTCCTAGAGAGCAATTTAGGAAGGTCTGAAGTGGCTACCCCGGAAAGCCCATCCGGACACCCCATCTTATTTCTTTTAGTCTGTCCTAACAATGATCAGTGCTCTCAAGAGTATTTCTCTGTAATCATTACTTGTAAAATTACTTAAAAGCAAAGCAAAACAAAACAAAAAGCTAAAGGAGGAGGCTAGAGAAAGTTTGGTAGGTAAAGTTGTGCAAATATGAGGCCCTGAGTGGTGTGTGTTTGTAAGCCTACAGGGTAGGTGGCTTCAGTCAGTAGACATCTACTCGCCCCCCCCCCCCTTTATTGAGGCTGGCAGCCCGTGACCCAAAAGCCAGCAAGTTCTGTTTCCAGCTAGAGCTCTCCTCCTGCCTCGGTCTCCCTCTTTGCACACCTGGGAGTAGGAGGAGCAAGCAAAGCAGCAAAGCATCATGGGACTTCTTCCCTTCCAGAGATTGAGCTGGAATCTGGCTGGTTGGTCAGCAGTTCACTGAGACTGAGCAGTGTTTGCAGAGTAGATTGTTTCCCAGATGAGTAGACAAGTCACTGGACGGGACCCTTGCTTGGAGTCGGGCCACCAGCATCTCAACCGGTCTTCTTTCTCATTGTCTCATCTAAACGAATCCAGGACGAACTGCAGCAGGGCCCAAAAGGAGGCGGAGGCACATGTTCTGCATGGCAGACGCTGCCCTGCTCCTTCAGACCTCATCACTAAGACATTCTCAGATAATGCTGCCTGTCCCCAGTCGGCTTGTTGGAGGGTACAGTATGCAGGAGCCGCTCTCTTGACTGACAGTGCCCAGGAACATTTCCAGTGGTAAATCATTTGGGAAGCTCCCTCCCAAACCGCAGCTCTTGACAAGGGCTGCCAGACACATCCTGGGTACATCAACCACATTGCACCCCCAACGCCCCAGAATTAACACATCCAGAGCACAACTGACAAGCTTAGATTTGGCATGTTGAATCTATCCTGTCTTTAAAAAAATAAATCCCTTTTACTTGAATACAGTTTTCCTCTAAAATCTGTGTTTTGCCCTGGGTAAGCTCTTCCTAGTGCATCCTGACACTGGATCATGAACAGGAAGGTAAGCACGTGAGGCTGATGGTGATTACCGATGATGAAATTTGGGCTCATAAAATCAAGGATATTATTCAAAAGTGTGAGGTAAATTACTCTCATTCATCCTGATGGGGCTAGACTCTGCGGCTGTGTATGCCATCTTTAATTAACATTCTGAAAAGATGTTCTGATTGGGATTATTAATGAATGCAGTTGAAAATTCTTGCTGTTTGTAAGACTTCTGCCACAGACAGCTCAGACACACACCCCCCTTCACTGTTTTTTTTTTGTTGTTGTTGTTGTTTCCACAGACTCTTTCTATGGCCCGACAGATGGAGTATTCATCTTTGAAGCTGTTTCCACAGAAGATAGCAAAACCACACAGGGCTATGACGCTATTGTTGTGGAACAATGGACGGTCCTGGAAGTAAGTGTGGCGCTGCCTTGCCTCATTGCTGCTTTTGTCTGGGCAGAGATGGTTTCATGACTTGCTCCAGCTGACTGTGAGGCTGCTGCCCAGCTGTGCCTTTCTTCTGGTGGGGGCTCACCCGGGTTAACCCTGGGAGGACCCTCTTGATTCTCTTATACCCTGCCCCCAAGCTGGGAAGGACTCCACATCTCTTTCTACAAGAAAGAAACATGTATCTTTGCATATGTCAGACCACCGGGTGCAAAGAGTTGCCTTTGGTTAATTTGCATGTCACTGTAAACACAATTCATATAAAGATGTATGTTCATAAGACTGTAACAGTAAGAGTCACATAGTTTTCAGAGGTAGAATCTGACCAGCTCCTGTAAGCCATCCTTGGAAGAAATGAACAGGAGTGCTCTGTCATTGAGCAAAGAGGTAAATGCTGTTTTCAGGATTAGGGTCTCTTGTCTGAGGCTCCACACCAAGCACTTCAGGACAGTTTTGAGAAGTGATGACCAGGAGGACCACTACATAGATATCTCAGCCCAAGTCCCATGTCTTTGAAATAGCTGTCTTCCCTATAAGAGTCCCTGGATTTTGTCCAGCCATGAAGCATGGGTGTTTTAAGACAGTCTCAGCCCATGACTAGACCAGCTTTTCTCAAGAATGACTTTTGTCTAAGTCACACGCAGAATTTTCAAGCATAGCTATTTGGGACCCACCCTGGAAATGTACTTTCAGCCCAGACCACTAATAACAAAATGCCACAGACCTGATTTTGTACCATTCAGGAGACTGGAAAGTCCAAGGTCAGGGTTCCCCTCCCTCAGCTGGTTTCTGTTCAAGGCTCTGATCTGGCTTGTAGACAGCTACTCACTCAGAGTATGCTTATGGGCCAGAGCCAGTGAGCTTTCTGGTGTCTCTTAGGACATTATTCCTAATGGATCAGGGACCCACTCTTGTGACTTTATTTAACCATGTTTGCTTCCTTAGAGGCCCATCTCTGCACTGAGGGTAAATTTAGTTAGAACACAAAATAGTCTCTAACAGTAACTCTGAGACCAGTCCCAATAATTTTGTATTTATAATGCCCTGTTAAATGAGTTGCTGCTGGTGGTCGAAAGATGAAACTCTGAGAATCTCTACCCTTTGAGTTTGTTACCAGCAGGGGACAGGTTTGCAGAAGGCTTGACCCTCTGAAGAGGCTCCATTGACTACTCATTCTGACCCATAGCCAGCCCATCTCTGGGATGCATTGGTGTGTTTGAACCTATTCATGCTGCCCTGAGTCCAACTACATCTTCCTTTCTCCACCATCTGGCCTATAAAACGCTTTTTCCCCCTTACGCCTGGGCAGGTACCTGAAAATGGGTTTGGAGTTCGAGGGCACGCACTGAAGCAGATCGTCCTGTTGGATAATAACTTTGTTGGAATAGTCAGTGACACCATAGACACTCATGCCAGAGGTGGGAGGCAAAGCAGAGTTCTGAGGAGAGTTCAGGCCCCTGCACAGAGCGGGCTTCCTCCCTACAGGTTGGAGAAGCGGGAGGTCTCATGTCATAGGGTCAGACTTTCTCTCATTCCTGGGCAGGAGTGGGGGTGGGGTATTGCCCTGGAGGGAGGGAGGAAGTGATCTTGCTGGTTAGCGGCTTAGTGAGGAGGAGGGGCACGCTTACTCAAGTTTACCCATTAGATCCGTGGGGGAGGGGGGCCACTGGTAGCCTTTAGATATCAAGCTATCTGAAGGTGACTGAAGCCTGTAAACGTCCTTGGGGAAATGGGAATTAGGGTGCCATTTCTCCTAGAAGCCTGGTACCTGAAGTCCATTAGAGGGTTACAGAGACTCACAGGGGCTCTCCTCTGGGGCTTGCCATTTCCTCCCTCCGGGGGAGGCTGCTGCAGGTGGCTGTGACCCCATTGTCCCCACCCAAACTCAACAGCTCCTCTTAGCTTCCGGTTGACCCTGTTTTCATGACAAGCAGTTCCCGCCCAGGCCAGCCTCTAACCTCCTGGGCTCTGGATATTACCAAAGTTGGGGGTCACAACCTATGCCCCAAGCCAGGTCTGGCCACCTGTCCTCTCAATAAGACAATTACAAGAGTTAGATTTGATAGTTTAGCATCTGCGTTGGTTAGTTTTTGGTCAGCTTGGCAGAAGTTAGTCATCTGAGAAGAGGGAACCTCAGCTGAGAAAAACCGTTCCTGTAAGATTGGCCCCTAGGCAAGCCCGTGGGCCACCTTCTTAATTGATGATGTGGACTGGCCCAGCCAGCTGTGGGCGGTGCCATCACTGGGCATGTGGGTCCTAGGATGTAAGGAACTAGCTAAGCAGGCCATGGGGAGCAAGCCAGTTAGCAGCACTCCTTCATGCCCCTGCTTCAGCTCCTGCCCTGACTTCCTGCCTCAACTTCCCCAGTGCAAGACTGTAAGCTGTGAAGTCAGACAAGCCCTACCCTCCACACCGCGATTTTGTTCATGGTCATTATCACAGCCATCGGAAGCCACTAAGACAGTGTTTCATCCGTCCTGGGCAGCGTATGGTCCCACCCACCTTGCCTGTCACGGCCTGGCCTTCAGTCTTGTCCTGGAAGGTGGTGTGATAAGTTAGAGTTGTGTGAAGTCTCTTTTTGGGAGACAAGCTCTTCTCTGGCCGAGGCCTTTTCCTTCCCAGCATGGGATTCCTGGGAGAATTCCTGTTTCTTTAGGGTCCATTGTTTCGGTGGTCTGATTGAGAGACAAAAACGTTTCTTTAGATACCCCCTTAGATACCCCCGTTTCTCCCAGGCCTGCTACAGGAGTGTGAGGTGCTGTGTTTTCTCCTTTCTCACTGGTGAGAGCTGACCTGCCCCTTCATTCCTGGCCCTGCTTTCAGCCCTGGTCCAATTCTGTCACTGTGTTTTGGCTCCCCTTTTACACACACACACACACACACACACACACACACACACACACGCTTTCACTAGAGAGAGAGCCTGGCTAGCTGTTCTCAGCCCTGAGACAATGTGACACTGTTGTGGGGAGCTGGAGACATGGCTCAGTGGTTAAGAGCACTGGCTGCTCCTCCAGAGGACCTGGGTTCTATTCCCAGCACCCACATGGCAGCTCACAATGTCTGTATCTCCAGAGTATCTGACACCCTCACACAGACATACATGCAAGTAAAAACACCAATGCACATAAAATAAATAAACAAATTGATTAATAAGAAAGAAAATAGTTGTGTTACCTTAGTTGTAAATCCATAGGCTTAAGTACCAGGTACCTGGGAGGAAGATAAGAGCCTCTGTAGAACGTTCATGTGGGGGATTTTCAATCTAGAGTCTGAGTAGAAAGGGTAATCGGTTGGAAAGAGCAAGTGCAGAGCAAGACAGAGGGAAAGAGACCGATGTGTGGACCAAAAGTCCCCGAGTCTGTGTGTCTGCACGTGATAGCCCAGAGGAGTCTAGATCCACCATCAAAGCAAAACCACAGCCCTCACTTAAAGGGGCCATTTGAGGGACCATGGCCTGGGAACACAGATTTGAGTTTATTGGAAAGGTCGGCTAAAGTGAAAGGGTGAAAACCAAATGCACATCTGTTAGCCGGTGTTTTTAAATTGGGGTCTCTTGGATGGAATCCCACCTCACCATGTGTGAAACATGGAGTCAATTATCTGGGACTGAAGAGGGTATTAGCTGGGACAGGAGTATTCGACACTGGAGAGGCACATGGTTCTCCTGTGGTGACTTCAAGGGAGGTGTTTAAGAAGAAAGGTCTCACCAAGGTGACAGCTTGCATCATAGGGTGGCAGAAGGAAGAGTAAGCCTTTCAATCTGTCTACATGTTTCTTTTATAAACTCCATTTTGTTGTATCTGACATCTCCGTGTTTTCCTCCAGATATGAGCAGTGAGATTGTTTGAAAAATTCATCCAACAAATAAATGCTGAGTTCCTATTGTGTGTCAGCAAGCATGAGAATGTGATGGATGGAGGAAATTGGGGCAGGAAGGATTGATTCCCTTTAACTGAAGAGAAGGAATGTGGGCATTAAAAATGGCTTCTCACCTCCTGGCCTTTCCATACCCATCAATAATTTCTCATCCTTATCAAGCTCCCTGTGGGGTGAAAGACCCTAATTCGCAGGAGCCTTTCAATGATGATGGGGGAGAGGCAGGCGTGCCACTGTGGTGGAGATGGGGCAAAGTGCACTTAGAGTCTCATCACAGAGGAAGAGCAGATGGAAGAAGTGATCTCGGGTGCAAATCCTGTAACAAATGCAGTGGTGGGGTCTGTGTGTACAGAGTACGTTTGTGTGTGAGAATGCAGTCCTGTGCATGCCGCAGCCCCTGTGTGGAGGACAGAGCACAGCCTGAGGAGGTGATCTCACAGGTCGCCTTGTTTGGGAAAGGGGCTCTCTGTTGTTTCTCTACTATAGACAGCAGCACACCGGCCTTTCTCGGCTCCCGCATCCCTGTAGGAGCGTGGGGATCGTACAGACGCTTGTCTTAGGTATCTGGCTTTTATTTGGGTTCTGGGGATTCAACCCCTGTCTTCATGTTTGTCCAGCAAGCACTTTTACCTGCTGAGTAATCACTCCAATCTCACAAATACATATAGCCAGAGCCTTTTTTCTGTCCCACCTGGGCAGCAGCTATTTTTATAAAATAATCACTAAGGGGCTTAATATTAATTACAGACTATTCGGTCTATGGCTCAGGCTTATTTGTAGCTAGCTCTAACATCTTAAATTAACCCATTTCTATCAATCTATATTTTGCCACATGGCCATGGCATTACCAATCTGCTGGCATCTTGCTCCTTTGCAGCTAGATGGCATCTGCTCTGACTCCACCTTTCTTCTCCCTATATCTCTCTTGGATTTCCTGCCTGGCTATAACCTGCCTTGCCATAGACCAGAGCAGCTTTTTTATTAACCAATTGTAGCAACACATACAGAAAGACAATCTCATAGCACTTCCCCTTTTCTGTCTAATCAAAGAGGAAGGTTTTCATTTTAACATCGTAAAATTACATGTAACAAAATAGTTACCAAGCAAGAATTGCAGTTACAATATCTAGTCTGTTTGTATTGGGCAAAATTAAAGAAAATACCCTATCATCTATCCTGTTTTTGTGAGTCTAAAGTTTTACATCTAATTTATATTTTATTATAACTAAGGAAAATTGCAATTATAACTATTTAGTCTTCAGCTCCATCAAAGACCCCAGAAGGATATAATATTACCTGAGTGAACAGGAAGTGCACTGTAAGCAACTTCCAAAATTCTGGAAATGACAGAGACAGCTGGCTGCCTGGACAGTCACCCAAAGTTCCTCTGCAGTGTGGGGGCATCCATCTCCAGCCTATAGGTGTAGAGTCTCTGGCATCCTTTTCAGTGAAGCAGAACATCTGAAGGACTGTTCCATCTATTGGCAAAGTTCATCGGTCACTTTCCTCTGTGTCCCACAGAATGCCTGGCAGTTTCTTCTGTGAAGCAGGAACCTGAAGGACCATCTCACCTTGTTTTGTCAAAGTTTAGTGGTCGCCTTCCTATGGGTCATGCATGTCCAGTTCATACAACATACTGTCAAGCAGTCCAGGCAAGAGCAGTTTCTTGCCCAAACATCTATCCTTTTCCATATCATAAGAAAATTCCACTATGAGTTTTTTCGATGCCCATCATCTCCTTTTGAAGTAATTGGTGCTGTCAAGAGCAGACATGTCTCACTGTCCAGAAAAGTCTGAGTTCTTAAAACATTTTAAATGCCATATTCTGTAGGTCTTTGAAGTATCTAAAGATTACCTATCCATCTGAAATATATCTCTGCATATCTAGAAAACCTAACTAACATCACTATAAGTTTGACTATTATAGGTGACTATTAATTGGTATTTCTTAACTATATATTACAGTTTTAAATGAGCTGCATAAACATAATACCTTAAACAAGAGTATAAATATATGTAAGTATAATAAAATTGGCCTTAAATTTGTTTTAATAAACCAAAACCCATACCAGTGTAAAGTGTTTTGAGATTAACAGTTGCTTTTTAAAGTAGATTCAATAATCTGTCTTCTGTTCATCATTTCTATATCATATCCCCCTTTTTTCTTTAGAAAGAGATTGACTATAACCATATGTAATCAACCCCCTTTAAATAAAAACAAACATTCATAAACAGTATTTTGGGAATTTGTGCATAGCTTTTCATACTACTTCCTGCTGATTGGGGGTACTGGCAATTTTATGGGGCTCCTGAGAAATTTAGAATTATGGATAAATCTTGGCTATAGTAGTCTGTGAGGCTACATCATCTCAGCCAGTTGCCTTGAAACTGTTCTGGATGTTGGATCATCTGGACCATAGAGCCCATTGGTGACCTCTCAGGGGGTCTTCCATGATGGAACCATATTAACCTGAAAGCAATCCACAGCTTCTCATCTTCTGTGGACATAAAAGCAGAACCCCTTCCAAAGCAGCATATCTTCTGACTTAAACCTTAGAATCAAGATATTTCTAAAATATATAGGTTGGTTTAATCTATCAGTCTTTATAGTCAAATGTCTCATAGCAGTTAAAAATTCCAAAGACAACACAAATAATATACAGTACCCAGACTCTCTGTGTATTTTCCATCTTTACATGGCTTTCTTTTTTAACTCTATTTCTTTTTTAAGGGCTTTCTGTATGCTTTTCTTTTCTCTCTTAAGCCTACATATATTTTTAAACATCTTGTAACTTGTTTAGAGGTTTTTTCCATTTGAATATGTCTTTATTTTGTATCTTTAATCCTTTTCTGACCAGAAGAGTTTTTAAACTGTTAAGCTGCAGGCTAGGACGAAAGCCTGGCTTTGGCTGCTGGCTCCACCCCGCTCAGCTTTCCAACATGGCACAGGTACCAACGATCACGCTCACCTCCCCAATTCTGGGAAGCAGTGTTAAGTCGTGTGGAGCTGTGTTTTTAAGCCTTCAGCTGTGCTCCCAAGTGCACAGGCAGCAGCTGGAAGAAGCCTCTCTGTACCACAACCTGTGGGAGAGACTGTGGAAATTCACCATGGTGCTTAGCTCATGGCAGCTGGTGGCCAGTTCCATCTTATAGGCAGTTGTTAGGAGATGAGTCTCTGTACTGCTGCTGGCATAAGACTGTGAGACTAGGAAGCTAGTGGTTCTGCTTCTGTGCTTTCAGAGTCTTTAAGCTCTCTCAGGTCTATGTGGATCAGTGCCCGACAGTTGGTACCAAATGTAGCTGGACAGAGCCTTTTCTCTGTCCCTCTCAGTTCCATGGTCCCACAACTGCTTATAAAATAATCACTCAGAGGCTTAATATTAATTACAAACTGGTCTATGGCTCAAGCTTATTGCTAGCTAGCTCTAACATCTTAAATTAACCCATTTCTATTAATCTATATTTTGCCACATAGCCATGGTGTTACCAGTCTGTTGGCATATTGCTCCCTCAACAGTGGGCTGGTGTCTGCTCTGACTTTGCCTTTCTTCTCCCTTTCTTTGCTTAGATTTACCACCTGGTTATAACCTGTCTTGCCATAGGCCAGAGCAGCTTCTCTATAATCAATGGTAACAACACTTTCACAGCATACAGAAAGACCATCCCATAGCAAATATACTTTTTTAAACTATTACTTTGGAGTTGGAGAAATGGCTCAGTGGTTAAGAGCACAGACAGCTTTTGAAGAAGACCCAAGTTCACTTCTCAGCACCCATGTCAGGCAGCTTACAGCTGCCTCTAAATCCAGCTCCAGGGGATCCAGCATTCTCCTCTGGCCTCCACCAGTACTTGTACACCCCCTGCCACACACAGACAAACATATACACTTAAAAACAAAACCAAACCCTTAAGCAGAACCTATTATGTGTGCTTTAGTGGTTGGAAGGCGGGATATCAGCTTTTCTGGGGAAGCAGAGCTAAGGTAGATGGTATACACACCCATACCTACCATGGGGTTTGTTGTAAGGCCTTGGCTCAAGCCAGCACACACTTAAATCCTGTACTCTAGAGAATGGCAATTCAGGGAGCCAGTGGTGAAGCCCCAGAATGATGGGTGGTCCGGGCCCAGGCCCCGAGCACCAGCAGCTGCAGCTGCAGAGGGTGGATGTTGTAGCTCCGGCAGGCAGGTGGAAGGATTCCGTCATCACCATCTGTCAACACAGGGTGTGTTAGGATGGGGTTAGAAAGGTAGGAAATGATTCTGTAGGATCCTGGTTTTCATTTTTTAACATTTATTTTATGTGTATGTGTGTACGCCCATGTGTTTGTGTATGTGTGGGTGCACACATGCTGTGGCACACCTGTGGAAGTCAGAGAACAACTTGTAGGAGTCAGTTCTCTTTATGTTCCGTGGATCAAGCTCGGGTTGTCAGCTTAGCAGCAAGAACCTCTTACCCACTGAGCCATCATGCCAGCCTCTATCAGGTCTGTAAACGTGAGACAGACAGGCAGGCACCCCCCCACCCTTACAGTTTCTTCAGCTGAGTCCTCCACTTAGGGCCTCACAAGGCTGCAGTGGACCCCAGCAGGACCCCGTGCCTTATTAGAGGCCTTGGGGAAGATTACATTCAGAAGCTCACTGTGCATGGGACTGACTGCTTTCCTCACTAGCTGTCACCCTGGATATGGCCTTTGCTAGTGCTGTGGCCATAGTGTGGTTTGGATGCAGCTTGTCCTCCAAAGAGCCATGCACTGGAAGCTTGATCCCCAGGGTGACAGTGTTGAGAGACAGCTCTACCGTTAAGAAGTGGACCTCCTGCAAGGTAGCCATGTGTCACTGAGATCTCTCTCTGGCCTCCTCTCAGTTCCCTGGTCCTTCTGCTCCCCACTGAAGGAATTCAGATGAGACACTGGCTTGGTATAGGTGGTGGGTACTGTGTATAGTGAAGCGAGACACTCCTAAAGCTTGAGAATGAACAGTGGCCAGAGGGAGCATTGCACCGTCATGCACCTTATGCAAGTTTTGTATTTCTAGCTTCTAGAACAGGCTGCTTTTCCTGAAAGGCTGTGTGTGTGTGTGTGTGTGTGTGTGTGTGTGTGTGTGTGTGTGTGCGTGTGCGTGTGTGCGCGCGCGCGCGTGCGTCTAGGTGATTGATAGACCCATTTGGATTCCATTATGGGTGGGGCACAGTTCATGTTTTTGTTCTTTACCAGAAAGTTTCCTCTTGCTAGATAATAATCTTAGGACCTTCTGGACAGTTCAGAACATCGCGTCTCCACCCAGGCTTGGAGACTGGAGATCCCATTCTTCAGAGTAGTCATCAGTCTGAAGTTTCAGTTTCTGTTTTTACAGGCTGCTGATTATGAAGGAGGGGTCCATCCACAACCCCCAAGGCTGGTGATATCTGACCAGCTACTAAACAGTGGAGACTACCCTCTGATTCTTAGGAGTTGTTACTGGGGGGACTTTCTAGGCTCTCCGTGATATGATCTTCAGATTGTGTCTTGGAAAAGAATTGAGCAAGATTCAGAGGAATAAAGTATGCATTTATTTAAAAGAGAAGTGAGAACCTTGAGTGAGCTCCACAGATTAGGAGTGAGCTCCAGCAAACATGTGGCTCAAGAGACCCTGGATTTTTTAGGGGGGTTCCAGGGGATTTTATGTTATAGACTGAAAGGGTAAGTTTCCCTGAAAGGGGTGGATCTTTCTTTGTCTGTTGGAGGAAAGTTGTACAACCCATGGTCAGGGGCAGTCCAAGGGACTTTTCTTGCTTGCTGGGTCTCAGAGTTAGTCTTCCTATGACTTATAGTCATACCTGTCTGTCTCTATTTTCCTGACTCGAGGAGACTAACGGTGATCTCACCAAGAGAGTTAGTTCTTGATGGGAGGAGGTTATTATTAAGTGAGGTCACTCCATATACACATGGCTATTGTCTGCATGTGATGAGTTCCAGTGTGGTCCTCACTAGAGGCTTAAACAAAGCTGTCTGATTTTGAACTGTCAGGATCCAAAAGTATAAGCTAAAAAACAACTTCAGGGCTGGAGAGACGGTGGTTAAGAGCACTGGTTGCTCTTTCCGAGGACCCAAGTTCCATTCCCAATACCCACAGTAGCTCACAACTAGCTGTTATTCTAGTTCCAAGGGATCTGATTGCTTCTCTGGCCTCTTTGGACACCAAGCATACATGTAGTACACAGACATATATGTAGCACACAAACATACACAGAGGCAAACACTCATAGATGTTAAATTAAATTAAAAAGTTTAAATGCGTAACTTCATAAATTGTTGGAAACTAAGGATAACCTTCACATTGCACAAAGAACACATGGACAAGGCAACAGCAACCCGGCAAGGCCGTTCCTTTGTGTAGAAAGGCCGCACTGGAGCCCAAGCAAGGCCAGCAAGCACTCTGGGGCCAGCATAGCCTCTGCCTTTTATCCCAGAGGCAGGTGGTGATCGTCTCATTCCGTTGGTGGGGACCAACTTCACAATCTGCTATGGTTGGCTATTCAATACAAAGAAGAGGGAGCAAAGTTTGGAAACAAGAGTCCCTTTGATTTAAAAAGAGTAATAAATAAATAACTAATAAACCACTTCTCATGAGAATACCCAGTCTCAGGTCTTTTGTCATAGCAACAGAAACTGCTCTAGTTTCTTCCTCACATATGAACAGTTTGAATCACGTAGAGAGAGGCGGGGCAGATAGTTCTTTCTCCAAAGCAACCTGAAGTACACTAGGTGAACCGGGGCAGAGGAGCACTAACGTAGTCAAGGGTTTACTCATTGTCACTCCTTGCAAGTTAATTTGACCAATAAAAATGTATCGGTTTGAAACAGTCTCCTGTAGCTGAGGCCTCAAGCTCGCAGCAATCCCCCTGCCTCCATTTCCCAAACACTGGGATCATAGGTACCCAGCCCAAGTCAAGAATTTTAGTAAAAATAAAAGGAGACCTGGAGATGTAGCTCAGCAGTGGAATACTTACCTGGCATGTGCAGTGCTTGGTGATCCCGAGGACCCCTTAGTCACAGAAAAGGTGAGGGCGTGTGGATGGAGCGCACCTGCTGCACTCGCAAGGGTGTACTGCAATGCAAAGGTCTTCATTCATGGTCCCACGATGCCCCTGTGCCTTGTTCTGTTTCTTGTCTTCTCAGATGCTTGTACTGAAATCTGTGAGACACACAAATAGTGAGAGGCCATGGCTGTGTGGTATGGCCACGGGGGTTTAAAGCATGGGAGTGCTCCTGAGTTCCATGGAGTCATTCCAGATGTGCGTTTTGACTGGCTATTAATGATAGCTCATTTATCCTGAGTGCCGAATGACATTCTGTTATCTGAGATACTAGTTTTATCCATCCATTGTCTACTGAAGGACATCTTGAGTCTGGATTTTATGAATAAAACTGTTGTAAACATCCATGTGCAGGTTTTTATATGGACAGATGCTTTCAGCTCACTTGTAAAAACGAGGGATGTGGCTGCTGGGTCATGATACCAGCATATCTAGTTTGCAAGGCGTTGCCAAACTGTCTTCTTAAGTGGGCATGCCACTTTGCAGCCCCAGCAATGTCTGAGAGTTCCTGTCATTTTGTTTCCTAGCCTAGACTTCAGTGGCTGGTGTTTTAGATTCACCATCCTAACAAGTGGGAGGTCTCTCATTTTCATTTCCATTTCCCTAAGAGCATATGATGAGTGTCTTCTCATAAGATGGCTCACCAGCACACTCCCCAGTGACCCAGCAGGAAAGGGACAGATTTACATGTGGCCAGTTCAGTTCCTCAGTCAATTTACAGAAGTACACAATGGTCCTGAGTGCTTTGTGAAGAGTAAGGACATGGCTCTCCAGCTTTGATTTTTGTATGTGAGTGCGTTTACAACTTCCACATACAGAATGCCCAGAAAAAGAGAAACGGAGAGTGTCCAACTTGCCTTGGCTGTGACAGATTCATGTCTTGTTATTGTTATGTGTGACCCACGGTCATTTGATTAAACTCTGAGAATATACGAAATGGTGGCAGAACCCACCCTCCAAGTGGCTAAGACTTTTCTACTCAGCAGTGATGTGTGGAGAAGACACTGCCCTACGTGAGGATTCCCCAGGAGCGAGTTAAACTCCCTGCCTTCATGGAAACGATGTTCTAATGCAGGAGGGCACAGAAAGGAACGTCGGATGTGGTCAGTGGTCCGTCAGCTGGCCCAGTGAGGCAGGAATAGAGGACTGTGGGAAGAGGTTCCAGTTTTCTTGACTTTGGTTATGCTTTCTTCATTAGCTCACCCTTAGGTGGGTCACAATCCAGATGCTGATGGGAGCCAGTAGCACATCTGCTGCAGAGGCTCTGGTGGGTTTCTCTGTGAGGAAGGGGCCCAAGAGTGGACAGTCAAGGGTCTGACACGTTCTGGAGGCTGGGTATCTCATCTGGAGCTTCTGGGTACCTCGGAAGCACTAATAGACATGACTGTACCAGGAGCTGGTACATTCTGAAGACATGCTGGGGGATTAGCAGTGTAATTTAGTTGGAAAAGAAGGGAGAGAGGAGCTGAAATGCTGTAACCATAGCAACATGATACTGACAGTCGGGTCACCACAAAAGAGAATATTGACTGACTGATTGCCCCAACACTGATGGGGAAAGTGGGACCTTGAGGCTACCGGGGTGAGGAAAATCACAGATGCTCTGTGGTTCAGTCCTTGCTGGCTATCCAGTGGGCTGACCTGTGATTTCTACTTCTTCTCCTATTAAGACTGTACTAATTGTGGTTCATAGATGGCTTCTGAGTTAGCATTTTGTGATTACTGGTAAACCCAGTCTGTAAAGGTGACAGAGTATTAAGTCTTAGAATCTTTGTAATAAACTGTCTCCCTTCCCCAACCCCTCCACACTAAAGTAAATACCTTTTAATTAGTCCTGTATGTTAGGAAAATCTCCTTTCTCTTTCTCTTTTCTAACAGAGAAAGTAACAAATGAAAAAAGGTGGTTAGAAATACTCCAGTCAGTTTGTCTAAAGAGAAAGAAATTGATAAAATTTATTTATTCCCAGAAAATATAATTTCTTCTAACCCTTCGAAGTGAGTGGTAGGGACTTGGCAAGTCCCTGGATGGAGAAAATGTTTCTTGTTTAATTGTTATCAAGCAAGGCTGCTTCTGAGTCTGTGCAGCGGGGAGACTTGTCCTCTGCATTCAGCCCGGGGAAGATGTCAGCTTCTGAGGCTGGGCTGTGCCGACACAGCATGGGGTCCCCTGGCACGGCTGGCTGCCAGTGTGTAGCAGCTTTGAGAACTTCAGCATCTGCCCTTACTAATGGGCAGGCCCTGCCCCAGCCATCATGTTCTTGACCTCCAAACGTCCGGCCTCATTAGCTTTCGTATGCTTTGGGAGACTTGCATGCTGAACGCTCCTTGCCTGGTGTTAATTCTGCCAGTTCAAGTGCGTAGGAGCAGGCAGCGTGGATCACAGGTATGGCAGGCTGCCTCCTGCCCTTCATCCTATGACCTGTTCCCTTGCCCAACTCCAGGGTGTGTGACTTCAGAGAAAGCACACACAGCAGCCAGCAAGCTGGGTACCCAGAATCCAGAGAAGTGTTATCTCCCACATGCAGGCTTGGCTTTCCTGCCAGCTAGGCATGGTTCTGCAGGAGATGCCAGGCAACGGCAGGAGCTGGGATGTTCTTCCTCATTCTGAATTTTTATCTCTCCCTCCCAGAGTATGCCGGTGATGCTGTTGGCTTCATGTAGGTTACCATAAATTAGACATCATAGCTCCAGAGGAAATGCAAGGTCACAATGTGCCTGGCATGAAGGATGTGAGGGCTGTGTATGCCAGCCTTGATGGTAAAAAATGAGCAGTGCTGAGCCCTCCCACCCTGAGTGCTAGCTTACAGTTATTCCTTTCCAGGCGAACAAGGTGACTCTCACTACAATTCTTTTCCTATGAGGGATTTGCTTGAATGTTTGTGCTCTTGCTAGAATAATGATAATATACCAGTTAGCTTCTGCCTCTTGGTAAAGCACCCCAAAACTTAGTGAATTCAAAATAGGGATGTTTGATTTTGCTTCCTGGTCCTTGCTAACCCTGCTGAGATAGTCTGAAGGCTCTGGGGCATTAACTGGCTTCTGGCTGGTCCAAGATGGCATCTTGCACCTGTCTGCTGTCTGGCTGAGCTGCTTACCTGTTATTATCCAGCAGCCTAGCCTAGGCTTGTCCTTACCAAATAGGCACAGTTCTGGGAGAGAAGGTATGTGCAGGAAGGCTCTCTGAGGCCTAGGTTAGAACTCTGTGGTCACAGCTGCCAGGTTCTGTTGGTCAGAGTTAGCTCTGGGGGCAGCCTGGATTCAAGAGGTAGGAAAATGGATGCTCCCTCTAAGTGGGGGAGCTGCAGTCATATTGTAAGGGGGCCTGGACAGGGAGGTCACAATGGAGACCATTTTGTAAACAATGTGCTTCACATAATAACACCATCTATTATCTGCTATTGTACTGAGCTCCTGAAAGGCAGCCGTTTGCTGTCATTGTTGTGTGGTGCAGACAATCAGGCAGAGATGTGAATTCACAGCCCTGGCTGCTGAGGAGTCGGAACTGGAGTTTTCCACACATTACATATATGTTCATCTGTCCCCCTTTCCAAAAAACAAACAAACAAACAAACAAAAAACCCACAAAATACACAAACAGAAAAAAATAAAACAAACAAACAAAAAACCACCCTTATTCCCTCTGAGCCAAAGTTGTCTAAAATGAGATGACTGTTCTCTGAGACTCTATTATGTTAGCCTAATTACATATCAGCAAAATGTTTTTTTCTGGGGCATTGTGCATAAAACAAAGAGGAAAACAACATCTCCAGCCAGCCAGCCTGTTTGTCCCTCCCTCTGATTGGCAGATGCTCTGTCCTTGGTGATGGGAGGCCTGAGGGAGAATAGATAGCAGGGCTGCTGTGTGTCAGCTTCAGGGGAGCAGGGGCGGGGGGTGTCAACTTGTTCCTTCTCTTTCTGGCTCCCATATAGTCCATGAGCTCCCAGCCCATATTCCTGCTCACTGTGGTGTCATTGGAAGGTTTCTTTAGTCTCGCCCAGCCCCAAGGTCCCACAGCCGCTTATAAAATACTCATTCAGAGGCGTAATATTAATTACCAGTTGCATGGCCTATGGCAGGATTCTCACTAGCTAGCTCTTATAACTTTACCTATTTCTATTAATCTATAAGTTGCCACGTGGCCGTGGCTTCCCAGTAATTTCACATCTTGCTTCTCCTGGTGGTGCTGGTGTCTCCCTCCTCTCTGCCTTTCTTCTTCTTGTCTCTCTCTTCAATTTCCTGCCTAGCTATAACCTGACTTGCCATAGGCCAAAGGGCTTTATTTATCAACCAATCAGAGCAACACATTCACAGCATTCAGGAAGATATCCCACAGCACTTCTCCTTTTCTGTCTAATCAAAAAGAAAGGTTTTAACTTTAGCATAGTAAAATTACATGTAATAGAACAGTTATTAAGCAAGAATTATAGTTACAATATCTAGTCTGTTTGTATTTGGCAAAATTAAAGAAAATATTCTATATTTGTGAGTCTAAAGTTTCATATCTAATTTATCTTTTATCATGACTAAGGAAAACTATAATTATAACTATCTAGTCTTCAACTATATCAAAGACCCCAGAAAGATATAATATTACCTAAGTAAACAGGAAATGCATTGTAAGCAACTTCCACAATTCTGGAAATGACAGAGACAGCTGGCTGCCTAGACAGTCACCCGAAGGTCCTCTGCAGTGTTGGTGCATCCATCTTCAGCCTGTAGGCCGAGAGTTGTTCAATCACTTCTCCTGTGTCCTGTAGAATGATTGACAGTCTCCTCTGTGAATCAGGAACCTGAAGAACCATTTTGCCCCATTTTGGCAAATTCACTGGTCATTTTCCTATGGGTCCTGTATGTCCAGTTTAGACAACATATTATATGCAGTCCAGGCAAGAGAAGCCTCTTGCCCAAATGGCTATTTTTGCCAAGAAGAATATAAGCTCCATATAGAGCGTCTTTGATACCCATCCTCCTCTCCGAAGTAAATCAATGCTGCCAGGAGCAGACATGTCTCACTGTCCAGAAAAGTCTAAGTTTTTAAAACATTTTAAATGCCATATTCTGTAGGTCTTTAGAGTGTTCGAATATTACTTACCTATCTAAAATATATCTCTGTATACCTAAAAAACAACTTATGTGATTTAAGTTTGATCATCCTAGATGATTAACTATTAATCTGTATTTCTTGATTATACATTACAATTTCAAATGAGGTGCACAAACATACCTTAAACAAGGGTAGAAACATACACACAGAATAACAAAATTAACTTTAAATTTGTATCAGTAAACTAAAATCCATAGCATTGTAAAACATTCTAAACAAGTTGTTGCTCTTTAAAAGTAGATTCAAGGCCGGGCGGTGGTGGCGCACGCCTTTAATCCCAGCACTCGGGAGGCAGAGGCAGGCGGATCTCTGTGAGTTCGAGGTCAGCCTGGACTACCAAGTAAGTGCCAGGAAAGGTGCAAAGCTACACAGAGAAACCCTGTCTCGAAAAACCAAAAAAAAAAAAAAAAGTAGATTCAATAATCCACCCTTTCATCCTATCATATCTGTATCACCATGGTCTGGGCTCTACATCTTTGCTTCCAAGTGCCCAGAGTGAGCCACTTTGACTAACTGGAGATTCATAAAATAACTGTGGTACTGTCATGGCCCTACCCTCGGAGAGTCTAAGGGACAGACTAGTGTTTTCTGGCTGTCCCTCTACTTTCTGTTGATGATGGAGGTGAAATGTTCCCTTTCCCACCTTGGCCTCCTCCTCCTGCCTTACCTTTGGGCTTCCTCACCTAAGAATACGACCCCTATTTGTCCTGAGTCCCCCTCTGTTCCCCTACCTCACCAGGGAGCCCAGTCCCCAGCTTCATTTCCTCCTGCACCCCACCTCCCGCCCTGCCTTGGCCAACCCCTCCAACTCTCAGGAGACAGAAATGAACATTGTATTAGTTAACTGTGCATTGCTGTGACCAAAATACCTGACAGATGTGGCTCAGTGAGAGAGGTTTGCTTTAACTCACGCTCTCTGAGGGTTTTCACCCGTCACCACAGGGAGGCATGGTGGTGGGAGTGTGTGCCATATAGACTGTGCACACCCTGTGGGCCAGGAAGCAGAGGGTAGTTAAAATCAAGTACAGACTCAGAGGTTCACCCCTAGTAACCTACTTCCTCCAGCTCGACCCCATTCTTTCAAGGCTCCACAGTCCCTCTACATACTGCTCTCGTTAGGGACTGAGCATTCAGAATAAAAGCATATCCGATATATTTCACTTTCAAACCATAGCAGATCTCAGGAGGCTGAAGCCAAGTGCTAGCCTCACACCACACTTTCTGGAGAGTGCAGAAGATAATCTGCCTCTTACCTTCTAGGCCTCTAGAGGTCCCCTCAGTCCTTGGGCTCTGGGACCCTTCCCTGTTCCCTGCTCTACTCCATCTCTGCCTCTGTCCTCACCTTCCTTTCTCTGACTCTTGACCTTCCCTGCCTCTTCCTTATAAGGGGCCTTTTTAATACTGGTCCCTCCCAAATAGTTTAGGATAAACTATCATCAGCTCTGAGATCCTTAATAATATATTCCAGATGTTATAACTGTGTAAGGGAATTCATTCACAATCTTGGGCACTGGGACCTCGACTCTTCAGGGGCACATTACGGTGCGTACTATACACCTTTTCTTTAGTACTTTTCTGGGTGTTTCTACAGGGTCCTTACCTTCCGTCCTAGAGTAGAGTGTCCCTCCTTGTGCTGTTTGCCCTGATTCAGCACCTGAGCCTCTGCACTGTAGGGTGAAAGTGTGCTTGGCGAGTCCAGGGTTGGTGGGAGTGCAGCAGCTGGCAGGTCTCACTCCCACGGACGGACTGACGGACGGCTCTCCAGACAGTTCTGCAGAGTAGCTCTGCACCCCCACCCCCATCCTACACACAGAGCGGGTTCCCAGAACTTAGATTGCTGGTCAAAGGATAAGTGGTAGATGTATTTGTAACTCCGAGAGATGCTGTCAAGTTGTTCTCTGAGCGGGTTGACCCTGTTTGCTCCCCCATCAACAGTGTGTGAGCACGCTTGTTTCCTGACAGGCTGGTAAACAGAGTAGGTTGTCACACTTGAAGGTTGGATGTGTAACAAACAGTGCCTCGGGTAGCTTAATTTGCATTTATTTTGTTGTGAGATGGTTAGTGTTTGGGTGTGTTTAATGGCTATTTAATGTTTTTCTTTCTCTCACTGCCATGTCCTTGTCCCTCTGAAAATTTAGATCATTTTTCTTGTCTGTTTTAAGAACTCTATGATATGAGCTAAGGTTTTGCCATTTTGTCTTTTGAATTTACATATCGTGGGTTTTGTTATGCAGGTAGATTTTTATGTAATCTAATGTACTATTTTATTTTTTTACTTCTGGGGTTTGTTCTTTAGAAGGAGTATCCCATGGGTCCTTTAAACATTAAATTAATAAAACTGTTCTAAATGGGAGTAGTTATATATGGACATTTGTGTTTTCTGAAGAATCCCAGGGAAGTGGCACTAAAGGGATGATGTAGATGAGAAATAGATCAGGTTAGCGCTCATAGTCATAGATCCGGTATCGCTGAATTCTCCTGACCACTAAATTTGTTCTGGAATCAACCCCTACATGGTGGACTCATGGTCATTTGCAAATATATGCCCCATAGCACAGCATCGAACCACCCAGTGCTCTTTGTTCCAGCCGGGGCTAAACACAGCCGTGCTCCGCCCCACTGTCTGGAGCGTATGACGTCATAAACAGCCGTGCTGCGCCCCACTGTTTGGAGCGTATGATGTCATAAACACAGCCGTGCTCCGCCCCACTGTTTGGAGCGTATGACGTCATAAACACAGCCGTGCTCCGCCCCACTGTCTGGAGCGTATGATGTCATAAACACAGCCGTGCTCCGCCCCACTGTTTGGAGCGTATGATGTCATAAACACAGCCGTGCTCCGCCCCACTGTTTGGAGCGTATGATGTCATAGACACAGCCGTGCTCCGCCCCACTGTTTGGAGCGTATGATGTCATAAACACAGCCGTGCTCCGCCCCGCTGTTTGGAGCGTATGATGTCATAAACACAGCCGTGCTCCGCCCCACTGTCTGGAGCGTATGATGTCATAAACAAAAGTCTTTTTCATGGGCTGCTGTGTCTCATTTTCCTGCTTTTCCCTGGGGATTTTTTTTTAATACTGTCTCATTATGTGGCATCGGCTGGTCTGGAACTCTATACAGACCAGGCTGGCCTCAAAGTCATAGAAATCTATCTACCTCTGCCTCCTGAGTGCTAGGATTAGGCATGTGCCACCCTGTCAGGCATCTCTGATGATTTTATTATTAAAAACAGCCCCCCCCCCCCGAGAACAGGGCTGTGGTTCCCAAGTATGGGGTGGTGTGCCTTTCAGAGCAAAGGCAAGGGTTGGATGAGGGTGTTCAGTCTCATGATGCTGGCTGAGAGTTCAGAAATCAGCAAGACACAGCAAATGAAGACTTTAAACAGTACAAACACAAACAAGGATACATGTTGGTTGGTAACAAAAATACAAAAACTACCACCTAACTCTGCTTTTCCCTTAGGAAAAATGGATGTTTCACTAACTCAGTGTCCTCATAGAACATAATTACCAAGAGTTACTGTAGATGGATAGATCCTAGCAAGAGCATTAAGATTAGAAGAGAGCCTGGCATGGTGGCATTCTCCACGAATACTAGCACTGGGCTAGCCTGGTCTACACATAGTGAGTTCTAGCTATCCTAGAGAATAAGGTGAGTGCTGGTGAAAGTTACAGGTGGAGGAATGTAAATTATCTGACAAGTGGAAGAAGCTGTGGCATAGATGAGAAGAAAAAGATTAGTCTTCAAGACAAAAGCTTGAGGGAACAGGAGGAGCAGCTAACTATAGCGCTGAAACCCAGGACATGGCGTAAAGTTATGGTATGTTGTGATAAGCCACACAACCCTGTCTCTCTCAAATCTTTGGTAATGGTGAGTCGGGGATCAGAGATGATGTCCAAGTGTCCACGACACACAGACAGCTGCCCTAGAAAAGAAAGGAAGACTTGGATGATGAAAGAGCTTTGGGTGTTAAGTAAGGATGCAGAATCTTCAAAGCATAAGAAAAGGCTGGAAGGTAAAGTGAAGAAATCCCTTGTAGGTAAAATAAAAAGAATTTATGAACTTGGGAGTAGCAAGGTAATGAAATTTAAACAATGATTTTGACTGACCATTGGCCCAGGAAGACAGAAGACCGAATGGGGAGACAGCCAACAATGACTTTGTAAAAAGAGATTACCTTTGAGAACGGAAGGACAGGAACCCACAAAGTGTACGCCTGGTAAGCATGCCGTCTTGAATAAAAATGCTCACATTAAAGCAAAATGTCGTGCTGTTTATATATCCTAAAATTTCCAAAGCAAGCAACAGGCTACACTCAGGAGAAAATAATATTTAACAAAATATATTTAGTTGTAAGAAATAAAGTGTTATGGTTCATTTCAGCATGAGGTGTGCTTAGAGTTCACCTAACAGTTACAGATGAGCAGGGGGCGCCGGGCCCCTCTCCGCCCTCCCTGGTGGCTGGGACCAGTCTGTATTTGAAGTCTGAGAGTTGGAGGGTTACAGGCAGTCTGAGAGGTGACCGAGTCTGTGATCTGAGAGCGGACTGTCTCAGCTTTAAGTGATTCACTAGCTAAGCCCTTGTTTGCATCCTAACCCGATAGAACAGGGATTTAGGGAGGGAGATGTGCTAGATTGTGAATCTCTAAAGTCCTGGCCTATGGGGAAGGAAGGTGGGGATTTCTCCAGGTCAGGGACTGTAAAAACAACTGCCTCCCACCAAATTAGCTAGCGAGACACGCTTGCCTTTTCTCTATGATGATGTCCCTTTCTGTAGACCACTATATTAAAAATGGTGTTGTTTTCACAAGTCCATGTTATTGCAGAGTGAGGATCATATGACCCGCAGATCAATTGCAATAGCTAATATCTAGAACCAATACTTGTAAATTTTTAAATGGAAAACAGATGTCAGTCCAGGACTCTGTTTCCAAATTGTCAATTAAAGATGAAGACAAAGACATGTAGGGATCCAAATGATTTCCAGGCACTGTTTCATAGAGAGCCACTAAAGGATACGCTCCAGCAAAGGAGAAGAAAACTAAAAACAAGAACCTACAAGTCAGAAGCTCTGAATAGAGAGAACAGGGGTATGGAAAGCAGGCAGACCAGACAAGATGAAGGATTTAGAGAGCTCCAGAAATGGCGACTTCCAGTGAAAGACATGATGAATGATGGTATAAATTAGATTGTAACGCACAGAGTAAATTAATTATGAGTTCCTGTGTCTGTTAGGGAAATGGAGGTGGTAGTGGTCAAATGCTGGGGAAAATGAAGGATAACATAAAAAGAAGGCATGGTCACAATATAACTCAGCCTGTTATTGAACTTTGGGCGCACAGTCTGTTCCCTGAGCCGTGTTTGGCCTCCCATTCTCAACAAGCCAGTTAAAATAGTCAAGAGCAGAAAAAAGAGAATTATTCAATATGCTCCTGTTGGGAAGATGGTCAGAAGACCCAGTGAACCCCAAGGCCTCTTCACATCTTGAAATGAGTTTGAATTAAGGGGCAAAGGTATGTGGAAATAAGTCCTGGGCAAGGTGTGGTCCTGCTCACTATTGACCCCTCATTGTCTGGGCTTCAAAGAGAGTGAGAGATGGTTTATTCTGGAGCCAAATTTGGATGGCCATGGCCCAGGAAACACAGAGCTAGGGTGCTGCAGGCACTGTGTTCCCACATGGAAGCAGTCTCATGACGTTTCACAGAAGCCCAACAATGAAAAATCATATAAAGATACCTTGGTGGAAACCCCAGAGAGGCAGTTACAGCAAGATGGGGGAGCACTCCTGGAGGCCTCAGATACTGTCCGATGATGTTCTTGGCCTTGGGGTGGTGGAAGCTCAGGGTTTGTTCCAAAAGGTTTGTAACTATTAGTCACCGATGTTAGCTCAGACATAGAAGTGGGCAGGGAATGACTGTTGGGGACAACGCCAACCCAAGATAAAGTAATTGGCCTCTGAGACATCCGAACCTCTCCATCTCACTGACGTCTAGTCAGTCTCTGCGGACAGAGCTGCTTTTCGGGAGTTTTCATTCAGTCTTCTGCTGTCAGGCAGTCTGACAAGTTGTTAGAACTCTGGGAAGTCTAAGAGACGAACTCCCCTGTGATGAGGGCCTTTCCTGAACAAGTTCCCTTTCTTTGGGGTCCATTGTTTGAGTACCCTGATAGATTTGTAAGAAATAAGTCAGTGGAAGAAAGTGAAAGAATAGACTCATCTCAACTTCAAAATGGTGAGAGCAGACTGTTACTGGTCTGCGAGGGTGATGCCCTCCAACCCTGTGGCTAAGGATCCGAGGGTCCAGGAGGACACACTGTGCAGAGTATGAAGATCAGTTGTTGTAGTGGGAAGTCGGGAAGGGGGAGGCCTGGAAACTGCAGGGAGGGCGTGGGTCAGATTGCCTGTTGGGTGCTTCCGGGCTCAGGCTGTGATGGGATTGGCTGCTTCCCAGAGTTCTATGGGCATAGTTCTTGAAGCCTTGGGCCAGTTTTATGGCCTTGGTTTTGGGGTGGGAAGGTTCCCTTTATTCCAGACCCTTTATATATAAGGAATTTGCAGGCTCTGCTTCTGTCTGGCTACTTCCTGTTGGCAGAGGGGGCTCCATTTTGAAGTTTTGGGGTATGGTCCAACTCTAAGAGAAGCATTTTTTGTACTACATCCTGTGTGGTGGACCTAGAGATCCAGGAGGAACTTCTGTGCCATGTTTTAAAGACTGGGTAAAGAGGTGTGTGAGGCTCTAGGGAGGAAGGGGGTAAGTGAGAGGGAAGATGTGGTAGGAGGGAACCAAGAGTCTATCCAGAGGAGGAAGCTTGTTGCTGAATTCTCTGTCTGGCCTCTAAATCTTTGGAGTTGTTGATGTAGAAGCAGCATTGCCCTTGGAGCAGGGCACAGACCCCTCCATTGGCAGCAGTCATGAGTTCTAGCCCTCTTCAGTTTTGGAGAACCATGCAGCCAAAGAATCAAGTTCGTCCTGAAGGGCGCCAAGCTGATCTGAAATTTCTTTGAGGCTTTCTGAGAGCTGGTGAGAGAGAGGTTAATTGATGCAAAGAAACCGTCACTGTTTTCGTTCCAAGCCCAGAGTGGCAAGAAGAGGGAAGGTTTAGATAGCCCATTGGCTAGGTGAAGGGTATTGGTGGCAAGGAAAATCCAGAAAGGTGAGGTGGGTTTTAGGGGCTGACAGGTGGCAGCAGACTTAGATTGGAATAGGAAGGGACTGTTAAGTATTTGCATAGAAGACTCAGAAAGATTAACATGTGGGGATGCCAGTAAGGTGGTGATGGTGAGGTGGTGAGTTGCTGAAGTGGAGGGAACAGCTGGATCGGGCATGAGGAAGTGAGGTCTGTGAACACATAAGACGCCTTATAGTATATTCCCAACTGCTAACGCCCCTGAGCAGATGTTGGGAGGACCTGAGAGGTACAGCCTGGTTACAAAAGCCCTCCCCACCATTTCAAGGGGCCCCCAGTATGTTTACAGGTGAAGCAAGAGCCAGAGGGTCAGGTCATCCAGACTGGGTGGACTTAGGAACATGAAAAATCCAGTCTTTCCTTGGGGGCCGGTGGGTAGGGTTTGTTTGTTTGTTTGTTTGTTTGTTTGTTTGTTTGTTTTTACCCCAGTCTGAACAAGGACAGGATGTCTGGCTGGCCCACAGCAGTGGCATCCTGATTGGCCTTGAACTCATCAGGCCAGTCCATCAGCAGGGGGCCCTACTTGCTGGAGAAAAGCCTGCCAGACCTTTCCTTTAGGCCCTCAGGCTTTGTCTCAGGTAAGGAAGAAGCCATCTTTAGGCTCCCCTCCCCTCCCATCTGTTTGCCTGTCCGGGATCTGTTTAGCTCCTAGCTCATTTCCCGTCTCCGAGGTCACCCTAACTGCTGTGAGGGGTTTAGAGGAGTAGAGCACTCTAACTTCTTCCAAACTGGCAAAAGGGGGTAATGTAGAAGGGACAGCAGTGCCTCAGAGGAGGGTCAGCTGCCTAACAGATGGCAAAGATCCAGAGCCTAAGGCAGCTTTGGTGGCAGCGTGCGTCCTTGAAGCGCGCTGTGCTGATGAGGTAGCATCCGTGGCATACACAACATGAGACTGTTGGGAATATGACTACAGTTCTCACTGAGAGCTCCTGGAACAGCAGAGGCAGTTTCGCCCTTAGTAGAGGAAGTGAACAGCTTTGGGCCACTGTAAATCTGAAAGTGCTAGCCCCGTTTGTTAGTAGGCCAGTGTTGGAGAAAACTCTTAAGTCTTCCTTAGGAGCCAGTAAATATATCGTGGAGAAACTAAACAAATTGTCAAAAATAAACAAAACAGAACACCCAAAATAAAGCCACACCTTAGGGGGCTGGTGTTACCTCCTTGGTCTAGTCAGGAGGGGTGATCATCCCCTTAGGGAGTTAGTGGGACTGGAACGTTTGATGGATACTTCTCTTTGGGTTCATGCCAATGTGGTTACATTAACCAAGATGGTGGTAAAGTCACATGGTGTTTACTCTTTCCAGGATGTCATTTCCAGGTGGCAGACCACGTGGTTGCTTTTTGCTCATGGTGAGCTCAGCTACGTGGTAAAGAAAGCCCATCCCCCATAGCATGGGTGCCCATGGGACCCCCACGTCTCACAGATTAAATATGAACAGTTACATTTATCCCGGGGTAAGGGTCAGGTGACCTTCTTTGCTCCCTCCTTTTATGAGAGAACACCTGTACTCAATGCACCAGATGTCATAAGCAGCCACAGCAGGTCTTAGGACGATGGTAGTTGTGGGCTTAGAAGACAGTGCTGTGAAGCGCCATCGTAATAAAAGGAGGCAGAATCCAAAGCCCGTGCACAGGGTAATGTATAAATTAACATTCCTACGTAGCCCTTACAGAAGACACAAGACAGTCTTTATCTGTACACGGAGTCACCTATCATTACAATGTTTGGGCCTCGAAGGGTGTGTGTAGCAGATACAAAGCAGCAGATACAGAGCAGAACATTAACAATGCCCCTAGAAGTCAGCTGAGGAGGCCCCTCAGGACTATTGTGTTAGAATTCCTGGTTGATAGACAGAAAGCCTCTCTCTCCATGGACAAGCACCCCTTAGCTGATTTTGCTGTATTTATAACAGTGACCTGCATTGGAAGTGTCCGGTAGCTGTCCTTAAGGGGGCAGCACCTTTAGTCTCAGGCTATTTCTTTCTGCTTTCCCTTGTTGGAGAGTGAGGGGGCCAGCCTGGCCCAGGACAGGCTTGGGAGGACATCCTGAGACAAGCATGATTGCGTCTGAAGTGGGAGGGCCGAATCCCATCTCCAGAGCCGGCTCCTCAGTGAGCATAAGCAGCATAGGACAACATGCCATCGCAGTCTATGCTGGGGCTACTCCACCCCTGCTGTGCCATCGCAGTCTATGCCGGGCTGCTCCACCCCTGCTGTGCCATCGCAGTCTATGTCGGACTACTCCACCCCTGCTGCCATTGCAGTCTATGCCAAGGCTGCTCCGCCTCTGCTGCCATTGCCCCTGCTTTAACGCCATCCGACGCCATAGCAGACAGGATTTCGTCGGGGCACACCCAGGACAGTTAAAGCCATCAGCAGCCGTGTGGACCAGAACTCTTTATGTTCTGGGCAGGATTTAGGGGTCCCCAGGAGGGAAGAAGCCTCAGATCTCAATTGGGCCTTTTGTGCCGAAGAAGAGATCTATAGGCCAGCAGTGTGTCCCTGGGGCAGAGAGAGGGCAAGTTACGGGGTCCATGGAGAGGAAGAGGGTGGTGGTGAGTAGATGGCGGAGACAAAGGTGCCATGGAGGAGATGTGGGTAGAGAGGCAGAGCAGGAGAAAAGCTAGGGAGGGCTCAGGAGACAGGTCAAAACCAGAGAGTCTGGGAATTAAGTTTACAAGTTCAAGCTAATGAAACCAGGCGTGCAGAAGTGAAGGAACCAAGGAAGGACCTGCGTGGAGACGAAAGGACTAGAATCGGCGAGCTCCTGACCATTGCCATTCACCTTGGGAACTTTGTCACAGTCTGGCAAGACGCCAGGTTCTACATGCCAGATTTAGGCCAGTGGTTTTGGTTGTCATGGGCATAATGAGGCCAGATATACATCAGACTTGAGCCTTTTTTTTTTTTTAAAAAAAAAAAAAGCAGAGGGCCTATGCCCATGATATAGGTATAAACAGACTGGGGCTAGTTTCCTACATGAAACATCCTTCAGTTTGGAAACATCACCAAAACCAAGTTCCCAAAAGTTTCCCAAGCGGGCTTCTTAGAGAAGAACAAAAGACTGCCAGTGTCTGGGCTCTGAAACAGAGTTGAAGTCTCAGCGCACCATGGGTGTCTACATGGCCCTTACCTATGGCCAGTGTTGTTTGTGAACTCCAGAAATGGTAAAGATGGCCCTCTCCAGTGCTGGAGGTTGGTTTAGAGGCTAAGACAAAGAGACAAAGAATGAGTCCCCGTTCCTGACAACTGAGTTAAGACCAGACTCTCTCTGCTCACTTGGCTAGTGTGAGAAACCGTGAGTGAAGTCTCTGGGACACCTGCTGGCCACGGTTTAGCCATAGAGAGCTTGGAAGGGGCTGTGGTCCTTGGAAGGTTAAGAAAAGATGAAAATGGGAGATGGGGACCGGAGAAGACAGGGTCCCATCTGTCTGGACCCATGGGGAAGCCCTTCCTGATTTTCAGCACCAATTGTATGAAATAAATCAGAGGAGGGAAGTAAAAGAACAGAGAGTTGGACATCAGAACAGCAAGAGCAGAGCTGTATTGGTCTGAGAGGTTGGTGTCCCCAAACCCTGTGGCTCACACTCTGTGCCCGAGAATACAGAGACCACTCCCTGCAAGGCTGAGGATCGGCTTTTGTAGTATCCAATACAGAAGCTGGGGGGCCTGGATCAGGCCCATAAACTGCTTTGGAAACTGCAGGGTCAGGGTTCGCCTGTTCTTGCTTCCTCAGGGCTCCTCGCTGTGTGTGAGATGGGGATTGCCTGAGTCCCAGAATTCCATGGGCATGTGCAGGGAGCAGGTTTCCTGGCATCTTGGGCCTGTTTTATGGCCCTGGTTTTGGGGTGTGGATTTCCTTTAAGATTGAGAGACAGACGTGTCTCCTTAGAATATTTTTATTTCTTTCAGGCCCATTACAAGCCCAGCACTGAGCAGTTTTTACAAAATTATAACCAAACACACTCTGACTTTTGATTTAATTAAAATTATATAATAGAAATTATAGACAAGAAAGAAAGAAGAAGAAACATTGACTCCCAGGTTATAAAGTTTCTTACTGGACCAGTATGTGGTCTCCCCACTTCTTTCCCTGCAGAGAGGATCTTTAAAAATGATCCAAAGTCACACGTATTTCTTAGTAAACTATCCTTTCTGATGTCGTGATCTTTGGAGGGTGGGGTAGGTGATGTTGGAGGTCTGTTTTGTTAGTTGATTTGCAAAAGCTAGTAGGGATGAAAGGGGAAAGGGCCATAAATACAAATGGATTCCTTTTATTTAAGTTGAAAAAAACAAAACAAAAAACGCAGGACATGTTCCACTTTTTTTTTTTAGCACTCCAGGTGTGATTAGGTATCCACACGGAGAGGAGAGTTAATTAAAGTTTTTGTTCCGGCTTACAGGAGGAAATGTCGTTTCCTTTGATAAGGGGATGGCTTTTGAGTGCTTAGGTGCTTTCTTCTCCTTCATAGAAGAGTCACAGAAAAGCAGATCAAAGCAGCCTTCTCCCTGGATCTGTTCCCCGCCACCAATCCCAGCTAATGGAGTTAAAAGTGTCTTCCGCCTGTGGTGTGGGGCTCATCTGACTTTAGAAATGACACCTCACTGTATGGATAACAAGTGAAACGGCGCCCATAGGTGCTTATGGAAAACCATATTTAATATGAATTAAATAGAAACCAGCCCGAAAGGTCCAAGTGCTCGCTTGGCGGGTGCACCCTCCCTCCCCCCCTCCCCTCCGCACTGTAGTTTATTCATCAACTCTGATTGACAGCCGGAAATTAGCACTTGAGCGTGAATGCCCCAAGCTCTGTAGATTGACTGTATATTCCCTGTTCCTTTTGGTCTTTATGATTCAGCACCCCATGGCTGACATTTCCTCCCTTCGCAGGGGCCAGGGAGGGCATGTTTGGGAGAATTCCTGCTGTTTTTCTCTTCAAGATAGTGACAAAGTGAAATAAGATGGAGTGAAATAGAGGTGGTCCTGGTGAGGCCTGTCTGAGCTGCGGGTCAGGCTGCTAGCAGGGGTTGGTCATTGTCTTGCAGTTCTGGACTCCTGCAGAGAAAAACCTGGCCTGGCCACAACCACCAATGAAAAGGCTGCATTTAGCCGTGCAGGGCTTTGTGAAGGCGCCAAAGCTTGACATGGTTGCTATAGTTACTGTCTGATTGTGGTAGCTTGTCACAGTGCTTGATAAAGTGGGAAGGTTATCCATGATGGGCCCAAGTAATCAGAACCTCGCAAAGCCTGAGTATGTGGATTTAAATTGTTTTTTTTTTTTCCCCCTCCTGTCTTTAAGCTGGGAGTGCAGGGGGTGGGGTTAGGGGGTCTTAGCTACAGCAGCCACAGGGCTTTTCTTTCAGCTAAGGAAGCTTGCACTAGTGTGGAAGGAAAGTGTCCATATGTCTTGAGGGCCAGCAGGAATGGGGGTCATGCTGCTGGCCACCCGCTAAGCCATGGCTGGCATGTTTGTGGCTTTGAGAGGGGCTGCAGAGACCCTCTCCTGACCTTTCTCGTAAATGGGTCGGGTTGTTTCTTCTTGGTCCCTTAACTTCTCGGCTTCCTTTACTGATTTTCCGTTCTTCCCTTTGTCCTTCCCTCATACCGCTGGCAGCATTTCTCACAGGTACAGCAGGTCCTTGGGAAGCCACCAACTTTTCTTCTCATCCATATGAGATCAGTTAAAAATGACAGTTGGCAGGTTCTGGCTCCAAAAGAATAGACGGTTTTCATTTTCTTCAGAGGGGACCTAAGCATTTGACTTGGTGGCCATCTCCTGCTCATTGACACAGGGACTAGGTGGCTCTTTATAAATTCTGGAGTGCTCCCGGAAGTCCTCGCTCAGCAGGGCTAGGGCTGAGAACCTACATGTCCCCAAGTTCCCAACTGAGGTCTGGGCCACAGGTGGCTGACCAAGGTCTAAGAGTCACAGCATGGGCCCGGACTTCACAGTTTAGAGCATCACGAATGGATTAATTACCAGGGACTCAGTGGACTTGGTAGCCTGGGTGGGACTGGTGGCCAGTTCTAGGAGCCTTCAAAGCCATCTGAAAAGGTGGTGGATTATTTCCTCAGCCTCTCTCCTAGTTCCCTAGTCCAGGGCAACCAGATCCACCAGCAGGACCCCCTAACCCACCCTACGGGAGGCCTTGTCATGCCCTCCTCTGTCTTGAGGAGTCCGTATCTCCACAACACTGCCGCTGTGTACCTGTCCGGGCCTGCTTGACCAGGGCCCATGTTCCTTGCTTTCCTGCTGACACTCAGAGTTACTGTGGCCTACCAGCAGGCCAGCGTACTTGCATGCATGTTGGGTGCTGTGAACTCCAGAGGCAGTAATGAGCCTCAATTTACCTACCTTCTTCTGCACATAGCTCCTGTGTAACAAAGGGAATAGATCTTGAGGGTCCTGTCGATTCAAAAACCACAGCCCTCATCTTAAGGGAATAGTTTATTCTGGAGCCATTTTGAGTGACCATGACCTTGGAATACAGATTTCAGTTACCCAAATTCCAGGTTCAACATAGAGGTAGTTTCATGAAGTCTTACAACTTTACAGAACAAAGAAAGTCATAAATCAAGGCAAGTTTTAAACATGTTGCTGGGGACACCAGAGAGGTGCCACATCAGGTGAAGAAGCCAGTCTAGAGGCCCAAGATGCTATCTGATGATGTCCTTAGCTTTTGGGTTGGTGGAAGCCTCGCTGGGGTAGGACTTCAGGTCAAAGCTGGAACAGCTACCCTCTACAATACTGGAGTTCTAATTGGCCAATCAGCCTCTGTAGACACAGCTTCCTTTCAGGAGTTCTGTTCACAGCTAAGGGTGAAGGAACTGGGATAGATGTCATTTTCCTAAGCCACGTAATTGAGATGGGGAGTCCAGTGCATGCCCAGGGCAGGACTGGGGACCACACTTTCATTCTTGGTGAGGAGCCCAGAGTTAGAAGACTATGTGGTCAAGCTGTCCCTATGATGATTCCCTTTGCCTTATGTTAGGGGTGCCTCCCTGTGCCAGAGGGGCTGTACTTTCAAACTGTAAAACAAATGTTTGTCCTCAGGCCCTAATTAGGAGTAAAGCACCACTGGAATTCATTGACCACTGAGTGACAGGGCTCAGGACCCGGCAAGGCTGCTCTGTGTGTAGCTGCTGTACCTGGATGCAAATGACTCAATCATTTGTCAAATGTAATCTAACTCCCCAGGACACCAGAGCATCGCTGCTAGCATATGTGGGCTTGGAGGAAGCTAACTGTGCTTCTTCAGTGAAACTCACTGGAGACTGTTTGTCCAGACGAGAATAAAACACAATGAATTCATATTTGGGCTCTAATTCCTTGCCGACTGCATGGCCCACGTTGGCCCAGGAGGGAAACTGCCTCCAAAGTCTCCAGTCTTCAGCTCATGTCCTCAGAGCCCCTGCCCTGCTGTGTTTGGTTGGATCGATTCCAGTGGCAGCAACAGTGTCGTGGTGGCCTTTCCCTGCAGGGTGCGGAGGTGCAGACGGACTACATGCCCCTGCTGAACTCGCTGGCGGCCTACGGATGGCAGCTCACCTGTGTGCTGCCAACGCCCGTACTCAAGACTACCAGGTAACGGGAATGGTAACCGTGATGGCTGCTGTCATGCTCCCGATCTGTGGGTCGTCTTTTTAGTCCTGTGACAGGCCTGTGGGCTCGGGCTGCCAGGGCCAGGGTTTTTCTTACCCCCCTCTTTCCCCTCCTCACATGGAAGAGCCTTGACCAGTGAGTCAGGGTTGCCCTGGGGGACTGAGGTTAGCCACCTGGGCTGGCGGGACACTGCACCAACAGATGTAATGCGGTTCAATACCTACTCCAGGCTCTGGGCTTGGTAGTTCTGTGTGCATAGAACCTCAGAAATAAGAGGGGGAGGGAAGGAGTCAGGGGGAAGAGAAAAGGAGAGGGGAGGAAGAGGTAGAGAGGGAGGGAGGGAGGGAGGGAGGGAGGGAGGGAGGGAGGGAGGGACTCAGAGAGACTGAGATTAAGGCCTGTAAGGTAGATTTTTGCCTTTGAGACAGGATCTCCCTCTGTCTCAGGCTGGCCTTGAACCTATATGCCTCCAGCCTTAGCCTCCTGGATGCTTAACATGTGCCACCATACCCAGCTGATTTATTATTATTATTATTATTATTATTATTATTATTATTTTGGTTTTTTGAGACAGGGTTTCTCTGTGTTGTTTTGGTGCCTGTCCTGGATCTCGCTCTGTAGACCAGGCTGGCTTCGAACTCACAGAGATCCGCCTGTCTCTACCTCCCGAGTGCTGGGATTAAAGGTATGCACCGCCACCGCCACCGCCCGGCTATTAATATTATTATTTCAAATCCATTTTCAGTCTAGGGAAGTGTGCCCTGGAGTCAGGGGTTTGCCCCAGATCTCAGTGCATCAGTGCCCCCGGGAGGCAGACATGCAGACCCAGAGTCTGAGGCCTTGCCTGTGCTATTCTTCACAAGTTCAGGTTCATGGATGCTTCTCCATTGTCCTTGAGCCTTGTCATACCAACCCCAAACGACCTCCTGTCTCTCTTCTGGGCCCTCCCGACTTTCCTTGGGGCTATAATTATATATATTATAATTATATTCTATAGCTGTAGTTCCCATTTCCTGGTGAAGCTGAGGTCCGTCTGTCACGGGCCTGAGGCCCAGTGGGCAGTAGGGAGCAGAAACAAGGCCTGGGACCTCCGTGTGGAGTGTCAGACCCCTGTGCTACAGCGGCTGCCTCTGTTGACCTGTACTGACCCCTCTCCATCTCCCTACCCACTGGCCCTTGGGGTTCTGCTTTACTGAACTCACTGCCCAGTTCACACTACAGGGCGACTGCAGCTGGCAAGACTGACGGCCTGGGCTGGCTGGCCGTGGAGAAAGGACCGTGTCAGCCCATGGCCTTCCTGGGCCCCTCCTCTGGCTCCCCTGGGTCCTCAGCATCCCTGCCTGTCTGTGGCAACATTTGGTGTAGCCACTGGGGACCATGTGCTCTTTTGAAGACCAGAACTTCCGTGGCACAGGCAGATGCAGTAGAGCAGGAAACACCCCACGTCTGCCATTTGCTGCCTCTGTCGTCCTGGCTAAGCCCTGCAGCTTATCTGAGTCAGTTTCCTAGTTACTTTCCAGAGGACGCAAGCATGATGGGAATGAGATTGGACAGGAAGACCCAGTGAGAGATATGAACCCAGGGGTGCACAGGGCTGTCTGTCTGTCTCTCTCAGAAACACACACGTACTTCTCCTCCCTCTCCTTAAAACATCTCAGTGTTGGTGAATCTCAGCTCCTGGGACTGAGCAGGCCTATCTGACCCTCCCTGTGTGAACCTGAGGGTGATCATGAGCTGAGCTGAGCTTGTGGTCTGTCAAAGTGGTAGTGGGGTGCTCCACGGCAGGGTGCTGAGTCTGAAATGAGCCCGTAGGTATGAAATCACCAGCCCAGCCTCTAGCAAACTGAGTTCGAGGCCAGCTGCGTCTACAGAGCAAGTTCCAAGATAGCCATGGCTACACAGAGAAACCCTGTCTCAAAACATGGTGCAAGGGTGAGGGGTGGGGGTGGGAGAGAAGGTAAACAAGGGGCTGGAGAGATGGCTCAGTGGTTAAGAGCACCGGCTGCCGTTCCAAAGGACCCAAATTCAATTCCCAGCACCCACATGGCAGCTCACAGCTGTCTGTAACTCCAGTTCCAGGGATCTGACCCCCTCACACAGATGTACATGCAGGCAAAACACCAGCGCACATAAAATAAAACAAGACGAACAAAGGGTAGAGGGGGAGAGAACCATGGTTACCTTTGATATTTCGGTCCAAGTACAGCATGGCGTCCTACCTTCTCTGACTCATAGCATATGAGCTAGCTATCACTCGTTCCGTCAGTGGGTCGCACTGGTTACCATGTGCCATCTCACTGCTAGCCTGGCGCTCCTGACCTCAGCATGCCTGTAGGAGCTGCGCAGCCGCTGACCTGTTATCGGCTCGCCCCTCTCCCGCCTTCACGTCACACTGGCGGGCTAAGCTCACCACCCATCTTTACTCTCTGCCCAGCCATACCAGAAGTACCAAGACAGAACTGGAAGACGCTCTGTTCTTATTGGGGCTCCTTAAGCACTAGCGTACCCTCACTCAGCCAAGGCACCAGCTGCCACTGCCCATCAAGGGCAGGGGAATTTGTAGCCAGGAAGCCAGGGATAGATAGCCAGGCAGCGTTGGTTGGCATCTAAGGTAGCCCTGGCGTAGGGGTGGGGAATTAGAGAAGGGGAACTCTGAGTCTGGCGGCAACTTTCCTTCACTGAAAGGAAGTTCAGGATGGCACCCGTGGGGTGAGGCTGTGTCTCCAGGGGGCCATGCTCATGCTCAGCTCCTGTGTTGTAGGGAAGGGAACGTGTCCACCAAGCAGATTGTGTTTCTTCAGAGACCATGTCTACCTCAGAAAACCAAGAAGAGGGAATCTAAGGTAAGAGACGTGAGACTTCTCTACCCACCCTCCCTGTTCCCTGAGCATCTTGGCTTCACTTTGGCCTGGGTGAGCTGGGCCTCTCCCATTCCAAAGGCTCTTGGGGCCGAATGAAGACACGGGCCACATTGAGTCATAGAAGAGGATGCTGGAATGGACCACTGAGGAGCTGGTCCTCAGGCTTCCTGCTGGCCTGACCATCAGGGCAAACGACAGAGACTTCTGCTAGCCAGCCTGTGCTAGAGAATCCCACAAGGCTAAAATTAGGAGACAGCGTCAGCTGCACTTTGACAGAGGCCTGGGATGGCCTGAGCTCATGGTCAGATGCCCTTCCGGATCTCAAACAAGCTGGCTGGAGCTCTGGCCTGCCTATCAGACAGACCCCTTAGGACGTTGGAGTTCACCGGTCCTGGCCTGGTGTGGTAGTGTATGTCTGTAATCCCCGTGTTGGGGAAGTGGAGACAGGAGGATAAGTCTGAGACCAACCTCTGCTATGTAGGGGGCTTTGCTTTAAAACATAACCAGAAGTTTGCTAATCTCAGCAGAGGAACTGCCAGCCTCTTCTTGCTGGGACCTGAGCCAAAGGTCTTTGGCAGTTGGAGATGTAACCAGATGCCGATACAGGCTGTGGCAGTTTGTCCCCAGGTCAGTCTGTGCTGGAGGGTCGCCAGGCACTTTTCTCCTTGCTGTACTCTTACCTAGCCTGGGCACGTCATCACAGAGGGACGCTGGCGCTTCTCGGGGTTCTCTCCGTGTCCCCTGAAACAGCCTAGCATCTGCTGGGTGATTCAGATCCTCTGCCCGCTGTCTTTGATGTGGGGGCTTCTCCTGCATGCTACAGTTTGGATCTGCAATGTCCCCAAAGGTGGTGATACTGTTACGAAGGGTCAGATGTTTACAGGCCGGGGCAGAGTGGCGGGAAGCCAGGCCGTGGAGGGTCTGCTCTTGAAGGGGGTTTGGAGCCGCTGCCCTTCTCCTCGATTATTTTCATGTCACCAAGGATGAACAGCCTCCACCACCCACTCCGTACCATCCCATGCTGTCTCACCACAGGCTCAAAGGCAAAGGAGCCAACAAACGACAGACCAAATCCCCTGAATGTTAGCCAAGCTAGACCTCCCCTTCTTTTCGGTTGACTGCCTTTCAAAGTTCTTTATTGATTTTTGTTTCATGTGTCTGTGGGTATGCCTGCACATATCACTTGCATGTCAGTGCCTGTGGAGGCCAGAGGAAGGCATTGGATCCCTTGGGTCAGTTCCAGGAGGTTGGGAGCTGCTTGGTGTGGGTGCCGGGAATTGAACCTGGGTCCTCTGCAAGAGCACCAAGGGCTGAGCCATCTCTCTCTCCAGCCCCCTTACGTTGACCTTACTTTATTACTGCAGAAGAACATGGATTATCATGCTGTAGGCATGTCTATTAGCTTCTCAGGAAGAAGCCAGCATGTTGAGTGTCCAAAGCTCCAGTTGGTGTCCCCTGGACCCGCTGTGGTCCTCTTTGAAGGCCACGGCCACACTCAGGCACCATCCCCACATCCTCCACTCTTTGCCCCTAGTATTCCTTGGACCCAGAGTCCAGGCAGGAGCATCTAGCCCTTGAACAGATTGCCGTAGCCCCTCACCAGCCAACAAACCCTGTGGGTGGCCTGTTCACTGAAGGAATGCCAAGGTGGTGAGAACGAGAGGCCAGATGGGCTGGAGTGCAGGGGACGGCCACTCTGCGGGCGCTGGGGTAGTAACGTCACAAGTGGCAGCAGAAGTGGACCAGAAAGCCGCTGCCATCACCGTTAACCACCAGGAGCAGTCAGCCGCCACCTGGAAGATGGATGGCCGGAGACTGATACCAGGAAGTGCTCAGTCACAGGCTCTCAGGATGTCACCCGCCACGGAAAGTGGCATTCAATGAGCAACATACAAGATCCACTCCTAGACACGGAGAGGCTGGCCTTCAGTACCTCGATAGAAATGGCTCTAGAACCCCTTGCCAGGTGTCTCCCTGTGGGGCACCTTGGCCCTCTTTGGCATCCCACAGAGGGGATGTGGCTGTGGTAACCTGATTTGAGGGGTAGATTTTTTTTTTTTTAATGAAGGTAGAACTGACTTTCCTCAGGGAAAAGATAGAAGCCCTTTTATTCCTAGTCAGTCAGCCGACCCTGACTGGCTGGGCTGGAATGCTCTCCCTTTCCGTGTCCTGTACCACGCCAAGACTAGCAATGCAGTGCTAGGCACTGGCGTTCCAGCAGTGAGGCTGGCACAGCTGCTCCTGCCTGTGATCTAGTCTCTTAGAAGGCAGACGACGCAGGATGGTAATTTCAAGGTCATCCTTAGTACGTGGCAAGTCAGAGGCCAGCTGGGACTACATGAGACCTGTGCTCACAAGAAGAAATTACAAGGAAAGAAAACATGAGCAGCAGCAGGACCGTGTCACCCATGGTTACAGCAGTCAGCTTTGTCATTGTAAAGATGGAGATCTGTCCTGTGACCTCAGGCCCTCCTCCACACACCAGTGTCACCGGCCTCCACGGTCCTCCACTGCCTCTGCCCCAGGGCCTGCTTTGGACTGCACCCCTGCTTGGGTTCTTCTCTCCATTCTCTCCCCACCCAGCCTCCCTGCCCAGGGCAGTGTTCTCCCACCGATGCTGAGCGCATCAGTCAACTCTGTGTTGCTGAGACAAATTCCCAGGGCAGACAGTTAAAGGGGGAAGGCTCTTGACTCAAGGTTTCAGCCCAGGCTCAGCTGGCCCTGTTGTTCAGGGCCAGGGACATGGCAGAATATGGTCTTGGGGACCTGAGGCTGAGGAGAGTCTTCAGCATGTGGCAGCCAGGAAGCAGAGGTTGAGCCCAGGAAGGGCAGGGGACTTCCGTTGACCTACTTCCTCCAGCTAGGCCCCATCACCCAGGTCCCCACCACTTCCTGGTTAACGGCGTGATACTACAAACCATCAATGGACGAACCCATCAATGAAGGCCATCACTGTCTGGTCACTCCTCATTAGTTCCCCATCTGGAGACTGAGGAGCTTTTGAGGGGAGACCCCTTATGTCTAACCATCTCAGTGCCACACTGGGAGAACCCCATCCTCCCCTGGTGGACCTCTGCCTGGCTCTCATGGCCTGCGATCCCTGTATTGTGGCCTGCCTCCATCCTCAGAGTAAGTGTGTCTCCCTCTGATTATTGTTCTCATGGTACCTGGACGGTGGATGATGCTCAGGAGATACCTGCTGAGTTGCTGACTGATTAATCAACTTCTGAGCCCAGAACACATATCATGCATCAGAATTGAAAGGATAGAATTGCAGAATTGGTACACCAAAGATGTGACCTTGTTGGTCTGGTCGGTCCACAATGCAGACGAGACCTCTTGGCCTCTTGTGAGTGCTGCCACTTCTGTGGGTGTGACTGTCAAAGAAATACTGAACTTCAAAGGGGGCAGGTGGTTTCACTGCCCTGGAGGAGTCTTCCTTCCACATAAACTCCTTCCTTTCTAAGATTTTATTTTAATTCCATGTCTGAGTGTGGATCTGTGCATGTGAATGCGGTGCCCATGGAGACCAGAGATATCAGATGCCCCAGGAGCTGGATTTAGAGATAACTGTGAGCACCCTAACAGGGGTGCTAGGAAGCAGACTTCCAGAGCCATCCTCTTTCCCTTAGCTCTGCTTCGTGAAGTTAACTTGTACAAGTTTCTAAAGGGTACCCTTAGACCCACCCACCTCAGTTGACACCACTGAACTGGAAAGTGAAGGCTTTCTGTCCTTCCCACAGTCATCTGTCCATCCATTCTTTCCCTTTTTGAACTACTAGGGTTAAACCTAGGCTCCTATGTATGCCAGTCAAGTGAGCTCACTCCCAGCCTTCTTTATATTTTTTGAGACAAGGCATAAGTAGGTTGCCCAAGCTGGACCTGAACTCACTCTGTAGCCCAGGAAGGCCTTAAGCTTGTGATTTCCTTCACCTCCCTGGTGGCTGGGGTTACAGACGTGCTCCACCAGGCCAGCATCCTCCTCCTCCTCATCATCATCATCACACACACACACACACACACACACACACACACACACCCTCCTCCTCATCTCTCTCTCTCTCTCACACACACACACACACACACACACACACCCTCCTCCTCATCACACACACACACACACACCCTCCTCATCACACACACACACCCCCTCCTCCTCATCACACACACACACACACACACACACCCTCCTCATCACACACACACACACCCTCATCACACACACACACATCCTCCTCCTCATCACACAACACACACACACACACACACACACACACACACACACACACACACACACACAATGCTGAGTTGGGTAGTCTAGCTGGATTGAGCAGTCCCAGTACCACAGATGTGGTGGCTGAGAAGGACCCTGCCTCTATGTAGCCTGTGAGACTCCGGCCACTCCTCACGCTGAGGAGTGCTCCTGAGGTGTGAGGCTGACCTGAGGCTGTGCTCCTGGCCTCACTCCCGGCTTCTGTGTGTCTTCTTTTGGAGCCTTGGGATCTGAAGCTGCTGGTGCTGTTCATTATGTGGTGAGTCCATTTCTATAAGGAGGCCTGCCTGAGACAAGTGTGAGGTGTGGGGGTGAGAAGCTGAGGAAGCCCTTCCCATGGGTAGCCCGAGGAGCTGATCTTTCTTCTCAGATGGTTCTCTACTATTGAAGTCCTTCCAGGTGTTTTCTGGGCAAGCAGGTCTCAGGATGTGGTCTGAAAACCACCAGCAGCCACAGCAGAATTTGACAGTTTGTTCAAAGTGCCAAGTCAGTCCCCATCCTCCTGCCCACTCAGTCGGGTGCTCTGGAATGACTGTTTTATGGAGTCCTCGGTGATGCCGATGCTTGCTCCGGACCAAGGGCCTGTGAGCCTTCACTCATATTTTCTCATAATTGATGTCAGGGAGCCTTCAAACAGGAAGCTCTATCTGTCTTTAATTTTAAAAAAAAAATTTTTTTCAAGACAGGGTTTCTCTCTGTGCAGCTCTGACTGTCCTGGAACTCGCTCTGTAGACCAGGTTGGCCTCGAACTCACAGAGATCTGCCTGCCTCTGCCTCCTGAGTGCTGGGATTAAATTAAAGGCATGTGCCGCCACCACCTGCAAAGCTCTTTATTTTTAATAAGCCAAACCAAAGTATCATCCATGGCCATTAAGTCTGGACTTCCATTAGCTGGTAAATGGGTGTAATGATCCTAAGGACTAAGGGGGTCCAGCCCCTCGATCATCCCCTCCCAGGGTCAGGGAAGAATCTACAACCAGCTGATAATTAATTTTTGATGATAGGAAATGAATCTATGTACATGAAACTCCTTAGTTCATACACTTTATTCTTCTGAGTAGTTCTCCTTCTACACAGCTTCTACTCTGCTCTCATGCCTAGTTCCTTTCTTGGCTGATTTCTCTCTACATTTATCTGCTATCCCCTCTAGGTTCTATCTAAATTCCTTCATCTTGGTTCTGCCCCATCTAGGTTCTCATCCATCTAGTTCTTTCCCATATCAGCTCCTCTCCCATCTCCTTCTTCCTCGTCTTGTTCTTCCTCATCTGGCTCTTCCTCATCTTCCATCTCATTCCTCTAGTACTCTCTTTTAGCCCTTCAATCTAGTTCTTCCCATCTAGTCTGTTCCTCTCTAGTTCTTACCCATCTAGTTCTTCCATTCTCTTTTTCCCTCTCTCTCTCCTCCTCTCCATCTCCTTATTCTCTCTCTTAAGTCTCTCGGGAATCCAATTATAAACCCAAGCAATAGCAATCCTCTGGCAGAGCAAGGTCACCAGGCTTGAATTCTTACAGGGTCATAAAGGCAGGTAAGAATTTTCCCCAGGCAGTGACCATCAGGCTTTCTTTTACAAGCCAAAAGGGGAGTGGTAAAGGAGGAGGTCAATAGAGAGCTAATGATGGGTTAGTATATCACGAAGGGGATTTGTGTGCTCAGTCTACATTCCTGGAAGTGCTTAGGTGAGGAGTTAGGCGTCTATAATGTTAGTAATCAAAAAGGTAGCACAAGGACATTCAGGCCCGGTGGCAGCCAGCAGAGACATACAGGCCCAGAGGCTGCCCACAGAGGTAGACAGGCCCGGTGGCGGAGACAAGCAGACGCAGGAAGGCCTGTGGCGGCGACCCGCGGAGGTAGACGGGCCTGGTGGCTGAAGCCAACAGGGACATTCAGGCCTGGCGGCAGCCGGCAGAAACATACAGGCCCAGCAGCGGCCCACAGAGGTAGACAGGCCCGGCAGTAGTGACAAGCAGAGGTAGGTAGCCCCGCGGCAGCAGCCGGCAGAGACATACAGGCCCGGCGGTGGCCCGCAGAGGCAGACAGACCAACTGGCAGCTGACAGGGACATACAGGCCCGGCAGCGGACCGCAGAGGTAGACAGGCCCAGCGACAGAGACAAGCAGACGTAGCTTGGAACAGGGACACCTCTAACCCCAACACCCTGGGAAGAAGCTATCTCCGTGGGACAGAACCAGAATGAATCTGAACACTCCGTCTGAGGACAACCCAGGGCCCAGCTGCTGATCCTGCAAAACCCAACAACTTGGAGGTGTTGGTGAGACTACCCCGCTCAACTGAAACCCATCTGGGAGAGGATTCAGATGCCTACAGTTTGAAGTCTGAAGAAGCAAGATCAGCTGAGGAGTTGACGAATGAACAAAACGTGACCTGGGAACATAGAAGAAGGTGCTGCCCAGCCACCAAACCAGATCACCAGAATCATAAGTATATACTTCACCGACTGAGATCAGCTGCCCCTGAAGAAATAGACCAATAGCACCAATTTAACCAAGAACTCCTACTAAACCAAGACTAAAAATTAGAACAAGAGAGGCACTCTCAGACACAGACACCACCTGCACCGCACAGAGGAAGAGATGAGTAGACGCCAGTGCAAAAATACAGGCAACAACATAAAGACCTATATGGCAACATCAGAACCTAGTGATTCTACACCTGCAAGACCTGAACATACCAAGACAGAAGAAACAGAAGAAATCAACCCTAAAAATGACTTTAAGAAGATGATAAAGGCCCGTAAAGAAGAAATAAAACATTCCCTCAAAGAGGAAATAAAAACTTTCCTTAAAGAGGAAATGAAAAACTCCTTTAAAGAGGAAATAAAAAACTCCCTTAAAGAAAGGGAAGAAAAGGTGAACAAAAAATGGGAAGAAATCAAAGAAAGCCAAGAAAAAGCAATTAAACAGATGAAAGAAACATTCCAAGATCTGAGAAATGAATTTGAGACAATAAAGAAAACACATGCTGAGGGAATGCTGGAAATAGAAATCCTGACTAAAGGAACAGGAACTACAGAAACAAGCATAACCAACCGATTGCAAGAGATGGAACAGAGAGTCTCTGACACTGAAGACACAATAGAGAAAATAGATTTGTCAGTCAAAGAAAACACTAAAGACAAAAAACTCGTAACACAAAATGTCCAGGAAACTTGGGACACCATGAAAAGACCAAACCTAAGAATAATAGGGATAGAAGAAGGAGAAGAATACCAACTCAAAGGCACAGAAAATATATTCAACAAAATCATAGACGAAAACTTTCCTAACCTAAAGAAAGAAATACCTATGAAGATACAAGAAGCTTACAGAACACCAAATAGGCTGGATCCAAAAAAAAAAGTCCTCTTGCCACATAATAATCAAAACACTAAACACACAGAACAAAGAAAAAATATAAAGAGCCGCAAAGGAAAAAGACCAAGTAACATATAAAGGCAAACCCATCAGAATAACACCAGACTACTCAATAGAGACTATGAAAGCTAGAAGATCATGGACAAATCTCATGCAGACACTAAGAGACCACAGATGCCAACCCAGACTATTATACCCAACAAAACTCTCAATCACCATAGGCGGAGTAAACAAAATATTCCAGGATAAAACCAGATTTAATCAATACCTGTCCACAAACCCAGCCCTACAGAAAGCACTAGAAGGGAAAATCCAACCCAAAGAAGCTAAACACATCCATGAAAAATCAAGCAATAGATAATCCCACATCAACATACACCACAGAGGACAACACAACACAACCACAAAAAAATAACAGGAATTAACAATCACTGGTCATTAATATCCATCAATGTCAATGGTCTTAACTCACCTATAAAAAGACACAGGCTAACAGAATGGATAAGAAAACAGGACCCATCCATCTGCTGCATACAAGAAACATACCTTAACTTCAAAGACAGACACTACCTCCGAGTAAAGGGCTGGGAAAAGGCTTTCCAAGCAAATGGACCTAAGAAACAAGCTGGTGTAGCTATCCTAATATCTAATAAAATAGACTTCAAACTAAAATCAATCAAAAGAGATCAGGATGGACATTACATATTTATCACGGGAAAAATCCACCAAGATGAAGTCTCGATTCTAAACATTTATGCTCCAAATACAAAAGCACCTACATTCATACAAGAAACACTACTAAAGTTTAAAACACACATCAAACCCCACACATTAGTAGTGGGAGATTTTAACACACCACTCTCACCAAAAGACAGATCTACCAGACTGAAACTTAACAAAGAAATAAAGGACCTAACAGATGTTATGACTCAAATGGACCTAGTAGATATCTACAGAACATTCCATCCTAACACAAAAGAATATACCTTCTTCTCAGCACCCCATGGAACCTTCTTAAAAATTGACCACATGCTTGGACACAAAACAAATCTCAACAGATACAAAAAAATTGGAATAACCTCTTGTATCTTATCAGACCACCATGCCTTAAAATTAGACCTCAACAACAACAAAAATTATAGAAAACCCACAAACTCATGGAAACTGAATAATGCCCACCTGAAACATCAGTGGGTCAAGGAAGAAATAAAGAAAGAAATTAAAGATTTCCTAGAATTCAACAAAAATGAAAGTACAACATACCCAAACTTATGGGACACTATGAAAGCAGTGCTAAGAGGAAAATTCATAGCTCTAAATGCACACATAAAGAAGATGGAGCAATCCCATACCAATGAATTAACAGCACAACTGAAAGCTCTAGAACAAAAAGAAACAAGCTCACCCAGGAGAAACAGACGCCAGGAAATAATCAAATTGAGGGCTGAAATCAACGAAATAGAAAACAAGAGAACAATACAAAAAATCAATGAAACAAAGAGTTGGTTCTTTGAAAAAATCAACAAGATAGACAAACCCCTAGCCAAATTAACCAAAAGGCAAAGAGAGAGCACCCAAATTCACAAAATCAGAAATGAAAAGGGAGACATAACAACAGACAACGAGGAAATCCAGAGAATCATCAGATCATACTTCAAAAACCTGTACTCCACAAAAATGGAAAACCAGGAAGAAATGGACAATTTTCTGGATAAATACCACATGCCAAAATTAAATCAAGACCAGATAAACCATTTAAATAGACCAATAACCCCTAAAGAAATAGAAACAGTCATCAAAAATCTCCCAACCAAAAAATCCCAGGACCAGATAGTTTCAGTGCAGATTTCTACCAGACATTCAAAGAAGAACTAATACCAATACTCTTCAAAGTGTTCCACACAATAGAAACAGAAGGAACACTACCAAACTCTTTTTATGAGGCTACAATTACCCTGATACCCAAACCACACAAAGATGTAACAAAGAAAGAGAACTACAGACCAATCTCCCTCATGAACATTGATGCAAAAATACTCAACAAAATATTGGCAAACCGAATCCAAGAGTACATCAAAACAATCATCCATCACAACCAAGTAGGATTCATCCCAGGGATGCAATGATGGTTCAACATATGAAAATCAGTCAATGTAATACACCATATAAACAAACTGAAAGAAAAAAAACACATGATCATCTCCTTAGATGCTGAAAAAGCCTTTGACAAAATCCAACACCCCTTCATGATAAAGGTCTTAGAAAGATCAGGAATACAAGGAACATTTCTAAACATAATAAAAGCAATTTATAGCAAGCCAACAGCAAACATCAAATTAAATGGAGAGAAACTCAAAGTGATACCACTAAATTCAGGAACAAGACAAGGCTGTCCACTCTCCCCATATTTATTCAATATAGTACTAGAAGTTCTAGCTAGAGCAGTAAGACAACAAAAGGAGATCAAAGGGATACAAATTGGCAAGGAAGAAGTCAAACTTTCACTATTTGCAGATGATATGATAGTATACATAAGTGACCCCAAAAACTCTACCAGGGAACTCCTACAGCTGATAAACTCCTTCAGTAAAGTGGCAGGATACAAGATCAACTCAAAAAAATCAGTAGCCCTCCTATACACAAATGATAAAAGGGCTGAGAAAGAAGTCAGAGAAACATCACCCTTTACAATAGCCACAAAATAATATAAAATACCTTGGGGTAACACTAACTAAACAAGTGAAAGACCTTTTTGATAAGAACTTTAAATCTCTAAAGAAAGAAATCGAAGAAGATATCAGAAAACGGAAGGATCTCCCATGCTCATGGATAGGTAGGATTAACATAGTAAAAATGGCAATCTTACCAAAAGCAATCTACAGATTCAATGCAATCCCCATCAAAATCCCAACACAATTCTTCACAGACTTGGAAAGAAAAATACTCAACTTCATATGGAAAAACAAAAGACCCAGGATAGCTAAAAGAATCCTATATGATAAAGCAACCTTTGGAGGCATCACAATCCCTGACCTCAAACTCTACTATAGAGCTATAGTAATAAAAACAGCTTGGTACTGGTATAAAAACTGACATATGGACCAATGGAATCGAATTGAAGACCCTGACATTAATCCATGCACATATGAACACCTGGTTTTTGACAAAGGAGCCAAAACTATACAATGGAAAAAAGAAAGTATCTTCAACAAATGGTGCTGGCATAACTGGATGACAATATGTAAAAGATTACAAATAGGCCGGGCGGTGGTGGCACACGCCTTTAATCCCAGCACTCGGGAGGCAGAGCCAGGTGGATCTCTGTGAGTTCGAGGCCAGCCTGGGCTACCGAGTGAGTTCCAGGAAAGGCGCAAAGCTACACAGAGAAACCCTGTCTCGAAAAACCAAAAAAAAAAAAAAAAAAAAAAAAAAAGATTACAAATAGATCCATATCTGTCACCATGCACAAAACTCAAGTCCAAGTGGATCAAAGACCTGAACATAAATCCAGTTACACTAAACTTAATAGAAAAGAAAGTAGGAAACACTCTTGAACGCATTGGCACCGGAGACTATTTCCTAAATAAAACACCAACAGCACAGACCCTGAGCACAACAATTAATAAATGGGACCTCTCGAAACTGAGAAGCTTTTGCAGGGCAAAAGACACAGTCAATAAGACAAAAAGACAGCCAACAGAATGGGAAAAGATCTTCACCAACCCCACATCTGACAGAGGATTGATCTCCACAGTATATAAAGAACTCAAGAAACTAGACATCAAAATACTGAACAGTCCAATTAAAAAATGGGCTAAAGAGCTAAACAGAGAATTCACAAAACAAGAACTACAAATGGCTGAAAGACATTTAAAGAAATGTTCAACATCCTTAATCATCAGAGAAATGCAAATCAAAATGACTCTGAGATACCACCTTACACCTGTCAGAATGGCTATGATCAAAAACACCAATGACAGCCAATGTTGGAGAGGATGTGGAGCAAAGGGAACACACCTCCAGTGTTGGTGGGAATGTAAACTTGTACTGTGGAAATCAGTATGGCGGTTTCTCAGAAAATTAGGAATCGAACTACCTCAAGACCCAGCCATCCCACTCTTGGGCATATACCCAAGGAATGCTGATTCATACCATAAAGATACATGCTCAGCTATGTTCATAGCAGCACTATTTGTAATAGTCAGAACCTGGAAACAACCTAGATGCCCATCAACGGAAGAATGGATGGAAAAAATGTGGTATATATACACAATGGAGTACTACTCAGCAGAGAAAAACAATGAAAGCATGAAATTTGCAGGCAAATGGATGGAACTAGAAAAAATCATCCTGAGTGAGGTAACCCAAACCCAGAAAGACAGTCATGGTATGTACTCACTCATAAGTGGATTCTAGATATAAAATAAAGAACAATCAGACCACAACCCATAGAACCATAGAGGCTATATATAGCATGGAGGTCCCTAGGACGACTGTGGCCTATAATAAATTTCGGTTTTACTCAATTATTGAAAAAAAAATAGTCAAATGAATGGAAACACATGAACTATGAACCAAAGGCTGAGGGGCCCCCAGCTGGATCAGACCCTCTGAATAGGTGAGACAGTTGATTGGCTTGATCAGTTTGGGAGGCAACTAGGCAGTGGGACCAAGTCCTGTGCTCATTGCATGAGTTGGCTGTTTGAAACCTGGAGCTTATGCAGGGACACTTGGCTCAGTCTGGGAGGAAGGGACTGGACCTGCCTGGACTGAGTCTACCAGGTTGATTCTACCAGGTTGATCGCAGTCCTCGGGGGAGGATTTGCCCTGGAGGAGGTGGGAATGGGGGGTAGGCTGGGGGTAAGGGGAGGGGTGGGAGGGGGGAGAATAGGGGAACCCGTGGCTGTTATGTAGAACTGAATGGTATTGTAAAATAAAATAAAATAAAGTAAAATAAAATAAAATAAAATAAAAAAGGTAGCACAAGAAATAAAGCTGTCCGCCTGTCCTCGGGAACGGGCGTTAAGGGTGTTACCTTAGTTCAGGAGATCGTCTGGCCTTGGATGCCGGGTAGGTATTTTAGATAAATACACTGTTAGGAGTTCTTGGAAGTACACATAGCATTAGAGGAAAATCACTGTAGGAACCAGCTAATATATGTGCAAAAGCTAAAATATCACCAAGACTTCTTAAGCCATGGCTTGACCTTCAGAAAAATCCTTGACTTTTCCAAGTAGTAGCTTTTGTAATAGTAGTTGAATTCCATTACATTTTCCTGCGGTTTGCAGCATGGTCCAACTGACCTGACAGGTTCATCCTGACCTCCAAAAGCCTGGAGGCCAGGGCACTTATGCTCAGAGCTGAGCCAAAGGTACAGCTGCCCTGAACCTCCAGAACAAGGTTGTTTTGTGTTTTGTCTTTGTTTGTTTGTTTTGTCCTTTGTTTTTGCTGGGAAAGAAAGGCTGGGAAGGTGGCTGACCTTCAGCCCTGTAGCTTCCAAGCTATGTGATTTGGGACACGTTACCTATCTTCTTTAAATTTCTTGGTATTGTGTGTAAAATAGCATTAATAATGCTTATGGTTTTACTTGGGGAATTCAGGGAAATGTGAACTCCTATCAAGCATGAGACAAAGGTCCCCATATTCTAAGGCAGCCTGCCTGTTAAAGCTCTGAACGTGGGCTACTGTTCCTTACACACTTCCCAAACTACTTCCCCTGCCAAAAAGAAAGTGGCAAGGCCTGACCCATACCTCCCTAGGAATCTGGTTCTGTGACTGCTGGGGGGTCCAGACAGTGCCAGAAGTCCTGAGTTAACTTCCAAACCCATATGAGGACACAGGAAGCAGTATAGTCCTAGAAGGCCCTATCTAGCTGGGTAGATCCTTCTGTGATGACCCAGAAGGACAGAAAGCGGCAGAAAAGGATCTTACCTAGCTCACAGTGGCAGGCCAAGCCTTCCAGTGACCCTGAAAGTGTGCTAGAGAAATCAGCTGTGATGCCCGCTTTGTTATCTATAAGCTCCTATCTTTTTTGGGTCAACAAAATATGGCCTTCTACAAGACACTTCATGGCCAGGCTTGCACAAAGACTGTGGACATTTTCTGGTGTATTTGGCACAGGCAGATGCTGAGAAAATCTGGGCTCGTGGTAGAAAGTGGCACATCTCAAGGCTGGCAGAACTGTCCTTGATAGGACACCATGTGTCCACAGGAGACGCTGTTCACATTAGCTACAGTGTATGGGGACAGGGACAACTGTGAGAGGAACGTCAGACAGACGTGAGCTTGCTCAGGAAATGACAGCCACCCAGTGCCGCCGGACCCAGGACGTGGGCTCAGCAGCCTGGAAGTGCTTTGGTGTGTCTGATGGCAAGCCTCTTAGCAAAGACAATCTCACTATTCTTTTAGCAAAAGTACAACTTCCTCTGAGTCCCCCAACAGCCGACAGTTCCAGGGATAAAATACAGGCTAGCTTAAGCAGCTTCTTACAAAGGTATGGAAAATGTCAGGAGGCTCTGTTTGGGAACATCCATTCGGGTGGGGATCAAACCAGAGAAACATGGTGTCCAGAAGTGTGAGAGTTGATGTTTAGGACATTCTAAAAACGAAAGACTGTGTGTTTTTTCTTTTCATTTTACTTGGTCCCCAGTTGGTGGAACCATTTGGGAAGGATTAGGAGGTGTGGCCTTGTTGGAGGAGGTGTGTCATTGGAATGGGCTTTGAGGTTTAAAAAGCCCATGCCATTTCCAGTTAGCTCTCTCTGTCTGCCTTGTGTTTGTGGATCAGATGTGAGCTCTCAGCTACTGCTCCGGTGCCATGCCTGCCTGCTGGTGCCATGCTCCCCACCGTGATGGCACGGACTCTAGCCCTCCAAAACTGTGAGCCCCCAAATTAAACTCAAACTCAGTGCTTTTTTTTTTTTTTTGTAAGTTGACTTAGTCATGGTGTCTCATCCCATCCCAACGGTAGAAAAGTAAGACAGCTTGGCCTCCTGAATCCTGGGGCAACACAGACACACTTCCAGCTTATTTTCTTTAATACTTAAGTGTATATTTGGCACAACTACTGTGGTGCAACTGAAATGGAAGGAGGAGACTAGTGAGAACTTAAAAGCTAAAGTCCCTGTATGTCTCTTGGATCACAAAAGAGGGTAAGAAATCTGGCCAGTGAGTCCCTTTCCAGAACTACCGTAAGATCTTCTGGCGCTGTTACTGGGTACATGACCTTAGGACTCTGAGTCTCTGTTGGTTTCCTTTCACATGAGAAAATCTTAGTTGCAGAACTGTCTGTGGAGCAGGCTGGAGGATGGATTTGGGTGGAGGAGGCTCTCAGAGACAGCACCCAGTAGGAGGGGCAGAGGGAGAACCTGGGCTCTATCTCCAGGGCTCTGTGAGCTGGACAGATTTTTCAGTTGGAAAGTTGTGTTGTTAGGAACCACCCAGATGAGTCATAGGTTTGCGGGTTGTTTGGGCACCTTTGTCAGCTTGTCAGAGAGGGCTTATCAGCAGGCATCACCCCTGAAGCTGTGGGAAGGAGCCCACAAGTCCTGCAGGGATGTCTGGGGTCTGCAGCAGAGCACCTGAGCCATGAGCCTCTGGCTAACTCATGGAAGCTGGGGAGAGAATGTCTGCCCAGTACTCACTGTCCCAATGGGACTGTAGGCCTGGTGCCTGGAGAGGGCAGCTGCGCATCTTCTGTTTTTAAGCTCCAGATGATACTACTTCAGAAGCACTTGCCTCCTTTGCCATGGGACCCATGGCAGCCTCCTCCCTCCACAGCTCCCGCAGATCTAGAACGTACACATGGCAGGTGTTAAACAGGCACTGGGCGTGGGGAAGGTGGCTGGGATTAGATCTTGGCTTGGCGGTGTCTAGGAATCTGTGAACTGCTGGGTTTGGAGGTGAGAAGTGGAAGAGATGAGACAGCTCCCAGAACCTGGTTATTCATCTCCTCCCTCTCTGCTTTCTAGTTCCAGTGGCGATTCTCCCGGGAAGAGACACGCAGCAGGCAGATGAGGAAATCCAAAGGTAAACGCAGCGCCAGAGACAAGCAGCAAGCAGAGGAGAACGAGAAGAATCTAGAAGACCAGTTTCCCAAGGCTGGGGATGTGGGAAACTGTGTGCTGGGGACACAGCAGTGGGCCAGAGCCTCTGGGGTCAGGGAGCAGAGGCAGGGCTCGGGGGCTGTGCAGAATGGCCCTGCTGGCCACAGCAGGGACTCGGAGGCCCCCAGGCGCTCAGACCCCACCCTGGAAGATGAGCTTGCTGCAGAGCCCGCTCCAGTAGAGGCAAATTGAGTCCGTGATTTGTGCTAGGCCTGCAATGTGATGGCAAACCTTGGGGGAGCTTGCTAGCAGCTGGTTCGTTCTCTGTTATCCTTTGGCTTGACCCATTGTTAGCTCAGCGGGCCCTGGGAGGGCTGGGGTCCGAAGGTGTTGTTTTCTGAACATCCACTGGAAAGCTGTCTTAATGATCCACTGACATTAGAGTGCAAAGTTGGGCTGTTCCTTCTAGACCTCAGGGTTGGAGGCCTGGTCCCAGCACTTCCCCGAGGGAGGGCATGGACCACACAGTACTTAGACTGCCCCACAGGGCTCCAGGGCACATCTGGGTCAACTTCTGGGACATCCTTCGCTACAAACCAAGGTTTTCGCTCACTCCTACATGCTGCTGCTCTGGGCGAGTACTTAGTAACGTTAACCCTGCAGCCCTGCAAGCTGTCCTTCTCCACCTGAACCTGGAGACCCTGCTGCGTTGGAAGGTGACGATGTTGGGGAAGGGGAGGTGTCCAAGCCTCCTGTCTTTCTCAAAGTAGTTCTACAGATACTGGAAACAAACAGGTAATTCTTTACACGCCTGCTCTTGCAGGATGTTCAAGAAAGTATTCTGTATTAATATCAATGCCAAAAAATGTTGTTTTTAAATTTTGTATCCCACATCTATGAATACGCCTGTCATTTCGGGCGGTTGGTAGTGGGTGCCCTTGTGCGCTGTTTTTGCTCATGTGTCACTGACTGAGTTGTGTGCTGTGCCTGCCACTTGTTTTTACTGTTCATAAAGTGTTGTTAAGGCTTTAAGTAGATGCATCTGGCAAACCTTAGAGAGAGAATACCGTTGTCTCGATGGAAACAGCCTGTCTCTTTCTTGTTTAGTTACTTAAAGCAATAAATCATCTGAGTTCAGTGCGTAGTGAGAAGTGTTTACCTGGTGTAGAAGAACTCTACCCCTCATGCCCTGGTGACAATCACACTCTCTACTCCCGACAGTGTGGTGGGCTGTGGCAAACAGCAGAGCCGCCGAAGCACACGGGGTGGGGGTGGGGGGCTCAAGCTTTGGTTAAAAAGACGTGGAAAGTGAATTCAGACTCCGCCAGGCGAGAGGAGAGCACAGGTTAGTTGTGATCAAACTCCTTTAACCTCAACGTTGATTCAGAAGTGTGGTTTCTAAGGTGTCGAGTAAGTTATTTAATGAGGAAAACCTTTTTCTTTTCCAAGTTTATTAAAATAAAATCTGTAAAGCCTTGTGCAGCGATATCTTTTTTAACTTTATGTGTCTGGGTGTTTTGCATGTGGGTATCATGTGTGCGTGTCTGTGTACCAGTTGCATGTCTGAAACTTGCTGAGGCCAGAAAAGTTTGTCAGATGCCTGGAACTGGAGTTGCAGATGGTTGGGAGCCTCCGAGGCTGGGGGGTTTTGGTTTGGGGTACATGTTTCAATAAGTAGCAGTGATGTTTTATTTACTGTGGGGGAACTTTTGAATTCTTTAGGGATATTGTTCCAGTATCAGGCTAACAGATAACACTGGGCTCTCTTCAAGGTTTTGTGTTTTTTCTTCTCCCTTGTACCCTGTTGATCCTGGCAGGTGTCACGGTATCATGGAAGGTCTCAAACTAGCTGTACTTTGGAAAAATAGGCGCAGTTAGCAAAACCATATAAACGCATGTGTTTTGTACATGAATATCGTTACATAGTCTGGTGTCACTAAAATGTGGTGATGTTGAAAAACAAGATGCAGTATCATCCTGTCTCATCTATTGACTCCATGCCTAATGTAATTAAAATCATCTGGGTTCCTTTTCTTTCTTCATTTTTTTCTGCACAGAACATTTCTAAGTTTATTAATTCAGAATTATAGAAAGTTTTGAGACCTTTAATCACACATGAGAATAAATTTATCAAGTTTGCTTTCATAATCTTTTTAATTAAAATATAATTACATCATTCTCCACCTTCCCTTTCCTCCCTCCAACCCTACCCATGTGTCCCCCACACTCCCTTTCAAGTCCATGCGCTCCTTTTAAAATTGTTATTGCTGCATGTGTACACACGCACATGTAAAACCAACCTGCTGAGTTTAGTTGCGATTACATGTATGTATATGATTTCAGGGCCGGCCACTTGGTGTTGGATAACTAACCTGGGAGTTCATACCTGGGGGAGACGATCTCTCCTTCTCAGCAGCCCCTACTTTCCTATAGTTCTTTGTCTAGGGGTGGGCTCGTGAGATTTCCCCTTGCAAGGTCAGTGTCTCTATTGGTGTTCCTTGTGCAGGTCTCATGTCGGCAGCCACGGCCTTGCAGTTTCGTGGGTGGAACTTCCCTGGCATTTCTAGGAGGCACAGTCTCGGCAGCTGTCCTCTGGCTCTTCCTGTCCTGTCCTCTGTTCTCCCTCTGTGTTCCCTGACTGCTAGGTGCAGGACCCTCTTGCAGAGGTGCCCACTAGGCCTGAGAACCTCACTATCACTCACTCTCTGCATTTTGACCAGTTGTGGTTTTCTGTAATGGTCTCTATCTACTTCAAAGACAAACATCTTCGATGAGGGCTGAGAGCTGCACTGACCTGTGGGGATGAGGATAAATATTTAGAATGCAGTTGAGAATTATGTTGAGCTGCACCGACCTGTGGGGATGAGGATACGAATTTAGAATGCAGTTGAGAATTATGTTGTCCTAGTAAAGTGGCAGTGGTAGGTTCTCTCCCAAGATGACTTCGGCCGCCCTGGGTGGCTGGCTAGGTTTCCAGCACCAGGCATGTTTTCCCTCCAGTTGAGTGGACCTTAAGTCTGGTTAGAATGCTGCTGGTTACCACCAAGATGAATGCCACTGCTGCCCCTTCCGGGAGCACCTTGCAGGGCCAGTCATTGGTGTGGTCATAGGTGTCACAGCTGGGTAGGATTATCGGTCACCCCCCTCGCTTGGCAGTTTACACAGCACCATTAAAGCTAGTGCTCCGAGATGAGGCTTTGGGGTCAGACCCCACTGCAATCTCCGAGTCCCATATCCAGAGTGCGTGGTGTCTCTAGCAGCAGGAACTCCCTTCAACCCCTGGGAGCAGCCGAAGGCAGCAGCAGCCGCTGATGTTAGTTTGTGAGTCTCCTGGACTCCCCTGACCACCAACTTCAAAGAGTATCTTTCATGTTTGGTAATTGCGGTTTTGGTGGAGTGTCTATGGCTCTTGTGAGGAGTACTGTCAGTCTAAATGACATAGCTTCATTAAGAATACTTATGCACATAGACTAATTGTATTGTATGTATGTGATTTTAGTTAAATAAACGAGAATATCATTCCTTCTGGCTTTTTAAAACATCCCTAGAGCTATTCTTCCCTCCTCCCCCCTCCTTGTACAGATTTCCTCTCTCATTCCCACTTAAAGTCCCCCATTTCCCCACTCCCCCTCATATCACTATTTCCTTCTAGTACCACACACACACACACAGATACACACACACACACACACACAGATACACACAGACACACACACACAGATACACACAGACACACACACACACACAGATACACACAGACACATACAGAGATACACACACCCACACAGAGACACACACACACAGAGACACACACACATACACATGTATACACACAGCACATACACACATGCACACACACATATATATACACACAGCACACACACACACCACACGCACACGTACACAAAGCACACGTGCATGCGAATTCACACGCACACATTCACACACACATGCATACACACACAGACACACACACATGCATACACACACAGACACACACACATGCATACACATAGCACACACACACAGCACACACACACAGCACACACACACACACACAGCATACACACACACACCATGATCCCTTGTACTTCCCTGGTTTTTGTGGTTACCTCAGGATATATACTCACATATGGAGATTAGAAGCTAGGAGCCACAGATGAGAGAACATTTGTCTTCCTGAGCCTGGATTACCTTAGTCAATATAATATTTTCTAGTTCTGTCATTTGCAAATTTCATGATTTCATTTTTCTTTATAGCGATATAGCATTTCATTATGTTTATGGACCACATTTTCATTATCCATTCATTCCAGTATGTATATGGACCACATTTTCATTATCCATTCATTCCATTATGTTTATGGACCACATTTCATTATTCATTCATTGGCCGAAGGACATTTAGATTGTTTTGAGGCAGGGTCTCTCTATGTAGCCCTGGCTGTTCTGGAACTTCCTATGGAGACTACGCTGGCCTCTAACTCACAGGGGTCTGTTTGCCTCTGTCTTCCAGGCACTAGGATTAGAGGTGTGTGCCACCATGCTTGGCTCTTTCTGATTTTTTAATGAGGGCACTCAGAAATAAATTTCTATGTGTGGCTGCTTCCAGTGTGTTCCTTGGTTTTGTTGTGTTATTTTCATTTTCATGTAGTTCCAGAATAATTTTTTCTTTCTTGATTTTGTTGCCCTATTCATCATTCATTAATTAACTGTTTAATCTCTGTGAGTCTGTACATATTTGTTTGCTGTTGATTTTAAGTTTTATTGCTTTGTGGTCAGATAAGATACATGGAGTTTGTTTGTTTTCTCTCTCTCTCTCTCTCTCTCTCTCTCTCTCTCTCTCTCTCTCTCTTTCTTTCGATTTGTTTTGTACCCCAGGATGAGGTCTATTCAGGAGAAGCTTCCATGGACTGTTGAGGAGAATATGTATTTTGGTGTTTGGGTGGAATACTCTGTAGATATATGTGAGGTACATTTGATATATAAAGTCACTTAATTCTGATATTTCTCTCTCTCTCTTTTTTTTCTTCCCAGAGCTGAGGACCGAACCCAGGGCCTTGCACTTACTAGGCAAGCTAAATCCCCAAACCCCTGATATTTCTCTGTTTATTTTTTGTCCAGATGACTTGTCTATTCGAGAAAGGGGGCATTGAAACCACCTGCTATTAATAGTTGGACGATAATCCTTGTCTCTAATTTCCATAGTACGCTCTTTATGGAACTGGGTGCACCAGGGTTGAGTGCATGTGGTTCTTGGTTAATTGTCCCTTGATTAGAGTGAAGTGTCCTTTATCACTCCTGATTAATCTGAGTTTGAAGTCTGTGTTGTCGGATGTTGTGTGGCGGTACCCACCTGCTTTCTAGCCCATGTGATTGGAGTTTGGTTCCCCCCTTTGACCTTAGGAGTTCCTGTCTGTAAAGCCGAGTTCCCTGCAGACAACAGGAAGGTGGGCTTGGTTTCTTGACTCCATTCAGACAGCCTGTGTCTTTTAACTGTCGTTTAGGCAATTAATATTGGAAGTTATTATTTAAGGTGTGTGTTGATTGCGGTTGGTGTTTGTTTTCCTTCGTGTTTCGGTAATTACAGCTTCATCTGTTTGCCTTCTGGAGGCTCCAGGCTCTGCATAGTCCTCTCTTGACTCCTAAGCATCACTTTCAGTATTCTCACTAGGCTTCTTTGGTGAACATGAATTCTTTTGGCCTGTTTGTATGATGGGAAGTTCTTCTTTCTTCTTCAAGTACAGCAGAAAGTTTTGCTGGGTGCACAGTTGGCTTTCAAAGTTCCATTGACCTGGGTGTGGTGGCGCACGCCTTTAATCCCAGCACTCAGGAGGCAGAGGCAAGTAGAACTCTGTGAGTTCAAAGCCTGCCTGATCTACATAGCGAGTTCCTGGACAGCCAGGGCTACATTTGCTTGTGTGGTCCAGTTCTCTCCTTTGTCCAAGGCCTAACATTCTGTAGTCAACTTAATGCCCTCTACCTGTAAGGCTTGTGTTTTCTAGTTGGGTGATTGATTCAGCTTCATCTCTGCTTGCATTTTCTTTAGTATTTCTGTTTCTTTATTGAACTTGGTTTTCAAATCCTGGATTGTTTTTGTCATTTCATCATTTCATTCAGCCTTATTTTGTATTTTCTTGGCTGTGATCTTTAAGCTCCATGAATGATTTATTTTTCTCTTTTCTAAACTCCTTGATTTCTTAGAGGAAGTGTTTTGTTTTGATTTTACATTCCGGGGTTCATCTTCTCATCAGAGACCGTTTCTAAAGGACTGAAGGGAGGCATGCTATTTTGATTATTCACATTGTATGTGTTTCTATAATGAGGGCTTGTTTTGTAAGCACTAATACTGTCCATGGGCAGAAATGGATCTTGATGCTGGCAGGCAGTGACAGGGCCTGCTAGTCTACTTATCTGGCCCGGCCTCTGTAGACTTCAGTACTTCCTGCCTTTCTTACAGTTTGTAACCACAAGCAGATGGGATACAGGCCATTTCAGGCCTTACCTTTAAATATGCCTGGGTCCCGAGTTCTTCATTTCCAGTACCCTCGGTGTAGTAGTTCAAGATGGAGCCTCACGGGGGTACTTATCACCTTGGCTTGGCTAAGCCACTGTGATAGAGAGCCTTATCTGTACTGAAGCCTGGTGCATCCCATTTTAGCTAGCAGAAACGTGACAGCAGTATTAATAAAGTCCTAGTTTATATGTAGTGGCTGTAAATGACAACGGGGTAAATACCTGTAGACTCCTCGTCAGAATCTTTGAATCTCCAGACCATGCATGCGTCACTGGAGTAGCTGATCCTCAGTGGAGTCTGCATTCTAACTCACTTCTGTCCTCTAATCCAACAGATAAATCACAGATGACCCATGCTGGGAAAGGCTTTTTAGGAACAGCTCTCAGTGGTGGTAGTGCTTCTCTACAAGATGATGCTGAGCTCAGACCTGTCACTCTAACAGCACACTGGGCATTTCACATCCAGCATGTTAGGGGCAGCAGCATGATCCAGGTTCCGTCCTGTGGGGCTCACAGTACCCAAGAGTTAAGGACATGGGGGTAAAACAGACACCAGGAGGGAGAAGGGGCAAGGATGACAGGACCTATTTCCATAGCCCCATAGGAAGGCCAAGGAGGCCCTGCGTGAGGAGAGCAGGGTGGGTCCCTGTGATTAGCTCTCTGTCCCCTAGGCGACCTGCTGACTGCACAGCTTCCCCAGAGAGCTTGGGCTTCCTGTACCTGGCTTCTAGAGTCTGGAACAGGAAAGCATGCGGATGTCACATCTCAGGGCAGGACTCACTGGACCTTTGGCTGGGGTTTCTGAGGTAGCTTTGCCAGAGAAGGAAGTGAAGCAACATTTGCCACGGGTTCCTGTTGATAGCAGTTGTTTCTGTGGCCAGACTAAGAGAATGAGGCCCTGGGTAGACTTCCCTGGTACTGCCTGTGCAGACTGCAGTTCCCTCCCGCAGAGGCAGAGGGCGTCGTGAGACCTGTGTGCTGGCATGGGCGAGGGGTCAGACTGTGCAGGGTGCACTAAGGTGTGGGTGCTGGGGAGACCATAAGAAGGGCTTTGTGAACTGGAGGCGAGGATTCTGGTCCTGTCTGTCCTGCTAATAACCTTGGCCAGGGTCAGAGACACACTGGTCAGTTTTAAGCAGGAAAATGACAATAGATTTGCATTTTTTAAAAAAGAACTCCTTGGCTGCTGCATAAGAATGATGTGCAAAGGGCCCAGGTGGGGTGGGGCAAGGCGCGTTAAAAGGCTGGTGCTTCCGGAGGAGTGCTGCTGCCTTAAATGGGAGAGACAGGGATCTGAGAAAATTGATTTGATTTTGTGATTGGGGATTGATCATCGAGGGAGACACTGAAGTCGCCAAGCTGCTAGAATCAGATCAGCACTGCATTTCCTCCTTGAAGTAAACAATGGCCTTGCTATTAGCGGTTCCCTAGAACCTCTGTGTGTATTTGCGTGTGTATCTGCTTTCAGGGCTCGAGTGACCAATTAACACGAGTCAACAGTCACTAACACTCAAGTCTCGGATGAGGTATCGCCGAGAAACAGAAGGTAGCAGAAGCTGCAGCGGGTGGCCGAGAAGACCTGCCTGCCTGGGTGTGCCGAGCAGAGCCTGAGCTCGGCATCCGGTCTTCCCAATAATAGTGGTGCGGCCCCCCTCAGCCAGGTACTGGAGGCCGGTCCCACGGCTGTCAACTGTGGGGCTGTGTAGTGGGGAGGGAGTGAAGAGAAGAGCTCCTCCGGAGATGGGGTCGATTGGCCTGTGAAAGAAACGCAGCTTGCTCTAACAGAGCAAAGGCTGTATGTCTGTATTTAGATGTGTCGCCCACTAGAGTTTTCTGCTGCCGTATTTCACCTAAAAGGTGGGCATGCAAAGTTCCCTTGAACTTTGTTGAGCCCTCTTCAGAAAGAGCAGTGGGGCTGAGGAGTTGGCGCAGTGGTCAAGAACACCAGTTGTGCTGATCTAGCAGATGAGCAGGCTCAGTTCCCAGCAGGCATGTGGAGTGGCTGGCAGCCACCCTGTAACTCCAGCCCCGGGGGATCCTGCGCCCTCTTCAGGTCTCCAAGGGCCCATGTACTCATGTGCATAGGCACAGGCACATAATTAAAAAGAAAACATTTAAATCTTCAAAAACAACAAGAAAAGAAATAATCTTAAAATATTCAGAAAGAAAATTCATGATCTTTAGGATAACATTAGACAAACATCCATGTTACTCATGTGTCTGAAGAATAGGGACTAAAAGTGAAGTGTGTATAAAACCTAAAACCTATTCAGGGATAGGATGTCAGAGGAATGTCCTTAAGGACAGAGATGTCATGTGTCGGAGGTTTGTAGGAAGGACTCAGGGATGTCCATGTATCAGAGGCCCATAGAAACCCTTGAACGGAAATGATCAGAAAAGATCTTCCCCATAACTAATCTCATACTCAAGCATCACCACTGCAAGGCAAAGATTTCTAGAATCTGCAAGAAAAATCACCAATTCCCACTTACGGGTAACCTCATTAGACAACAGGATTTTATAAAGCAAACACAATTAGACTTAAAGGGAGATACATATACTCCATTACCCTAAGAATAAGGGACCTCAATTTACAGCAAAATCTCTTGGAACTGTCATCCACATTGATTGTAATGTCTCAAGTGATTCTAAACCTACTCTCAAGTATTCACTTCCATTATCCATTTGTCAGGGTCACCGAGACTTCCAGTTACCAAGTCAGTGGTTGCTGGTTAGAACCATCATAGCAGAGACATGGCTGACCAGCCCACTCTCAAAATGCTTTCCTTGGGTGACAGCCTGTTAGAGCACTGTGTGTGTCCCTGTGAGCTCCAGACCTCAGCAGCTCTTGACTTAGGGTGAGCCACTGACAGAGCACACACACACAGACACACAGACACCCCCCCCCCCCGCCACACACACACACACACACACACACACACAGAGAGACAACCCCCCCACACTCCCACACCGCCGCCGCCGCCACACACACACCTCTGTAAAGTATGAAAAATAAGCCTTGGGTACAAAATGACACTAAAAACACCCTCACTGCTCATCTTTTTTGGTTGCTAAAGCATAAACTCAAGATGTATTAATTGATAAATTGGTTAATTTATAAGGGAAAGAAAAGGATCCTGCATCTTTCCTTTACAGATTCATTTTGAGGTAATTGTTCATGAGGGCAAAGTTCTTTATAGAATAATCAAGGGTAATGCGTTCGGGAAGTACAATAAACGGGTAATTAATCCTTAGTAATTAATGACTGCTGAGACAATCAGGTGAAGTGTTAGGAGACCTTGATACTAGGTGGATCAGGCAGACAGACGTTTAGGCCGCTGTTCCTTCCTGACATTAGCAGTGAAACAGGCCATGTCTCGTGCTACAAAAGGAAGTGTGTACACTTTATAATGATGTAGTCTTGCAAAAAAAATAACTCTGACGCTAGTTCTAGATTTAATTTAATGGCCAGTTTACATGAAACACAGAGGATAAGGGACCATGTTAATAGCACCTTGTGGAGACAGTAAATTGAGTTCAAAATGTCAGAACCTGCACTAGAAAGATAACATCTTCAACAAAGGAATTTGGAAGGATGTAAGTGTGTGAGTGTGTGGGGCAGGATGTCACCTAGTAAAAGAAACTTAAAAGACATCTACTTTTTAAAATTGTTGTTTTTAACTGTGTATGTGTGCATGCCTCTGTGAGGGTTGTGTGCACGGAGAAGCCACAGATATTGGATCTCCCTAGAGCTGGAGTTACAGGCAGTTGTGAACCACCCAGCATGAACCAAACTTGGTTTTTCTACAAGAACAGTATGTCTCCAGCCAGACATTAACTTCCCGATGTGCAGGCGTGAGGATCTGGGTTCAGGAAGCCGAGGAAGGGGCCTGACATGGACCTCTAGCTTCCACCCACACTCAGTCTGTCTGTCTGTCTGTCTCTGTCTCTCTATCTCTCTCCCTCTCGTGTGTGTGTGTGTGTGTGTGTGTGTGTGTGTGTGTGTGTGTGTGTGTGTGTCATACACACACAGGATATCAGTGTGACTTGGGGCTACAGGGAGACACTGTGTGAGAGTGTTAGATGATATTAGGAATCACTGTGACTGGTTCTGCATGGGAACACTGGTTGTGTGATCATCTGTTACAGGTACATACTTAAGAATTTACAAGTGACATGGCAAAACCAAGAAGAATACTGGCAGACATGTGACATTCATTTAATTGTCTCCTACTGTGACATACAGTTGGAATTTTCCCTAAGAGTCACTTCCTCCCTCCCTCCATCCTTCCTTTATTGGCTAGAACTGGGCCCCAGGGACTACCGTCATCTCAGGGCTCCACAGCCACCTGCAGACAGTATTGGCAGAGTGCTTCCGGCTTGTAGAAAGCCCCTCTGAGGGTACGCTGTCCAGAGAAGCCAAGTATTTCCTGTTTTCTAGGGAGCCTGGTGCCTGTCCTGACAAGATTTGAAAAAGACTCACCTGTCGTATTGGCCTGGCTCTTGTGAGAAACACTTTCACAAACTCACAAGGCTGAGGGATTCTCTTTAAAAAAAAAAAAAAATGGTTAGATTTATTCATTTTTGTTTTCTGTGTTTTGTCTTCATGTCTGTCTGTGCACCACATGTGTGCATGGAGCCCTCAGTGGTCAGGAAAGGGCAGAGGATCACATAGAACTGGAGTCAGGGACAGTGGTGACCAGCGTGTAGGTGCTGGGAATGAAACCCCAGTCCCCTGTAAGAGCAGCCGGTGCTCAGAAGTGCTGAGCCATCTCTCCAGCCCCTACCAGCTCCTAACACATCCTTTACAGGCTCCTGCTCTGGGTAAGCCCTTACATAGCAAGTGCTTATGGAGTACTCAGACCTCAGAACAGTGCTGAAAAAGACCGGGGTCTGCCTACACCAAGGAGTGAGTGAGTGGCTGCGTCAGCTCCCCTGAGCATCTCGAAATCCTTTCTGACCAGGACAAGGACCAGCAAATGAGTGATAACATCAAGTTCACGGTGTTATTCATATAATCACATTAATCTCCTTACAGCCCTACAAGTGGTATCCATGCCTGTTCATACTTACATACAAGTATAAACTTGGACATAAAGCAAAAATCACCCAAGCAACTTGAGCAAAGTCAGGTACCTAGGAGACGTACAAGAGCTCAGCGCAGAGGTTCTCCCTGGCCTCTGCTCCTCCTTCACTCTGCATGGCAAGCCACCCTAGCTGAAGTCTCCTCATTTGGAATACCAGAGACATGTGGACCAGCCTGGCAGCAAGGACGGCGGGCATTCTTGCCCCGGGGATCACAAAATGCTTTTTAGCGCTGAAAGGAATAACAGTGCAGGCAAAGGCCATGGCCTCAGCAGCTCACAGTGGTGACAGGAAGTCAGGGCAGGGTGGCAGGCTTAGCTGGGATCTCCGGACAGGTAGCTCTCTGGCAACAGCTGGCACACAGCATGGTGCCGATGGGACAGGGACAGGGTGGCCTTTCCTTTGCTCCCATCCCATGCTGCTCTGGGAAAGGTCCCCAGACACGGCCACGCTTGTCACACAGAGGGCTAGGCTGCCTTGCTGACTCCATGCCCTGCCTCTTCTCAGCTCTGAAGCCCAGCCCTCAGCTAAGGCGCTATGGACCAATTGATAAGACACAGCTCCTCACGGAGCTCAGTGCTTCCCCGCTCCTGCCAGGCCGCCCCCCACCCCAACCTCCACCTCACATTCACAGTGCAGGGGATCATTTCCTGGGAGGAACAGTGCGATATCCCTGTAGGTCCATGGCCCCTCTCCCTCTTCCTGAATCTGGAATATATTATAGCCATGCATTGTGTGACAATGTTTCAGTCAATGGCAGATCATACAACAGTGACCCCTTAGTGACGTGGGAGCCACCTCTGTTTGTGATGTGTGCTTTATAATGTCTGCACGGAGCTGGTCACCTAACAGCACACAGCTCAGAGTTCGTCACCCATTGGTGGCAGTCTGCTTAAGGCCTGAACCCCCCCCCCCCAAAAAAAAAGCAAGACAGAGGCAGCATGGTGGTGCTGGCCTTTTCATTCAGGGCTGGTGAAGAAACTGTGTTTAGATCGAGAGTCCCTGGGCTGTGTGCAACAAGAGAGAGAAACTGATCAGCCTGCCTCTGCTCACCAACTCAAGAACAGGACTCTCCACTGGCCTCCTGGGTCCCAGCGCTGGACTGTCCTTGCTCGGGCTCTCTCGACCTCCTTTGTTTGTTCTCTGATACTCTGGGCCCAAGACTGCTTGGCTTCAGTCAGCCATGAGCTTCCTGATTTTTCCAGCTCTAAACAAAGGCAGACAGAACTTTCACCAGAGCAGCCCTGAAATGGTCTGTCCACCCTGGGGATTGCCTCCAGCTCCAGACTTAGAGAGGGGTGAAAATGCTGGACGTTTTCTTCCATCACCCACCTGCTGGAGGCGGGAACAGCCCCAAACAGGAGGCCCATACAAAACAGACAGGCAGGGCTGGGAAACGCTCTACCACAGCCAGCCCCGCCACCGGAGGCAGATCCAACATGAAATAAGTGGCCTACACCTTTGCCCCAAGCAGAAAGCCACCCTGGTGAGGCACTGTGCAGAAAGGGTTCATTACAGCCTTTTCTTTTTCTCAAGCCTTGGCAATTAAGCAGCAATTTCACCGTTGGATCTTGTAGCTGTGTGTGTTCTTTTGTTCTTTGTCACAGCTGCAGGGCTCACGCCTTCTCTGTCCCACAGTCTCACTTTCTGTAGTGACGGGTGGGAGCTTCCTGTGCCCGGCAGGTCCAGACTGCCTCGTTCTCATCTCTCTCCGTGACTCCTGTGCCCATCTACAAGTCTCCTGACCCTTCTGAAATCTGTGGTGCCCTGGAAACTTGTTTTGACTTTGAAGTGTCTAGACAGGGTCTCAGGTGTTTCAAGTTGGCCTTGAATTTGCTGTGTAGCTGAGGCTGTTGGTGAACTCCTGATCCTCCTGCCGTGATATTGGAGGTGCCAGGCTCACAGGTATGAGGCACCGTGCCTGAGCCTGCTGACCTTTGTGTGTAATCATCCAATAACCTCCAAATCCCATCCCACCAAGACCCCCTCTATCCTGTCATTAACTGGAAGTGTCCTCAGCAGTAGAGGTTTGTCCCAGGTAAGATGTGTCTGTTAAATTTTATCTGAATTGATTAAGCCCCCCCCCTTTCAGAGAAATCAGAAACCTACAGAAGAATTTTACCCATTTATTTACGTATTTATTGGTATGTGTTCGTTGCACATAGAAATAGGGGTCATGGAAGTATAGCATGCACTCCGACTGCAGTCATCCACGCTCCCTCCCCCATGAGTCTCCCTAGACGGTTTTATTTCGACTTTCACATCCTATGTACTTGTATGGTTTTAAAACAGTCTAAACTGCATGCAAAGTCATGGGTTTTACTACGGCGTTCTCATACACAGCTTGTTTTGGATGATCACCCCTGCCTCTTCTCTCTTCCTGTCCCTTGAGCACCTTTGAGCCCCCGAAGCCCCTGTCAACCGATCACATCACGGTTCAGGTTATTTATGGACAACAATCGTTACACAGACTTGCTCTGTTTGAAGCCCCCCCCCCCACACACACACATTTTGAACGTTTAAAAGTCCACTGTGCTCTTCACACTGTAGAGCAGTTTTCTTGTTGCTCTCTTGTCTTCCTGCTCTCCGTGGAGATGGAAAATGAGGGGTGCGTGTTAATTCCAACCCCATGAGGCTTCAAGGAGCATCTGTGGATTGGGGTCAAGGAACTCTACCCTCTCTGAGAGCTACTTCAGAGTCAAGTGTGCGCCGAAGCAAGCCAGAAAGGATCCGTTAGTACTCTGTGCATTCTGCTTGCAAGTGAAGCTGCCGGGCTGGCCTTGTGCGGTGTATCAGTGCTCATGCAGACTTGCACAGCATGCTCTCAGCTTTCCCAGGGCCTCGAGATTGTCCCTGCTTACTTACCCATCATGCAGGTCACTGCTGTTCCACCCTTGTGACCCTTATGGTGTAGCTGGTGCTGCCAAGTGCGCCTAGCTGTGGAGATGTTGGCTGTTGGCTGAGGAGCTGAGCTGACAGACTGGCAAGGCCAGCCTGTGGAGTGTCCTCAGGGCTGAGAAGTCCCCGGGTAGACCCAGCCAGACTAGCACCGAGGACTCACACTAACAGGTTCTATTAGGTTCTCCCTGGGGCAGCTGGACGGGCAGCCAGAGGCTGTACATGCAGGCCGAGTCTCACACAGCCTGCCCAGGTACTGTACCAGTTTTGGTCACTTACACCACAACTGGCACCAGAGGTGAATGCACTGGTTCCCAGAGGGCCAGTTCTGCCCCCCAGCATGGAGTTTTGGAAGCTTGCAGCAGCATTTTTTGTTATCCTAATGACTTGGGGACCTAAGTGGCATTCAGAGGATAGGCTGGAGATGCAGGATGCAATTGGTGGTGACTGAACCTGCCTCCTAATAAGCCGGTGGCAAAAGTCGGCAGGGATCTTGCGAGCTGCTGTCTTCTGTAGTTTGGAGTCACCACTGTTGGGATGTCCAGAACACAGAAATTTGCAACCGATAAAATGAGGTGCGGGCTTTAATTTGAGGTGCGGGCTTCCCGCACGCCTTATTGTAATTCCCGGCTGTTGGGAGGGCTTCCGAGTGGCCATACACTGTCTGTGTAGTGAAAGCTGGTTTGTAACGACCGGAGACCAGAGCTTGACTCTGCTGATTGAGCTGTGTTGTTGATTTATCAACAGCTACCCAGAGAATGGCTTAAAAGCAGTGAAGACTTACTTTCTCCCAGCTGGAGCCTTAGTCCACGGTCAGCTGGTTCCCTTGTTACTGGGCGGTGATGAGGCGAGCCTGGTGAGGTGGGCACCATGAGGGGAGGGCACAGAGAATCAGATCTGCTTACTTCCTGGCAGCCAGGGAGCAGAAATGTGACGGTTTTTCTCCTTTGCCCTCTTTTCCCTCCATCTGGGCCCCCCAGCCCGTGGGGTGGTGCTGCCAGCCCGCACTCAGGATGCACTTCTGCCCCGAGTGAATCTTCCCTGGGAATGCCATCGCAGAACACACCCAGAGGGGAGCCTTACTCAGTTCTCCACCAAGCTGACCATCAAGAAGAACCCACCCACTGATTCATTTTACAAATCAACGGAGACATTTTTCACACAGATCTGGATTTCCCAGAATGTAACAAGCATGCAGACTGCACTTGGTGGAGTTCAGCACTTGACCGGGCATGTCGACGGTTGTGGAAGATCACCTCCCAGGTGTCACGAGTGTCCTGTCGCCCACACAACAGCCTGTAGGAGCTGTGCCGCAGGCCCCGGCGTTGTGGTGATTCTCTTTGGTTAGTCCTCGGGCAGCGTCGTTCTGTCCTGTGGTTTCAGTAGGTCAGAGCCTGTGCATGAGGGCAGTGTTCTTCGTGGGTCACCCCCCACACACACACACTCCTCCTCTGTGTTACGGCTGGAGGACTGAGCTTTGGGGGCTGGTGGTTTTTTCTTTGCTTTTATGTGTTTGCCATTCTGATTATGAATTTCATTTCGAGATAGCTCTACAAGGGTGGCAGTAGCTGTGATGGGGTTGACCGCCCTCGCTTTGGAGTGTTAACTGAGTGAATGTTAGTCAAAAGTCCTTTGACTTTTCTGACCTTGGCTGCCGCTCTGGAAGTGTGTCAGTGGACCTGAACCGTCCACTGTCACACGGCACAGAGGACAGGGGACCCCTGGTGGGGTTGAGTTCTGCCTGCAAAGGAGTCGGGTTACTGTGCCTCTCCAGTTGAAACAAACAGCCCTGAAAGAACAATCCAGAAATAAGGACCGATGCTCTCTGCAAGCATAGTTCTGCTCCATTGCATGCTCCTGGCACAAATCCACTAAGTGGGGCTCTTCCTGAGAAGTGCTGTCATATCACAGGTTTTTTGAGGGTCCACCCTTGACACACAGACCGTAGCATCTCACATTCCAGGTAAACAATGTGCTTAGTTTGAGGTTCTATGATTTGACTCTGACTAAACTTAAAAAATATCTAAGGAAAAAAAAACACTTAAACTCATAAATACGTACGTCCCTTTTGATGAAGAAATGTCAAATGACTAGGAATCCTTCCTCTAGGGGGCAACCCTGAACCTGACTGTTGTGAATCTATATGAAGACGGGTAGGTGAGTGATAGTAAGTGGGTTTTCATTTTCATAGTAAAAAAAGCAGCCAGGGGGCGACTGGTCCCAAATAATTTAACTCCAGGCATGGCTGCCCGGCTCCCAGTGTTCCAAACCATCCCTTCCTGTCAGTCCTGAAAAGAGAAGACAGCGCCCAAGAGGCGCTGCCTGCCACCCTGCTGTTACCTCCCCTGCCGATGACGCGCCCTCCTGACTCAGAAGAATCCTAGGGAAGAAAAGATGGAGAAATGAGAGAGAAACATCTTTCTCCCGTGGCCTCTTCAGCATGTTTAGTAACGACAAGTGAAGAACATTCGCTTGTTCGTGGAATCCGAGGGCGTTCATCACTGGAGCTGCCGAGAACGTGTGCCCTGGGGAAGAACTCTGCCCGTGTTATTTTGCACCTTGGTGACAAAATCATTTTTGCAGTGTCTTCTAATTTGCTAGCATCTGGAAAGACTCAAAGGCCACCTTTGTCTTTTGATGATCAATAAAAAGTGTAAGGGTAGCACGGACACACACGAGTCAGATCACCGTTCGCTCTGATACACACGCAGATAAAAGGACATTACCTTCACGGCAGCACCGTATCAAATTCAAGCATAGATTTTTCTACTTGTGAAATAAAAAACCTTTCCATAACAACTGGAGCTGAGCACACAATAGCCCTGCCAACAGCTTGAGCCAAATCCAATAAAATAAAGGAAGATGTTTATGGCGTTTTATCCTGTGTCCCAACAGAGCAGCCTGCTGCCACCCAGACATTCAAGTGCGTCTATTGTCCACCCTAATGGCTTAATAAGACAAATCCTCAGGAGGAAAATAGCCACCTAGAAATGGTTCCAGGAAAACTATGACTTTATAAAGGTTGGTTGCAAAATCCCACTATGAAGAGAAGAGCAGGCGTCACAATTAGAGTGTGCATTCAGGCAGTGCCACTTGGGGGTTTTCTACAGCATCAAAGAATGAGTTTCTTCATTGAAATGCTAGTGAGGCATGAAAACAAGCAGGGTTGTGGACTGGAAGCGGGTGTGTCTGTGTGTGTGTATGTGTGTAAGCAGAGGCACCAGTGGAGACATGCCTCAGTGGATGAGAGTACTTGCTACTTTTGTAAGGGACCTGGGTTCAGTTTCCAGCACTTACATTAGGTGGCTACAGCTGCCTGTGACTCTAGTTATGAGGGGTCAAATGACCTCTGCTGGCCTCTGCAGGCACTTGTACACACACAAACAGGTACACACACACACACACACACACACACATGCACATGCACACACACACACACACACACACACATTAGAACAGTTAAATATGACAAGGGATGTGTGGCCTCTTTTAGAGACTTGGAGAACAGCCCAGAGATGGCAATGGGTTGAAAATCTACAGAGATTTGCAAAGCAAATGAGACAGGTGGGGCCGTACCACAGGAGACTCAGAAGGCAGCTGGAGGAAAATGTGACCGAAACATTTACAATGAAACGACATCTGGAAGCAGCTGGGGTTACCCTGAACAGACACAGTTTGCATGTAGAACATACCACAAGAAGAAGGTATTTTTCTGCCAATAAAAATTTTTAAAATGTATTTTGAAAACACAATAAAACTTTATTTTCCTTTTGGTATATAGTTGTTATCTCGTGTGTGTGTGTGTGTGTGTGTGTGTGTGTGTGTGTGTGTGTGTGTGTGATTACCATCGAAATAAAAGCACAGACTAGTTCCATACCCCCGCTCGTGCCCCATCGTTTCTGCCTTCAAGGGGGATGTGAATGGGCTCTGCAGCCTGTAACCTTTCAAGACTGGCTTCTTCCACTCCCCCACATTGCTGTGTTTATCCATTTTCATTGCTGAGTCCAGTGTATGCAAGACTTGTGAGTGGACACAGCATGTCCACCCACTGGGGACATCTGGGCTTTCTGTGTTTGATTTCAAGGAACAGAACTTCTGTAAACACACCTACTGGGGCTTTGTACAAACAGTTTCACTTCTCTAGGCTAACACTCCAGAAGTGTGTTACTGGGTCACCGTAAGTGTGTGCCCGACTCTATATACAGTTGCCACGTGTCTTCCAGACCAGCTACTCTATTCTGCACCCGGGCTAGCAAGACAAGCAGCGTGTGTGTGCTCAGTTGCTCTGTGCTCACCAGCTCCTGCCAACATTTGCTGTGTCAGTCACTCTAACACAGCAGGATGCTGTGTGTGTCCCCACCATGTACAGCTGCAGTCGCATTTCCTCAGCAGCTCTGGGGATCCTTTTGTGTCCTATTCTCATCTCTAATTCTTCTCAGCAAAGTGTCTGCACTTTGTCCATTTACAAAGATTACGTTGTCCCTCTTCTTAAAAATTACTTATTTTTATGCATATGAGCGTTTGAGTATCTTATGCACATGAGTGTGCATGGATGTGTTTGTTCCACGTGTGTGTCTGGTGTCCACAGAAGTCAGAAGAGGGTGTGGGATCCCCTGGAACTGGAGTTACAGATGTTTGTGAACCACTACGTGGGTGTTGGGAACCAATCCCAGGTCCTTGACAAAAGCAGCCAATGTAACCACCCATTTCTCTAGCCCCCTGCTTATCTTGATAGTTCTTTGTAGATTCTGGTCATGTCTTTTGGTGTGCATCTGATTTACACTATTTTCTCCCAGTTACCTTTTGTTAATAGCATTCTGCAGAAAGGTTTTAATTTTGTTAACTTCAGTTTTGTTTTCTTTTATAGTTCTTTTTTTTTTTGAGGGGGGGAGGTCGAAACAGGGTTTCTCTGTGTAGTTTTGGTGCCTGTCCTGGATCTCACTCTGTAGACCAGGCTAGCCTCGAACTCACAGAGATCTGCCTGGCTCTGCCTCCAGAGTGCTGGGATTAAAGGCGTGCGCCATGGCTGCCCAGCTCTCTTTTATAGTTCTGTTTGGTGTCATGTGTAAGAATTCTTTTTCTACTCTAGGGTTCCAACTATTTCCTATGTTTTCTTTTAGAATGTTCATAGTTTCATGCTTTACATCTAGATGTACAACCCATTTTTATTCTGAACATAAACTATGAGATTTAGACCAAAGGTTTAAATGTGTTTATGTAAATGTACAGCTGTTTCCATACCATTTGCTGGAAATACTATCCCTTCTCCACCCAAGTTTCTTTAGCACATTCATCAAAATTAAAATGGCTACACGTCTGTCTACTCCTGAGCTCTACATTCTATCCAGTCACCTCTGCGTAGCCCTCCATCAATACACACTGTTTTGATCAGTATTGCTTCCTTTAATCTTAAGTTCTGAAGTAAACAGTTCTTGTCTTTGTTGGCCTCGTTAGGTAGTCTGCTCCTGAACTCACAAACCTATCAGGATCACAGGTGTGATGCTTATTCCTTCCATTTCGTTACTTTTCAAAATTGTTCTAATTATTCTAGTTCCCGTTCTTCCCATATAAATTTCAAAATCACTTATCTATATCTGTAAAAAAAAAAAAAAAAGATCACATTTTGTTGAGTGTTATGATACATTCATGAGTCAATTTGAGAAATGCCTGCCTTGGGCTATTGAGTCTTCCAGCCTAGGAACACTGTATGTCTTTGATTCTGTTCATAAGATTATGATAAATTGTAATTTTTTAATAAAGAGAAAAGCCGTATGAAAGATGGCCTGAACTCAGGGGTGGAGCAAGAAAGTGCCCTATAATAGCTAGTTTTCAGTCTCAAGGGCATAGTACCTGCTACAAACACGGGTTGACTGAGATTGTGTGCCCCTTCTCCTCTCTGAACTGTAGCCACTAAAGCCAGCCTCTTTTTTGTCCAAACTGTTTTCTAGGCAGATACTAGATGACTTGCCACCCCATGGTGCGCTGCTGAGATCTGCTGCCATTGGCTTCACAGCTCTGCTGACGTGTGATTCCTGCACAGACAGGAGAATTCTCTGCAGCCCTAGAAACAATGCACTCAGGAGCCTAAGCCAGTGTTCTCATCGCTCCTCATTCTCTTTTGCTGGTTCCTTGTATTTCCAGGAAAAGAATGGGACAGTGCTGAGTTTCTGGGCACATTTTGGTAAAAGAAGACCATGAAATAGGATGGAGATTGTGGGTAAATATAAAACGCACACTCAGGGGGTAGGGGGAGGCAACAAAAGCTGAGGATGAGCAACCAATCTGTTCTGAATTCACTTTTGATCCCAGGTCACTTTTGATCATCTAACAGGTCAGGTAGGTGGCTTATGCAGGATCTGGGTAAGCCCCATGAAACAGCACAAGTTATAAGCAACAGATAGATCTGGATGGTCCCTTAGAAGCCCGTGTGAAGGGCCCGTAGTGACTAGAATGGAGAACCATGATTGCCTCTGAATAATTCTGTAATGATATGGCAGAGTAATTTCTCTTATTTAGGATGGTTCTACTAAAATTATGATTTGTAGATTTACTGTTTATATAACAGGGCCAATTTTCAAAAATTTGTGTAGAATGTCTGGTAATAAAAAAAATATATTTCAAAGCCCTTTTTAATCATACCTAACTCACCAACAAGATTCAGCTTCCTTACCAATCCTGCTCTGCACACCAATGCCACGTGACCCACACAGACTGCACACATTTCATGGAGGGCTGAGATGCTCAGACCTCCACTGTTTAAAGGAAGCTGGTCACCTTGTGAATCCAGACACAGGAGGGGCATGGTGTGTGATCACTCCCATTCTAGCAGTCTGGAACTGGAATATTAAAAACCTACCAACCCCTGAGACTCCTGGGGTAAAGAAGTTGATCTGCAGAGAAAGAAAAACGTATCATTGTTGAAGTAACTTAAAGACTTCTCAGCAGTAGACAACAAGATACACAAACCTGACGAGATTTTTACTAGATTAAGAAAAGAAAAGATGAAATACTAAAATTAATGAAAGAAGAAGGGTCTATCAGAACCAATCTTACAAAAATAAAAAGAATTATACAGGATTTTTACAAGGAAATGGATACCAAAAATTGGCTAATGTAGGTGAATTGTACCTGTTACTAAAACAAAAAACAGAAAACAAAACAACAACAACAATAAAAACCCCAACCAACCAAAACGAGGTAAACTGGGCAGGCGGAGGACTCGGTGATTAGGAGAGCATCTGCTCTGCTGCAGAGGAGCTGGGCTGGCTCCGAACTGCCTGCAGCTCCAGTGTCGGGGATCTGAGGCCCTCTTGTGGTGTCTGAGGGCTCCTGCATGCATGTGACACAGACACACACAGGGAAAACACACATAAATAAATAAACCTTTTTAAAGAAAGGCATAAACTACCAAAACGGTACAAGAAGCTGAAGAAAATAAAAGCAGACCTACATGAAGTGAAAATATTAAATGAGTAATTTTAAAACTCCAACAAAGAAAAACAGGTCCAGATGATGTCGCTGGTGGATTCTCCCAAATACTTAAAGCGGAATGAACACCAATCAGTCATTACCTTCCCAAAACAGAAGAGAACACATGATTTGAACTTGTCCTAATGAATCCAGTATTACCCTGATGCCAGAGCTAGCATCTTGGTGGGAGACTGGAAGCCTCTTCCTTTAGAATAGAAGACAAGTGTGTCGGTTCCTATGCTTTCCACTTAGCATAGTGAGGTAAACAAGAGAATGTATAGACAAAAAGCATTCGGATTGGAGAAGAGAAAGTTGCAGATACATAATTTCATATACAGAAAATCCAAATCACCAAAAAGGTATTAGAACTAATAAATACAGATAAGGTTATAGAACACAGGGTTATATAGACGTCTGCATTTCTATATGCTTGTAACAAAAAAATCCAGGTGAGGGAGGGAAGGAGAGAGAGAGAGAGAGAGAGAGAGAGAGAGAGAGAGAGAGAGAGAGAGTTAAGTCCAGGCATGGTGGGATAAGGCTTTAATTCCAGCACTCAAGGCCGAGACAGGCACCAGATCTCTGAGTTCAAGCCAGCCAAGGCTACATAGTGAGACCCTATCTCAAAAAAAAAAAGTAGCAACAAATTTAATAAAGAAAAAAGTGTAAGATGCGCTGAAAACTGCAAAACAATGTTGCAAAGCTTAGATCTAAATAAACAGAAAGGCATCGCATGCTCATGGGTTGGAGATTTAACGTCGCTCCAGTGGCGATAGCCCCCACAGTCACCTAACAATCCAGTGCAGTCATTCCTCCCAGTTTAAGTTATTGCAACAACGAAAACATTGTGGTGCTGGTATAAGGACAGACAGGTTGATCAGAACTCAGAATACAGGGATAAATCCTTAACCTCATGATCAAATGATGTACAACAGAGGTGCCAAGAGTTTAGTGTAAGAAGCGTGTGTTCAGCAAATGACACCAGAGAAACTGGGCCTCTACATGAAAAAAACAAATTGGGGCCCTTCCTTCAAATTATATACAAAAATGAAGTAAAAACAAAGCACCTCTGTTGACCTCTGGCCTCCACACACATGCACATGTGCCCTCAAGTACAACACATATGCAAACACACACACACACACACACACAGTGCTCAGAAACATAAGCATCATTATTGGTCACAGCAGCTCAAAAATGCAAACTAAATCTTTACCTGGACAAACAAAATATCCATGACAATGCAACGAAGAAATGATTTATGCTACAACCCAGAAAACACTGAAGTCATCTTAAGTGAAAGAAACCACAAAAATACCACACATTTCATGATCCCATTTATATGAAATGTTCAGAATGGACAAACCTATAGAGATATAAAAAGGAGGCTGCGAAGCAGATGGGGAGCCTCCAGGGGTTCTTTGTGGGGTGCTGAAACTGCCCTGAAGTGGGGTTCTGCCCTTGCCAGCAGGAAGCCCCGGGTTCCAGCCCCAGCACTGCGTGTAACCAGGCGTGATGGTGTAGCCTGGGATTCTAGCAACTGGTGGTGGCTGCCTGAGGAGCGGAAGTTCAAGGTCATCATAATGAGTTCAAGGTCGGCCTGGGTTCCATAAGACTCTGTCTCAAGATGATTAATGATCATAATAAACGTAAATAATTTAAACCAGCTAGGAGGTAGAAAACGCTCCACAAAAGTTCCTTGACAAGAATACTTAAACTGCCTTTCATTTTAGATAAGGTGAAAATATAAAGACTGCAGTTCGACTTCGTTAACATAGCTGCTGTTTGCTGCTGTGAGGTGGTTCCATCTTCACGGTTCCCATGTGTTTCCTGCTTATCTCCTTCACTGTGGTGCCCTCTGCTGCTGGATGCTGGTGGAGGCTACTCCCAAACCCCTCTGCCTTTGGAAAACAAGGTACAGAGACATTCAAATTAACTTAAAAGCCCCATGTTAATTTAGGAGAAATGTACGATTCACATTTCTTAAAAATATCTGTCCAAGGCTGGGCAGTGGTGGCACATGCCTTTAATCCCAGCATTTGGGGTGCGGAAAGCAGGGGATCTCTGAGTTCACAGCCAGCCTGGTCTGCAGAGCCAGTTCCAGGACATCCAGGGCTGCACAGAGAAACCTTGTCCCCACCCCCCAAGAAAAATCTATATGTGTGTGTGTGTGTGTCCAAGAAAGAACTAATCTAAAGCGCACAGCTTTCTAACATGCTTTGCAGAATCAGCACCCAGGAGTCATGAGCTGAGGCACTAGGTATACACACAGGACTGAGGGGCCGCGTGTGTATACACGACATATCCACGTCCAACACAGACCTACCAGAAACCAGCCCTGTCCAAAGAGGCAGCACCAGCGCCCAACGCATGCTGGGCCAAATGATGATGCTCTACACGCTGTGGTCCTGTGCTATTGTGCAAAGGCCATCGGCGGCACTTGCCCACCATGGGTATCACTGTGGAACTTGTGGGAGAGACACCATTGATGCCCCGCTTCCCACCCTCAATAAACTCATTCACACCGGGGGAAAATCAACGATGAAATTAGAGTATGTTAGAATCTCCTCAGAGCGGGGAGACAGGCAAAGGAAGCGGAGCTTACCCTGGGCTTGAACAGACTGCGGAGGAGGAGGGCAGTCTACATGAAGAACCGGGAACACAGCACTGCTCAGGTGTGGTCAAGGAAAAGGCTCATGGCCATGGAGGCTGCCAGACACTCTCAGCAAGCAGCAGCCATGCTGGGGCAGGGGTGTTCTCTTTCCCTCACGCTCCTCTTAGGCTTCACTTCAGTCCCAGTGTTGTGTGACCTCCTGCGCTCACCCCTCTGACCCCGGCTGCTGCTGCTCTTCCAACCGACAGCCTCATTTTGCTAGGAGCTGACACGAAACTAAGAAGTGTACTCTGCCTGAGTCTCACAAGCACAGATATCCAACTGACGGAGTGAAATACCGACAGCAACAGAAAAGAAAACCAATGAAGTCAATGCCAGACCATTGCAGAGAGCACTTTAGGCTGTCCCAATCCTTAGGGTTCCACTGTTTCCCCCTAAAACGTGCAAACTGACGACCAGGGAAATGCTGAAGCTTCCACGATACAGACCTAGCAAGGAGAACAAAAGCTTAGGAGCCTGAGTCTGAGCCTGAGGCCATGAAGCCTCCCTGCCCCCAACAGTGGAGCCACCACAGGAGACAGGCAACAAAAGCCACATGAGAATCTGGCAGCCACACAGACATGCTGACATGTCCCTTCTTACCCGAGAGAGGAAGGAGGAATTCTGACTAGGTCAAAAGCAGGCCTCACCAAGGAGCTAGTTGGTAAACAGTGGGCCTTTCACAGAGAGGAGCGAAGAACCTGACCGTGTTCACAGGAGTATTTGGGGAGTGATTTCCCCTTTCAGCCTTTCCCACCCGGTTAGATTGCTTCCGGGGGCTTTCCTGGTAGGAACCAGTTATGTCTGAGGCCCAGCTATAATCTGTGTTGTAGGAGTCTGGGGGAGTCGGTGGCTAGAGAGTCCCAGTGCCAGTGGTAACTCATTAAGTTACTTAGAGTTGGATCCAGTGTTTGGCAGGCATCAGAGGAGGTACCAGCCAAGACGTCATAGATGTGGGGCCTTGGCTGGGCACAGCAGCGACCCTTGCCTTTACTTCCAGCAGCCCTTCATTCCCATCCTGACCACTTTCTGCCATCAGTCACATCCAGCCTCTCTTTCCTGCCCAAAGCGACAGGAGGCTAGTGCCAAGCTAGAGACCTAAGAGACCTAACAAAGAATGGAAAGGGTGACATGCCAACCTAACCCAAATAGCCACCCTGTAATATATAAGGTTAGATATGGAAATGAACCCAGAGCCTAGAACCATATAGGAAGTCAGAAGTAAGGGCACAGTTATTTAAGAGGAAGAGGCCTGGAGTCAGGAATAATTGCAGACCCACACTGCTAACCAGAGAAAGGGTCACACTCTGATCCCTGGTTGCCCACATCTGTCAGGAACATAGCAGAGTAACCTGGCCCTAAGCCACTCACTGGGCTGGGGGTCATCACTCCAGCTGGAACACTTTTGCTCTGAGATTCCACTTCTGACATTGTTCTTACCAGGTCCCTGCAGTCTGCAAGTGATAAGGCACTCACAGGCCACCATCCTTTTGGACCTAGGAGACTGAGATCCACATCTGGGAAGAAATCAAGGCTTGAAGGCTTGGGGACAATACTGTGCTGGGACAAATCCCCATGGAAGGGAAATATGAAAGGCATCGTTACAATTGAAGTCTCTATTTTTCAAAGTAATAATTGCTCAACCATTTTTTGAAGAGTAAATATGTTGCCCACCCCTTAAACTGCTCAATACATTTAATATGTATCACCGAACATGTGCAAGGATTGTACTAAATTGCTTTACAAACACCAATTATTGCAATCAGCATCTTGTTTTCTAGTTCTAAATTCAAAGGCAAACTATTAACACCAGACAGCTACTCTTGCTATTATCACACATCCTAACAAAACCACATTTCCAGATGGACTGCCAAAATTAGTCAAGTAACTCCTAAGAAACATCACCAAGATTGACATGCCAGAAATTCATAGAAATGAAGATGATATTTAAATAGAGGACACATACACCCAAATACACCTTTTCTAGGGAAATATAAGTAGCTTTGTTTACAGTATGGCTCAGTGAGGCCATTCTGAGAAACAGTAGGACAGCTGGGCTGTTAGCCTGTCAGCATACTGATTAGACCTCAGAGTCACTGGAACACACTTAGGATTTGTGTGTGATGGCGGGTGGGAGGGATGTGTGTGTGTGTGTGTGTGTGTGTGTGTGTGTGTGTGTGAAAGAGAGAGAGGGAGAAGGAGAGAGAGAGAGAGAGAGAGAGAGAGAGAGAGAGAGAGAGAGAGAGAGAGAGAGAGAGAGAAAGCTGGGCCTGACTGGAGAAGCCTGTTAATAAATGAAGCAGAATATTTAAACCCAGACAAGGCGTGAGTAATAGGAATTTGTTAAGGGGGACAGACATCCCTGTGACGACAGAGCTAGTTGTCCTTTTGGCTGCTCTGTCCACTCTATTAGAATAAAGGAGACTGGTATTTAGAAATGCGTGAATATCCGGCCGTCACATAACGGGAGCTGGACCCACTGTAAGCTGCCTGCAGACACGGTTATCACGCTGAGCTTCTGTGGACCAGCACCAGGCTCTTCATTTGGAACTGGACTACTCAAGGCATGACAAAGGGGCCTGTGGGTCAAAACAGATGTGGGCTCCAGCCCAGGAAGGAATCAGACTGTCCGTGACAAAACGGAGGTGACCCAGAACTCATCTGTTGGTAGGTGGGGAACACAACAAGTCCCTTCCAGAAGAAAATGCAATCTCTTTCACCAAATGGCACCCCTTAAATATACACTCTTGGAAAAGAAAATGTTACTTATCTCTGGCTAGTCTTAAAATAAAAATCTTTACTAGCAATAAGCAAGTAGAGGCTGTCCACAGGCAGACTCACAGACACACACCCTAGCCAAGGCCACAACCTGAAGCCAGAGGACTCTGTGCATCTGAGGCCTGACAGACAAATGGCTTCCTGAGGACTCTTCCTGAGGACTCTTCCTGAGGACTCTTCCTGAGGACTCTTCCTGAGGACTTCTGAACTCTACGAAGAGGTGGTTCTGAAAAATATCGAACAAGGCAAAGTACACACTGCTTTGGCTCTGCCCACTGTGTAGATTTAATTGACTTCTAGACTGGTCTAACACTGTCTTTTCCTGCACACAAAGAACATTCCTTACATGGATGGTGTGACCAGCTTCCATCTGAGGAGTCATGCAAGGCACTTGGCTAAGCACCCAGAAAAGCTCTGGGTGTGGGACCCCTCAGCAACCGCACCTGACCTCTAAGCTCTCCATTAGTATTAGGCCAAATGAGGCCATTGTCATCTCTAAGTATGTAAGAAACCCATGGCATGCTAACACACTCATTCAAAGAAACATCAAGAATTGTTTAAAGAAGGAATTCACGATGGCTTTGTGTCTGATTTAGTAGCAGAGAACATGTTTGGCTCCCTCATGTGCTTCTTAACTTTTTATAATTTATTATATTTTTCCAAATGTAAAACATTCCTCTTTCACGATGCTCAGCGTTTCCCTTCCTCCCCTAAGCCTGGGAAGATAAACGCTCTATCCTTAGGTTCAAATTCACTTGTAACTCGCTCAGGCACAGATCCCTGGGTGGCGCGCCCCTGACCACCCACCAGAGGGCGCTCTGGAACCTTCCATCCCGCTGCTAGCTCATGCTGACCTATCCTCCAGCCAACTCTCGATGGGAACCCGTCTTGAAACATCCATCAGAAAGTCTCATGATGGATGATAGTCGCCCCCACAATCGCAAATACCTCCTAAAATGTCCTTCCCTTCTCCACCCCTATAAATCTCTTACCTTTCTTCCTCTGCACTGTTGCTAATTCCCTGTAATTGTGTAAGAAACAATGGACCAGACGCTCACATTTTTGGAGGTTACTCCCAGTCTACACCGACCTGAAAAAAAAAATCCTTTGGGCTCTCCTCCCAGGCTCTGGTACCTGTTCTGAGCGAGGCGTTTCCTGTTTCTGTTTTCCTGTAACACTGTGTTGTGCATTGTGCATTGGCCTGGAATAAGGCTGTGCCCTCAGATAAGGCTGGCCTTCTGAGCCACCACAGACACCACCTAGCCGGTTGCCTGGATCCAGATTCCGCAGGCCGCAGCCCTTATCATCAGACCTGACGACAGGACTGGACCAATCCTCGGGGGTTAAGGAAGTGGTAAGGACACCCAAGGTGTCCAGTTATATCAGGCCATCTGGTTGGTGATAGCAGGACCTGATCACCTTTTAGAAATGTTTACAGTTGCCAAAGTTAGGCCAGTCAGGACCTCACAGAAGTTCCTGTCTAGAGTCTGATAGGAAAGGGGGGCGTGTGGTATGAATGTGCATGTAGCTCCACAGTCCAGAGACTGATCAGGGATCCCCTAAAACTGCCTACTGCTGAGGAGTCCGAATCCCTGCCAGTGAGCAGCCAGACAGGCCCTGCGATTTGTGTCCTGGACAGTGACTGTCCGTGGGTCCTTGTCCCTGTTCTGACTCAAGCGCAGCTGGATGTACACAGGACCCCTCCCCCACTCCAGAACACACTGCCCTTGTCTGTATAGTCAAACATTGCAAGAAAGGAAATTCAGGTTAGAGTGTTGGGATGTCTCCAGGAAAGGAGACAGCTCCACGAATTGGGATGGCTGACTTTTGAGGTAGAATGGTCTCCAGAGAGATCTGTTGATTTGCCAAGATCAGGCAGTACACTGGGTGATGACTGGGGAACTGGCCACCCAGAACAGTTTCTGGATAGAGAATCTTGGCTGCAGGTTATATTACCTCAGCTCCTTTAGATACAGAAACAGTGCAGCATCCTCCTGGCTGAGACCCCACTGGTCCTCCAGTGAGACCCAGATGAACTGGCTGCTGCTCCTGCACCCGACAACTCCACCCAAACCAGAGGCCTTTCATCAGAAAGTTCACAGCCCTTTATATCTCCCACAAGGCCTGAGGGGCTGAACCCACAGGAAGGCACCTCTATTCTGTCCAGAGGCAACAGCCTCTCCTGCGGCTGCCACCCCATAAGACCAGGAGCCCCAACATGTGGACAAGATGCAAGTGTCCACGAAGGCTGGCCCCCAACATGTGGACAAGGTGCAAGTGTCCACGAAGGCTGGCCTATTTTTCATCGCCAACCTTTCTCCAACACCAGCCTGCTCAATTAGAAGAATCATATTCTGTTTTTCTCAGAAAAACCTCAGGCAATGATAGCTAGACTTTATCTTCCTGTCTGGGGCAACTGCTGCTGGTTCCTCCTGACTGTCGCAACACAAGAGAGCATAATGACTGATGCCCCAGCATGGTTGATGGGACATGTCCTGGCAGGGTAATTAAACACAGAGGCGCCTGGGTGAGGACAGCCCTCCCCGAAGACGATCCCCGATAGGACCCAAGCTCTGATGGTGGCAGCGCCAACTCAGAGAGAGATTGACGGGCTCCCCTAAAAGGACTAAGGCAAGGGTGGGACCAAGAAATCACAGAGTCCCTCCAGAGGCCGGAAGGGAGCCCATCTGACTTCTATGTGTACTCCATTTGATCCCGAGACCCCAGAGATCCAACAGCTGGTGAGTGCTGCTTTCATAGGCCAGGCACAAGGGGACGGATTCAGAACACTAAAAGCCAGAAGCGTTCCTAGGAATGAGCAGTACCCGTTAGGTGATGGGGTGTTCATAAATACAAAGAGAAGTAGCGCAATCTTGCGGCAGCCAGGTTCAGGTCCTGAGACCGGGAAGGGCGTCAGCACAAAGAAGAAAGTGTCTCACCACCAGGTGAGTTTCACACGAGTGGCCGGCCCCAAATAGCTCAAGTGTTTGTTTTTACTTTTACTTTAAAAACAAGCATGTTTTTCCTGCCCTCCAGGGTTAACCTCCAGCAAAAACAAATAGGTTTTTCCCCTCCAAACTTTTACATCAAAACTACTTTTTTTAAAAAATTATGTATTTATTTATTTATTTTTGGTTTTTCAAGACAGGGTTTCTCTGTGTAGCTTTTTGGAGCCTGTCCTGGACTCACTCTGTAAACCAGGCTGGCCTCGAACTCACAGAGCTCCATCTGCCTCTGCCTCTGCCTCCCTAGTGCTGGGATTAAAGACATGCGCCACCACCGCCCAGCATCAAAACAACTTTTAAACCAAAATCAACACTCAGCATTTTGTTGGCTTGGCTAAATATACAGCCAAGGACATCCTGCCCTTACAAAGCTAGAAAGCGACAAGCATAGGCGCACATTCTCAAGACCAACAATAGCATTCAAAACTTAACACAGCGTATGTACAGAAATCGGGGTGATTTGCCATAGCTGCTTGTATACAGTTAGCCTGTATTTCTCCAACTGTCCCCTGTCCTAGAAAAGGGTCCTGCACTCCCAAGCCTCTCTATAAAGAGCGAACTTTGACAAGGTACTCTTTACATCTTAGTGGTCTCCCCGGAATTAGGAGACATAGTTAATGTGCCCTCTGCTGCTTCCTTACATGTGCTAATTAACTTTCATTGCCTCTGATCCTGTCAGCACTGAATCAAAAAGTTCCCATGGTCTGGGGTGACAGCTGGTATTTCCAGACAAGAAACCTTAGAAGCATCAGTTCCCATAGAATTTTAGAGGAAAATATTTTTTTAAAAAACTGGGTTTCCAGAAATGGTTACATCTGTCCCATGTGTGACTGACACAGTGAAACTAAAAATTGCCAAGAGAATCGTCAGCAGGCTGCGTGGTCCCAGCAGCACTCCGCGCCATCCCGAGGTCCAGGGGTTCTTACCGAGTGAGAGACCATCTCCACCGCCCTGCTCAATTGGAAGAATCATATTCTGTCTTTCTCAGAAAAACCTCAGGCAATGATAGCTAGACTTTATCTTCCTGTCTGGGGCAACTGCTGCTGGTTCCTCCTGGAACGGCTTATCCTGCCATTGGACAAGCGTTCATATACAGATCTTAAACTAGGCCACACAGCTCCCAACAGAGAAGAGCCGACAATAGTGTGAAACAGAAGGCACCCCTCCTGTCCTTAGCAGTCCTGGCTGTGGCCAGGGCTGTGCTAACCAGCCCTATCTGAGCCCAGGCTGGAGCGGATGAGCAAAGCCCAAGTCCTCGGCCTTTTACAGAAGGACGAATGTGCTTACTGCAAGGAAGTCGGACACTGCAAAGGCAAATGCTCTGATAAGCCTGTGGGATAAAGCTAAGGACTACAGGCCAGAGTAGGAGCATGTTTCCTCCAGGCTGAGTCCTCTGTGGTCAGAGTTATGGGGCTGGCCAGAATAAACCCATAAACTCTGACAGGTTGAATACGCGTGCACCCACACCCACACACCCACGCGTGGGCATGTATGTATATATTGGAACTTATACCCCCGTACTTCACTCCTGTGGGGTCCACCTGTCTAGATCTAAAGAATGTCTTCTTCTGCACTCTCCTGTGAGTTGGTCCACTTTCACCTTTGATTGGGAAGATGCCATCATTGGCTGGAAGGACTGAATGCCCCAGGAGTTCAGAAGCTGCCACCACAGCATTCAGAGAAGCCTGGCAGATGATAAGGAACGTCTCCCATGTGTGGAGTAAAATGTCCACTCCTGCAGTGTATGGGTGATCTGCTCCAACAAGGCAGCCTTGAAGGAATGCTGTCAGGGAACAGAGACGTCACCCCAGAGGGATGGATACAGGGCACCCCCTAAGAATGCCCAGATCTGCCAAAACAAAAGTTAGGCACTTGGGGTTTCAGATCTCAAAATGACATCAGATCTTGAGGCCAAATGGAAGAAGGCAGTGTGCCCCCGACCCCACTCCTGAAGACTTGAAGTCAGATCTGAGTGTTTCTGGGGGTGGCAGCCCACATTGGCATTCCTAACTACTCACTCACAGTCAAGCCCCTCTTGTAGCCACCAGAGGAGAGCAAAGGAGCCACGTGAGTGGGGGCAGCAGCAGCAGGGGCCTCTCTGACCGTAAAGAGAACTCCAGTAGTGGAAGGCCTATCCTGGTGCTCCCTGATGTAATCCGTGAATTCAGTCTGTTCATGACTAAAAAGGAAGGAGTATCCCTGTCAGTCCTGAGCCAAAACATAGGACTCTAGCCATGGCCGGTGGTCTGTCTGTCTGAACAGTCAAACAGAGTGGCAGCCAGACAGACGGCTGTGCCTGTGGGCCCTGGCCACCACTGAGGTCTTGGCTGAAGAGACAGACAAACTGACAACCAGACAGATTCTGAACAGCAAGGTCTCACATGTAGCCACGGCCTTGGTGGACCGCCAAGGACACCATTGCCTCACCAGTGCGTGCACGAAGTGCTAACAGTTACACCTGTGTGAAAACCCGAGTCCTCCTGGGAGTTGTCAAAACATTAAATTCAGCCCAGCCGGGACTGCAGATGGCGACTGCATTGAAACGATGGCAAAATGTACTTGTGTTACCTGGACTTCACAGACCAGCCTCCCCCTTCTTCCTCACAGACCAGCCACCCCCTTCCTCACAGACCAGCCTCCCCCTTCCTCACAGACCAGCCACCCCCTTCCTCACAGACCAGCCTCCCCCTTCCTCACAGACCAGCCACCCCTTCCTCACAGACCAGCCTCCCCCTTCCTCACAGACCAGCCCCCCCCTTCCTCACAGACCAGCCTCCCCCTTCCTCACAGACCAGCCTCCCCCTTCCTCACAGACCAGCCTCCCCCTTCTCCACAGACCAGCCTCCCCCTTCTCCACAGACCAGCCTCCCCCTTCCTCACAGACCAGCCTCCCCCTTCCTCACAGACCAGCCTCCCCTTCCTCACAGACCAGCCTCCCCTTCCTCACAGACCAGCCTCCCCTTCCTCACAGACCAGCCTCCCCCTTCCTCACAGACCAGCCTCCCCCTTCCTCACAGACCAGCCACCCCCTTCTTCCTCACAGACCAGCCTCCCCCTTCTTCCTCACAGACCAGCCTCCCCCTTCTCCACAGACCAGCCACCCCCTTCTCCACAGACCAGCCTCCCCCTTCTCCACAGACCAGCCTCCCCTTCCTCACAGACCAGCCTCCCCCTTCCTCACAGACCAGCCACCCCCTTCCTCACAGACCAGCCTCCCCCTTCCTCACAGACCAGCCACCCCCTTCCTCACAGACCAGCCTCCCCTTCCTCACAGACCAGCCACCCCTTCTCCACAGACCAGCCTCCCCTTCTCCACAGACCAGCCACCCCCTTCCTCACAGACCAGCCTCCCCCTTCCTCACAGACCAGCCACCCCCTTCTCCACAGACCAGCCTCCCCCTTCTCCACAGACCAGCCACCCCCTTCCTCACAGACCAGCCTCCCCCTTCTCCACAGACCAGCCTCCCCCTTCCTCACAGACCAGCCTCCCCCTTCCTCACAGACCAGCCTCCCCCTTCCTCACAGACCAGCCACCCCCTTCCTCACAGACCAGCCTCCCCTTCCTCACAGACCAGCCACCCCCTTCCTCACAGACCAGCCTCCCCCTTCCTCACAGACCAGCCACCCCCTTCTCCACAGACCAGCCTCCCCCTTCTCCACAGACCAGCCTCCCCTTCCTCACAGACCAGCCTCCCCCTTCTCCACAGACCAGCCTCCCCCTTCTCCACAGACCAGCCTCCCCCTTCCTCACAGACCAGCCTCCCCCTTCCTCACAGACCAGCCTCCCCCTTTCCCACAGACCAGCCTCCCCCTTCTCCACAGACCAGCCTCCCCCTTCCTCACAGACCAGCCACCCCCTTCCTCACAGACCAGCCTCCCCCTTCCTCACAGACCAGCCACCCCCTTCTCCACAACAGACCAGCCTCCCCCTTCCTCACAGACCAGCCTCCCCCTTCTCACAGACCAGCCTCCCCCTTCTCCACAGACCAGCCTCCCCCTTCCTCACAGACCAGCCACCCCCTTCCTCACAGACCAGCCTCCCCCTTCCTCACAGACCAGCCACCCCCTTCTCCACAGACCAGCCTCCCCCTTCCTCACAGACCAGCCTCCCCCTTCCTCACAGACCAGCCTCCCCCTTCCTCACAGACCAGCCTCCCCCTTCTTCCTCACAGACCAGCCTCCCCTTCCTCACAGACCAGCCACCCCCTTCCTCACAGACCAGCCACCCCCTTCCTCACAGACCAGCCTCCCCCTTCCCACAGACCAGCCTCCCCCTTCCTCACAGACCAGCCTCCCCCTTCCCCACAGACCAGCCTCCCCCTTCCTCACAGACCAGCCTCCCCCTTCTCCACAGACCAGCCTCCCCCTTCCCCAGACCTCACTCTACACTGACAGAACTAGCTTCCCATTAGATGGGAAGCATCTGACAGGAGACGAGGCTGCAACAGGAATGTAGATAATAGTCAGGGACCCTCCTGACAGGATGGCCAGCCCAGCAGGCAGAATCGCTGTCCCAAATCAGGGCCCTGGAATTAAGCAAAGGACAGAAGGTGTACTTCCACAGAGCCCCGAGGTATGCCTTCGCCACCCTCCGTATGCACTGGGCCCTCTGTAGAGGAAGAAGACTCCTCATTGCACAAAGAAAGGCTATTAAGAATCAAACTGCAGCTGGGTGGTGATGGCGCACGCCTTTAATCCCAGCACTTGGGAGGCAGAGCCAGGCGGATCTCTGTGAGTTCGAGGCCAGCCTGGGCTACAGAGAGAGATCCAGGGAAGGCACAAAAACTACACAGAGAAACCCTGTCTCAGGAAAAAAGAAGAAGGAGGAGGAGGAGGAGGAGGAGGAGGAGGAGGAGGAGGAGGAGGAGGAGGAGGAGGAGGAGGAGAAGAAGAAGAAGAAGAAGAAGAAGAAGAAGAAGAAGAAGAAGAAGAAGAAGAAGGATCAAACTGCAACTTGGGATGCAGACACAGGTGAATCTCTATGAGTTTGAGGCCAGCCTGATTTACAGAATCAGTTCCAGGACAGGCACAGAGAAATAGTGTCTCAACCACACACATACACCCCACACACAAAGAATCAAACTATAATCCCAAACCTTCTGGGAGAAGTCTGGGATGACCGTTGTCAGCTACTTCGAAGAGCATCAGAAGGGAGATCCTGTAACCAAAGGAAACCAAAGGGACAAGGAAGACAAACAGGCAGTCATGACGATGACTCCTCAGGATCTTCCTGTCATGACGATGACTCCTCAGGATCTTCCTGTCACGATGATGACTCCTCAGGATCTTCCTGTCACGATGATGACTCCTCAGGATCTTCCTGTCATGATGATGACTCCTCAGGATCTTCCTGTCACGATGATGACTCCTCAGAATCTTCCTGTCACGATGACTCCTCAGGATCTTCCTGTCACGATGACTCCTCAGGATCTTCCTGTCATGACGATGACTCCTCAGGATCTTCCTGTCACGACGATGACTCCTCAGGATCTTCCTGTCACAACGATGACTCCTCAGGATCTTCCTGTCACAACGATGACTCCTCAGGATCTTCCTGTCACGACGATGACTCCTCAGGATCTTCCTGTCACGACGATGACTCCTCAGGATCTTCCTGTCACGATGATGACTCCTCAGGATCTTCCTGTCACGATGACTCCTCAGAATCTTCCTGTCACGACGATGACTCCTCAGGATCTTCCTGTCACGACGATGACTCCTCAGGATCTTCCTGTCACGACGATGACTCCTCAGGATCTTCCTGTCATGACGATGACTCCTCAGGATCTTCCTGTCACGACGATGACTCCTCAGGATCTTCCTGTCACGATGACTCCTCAGGATCTTCCTGTCACGATGACTCCTCAGGATCTTCCTGTCACGATGACTCCTCAGGATCTTCCTGTCACGATGATGACTCCTCAGGATCTCCCTGTCACGATGACTCCTCAGGATCTTCCTGTCATGACGATGACTCCTCAGGATCTTCCTGTCACGATGACTCCTCAGGATCTTCCTGTCACGATGATGACTCCTCAGGATCTTCCTGTCATGACGATGACTCCTCAGGATCTTCCTGTCATGATGACTCCTCAGGATCTTCCTGTCACGATGATGACTCCTCAGGATCTTCCTGTCACGACGATGACTCCTCAGGATCTTCCTGTCATGACGATGACTCCTCAGGATCTTCCTGTCATGACTCCTCAGGATCTTCCTGTCACGATGACTCCTCAGGATCTTCCTGTCATGATGATGACTCCTCAGGATCTTCCTGTCACGATGACTCCTCAGGATCTTCCTGTCACGATGACTCCTCAGGATCTTCCTGTCACGATGATGACTCCTCAGGATCTTCCTGTCATGACGATGACTCCTCAGGATCTTCCTGTCATGACGATGACTCCTCAGGATCTTCCTGTCACGATGACTCCTCAGGATCTTCCTGTCACGATGACTCCTCAGGATCTTCCTGGCAAAATTTTAATGGTTTCAACCTTACTCAAGTGTCCAAATTATACCAAGGAGGAAGAAAACTGGATAAAAGAGACAGGGTACCAAGAGCTCAGATAGATAGTGACATTTTTCTGATACACACCCCTTCATCCCAGGCCTTTTGGCCTATCCCAGGCTCATCAATAGCATGAGAACACACATATGGGAAAACAGCAATATTAGTAAACCAGTGTTACTACATGGCCAGATGTGGCAAGCCACAGAAATGTGAAATAGAAGCTCAGCTGTACATTATAAGCTATACCTTGACCAGACCAAGGGTCAGTCAAATGCAAAGCCATTTAGCAGGGACTATTGGTGTTACACAGCTTTAATATTCAATTGTGCCTTGCTATGAATTCCTTGTGCTCATAATTCTTCTAAAATGTGTATGTGTGTGAACTCCATTTCAAATTACTTGGATAAAGTCACATAGACAGAACCTTCTGCCTCTGAGCTCCTGGCTCCTCTTTCACATTTGTTTTGGGTATCTGCCTTTTGCAAATACCCTCCCTAAGCTACTTCCTAAGGTAGGGCCAACCCCAAACAAAGCTTTGAAAGACAAGCGAGGAACAGACAGCTACCAGACCACCTGCCAGACGCCTGAAGGCCCCTCGAACTAAGGTAAAACATCCTTTCAGAGACAGTCTGTCCCCCAGGCCAAGTGCCTGTCCCCTAGATGCACAGCTTTGTTTCTTGTGCAGATCAAGTTCAGGTCTTCCCCTCTTCCTCACTGCCCCAGAGCAACTTCTTAGGTCGAAGGGGTTTCCCCCCACCAGGCACTCTAAGCTCTGATGCAGACTGACCGGCTGTCAGTGCTCCTCCCCCACCCTGTCAGGAAACTGGCAGCAGAGGAAAATATCAACCATTTTAACTCTTAGTGACCTCAGATTTTCCCTCCCCATCACCTGTAAGTTTGTGGTTGAACACATTTGTGATAGATTTGTAATGCCTTCACCTAACAACGGTAAGGATATATTTTGTGCCAGAGCACATAAATTCATTTTCTGATTTATCCCAACTGCTATCTGACTCCACTCTTGTTTTCTCCCCTCTTTGGGTTGCAAATAAAGTTGCCAGGAAGCTTCAGGTGGGGACCTTGCAATCTCATGCTGTATACTAAACATGAGGTGTTGCTGCTTGGGAAAAGACATAGACCAGTCCTGAGAGAATGAGGATTGGATTGAATGGAGGGAGTTGAACTGAGAGGGTTGAATTGGTGGCTGAATGATGGTGGCAGACAAATAAATGAATTGGACAAAAGAGTTTTGTGCATCTGGATTTATTCCCTCACTGATGGTAGCATCCCTTCTGGGCCTCTGGAATAGTGGCGTACTAAGGCTGGACCTTTATTATTAAACAAAATCCAGACTCGCACACTTTGCAGAAATAGAACCTAGAGATGCTCATCACAGTGCTGAAAAGAGGCCTCACTGCTACCAGGAAAACAGAGGACAAGACAAAGCTCATCTGAAGTCCTGGATGTAGCTGGAGAATTTTATCTCTGGGTCCCACCAAGCTCCAGCAGTCTGACAGCCCACGGCTCTGGGAGCCATCAACTCTCAGAAATAGTGGGTCTATGCTTCTATCAAAGCAGCGTGTAACCCAGAAACCTCTTTTTGTTTTGTACTAGCAAAGGCTAAATCCACCACACAGCTTAATGTGCCACTTGGAGAGGCCTCATTCCCGCCATACTGCGTGCATGCCAGGAACCTGCTATAGTAGATAGTAGCTCAAACACGCAACCTGCCACTAGCTTGAAAGAGATAACTAGGAACTGTTTTTAGCTCCGTTTTAGAATCTTTTTACTCAGGTTTTAGGTGGAAACTCTTGCCAACACGTTGGGCGCCATTTGTAGCTAGAGAATTTTCTCTCTGGGTCCTGCCAAGCTCCAGCAGTCCAACAGCCCATGGCATCTTCACATGCCTCTTGTCATGGCAGTGGCTGGCAGTGTCTCCTCCTCAGGCTTCCACTTCCCAGAATTCTCTCAATTCTCCTCTCTGTTAGTCCCACCTATACTTCCTGCCTGGCCACTGGCCAATCAGTGTTTTATTTATTGACCAATCAAAGCAGTTTGACATACAGACCATCCCACAGCACCTGGAAATGGATTTTACTGTAGGTACACACTTCTCAGCCCATCAGAGCTGAGGAAGCAGGGTAAATGACTGTGTCCCATCAGGCATGAACGACCATGGGGCGTGGTTGGAATTCCTATCAATGCCTTCATAAGTCGGGTCATAAAATGGACCAGACTTCATGGCTGAGCTTACTCAAGAACTGGTGAGAACCCTACCAATTAGGTGGTACTTCCACCTGGCCTATTAACCACAGAGTTCAGGGAAAGCTGAATGCAAGACCCAAACCCTAAAGCCAGCCTTAAGCAAACCTGTCAGGGAGCCTGATGACTCTGGGTCTCTGTGATGCCTATGGGTACACCAAGGTGAGATGTTCCCCATAGCCAGAGTCAAACTCTCACCCTCTGAGATTCTGTTTCATAGACAGAACCCTCCTCCTCATAAAGGTCACCAGAGACAGAAGGGAGATGCAAAATCTGAAAATCTACACTCAGTTATAACTCCTAGCCACTATCATAGCCCAATCACACCAATAGATTCTAGAGAGAATCCCTATGCCCTTAACAATCTGGTGTACCCATGCAGACCAGGAGATTTTGTATAGGTAAAGACTTTTGTACAAGGCACCCCTCAAACCCAGGTGGAAAGATTTCTCCTCTGTGCTTCTAACCATTTCTACAACTTTGAAAGCTACAGGTATAGATGCCTGGATCCATAATTCCCGAGGGAAGATTGCTGCTCCACCTGAATGACCAGGCAGGTAGATTGTGGTGGAGATCCTGAGAGCCCCCTTAAGCTCATGGCCCTGCTTTGGCCACACCAGAAGCTGGTCAGTCTATGCATGGATGAATCTATAGCCTTGCCCCAGTCACAAACCGAGGAGCTTACTGGTCTACCCATGGCAGAAGCTTGAAGTGGGAGAGAAGCCTGTTAGCATTGCTTTAGCTTTCCTGGGGAGGATTCTTTGCCAGCATTTAGTGTGGCGGTAGTCTGTTTGCAGGAACTGTGGGCTTCACTGAGTCCTAATTTCAATGTAAATAGCTCTTAGATGTCTGATGACATTCCTAGCATCTGGATTGGTAGAAACTAGTCGACTGCTAAGTTAATAGGTTTTAAAAGGTTTTTACCTATTAGTCAAAGGATGTTAGTTCTGATGGAGAGGTGGGCAGGGAATTCAGGGGCTAAACCGAGCCCAAGATAAGGACCTGCAGAATTCCAACGTCTCCACATCACTGTAATTTTAATCAGTCAATCTGTTTTTGCACACAGCTTCTTTCCAGGAATTCTCATTCACACATTATATTGCTTTGGTTTTTTGTTTGTTTTGTTTTGCTTTGCTTGTTTTTTTTGTTTTTTGAGACAGGGTTTCTCTGTGTAGTTTTGGTGCCTGCCCTGGATCTCGCTCTGTAGACCAGGCTGGCCTCAAACTCAGAGATCCACCTGGTTCTGCCTCCCGAGTGCTGATATTAAAGACATGCACCACCACCTCCGGGCTATATTCCCTTTTTATGTATATAAAAAAACTGTCATTTAAAAAATATTATCATCTTTAAATTGAGTGATTTGTAAACATATGCAAGACTTGCACTGTGCCATTCCTAACAACTTGGCTGGCATCTGTGGGATTCTCGAGTAAAACCAGAAATGTATTCACTTTCACCACATCCATACCAGTCACCTGGCAGCCGTGAGGCCTACTGTCACAGTCATGAGCTGGCATGGGACAATGTTTCACATCAAATGCTAGGACTGTGTAAGTCGGACTCTCAGCCTCTCCACATCCAAACACAAACTGTATCGAAGAATCCACATCTTCTATGAAGCCATCTTCCCATGTAGCTAGTGCCTATGTCCAAAGATCTCATATGCATCATGGGTTTTGCTATTAACACAAACGCCTATGCACTTATTGCCGTGCTTTGTAACTCCTGGACCAAACTGACAATTCACCCTTTATCCAGTTCATTTCCTCTAATGCCATCCTTCCTCTTCCCACCTGTGCTGCTTAGTTTATGTCAACGTGACATAAAGGAGAGTCACCTCGGAAGAGGGACCCTCACTTGAGGAATTGCCTTCACCAGATTGGCGTGACTGATACCGGCGGGCCCAGCCCATTGCGGCAGGGCCAGTCCTGGACAGGTGGTTGGTTGTGTTAGAACGAAGGTTGAGCAAGCCATGGGGAGCAGCGTTCTTCCCTGGCCGCTGCTTTGGTCCCTGCCTTGGCTTCCCTCCATGATGGATGCTACTGGAGAGTTGTAAGATGAAATGAACCCGGTCCTCCTCCAGCTGACTTTAGTCAGTGCTCTATTGCAGCAACAGAGAAACAAATCTGAGCATGACTTTATTTTGCTCAATATCAATATTGTATACCATGTAACGATTTCTACCCATGGGGTTGAAAACCTAATAATCTTTTGAGAGGACCCATTTCTTTTTATTTTGAAGTTAATTCACACAATTAAGGGTCTGCAACTTTGGCCTTCGTTTCATGCCATTCTTTTATTTTTTAACTGTCTATTCATCCATCCACCTCTCTATCTGTGTGGGTTCACATGTGGAGATCAGGGAATGACTGGGAGTTAGTTCTCTCCTGCCACCATGTGGCTGAGGGGATTGAACTGTTTGAATTCCTGTCCTGGGTTCCTTCAGTGATGGACTGTGTAAGCCAAGTAAACTCTTCCTTCCCCAACCTGCTTTTTGATCATGGTGTTTCATTGTAGCAACAGAAACCCAATTAAAGCATTCTAGTCACTCGCTGCCTATCCTGGTCAGTCCTGGGATGACTGCACACTCAGAAGAGCTGGCACGGTCTACCTCCCATTCTCCCGCATTGATTCTGCTGAACACGCCAAGCTCATCTCTGCCCCTGAGTCTGTCTGCCAGGAATGCCATGCCCATGACTGGATCCTTTATGTGCTCACATCTTAGCTCGAGTGTTAAGCTCAGATTTGAAATGGCCCTCCCCCCACTTACCTCTCACCACTCAGCTGTAGTTACTTCCTGGTGTACATCACCCCTGACAGTCCCTGGCTTCCTATATCATTGTTGTGTGGAAGATTCCTCTTAGATTAAAACCTTCCAACCTGTAGGAACTTAAGACACAGGATGTTGAAAGGAGATGAAACAGGATGTTCTAAGGGAAGAGGAAACATTCCATCCTACTGGGAAGCCACTTAAGTTTAGTAAGTCAACAACTCAAAGGCTTACAGGAAGTTCCTGAAATGGACCAGATACACTAGGCCACTCCCTCCCCAAACATGTACAAGCATGTACAAGCATGTACAAGCTGTAAGGACTAATGAGAGACACTCTGAGACAAGTTCCTGAAAGAAGCAGAGACCAGTCAAGCTGCCTGGAAAGAGGTTGGCACCAACAGAGCTACCTGGCAGAGCGTTCTCTAACATGTTGAGACTATTCCATATTCTCAAAGCTTCAGACTTTCAGGAGCTGTCCCCTGCTGGGTGGTATAACTGTCTGCACCCCAAGTCCCCACCTTTCAAGTTGAAGATGACCACTCTCTCACACAGCCTCCTCAGTTGGTCAGGTAATGACTGACCAACTGAATAATAAGCTTGGGACACAGGCCTCACAGCTAGGCTGCCCATGCCACTCAAACCCACACCCTGGCAATCCTTTGGTCAAAGTTAGGAATTAGAATGCATCCCAGCACTGGGAAGACTGAGGCAGGATGATTGAGAGTTGGAGAGGAGCCTGAGCTGCACAGAAAAACCCTGTCTCAAAAACAAACAAAATCCAAACCAAACCAAACAAAAAGCCCAAGCAATCCAAACAAAAAATTTCTAGTAATCCCACAAATCAAGCAAGTTAGGAGAGATTGGGGACTCAAAGGTCATTACTGGCCACCACAGAGTCTCCATGATCCTCTGGGTTTGCACTCTCCTACCCATTGAATGAGCTGGGACCATCCAGCAAATCTCTAGATATGCACTCTCTCACCCACAGAATGGACCAGGACCATCCAGTAAGCTTCAGGGTACATACACTCTCACCAATGGAATGGACCAGGACCATCCAGCAAGCCTCTGGGTATGCACTCTCTCACCCTGGAACAGGCCAAGAATCTTACATTTCTCTCCCAGGGTGGTTGGAGAAATGAAGGACCAGCCATTGCATAATTTAATGCTTTCTAAACAAAATGGCAACAATACACATAAGACTTCGTAGCAGAAGGTACACGCTTCTAACAGTAAACTAGTGTCAAGGAAAAGCAGTTTTATCAACAACAACTAAGTACATAAAGTCAGCTCTCTGGGCCAGAACATAAAGCATGAAGAGAAGTGTTTGCTCTGCATGTTTCCAATGCCCCATGACTTGCCCAGTGCCTAGTGCACTGCCAAATGATAAATGAAGGCAAAAGAATTAATTCCCAAACTTCTGGCATTGTAAAAGCCTCCCAGCCAACTGACGACCAGAGTGTAGCCTGCTCAGTGGGCCAGTCTTCCGCGTGGGCGAGGGATGTGGTGACCCCTAGAACAATACTGGTCTTGCTTACTCTTACTGACTTACCTACTCCTACGCTTCTGGACATTTCTAAAGTTGCCTACCTTGCTTATTTTTATCTTTAATGGAAAAAATGTGAATTTGGGCTCAAATGCCATTCAATCAGAGTCCAGTATCCTAAACCAGCATGCCGCAGATGGCAACACTTACATCCCAGGAGCATCCTCACCATAAATATTCCACTTCCAAGTTTTCCAGAGGGAACGCCATGTCAACACTGAAAGGACATCTCTGTGTTGGCGACTGTTCCACTCCATCCACTCAGGAGGTGGCAAGGGTCTCTGGTGTAGGAATTCTGAGCTGGAGGTTCTCTCTGGCTAGGGGAAGAGATCCAAGTCCAGGATGTCTCCTAGACACTGTTTCCTCTTAAAGCAGATGGCAGCCTATCGTTAGGACTTGAACTCAGGGAGTGCAGAGAAAATGTTACATAGTAAGAGATTTCTTTTGTTTTTAATTCTGTGTAGGTAGTGTATAACAACATGTATGCACACCTGTGGAGGCCAGAAGAGCACATCTGGTCTCTTCCTCTCCAGCTCTCCACCCTAGTTTGTGAGTCAGGCTCACCAAACCTGCAGCTTGCTGTTTTGGCTAGGCTGCCTGGCCATTGAACTCTTGGATTCTCCAGCCTCTTGCCCTCCCCCAATGCCAGAGTTGCATGCTCAGCTTTTATATAGGTCCTGGGGATTTGAACCCTACTCCCATTGCTTTCACAGCAAGCCATCTTTTCTATAGAGTCATCCCCCCAGCCCCAACAGGGGGAGGTGTAACAGTGAACTGCACTTGCTCTACAAACTAAAGGGAAGAGTAGACCATTAGAGCCAGGCTTTAATCCCAGCACTTGGGTGCCAGAGGCAAGTGGATTTCTGTAAGTTTGAGGCCAGCTTGGTCTACAGAGTGAGTTCCAGGGAATCCAGAGCTACATAGGGAGATCCTGTCTCAATAGATAGATACTTAGATAGATAGATAGATAGATAGATAGATAGATAGATAGATAGATAGATAGATAGGTGGGGGTGGGGGAGGGGGTGGATGGATGGATGGATGGGTGGGTGGGTGGGTGTGGGTAGGAGGGTGGGGGCAGTGGGGGTGGATGGATGGATGGAGAAACAGAGAGATAGGTAGAGAAGATATGACTATGATGAGTGTTTGAAGTGGTCCATCCAGCTCTGCTACAGCCCAGGAGAAAGGTATTTTCTTTTCAGAAGTCCCTGCTCTGAGGCTGGCGTGTCCTCTGGGGCTAGGGTTGTCGCCAGTTCCTCCCACCTCCTCCCAGTTTTGGACAACAGAAATTCTAATTTCTAATTTTCTACAAAATAGTAACCAGATCCAAATTTTATCTCTGCTGTTTTCTGATTCTTGTGTATTAAAATGCTCAACTTTTCAATCATACTGTTAGAATTTACACTGATCTCCTTTCTTTATCCTAAACGTGGATAAAATGAACCTCCCCAAAGTCCCACAGTCAGTAACACCTGAGATGACAATTATAACTCAAGGACAGATGGGTGATTCCTACAGGCCAAAACTGGGTGCCTTGGTGAGTCGTAGTTTATTGGTCATGACAACCGTGCTTTGCTGATGGACTGTCATGGCTGTCTCCCACCACAAAGACACGGTTTAGTATTGAGAATGAGACACCCCGACCCAGAGAGTTGAAATCTTTGCTACGTGGGCCTTTAAACGGTGTTGCAACCTTGGCTCCATTTCATTGTTACCTGCCTCCACACACCACAAAAAGATGCAGTTTAAGCTTGTGAAATAAGCCATTTCTTTCTTTACAACTCATGGGATTTCATTTCTGTAAAGAAATCCTAAAAGCTCCACATTTACACAATCAGCATTTCTATGTGTTCAAAAAATTCAGATTCATCATTAATGGGAAAGTATATTTTCCCACATGTCTATAAACTTACACTGCTGAACTAATTTTACATACTTCTCAAAATGAAAAAAATCTGAATTAAAGCCGAATCAGCAAACATAGCATCCTTGGTCCCAAACAATCCTCTGAGACACAGGGTCTCCTTGTATTAAAAATGAAACGGTTCAGAAAATGCAATTTCTGATCATGTTTGCAGAAGTGTACAAGAACACCTTTTGTTTTTTCTGAGTTCAGGATAGAACTAAGCTAAATACATCTGCATACGTGTAATACAACTCAAAAAAAAAAAAACAACGTCAAATATTGACTCTGTTTTTAATCAGAAATGGGTTGCTCACCGATATAAAGAGTGAGGACCCTCTGCTTTCCAGCCCTCCGGGCGGTGGGTAGCTGAGTGTGATGGACAAAGTCTGCGTGGAAGGCCTAGGAGCTCAATCGCCTTCTTGTCTCACTTGTGAGCACTGTTCTCACGGGGGAGGAGGTGGTTCTGAAGCAGGACCAGCAGAGACTTTGACTTGGGGGCAGGCAAGTCATTCAGCAGCCCGACTAAGTCCACTCTACAATATGCCCCAAACACACACCTGCGAGGGAACTCCTTTATCAAAGCTGCGATCCCTTCACCAAAACAGCCAATTCACACCAAGCTAAGACAGAAATGCCAAGTACTGCTCTGATTTTTAAAAATTTATTTATCTTGTGTCTTACTCAGACAGCTTCAGAACAGGAAAATGAAAGTCCCTGTCATGATCCAGGGATACAAACATCCATCTCAGGACACCTGTGGTTCTCTCCAAATGGCCAGCGTTCTTTGGGGTTGCATTATGCTTTTGAAAATAAGCTAAAAATAAGTTATTTTATCTTCATAAAATAACGAAACTAGCTTCCTCTGTAATGTAGCATTGTGGAAAAGCGCACGTGATTACAGATCCTGCAAAGCTTTATAAACCTGGCAGTGGCACGCCACACATCGAAGGACAGTTAGCAGACTGGTGGCACACGTCCCGACGCCAATATGCTGCCTCTCTTGAGTTTGGCAGGCCTCCCACAACTGCCCCCAGATCAAGTCTCCGAGAATGTCCAACCAAATGACACCGAGGACCGGCAACTCGCCTGGTTAGAGCAAGGTGAGTGCTGGCCCTGGTGCTTCCCGGGAAAATGTAACTGAAGTTCAAAGTCATTTTCAGAGGAAGCAGGAAAATGGTAGAGTATTTTATGGATGGATGAAAAAGACTTTTGTGGGCTGGAGAGATGACTCAGAGGTTAAGAGCACTGGATGCTCTTCCAAAGGTCCTGAGTTCAATTCCCAGCACCCCCATGGTGGCTCACAACCATCTGTAATGGCATCTGAGGCTCCCTCTGGCATGAATGCAGATAGACCACTCATATCTAAAAAACACATAAATGAATACAATAAAAAAACTCCATCCCGTCTTCCTCTTAAAAAAAGGACTTTTGCTCATGTGCAGTTATGAGCTGGTCAGCCACCAAAGCAAGCAATGAACTTTTACCTGGCAATAATGTCCTCCAGTGCACAGCCCGCTAATAAAATATTACAGCCCCAGTACTACTGGATACCCACAGGCTGGAACATGGAGAGTTTTCCTTATACTGAACTTCTCCCCAAGTTCCCAGCAGCTGAGACAGCGTGTGAGTGTAACCGCAGGGGCAGAGAAAGCCCATCGAGGCGTGCTTGCAACAGACAAGGCCCATTTGGGGTTGAGAGTATGCGGCTCAGTGGGTTTATGTGGCGGACACACATACACACACACACAGAGCCACACCGAAGGGCAGGAGTGCAGGGAGTCCACGCCCCACCGTCCTCCCCATTTCCTTTTTGACTCTTCCTCCTCTGCTGTTTCTTGATCTGCCTTGGCCTGAGCCAACTCCTGCAACTTAGGTGACCACCTCAGGAAGTGCCCTCCACACGGCCGCATTCTGCCGCCCACGCTCCCTGCTCCCTTCCTGTCCAGGTGGTTCACCTTAGGGTTCTGCCCGGTTTGATCTGGCAGTGTGCTGAAGACACGAAAACCAAAGGCTATAATGATGCCGTCCGGCCGCTTGGGGCCCAGACTGTTAAATTCGGCCTGCGAATAGTGAAAGGTGGGCATTGTTCCACTTAATGCTTTAGACGCCTACTGCTAGAGTAAATGCTTTTACAGTAGAATAAGTCTTTAGCGACCGTGCTGTGTAAACGGCCTATTTCTCAACTCAAGTGGAAAACAAAGAAAAGTCAATTCTTAAAAGCTGTTCTTTTTCTAAGACCTAATTGTGTTAACGGGAATCACGAGCAAGAGCGCCACCTACTGGCCAGAAGGCATTTAAAAATAAAACTGCTCGTTCCATGCCGCAGGCAGTCTTGGAACTGAAGTATTGGAAACAAAGACACAGGCTGGCCAGATCGCTCAGCTGGAGAGCGCCTGGCGCTAAACCACAGAACCCGAGTTCAATCCCGGAGTCCACATGGTGGAAGGAGAGAGCTGACCCCCACACTGTCCTCTGACCCCACACATGCATCACCTCACGTCCCCTTCCCCGGTAAACACACAAATGTGATAACAAAAATTCTAAATAAAAAATTACTGCCTGCTTTTGTGTGTCCAAGAACTTCAAATAATCAGTGTGTTTTATTGATTGATTGATTGATTTTTTGTTTTTTTCAAGGCAAGGTTTCTCTGTGTAGCTTTTGGGGCCTGTCCTGGATCTCCCTCTGTAGACCAGGCTGGCCTCGAACTCACTGAGATCCGCCTGCCTCTGCCTCCCGAGTGCTGGGATTAAAGGAGTGCGCCACCACTGCCCAGCAGTGTGTTTTTTAAAAAGATTCTATTTTTATTTTTAATTGTGTGTGTGTGTGTGTGCGTGTGTGTGTGTAATTTGCACATGTGAATGAATGAAGTACTTTTGGAGACTGGAAGAGGACATTGGACCACCTGGAGCTAGAGTCACAGGCAGTTGTGAGCCACAGACGCTAGACACTGAACACAGGTCTACACAAGAGCAGCAGCAAGAACCCTAACCACTGAGCATCTCTCCAGCGCCAAGTTCACATTTCTAAGAGACTGCCTAGGTTGAAGCAGGAAGTTTGTTTAGGAACTGAGGTCCAAGATTCTGGCACGGCGGAAGTGGATGGTGTAGGACACCTCTGGGAGACAGGGTCCTACGGCTGGCCAGTGGTCAGGGCGTGAGACACCAGTGAGAGGAACAAACCCAGGGGTACTCAGAGAGCAGGAAGTTCTGAAGCCCTGCACAGCCGTTGTGCCTGTCAGATGAGATTGCCCTCGGAAGCCGCAGGCCACAGGCCCGGGAAGAGCCTCGGCAGATACAGTCAGGTGGGATTGTTTTCCTATTGTTTAATCTTGAGCAAGTTACCTTTTACCATTACACACACACACACACACACACACACACACACACACACACACGCACACTGCTTACACACACACACTCACACACACTGCTTACACACACACACTCACACACACTGCTCACACACACATACACTCACACACACTGCTTACACACACATACTCACACACTGCTTACACACACACTGCTTACACACACTGCTTACACACACACTGCTTACACACACACTGCTTACACACACATTGCTTACACACACACTCACATACACTGCTTACACACACTCACACACACACACTCACACATGCACCACACGCACTGCTTACACACACACACACACACAAACACATATACTACACACACACACACACAAATGGATATAGTTGTCTTTGGCTGGTAGTAAATATAAATTGTTAAGTTTTTTATTGAAAAGAGAACAGTTTCTTTTTTAATTACTAGTACTGAGAATCAAATCTTAGCCCTCATGCATGCTAGGGACATGCATGGCCTGTCAGCTGATACACCCTAAGTCAGGTAGGCCTTTTAGAAAACAACTCATTCAGACCCTTTAAAAACAGTTTTTCTAGGGGTGTCATAAAATATGAAGTTAATGAAGTTACGAGGCACTCATGTGATTTTTCTCTGTAATATTCCAATTTTTCCTTGAGCATAAACTAGAAAAAGAACAATTGATGAGCATTAATGAAGGCTAACTACATGCCCGGCGCTGTATGAATCCTTTGTGTGGTGAGAACAGGCCAGGAGGTCTGGGAACAGCCAAAGGCAAGGCTGCCATGTTGAGTTATCCATGGCACCCACTGCGTTACCTGACGCTAGAATCCAGGCTCATAATCAGCTCTCTGCATGTGTGATCGAGCTTCAGGCAGAGTGAGAGGAAGCCAGTGCGGGCTCCCCCACGGCAGCAGTTCCCTGGAGGCTCGGGTTCGGGCATTCTCCGACCACCTGCTGCCCTCCACTGGTCTGCACCTGTGGTTCTGCCCAGCACTGTGTCAAAGACAGCGGAACCTGAGAGCGTGGATACAGGTGTCTAAACTCCACTCAGCACATTTAAAAGGGACGCTAAAGTGACTATCAGACTTTAGATTTATTCCTTCAAAGGAATGAGATTTACAGCAGTTACAGAGCAGTGTTTATTTTTATCATAAAAGTTACCACTTCAAGCCAGGCGGTGGTGGCGCACGCCTTTAATCCCAGCACTCGGGAGGCAGAGCCAGGCGGATCTCTGTGAGTTCGAGGCCAGCCTGGGCTACCAAGTGAGCTCCAGGAAAGGCGCAAAGCTACGCAGAGAAACCCTGTCTCGGAAAAAAACCAAAAAAAAAAAAAAAAGTTACCACTTCATTTGGAAAGTAACAGCGACCAAAGAGCTTAACGTAAGGTCTAGGTCACATTGCATGATGGGTAACATGTGATGCTCCCTGTGGTATGTCAGGCCAGGAGAGCCTTTTGTCGGCTCCCTCAGGCCCTTCTGGATGGTTTGGAAAAGAGAGGGACTTATTCTTGTCGGCCAGGTTCTTCTACATTTCATTTATTCCTCTCAGCAATGCAATGAGGTAGTGTGTGTGTGAGTGTGTGCAGTATGTGTGTGTGTGTGTGGTGTGAGTATGTGTGTGGTATGTGTGAGTGTGTGCTATGTGTGTATATGAGTGTGTTCTTGGGTGTGTGTGTGTGTGAGAGAGAGTGTGTATATGTGCTGTGTGTATGTGTGTGTGTTGTGTGTGGTATGTGTGAGTGTGTGCTATGTGTGTATATGAGTGTGTTCTTGGGTGTGTGTGTGTGTGAGAGAGAGTGTGTATATGTGCTGTGTGTATGTGTGTGTGTTGTGTGTGGTATGTGTGGTATGTGTGTATGTGTAAGTGGTGTGTGTGTGTGTAAGTGGTGTGTGTGTGTATGTGTGTGTGTGTGTGTGTGTGTGTAATGGTGAAAGGAAACTTGTTGAAGATTAAACAACGGGAAAGAAATCACACCTGAGCCAGTTCACTGACTCCAAGTCAAAAGCTATGTGTAGGCTGTATTTCGCTGAGGCAACATGTGTGTGCATGTGTGTGGTACATGTGTGTGCATGTGTGTAGGAGGAGTCAAGGTTGATGTTGGATGTCTCCCTTAGTTGCTCTGCACATTAACTTTTGAGACAAGGTTTCTCCCTGACTTGTCACTGAGCTCCACGGACCCCCTTGTCTCCAGGCTGTCACATCTCCTCATGTGTCCCCTCTTCCCCCAGGGACATTTTACTGACTGATTCATCTCTCTAGTGTAACTGCATACATTTCTGTACATTCAAGAATAACTCTCCGCGGGTGGTGGCGCAAGCCTTTAATCCCAGCACTTGGGAGGCAGAACCAGGCAGATCTCTGTGAGTTCAAGTCCAACCTGGTCTACAGAGTGAGATCCAGGACAGCCAGAGCTGTTACACAGAGAAACCATATTGTTCAAATAACAAAACAAAACAAAAGCCTCTTGTAAGAATTAAAGGTAGACATTGAAATATATCATTTGCCTGTGTCCCAGAGGCTACCTGGGAAGAATTTGTCTACAAAGATACAAGGAATATATGAGCTGTGTGGGTTTTAATGAGATTTCTCCTCTCCTTGATGGGCTGTAATTAACCCTTAAGGGCTAAAACTGTTTCCTAATTGCTGTGTAGATCTCCAGTTATGTACAAATAATGTCTGTGGACTTTCTGAACCAACTCTGCAAATGTTTTCTCCCAAAGACGTTGCTACAAAACATTTTCAAACTTAAAATAAGGTCGACTGTCATCTCAGTGTGTACAAGACTGGTAATTTATACAGACACCTAAGTGCGTAAGCACTAAGAATATGTGCTGTGTAAATGCAGACTGTGTAAGTGACATATGCTGGTCTTTCCATGCAGAAAATGTTGGCTCTGAAGGGACCTCAAGAGCACCACCCCCAGCCCAGCCCCTCGGAGGAGGAGGAGGAGGAAGAAGACGACGTCTAGCTCCCAGAGGGATGGAGCCAGGCTCTGAGCCAGCCCTTCTGCTCTGCCATGGGGCCTTTACTCCTCCTCCAGCTGGGCAAAGTCGCCTAGCTCTACAGATGCTCCGTTTGGTGGCAACCAAACCAGGACCAGCTTCGCTTTGAGGCCAAGCAGCTTGCGTTGGCATTTCACGGCTAGCTTCAAGGCAGAGGCCTCATGCCGTAACACTGTCACTGACTGTTCTTTTTCCAGAGAACCGGGGTTGATTTGTTCTTGGGCTTGGGTCACATGCTCTTCCTAAACCCATTCATATAGAGATTACATGGGCTATGTTGGCCCCCATGACATTACCACACCTGGTCATGAAGGGATGGGCATTGTGGTGATATTTTATTTGTGCTCTAACAAATAAATCTTGCCTGGGGACCAGAGGAAAAAGCCAGCCACAATATTAAACATAAAAGTCAGGCAGTGGTAGCACACATCTTTAATCCTAGCATTCGGGAGGCAGAGATTCATCCAGATCAAGGCCACACTGGGAACAGAGCCAGGCATGGTGGCACATGGCTTTAATCCCAACATTAGTTAACCATAGAGGTCTGGAAGCCTGTGCAGACAGACAGGAAGTGATAGAGCTGGGTGGAAAGAGGAAGTGATGTAGCTGTGGGGAGAGAAGAAGTAAGATGGCAGGGCACAGAAAGGATATAGATGTGAGTATTCAGGAAGTAGCTCTCTCTTGGGCTGAGGATGTCCTGGCTGTAAGAACTTGTGGCTGGGTTGTTTTATCTCTCTGATCTTTCAGCTTTCACCCCAGTATCTGGCTCCAGGTCTTTCTATTAATAAGACCGTTTAGCAATTCGTGTTACAGGGCATGTTAGGCCTAATGCCATTTTTGAGCTCAGTCAGATGTGGGGTATGTGAGCATATTGGTCCCATGCTGCTGCAAGCTGCAGGAAAATGTAATGGAATCCAGCTACTATCACAAAAGCTACTACTTGGAAAAGTCAAGCACTTTTCCGAAGGTCAAGCCATAGATTAAGAAGTCTTGGTGATAGTTTAGCTTTTGTATGTATATGTATATATTAGCTAGTTCCTGAAATGATTTTCTTGTGTGCTTCCAAGAACTCCTAACAGTGTATTTATCTAAAATACCTATCAAGTATCCAAGGCCAAATGATCTCCTGAACTAAGGTAACACCCTTATGGAAACAACACCTGTCTCCTAGGTCAGGCGGATAGCTTTATTTCTTATACAATTTAAGCTGAGACCCTCCTTTCTTACACATCCTTACTAACATTGTAGACTCCTAACTTCTTACATAACCACTTCCAGGAATGTAGACTGAGCACACAGATCCCCTTCTTGATACACTAACCGACATCAGCTCTCAGTTGACCTCCTCCTTTACCACTCTCTTTTTGGGTTGTAAAAGAAAGCCTGGTGGTCACTGCCTGAGGAAAACTCTTGTCTGCTTTTATGACCCTGTAAGAATTCAAGACTGGTGACCTGGCTGGAGGGGAAGGATTGCTATTGCTTGGGTTTATAATTGTAAACCTCAGAGATTTAGGGTGAATTTGAAGGATTTGGAGGAGTTTTGAAGATTTTGACTGGAGAGGATTTTAACTAGAGAACTAGATGGAGAACTAGAAGAATGAGATGGAAGATGAGGAAGAGCCAGATGGGTAAGAATGAGATGAGAAAGACCAAGATGGGGCAGAATTAAGATGAAGGAATTAAGATAGAACTTAGAGGGGACAGCAGATAAAGGTAGAGAGAAATCAGGCAAGAAAGGAGCTAGGCATGAGAACAGAACTGTAGCTGTGTAGATAGAATTTCATCCCAGAAGAATAAAGTAGACGCACTAAGAGCTCATTGTACTGAGATTCATTTCCCGAAAATAATTCACACCATTCATAGCTTCTCTTCTGGGCCCCTGGGAAAAAAGATTATTAAGGTAGGTCGATTATTAAGGACTATTCCATTTCTGAGCCTGATCAGAAAGCAGGTATGTGGGCATGTGAGTACCCATGCCATTTCCAGCCCAGTTCTGTGGGGGTTGTATGGGGCACATTGGCTGCCATGCCAATCCCAAACCCAGTCATATGGGATGTTGTATGGGCATGCTGTGCCCTATATGATTTCTGCACTCCTGGTTACCTGAGGGGTATATATGGGCATTTGAACTGTATGTCTTTCCCAAGATATGTGGGTGTGTATGAGCATATTAGCCTCATGCTGTTTTCAAGTATAGTAAAATGCTGGGGTATATGGGCATGGTGGAGCCTATGCAGTTTCTGAACCCATCATATAATGAGGTTTCTGGGTATGTCACCCTCCATTGATGTCTGAGCCTGGTCATATGGGATGGGTTATGGCATGTAGGGCTATATGGGTATATGCCCTCTGTAATCCCTGTCGTAAGGGGAGGGCTATGGGCGTTTGGGCCCCATTCCATTTTCTGTTCTAATCATATAAGAGGTACATGTTGGCTTCTATGCCATTTCCAAACCTGGTTATGTGTGAGGCTGCATGAGCTTGTTGACTCCATGGCATTTCCAAGACTGGATAGAGGAGGGCTGTCCGGGCATGTTGGCTCCCATGTAATTTCTGAGCCTAATCATACATGTAGGGTATATGGTTATGTTGGCCCCTATGCTATTTCCAGCTCTTTCATATGGGGGGGGTATGAGCATGTTAGCCCCCATGCCATTCCCAAGCCCGGTCATACCAGAAGGTATATGGACATGCTGACTCCCACGCCATTTCAGAGCCCAGCTTTTGGGTGGGGTGTTACATATGGCTCCTGAGGTGTTTCCCATCCAGGTCATATGATGGTGTTGTTTGTGCCTGCTGGCCCACATGCCATTCCTGAGCCCTGTCATATGGAGATATGTATGGCCATATGGGCACCCATACCATTTCCAAGTGGCATAATATGGGGGGTTTTATGAGCATGTGGGAAAACATGCCATTTCTGAGTGGCATAATATGAGGGTTTTATGGGCATGTTGACCCCCATGGTATTTTGGAAGTGAGTGAAGAGGCATGTGTTGGCCGCTCAGAGACACTGCCAACATGCAAACAGGCATTCCCAGGCCACCAAGTGGCAGTGCAGATACACAGCAAGTGTGTAAACAGGTGTGCACAGGGAGCCATGTGGCTGTCTCAGGACATAGCACGTGTGAAAGAGTGCCTAGGTCACTAGATGGCAGCATTGGTACATGGCAAATGTGTGAACAGGCATTCCCAGGCCTGTGGGTGCTGTGGCTATGCTGCTTGGATAGAGTCCGGCAGTGAGTATGGTTCCTCCAAAGCTGGCGGTAAACACACCACCACCATGTTGGGAAGCTGAGGTGGGCAGAGCATGGTACAGTTTTAGCGACAGGTTCACAATAAGACAGATTCAGATGGGATAAACCTCTAAACGGTTTACAATGTGTGTAAAAATGTACATAGGCTTGGAAGAGAGAGGAAAAGGAATATATGCAGTTATATAAAGAAATAGTTTAAAAAAAATAAAGTCTTTAAAGAGAAAGTAAAAGTAATATAAAAAAATAAGCCACATAAAGATGGATATCACACAGAGAATCTGGATTGTGTTGTCTTTGAGATTTTTTTAATTGCAGAAAGACATTTGATTGTAAAGACTGCTCAGGTAAACAGATATGTATATTTTAAAGTTACCTTGACTTCAAAATTTGGATCTAAGGATATGTTGCTTTGGAAAGGAGGCTCTGCTTTTGTTTCCACAGAAAGCCAGAGGCTATGGATTTGTTCCAGATTAAGATACATCAGGTTTGACCAGCTAAGAGACCCTGAAAGGTCTCCGATGACACCATGGCCCAGATGATCCAACATCTAGAACGGTTTCAAGGCAACTGGCTCAGATGATACACCCTCACAGACTACTCCTTAATCCTAAAATTTTCTTTGTGTCCCCATAAAAATACAGCATCCTCATCCAACAGGAAGTAGTATGAGAAGCTACACTCAAATTCCTAAATATACCAAGCTGGCATTGGAGATGGAATTGGCTCACTTCTCTAAACCCAAGCATATTGCTAAAAGAAAAGGTTGAGAAATTTTTCTATTCCGATATCAAAAGAGCCCTCTGCTGTGGGACAGAGCAAAACCAATATTTTTATTTAAGCAGGTTGGTTATAAATGTGATCTCTTTCTAAAGAAGAAAAGGGGATAGTATAAATATGAAAAGGGTAGATTATTGAACCTACTTTTAAGTGCAACAACTCGTTTAGAAATGTTTTACATTGCTATGGATTTTAGTTTATTGATACAAGTTTAAACTTAATTTTGTTATGCTGTATATATGTTTCTACTCTCATTTGAGGTATTATGCTTATGTAACTCATTTAGATTGTAAAAGATAATTAAAAATACAGATTAATAATTAATCTTCTAAGATAATCACACTTGTAGACATGTTAGTTAAGTTTTCTAGATATATGTGGATATAATTCAATTAGATAGGTAATCTTCAAACACTTCAAAGACCTACAGAATATGGCATTTAAAATGTTTTAAAAATTTAGACTTTCTGGACAGTGAGACATGTCTGCTCCTGACAGCACCGATTTACTTCAGAGAGGAGGATGAGTATCAAAGACACTCTACATAGAGTTTATCTTCTTCTTGGCAAAAATAGCCATTTGGGCAAGAGACTGTTCTTGCCAAGACTGCTTGATCGACTGGATATGCAGGACCCATAGGAAGGTGACCACTGAACTTTGCTTGGCAAAATGGTCTTTCAGGTTCCTGCTTCGCAGAGGAAACTGCCAGACATTCTACAGGACACAGAGAGAAGTGATTGAGAGACTCTAGGCCTATGGGCTGAAGACAGATGCCCCAAATTTACAAAAGAACTTTGGAGAACTGTCCAGGCTGCCAGCTGTCTCTATCTAATCTTGCAAGACTCCCGAAAGTTGCTTGTGTCCTTCCCCCATTTCTCAGATAATATTACATCCTTCTGAGGCCTTTGATGCAGTTGAAGACTAGATAGTTATAATTTCCTTAGTTATGATAAAAGGTAAGTGAGATATGAAACCTTAGACTCACAAATAAAGGATAGATAGGATATCTTCTTTAATTTTGCCAAATACGAATAGACTAGATATTATAAATAGACTAGATAACTATAATTTTTCTTGATAATTGTTTTGTTATATGTAATTTTACTATGTTAAAGTTAAAACCTTCCTTTTTGAAAAAAAAAAAGAAAAGGGGAAGTGCTGTGGATATCTCTACTCTGTGGATGTATGCTTTGATTGATTGATAAATAAAACGCTGATTGGTCAGTAGCCAGGCAGGAAGTATAGTATAGGCAAGATAAGGAGAGAGGGGAGAATTCTGGGAAGTGGAAGGCTGAGTCAGGAGATGCTGTCAGCTGCCACCATGAGAAGCAAGATGTAAAGATACCGGTAAGCCACGAGCCATGTGGCAAGGTATAGATTTATAAGAATGGGTTAATTTAAGATGTAAGATTTAGCTAGCAAGAAGCCTGAGCCATTAGGCCATACAGTTGGTAAATAATACAAGCCTCTGTGTGTTACTTTGAGCAGCTGCGGGACTGGCAGGTGAGAGAGATTTGTCCTGACTGTGGGCCAGGCAGGACCAGAAAAACTTCAGCTACATGCAGATAGTGGCACCAGGACATGGCGTGCATGGGAGCAGGTGTGCCCGGACCCCAGTTGGTGGCACTGGGACAGGGCAAATGTGCAAACATGTGTCTTGGGACACCACAAGCATGTGAACAGGTGTGCTCAAGTCACCATATGGTGGTGCTGGAACATGGCATGCATACTAACAGATGTGCCCAGGCAGCCTATTGGAGGCCCTGGTGCACAGTAGGTGTGCCCGGCCTGTCACTCATCAGTAATGGGACATGGCAGGTGTGCAAACAGGCATGTCAGAGTCAGCACATTGTAGTCCTGGGACATGGTATGCGTGTGAACAGGAGAAGATGGTGAGAAGGTGTCACTGTGTGTCCCCAGCCTGACTTGTAAGCAACAGGACAGTCTCTTTCTCAGAGCATTCACCCTGAGAGGCTCCTTCCATGTTGTCACAGAAGGAGGCCACACAGACTGTGCTAAGGTCTCAGTCAACAGCCGCCATCTGATGCCAGACACAGGAGTGAGTGCGGAGATGATCCTAAGCTGGGCTTTCCAACCACCCACTAATGCCAGGAGACAGCCCTGTCCTCACTAAAGCCTGGTTGAATTCAACGTCCTGGTTAAAAGCGATGGTATTCTCTGGCACTAAATTCTGCAGTCTGCTGATACATGATTGTAATGGCCACTTGTTCACTGGGGGACAGATACACGACAAAGTCATCTTACGAGAGGAAGGGTTTATTTGGTGCCCAGTTTTAGGGGACACAGTCCATCACGGGTGAGAGGATGTGGTGACAGGAGGTGGTTGGTCACATTGTGTAGGCAGTCAGGAAGCGGGGGCCGGGAGGATGCTGTTGCTCAGCTCACTTTGAGAGAGCAAGGAAGGATCCAGGAGCTGGCTGGGTTCCTACACCTGCTGCAGGATCAGTCCTGGGACTCACTAGCAAACCCTGTGAACTCCTCTAGATGGTCCAAGGATGGCAGGTCCCGCATCTTCTCTGCCCTCCGTCCATGCCTCCACCCATCCTGGGCAAGCTCACCTGGGGCTGGCATTGTTTCTCTCTGTGGGTTCTAGCCTCCATTGTGTCTGTTTATGGATATGTGTACATCGTTAAGAGTTTAAATTTCGCTGTGCTAGAAACACTCAACCAGTAGTTCCAAATACGACGTCTAATGCTCTCACATGAAGCAAGGCAGTGTTCAGTCCTGGTTTGTTATGACTCTGTGATGACCAGGACTCCAGGCTACTTCTGATACTGTGCTACAAGTCTCAATCCTGGCCTCTACTTCATGGCTGCTGGGCCTCTTGCCACCATGTCAGCATTACAGAAGGCTAGAAGAAAGAAATAGGCAAAGAGGAGCACACTCTGTTCCCAAAGTCACAGCTTATTGGATGAACTTGAATCTCCTACCTGTACCTAGTTGGGAGGCACAGAAAATCATGCTTAAAATCAGAGATCCAGCAATCCTGGAAGACAGCTAGCTGTCCTCGTCATGTCGCATAACCTGAGTGGAAGGTTCCAGACGTGGTGCCTGGTGGCTGGACGCCGTGGTCCCCTTCTTGGCCCCGCTCCAGCTTCGGCACTTGATGTTGCCCTTGGAGCAGCGTAGGGAGCAGGTGCACATGTCCCCTGGTGTCTCCAGCTGGGACAGGATGATTTTGATGATCAGGGCCAGCCAGGCCATCCCAAAGAGGATCCATAGGGAGACGATGTTCTTGTACCATATTGGGTAGTTTCGAGAGGGGTCCATCCCTGGGGAAAAGGCAAGGCCAGAGGAGGTGGCAGCTGGACAGAACTGGGAGGCCTGAGTGACCGACAAGGTGAGTGGAATGCAGGACGCCCACAGACATGACATTCCCAGTCTGTGGCTGCCAGTCTGAGATTCCAGGAAGCCCCTGGGATTAACTGACACCTTATATCTGGAGATGAACCTTTACTTGTTCTGTTTTCTGTGTTCAGCTTTTATTTTGTGTTTATTAAAAAAATATTTTTAAAATTTATTTTTATATGTATGAATGTTTTGCCTACATGTATGTCTATGTACTGTGTGCATTCCTGGTGCCTGGGGAGGTCAGAAGAGAGTGTCTGATCCCCCAGAACTGGAGTTACAGACGGTAGTGAGCCACCATGTGGGTGCTGGAAACGGAACCCATGTCCTCTGCAAGAGCAGCCCGGGCTCTTCACCCCCGAGCCGCCTTTCCAACCCCTGCTTAGTTATTTGTGAGACAGGATCTCATGGAGTCCTATTTGGCCTTGAACTTCTGATCCTCCTTGCCTCTGCCTCTGGAGTGCTGGCACCACACCCCGTTTTGTGTGCTGGGATCAAGCCCAGGACCTCATGGGATGCTCTTCCCACTGTACTGCAGCCCCATCCCATCTGACTCATGATTGTCTAGGCTGAAATGGGGCGGGTTGTGGGAGCCAGGGAGTTTAGAAAGAAGTATGAGGCAGCTGGAGAGTGTCCTGCCTCAGTTCCTAGCGGCTGTGAGTGCCCTCTGAGCACCCTGCACCTGTGACAAGGGAAGGCAGTACCCCACCGCCCCCACCCCACTCCCCTTTAGAAACCAGCTAAGGCCCGACTTCCAGGCCTGCTTAACTTCTTCAGCATGCCCCTTCCTTCCCTGTTTCTCAGGACCCTGGTACCGGCGGTTCCCTCAGCTCCCCGTGGCTCTTCTTTCAGCTGCTCTTGACCTGTTCTTTTCCACTCATCTTTACGTGTTTGCTCAGATGTCCCTCCTTAGAGACGAGCCTGGCTCCCGGTCACACTGTTGAAGCCCGAGTGTCTTTGCTGGGAGCCGCTCTCTTGGCTAACAGAAGAGGCCTTTCCCAACACTGTCTCTAGAGTCATGCAGCCTAAAGCCCCGGGTGCAGAACACTCCCAGACCGGGAGTTCGCTGTGGCTGGCCCTGAATGCCCTGACATACTGGGTCAGTTGGTGGCCGAGGAAAGGGACCGAGGCCGGCTCTGCAACATGTTCCTCTTCTGTCTGCTTCCCAGGGACCTGGCCTGCCTTCCTCATCTGATGTTCACAGTGCTCCTAGTAGGCAGATCTCATAGCCGGTCCTGCCTCGGGCCATCCTCCATCCGGTCCCGTTGGCCCCACCTCAGACGTGGCCTGTGTCGTGGGCCCTGGCTGGCAGCCAGCATTAAGTTGATAGAGTTATGAGACCGATTCTTTGCTTCCTCTGGGTACCAAATGAGATCTCCTGGGCACAGAAGCCGGGGGCCCTTTCTCCCCTTGGTTTAATGTTTGGCACAGGAGTTGGCAGCTGAGCAGCTAACGCAACTGCGGATGAGGGAGGAGGAGCTTGTGGCTGGGCTTTGGGTGACTCTGACTACCGGCTTCAGGTAGGGAAAATGGCATCCCATGACCAGGTGTGTGTGTGTGTGTGTGTGTGTGTGTGTGTGTGTGTGTGTGTGTTTATGGGGTCAGCATTTCCACCCAAGAAAGCAGTTGCTCCATCCCTAAAGGACCAGGAGAGCTGAGATTTGCAGAAGAGGTGTGCAGGTTTTCAGAACAAGTGTGGTTGGCCTTAGGCACCTCCCTGCCCTTCTCCAGGCCTCAGTTTCTCCATGGACCTAAGCCGGGGGCCTTGCAGATGAAGGAGCCAGGGCCTCTCTGTGTGCAAAGGTACAGAGATAATGAACAGCTTCGAGGACCTCGGCACGCAGCTCTGTTCTCCCAGCAGCCCTTGCAGCCTCCAGGACTTTGGACTGGGCTCAGGGCAGGGAGCTTCAGAGCAGGAGGCCAAGCAGACTGTCCTGCCCATTCACAGAGCAGCTTCCTGGGCAGTTAGGGATACTGAGGCCCAGAGAGGGTTCTAGGACTAGCTTGAATTGTGGGAAGAAACAGATTAGAAGTTGTATCTCCCTGAGCTATCTCAGGCAAATGGCTTGGCCTCTTGGGTGACACTCACTCTGAGTTGCTGGCTGAGTGAGTGGTTTGTCTTGTTCCAACAGTGCCCTGAAGGAGTATGGGGAGGGCCCCATTGTATAGGACCATCCTGGGAGCCAAACTGCCACCATCTTCATGGATCAGCTGGATCCACTTACAAAAGGTGGTCACAGCTGGACTGCTGATCTTGTGGACTGACGACCTTCTCTCTCAGAAGGGGTGGTGGGGGGAGCCATCGGACCCTCGCCCGAGTACCCAGCCACTCCTTCCGGCCAATTGTAAGCAAGTCTGCCCTAACCGCACGTGGTCCAGGGTGTCTCGGAGGGTGAGAGTACATGGGCTGGGGAGGACGAGGGGAGGGAGGGCTCCATCCTTATAGCCACGGAGAGGTCGCCATCCGTGCTGGATGAAAACCTTCCAGGGCAGACACTTGAGTGTCACCCATGCTCCTGCCTGTGACCCCTCACCAGTGCTCGGTAAATCCAAGGATTCCCCGAGGGGAGCTTTGGTGGAGGCAAACTTTGGTTTCTCATTGAGACCTTAGAAAGAGTGGGGAGGATGTTTAGTCCCCCAGCTGCCAGCCCAGGAGAAAGTTATCAGGACAGTCCCTCCTCATCCCAGAGTCATGGCCAAGGCTGCCCCGGGTAGTGAAGAAACCTGTGGCCTTTACTCTTGCATCTTTTCAGTGCCAGCAGGGGAGAGAGACAGAAACAGAGACAGATAGACAGACAGAGACACACAGAGAGAGACAGAGGCAGAGACAGAGAGATGCTGAGGCTGCCTGGAGCCACTGTTCCTTCACTGACACCTTCCTCACGCTTGCCTCCACTGTTTCCTGCAAAGTCAGCGTCTCTGGGGTGCCTGCGTGGCCCCAGGGGACAGCACTAATGGACCCCTTTCCCGGCCTTCCTGGCAGGCTTTCATTGACTGTCATTTCCTCCTGAGGCCCAAGGGAGACTGGGTGCTCTGAGTTCCCCGATTGTTTCCCCAGGGCCCTCGCCGGGGTTGGGTGGGTGGGAATGGGATGCATGGAGAAGTGAGGAGGGAGGTCTGAGGGCTGTGTGTCCCTCTAGGGCGCCGATTAAGCCCCGTAGCTTTGGAGGACAGCTCCACACTGGCAGGCAGGACCTGAGAAATCACAACCCACCACCCTGGGAAAGGACAGAGCCTACTTAGGTTGAAAGCGGTGCCCCAGGCCCACCAAGCCACCCACGTGACTCACCGCCCCCCCCCGACCCCCCCCCCCCCCCAAGCACACTCCCAGGCCTGCCTGGGAGGTCCGGGCGACTGGGTCACCGCCTCTTCATCCCAGGGCCACTCACCGATCACGTAGTCGCCGAAGCCCACGGTGCTGAGTGTGATGAAGGCGAAGTAGAAGCTCTCCACGTAGCTCCAGCCTTCCATGCGGGAGAAGAGAAGTGGAGGCAGTAACAGAAAGAGCAGGAGGCCGGAGAGCAGCGCCGCCGAGCCCGCCAGCCACTGTGCCTGCGCGGGGTCCTGCAGCACACGGCGATGGTCTGCCGCTCTGTCCTGAGCAGCAGGAAGGGGATGCCCCCACGCCCACCTCTCCAGCTTTGTGTCCCCCCACATTTCCTTCCAAAAGCCTTGGTGGCTTTGAGTCCTCCCAGCCGTCTTGTGCCCACCATGGACACAAACGATCAAAGACCCTCTTCTGGGCTTTGCTCCCACAACCTCACCACCCACTTCGTCTTCCTGATCGCACTCCTTCTGGCTCGGCACTCCGTTTCCACCACAGCCCCCCATCTGGAGCTGACTCATCCAGGGTCCCGCAGTCTCACCTGCCAGCTGCCCCCCAGCCGCTGGACACATCGGTGCACCCCTCGCTGCATAAGATGACCCAGCCGGTTGAGCACCACCAGGTTGAGCGGAATCCCCACGAGAGCAAAGAATATGCAGAAGAGACGGGCAGCCATGGTCTCGGGGCTCAGGTTGCCGTAGCCTGATGCAGGAGGGAGGGGTATTTAAGGGGACCCTTCCTCCAGCTCTGGGCATAGTCGCTGTGGCCTCTTTTTCCACTCCCACACTGGGATGGGGGCAGCTGGCTGCCTACCCAGATCTGATGGTGAGACAGAGCAGGGCTGGCACATCAGGGCACAGGCGGCCTGAGGAGCTCTCTGGCTCCACTTCTTGGGCTCTGACCCCTGCAAGACTGTGGGAACCTGGGCAAAGGCCTTGATCTGTCTGAGCCTGCTTTCTGGAGCTTAAAATGGGCTGCAGGCATTCACTGGCCTTGGTGTAATGAGAGGCCACAGTGGGGACATACCGCAGGTGGGAAGGTGAACCCCTGAGCTTTGAGTGGGTACCCGGCTGAGTGGGATGACTCATGATGGAAGATTGCCATGTGGGCATCTGGCCTGAGAACCTCAGAGGTCTCTTTCTCTGGATCTTCCGCCCCCTTTCCACTCCTGTTTTATTTTGTTTGTGTTAAAACAAGGTTTTGTGTTGCCCAGGCTGGCCTCAAACTTTTTATGTAACCTTGAGCTCCTGATCCTCTTGCCTCCCCCTCTCAAGTGCTGAGATCAGTCATGACCCGAGTAGAGGTGGTGTTCTGGAGGTGTGTGTTTGGGGGAGGGGGGGGGGCAGCTGGGAAGATAAGGCCAGGCTCAAAAGGATGCTGGTCAGGGAAGAGGGAAGATGGAGCCTGAGCCTTCAGTGGTGTGAGCCTGCCACCCGGTGGACAGTCCTGGGTCATGCAGGTGATGCTGAGGACGAGGGTACCAGAGCCGACCAGAAATGTTTCCTGGGATCCAGGGCTTTCTGTCCACACTGTTTGCACACACAACCGCTTCAGGTGCTTTCAAGACAGGTTCCACCTCAGCCAGGCTCTGGAGGGGAAATGTGTCTGGAGGACAGTGATAGGGACTGAGGGGTGCTGGTGGGCTGGGAGGGTCTATGGGGCTGGGTTGGGTGACCAAAGTCCTCCAGGGCAGCAATCCCCAAACTGGAATATGCATACAGTTCCCCTGGTATCTGAAGAAATGCAGAAACCAAGTCCACAGGTCCTGAGGCATGAGATACCACAGCAGGAGGATGGGAGTGTGCTTGCTGATATGACGGCTTTACAGGGGTGACACTCTCTGGAATGCTACCACTGGCCCCTCAGGGTGAGACTACCTCCCAACACCCACCAGCTTGTCCCCATGCTGTCCTTACCGATGGTGGTGATGGTGGACACGGAAAAGAAGAAAGAGCCCACAAACTCCCAGCGCCCCATGCTGGTGGTATTGTCCAGGAGGTGGGTCCCATCTTTGTATGCTTGGATGATGCCCTGGGGGAGATGCTGCAGTGATCAACAGGATCTTGCGGGGGAGACTGGGCCCCTGCACGCTCACACCTAGGTCTATAGCCACACCTACACCCACACTTTTACAGGGCCTCATGTGGTGTAGACAGTTTCCCCAAAGTGATATACTTCCTCCTGAAGGGAGGAGAGAAGCTCCCATGACTTACAGGCTCAGGAAGTTACAGCAGGCACAAAGTCCCTCCCCCAAGTTAAACTTCACAGTAACAACTGCCGAGGAGAGGGGACTCTTCAGTAGAGCCGACTACAAGTTGTGTAGTGAGCTCTAGGGATGTGAGGTCACTCCTGTTGGGGTGGACGTTTCCATGATGTGGCTGCCTTTGAGTCACCCACATTCCTGTTAGTAACCCCAATAACTCACTGGTTCACCCAGCTAGAAGTGGGCGGGATTGTTTCTTTGGTCAACCATTGGTGCCCTATCTGGCTTGAAAAGTCTTTTTCATGTGTCCCCAGAAAAACTCACACAATATCTCCCTCCTTATTCCAAGTCTGTTTGGGGCAAAGAATCACTGCTTCTACTAACCAAAGGGTCCACAGAGGCAGAGATCATGGGGACAACCCCTTCTCCTTATCCTAGAGCCAGGTCAGGGTGGGTTCTAGGCTATCTCACAGGCTTAACTACTCATTTGCTGTCTAGCTCAGTGCTACTCTTGAAGGAAGCAATAGGCAGATGTTCCAGATGGCAGACATGACCTCAGTCTTCAGTGGAACAGGAGAACTGAGTTAACACTGATATGGGGCCATCGTGACTGTTTTGGGTACGAAGGAGACTGTGTAGGAGGTCCTCAGTTTCTTCACACCTCAGTTTCCTCATCTGTAAAATGGAGCACTAACAGTGGTGAACAGCTGCTGTCTTCTTAGGGATACCACACTGTGGGAACACAGAGATGACCGGGCAGAGGCAGAAGGCTTCGTGGGGGAGTATCACTTCAGCTGGGCTTGCTCGGAGGGTCTTCCCACTGAGAAGGCTTTCAGAAGGCAGGGCAGCAGGAGCAGAGGCTGGCAGCTCATACTGTGCCCTGGACATAAAAGCATGGGATTCTGAGAAGCGTCCAGGTACACAGGGCTACACAAAAGCAGCCTCCGGGTGATCGACAGCCTCCGCGCCTGGCTGTGCAGCCTTGCATCGATATTAAATCTCTCTGGGCCTTGTTCCCTCTCTAAGTGGAGCCATGGTTCATCTCCTAATGGGGATGGAGGTATCTGCTCGTGAGACATGTGACGGGGGCTGGGCAAGGGAAAGGCTGCAACAGGAGCGTTTACTGGTGATGGCCAGACAGCCCCTAGCTAGCTCCAGATCCACCTCCACTCGCCATTCCTTCTGCCCTGCCAAAGGGGATTTGGCTTCAGTTTAAGGATCTGGGGACACAGGTCCTGCCCCTCTCTGTAATGGAGAGTGAAGATTCTGCACTGAGGCCTGTGGGTCTCAGCGCTGTCCCTGCACTTGACAGACAGAGGGATGTGGAGTAGAATAATAATGCAAACGCTGATTAGCTCAGCTGCCAGCCCCTTGGTCCACGGAGGGGGGGGGGGCAGGAAGAGCTCTCCAGGGGAAGCCCTGCCAGCATGAGCCATCTCCTGCCTCCAGACCCTGCAGCATCCTCATCCTCTGAGGAGCCTCTGACTCGGTGACCTCTGCACTCTCCCCTGCTCCGCCCCTTTTCCATCCCTGCCTGGATTGCAGGTGGGGAGGGTGTCTGCTCTTAATGTGCAAATGTTTCAGGTAAAGTGACCTTAGCCCTGGGTCCAGTCCAAGTCCCGTAACTCTCAGCTCCCTCTTACCTTTGCTCTGGGCCTGGCCCAGACAAGCATACTTGAGCCCCATTTTACCCACAGGCACAGGCTGAGCCCTTTCTCCCAAGTTCCCATGGTCCCACCAGGTCACGTTCCTCCTTAGAGTCTGGCCACGCCCCCCAAGGTATTTGCTCCTCCCCTGTCCTTTGAAAGACTAGGTGTGGCCTTTCATCCTTGGCCGTTCGTCTCAGTAAGCCCCACACAAGGCTGACCAGACCAAATGCTACCTGTCTCCATCATGACCCCATCGGACAGCCTTGCAGCTTGTGACCCAGGGAAGCGCACCTCTGTATTCCTTATGGTTGTGTTCTGGACGGGTCTTCCTACAGGGCTAGTACTGCCCTCTCACTACCTTAAAGACAGAGCCGGAGACCTAGCCGCTTTCCACTGGGTCCAGCCCATCCCCGCGGTTACCCACCCCCAACCTCACAACCCTGTTTTCCCCAAGCCTGACTGCTCCACCTCTCCAAGGGATAACCATCCCACAGAGCTTCACTGCGCTCTTCATGCCTGCTGTGAGCTCCCGCCCCCTACGCCCCCACCCCACCCCTTCTTTCCCAGGCTGGCTCCACTAGTCCCCTAACCCGTATCAGCAGGTCCAGCGATGGGCCGTCCAGACACGTGAAGTTCTGTAGTAGCATCCACTTGTCGCGCTGGAAGGTGCGGCTGGAGTTCCGGGCCGCAGGACCTTCCAGTGCCCAGAACACACCGGTACCCAGCACCAAGTAAGCCAGGTAGGTGAGCAAGAGGAGCCCTGTGCCTGGTACCCGACAGCCCCGGGCCCAACAGGGTGCCTTAGGAGATCGCGGTCCGCACATGGTGGAGAGGCCAGAGCCCAGGAGCACTCTGGTAGACAGGAACCGGGAAAGGGCAGGAAAGGCCGGCCGGGAGGAGCTTTTCTCTAAGCAAACGCCTGCTTGCCTGTGGCCTGCTTCCCGCCGCCGAGGAGGAGTGCAACCCTGCCCACCCTCAAGGATCCAATCCCAGTGACCAAAAAATAACTCGCCAGGGAGTTGGGGTGCCCACTTCAACATCAGCGGAACAGGAAGGGCTTCCAGGTAGTCACAGGCGAGGGACCCGGACCTTTACCCGCCCCCCTCAGTGCTTCCCTTCAGAGGGAAGGACTCCTGCAATCCAGAGTGGAAGAGAAACTATTGTCACAGGGCTCCTGTCGAAGTTGTGAGACCAGGGGCTTCCTCCAAATGCTTGAGGTCAGCACCACACTAGGTTCCCCTACAGTAGGTGCTCTCCAAATAAAAGGCCCCAGCTAGGCTTTGTCTGTGTGTATGGGAGGCAAGAACATGTGATCCCAGGCGATCCTTGCTGCTCCGGAGGAGGTCTCTGAGTTCCCATGCACCCAGAGCAGAGGCAGGGCCAGCATGTATAGAGCTGATGGAGGCCTTCAGACTTCAGTCTTTTCCTGAGTGGCTGTTAAGTCCAGGGTGGGGTAGAGAATCTCTCCACGGATGTGGGTTCTTCCCAGGGGCTCCCCTCAACATCCTGGACATCCCCAATGCTGCAAACACACAGACACTTAGAAACCTCCTTGCAGCTGGGGAGAGGGGACATTCAAGGCAGAGCTAGCTCCTAATCCTTTTAATACTGGACGTTGGGGCAGATGGGCCAGCCTCTCCTCCCTTCTGGCCCACGGTGCTGAAATCTGGCAGAAGGACTAGGGGTGGATGGAGAGTGTATTCCCATGGGAGCCTAGGCCCTGGAAACTTATTCTGTAAGGCTCCAGGGGTCTGCTGCCCCTTCAGCTTCTCAAGAGGAATAGTGAGGACCAGGAATGCCCCATGGGCCATTTTCAGGAAAGTGGTGGAACACCCAGAAGAGATCCCAAGCCTTGTTGGGGGAAACCCTTTTCACCTGTGGCCCAGGAGAGCTGGAGAGAGCTGACAGGCAGCCTCTGAGTTCAGAGTCCTGCAGCTGCGAGTCTCCTGAGGGCAGTTTCCTGTGTGCACCAGCTGTGCCCCTGGGTGTGTGCCCAGCTCCCGTCCCCCGGTCCCCGCCCTGAACTCTCCTTCTCTCCAGTTTTGTTCCAGTCAGTCAGAGCTCTGGGGGTGAGGCACTGGGGCTCAGTCCTTCCAGACTGAAGACGCAGCAAGGGTAGGACAGTTACTGTCCCCAGACCTGGTGCAGCCCTGGCGCAAAGTGGGGTCTTGTGGAGTGCCAGTGTGTCTGTAGCAACTAGCACAAGAACCAGCTCCATCTCTGCTCACAGCCTAAGGACTGCTGCTGGTGTGTGGAGGTGGCGATGATGTAGGTTCTTCTGGATTCTCTGGGAGACCAGGGAAAGAAAGGGGCTCCAAGGCCAGCGTGCAAATATTCACTCACGCAAGTCTCTGAGGTTTGTCTCTGCATCTCCCCTAAATTACTGTGTAGGCACACCTGTTTCCATTCTCTCTTTGAAGAATTACTGACCACCCTTTCTGGGAAGTGTGTGGGTTGGAGAGGAAGGGCAGGGGATGCTGTGGGCTTGGGGGTGGTGAGGCAGGATGGGTGGCTGGAACACTTGGGGATTTCCTGAGGTCTGGGGTCAGGGTCAGGGTCTCCTTCATCCCTGAGGTCCAGGCCTCTGATGAGCAGCCAGAGACGGGGGCATCTGTGCAGAAGCAGGAACCCCAGGCTGAGCACACTGCCAGCCATGCCAGCCCTGGGAGGAGCCATACAGCTGCCAGGCTCTGGTACATGGTGATGTAATGCTTGCTGAGGTCTGTGCCTGCCAGGGAAGGTGATGACTGGTGTCCGAGGGCACAGCTATCCCCAGATTCTATGGGGTGTTCTCTCCCTGGTCCTCATAAGAAGGACCAGTGACAGAAAAAGCAGAGACTTCTGAGGATGCCACCAAGAGCCCACAGGGGTCCCAGAGATAACCAGCCTCTGCTGGTACCTCCATGTACCCCAGGTTCTAGTGAGTACCCACCAGGGTACCTAATTATCTCATTCTCACCGACAACGTAGTCCCCAAAGCCAATGGTGCTGAGGGTGATGAAGGCAAAGTAGAGCCTTCACCAAAGCTCCAGCCCTCCACATGGCTGAATAACATGGGCGGGAAGATGAGGATGACCAGGGTCCCCAGGGTCAGGAACAGAGTAAGGCCCAGGACCTGCAGGAGCTGAGAAGGGTGGGTCTGCCTTTGAGAACACTTGGAAGGGTCTGGGAATGTATGGGGAAGGTCTGGGAAGAGTTGGGTGTGGACTGGGTGGGGTGATAAGCCTGTGTCAGGCCTCCCAGGGCAGGGGGTGTGTTAATTGGTCAAGGAGGGAGATCCCTTTGAACTTGAGGATTACACTTGCATAGGCTCTCTCAGGGACTCAGGTCTGGGATGAGACTGCTATTACCGAGATGTCCTAGGTCCTTCTGTGGCAGTGAGCTCTAGGGCTCACTGGGTGGCCTAGAGACTGTTTTGAACCACGCAAAAGGATGTTGGAAGTCCATAATGAACATGGAGACATGATACTCAAACTTCTGCTCCAAAGAACTACCTGGCAGCTGGGCACAGTCCTCCCGGAGAAGTCGTACCCAGTATCTGGCCCTCAGCTCTTGGCAAGTCGACTCCATGCTCTCATGTGTCGCAGGGAACTTCGAGGTCATGTCCTGTGCAGCCTGAATCGCTCTTCTTCATGTCTCCCTGTTCTGAACTCTCTGGGGTGTCTGCCCTTAACCTCATACACCCAAGCCCACCTCCACATTTGCAGCTGTCTGTCCCAGGGGCTCCGGAAGATGCCATCCTACCTGGGAACGCCTGGGATGGTCCTCCCACCTGTCCAGTGTGGTCAGGTGTGCACGTAGCCCTGTGCCCATTTGGTTGAGGAAGACCACGTTGAGTGAGATGCCGAGCAGGGCACAGAAGACACAAAAGGCCTGCCCCACCTCTGTGCTGGGCGCCAGGTTTCCATAGCCTGCCAGGCAAGGGAGTGTGCATGTGAGGGGAAGAGAGAGATCGAACTGCCTTCTGTCAGCAGCTCTAGCAGAGGCTTGTCTCCATCGCCTCTGGGGGAGGACAAGAAGTTGTTCCCATGGCACGCATCCTACCCTCCGCTAGAGCAATCGGTATTTACAGAATTCTCTTCTCCAATGATGCTGCCTCCATGAAGCCCTCCCGACTGCCACCCTCTGCCTTCCTGCCAGGCATGATTCCCAGAGATGTTTTGTGTCGTTTCTACTTAATTACCCCATTTGCCTTACGTAATCATAGTAACTCAATCCCTCTTTAGTGAACTGGGAAGCCAAGCCTGGGTTCTATCTAAATTCATACCCCAACCCGCATTCTAACACTCTTCCTGGACTGCCAAGGAAGGGGTCTGTGATTGGATTGCGGCTTAACTGAATGGAAGGGAGGCCTGTGTGAGAGGCTGGGGTGGGTGGAGTCGGCTTTCTGCCGATATCCCATCTCCTCGGGATACTGGGACGTCACCTGCAGTTTTGAGGGGCCGCCCCATGCACAAATGACCTCTCTTCACTATCTCTCTCTGAGAGGACGTGGCCAGGTGCACAGAGTTGGAGCATTAACACACCAGAACCAGCTCTCTGCCAGCCAGGACTGAAGTCAATAGAGAGACCCATGCTTGCCTTCATGCAGCTGTGCTGAGGAAAGGCTCTGCCCAGCCCCTCAGAGGACCCGGGAGGTGAGCCCAGCCCAGTCCCGTAGCAGCAGGGTTTACTGCCTTCCTGTGACTGTCTCACCATGCCCCTGTCTCTGCTTCCCGCATCACCACCGGCTTAAACCACATCCTTGTCCCAACGATGGCCTTTGGAAGCAATCCCAAGCTGAGCAGGGCCTGGGGCGGCCCCTCCCTCCCGGCCCCTCCCTCCCCAGCCCTTTACCTATGGTGGTGACCACTGTGCCTGCAAAGAAGAAACTGCTTCGGAAGTGCCAGTTGTGGGGGTTGGTGGAGTTGCCTTTGGGGTTCACGCCTTTCACCCAGGCTTCCCGGATGACCTGTTGAGGTGGCATGGTCAGGAGGGGAGGGCCTAACGATCGCTGAGGGCCTGCTGGCACCAACCAGCTCTCAGGAGGATGCTTTTGTGAGCTTATGTTTAATAAGTCTCTTAAACAACATCATTCCCATTTCACAGAAGGGAACATGATCTCTGAGTGGCCAAGGCTGACTGAGGTGTGTGCTCTGATGGGTGGAGAGCCAGGGGCCTGAGGAGGAAGTGTGGAGATGCTTTTGGTGACAGAAATGACACACACACATATACATTAGTTAGGACAAGGTGAGGTTGACATTAGATACTTCTGGAAGTGTCTGCTTGGGAAGGTGGAGTCTGAGGCTTCCCTCCCATTGGGTATGTGGTGGGAGCTGGCCACTTTGCTCTCTAGCGCCCTCTAGTGAGCATAGCCCACGCCTGCAGAAGTTACATCAGGGACCCAGGAGAGAGGCTGTGTGGGCACAAGTAGTGTGTTGTCTGTGTGCTGTGCAGGGCTCTGTGTTACACGGGTGTGTATGGTTTGTGTTTCTAGGGCAGGGCTCCCTCTCCCCAACTCTGGCCCTCTTTCCTCTAGCTAGAAACTTGTCCCAGGGCGGCACCAGCTCATTCTTGTTCCCGGGCAGTGCTCCAAAGGGGTGCGGGGGCGCGGGGGGCGCGGGGGTGCGGGGGCGCGGGGGTGCGGGGGCATGGGAAGTATGGCGGCCACTCCTGCCTCCCTTCCTGTGGGAGCTGGTTTCCACTTGCTGGGTGGAGGCCTCCTGGCTCTCACTTGGGCAGGAACTGGCTTCTTAAGACCTTCCTCTTTCCCACACAGGCAGAGATCTGCTCCAGACATTTCAGAGCATGTCCTTTCCCTGGAGACCCCACTCTTGGGGACAGCATGTTCCCGGGTCTCTGACTCTCCCTCTGCACCTCCAGGCCCTCTGTCCTGTGGAGAAGGGGCTCTGAGCGTGGCTGAGTGGCCTCAAGTGGCTGCGGCATCTTTGTCTCTGAGGATCGGATGGTGAAGGAGAAAGAGGCGGGTTTACAGGTGTCCTCATGGAGTCATGTTTGAATACTGCATTCAGCACCGTGTTCATGGCTCAGCGTGTGAGTTTCCCAGGACTGGGTTTCCTCCAAATGTTACTCCATCATTTCTCTGCCTGCAAGCTCTGCTTGCCCTGTCAGGAGACTGAGGACTTTGAGGGACAAGTTTCCTTCCTATCGAGTCCCTGGTCCTACACACTGGCCGTCAGACCTAGATCCTTGTCCTTAATTGCAGAACCAGTTTGAGCCTGACCAGTCTGTCCACTGCTCATTCCTGGTTCCACCTCCAGCCCAGGGCTGAGGCAGAAGACTTCAGGTGTCCCTGTCTCTGGCTCACTCCTGGGACGTTGGGGTGCCTGAAGATGAGCACCATCACTGAGTAAAACGTATGCATGGAGTAAGGAATGCTCTGATCCTGGAAAATCAGGGGCAGCACTCTCTGCCGACATCTCATCTTGGAGATCAGCTGCTCTCAGTTCCAAGAGAAGTCTCGGGGTCTCAGCATCACCTGGTGACCTCACTCAGTCCCTGAGTCAGCAGGTCTGAGTGGGTCTGCAACTTGATTCCCTGATAAGCTCTCAGGTGCTGCCTGTGGTGGTGGAGGTGCTGGTGGTGGTGCTGGTGGTGCTGGAGGTGGTGGAGGTGGTGGAGGTGGTGGAGGTGCTGGTGGTGGAGGTGCTGGAGGTGGTGGAGGTGGTGGAGGTGGTGGTGGTGGAGGTGGTCGTGGTCCATGGACACTACCTGGAGAACTCTCACTTTCGACAGTACCCTGCCCCCAATGTGTGTGCTAATTTGTGCAGTGAAGAGTAAAGGGTACCCCAGCAAGAAGCATGGGTGTGAGTTCTGCCTCAGCCAGTGACTGAGCCCTGGTCCACACCCTGCATCTCCCTGGGTCTCGGCTCTCACCTCTAAGTTGGAGATGCTGATCGCAGTAGACAGCTGGGAGAAAACACCCGTGTGTGCTCAGGCCCACGATGGGGAGCCACAGTGGAACAGAGGTCTGGTCCCCCACCCCCCAACACATGTCAGAGACGCTCACTAATGGCCAGTCATCACTCTGCCAACTGTGCTTGGCCATTGTCCACCAGCTCGGCGAGGGAGCGAGTCTAGTATGACAGTTGGTCCTCACCTTTATCTGTGTCTCCACCCAGGAGCACACACTCAGCCAGCAGACGCAGCATCAGTCCTGAGAAGTAGCGAGTGTGGGAGGGGAAATTTCTAGAGTGTCTGTACAGCAAGTGACAGCTCAGGGAGATTTTACTGCAGTCAAATGCCGAGCACAGACAGCACGTGTGTGTGTGTGTGTGTGTGTGTGTGTGTGTGTGATACATGCTTGGGTATGTGCAGACAGTTGTATGCATATACATGTGGAGGTCAGAGGTCAGTTGCAGCTGTCACTCCTCAGAGCCATCAGCCTTCTTATTTTTTTTAAAAAAGATTTATTTTATGTATATGTACATTTTTCCTGCATGTATGTCTTTGTACCACATGTGAGCCTATGTGGGTGCTGGGAATTGAACCCGCATCCTCTGGAAGAGCATCCACTGCTCTTAACTTTCCTTTGCCAGAAATTCCTTTGCCTGCTGAGCCGGCTCGCTTGCCCCACACCTGGATTTTTCATGTGGGTTCTGGGCGTTCCACTCAGATCCTTGTATTTGGATGGGAAGCACTTAGGACAAGTGATTTGATCAAGGCCATACAGTGGTCTAGCTGTAGACGAGGGTCAGGCTCTGGACTAGGCTTCACCAGGCTCCAGTTCTCACCACCCTCTCTCCACACAGGATTCAGCCTCTGGGTGGTGGCTCTGCACCTGCCCTTGGCCCCTCCACCCCCCTTCCCGCTCTTCCTGTCCCACCCTTCCTCACTCCCTCACCTGCACGAACTTCTCCTGGCCTGCTGGTCCAGGCAGCTGTAGTTCTGTAGGAAGCACAGCTTTTCCAGCTGGAACCGGTCCCTGGATTGGAGAATCTGCCTGTTTCTCCAGCGGCCGGAAGATGGTGGCCCCAAGCAGCAGGGAGCAGACGTAGGCCATAAGCAAGGGCAGTACCCGGCCACCCCAACAGCTGCAGAGCCCAGCGCCGGGCATGCTGTGGCCAGGATCCTGCCGCAGATGTCAGGGTGGCTGTGGGGAGAAGGGGGAAGAGGTGAGAGCCCCTGTGACTGCCCGCTCTGTCCTCCACCACACAGGCGTCTGCGGCAGGGGAGTCTGAACAGTGTGCTGTGCAAATAGGCACCGCCCCCTACTGGACCTTATTTTTCTGTGCGCAGCAGCAAGGCAGCAAAGTGCATGGGCCCCTCCGAGATACCTACCGTCTTCTCCAGAGCTCACCTGGCCTCATCCTGTGCTTCCAAGTGGGCGTGAATCTCTGTGGGACAAATATGGTGGGGTGTCCACTCTGCTGGGTCTGATTCCTCTCGTGGGAAGGATCCCAGCCTCAAACATGAGAGCCTGGGGAGTATCATGAGGGTGTGCATTAGCCTTGCTTACAGGATGGGTTGACCTGTCTGTTGGGGGAACCTGAGGATGAGTAACCAGGGTGGCAAAGGAAACAGCAGATGGCATCCTTGCTCAGAAGCGGTGTCAGTTGGTGCTGATGCCTGGGGGCCCTGGTGGCATCATGACTGCCAGTGGTCAGCCTGGCTTGAGAGCCTGGTGCAGGTTACCTGGAGCTCAAAGACAAGAGTGTGGAGAAGACAGAGGACAGAAGCGAGTCTCCGGCCCCATGGTGCTGTCAGGGACTTATTCCTTCACAGGTGGAGTCAAGGGCTTCAGTGCACATTTGTGGGAGATGCCAAGCTTCATAGAGATTACATAATAGTTCGCCTGGCATGCTGCTCATGACACACTTCCTTATTTACTTACTGATTTTTAGGATTTTTTTTATTTATGTGTGCGTGCGTGCGTGCGTGCGTGTGTGTGTGTGTGTGTGTGTGTGTGTGTGTGTGTGTGTATGCCACACATCCAGGTGGCCACAGAAGCCAGGAGAGGGTGTCAGGTCCCCTGGTGCTGGAGTTACCAGCAGTTGTGAGCGGGCCAGTGTGGGTGCCAGGCTTTTAACCACTGAGTCATCTCTTTTGCCCCCCATCTTTATTTTTTTTTCTGTTGAGACAAGGTCTCGTGTAGCTCAGGTTGGCTCCAAACTAGGCATGTAGTGGAGGATAACCTTGAACTGATCCCCGCTCTCTTGGGATGGGATTACAGGTGTGTATACCATGCTTGGGGTATGGAATGCTGGGGACTTGACCTAGGGCTTTGTGTGTGCTACGCAAACGTCTACCAACGAGCCACGTCTGCGTGTCTCTTGGTGTCTGTGGCACTCAGCGCTGATGCCTTCTGCTGTGTGGGGCTGTCTTGTTTTCATTGTGAGCCACCTGACCTCGGTGCTGGGAACTAAACTTGAGTCCTCTCATAGAGCAGGGAGTGCTCTTAACTGCTGAGCCACCTCCCTAGATATATCTACTTATATTTTGAGCTAAGTAAGTTTTATTATAAAAGACAAAATCTTAAAAAGAAGAAACCCTCACATCTCCACAGGTCTGTGTGCCTGCTGGTCTCTTTGGTGGCAGGTTTGCTTGGTGGGTATGTTCTATTATTTTAGTAAACTGATTTATTTTCATTAATTCTAAAAGTCGTCTTATGAAGTAATGGGGTTCATTATGGCAATTTTATCCGTAGCTTGTTTTTATCCATCATTATACTTAGTTCTCGTTCATCTCTCCCCACTGCTCTAATTTCATTTCTGTCGCTGTGATAAAACACCCTGACAGGAAACTTGGAGGGAAAGGGATTTGTTTGGCTCCCAGTTCCAGGTTGCAGACCATCATGGGGGGACGTTAAGAGGAACCTGAGCACCGAGTCACACCTACAGGCAAGAGCCGAAAGAGAATAAACACACAGGGCCTGGCTTGCTCGGTCCACCCAGACTGTTCAGGACACCCTGCCTGGGAAGGGGTGCCACTCACCACAGGCTGGGTCTGCCTACACCAATCAGCAGTCAAGACAATCCCCAGGGACGTGTCCACCGTCCAGCTGACCTAAAATTCCTCATTAAGACTCTCCCTGGGTGGTTCTAGGTTGTGCTGTGTTGATAAAAATAACCATCACACCCCACCCCTGCAGACCAGCTCCCTCCCCTGACACAGTGACACCCTTGACTTTCATGTCCTCCTGCATTCCATCACCCTCCTCGACATCCCTCCTTTTTAGAGTTTTTCCTTTCTCAAGCTCTCTCTCTCTCCCCCCCTTTTTCTCTCTCATGCACACACACACACACACACACACACACACACACACACACACAAATCTAGATTATGGTTATTGAGAAAAATGTAGCATTTGCCTTCTGAATCTGGTCTATCTCAGTTAACATGATAATTTCCAGCTCCACGAAGTTTCCTGCCAGTGTCCTGACTTTTCTTTATGGTCTAGCAGAATTCCACTGTGTGTATGTGCACACATCCTATGCTCATTTATCTGTTTGTTCAGGTCTTAGTTGTGAATAACACGGTGGGCATACTTCTCTGAGCTCCTTTTCCCCGACTCCCACATTGAAAGTGGGCGCTACCACGGGTGTTGATTAATCTCCTCGTTGCTATGAAAACACCCGACAAAAGCCACTCAAGGAAGGGAGCCTGGGCTCCAAGTGTGGGGTGCAGTCTGCCATGGCAAGGGACGGCATGGTGGCAGGAGTGTGAGGCGGGTGGCCACATGGGCCCCACAGTCAGGACGCAGAGAGAGGTAGATGCTGGCCTCAGCTTGTCCTCTTCCTTTTTTTGTTCTGTCTGGGACGCCATGGGGTCCCATGACGTCTGGGATGCCATGGGGTCCCATGGGGACGCCATGGGGTCACACTGAGCAGGAGTCTTTCCACCTCCATAAACTCAACCTAGAAACTCCCTCACAAACCCACGCGAGTTTAGATCCTGTCAACCCTGACCATCCACACGGTTTGTGAGGGATCCCAGAGCTTTGCAGCTACCACTACCACCGCTCCCAATTATGGCTGCAAAGAGGACCGACCGCTCTCACTCACCTGCTATCGCCCCTTCACCCACGCCACATCCCTTAGCCTATGGGAACCTGCTTTCTGCCCCTAATCTAATAGGATCCCTTAGCCTATGGGAACCTGCTTTCTGTCCCTAACCTAATAGGATCCCCTCTTCTGGACATTTCATTTAAAAGAAATGGGACTGTGGTGGCTCTTCTTGGTTGTCAACCTGACTGTATCTGGAATTAAATAAAACTCAAAAGTGGGCTATACTGGTGAGGGATTTTTTTTTGATTAATTTGAAGTGTGAAGATCCATTTTAATCTAATCTTTGAATTGGGAAGACATACCTTTAATTCAGATCTTTTGCTATATATATATATATATCCCTATCAAGGGGGTGCGGGCATCACAGACACGCTCATCACTTGTCTTGCTGTGGCCAGCCTGTCGGACAAACAACCAGCATTGCGTCTCCAACACAGAGAGGAGGACCCATTGGAGCATATCGGTGGAATCTCACAGAAAACTGAGGTCGGGAATTCTTTTGATGCCTTAATAATGAACAAGCACACGAGAGAGTAACAGGAGCTCTCTTCCTCTGCAGGGCCCAACACAGAGCACACGGTATTGCTGGAGTGAGGTGAGGCAGGGGCATGGCTGCCTGGCATTAAGAGCAAGAACAGATGCTGTGAGTGAGGAGCCATCTTCCTGAAACCCTCCCTGCTGCTCCTGGTTTTCCGAGACACTCAGGGATTTCTGAAGCCACACCGCTTACTCTTGCTTGGCTTTTTCTCGTAGTTTTGGAGATGTGGGGCCAATGAGTGCTGGTGGCCAACAGCTTCCTGAATCATTGAGTCCTGCTCTCGAGCGAGGGCTGGGCTTTCCCTAGAGGCCAGGGAGTTCCTAACCCCTTTCCTTTACTCTGGGGAAGCCCAGCATGTACAGGGTCAAATCTCACCCTTTGACAACCAGAGGACTTCAGTCAGCCAGGGCTGGACGGCCTCCAGAGCACTCTGTTGTTGAAGAGCCACCCCTTCCCAAGGCCTTCCTGAGGGAGGAGGGGTTCACAAGACTCAGGGAGCTCAGAAAGTTACAGGGGTCACCCCCCCACCCCCCGTAGATTACTACATGGCAGTGAATGCTTGCCCGAGAGCAGAGACTCTTCAGTGGAGATGCCTTCCAGTTGTGCAGACAGCCACCCTGGTGCATCTTCTGAAGGTTGCCCCCCATGCTGGGCTGAGTTTCTCATTGTGCAGCCGCCCTTGAGTCACCTGTGATCCTTGAAGTAACCCGATCAGCTCACTGGTCATTGGTGCCCCAAGCTGGACTTCCGGGAGTCAATTTTGAGGTCCGTAGTCCATGCCCAATTTGAAGTGAACAGACATTTGTTCACACCCCTTTAGGAATAGTCACAAGCTGCGCCCCCCTTCTCTCCATTCCTTCCACACATACAGACTGAGTGTCCTGTACCTGCTGTAACCGGTCAGCCTTTGGCTGTGTTTCAAAGACATCTTGCTGGACTGTAGAATCCTCACACACACCCCACCTCCTGGCCCAGCATTCCCTGTGTGGGTACGGCTCCTCTGTGAGTGAGGGCTAGACACGAGGCATGATTTATAACCCCTTTCAGGGAATTATTGTTACTAACGGGCAGAGCCAATTTGTGCTTCCCCAGGGGGGAGGGCAAAATCAATTAATGATAACTGTAAAATGGCCGGGCAGGCCCGATGGCAGAGTAAGGCCTAATATCCGGGTGATAAAGGGTTGTCTGAAGCTGAACTAACCGGAGGAAAACAAAAATATCAACCTGTGTACAATGGACAGAGAATCCAGAGTAACTGGGCTCTGGCCTCCTTCCTTCCTTCCTTCTGACTGAAATAAAGGAAGGGACAGGCCTCCCACCTGACCATCCAACATAGGCTTCCCTTATGACTCAATAGATATGTACAGAAGTGAATGGACACTTTCCACGCAGGAACCAAGGGGAGAGGGTGAGGCCCGCCTTCCCAGGTATATGTCCTGTAGGAGAAAGGGTGGACAGAGGAGCGGCCATCAAGTGGCCACCTAATAGAACCAAGTGGCTGAGGGTTGAGTTGCAGGCAAGGACGCGAGGAGCTTCTGGAGGTGTCCTTATAGTGGGGTACTGTGGGAGAACATTCTGAGTGGAGCGATGGTACAGGTCTACATGGCTCTTTATCTATCTGAGAGGTCGCTCTCTCAGGATGTCCCGCCTACTGTGATCAGCAATGAGGACGTGGGAAGCCGAGGAGTGATTTCCAGGAAGTCTCCGGCCAAATAATCAGCCACATCTGCTGTTGATCTTTTGAAAAAGATTTATTAATTGTATTATTTTAATGTGTATAAGTGTTTTGTCTACAGTATGTGTTGCATGGCATGCATGCCTGGAGCCAGAAGAGGGCATTAGATGCCCTAGAACAGAGTAACAGACATTATGAGCAACCGTGTGGGTGCCATGAATTAAGCCTGGGTCCCTGGAAGAGCAGCCAGTGCTCTTAACTGCCGAGACATCTGCCAGCCCTTTGACACCGATCTTGCTCAGTCCCTGCTGCTGTTTCTTTTGCAAAGAGTGGGGTGTTATTATTATTATTTTTAGCATAAAGTCTGGGTCTCAACTGGAAACACAGTTAAGAATGGAGAAGGAATCTTATTTTCTCCAGACCAAAAAGTTAATTTGAACACACCCACACCCACAATTCTGAAACAGATGCCTTGGCCAACACTGGGCTTTCTCAGAGCAGATCTGAGATGGTGTGAGATGGTTCACTGGGAAAGTGACCCCAGAAGTCATGGCAGAGGGTTCAGGAGGGAGGCAGGGAAGAGTGTGTCAGTAAGGGACTGTGGACCTTGGGGCTTGACCCTCCTGGGACACCTGGGAGACTGAGTACGCCTCAGATTGCCCACAGGGTAAGGAAGCTCATTGCTCACCCACTCACTACCTGTGCACTTCACCAGGAGAGGATGGCACCAGAGAAGCCAGCTCCTTCAGCTGCTTCCTGTGGCTGTGATAAATACCACGACAAAAAATAGCTCGGGGAGGACAGGGCTGATTTCAGCTCAAAGGTTACAGTCTGTCAGGAAGGGAAGTCAAGGCAGGAACCTGGACACAGAACATGAAGCAGAGACCGGCTTGTTCACAGATTCAACTCACATTTAGCTATCTTTCTTACACAGTCCAGGACCACCTTCTTGGGTGGGTGCCACCCACAGTGGACTAGGCCTTCCAACATCAATTAGAAATCAGGAAAATGCTCCACAGACATGTCCTTAGGGCAAAATGAGGAAGGCAGTTCCTCAGCTGAAGTTCATTCTTCCCAAGTGTGTCAAGATGACTACCAGGATTAGCCATGGCACCAACCCTTGTACTGCACGTGAGTGAGTGCCCTTATGTGCAGAAGGACCTTCAGGTAGAAAGATGTGGTCCGACAGAAGGATGTCCACTGTCCACTAAAGCTGACCAGCCTCTGAGGGCTGGTGGGTGTGGGCAGAGTTCTGATAGGGCCTGCTACAGACTGGGGCTCTCATCCCCTTTCTGGTCACTGTGGTTGTAACTCCTGCAGGGATAGGGCCTTCCTTTGACCTTAATGATTCAATGGGTAGTGTTTTCTCCACACAATGGATTTTCCCCTCTTCCAGTTCCTTCCAGATCCTCTCCACCTCCCTATCTACCCAACTGTTTCCTTGGATTCATCCATCATTTCTGGCTTTTGCAATCTTTCTGCCTTCTCTTCCACACAGATCCCTCAGTCTTGAGGGGAGGGGTTTGATGAAGACGTTCCATTTAGAACTGAGTGCTCCAGCCAGCCAGTGGTGACTCACCCCTTTAATCCCAGCACTCAGGAGACAGAGGCAGGCGGATCTCTGTGAGTTTGAGGTCATCCTGGTCTACAAAGAGAGTTCCAGAACAGCCAGGGCTACACAGAAAACCCCTATTTTGAAAAAAGAAAGAAAGGAAGAAAGAAAGAAAGAAAGAAAGAAAGAAAGGAAGGAAGGAAGGAAGGAAGGAAGGAAGGAAGGAAGGAAGAAAGGAAGAAAGAAAGAAAGAACTGAGAGTTTCAAAGTCCCTCTCTCGCTGTGCAATTTTGGGCGTCCCTGTTAGTTCCTATCTATTGCAAGAAGCAGCTTTTCTGACGAGGGCTGAGCAGGGCACTGATCTGTTGTATAGCAGGATGTCACCGGGAGTCACTTCACTGCTGTGCTCCTGCAGTAGAATAATAGCACAGGTTTTCTCCCACTGTGACCTGTCTAGTCTCAGGTTCTTGGCCACCTTAGCAATGTCAGGTCTGGGTTCCATCTCATGGAGTGGGCCCTAAATCCAACCAAACATGTTGCCACTGCTGCACTGGTGTATCAGGCAGGCGTGTTCTGTTGCAGCTCACAGCGTTCATAGTGGGGTGATAATGATGGTTCCTGTTCTCCTCTGGCAGCATGCAGACGACGTTCCTGTCAGTAGGGGTGAAGCTTCTAGCTGACCAGCTGACATCTCCATGGTCAACTGTAGTCATCAGCAACAGGGCCTACCATCATGTTGTGCTGAGCAATGTGTGTATAGCCTTGAAAGCAGCCTGTGATGTTTGGGGGTTTTCATTGGACCCCTTTGGCCGACGACTGCATCTGTCTCTCTCTTCTGAAGTCCAGTGTCTTATATTGTCTGTTATCTGGGATCGAAAAGCCACTGATTTGTGTGTGTTGCCTAGTCTTGGCCATGTAAAGTGGAGTAAATTAGGTCTTGCTATGCCTCATGGCTGCCAGCAGCAGACACAATGGACCCTGAAATGTCTTGACAGTAAGCATAAAGGGGCGGGGTAAACACTGCTCTGGAAAGGTCTGGAGCCGCTATACACCGTGTCAAAATTTTAATGTCTGTATGATCTAGCTATCGACATGAACAATGCTATGGAACAAATCCCCGCGTCCCAGTGGCTCATGGCAAGGAATGTTTAGTGTCATGACAAGACATGGCGTCACATGGCTTTCCATGCAGCTCGGCATTAGTCTCTGGACTGGCTTGGTTCTGCTCTCCCTACGTTCCAGGACATGGGCTAAAAGGACAGCAGCTATCAAGCGCATCTCACGACATCACGGGAGGGAAAGGAGCAAGCCTAACACGCGGGCACATGTCCAGCCTCTGCCTGAGTCTCAAAGCAGAGCCAGAGCTAGGCCCACATTTAGAGGACAGGAAGACGCCTCACCCTGTGGGGTCTATGGCAAAGCTTTGGATGAAAATTCTGTTGGAGGCGGAGAAGAACTCTCATGTTATTCAGTGCCCCAGAGTCTCCATCTGATTTCTAGAATCCCCCTTTAAAAGGTCACCACTTTTTTCCTTTTACATTTTTTCATATAATTATTGTTACAGTGTGTGTGTGTGTGTGTGTGTGTGTGTGTGTGTGTGTGTGTGTGTGTGTGTGTTATGCATATGTTGTGGGGGCATGCATGTCACGGGTTGCACATGGAGGTGAAATTGCTGTGGGATATTTGATCACACTGTGAGCCCCGGGATTGTATTATTTACTGGAAAAACCTGCTTCTAGCTGTGGTGTGGCTCGGCCTTAGCACACACCTTTAATCCAAGAGCTTTCTGCTTGAATATTGTAAACAGGATTAAATAAAGTCAACCTTAGGTCAAGAGGGGGAGCAAGCAACCAGTTGACAGGAAAAAAAAACAGTGTAAGAGGAAATCAGGAGGGTAAAGAGAGAGACACACAGGAAGTAGAAAGGAGGGACAGCCAGTTGGAGGAGTTTTTGTTTGGACAGTGTAGGAGAAAGTTCTCTTTCTGGGAAGATGGCGGCAGAGGAAGAGCTGGGCGCTTTCTCTGCCTTTCTAAGCTAGCAGGTTTTCACCCTGGGATCTGGCTTCCGAGTCTTTGCTGATAAAATAGATTGATAGAGACAGTCAAAAGCACCAAAGAGCAACGTGTGGCAGCCAGGGCTCTTCCTTCCATGTCCGTCCTGTGGACCAAACTCAGGCCATCAGAGTTGGTGGCGGATGTCTTTACTTGCTCAGCAATCTGAAATCTCCTTTTTCAATGCACTTTCCCCCCAACCCTCTGCCTGTGGAGAGAATGACAGACAGCTGAATTCTATCTAGGATTGGACCAGGGTCACTGACCAGAAAACATTTCAGTCTCCACATTTGAACTCAGACATTCCTTGTTGTCCCCGCTCCATTGAGCCCAGACTGATGCTAGAGAGTCCTTTCAAAGTCTTCATCCCTTCCTCCCATTTGCAGAGACTCTTTGGGGGAAGGTACACTGTGGTCCAGTGTGGGTCCACACCAAAGCCCCAGCACCCACTGAGAGATTTAAGGTGGATTTTAAGGAGGCTCCTCCAAGGTTGACTGCCAATGCCCTGTAGGCCTGGGTTCCTTGGCTGGTGTGTTCTTCTCTTCTTTACTCCCTCTCCAGGTTGGGTGACTCTTCCATACCCTGTGTGAGGCTATACCACACACCTCAGCCAATAAAGCCTTTGGATCCAGGAGATAACCTCTCAGCAGGAGAGTGAGAGTCAACAGACCTTAGCAAGCTCTAGAAGATGTGTTCTGGGATCACTGACGCCAGTCACGAGGGGGCACTGTTTGGTAAGAACTGGATCTGTGCTGGGGTCACAGGGAGGACCTAGACAACAGGCTCTGGTTGTCCCAGCACTTTCCATCTTAAAGTCTGTTGCAGACCAAGAAATCAGCTGTGGAAGGGCAAGGCTGGCCTGCTTCATGCTTCTGGCTCCTAATGGCATAAGCCAGGCTATGACCAAGAAGAATGCTACAGGCCTGCCTAGCTTCAGGATACCCGAAAAGGAGTGACAGAAGTCAACAGCATCGACCCAAACGAGTCCACGTTGCTGTGTCGTCCCCTGTCTGCTCCCCAAGATCACGAGTTCTTAGACGATGGAACAGACAACCACCAGCAGAAGGTATTTTTATTTGGCTGTCATAATTTCTGGGCGCCTCTTTCTGCACCTCCATTGCCCTGCCTGACTCTAGCTAGGTTGGAAACACAACACAGGCCGCCGCTGACTGTGTTCCCTCCTTTTCATGTCCACTGAGTCCAAGTCACAGAGCCAGGTTGTGGAATGATGGGAGGGGCACTGAGACAAGACCCCTGGGTAGCTGTGTTCTCCCTGTGGGGACAGGGAGTCTGGACTTTAATTTTGTAGAGCCCCACACAGCTTGGTGGGGTATTGGCTCAAGGTCCTGATGCCTGCAGAGCTCTGGGGAGCTTGCCACTGTTCTCTGGTAGTGTGAATCCTCAGACTGCAAGGACACATAGGTCCCTGGAGACAGGGCGAGGGTGTGATAGCAGAGCGTTTGGGCTGGGACACTGGCCTTGAGGTGCCCTACATTCTACTGTCTTATCTGGTGCTCCGAAGCCCTGCCTGGCCTGCCATGGGCATCCCTGGGCTTCTAAGCCAGGGGTAGACTAGGGTGGTGGCTGGCAAATAGCTAGAAAAAATGGATTATTATCCTCCTATATTGTGCCACCTGGAATGTCCCCAGTCTGTACACTATGATGGTGTATTGCACCATCACCAAGTCTCTCATAAATGTGACAGTGAGCAGCAACCCAGCCTTGCCCTCAGCTTCTTGACATTGGCCACCCTTCCAGCGGCTCTGTCAGGACCATCCAACAGCCCTACAAGTCCTCTCTGGTGCTCGCCCAGACACCTCCTCCAAGTACAGCTCTCCTCCTCTGGCCTCACATTCGCCAGCTGCTCTGGGGTGGCTTTATGTCGTATCTGAGGTCACAGTGAGGGGCAGGGTCTTTGTCTTTACATCAGTCATTCCGTCTGCAGGACACGGTTGGAATCCCATCAGAAAGTCAGTTGCTTCCCAGGCCTGAAAGAAGACAGGGTGATGGTTAGCTTGGGGTGGGGGATTTTCTCAGGACTGACAGGCACTGGGGGGGCTGGCCACACCCTCATCTCTGAACACTGCCTCCCAGGCTCTGCAGGAAATAAACACTTCCTTTCCTCTTGGCTAAGGTATCATCCTCAGCAGACCCGCACTCATTCCAACCCCATGGTTTCCACCGGTGCCTCTACTTCACATAAACACACACACACACACACACACACACACACACACACAGAAGGGGGAGGGAGTTAAAATAAGTCTTTAAAAGGATGGCCGGGTGGTGGCGGCGGCGGCGGCGGCGGCACATGCCTTTGATCCCAGCACCCAGGAGGCAGAGGCAGGAGGATCTCTGTGAGTTTGAGGCCAGTCTGGTCTCCAAAGTGAGTTCCAGGAAAGGCACAAAGCTACACAGAGAAACCCTACCTTGGAAAACAACAACAACAACAACAACAACAACAAAAGTAGTCTTAGGTTCCACCCTAGGCATACAGCTTTAAGTCTGGGTTTGAACAGGATCCTTACATCCATGCACATGAAAGTGTGAGCGTGGTATGAATTCCTAGTTCATCTGCCTAAAGTCTGGATAGTAAGATAGGTACAAGAGGAAACTGCTGAGGTCTTTGGGTGCAGTGATGAACACAGCATTTTGAAAAGTTTCAGTGGGCAGGGAGGCTGAGGGGAGGTCGGTGAGAGCGTGGTGGAGACGAAGCTGCAGCCAGCTGGGAGTGGGGACGGTGAGCTGTCTGTGTGGCGCTGCCGAGGCAGAGGGTGACCACGGCCCCCTGGACGTGGGGGGGGGTGTCAAACAGCAGGGCGTGTACCTGCAGGGCCAGCGCCGTGCGCCAGGCCACACTGTGAAATCCAGCAGAGGTGCCCCCTTTAACATAGTCTTCCAAAATGTTTATTTATTTTTGTATTTATTTATAGCATTGTGTGCTTGTGTGCCTACATGCCATGGCCTGCGTGTAGAGGACAAGGACAATCTGTGGCCACTGTTTTTTTTGTTTGTTTGTTTGTTTGTTTTTTTCCTTTTATCACACAGATGCTGGAAATGGACCCCAGGTCATCAGGCTTGGCACGCTTACCAGCTGAACCATCTCACTGACTCCCTTTTCACATATCCAGACCTGTCCTAACCCAACTGCAGGACAGGAAGAAAGTCAGGACACATCTTAGCTTACAAAAGTTAAATGCTCAGCTCCCAGGCCTTTTAGACACCACGGGCCACGCCACAGACCCCCATGGGGTTGGAATCTCTGTGGGTGGCCCGGTAATTCTAGTACACGGTGAGTCTAATACACAGCCAGGGCTGGGCTGCCCAGTTTCCTCTCCCCAGGCCAAGGACAGGTGGGGTGAGAGCTGGGACCAGCTCAGACCTCATGTCTGACGTCTCCTCTACATTGTTGAGAAGCCTGGGTTAGGATTACTTAAGGCTGTCCCGGAGGACGGAAGGCAGTGTGAGCCAGCTCCCACCTCACATGTCCTAGCTCCCCTAGATCAGCATGCAGCCGTGCCCAGGAGGGTTGGAGAGGGGTACTCACAGCAGAGCTGAGAGCACAGCACTCTGGGACGTGGCCCCTCATGGGAAAGGCCCACCACGCGGCCTCTGGTGCCACTTCGGCTGCACTCACTGTGTCCGGGGTAGCGATGGAGCTGGGGGGGTGGCAGGGGTGGCGGCTTAGCCTGGAATGGAGGGTCTCACCGCAGACGTACCACTAAATGGGGCCAGGTCTCATCACCGGGGGCACAGTGCCTGGTGCCAACTCTGGTGCTCAGTGCATTATGAGAGACTTCAGCTCTGAAGTGACGCACTGACAGGTGAGGGTGGCTGCTATGACACACAGGGGTCACAGCATGACCTGTTCAAGGCCACAGATGGCAGAGATGGCTTCATCTGAGGCCTTGTCCTTCCTAATCCTCTGAGGGCTACTGCTCTTTCTCCCTCCTTCCCTCCCCCCCCCTTTTCTGACCCCGGAAGGGCTCTTAAACAGGAGTTTGAGGTTTGTTGGAAGAGCCTTTTCCTGGCAGCTCTGGAGAAGGGGGACCTGTGGTTATGGGTCGCTCCAAGGGACTTGCAGATGGGAACACTTCCAAACTCGAGAATTAAGGGAGATTATAAAAGGGCCTGTGGAAAGGGGCCAGCCCCGTCCCCTCAGAAGTTCAACCCAGACTTGGCAGTGTACGGGCGGATTTGACTCCATGGATGACGAACGCCCCTGTGGGGGACGTATACCTGTCTGCAGGTGCCCCTAGCAGGAATTTAAACATTTTTCTGGCATTTCCCTGGATCCTAAATCAAGCCGATCATCCTGGGTCTTGGTGCATTCTCAGAACCGGGAGCCTTGTGTTAAATCGCCCTCTCTGGGCCTCCTGTTCCCGCTGTAGTCACAAATTCCCAGTAATGAGTGCTGGGAAGAAGCCATGACAGGGCAGCCTGCTAGATTAAGAGCGGAGAGCCCCAGGCGGGGCAGGGTGTTTGCTTTGGCTGGGAGGGTGCCGGCCTGGCTGCTGTTTGCCTGACAGCAGGCCTGATAAGTGGGTTTCACACACAATGCTGCACAGTGGGCCCTGGGCCATCTGCTGTGTCGGGACAGGTCAAGCCTGCTGGCCCTTTGGCTCTGACCTGGGGGAAATGCCCCCCCCATGTCCCCCTCTCCATGGCTTCCCCCGAGTCTGCACGGTCACTAAGAAACCAGGAGGTTTTTTTCCTTTGGGAATAACAACTGGATGGTGGGGCTTGCGTGTGTTTTGATGAATTACTTCCGGGCTTCTGACTGTTTGGAAAATAGCACTCCCAGCTGCAGGGCTGAGAAAGGCTAAGCTCTGCCCTCCAATCCATCCGGGTCCTCCCCTGCCCCCACCAGGCTGAGGGGCACAGCGGAGAGGGCAGCCCTTGCTGGCTGTGGCTTTCAAGGCAGCCTGGGCTCGGTGGAGAGCAGAACACTCCGGCTTTGCCTCGGTAGCTGAACAGCGCAGGGCGGCGCCCTCAACTGTAGCAAGCCTCGGATCCCCCATTTGTCAGAACAGGGGTCCAGATCTTGCCTCTGTGTGCCTTAAAGTGTGTCAAGAGCATACAGTGCAGTACTGTAAATGAAAACCTTCATTAGTGCTGACTAGCCTGTGTGTGCGTACTTGCGTGTGCGCGCGTGCGCACGTGCGTGCGTGCGTGCGTTCAATCTTGGGTATTGTTACTCAGATGCCATCCATCTATTTTTGGGTTAAGTAATGAACTTAGAGTGTGTGCTCTGGCCCACATGTGGAGCTCGGAGGACAACCGGGGGCCGATTGTCTCCGTCCACCATGACGGGATCAAAGCCATCAGGCTTGGCCCTAAGTACTTTCACCTGCTGAGCCACCTCACTGGCCCCGCCTTGCTTTGTGAGACAGGGTTTCCCATTGGGAAGGGACACTCACTTGTTAGCCTGGGCTGGCTGGCTAGAGAGCCTGGGGCCTGTCTGTCTCCGCTTCGCTTCCCCGGCACAAGGAGTGTGTGTGTCCACGCCCAGCTGTCTACACTGGTTCTGGGCGTGAAACTTGGATCCTTGTGTCTGTCCAGCAAACATGGATGGGGCCATCTCCCCAGCCCTGACACGTATCCTAAATAAACTGCTCATGCCGGGCGGTGGTGGCACACGCCTTTAACACTAACACTAGGGAGGCAGAGGCAGGCAAATCTCTGAGTTCAAGGCCACCCTGGCCTACAGAGTGTGTTCCAGGACAGCCAGGGTGACACAGAGAAGCCTTGTCTTGAAAAAACAGAAAGTAAAGTGCTCAGGCTTGTTGTGGCTGTCTGGACTGTTGGGGACAGTGCCGGCAGGAAATGCCACTGTGACACCAGCCTTGAGCTTACCTCTCTTATTACAAAAGTACACAACTTAAAAATATTGCATACTTGTATGCTCTTGAGGGGAGGAGTGATGGTTTTTATCATGGGGAGGGCTGTAAGGGCCCTTCCTTCCCCTCTGTGTCCTCTGCACATCATCCCCTCTCACCTCCTCAGGGAGGTTTCTGGTCCCCCTGTGGCAGTTAATTTGGATGGTCAACTTGATTGGGTTGAAAAGTGCCTGGGAAGTCAGTAAATCCCATTTCTGGGGGTGTGGCATTTTCAGGGAGGACTAGAAAGCGGGGAAGAGTGACCCTGAATGGAGATGGCTCCATCCAGTGGGTTAGGGGTCCAGACAGGATAAAAGGGGGAAATGGAGAAAGCCTTTTCATCCTTCTGCCCACTTCCCGGCTCCATCCTGTGAGCCCTTCTTCTCTGTCCTTCCTGTCACCATAGACGGACAGTTCCGACACCACGGACCCGAGAACTCCCTCCTTAGAGATGGTCACCCTGGTGTTTTGTCACATCAACAGAAAGGTGACAGACACTCCTCTCCCATCACACCACGAACTTGTTATTCGGATGACAACATTTCTGTCCACAGACCACTTCATCTTCAGTCTGCACTTAGCAGCACAGCCTCATTCTGGCCCCTTCAGTTGTCCCAGCCCTCTCCCCTGCACAGCGGCCCTCGCAGCCCCCTCCCCTGCACGGCGGCCCTTGCAGCCCTTTCCCCTACAAGGTGGCCCTCACAGCCCTCTTCCCTACAAGGTGGCCCTCACAGCCCTCTCCCCTGCAAGGCAGCCCTCCCAGCCCTCTCCCCTGCATGGCGGCCCTCGCAGCCCTCTCCCCTGCATAGCGGCCCTTGCAGCCCCCTCCCCTGCACGGCGGCCCTCCCAGGGGAGCTGCCCATTCCTCTGCTCCGCTGTCCTCCTCCTGCCCTCCACACACGCCTGACCCGACATAAAATGGCGCTGTCCACCACTGCTGCCTGGTGGGCCCAGGCTGTCGCTCCTGGCACTCACACGTGGGCATCCAGTGACAGTCTGGTTGTTTGATATGAGGATGACAGTTTTCCTTCAGCTCCAGCGGCCCATCCTTGGGCAAACTCATTCCTTCTAAGCCACAGACAGGGGACAGAGAAGCTGGGCTGGCATCCACCCGGGCCAGGGACAGCCACATCCAAGACTTTCTCCTTTTATGTTGTCTGTGGTTTGAGTTTGTGCACAAGGCTTGGTTCTCTATGTGGTGAGGCTGGAGGGGGGACCCTTAGGAGGTGGGGTCTTTTGGGAGGTCCTTAGATCACCGCAGAATTCTGAACCCTGGATGTCTCTCTGGGTTCCTGTCTAATCATGCGACCTGAATCCCTCTCTGGGTTCCTGTCCCACCATGTGACCCCTCCATGTGACCCCTCCATCTTACCCCCACCTGCCTTGAGGTTCTGAACAGAGCAGAGCTGTTGTAACTATTGTGTGTGTCCATGAACTCCCAGAACTGGATTTAATGAATCACTTTTCTTTACTAAGTTACTCAGCCTTCGACATTTCATTACAGCCATGGAAAATGGACAGACAGGTATATCATCAAGGAGGGCGGCTTTGGACAAGCCGAGACAATGTTAAACCTTTAGAGTAATGGGGTGAGGCTGAGACTAAATGCAAGTGTAAGGTAGTCGGTCTGGCCCTGTTCCTGTGGGTGTCGGAATGGAAGAGGCTTGTCCGCAGTAGAGATGGTTAGCTGCCAAGCAAGCAGGCCAGTGAGGAAGGCCAGGAGGGGCCTTCTGCTCTTCCTGCTGTGGGACAGGTATTTCCTTCATGACTGACAGTGTCCCCAGCCCTGGGCCTTCAAGTGGTGTTTACATCCATAGCTCCTTGGCAAGAACTATGCTCTGAGGAGAATGACGTTTCTAGCCAGGGTCTCAATAAATTACCAAACGCCCTCGGCTCTTCCTGTTTAGAGAAGGCTGTGCAGGGAGAGAGATGTCTTCAGGTGACAGAGAACAAAGCCAAGGTCTGGAACAGGGAGGAGGCTGGCCAGGTGCAGCAGGAGCACTCAGGTCACCCACTCACATACCTGCCCCTGGGACCTGGGGAAGCAGGGCTCAGCTCCCATGAGGTGGCTGAGGCTGCTGCTGTGGGTGCCGGATCACACGAGATGCCTCCTTCCTCTGCAGCTTCCGGGTAGCTGAGCACGCCCCGCTCCTTCTCCCAAGTGTGGGACAGAAGAGTGGGGACAGTCGGGCCCTGGAGGGGTTCCAGGGGATGTGTACTTACATTTCTTCTGCAGAACGCTCTGTCTGGCCTTGATGAATGCCAGGATGTCGGAATCTGTCTGGCTGTCTCCCGTGAGAGGGATGGATGATATCTGCTTTTCGGAGATGCTGAGGACAAACACCAGTCACAATGTCACAAGTCGCTGCACGTTATATCTGGATGTAGCCTCCCCAAAGTGATTTCCTACCGTACTTAATTTTGTTTTTTAAAGATTAAAATATGTGTGTGTGAGTGTGTGTGTATGTGTGTGTCTGTGTGTGTGTGTGTATGTGTGTGTGTCTGTCTATCTCTGTATGTGTATCTGTCTGTCTGTCTGTCTGTCTGTCTCTCTCTCTGTAGTCAGAGGACAATTTGTGGCGGAAGGTTCTTTCCTACCATGAGTCCTGGGGGTCAAGCTTGGGCCATCAGACCTGGGTAGCCTGTGTCCTTCACCCACTGAGCCTGCTTTTCTGGTTTTGGTCACTTGGTTTTCATCTGACCTCCCAGCTTTCCACTTCCTCTGTGTGAAGGCTTCAACAACTCTTCACTGTGCCACTAATCCCCCTTCGTGTCGCTCCCGGAATAGAATTCAAACCCTGTGCCCTGGCTTCCTGGGTCCCCGGTGCTCTGACTCTGGTTCACTTCCCAGCTTTCTTTCTGCTACTTCAGTCAACTGATTCCTTCCAGTCTTGGGGCCTTTGCTCCAGGAGCTTCCTCTCCCTGCTGCGGCCCAGAGCCACCGTTACACAGCGGAACAGCTCTGGACACAAGACTGGGCAAAGCCAGGTGAAGAAAGGGGGAGGGCCCTGTATCCCTCCTTTTATCGGGAGAATTTCTGGAAATCTCACATAACTCTTCTGCTTACAAATTTCATTGGCCTTATGGTTGCAAAGGATGCTGGGAAATGTGGTTTATTAATGGTGGCACTTTGGCTAAATATGGTTGTGATCTGAAAGAGACAGAATAGCAGTCTCTGCCTTGGGGGCAAAGTCTATGCCTTGTCAGCAGTGTGTGTACAGGGGAGACATCATCAAGATGTCAAAGCGATGTTGAGCGCCAAAGGAGAAGTTAGTGTGAGTAAGCCTGGGATGAGTGATGGCGACATGTCACCCTAACCAGGGCCCAGCCTCCTGGGGAGGCTGGTCAGCTCTGGGTAGTGGGGCAGAGGGCTCTGGCACAACTGCCCTAACTGGCCTTTATTTATTTATTTATCTATTTATTTATTTATTTACATATTCCTACTATGTAGACCAGGCTGGCCTTAAACTCGGAGATCCATCTGCCTCTGTCCCCCAAATGCTGGGGCCAAAGGTGTGTACCACCACATCTGGTGCATCTTATACATACACCAGGAGATGGAGGGCCTTGGAGCTTAGGGAAAAAATTCCTCCAGTTTTGAGACTCAGAATGCAAGAGAAGATTTGGGGGACTTCCCAGGTGCCGGGGCAGGGGTTTCAGTCCCAGGTACTGCGTACAGCAATTAGACAAGGGGCTGTGGGATGTCTTTCTGTGTGCTGTGAATATGTGTGGCTCCCACTAGATAATAAATAAACATGTTTGGGCCTATGGCAAGAAAGCTTACAGCCACGTGGGAAATCCAAGCAGAGATAGAGAGAAGAAGGGAGGAGTCGGGAGAGATGCCAGCCCACCTTGACAGGAGCAACAAGATGCCAGCAGACCGGTAACGCCACGGCCACGTTGCAACATATAGATTAATAGGAATGGGTTGATTTAAGATGAAAGAGCTAGCTAGCAAGAAGCTGAAGCCATAGGCCATACAGTTTGTAATTAATATAAGCCTCTGAGTAATTATTTCATAAGTGGCTGTGGGACCGCGGGTAGGGGAGATTTGTCCGGACCTTGGGGGCCGGTGGGACTGGAGAAACTTCCCCACTACAACAAGGGGCCCCTTGGGTTGTGGGTTGTGGGTGCAGTCCTTAGAGCTCACTCTGCCCACGGCGGGGGCTGTCACAGTGTTAGGGGAGGAGGTCCATACCTGCCTTGTAGCTGTGTCCTGGAGCTACTGGACCCTTGGCTGTGCTCACTGGGGCGAGGGGAGGGGAGGATTCTTCTGGCATTTCTATCACTGCAAAGACAAACCAACAGAAACCAGAAGTCCTGGGGCGGTGCTAGGAGAGACTCAGGCCGTGCGTGTGCCCCAAATTCACATGAAGCCCTGATTCCCGGAGGGATGACATTTGGAGGTGGGCCTTGGAGAGTGACTAGATGAATGAGACCTTGTGGGTGGGGCCCTCACAATGGGACTAGTGTGCTCATGAGAGGAAGCCCGACTAGAACATGTCTGGACACTGCAGGAAAGAGCTGTCTATACACCAGGGAGGGAGCCCACAGCAGGATCTACATCTCTGTGCTATAGGTTGAGCCCTGCCCCTAAAGTGGTGGAGACAGCTCCTTTGGGAGGTGATGAGGCAAAATCCTCAAGACAGGGATTAGTAATTTTGCAAAAGAAACATGAGTGATTCCCGACCCTGCCACTGTAGGAGGGGGCGGGGCCCTTACCAGACATCCACACTGTCAGCTCTATCTTCAACTTCCCATCTTTGAGAACTGTGACACACACAGAAAGACAAGAGTGTGGAACATGGGACAGTGGATGAAGGTTCTCCTGACATGCACATGATCCTGGTTGTGCCCCAATACCAGAAAAACCAGCCACCAACCAACCCAACCATCCCACGAGCCACTTAGACCCTGGCATTTTGTAATAGCAATCTGAGAAGACTGAACTGACTATCTGCTCCCCCCACTCCCCCACCCCCCCACCCCCCACCCCCCCCCCATACCCCAAACCCCTCAGCAATCTTGGTGATTTTCATTGTTGAGCAAAGCATCGCTGGCTGAAAAGATGGACGGCAGCTAAAAACTGCAGTGATCACAACTGTCCTTTATGGTTGTAGAACCAGGACCTCTGGCAGAGCTCTGGAGACGTCATGCCCCTTTGCCAGCAGCGAAGGGGCAGAGACCCAGCTCCACGCTGCCACCCTCAGCAGTCTGAGGCATTCTGTTAGACCTTTAGGGGCATCAGCGCCAAAAAGAGTTTCAAGACTAATCAGGCAGAGGTGGAGGTCAAGAGATACATTAAAGAAAGGCATCCAACAGGGGATTGAGTGTACACCCAAGAGGTGTGGGCTTCCCGAAGAAGAGCTTCAGAAAGTAAGACACGTCCAGTGTGGGTGCTGGCTTCTCAGCGAAGGAGCATGAGGACTGTCTCAGCAGAAGCCATGTTACCTTCTGGTGGCCCTCAAGTTACGTCTCAAAAGACGCTTGGAAACCACTGTGCTCTTCCCATTTCCTTCTCTTTTGAGACATGAGACTATAGAGTGGCCCCAGAGGCTCCCTGAGTGAAACTATAACCTGACAGGTGACAGGAGAGCCACTAGGGATGCACAAGGGACTTAGGGCATGTCCCTTTCCTGCTTCTGTTGTCCTAGACAGCAGCGGTCTCATAGCTGGGAGGGGAGGAAGGTTAGTTGTTAACGGTGCTGGGTCCTTGTCTCCGCTGGCAAGCTGCTTCAGATGATTCTGGGGTGAGGGCTCCTTTCTGCTGTCACGTCCCTACATTCCCCCATTTTTCCATCTTGTCTCAATTTAGCCCCTGCTGTGATCTGGACAGCAAATGTCCTTCCCAGGGGCACTGGTGTTAATGCTTTGGCTGCTAGCTTTTGGGGGGCAGACTGGGTCCTGAAGGCCTTGCCTGAATCTATGGAGCAATCCTCTGATAGATTGGTGATCTGATGACGTTAGTAATACATGGAAATCAGGAGGTGGGGTTGGGTTGGAGGAAGCAGGTCACTGGCAGGGGGTAGGTATGGCTTTGGCTTCCAGGCCCTTCCTGTCTGTCTTTCTCGGCTTCCCAATGCTTCCACAGGTCTGCAGACCATCCTTTCCTCCAGGATCTGCTGCCTCACCTCGGTCCAAAGCAATGTATCCAACTGACCTCAGACCAAAACCCCTGAAAACTTGGGCCAAAATAAACCTTTCTTCCGCCGAGTTGCTTCCCTCGGGCCTTTCGTCACAGCATGGAAAATTCAAACACAAGCCCTCAGTGGTCAGAGAAGGATGCCACCACCCCTTAGGCATGTGACTCGAGATGGAGAGGTTTAGTAGCAGTGCTTGAAGTTCATCTCATCTCTGAGACGTCCACCTCGGCCTGCTGGTTCCACTGACCGGCTCCTGCTGGTGTTCCAGGGCGGCACTCTGTCTCTCCTTGACCACACTGCTGCCCCTGGATGGTCTCTGACGGCCACTGCATGCTCATGGAGGGAGGAGCCTCGCCTGGCAGCTCACCAGGTGTCAGGCCCATTTAGCATTACCCTGCTGTGTGCTCCTTGCCCAGCACTCTTGGCTGCAGGAACCACACATTCCTCTTGTGAGCAGACAGGAAGGCTGCTCTTTATTCCTGGTGTCTCTCTAGGCTACACTGCAACCTGCTCTCCTGTATGGACTTAGGAGCCTCTTCCATGCTTAGGGATGCTGTGAAGAGCAGTGTCAGAGGCAAAAGAGGCTTAAGAAGTCACATGGTCAGAACCTTCATTTTACAGTTGGAGACACTGAGGCTGGGAGGCGGGCCGGGGTGACAGACAGGTGGGATGTCTTAGTAAGTGTGCCGCCATCTATCCAAGCCCTTGCTTTCCCACATACGAGTTTGGCCAGCTGCCTAGAGCCAACCTTTCGCTGTCTCACCTCAGACATGATGACGGGACCCCTTCCCATGGGGCTGTCTCCACAGCCTCAGGATAAAGAAACAGTAAGGAAAACCAGAGAGCGTCGTTCCCAAACCCTGCCCACACCCCCATGCCCATGCCCTAGCTGTCTAAAGTCTGTGGAACCCTAGGGAGGGAGAACAGAGCTCCTCTGTGCTGGGTCTGGTGCGGGGTGCTGCAGGACCGGAGACAGCCACAAGGTGGCAGACTCTGCACACTCTTGGGAGAATGGCCGCCCTATCAGAGCTTCAAGGGCGGCTGGAGAAAGCCAGGGGAAGGGAAGGAGAGGCTTCCTCCCGCAGATGCCACCTTCACCCATCGGGTCAAGGGCAGTTTGGAAGCAGCAGTGAATCTGGAGGAATAAGCTCCTGGCTCTCAAAGGGCCCTTTCACACGATGCCTTCCCAGTTTGTCTTTCTTCAGAGCCCAGGGGAAGTTCACAGGTGCCGGGCTGCTGAGGGTCAGGAGTGCCGAGCAGAGTGGGCTGGACCAGGGGGCAGGGCAGCAGGATGTGACCACACCCGGTACACAGAGGCAGCCAGCGGCAGAGGCCGGCTGCCTGGCCTGTGCCCTCGTGGGACTCAGGCAGGAGGATGGTAAGGTGTGAAGTCTGGGGGAACCTGCCTCTGGGATTAGACGTGTGCTGCACCAAGCCTAGCCCAGTCCTATTAACTAATCAGTTTATGAGGCAGGCCTCACTATGGAGCCCTGATGTCTGTTGTTTTGCTTTTTAAAGCTGGCTGGGCCATCCATTTTCTTACTGCTGCACATAAGGTGGCCTGTGTATATTTTGGGTACAAAAAGTCTTTCATAAAATGTGTGCTTTGCAAACATCCTCCAGTTTATGCACATTTCTGTTTCTTAACTGAGTCCTTTTAAAAATTTTTATTTTATCAACTGTTTATTATTTGTGTGTGTGTATGTGTGTATGAGTGTGTGCACATGTATGTTCAAAGATGCCTGTGGAAGTCAGAAGGTGGCATTGGGTCCCTTGGAACTGGAGCTGCAGGTGTTTGTGAACCACCCGAAGTGGGTGCTGGGATCTTTCGACTGCTCAGCCCTCTCTCCAGCCCAATAGTACCTTTACATTTTAAATAAAGTTTGATTTACTGTTTCTTCTTTCATGAATTTACTGATTCAGATACTGGGGATGTCTTTCTGTATGCTGTGAATGTGTTGCTCTGATTGATTGATAAATAAAATGCTGATTGGCCAGTAGCCAGGCAGGAAGTATAGTATAGGCAGGATAAGCAGAGAGGAGAATGCTGGGAAGCGGAAGGCTGAGTCAGGAGATGCTGCCAGCTGCTGCCACAATGAGAAGCAAGATGTAAGGATGCCAGTAAGCCACGAGCCACGTGGCAAGGTATAGATTTACAGAAATGGGTTAATTTAATATATAAGAACTAGAAAGCAAGAAGGCTGCCACAGCCATACAGTTCATAAGTAACATAGGTCCCTGTGTGTTTACTTGGGTCTGAGCAGCTGCAGGGGCCAGGTGGACACAGGAGAACTCCAGCTACAGTCAGATATCCAAACAAAACACACCTCACCAGTTGTTGCATGTGGTGAGTGGTGGGCACTGTTCCTGAAACAGAGTGCCAGGGAGGCACTGGCACTGAGGCCAGGCACGCGGCTGGGAGGTCTGGTGGAGTGTCAGCCAGAAGTGGGTTTTCTGTATGGGTCCTTCTGTTTTCTAGATAAGATTTTTTCTAGTTAAAAATATTTATTTTTAATTGTGTGTGTGCATGCGTGTGTGTGTGTGTGCATGCATGTGTGTGTGTGTGTGTGTGTGTGTGTGTGTGTGTGTGTGTTTGTGTGTGTGCACGTCCACAGAAGCCAGAAGTGTGGGATCCTCTGGAGCTGGAGTTACTGGGGGGTTGTGAAAGGCTGGGGTGGCTGTGGGGAACCAAGCCCTGGTCCTCTGCAAGAGTAGCAAGTGCCCTCAATGGCTGAGCCACCTCTCCAGTCTGGATTTCTAGATACTTTCAGAAGTCCTACAAAGACAGTTCATCCTGTCCTCCTGTCTTCCTGTCCATCCTGTCCCTTCTGTTCCCCTGTCCATCCTGTCCCCTCTTCCCCTGTCTCCCTGTCTATCCTGTCCCCGTCAATCCTGTCCCCCGTCCCTCTGTCCTCCTGTCCTCTGTCCCCCTGTTCAACCTGTCCTCCTATTCATCCTGTCCTCCTGTCCATCCTGTCCCCCTGTCCTCCTGTCTTCCTGTCCACTTTCACAGCAGCTGGGACAGTTCTGCACTTCCCAGCTGGCTCCACCCTGACTCAAGCGCTCACCCTCCATGCCCGGGTTTGAGGGTCTACCTCCTTCCCCTGCAGTACACACCCAGGGCACCGTGTCACCTGGAGCCGTCAAGTCTTTGTTCTCTCCCTTAGGCTTCCAGACCACAGACTCTGGGGTTTTTATGACCTTGTCATTTTGGAGCTGTACTGGCCAGGTATTTTGTAGAATGTCCCTCAGCTGGGATTTGTGTGACATTTCCCTCAGGCTTCTACAGGCACTGTCTGGCATCTTTGAAAAATGTGTGTGCACTCATGCATGAATGCGCGCGCGCGCGCCTGCATGCGTGCTTGTATGCGTGCGTGCGTGCGTGCGTGCGTGCGTGCGTGTGTGTGTGTGTGTGTGTGTGTGTGTGTGTGTGTGTACCACAGCACACATGTGAAGGTCAAAGGACAATCTGCAGGAGATGATTCTCTCCTTTCACCATGTGCCTCCTTGGAATCAAACTCAGGTTGTTGTCAGGTTCTGTGGCAGAGCCTTTACCCACTGAACCATATTGCCTGCCTCTATATCTCACTTTTATCTATTATTTTAATTAATTAATTAATTTATTTTGTGTATGAGTGTTTTGCCTGAAGGTATATAAGTTCATTGCATGCATGTGTGCTGTCCTTAGAGATCAAAAGAAGGCATTATTTCCCCTTGACTAGGGTTTCAGATGGTTGTGAGCTGCTGTGTGGGTGCTGGGAACCAAACCTGGGTCCTCTGTAAGAGTAGCCAGTGCTCTTAACCTCTAGACACTTCTGCTTCTTGGTATCTTTTTAAAAAGCTTCCTTTCAGATTTCTGACATGGGATGTTGGTGTCCTTCAACCCAAAGGTTTGATGGCCCCTGGATGGCAGAGATGGATGCCCCACTCACATCATTGTCCTGTCCTCTGGCCTGGCAGGGCTGAGTCTGATGTGGGAGGCAAGAGGTGCCCATCAGAGACTCTGGCACCACGTCCCGTGATTAGTGAGAGACCAGAGCATGGTGTGCAGACATGCAGTCCCCACTGGGTCTCCCCACCATAGAGAACCAGAGGACGTGAGATCGGTTGGGGCTGGTGTTCAGGCATTTGCGACTCATGCCGCGGTGTGGGAAGCTGTCCACTTCTTGCCCATGTATCTCCTGACTCTTCTCTAGGACAATGGATGTTAATACTCTTGTCACAACTCCCTGGGTCCTGGTGGACAGACTATTCCCCAACACTCCTCCCAGGCCATGCCCCTCCTGCTCACCTCAGGTGGCAGGACCAGGCTCACATGGTTGGACCGATTTTTCCCGTTACTGTAGTGGTAGGTGCACTGAATTGGCTGTCAGAGTGAGGGTCTGGAGGGGTGTGCACTCAGCGGAACTTAAAGCCACAGCCTGAGGGGCCACAGCTAACTAAACAGCAAAGGCATTCTCCAGACCATGGGAGCCTTGCCTGGGTGCCCCGACTCAGCTGTAGCTCTGTCCTGACCTTTTCTTGGAGAGATGCCGTGGCTGGTCCCGCTGCGGCACCGGCTTCACACCCTCCTGAGGATTTGCGGCTGGGGAGTTTACCTGTTGGCTCAAGAAGGCATTTTGTAAGTTAGTGTAAGTCCGAGGTACGATGTTCTCGATGTAACTCTTGTCCTGTCCCCCCCAGCACTGGGTCTAGAACTGGGAGCCTCAGGCTGGGCAGGCAAGTGCTCTACCCCTGAGCTGCACCCTCAGCCCTTGATGTAATTCTTTAAAACACCCTTTCTTTTCTTTCTAAAATGTTTATTTATATGTATGTGAATTTGGGGACCAAAAGAGGACGTTGGGTCTGCTGGAGCTGGAATTACAGGTAACTGTGAGTCACCCAGTTTGGGTTCTGGGGGCCTAACTCTGGTCCTTTGGGAGAGCAGGAAGTGCTCTGAACCATGAATCCTTCTCTCCAGACTTTTGATGTCATTCTTAAGGGGGAAAAGCCTATTCTAGAAGTCAGTATACATGATGCCTGTGGCAAAAAATAAATCTAGGTATAGTTACTACCAAAACACTATCTTTGGATGAGGACACTATTGGTAAGGTCTGGCTTATTCTTCGTCCTCCTAGTTCCCCAAATGGGGCATATAAATTTGTTTTCAGTGCCATGCAGCAGTTCTCGGGAAATCTTTCCTGGGTGTGATTCTCCTCGTCCCTAAGATCCTCTTACGGAGTATGGAGCACTTCCTGAGCACTCACCTCTGCTAGGGTGGTCCTGGAACACCTGTATGTCTCCAGTGACCCCGGAGAGCAAGGCTGGAGTGGCAGTGACTTTGAGTCTCCCAGAATATCCCATGATGCTCCCTGAACCCATGGGCACAGTGAGCCTGTGAGAAGCTGCTGCCAGGCTGTTCCCCTTGGCTGCCTGCCACGCTGGAAGCCATCAGAGAACACTCCTCACCTCCCTTGTTCTGCCTCAGTCTCCTAGGAGACTTTTATAGGGTGGGCTGTGAAAGTACCCACAGCTGTGTGGCATCGGCTTCCCTGTGGCAAGCTGTCTGTCATCTCTGTTGGCACCATCTGGCCTCTTCTGTTTCGGGGACAATGCCCTGGGTGACAGGAGGCACGTGGGTCTGAGCACCTTGGCAGTGTTGGCTTCCATTGACTATGTAACTAACAAGCGATGGGAATCTGGAGCCTTGTCTGGGCTTCTCCAGATCATAGTTCATGACGCTTGTCTACTGTCCAGTGCTGAACCCCTGTGGGCATCTGCTGAAGGCCTCACTCCCAGAAGAACTCGCTACAAACAGTTTTAGACTCCGAGTCCCAACCGAAGCCAGGGTCATTGTGGACATACATAGAAACCAGTTATATCTTCATCTCCCCTAACTTCTACCTGAGATTAATAAATGACATCAACAGTCCCTGTGACTTTGTCACCAATCAAAACCACACATACTGTCGTACCATCACAGCTGGTGCAGAGCTATTGAAATACTGTGTTCATTGTGACTCTGAAGTCATGGTGAATGCTGCTAATACTTCATTGATAACCCTACATATCTACAAAAGAATATGCATATTTTATTATATAGCTTTATTTTAAAATTATTTTGATAGCTTTATTTCAGATTTTAATTTTTGTTATTTTCCCAAGCATTTACTTTTAACGAACTATTTTTTATTGTACTGTCATATGATCACTGGTAATGTATGAATTTATTATTTTTTGATTTTTAATTCATTTATCTACTCACTGTTTGTATATGTATGGGGGGGGCAACTTGTGGGAGTTAGTTTTCTTCTCACACTGTGTGGGTTCCAGGCATCACAAATCATCCTCCACATCATCCCCCATCGACTCTCAGGCCACGTAATGCACCACATGTCTATTTAAATCTAGGTTGCACATGTGAGAAACACATGCAGTGTTATCTTCCCAGGTCCTCCTCATTGAGCAATTATCTCCAGCTATGAGTAATGATTCCATTCTTCTTCATGGCTGACTAGTACTCCACTGCACGTACACACCGGTTTCGGCTTCTCATCTGTTGATGGACACCTACGCTGGCCATTGTCGACAGCGCAGTGATGAGGACGGGTGTGAGCACATTCCCCCTTCAGGTTCATATCCGGGAATGGCACAGCTGGGTAACCGTGTTGTTCTAGCTTCTGTCTGTTGAGGAACCACAGTACTGATTTCCACAGACATGAAAGAAATCTTTTTGAGATGAGGTCTTGCCTGTGGGTGGCCCAGGCTGGTCCTGAACTCACAATCTTCTTGCCTCTGCCTCCTAAGCGCTGTGTCTGCAGGTGTGTGCCACCATGGCCAGTAGCAATGTGCTAGTCAGTGCTTGGCTGGGTGTCCTTGGGCAAATACCTTTTCTGCCTCTCAGTTCCATTGCCCTTAAAGTGAGGGGTGAGCCTGGGAGACTCTCCAAGGGTGATGTGACGCTGTGACCGCCTCACTTCCTCCTTACCATATCCACGGGTTGCACAAGGGCAAACAGGGAGCTGAGGTTTTTACTGATGCGTCTTAGCAGGCTCTGTAGCTTTCACAGCATCACAGAGACTTTCTAGGGATTTGTCTGGAAATATGCAAAAATCATCTACAGATATGTCTTCAGTGAAGAACCAGAAACTACCTAAATATTCAAGACCAGATTGACAAAACCGTCTAAAGTATATTCGCGTGATGGAACAGAGACTATTGGAAATGACATTACAGAATTATGTCACAAAGAAGCAGTCATTCTAAACAGTTTAAAACACAAGGCCAACCACGATACTTGACGACCAATGGGATGTAGCTCAATGGAAGGATGCTTGCTTAGCATGCTTGAGACTCTGGGCTTCAGTCCTGGTACCACAAGCCCTAAACCAACCAGTCTCTCTCCTTTCCTCCAAACACACACACACACACACACACACACACACACACACACACACACACAGAATGCAAGATGTCATAAGCCAACCTGTTACTACTACTGGTTCTCTCTGAGTGGTGAGATAAAAGTGATTTTTACTTTCTTTTTCATGTTTTCTAAAATTTCTAGAACTAATGTGCAAGTGTGCGTGGCTCTGTAATAAGATAAAGAGCAGGCAGGTGTGGTGGCCCATGCCATTAATTGCAGCACTCAGGAAGCAGAGGCAGGAGGATCTCTAAGTTTAAGGCTAGCCTGGGCTACACAGAGATACAGTGCCGCAAAGAAAGAAAGAAAGAAAGAGAGAGAGAGAGAGAGAGAGAGAGAGAGAGAGAGAGAGAGAGAGAGAATGGACGTCCAATGAAATCCCACAGTATCTTAGATGATACCACAGGGATAACAATCACTGTTCTGGTGTCGTCTCCCACTGGGCAGTCTACCTGAGTGGAATGTTGTGTCCCTGTCACTCGGTCACTCGGGTGAGCACTGGCTTCCTGAGCCAGGCCCAGAGCACACAGGCCTGCAGTGTGAAGCTCTCGCTCTCCCGGGGCTCCCCGCAGAGTACCTGCAGGCTGGCGGCCTCCTCAGCCCACCAGACGTCGAACTCCTTCTGCAGCTTCAGCTTGGCTTTGTCCATGAGCAGCTGCAGGTGTTCAATCTCCACCTTCAGGGCCTTCAGGCGCATGAACGTCGATTTGTACCTGCAGTGGGGTCAGAGAAGCGGCAGTGTGCTGATGCCCTGAGGTCGCCGGCGTGTGTGTGTGTGTGTGTGTGTGTGTGTGTGTGTGTGTGTGTGTGTGTGTGTCTGTATGTGTGTGTGTGTGTGTGTGTGTGTGTGTGTGTGTGTGTTCTGTAAATGAAGAGAATCTATGCCTCAGGAGCCTGGCAGAGCTGCCCTGGTGCAGGGAAGGGGGCCAAGAGGACTCTGCCAGGGCTAGATCACGGCACCAGGTGTTGAGCCCATCAGAGAGAACAGGGTGGGCCATTTCTGTTCAGCAGGCACTCGGGGATCTTCTCCAAGAATGAGAACTCCCTTTCATTGCACATGTACTCAGGACAAGTGTCACCGTTGATCTTCACCCAGGAGACACACCTCTGCCGGTACCCGTGAGGGTGTTTCCAGAGAGCTTTAACGAACAGGGCTGATGTGCCCTGAACACGGGCGGCACCAGCACATGGACTGGAAGTGTGGATGGGCAAGCTGAGCGCCAGCATCCATCTTTGCTCTCGACTACAGGGTGTGTTTCTGCCCTTGCCTTCCTCTCTGTGATGGACGGTACCCTCAGACCGTGAGCAGAAATAAACCCCCTTTGCCTTGAGCTGCGTTTGCAGCTGCTTTTCACAGAAAACAGAGAAGCACTAATCCACAGAGGGCAGATGGACAACTGAGGAAAACCCCAATGGCACCAGTGTGAAAGAGAGCACACGCCTTGGCTGGGAAGCTGTGAGGGAGTGTTGCTCAGGTGAGTATGCGTGTGCTTGCGTGTGCTTGCATGTGTGTGTGTGTGTGTGTGTGTGTGTGTGTGTGTGTGTGTGTGTGTGTGTGTGTGTGTGTGTGTGTGCATGCATGCTGAGGGACTGTTGCACTGATACCATCAGTAGCTTGAGGCAGGGAGGTGACTTGTACGGGACCCCCAGACCCCAGCCCTGGCATGGAGAATAAAGGAATGAATGAGCCTGACCAGGGAAGTCTGCATCTCCTCACCCGGTCAGTAGAATCACGTTGGGCCCCTCGGTAGCTGGGTGAAGGTCTGAGGTTCCCAGGCCCCGGGTAAGCTGTGGTAAAGCTGTGGTAAAGCTGGGGAGTGAAGCCCACCATGAGCCCGCTCCATGGTTCCTTTAGAGCTGTGCTTCTCAGCCTTCCTAAAGCTGCTCCCCTTTAACACAGCTCCTTACATTGTGGTGACCCCCAACCATGAAACTGTGATTTTGCTACCGTTATGAATGGTAATGTAAATATCTGATATGCAGGAAGTCTGATATGTGACCTCTCACGGGATGAGAACCCATTTGCGTGGGGTGCTTCCCCACTCAGCACCCTCCCTTCCCAGGCCTAGGCCTTGCTTGAGCTAGCCCTCCCCTCTCCCGCTGTTTGAGGTCCCAGGCTGGACCCATTTCCTAAGGGGAAGTTGGAGGCCCAAGGGGGTCGGGGTCAGCATGCATGCTGAATGCATGTGATAACCAATAAAACCGGCTGACGGCTCACCTGCTCTTTTCCTCCTCCAGCTGGGAACGCAGTTTCTCTTCCTGGAGGTCAGGCAGGGAGGGTGTGACCGTGTTCTCTGAGATTCCTGGAGGAGGGAGACGCCAGTGGGTTACAGCAACCAAGAAAGGCAGAAGGGAAAATACGATGGGGCCAGTTTCGGAGTTCAAGGGCATCCAAAGACAAAGGGGTCCTGGGAGTTCCTTCGGGGGCCTCTGGGTGGCAGCCTCAGCTCGGCCTCAGAAGCAGCTCCCCTTGTGTCCTCCCGCACCTGACATCTGTCACTGGAGGGGTCTGTCCCACCTCCCCTCTTCTTCCCTGCACTCAGGTCCTCTGGGGTCCATAGGGAAGAGGAGACCCGAATTTCCTCATTGGAGAAAGCCCTTTCCCGACCAAGAAGAGGGTGTGGCTCTGACCAGGTCGGCTGCTCCAGGCTCAGAACCCTGGGTCTTGTTCTCCACCTCCATATAAGGCCGAGTTTTTCAGGCTGATCAATGGAGGTGATATGAATCTTCATCCTTTATGACCAGAGACAGAACCAGTGGGGGGGGGGTGCGGGGAGGGGTCTGGGCAGGCCTGAGCCCTTCAGTGGGGCTGACTGGTGGCTGTGACCTGCCTAGATGCTGACTCTTCTGTGTGGGTACCTGGCTGTAACTGGGGAGCCCCAGGTACCCTCCTAGCTCATCTGCTAAACCCCTGGGGGTGGTGGTCTGCCATTGGGCAGTGCTTCTTAGTCAACACGGAGGCACCACAAAGTCCAGCAGAGTGAAGGCCTCCCTTACCTACCCCTCCCTGGCTCTGTCCCTGCCCTCCAGCCCTGCCCCTCCCTGTGAAGTCCGACCTCCCTGCCACAGAACGAAGGTTCCCTCCTCCCCAAATCCTGCTCTCTCATCTCACCCCTCAACTCCTGTCCCCAACCCATGCACTTCCTGAACACGTCAGACTTAATCCCGATGGCGGTTATTTGAGGCCGCATCACTCCTGCATTGCTGAGGAGGCTACAGGGGGTTAATCTGCCAAGTCCTGTGGCTAACTTCCGGATCCCCATCTTCGTGGGTGCCAGGGTCCTGGATCCCAATCTCCTTCTACAACATTTTTTTCATTGACTATTGTGTGTGTGTGTGGGGGGGGGGAGTACACATGTGTCATGGCGCACAGACAGAGGGGGCGGCAACTTTATGGAGTCGATTCTCTCCTTCCACTTTTAACCAGGTTCCAGGGAATGAGCTGAGGCCTGTGTGTCAAATGCTTCACCCACCCCCCACCCCGCCCCCGGCCACCTCACCAGCCCAGCATCTCTGGGGGACCATCATTTGCTTTCTGTTCACAGACAGGCAGCGGCTGGCAGCTCCACGCTGCATAGGAGAACATGTTTCATGGGTCACAGCTATTTCCACCAATTTTGAGTGGAGACTGTCCCTACTAATGTCCCCTTTCATCTCCACATGGGCTTTTTGGAGCAGCACAGGATGTCTTTTCTATTCTGAGGGTCCTTTAAATATTCACCACCACCACCGCCACACTCCCTGAGTCTGGAGTCTCATTCGCAGGCTGGCTTGCCCACTTCCTCGTGTGGAGGTTAGGGGCCTCGTTACTGCCTGATTAGCTCATTTCAAAAGCAGAGACCTGGTATCACAGCCTATCTGGGGTGAGAGGTGCAGGGTGGAGAGGGCTCCTTCCTTCCAGCGTTTAAATATATAATTTCAGGCCACGGAGCTAGCTCAGAGGGCAGCCCTTGCCATGAGAGCAAGAGGACCCGAGTGTGAATCCCCAGAGGCACGGGAAGCTGGTGGCGCAGTGTGCATCCTGGGGTAAGAGAGTGGCTGGACGCTCACGGTCCAGCTAGCCTGGCATCCACAGCAGCGAACAGTAAAAAGACGGGCCCTGTCTCAAACAAGCTAGAAGGCAAAGACACCCACGTTTGTCTCCAGCCGCCACCTCCATGTGTGTGCCATGGCAGGCACCTGCCCACATTCCTACCCACACAAACATCACACTCACACACACACACACTCACACACACACACACACTCACACACACACACACACACACACACATACACGCTCACACACACACACTCACACACATACACACTCACACACACATACACACACACACACACACGTTGGACATAGTGGCACACCTTGTAATTCCATCATTTGGAGGCTGAGGCAGAAAGATTAAGAGTTTGAGGCCACCCTAGGCTGCACATTGAGATTCAAGCCAGCTGGGGCTATAGGAGACCCTGGTTCAAACAAAGCCACCCTCCAGAAACCCTAAGTAATGCCGTCTATTTCTGCAGCAGGTGAGTTACTAATGCTGGCCGTTTATTGAATGCCCTCTGACCAGGTCCTCTATGTACCACCAAGTCCTCAGAATAACCATGCATGGACAGCACCCCAAACTCACTGCAGTTAGATTTCCTGGGGGGGCGTCCATACACAGCACAGGTCACACAGCTAGGAAGGGGCAAAGCTAAGGTGTGAATCTAGGAAAATGCTTATGACAGCTCTCTCCATCATGGCCAGTGCGGCCCTCTGTTAAGCCTTTTGTGCTTTTCACGAGTGGCGGCCCCAGTGTACACTGCCCCAGCAGGCTGACACTGACCCTGACTGCAGCTCTCCACAGTGACTGGGACTCGGCCTGCAGAGAGGCCTCCATCCCCAGCCTTCACTCTCCTTCCCTCCTGACTGCCTCACCGATGCATGGACACATATGCTAAGTGGTCACCGGTCTGTCTTATCTCTGCGGAACCAATCACCCTCTCTTCCTTGCGCCAGGTAAGCAGGTATCTTCTGTCACCCTGGCTGAGGATGACACTGCCGTCCCCTGGGAACACTCTATCAGCCTTATGAGGCTCAGTGCCGGTCTTTATTATCCAGGATCCTCCCTGACCTCCAAGTCACAGGCGAAGGGCGTTTAGAGGTGGAAAAGGGGCCCTTCTGTTTTCTGTATCTTCTTCCCCTGGAGCCCTGTTTAGAGGCTGTGTGCAGGACACACAGGATCCTGTGTTCATTTGATGACTCTGTCTTTGAACAACGGCAGATGTGAAACACAGAAGGTGGTGTGTGAACACCAGTGACAGTGGCCGGGACACTGCCTTCCCTGAGAGTTCTGGGCCCATCTGTCTGCGGCCTGCTGACACAGAGCTCTGCCTCAGCTTCCCTCTTTAAACACCTTTGACCAAGGGTAAACCAGGGGCGCACGAGGGACTCAGTGCCAGCCTGCTGTGGAGCTTTGGCTGCGGGTACTGGACCGAGCAGAGAGGCCGCAGAAGCAGGGGGAGGGCTCTGGCTTTGTGTGGGAGGCAGTGCCCAGGACTGTGCGGGTGAGAAGGGGGATGGAGGGATGGAGTCCCAACATGCACTCACGGCCCTTCCACAGGAGGCAGGCTCCTGCCTTAGTCCATGGTGTGTGGTGGTTTCTGTAGGCACACTGCAGGTGTGTGTGATGTCCAGGAGTCATAGGTCCGGGGGATCCTCCTGAATGTGTCTGATACAAGTATAGAAGGCTAATGCCAGCTATCGCCGGCTCAGTCCTGGGGTCCAGGTCAACGTGTGCCACCTCATCCGACATCAGCACCACAGGGTTCTACTGCTCTGCTCAGTGGACCGGGGACCAGCAAGGCTAGGGGAAGTGCTTAACAAATGTGTGTGTGCGTGCATGCGTGTGCGTGTGCGTGCGTGCGTGCGTGTGTGCGTGTGTGCACATGCATGCATGTGCGTGTGCGTGTGCGTGTGTGTGTGTGTGTGTGTGTGTGTGTGTGTGTGTGATGGTGTGCGTGTGGAGGTCAGAGGACAACTTTGTACAGTCATTTCTCTCAGGTTGCCAGACCTGCATAGCAAATGCCATTCCCTCCTGAGCCTTCTCACTGGCCCCTTCAGAAATGTTTGTTTAGTGCCGACAATGGACCTGCCCGCTCCAGGAGGAATAATTTTAGTGATGAAGATGAACCTCAGTCAACAACAAAATCAGGTCTGCAATGTAACACAGGAGGCTGGAAGACAAGCTGGGCAAAGATACAGAGTGCATGGAGCGATGTCGAGGGTGGCCTCTTGGACAGTAGGGCCGAGACCTGCAGAGATTTAGGGGCCTGGGAAGCACATGGAGGGCTCAAGGCGCGAGCCTGCGTGGTGCCTGTGAGGAGCAATGAGAAGGCCTGTGTGCCTGGGGGAGCGGGTAAGGCAGAGGACAGTGGGAGCTGAGGCCAGTGTGGAAACTGAGTGTGGTTGGCCATGGTAAGGACGCTGGCAGTGAGACCCATGGGGGGCTGAGGGGACCACAGTGGGAGGCGCGGCTTGATTTAGTCCTTCAAGGCTGATCTGAGACAAAGTTATTCTGCAATGAAAAGCAGCTCATGTGTGGTGGTGCCAGGATTCGCTAAGCTTGCTGAAAAGATCTGGGAAAGAGGGCTGGGACAAGGGACCTCAGGCAGCTGGGATGAAGGCACAGCATCCCTGGAGACACAAGCTACCCACATTGTCTTAGATGAGCCTGAGGCCAAAGGTGATGCTTGTTTTGTAGACTGCATTGTGACCCACCGGGAGACAGGAGCCAGCCCCTGGGAAGAGGAGCCTGGGCTGAGGAGTCAAGTGGAGAGCAGAGGGAACAGATGAGCAGGACAGAGGGGGAGGAAAAGTGCATGTGGACTTGTAGGTCTTTGTTCCCACTGCAACCCTGGCCATGGACAGAACCCCCAGTCACCTGACAGGGGGAGCCTTTCTTTCAAAGACAGGATTCTGGCTGGGACGGCAGCACAGGAAGGGTTAGCCGAGTGACCTGTGAGGTCACAATAACGAGCAGCTGGCTCCAAAGCAATACAAAAAGAAAAAAAAACAGAAGAACGGGTTTAGTTTTGCCCTGGTGGCTCTCTATCTGAATGTCACACAAGGAGGAGGCCCGAAGCAGCTGAGTAGCAAAATCAGGAAGCCAGAGGGTGGGGCATTCAATTCCTCCATTGCTGGGAGGCCAGCCAAGATGTGGCCCCTCTGCCTGAGCTGCTACTGGGGAGCTCTCTAGCTCTCTTTCTGCTTCCCACACCCTCCCACACTCCACACAGTTATCTGATGCCTGAACTGTACAAAATCTCATTTCTCTGGTTCGGTGGCTCTCGACCGGGGGCTCATCGAAATCACTTATGGAGCTTGTCAACAGCGCGGCAGCTGGGCTCCGCTCCAGATCTGCCGAGTTCGGATTTGTCAGCGTGTCCCCCCCGAGGTCCCCATGCCACCCCTTGTTAAGGAACCAGCTAAGGCTTTGGACCTTTTCACGGCCAGCGCCTGTGCAGGAGTTCCAGAGACCAATGGCCCCGCGCAAGGGATGGTGTGTGGGAGGCAGTGTGTCCTCGCAGCCCCGGCTTGCCCTGCGGACGTCGAGGGCCACTGCGATGAAGGGGGACGGAGCTGGGGGACCTGCAGCGAGGAACACACTCTCTGCGAAGCCGAGCTGCCTGCAGTTGGCCTTCACTGGGTGCTCGGGAGGATCTGTGTGATGCTACCCACTGGCGGCTGTAACTACACCTCACGGTGTCATCCATGAAGTCTCACAACTCCTGTGCCACATGGGACTCGGCCTTGAGGAGGGTTCTCGTCTGTCTGGGTTCAAAGCTCGAGTTGGAAGCAATTTCAGTGACGAAGGGAGCCACAGGCAGCTCACTGAAGTCCGTATTGACTTACCCAAAGTGGGTAAAGGTGGTGCTCTTCTCCATGAATGACTTTCAGGTCTGCAGCAGGGACAAAATGGAGTCTTGGTCTCTTCCCAGGTACTGGCTTGTCAAGACTGCCCCTTCCTAACCAAGATACGACAACCTGTGCTAAGACCCCAATGGACGTGTGCAGCTCGCTCACTGGATGTGAGCAGGAGTCTGCCACAACCCAGGTCATTTCATGGGGCTCCTGGCAGCAGCCTGTCCCATCTTCTTGACCATTCCAGAGGTACTCGGGCAGGCAACACTGACAATTCCAACCATGCTGTGAAGCTGAGAGGGACCCTCTGGGCTTCCGCAGAGCATAGGCTGTGGGGCCTAGCTGTCACTTGGCCAGGAGCCAGAATGGGAGGAGGCAGTGGGCTCTGTTGTTCTCCCTTACCAGACAGGGTATTGGGGCAATGAGGCATTTCCTTAGCTACCCAGTGAATTCTTTCAACACCCACTCTGGGTCTCACTGGACTAAACTGCCTTGCAGAGCCATAGATCACTCAGCCTCATCTTGTTTGAGGGGTCGAAGTGTCTCCTCTTATGGAGATTAATGGTGCCAATGCCTCAGTCACCGCAGCGGTCAGCAAGCATCTGGCTTCCCAATCAGACCGTTTCCTGTGTAATGGCTCACATTTATTGTCAACTGGAGTCATCATACTGACGGTGCTCAGTGCCATTATCCGTCTTGGTACTGGCTCTGTGGAGTACCTTAGCAGCACACGGCATGCTTGCACTCCGGCTGTGATGAGGAAGCCCGTGGTCACATGCTTGGCAGTTCCTGGGACACCATCATCTTTCCCCACATTCCCCGCACACACTGCCTGTCATCCCTCAGGGAGAACAGATGATCTTTGAGAGGAGAAAGGTGATACTTTAATACAAACACAAATGTCTGTCTCGGGGAAAATCACAGACCAGACAGCCCCTCCGGCTCTTCTGTGGGGATAATCTTCCTCTCTTCCACCCTGGGCTGCTGCTGCCCCAAATCACATGCCTGGGATGGTTCTCTTCCCATTCCTCACCATGTTCCTTGAGGAGACAGACCACAGAGAGGGACAGTATGCACACCGTCAATCAGCGACATGAGGGAGACCCTTGGAATACTCCATCCTCAGGAGAGACATTCTTCATCCGACATTCTTGCATGAGCTTGGCTCCGTGGTCCCCCTGCTCAACTGGGAGCTCTCTGTCACTCACATCTCTTCACAGACTTTTCTGCACTCACACCTTTCCAAGATTCTCTAATCCATCAGGCGGTGGTGGCACACACCTTTAATCCCAGCACTCGGGAGGCAGAAGCAGACGAATCTCTGTGAGTTCGAGGCCAGCCTGGTCTACAGAGTGAGATCTAGGACAGCCAGGGCTACACAGAGAAGCCCTGTCTCAAAAAAAAAAAATAAAAAAATAAAAAAACGAAAACCAAGATTCTCTAATTTATCTATAATCCTCTCTCTAAACACCTTTTCACAATCCTTCATGTCTCCAAGATACTTCTTTCAATTATGTATATCTCATAATTCTTCCTCCAGGTGCTGGAGAGATGGCTCAGTGGTTAAGAGCACACACTACTCTTCCAGATAACCTGAGTTCAGTTCTGAGCTCACAACTGCCTGTAACTCTAGACACCCTCTGCTGGCCTTCCTGGACACTGCACTCATGTACATACACCCTCATACAGACAATACATGCACATAATTAAAAATAACAAAATAAATACTCTCTCCTCCCCTTTCAGTTTCACGGACCCATAGTGACCACATGGCTGTATCACAGCAGTTTCCCAGAGGAAATAAGTAAGAACTGGACATCCTGAGAACCGTTTTTCTCTTGTCCAGTGGGACCCAGCCAACATGGCTGCCATGCTGTCAGGACATGCAGGTCTTTGGGCAGGTTGGTTGCCTATGCCAAGGAGTGATTCAGGCATTCTCTCTTACGAAGATCTGAGTGGCACTCAGGTTGGCCAATCCCTTGACGGGCTTTTCAGGGAAGTTTAAAGGATTTAGGAATTGAGTTGAAGACTCTTAATGAAGCTGTTTCTTGTTACTTTGGTTTCCTTGGCAACCACTTATCACACCTGGAGCCACAGATGGGCTCCACGGTGGACCACACTGCAGAACCGTCACATGACCAAGCAGTCAAGAGTTGGCCGAGCAGCCCAGATTCTCATGGAACCTAAGACAAGGACCAGAGCAGATGCCCTGGGGAGAAACTTTGTAAACAAAGAACTAGACATTTTCCAAGCCGGGCAGTGGTGGTGCACACTTTTAATCCCAGCACTCAGGATGCAGAGGCAGGTGGATCTCTGTTAGTTCGAGGCCAGCCTGGTCTACAAAGCAAGTTCCAGGACAGCCAGGGCTGTTACACAGAGAAACCCTGTCTCCCAAAGCCAAAAGAAGACATTTTGCTCCAGGCCACGTCGAGGGAAGTGTGTATGGAGATATGCTCTCTTCCCTCAGCAAGTGGGGCTTGAAAGAGAGCAGTGGGAAGCTTGATGGGAAGCCCATGTCCAAGTGTGCCCGAGTGAGAACTGAACTCTAGAGTCATGGCTGATTTCTGTGTGGAAAGAGACCTTGGATCATGAAAGCCGCTCGATTAAACTACCTTATACATTTAAAAAAATATCTTGATTTCAAAATTTAATTCAAAAAGATATGCTAATTTGGGGAGAGGTTCTGTTTTTATTTCCACAGGAAATGAGAGGCTATGGATTCATTCTGGCTTGATCAAGGAAGACCTCCTGAAATCGTCTCTACAGACATAAAGAACTAAACCTAAGAACAATGACAGGACAGAACAAGGGGACCAGACCCCAGTAAAAACGTCCGGGTGATCCCGCATCCCAGACAGCTTCCAGGCTCCTGACTGAGATGACCCAGCCTCACAGAATACTCCAGCCAAGACTTAACAAAATTATCTGGATTTTCTCAGGGTCCCCCAAAGATTACCAGTGCCCAGCAATCAGCAGGAAGTAGTCTAGAAAACTATGCCCACATTCCCAAAATATTGGTTATAAATATTTGGTTTCATTTAAAGTGGGTTGGTTACAAATTGTTACTGGTCATAGTCAATCTCTTTCTAAAAGAAGAAAGGGAGATATGATATAGAAATAATGGGGAAAAATGGTGGATTATTGAATCTACATTAATACAAAAAACAACTATTAATCTTAAATATTTTACATTGGTATGGATTTTAGTTTATTGATACAAATTTAAAGTTATTTCTGTTATACTGTATGTATGTTTCTACTCTTATTTGGAGGATTATGTTTATGCAGATCAATTAAAAATGTAAAATATAATTAAGAAATACAGATTAATAGTCATCTATAATAGTCAAACATATAGACATGTTAGATATGTTTTCAAGGTCATACACAGATATATTTAAATTGATAGATTGTCTTCAAACACTTCAAAGACCTACAGAAAATGGCATTTAATGTGTTTAATAACCTAAGGCTTTTCATGACAGTGAGACACATCTGCTCCTGGCAGCACGAATTTACTTCAAAGGAAGATGATGGGCATCAAAGAGCCTCCATATGGATTTGCTTTCTTTATGGCAAAAGCTAGCAATTTGGGCAAAAAAAAACTGCCCTTGTCTCAATTGCTGACAATATACTATCCAAACTGGGCCAGCAGGAAACTAGAAAAGGCAATTGCCAAACTTTGCCAAGACAGGGTAGGACAGTCCTTCAAAATTCCCTGCTTCACAGGAAAGTCTGTCAGATACTCTAGGCCTGAAGCCCAGAATTGGATGCCCCAATGTTGCACAGGAACTTTGGGTGACTGTCCAGGAGCCTGATGTCCCTGTCATTAGGTAACTTTTCATCCTTTTGGGGTCTTTGATGGAGTTAATGACTAAATAGTTAAACTTACAGTTTGCCTTAGTTATGATAGAAAACAAATTAGGTGAAAAACTTTAGACTTACCAAGATAAGATAGATAATAGAGTATTTTCTCTAATGTTGTCAAGTACAAACTGACTAGATATTATAACTGTAATTCTTACTTGGTAACTGTTTTGTTATATATAATTTTACCGTGTTAAAATTAAAGCCTTCCTTTTTAATCAGACAAAAAATGGGAAATGCTGTGGAATAACCCTTCTGTACACTGTGTACATGTTGCTATGATTGGTTTAAAAAAATAAGTTTACTGGCCAATATCTGAATAGGATAAAGGTAGGCAGGAAAGCCAAACTGAGAATGAGGGGATGAGGAAGGGTGGAGTCAGAAGAAATGCCTGCCCGACACAGAGGGAGCAGGAGATGAACATGCCATGCTAATAAAGGTACTGCCAGATGGCAGAGCATAAATAAGGAATATGGGTTAACTTAAAATGTAAGAGCTACTTAGGAATAAGCCTGAGCTATTGGCTGAGCATTTGTAATTAATATAAGCCTCGGTGTGTTTATTTGAGAGCAACTGTGGGACAGGAAAACTCTACTACAAATTTCAGGTAAGCTGGTTCCAGCGCACCCTTAGATCCTCCAGCACACCTCAGGAGACTGAGATCATCTTTAATAAGGCTCCCTGGGTGGAGCAGGACCCCAGGAAAAGTAAAGGAGCAGACCACTGCTTCCTGGAGCTTTGTGACAGGTCTTTTTCTATTCCATCCACTTCTCAAACTCACCTCTTTTGCCCCCTCCTTTTCACCCTGGGGAACTGACTGGTGTAATGGTGGTCTTCCTGGTATCCTGCCTAGGATCAGTCAATGGGGACCATTAGTAGGCGACTGTGAGGAGGGAGAAGACAGAAGTCAAGGCAGCTGAGGAGGAGATGTCTCTGCAGGGTCAGGACTTGACTGTTATATTCAAGGTTCAGATGTGCTCTATACCTCCCTTCCCAGCTTCATGTTCCATTTACTGTTCAGTCTTTGCACCCCTTGAGCCTTGGGGTGACAACTCTTCCTGCCTTGCTGTTTGTTAGTATCTCTGGGGTGCTATGTCAGCCCTTGTGACTTTGCTACACTCACCTACACTTTATGAATAGGCCTTTGTTCAATCTCCTTCACGATACCTAATATGAATACTACTATTTACTTCTTGCCAGGACCCCTGGCCACATCAGGTACACTGTCCAAATAAGTGCATACCCTCAAGTCAAAGATGTGATGGTAGAGGAACTCCAGAGACCCCAAAGGAGGAAGAGTCAGGTCACAGCCATGAACAATAGTACCAGACAGGAGACATTGATGTCAACCGACCTTCTTCCCAGCCCCTTCTTGTGGAGATGGAGCCTTAGTGGGTGGCATGAGTAAGGGAATGAAGAGTGAGAGAAGCTGACCATAGACACAGTTGGCCTTAGCTGGCCTTAAGAGAGGTAAGTAATCTTATCTTTGAGAGAAATTCAAATTACTAGAACTGCAGTTAAACATACAATGACCCATTTTAATTGGTTGCTTTTGTGATTAACAGTCACTTACTAATTGAATTGTGGGGTCACTCAGTTTCTGGTTGAGATATAGAAGAAAGACCTCATGTAAACATGAGAGAGATAGAGATAGATAGACAGACAGATAGATAGACAGACAGACAGACAGACCAAGATGGCGACATTCATGTGTATATCCCCCGTGCCGTCCGACATGCTGGACATGCTATCTGCAGCTATTAAGCCCACTAGAAATGACCACATGCTTGGAGGCAAAAATGAGAACTGGTACATTCACACTTTGATCTTTCAGTAAAGTGATCCTGACGTACCATAGTGAGGAGATTAAGATGAATTTCAATAGGACTGGGATTCTCACTTTATTATCAAGTCAACCATCACAGTGATTCCACAAAAACAGTAATTTCTGTTGAAGTTCCGACCCCTCGGAGTCTAATCCTTCAGTGAGCTCTGGGGATTACCACAAGCCATTTCAACAAAGCGCAAAGTATGGTCTGTGCTACCACTATATTTGGATAACTCTAAATAATTTAATATAGTTGTTTCCATTCTTATTTCTAAATAAACCATTGCAGAGTTGGTGGGAGCCTTTTGGCAGCCAGCACGGTGCGCTCTCCTCCACGTCTCCCCAAGGATGTCAGAATTCTGAAGCATGCCGTTAGCCTTCTCTTCAGGGTTCAGTTTCTCACTGTGTATGTTCAATGTCCCCTCAGCACCACAGAGCAGTGGAAGGCCACACATGCGGTGGGTGAGGAAAGAAAGAGGATATAAAGTTGGGTGGGTAAGGAAGCAGAGTTGTGGGAGACGGTGAATATAGTCAAAACTCATTGTTTGAATTCTCAAAGATCTAATTAAAATAAAGAGCAGGGCTGAGGAGTTGCCTCAAGTGGGTAAAGCACATGCTCTGTAAGTGTGAGGACCTGAGTCCAAATCCCCAGAACCATATAAAGTCAGATGTGGTAGCTCACATCTTTAAGCCTGGCACTTCTGTGGTGAGCTGGGAGGCTGAGACAGGAGGATCCCTGGAAGCTTATGGATGAGCTAGCCCAGTGAGTGCATGGATGGGCTAGCCCAGTGACTGCATGGATGAGCTAGCCTGGTGTGTGCATGGGTGAGCTAGCCTGGTGAGTGCATGGATGGGCTAGCCTGGTGAGTGCATGGATGAGCTAGCCTGGTGAGTGCATGGGTGAGCTAGCCTGGTGAGTGCATGGGTGAGCTAGCCTGGTGAGTGCATGGGTGAGCTAGCCTGGTGAGTGCATGGGTGAGCTAGCCTGGTGAGTGCAGTAGCAAACAAGGTGGAAGGTGAGACCCAGCCCCTGCACCTATCCTCTGCCTTCCACAAATGCACTTGGCATGTACTGTAGCACGCATGTTTCCTCTCACACACGCAGACACACCATATACATGCATACAGATACACACATACTAAGACTGGAAAAAAAGAAAAACCAAAATGCAATTTCTTGGCCTCAAAAGAGGTTGCACAGGTTTCCTCTTCGTAAAGACTTGAGGGACTGTTATACCCAGACACGTTTCAAGCACAAAACACCTCCCACTCCTCACGAGTGAATAGCACTAAAAAACTAGGAATTACACAAAAAGACACAGTTTCTGGAACGCGACTTGCTCCACAGTCTGTGCACCTCAGCAGTGCCCTTTCTTCCAATCACTGTGCACACCTGAGTTTTCCCATTGCTAAGGTGGATCTACTGTATGCATTTTTTTATTCCAGTTTTCACTGGACCAATGCCCCAGTCCCAGCTTGTTTTGCTATTGCCAACTGGGGACCTCTGAGTTTTTGGTTGTGTTGGCTGGCTTGCTTGTCTCTCTACAGTGAAAACAGTGCATGATGAGCATCTTCCTGGACTCACCTGTGACATCATCTTGTGTGCACATTCCTAGGAAAAGCGAAAGATTGCCTGGGAGCAAGCGGTTTACGTGTCTTCCTCTTAACCGAATGTTACCAGATCACCCCACATGGTTGTTTATGGAGTTTAACCACACAACTCACATCTCCCTGCTTCTCTTTTTCCCCATCTCCTCATCCCCTCACACCTCATCTTTCTCTCTTTTTTGATCTTTCTCTACTTCCCTCATTTCTTCCTCCGATCCCTGTGGAGGCCCAAATTACTCAGGGTCAGAGAATCTGAGCTTCCTTTACCCAGCAGGGCTGCAGAAGAGGATGATTTGACCAGGGGCGTGGTTACCAAGTGTTTGGAAGGGTCTACACTTGGCTGTGTGGTGTGCTTTGATACAGCAAATGGGAGGTCTTTTGCCCCACCGCTTGGCATTGTTATAAAAAGCCCTTTCAAAGAGACAGAAGGGACTGTTGAGTTTTGATCCTGGTCCTCCCGAAGCTATCCTGTGTTTCTGTCTTTCTCCTCTGGCTAGTCTTCCTATCTTAAAGTTTCTTATCCCTCTCTCCTCCTCATAGGAATGCTTTTAAAAGGTGGGAGCTGCCCTCCTACAACTCCCCGCCACCAATAGACCCTGCTCTGTGGAAAGTTACTGCTGTCCACTGTGCCTTGAAGCACTCTTATATTGCATGCCTTGGTAAGTACCTGGTTTTTCACAACAGCTTCCTCATGGCTCCCTGAATGGACATCAATATTTTCATCAGCTCTTTGGGGAGGTTGAGAAAGTTTGTTCCAACTCCATGACACATGGGCAGGGGCTTTCTTGGGCCTAGATCTGTCCATCACAAATGGTATTTTTTTTAATGTGCAAGGGAAGGAATAGACATATGGAAGAGCCATCTGTAACTTGTTCTAGGCTAGAAGATGAAGTCAAGAGGCTAGTGTTTTGTCGGCTAGATGCTTGGTTAAACGTCTAATTAATCCAAATGAACACATATGAGGTCTGTGTTGGTAGAAAAGACGGCACTGACAGCTAGTAGCTCCGTCACGAGCAGCGCAGTGCTCAGAGGACGAGACGGCCCCATTCCCGGCTCGGCAGCTTTTCTGCATGGAAGCAGGGCTGTGTCAGGGAGCAGATGTGGTGACATCACCAGCCCTGGCAGTGGTGCCAGTGGTGCCGATGGCTCAGAGCCACTGTTGGCTCAGTGTGAGGGTGTGCCCACTGCCTGGACACTTGGTTCCTTTTGTCCCCTGCCATGACGTCAGAGTTCATCATGATCTGCCGAGCATCTGCTGTGTTCATGCCTATCACATATACACATCACTTGAAATGCAGGCCAGCTCTGGAGCACATACTCTTCTGTCCCCTAGGGACAAGGAAAGGGATGCTCAGGAGGGCTGACAGACAAAGGTCACAAGACCATGAGATCACAGAGGTGACATGCTTCTTGCCCTTCTTCTGGTCCTGAGAGGAAATGATCAGCTTGATTGGGCTAAGGGATGCCCAGATCGTTTGTCAAATATCATTTCCCTGTGAATCTGTGAAGGTATTCCCAAGTGGACTCAAGAGAGAAGAGCTCTCCTCATCAATGTGGGCAGGCACCATTGAATCTGTTGAGGATGTACTATAGAGAAGTCGATAGGTCAGGTTAACTTCCTCTCTGTGCTTTGATGGAGGCATCTGACATCTTCCTATGGTCATCAGAGCTTCTGGTTCTCAGATGTGGAAACTCAGACCAGAGCTTACAGTCCTGCTGTCCCTGGTCTTCAGTGTTCAGGTTTGTACCGGCACCACACTGGCCTGCTCCACTGAGCCTTCTGCTTGCAGAGGAACTGCAGATCACATGACTCCTCTGTCTTCCTCACCAGTCCTTCATAACCAGCCCCTTCCTGTGCTCAGCCTCTATCCACTTGCTCTGCTTTCCTGGGAGCCCTGGCCAGCACTCGGGGGGCAGGATAAGTGCCTGTGCCTTTGAGAGACACTGCAGCTCAAGACCGGCGCCAGGCCAGACACACTCTTCGGTTCTCCACAGTCCCAGGAAGGACATCTGAAGGGATGCAGGAGACTGAAGTCACAGCCTTGGACAGTGTGTAGGAAAATGGGCTGAGGCCTCCTCATCTCAGCCTTCGTCTTGAGCCTAGAAATTCGACTGTGGACCCCCAGTCACTATACCTCACCCTGTATTCTCACACACCACTAGAATCCACTTTGGTTATTGGTTATTGGCCTCAGAGACTTGCCTGTCTGTTTTTGGAACCTCTGAAGTGCCATCTTACCCAGGGATGTTGTTTCCTTTTCATTCTTTGAAATCCCTGCCACTTGTTTCCGAGAGGGTGGATGACCTATAATTGATCCAAGGCCTCACACGTGTCCTAAGGACAGCTGCACTCACACACCCACAGAGGTTACACTCTGGTGCTTGAGGGCCAGAAAAGACAAGAAAGCCATGAGCCATCGGTGAATGCAGCCAAGTCTCAGGGGCTGTGTTGGGTACAAACATCTCATTTTACAGATAAAAATGGAGTCCAGGCCCAGAGCCCCTTAGCAGCCTGATGCATTGATAAGGCAAATCTGTAATGCTATAGATCTCACTGGTATATCAGCAGATGCTGGAGACCCAGTGCCGTGTGCCCATCACTGGGCTGGGTGCTGAAGAAATAATTTGGACTTGGTGGGCTTCTCATCATCTCGACATTAGCTAGACTCATCTGAGGAAAAGGACCTCTTCGATTGTCCTGTGGACAAATCTGTGGGGAGTTTTCTTAATTGTTGATTGAAGAGGAAGCACTAGCATTGTGGGCGGGGCCACCCCGGGGCAGGCTGGGCTGTTGAAGAAGCAGGTTGAACAAGCCATAGGGAGCAAGCCAGGAGCAGAGCTCCTCCATGGCGTCTGTTTCAGTTTCTGCCTCTAGGTTCCTGCCTTGAGCTCCTGCTCTGGCTTCCCTTGTCTACGGACTTGAATCTGTAGGGTGGTTTACTCTCCTTCCCAGGCCACTTTGGACATGGTGTTTGTCACAGCAACAGCAAAACTAGCAGAGAGATGCTGTGTAATGGGTGGGAAGAGAGTGGACTGTCCCTTCACAGAGGTGTGCGCAGGGCAGAAAGGACTCGGGGAGGGACGCTGTCTAACTCGAGAGCGTTTTCAACAAAGCCGCAGGCAGATGTCTGTGAGATCTGTGGAGCTTCCTGCAGACACAAACTTAACAGCAAAGAGACAAGTTCTTCTGTCTGAACTGGGCTTGGGGACCGTCCTGGGACCCTGCTGGTTACC